>NC_138523.1:33758675-35080342 GCF_000230855.2 Cajanus cajan | reverse complement strand
TGTTACATATACAAATATATAACATTCATAGAAAATTATACAATTTGATGGAGGACCATCCTTGGTACTTCACTTCATGTGAGATCCATCACATGGTTCATGGCTATGGCCAATTTGAGTAGTATAGAATTTATTGCTTTATTCCAATTTTACCCTTGTATTTTGGGGTATTTTAGTCATAGGATTTATTTTCCTTGTATTTCCCATTTTACCCTTGTATTATGGGGTGCTTTAGATGATTAGGTTTTTAATTTGGGCTAGGGTATCACATTAGGAGGTGACGCCTATTTTTGGTGAGCATTGGATGTATTTTTGGTGATAGAAAGGCTTATGCCCAAGTGGAGGGCAAAGGTTGCATGGTCTTATCATGCACCTAGATATAGCCAATCTAAACCCATAGATTCCATCCTTGGGCACCAAGTTGCATCTACGGTTTATTTACATTTTATTTGGAGTGCATTAGCCATATGAATTTCGGCCATGCACATCTCAAATGAAACCCTAGATGCCTCCCCTCCTATAAATACCCAACACCCCACCACTTGTAAATACTTTGGATTATATGAATTTGAGAGAGCATTTTCTTGCCTCAAATCCTATCCTTAGTCCCTAAGTTAGTTTCGGCTAGCTTCCTTCATTCTCCACCCTTGGAGAGTGAAACCCTAGAGTGGCCTCCACCTACACTTGGAGTGAGCCAACTTGAGCATCCATACACCACCACCCTAAAACACTTCCGCCACTGTCGCCACCGGCCCGAAACGGGCTTTCGGCGTTCGCGATGGATGGTTGGACTCTTTTATTTGTTTAAAAATAGGGATTGCTAGAATGACTTATTCTCAAACTGAGACCTTGTCAAACGAGCAATTTTATTAAAAGGCTCACCAATCCATGTTAATCCCAAGCGGGACCCTCCATGGATTAGCGGTTTTCATAAAAAGGAAGGGTTCATGGAGTCGCCACCAATGTTTTACTCAAAACATTGGAAAAAGAAGTTTAAGGCAATCGATTCAAAAATCGACTTCGGCCATGACAACCAGAGTCGGGTAAGGGAGTCGGTTACGCGTGGGGAAGGTGTTAGCACCCCACAGCGCCCCTTTCGGGTTCCCTATGACAGATTATTTTAAAAATAATAGTGCAAAATTACTAAATTACCCCTATTTATTCTAAGCAATTATAAATTAACTATCTACATGATGACAGTTTAAATATATACACACAGAAAGCGGTAAAAGAAGGGACTTTAAAGATATAAACCTTTGAAGCGTGCTTTCTTATATATCTTGACAGAAATTGGGAAGCGTTTTGGCGTTCCCTCCCTCTACAAGACCGCTCGCTCCCTCCTAAAAAATAATTTTTGACTTGGAAATCCGATGGATTTCCCTTCGACTTAGTTTGAGACTCAAGCAAAATGCTCAGAACTCAAAAACTTCGTCGGATCAACTCTCCGAGTGATTTCTAGGCAGAGCACTGCTCAAAAAAACCCAGAATACTCAAGAAGAGGGTTAAAACTCAGTCCAAAAGTGTGAAATGACGTCCCATTGACGTCATATTTATAGGGAAGAGGCTCAATACGGTTCCTGGGGGTCAATACGGTCAACATTGAGATTTTGAACTACAATACGGTCGTATTGAATTCAATACGGCCGTATTGAAGTTCAAAAAACCTCAATACGGCCGTATTGAAGTTCAGTGCAGCCGTATTGAAGTTCAGTGCAGCCGTATTGAATTCAATGCAGCCGTATTGAAGTTCAGAAACTTCAATACGGCCGTATTGAGTTCAGTGCGGCCGTATTGAAGTTCAAAATGTTCAATACGGCCGTACTGAACCTCTGGGAGGCCGTATTGGGCTTCATTCCTCCCACTTTTCTTATTTTAGCTATCCTAAGACCTCTAGACCTATAGAGAACCCTCCTTGGGCCTTCTGGAAGTCCTTCTGGCTGATCTTCCTTCAGTCTTCGAGAGTCTTCAAGCTTTATTTCCGACCCGGACAATTTTAGGGGTCTACAGCTGCCCCCCCTTTACTTAGTCGGACGGCCTTTTGGTGTACCGGCTGACAAGTAAAGGAGTTGACCCAATTGTCCGGGTGATGTGCCAACCTTCTGACTTGTAGCGTCTTCCGGTGGAAAATTGTTGAGTAGCCTCTCCAGGTTGAGTTTGCCCTCTCCAGGGTGAGTATTAGTCGTCGCCTCTCCAGGCTCATGCATACCTCCGTGTTCTTGACAACCTCGGGGTAGCGTGAGTTTTCCCTCTCCAGGGTATACCAACGTGTTCTTGACAACCTCGTGGTAGTTGCATACCTCCGTGTTCTTGACAACCTCGGGGTAGCGCGAGTTTTCCCTCTCCAGGCTATACCAACGTGTTCTTGACAACCTCGTGGTAGTTGCATACCTCCGTGTTCTTGACAACCTCGGGGTAGCGTGAGTTTTCCCTCTCCAGGGTATACCAACGTGTTCTTGACAACCTCGTGGTAGTTGCATACCTCCGTGTTCTTGACAACCTCGGAGTAGCGTGAGTTTTTCCTCTCCAGGGAATACCAACGTGTTCTTGACAACCTCGTGGTAGTTGCATACCTCCGTGTTCTTGACAACCTCGGGGTAGCGTGAGTTTTCCCTCTCCAGGGTATACCAACGTGTTCTTGACAACCTCGTGGTAGTTGCATACCTCCGTGTTCTTGACAACCTCGGGGTAGCGTGAGTTTTTCCTCTCCAGGGATTTGTGATGATTTTGTCTCCACAGTCCACGATGCTGCTTCGACGATTGTTTTTGATTTTTGTGCCACTGAGGGCTGGATAACGCAGGGATCCATCTAGGGGATGTGCAGTTACTCATAGGTTCTTGTGTCCCAACTTTCCATTGCGTAGTTGGTGCCCATTGAGGAATTTCTGTTTCCTTGGGTTGTAGACACGAAGATGCTCTTTCTGAGATGAGCGGTGCCTTATGATTGGCTGACGTCCTTTTGACGGTGGTGGAGTATCCCGGTTATCTTTATTCGGGTGACTCTTTTTGATTTTCTGATTTTTGCTGCCTCTGTGTAGGCTGTTATCCGCTGGGGATTCTGGATGTTGATTTTTTGATTGACCTCTTCTGTTAGGCAAATCATCTTGATGTTTGATGTTTGGCTAACAGCCGGATTCCACTTGGGGAATGATTATTGATCTTTTGATTTTTTCTCTTTTTGTAGGAATGCCTCTGTGTAGGCGACTGGGGATTTGAAGTTCTTATGTATCCCAGAGTATTATTTAGAAAGCCTCTTCAGGCTTAGCTTCACTCTTCGTTTGAGTTGGAAAGCTATCTTCCACTGAGGAAGTCTAAGTCCTTTGACTTGGATATTTTGTTTGGATCATGCTTCCGTTGGGGAATTTTGCTGATCTCGCTTTGATAGCTTTCACTGGGGAATTTGGCCCGTGAGTGGAAGCTGAGATATCTCTGGGGAGTATTATTTCGGCGAGCCTCTCCAGGCTCAATTATTCTTATACGAGTATTATTTCGGCAAGCCTCTCCAGGCTCAATTATTCTGTATGATGAATTGGTTTTTTGTTCAGCCCAAGAATGCGAGCTGAGACGTCTTTTGGAGAGTATTATTTCGGCAAGCCTCTCCAGGCTTAATTATTTTGTGGGAGTATTTTTTTCAGCAAGCCTCTCCAGGCTCAATTATTCTGTGGGAGTATTATTTCGGCAAGCCTCTCCAGGCTCAATTATTCTGTGGGAGTATTGTTTCGGCAAGCCTCTCCAGGCTCAGTTATTCTGTACGAGGCGATTGATTTTCTAAATCTTTTGCCTTTTTTGTCGTTTTTGGCTTTTTCTGTATTTTTTGCCTTTTTGTCATTTTTTGGCTTTTTCTGTATTTTTGCCTTTTCTGTTGATTTGCGGCTTTTTCTGTTGACCGCCGCCATACACAAGCAATTTTTCCTATTTTCTATTTTATGCAATTGCCTCATGATAAGGTCTTTGAATGTGCAACTAATGTGTGTGATGCACAAATGCAAGTTTTATTATTTAATGTTTTTAGAAAAATGAATGGCTCTCCCTATCCTCCTTTTCTTGGAGGAATTTCTGTCATCGACGTGAGGGAATATTTTTGTGAGCCTTTTATGCAGGAGATTATGGATTTTATAGGAACCCCTCCAATTTTCTTTATTGACCGATTATTAAGGAATTTCATACAATTTTTTTAGAAATACCAATTTTAGAGGCATAATCACATGGTCAAGAGAGAAGAGAAAATGAATAGATATTTTATTGATATTCACAAGTGTTTTTACAGAAAGATATACAGAAGGATTTTCTGAAGAATGGCTGGCCTGGGTAGGCTATTTACATTGGGCTTAACAATTATATCTGTAATTGTTGCTCCGTACGTTCTCCTAGTTGTTTTGGGTGATATGCCTGAGTCAGGAGTGCAGACACTACAAGACGCTTGCTTCTAGAAGATAATCACATGAATCGCCTTTCGGTTTTCGATTCAAGTGATCGTCGCTTGCTTTATTTTTATGTCTTATTCTTTTGTCCCTAACTTTTGCCTAGGACGTATCCTAGCGGGGATAATTTTGCCTTTGTTTTGCCTAGTACCCTTGTACTGGCAGGCTTTTTATTTTGCCCTAACTTTTGCCTAGGACGCCCTTTTCGGGTTTTCATCCTAGCGGGCCTGTGCAAGCAACGTCTTCAAGCGTAGTACTTCTTTACCACGTCAGCGTTGACTGGGTATCGAAGTTCTTCTCCATCCATGTCTGTGAGGATCAGTGCTCCTCCTGAGAAGGCTCGCCTCACCACATATGGTCCTTCGTAATTTAGGGCCCACTTTCCGATTTTGTCCTTTTGGGCTGGTAGTAATTTCTTCATTACCAGCTCTCCCTCATGATAGACTCGAGGGTGGACTTTCTTGTCAAAAGCCTTTTTGATCTTTCTTTGATAGGCTTGACCATGGCATATGGCGTTCAACCGTTTTTCTTCAATAAGGTTTAACTGGTCATATCGGCTTTGAACCCATTCTGCCTCGGAAAGTTTCGCTTCCATGATTACCCTTAGAGAAGGTATCTCAACTTCAACAGGCAAGACCGCCTCCATCCCATAAACGAGGGAGAATGGAGTAGCTCCTGTGGATGTGCGCACTGAAGTCCTGTATCCATGGAGAGCGAAAGGTAGCATCTCATGCCAGTCTTTGAATGAGACAACCATCTTTTGCACTATCTTCTTGATATTTTTATTGGCTGCCTCGACTGCCCCATTCATCTTTGGTCGATAGGGGGAAGAGTTGTGGTGTTGGATTTTGAACACTTGGCACAGTTCTTCCACCATCTTGTTATTTAGATTGGATCCTTTATCAGTGATGATTTTATCAGGAATACCGTATCTGCATATCATATTCTTTTTGATGAAGGATGTTACCACCTTTCGGGTCACATGAGCATACGATGCCGCTTCTACCCATTTGGTGAAATAGTCAATGGCCACAAGAATGAATCTGTGCCCGTTGGATGCTTTCGGCTCAATGGGTCCAATAACATCCATGCCCCACATTGAGAATGGCCAAGGTGAAGCCAATACGTTGAGTGGGGTTGGTGGGATATGGATGTTGTCGGCGTATGCTTGACATTTATGGCATTTTCACACATATTGGTAACAATCCTTTTCCATGGTCGACCAATAATATCCCGCCCTGAGGATCTTTTTAGCCATTGCGGGCCCGGGAATGTGGGTACCGAAAACCCCCTCATGAACTTCTTTGATCATGTTTTGGGCTTCGACTTGGTCTACACATCTCAACAAGACCGAGTCATAATTTTTCTTGTAAAGGGTTTCGCCGACTAGCAAAAATCCCATGGCCCTTCTTCGGATATGCTTCTTGTCATTATCACTGGCCATATCAGGATATTCCCCTTTTGTCAAATATTGCTTGATGTCATGGAACCATGAATGATCATCAACTACTTCATCTATCAGAAGGCAAAACGCTTGCTTATCATGCCTCCAGATATTGATGATGGGCATTTCATGCTCATTATCCAAGGCGAACATTGATGATAGTGTGGCAAGAGCGTCGGCAAACTGATTTTCCTCCCTTGGAATGTATTCAAAGATGACACTTTGGAAGAGTTGTGTCAAATCTTTGATGTGCTCAACATATGGTATCAATTTGGGATTTCGGACTTCCCATTCACCTCGTAATTGGTAGATGACTAGGGCCGAATCACCAAATACTTTGAGCTTTAGGATACCATTGTTGATGGCTGCTTGGATTCCCAACGCGCAAGCCTCGTATTCTGCCATATTGTTTGTACAATCGAAGTTGAGTCTTGCCGTTATGGGAATGTGTTTTCCTTGTGGAGAGATTAGCACTGTGCCAATCCCTCGTCCAAGCATGTTGGAGGCTCCATCAAAATACATGGTCCATGCATCATCTTTAAGCTCTTCATGTTGTAGATGCATTATATGCTCATCGGGGAAATCATCCTGAAGGGATTGGTAGTCGTTGGTCGGCCCGTGTGCTAGGTAATCGGCTAGGGTACTACCCTTGATGGCCTTTTGAGTGACATGTATGATGTCAAATTCTGATAACTGTACTTGCCATCGGGCAATCTTCCTAGTGATTATTGGTTTGTCGAACACGTACTTGATTGGGTCCATTTTGGAAACCAACCAAGTAGTATGCCTTATCATATACTGCCTGAGCCTTTGCGTTGCCCATGCTAACGCGCAGCACGTTTTTTCTAGCGGCGTATAGCGGGTTTCATAATCAAGAAATTTCTTGCTCAGGTAGTAGATGGCTTGTTCTTTCTTTCCTGTTTCATCTTGTTGTCCCAGCACAGCCCCCATAGACTCATCAAGCACCGTCAAGTAGAGGATTAATGGTCTTCCCTCGACAGGTGGCACCAATACCGGTGGATTGGCCAAGCACTGTTTGATCTTATCAAAAGCTTGTTGACAATTTTCATCCCAAACTTCGGAATGATTCTTGCGCAACAGCTTGAATATTGGCTTGCACGTGTCAGTCAACTGTGCGATGAACCTTGCAACGTAGTTCACCCTGCCGAGGAATCCTCTAATTTCTTTCTCAGTTTTAGGAGGAGGCATTTCCATTATTGCCTTTACTTTATCAGGGTCCACCTCTATGCCTTTTTCACTGACGATGAACCCGAGAAGCTTACCCGACCGGACTCCGAAAGTACACTTAGCCGGATTTAGCTTAAGCTGATACTTGCGAAGCCGATTGAATAATTTTCTCAAATATCGGACATGGTCCATCTCATCTTTTGACTTTGCGATCATGTCATCCACATATACTTCAATTTCTTTGTGGATCATATCATGGAATAACGTCACCATCGCTCGTTGATAGGTGGCACCCGCATTCTTGAGTCCAAAAGGCATTACCCTGTAGCAAAAAGTACCCCAGGGTGTAATGAAGGAAGTCTTCTCGCGGTCTTCCACATTCATCTTGATTTGGTTGTACCCGGAGTACCCATCCATGAAGGAATAGAGTGTGTTTGTGGCTGTATGATCCACCAATGTATCGATGTGTGGTAAGGGAAAATCGTCCTTTGGACTAGCACGATTAAGATCCCTGTAGTCAACACAAACTCTAACCTTTCCATTCTTTTTAATGACTGGCACAATGTTAGCCAGCCATTCGGGATACTGGGACACAACCAGGAACCCCGCGTCTAATTGTTTTTCTACCTCCTCCTTGATCTTTAAAGACCATTCGGGCTTGACTCGTCGGAGCTTTTGTTTGACGGGTCGAAACCCTTCTTTCAATGGTAATTTGTGCTCGACGATATTAGAGTCCAAACCGGGCATATCATGGTACGACCATGCAAATACATCTTTGTATTCCTTTAACAACTGGATCAATTGCTCCCTTATTTCATCACTGATATGGGTTCCAATATTGACCTCTTTTATTTCTTGGCCTTGCCCCAAATTTACGGTCTCCAATTTTTCCTGATGCGGTTGGAGTAGACGAACCTCTTGATCTAGCAGTCTTTGCAAGTCCGGAGAAATGGTCTCCTCATCACTGTCCGACTCAACCCATTCATCCTCAACTTTCGGATCCCGGTCGGAGCGAACAATCACAGACATAATTGTTTTATTGGTTCTGTTTAGGTTTAGAATTTATTAATATTAATGAGAGAAAGAGAGAAAAGAACAAATGAGAGAATAATGTGTGAAAAATGCCTCTTTATTGATATGTATTAAACTGTACAAAAACCCTTATTTACATGAAAAGGTTCTCATGATCTCGGGTACTGATCATGAGTCCTAAAAAGAAAAAGAAAATTAAGGAGGGGCCCTATTGTGGCTTGCCCTTCTTTCTACTCCTGCTTTGGCAGAGGGTTCTTGCTCACGTCGGGCGCTGTCGAATCGAAGGTGACCCACCCGGCATCAATAAGGTCTTGGACCTTGTATTTGAGAGCCTTACAGTTCTCCGTTGAGTGCCCCGATGCCCCCGAATGGTACAGACATTTGTCTTGCGGTTTGTACCAATAGGGATGAGGTGGATCAATCTTCCTTAGTGGAACGTAAGCTAGGAGACGTGCTTCCACTAGCTTTGGCAGGAGGTCGCTATATGTGGTCGGAAGTTTATCAAACTTCTTCACAGAGTTGTATTGCGACTTTCCTGACTTCGAAGTGGAGGAAGGCGAGGAAATGGTTATGATGCTGACTCCTCTCTTCTTCTTCTTCTCAAAGGTCTTCTTAGCTTTAAATGATTGGGAAGGTTTAGCTAGCTTCCCACTTTTCAGCTCTTGTTCCACTTTTCCTCCAACATGATGGGACTCATGGTCACTGTGCTCAGCCCCGTGTATGTTGTGATGACGCATGAGTTCCATCATTTGCGCCATTTGTTCTTTGAGCTGTGAGAGCTCGGCTGTAAGCTTCTTATTTTGGTCCTCCAGCGCTTCCATCTTCTTGATTTTCTGCGCGCGTGTGAGGACAGAGAGATGACCAGCCACTTTCTAAAAATGAATATTTAATTTAATTAATTTATGGAATGAATACGCTCTTGACATGAGCTTGATAACCCTCCATTTTTAAGGCGCTGCCTTTTTAAAATGGAGTGTTACCACCCTCCTTGAATTATGATCCCTCCCCAACGGAGAATCTCGATAATTATGGGTCTCTTTTACTCATGTCAAGAGGTATTGATGAACCTAGAATGCATGGTTTATGAGGATGCATGATATCTTATTGGTAATGATGCACATGCTCCTCACTTTTATTATATTTTCACACATTGGTTTTTCCTCTCATGTCATGACATTTTCATGCATGGGGATTATTCTTTAGACCTTATCGCGAGGTTATTTATTAATGCACAAACAATTGCACATAAGCATTTACACAAACAATTCACTCATCCACGAACAGTCACGAGCGAATCACGAGGTAGGGGTATCCTGCAGAAAGGTGCATATTCAAGGTGGTTCTAACTGTTCTCACCGGTCTGAGGCCCCCAAGGTGCCCCCATTATAGGGACCCAATTCCTCTTGTCGTAAGTCGATGGAAAGCTCCAACGCACTGTCGGACTCGAGTTCATGGTTATCACCTTGAGTGATGCTTTCCGACAACGGTCTACGGGCACCTATAGACCCATTCGACAACCGGCCGTACTAACATCCACTCCCTATGGCTTACCACTCATGCCCCCGGGTATAGAGGGAACTGTTGTGTGCAAAGGTTTGTGTGCAGTTTTTATTTCAAACAATTGCGGAAATTTAAACAAACAACAGTTATTAAAAGCCAAATAGGTAAAACGTGTTATCATACAAGCAAGGGGTAATAAAGTAATTTTAACTATTATTTGTTAAAAATAATCTGTCACTAAATGGGACTGACTCTCGAAGCTTCCCCAGCGGAGTCGCCATCTGTCGCCACCGGCCCGAAACGGGCTTTCGGCGTTCGCGATGGATGGTTGGACTCTTTTATTTGTTTAAAAATAGGGATTGCTAGAATGACTTATTCTCAAACTGAGACCTTGTCAAACGAGCAATTTTATTAAAAGGCTCACCAATCCATGTTAATCCCAAGCGGGACCCTCCATGGATTAGCGGTTTTCATAAAAAGGAAGGGTTCGTGGAGTCGCCACCAATGTTTTACTCAAAACATTGGAAAAAGAAGTTTAAGGCAATCGATTCAAAAATCGACTTCGGCCATGACAACCAGAGTCGGGTAAGGGAGTCGGTTACGCGTGGGGAAGGTGTTAGCACCCCACAGCGCCCCTTTCGGGTTCCCTATGACAGATTATTTTAAAAATAATAGTGCAAAATTACTAAATTACCCCTATTTATTCTAAGCAATTATAAATTAACTATCTACATGATGACAGTTTAAATATATACACACAGAAAGCGGTAAAAGAAGGGACTTTAAAGATATAAACCTTTGAAGCGTGCTTTCTTATATATCTTGACAGAAATTGGGAAGCGTTTTGGCGTTCCCTCCCTCTACAAGACCGCTCGCTCCCTCCTAAAAAATAATTTTTGACTTGGAAATCCGATGGATTTCCCTTCGACTTAGTTTGAGACTCAAGCAAAATGCTCAGAACTCAAAAACTTCGTCGGATCAACTCTCCGAGTGATTTCTAGGCAGAGCACTGCTCAAAAAAACCCAGAATACTCAAGAAGAGGGTTAAAACTCAGTCCAAAAGTGTGAAATGACGTCCCATTGACGTCATATTTATAGGGAAGAGGCTCAATACGGTTCCTGGGGGTCAATACGGTCAACATTGAGATTTTGAACTACAATACGGTCGTATTGAATTCAATACGGCCGTATTGAAGTTCAAAAAACCTCAATACGGCCGTATTGAAGTTCAGTGCAGCCGTATTGAAGTTCAGTGCAGCCGTATTGAATTCAATGCAGCCGTATTGAAGTTCAGAAACTTCAATACGGCCGTATTGAGTTCAGTGCGGCCGTATTGAAGTTCAAAATGTTCAATACGGCCGTACTGAACCTCTGGGAGGCCGTATTGGGCTTCATTCCTCCCACTTTTCTTATTTTAGCTATCCTAAGACCTCTAGACCTATAGAGAACCCTCCTTGGGCCTTCTGGAAGTCCTTCTGGCTGATCTTCCTTCAGTCTTCGAGAGTCTTCAAGCTTTATTTCCGACCCGGACAATTTTAGGGGTCTACAGCCACCCTAAACATACTTCACGCCTATCTTCCTTTTCCTATCATAAGTCACCTTTTGTCTACCCTTTGGTGAGCCTAGATCAAGGGCAAGGTCTTCCCCTTCATACTCTACATCAACCATGGAAGGAGGAAGCCATCACAATTTCACAATACAAACAACAACAAAAATCCCTTTAATAAAAATTCAATTTTTAATCGATCTCTTTATCCGTACAATCAATTAAGCCAAATTGAAGCAAAAAAAATGACCAACGCATTCAAATACACGTATTGTCAATGAAGAAAGAAAAAGAATTGTAATAATACGCTTTAGAACCCCATAACCTAATGACAACGGCGACTTTGATACCACTTGTTGGGATAAATTTCTTAAGCCAAATAGAAATTTTCCATTAATCAATATTAAGAACCGTTGTCTCATATTACAGAGTTAATGTTAATAATACGTACCTGTATCCATTGACGTTGATCAAAAGGTTGCAATGGAATAGTCCTTTGGTGCAATGATCTTCCTCAGCCAAATCACTGGATTTCTTGATGGGACTTGATGTTACTCTTCTGATGGGGAGACAGAGAGACGTGTGTTTCTGATTTGACATATTGGGGACCATGACCATCTTTACGATTTTAAACCTATTAAGGTTCCCATTAAACCCTAACGGGACAAATTTGGTTTCCACTTATTTGGGCCCATATCAGTTTTTCTTGTTGGTAGTCTAAAGGCTCACTAAAATTAGATCACTTTTATTGAGTCCAACTAAATGTAAATAACTAATATAAATACTACAAATAATATATGTAGCCCACAATAATTATTAGAAATAAAATTTCTAACATAAGGGTGCAAGTTGTGACAATTTATTATCTTAAAATCCTTCTTTAAATTCAAAATATAATTAAACATAAAAAAGTATTATCATAATATATTTAATATAAATATTTGAAGTCATTCTATCGAAGGTTTTATTGGAGGAATGGTTAATTAGATGTGACATCTTTTTAACCTTTGAATTTAAGATACAAGTTGTGACAAGTTGATATCTTTAAATTTTTTTTCCAAAATAAAAATATCCAACCAAAAAATCTTTTTAAGTATATACCATAGTAATAATAATATCTATAACAATAATTATAATTAAAATTAAATATTTTATTGAGTAGACTTTTGTGTACACCTTAGTCAATTTTATATTTTAGGGTGAATGAGCTGAGACAGTTCAAGAATTAATCCTAAATTTAATAAAAATAAAATTTAAATTAAAAAAATATCAACACACAAATATTTTCTACAAAGAACTGCGTGACTCTGATTCTTTGTTGTATATGAAGATACGTAGGAGCAAGAAATAAATCTTGTTGAGCCTAAAAAAATATTATTATCTTTTTTATATAATAATTTTGATTTTTTATAAAATAAATGCACTAGTTAAATAAAATACATTTGATTGTTATAGTTAATTTCGATTAATCTAGGGTGAGATAAATATTTTATAAATTATAAATAATTTATTTAATTAATTAAAGGTAATCATCTTAGGACGAATGTTATGAGGTGCTAATACCTTCCTTACACGTAATCGACTCCCGAACTCAAAAATCTGATTTTTGTAGACCATTTTCTACTTTGTGATTTTTCTAATGTTTTTCCATAAAAATAAACATTAGTGGCGACTTCATATTTATTACCGTATTTTCGTTGTCCTGTTGCGATCTTAGTTGCGACATTGACCATTGAAGAAATTCTGACTTTAGTACCATCAGCCACAACAACATTCATAGTTTCCATTTGTTGTATCAAGCAACCTAATTTCCGAGCAACTTTAACATCAAGGAAATTATAAGTACTACCATTGTCTATAAGGATATGCAAGGGTTTTTTCTTATAATAGCCCGTAATTCGCATAGTTCTAAAACTAGCAATACCAATCAGAGCATGTACTGAGATCTGAGGTTCAATCAAATCCTTTGGACTTTCCTCCACATCCACATCTTCGCAAGTGTCAAATGGCTCACCATTATCAATTTCCATGACATGAAGTTGTAGTTTCTTATGAGTAAGAGCATGCTTAGGGGTGAAACGTTAATCACAAAAATAACACAGCCCTTTTTCTCTTCTGTCATTAATATATGTTGGAATAAGATTTTTATAGGATTGTGTTTTGGTTTTATTGACAATAGGGGTAGGAAGGATGGAACTGAAAGGTTTAGAAGGCAATGTAGGTTTTGGCTTGTGTATTAGGGTGCTGGAAGAAGATTGAAGGTTGGCTGCTTCATACATTTTGGCTAATGCATAGGCTTTCCTTATAGTGCTAAGGGAAAACATCCATACCATCATCTAAACATTTGTTTTTAAGCCTCCCAAAAAACAACTAAGGGTATTGGCTTCAGAAAGATCCAAGCGATTAAGAAGAGCATCAAACTCCTCATGAAATTCAGTGACTGAATCTGTTTGCCTCAATTTCATCAACTTAGCCATAGGGTCTTCACAAGGTTCACCAAATCATTCAAGCAAGATTATAGAATAGGTATTCCAAGAAAGTGTAGAATTCGCTGCCATAGATTTGACAAAAGCAGTGTGCCACTACAAGGCCTTTCCCTCCAAGTGAATTACAGCAAGCTTCACCTTGAATTCCTCAGGAGTAGAATCAAGTGAAAAAAAATGTTTCACACAGATACACCCAGTGTTTGACATTTGCACCATTGAAACGGGAAAAATCGATACGTGCAAGACAAGTGCCACAAGAGTAATTGGAGGAAGGTTGCATAACGCGATGCGGAACCGTATTAATTAACGAAGAAGAGGAAATTTCACCATCGGTATGTTGTTTGATGTGATCTTGAATGCGTTTATCCACCGAAGCATCCCGGGACTCTCTCATCGATGTAACAATCTCCATGAGATGAGTTTCAAGTCGCCTCGTGATTCTTGATTCCAATTCATCGGCATTCACGTGTGATGCATCCTATAAATGAGTGGAAACCACCATGATTGTCATTGGAAGGAACAAAATCTGATACCAATTGCTAAGATTAGTTCTACGGATTAAGGAATTAAATCGAAGAACTAAGAAGAACAGAGAACCCTGAAATAGAAAGAGTTCTGAGATAGTATGATTGATTCACAAGATTGGGAAATTGATTACAAAACTGATTAACCGATTCTAAATCAGATAGTTTTCTAATATACTAGTTGGTTTCCCCAACGTACTACTAACTACTAAAACACAGAACTTTAACCAAAATAGTCCTCCTATTATTAACTATCCTCACTTAACTACTTTTAATTTTCTCTAATTACAATTTGACCCGTATGACCATCTTGGCCCTTACTTTCAAGACCAAAGTCCAATGTTTCCATGTCAAGTAAACTTTGCCAATTCTTCTCTTGACTTTATATCTCCCTATGAAGAGGAGAATTGGATGTTGGGGCAGAGAAACATGTTTCAGACTCCAAGAATGTAACATCTATCATAACATATATGGGTTTTGTGGCAAGATGGTAATAGTGATACCTTTTTTGGTGAGTAGCATACCCCAAAACAACAAAGTGCACATGGATCAAGCTTTATAAATTGATTTTTATGGAGATGGGCAAAGGCCAAACATCCAAAGAATTAGTTTGCCTCCTCGTATCTTTGGATGTGTGGCCTTATATTCATCCTACATTGGGATATTCATGTAATTTAAAGCAAGTATCATGTATGTGTTTGACATGTAATTTAAAGTGGTGATACTCGAGTTTGTAAAGTAATATAGATAATTTGGGAATGAATTACAATTTTTATAATCATATTTGACATAGTGAAATTCTTTTAAGATGATTGTATACGGATTTAGCTTCTTTAAAGTGAATGGTGCACTTTAGAGGATAATGTTAACACAATATAGAATGATATATATTTTATTTCTCTATAAGGATCATACATATAGTTTACTTAATCTCCTATTTTGGGAAACTAAGACACTTTGTTTGTATTATAAAGTAATCCCACAGAATCTGCAATCATATGTGTAATTACATAAATCAGATCCCTATAATCTCTCATATCAACTCACATCAATAGATAAAATGCGATAATAAGCATTAATTAAAAAATCAATGATAGAAAATTATGATAAATTAAATATATGTATAATTAAATTTAAAATTAATTATAATATCCATTGTTGATTTTTTAATCAATAATTATTATTGTATTTTATTCTCTAAAATGCAATCTCATTTTAGAGAAGCCAAATTCTGTATAGGCAAGATGTGTGCTAAACTAGATTAATTATGTGTGTTTCTTCTCAGATCTTTTGTGTGCATGGTAATTATGTTTATCTTCTTCTATTTGATTTTTCTTTAACAAGGTCTTGATTTACAATTTTGCGTTTAAAAAGAAAAGAAACTCATGAGAGAACTAACTCACCATACAGTAAATAACCTGGGTTCAAATAAAATTGTGTGAAGCCTATTTATTTATTTATTTAACAAGAGGTCAAACTAAATTACAAAGGGACCAGACTAGAATTAGGGTTTAGGAATCATGTACAAAGAAACCTGTTGCCACTTGAGTTAAGGATATTGTGGCAACATTCAAATCGTTTATTAATACAAAAATTCTGCCTCCGGTTTTGTTTATTTCCATCTTTTGTCCTTGTCTAAAACATGAGGACTCCTTCACAGTTACAAAGTTCACTACAATTAACAAGAACCACATACTCATCTAATAATCCTATTATACACTTAGATTACTATCGGAGCTTGTCTGGATAAAAAAAAAAATTAAAAGAGTTGATGAGTTTCTATACTAAAAAAAAAAAAAAAAATCTATATCTTCAATAGAAAAACTCTGAAAAGCTCTTCTAACATTGTGCATAAACATACTTGTAACATGCCCTCTTCAAGTGAACAACTCTTTCACCTGTCATCAATCATCATCATCAGTAAAGTCCGGTTCGAGGGGCTTCCTCAATGAGCCAAGAATGTCAAGTTCAGGCCCATATCTCAAACTCCTACCTTTCCTTGGGATTGAAGCTAGTTTTGCAGCATACAGTGTGCCCATTGGAGCCTGCAGTGGTGCAGAGAAGTGTTCAGTGCCGTTTCCAGGCACATATGCCATCATCATGAGTTTCTCCTTTCTCTTGAGCTCGCTCGTCTCCTTCATTTTCTTGTACCTGAACCACGCTGCTTGTATGAAGCATGCAGCCCAAGTCCTCCACTGGTGTGAGTGGAACCTGAAAGTGTGCCTCAGTTGCTTGCTGTGCAGCCTCCGGAACTGTGCTGCCACAAACTTCAAGTCCTCTGCAATGAGTGCAAAGGCCTCCACCTCAGTGATGGCCTTCACCGTGCGAGTTGAGGAAGGGAGCACAACCGTTGGACGAGGGTCCAAGGCCCATGGCAAGAGCTCCTCGCCACAGAAGTCGCCAGAGCCGAGCCTGCAGGAGTTGAAGAAACCTGTTCTGCCACCATTTGTGGTGCAAGAATCTAGGCATCCTCTAACAATGAAGATCATCTCATTCACAAGGTCTCCTTCGCGAACCACGTGGGCGCCGGGAGTGAAAAGAGAAGGTTTCAGCCTTTCACAGATTGCATCTAGCATCCTGTCATCCATCTGATCAAATAGTGGTACCTGCCATGGACCAATAACTACTTCATATTGAGAAAATTCCACGTCTTCAATAGAGATAAGGCCAAATTAGCTCATATTGCGTGTTTCAACTCAGGTTTCTCTAAACTTTACTCCTTTGTGTTTATTTGTTGCTATAAGTCTGCATTGTTTGTGTTTCTCTATTCTCTGTCTATTACCTTGTTGATAAATAACATCTTGAATTTCTTTTGTTTCTGTTTCTGCTTGTAACAGTTCATTCTCTTACTTGCTTGTTTCCCAAGAAACATGTTAACATGATATAATCTTGCATGAGATGTCATGAACCAACACTTACAAAAACTTAAGCTATTAAATGAAGACACATGAATGATTTCTATATTACATGTCCATTGGGGCCCCCTCACGCAAGTGCCCTTTGGACTTGTACCATGGATAATGTGCAGGTCCACCAACCTTGTGCTGAAATCCAACTTTTTATTAGAAGAATAAGCGAGGAAGGATCAAACTCTTGACCACTAAAGTCCTGTATGGATATACTTCTCCATAAATAGCTATAGGAAAAGAAAATAAGAAGGTAGAATATATTGAATTTTTTTCATAACCTAAAATCATTGTATGTACCCTAACTTTCAGAAATGATAACTAAAAGAACTTTGATGAAAGTTAAGTTTATATGTTGATTTTAGTTTATGCGAGTAGCTCAGTTCATTTTATGAGAAGTTCATCCAATCAGGACTTAAGGCATAGAAGGTTAGATAACAAGTCATGAACCACTTATTCTACATGCTAAACATGAGATGCTTAATTGAAACTTCCACAACGTGTAGAGAAGAAAACAAAGATTTACTTGTCTAACTAGATTAAGGCAAAGGTGGCGTTTGATGTCACGTCGTAGATCTGTGGGAAGGTCTCCGAGAATAGTTTCCTCATCAACTCCCCTAGTAGCAACCCATCTGAATTGTTCATGACGTCGCACATTTTGCTTCAGATAATGAGGGAGCTGCCTGTGATGCATCCATCTTTCTGTATCTGTCCTTCTTATTCTCCATTCTTCTAGTCGCGTAGTGGTGGATTGCAGGTAGGTCTGTTAATTAGGTAAGAATTTCAGCTATATGAAAAAGGGATGAAAATACAAGATATGAGGATCAGAGATATGATCTCATTTAATTATCACATATTCATGGTGCATTCTTTATCCCCTAATCAAAGTGGGCAAGCAAGACTAGATCAAGCCATCAAGGTCCTAATTGATGACTCAATAAGCTTCTTTTTTCTTCTTTTTTTTTAATCCATGAGAATCAAACTTGGTATTAAGAGAGTTTACAACAATTCACGTATCTTGTTCAACGAATTGAGTTAGACTCCCTTAATCCTCAATAAGGTTTTGCCAACAGAAAGAGTCAACTATCAGTGTAAAATTTAAACTAAGATCGTTGTAAGCCTAATAGTTATTATATCCCAATTCATAATAAAGTATGACAATAAATACTACTCAGTGAACAGAAAGTGTGTCCTATAAGGTTCAGAAATTTTATATATTCAACTCTAAATAATCCTTGTAAGTAAAAAGGAGGATGCTATAAATAATCCTGATGTTAAGGAATACTATCATACCAACAGACAATGAGTTTATTTTTGCAAACAATTATCAAGTCCTGAAACTTGCAGCACATTAGTAGAGTGGCAACAGCTAGACTTACTTGCATATTGCCTATAAGCAGTGCAAAAAGCACTAATCCAAGAATTGCAACGACCACAGCAAAATTGATCTCTGCAACACGTGTGCTTGTTAAGAGATTCTGTCCCACAGAGCTGCAAGTTTCGCTTAGTATTGGTAAGAATATCAAAAACTCTATTGTGGCTGATTAGAATCTTATAATAATCGATTTCAATAGTAATTCTCGTCTTCAGTGAAGTGATGACTATGCTCTGAATTAGTTTATTGCCAATTTTCCATGCAAAAAAATAATTCTTGGATGAATTATTCAAATTTTACATCAAAAATTGAAGTTACCTGAGATTCCTTAGTCCCCACCAGAGACAGTAATAGTATTTGTTGATGAATTTTGAGCCCGTAATTCCCAAATCTAGAGCATCAGTAAAAATGCCAAATTGAAAGAAATCACTGTTCTGATCACATAGACCTGAGAGATTGCTTGATCTTAACCAATAAATCCTATTTGGGTCATCCATGCTTTGACAATCAAGATAATGATACTGGCAGCGTGGATATTGCAGTGTACAAGCTTTCTTCCAACATTCATTCTGCCGTTCTATTGACAACAGGTACCAAGAGGATCCTAAAACCTAGAGGGACAGTGAATAACTGAATCAGAAACAACATAAAAGATAAAATAAATACAAATCATAAAGGAAAAAAAATAGGAAAAAGGCTATAGAACAAATAAAAGTGCATCATAAGTTCTTATGCAAAGAAAAGAACTATTAGGAACAGTGACTTACATGACTAGCTAGCATATAGAGCATCAGATTATATGCTGCCCCAGCCCATGCTTTCTCCATCATTACCCCATTTGCCTTGATGATTTCAGATGATAGAGGATAAATAAGATACAGCCTCAAGAGGTACTGGAAAATCGAAACAAGGCGCAAAACATGCCTTGAAGCAATCATTTGAGAGCCTCTTAGATTAGGAATTACGGCCCAAATCAATACCTATCATGTATAGGAATGACAAAATTGTTATCCTGCCGCAAAAGAAACAAAACAGGATGTACACAACTAAGACACAATAGCATTTTGAACTGTAACATCAATTTAGTTCAGCAAATGACCCTGAGAAATGCAACCAATGGCATAACTAAGTAAAGACTTATAGTATATTAGTAAATTACCGTTGTATCATAGCACAAAGGAGAGGCTTTCAGGATCTTTGTGGAATGTAGTTGGGTGGGGGAAAGTCAAGATGTTGTATGAAAAATTATAGCCTTAAAAATGTTGCAATTTGTTTAAATTTGTTTTCACAAGCCTTAAAAATTATCCTTCTCTTTCACCCATTTAGAAGAATGTGAGCATAAGGCTGGTGTAAATTAACAATAAAAATGAAGGTAAAAAGAATCACAGCATTAAGAAGTGGTCTTCTTAGTCTCAGATAATCTAGGTACATTGGTATAAGATTGCAAATTAACTGTTAAGTTGACCCTTAGTATCAATTAATCTACTAATCTAGTTTTATATTTCTATCAGGAAATCTAGTATGAAGTTTATATTTATACCTAGAGTTGACTAAGCTCATTTAGAATATTAATGTGCTAATAATGTTCAATAGTTAAGTTAGCAATCCTATTGCATGATGTTAGCTTAAATTAGCTAAGTTTTGGAGTTGTCATCAACTTTATAAGAACCAACTTATCTCCTTTGTATTTTCACAAACAAATTTTCAGAAGTTTCGAAATGAATTCACATTTTATATCAGGAAAATACCTGTGGAAGTGGTTGGGCAGCCACTAGATCAATCCAGAAGTCTTTCCTCGTGTACTTGGACGCAATTTTTGAAGAGTCTATGATAAGCTCTCCTCTACCAGAAACACGAGAGGAAGGAGCAATATAAGCAGTTTGAAACCGAAAATAAATCTGAATAATGTAAAATGCATCAATCAATGACCGGATTACGGTAAGGGACACTTCAAGACCATCGGACATATCAATGCACTTGTCCTTCTTAGCCACTGGTAAGTAAAAGAATAGGGGATCCACAAATAATGAAATCAAACAAGCTGCTAAGAAAATTTTGTTCCAACTATTTACTCTTGGTCCCCTAGGATCCAATATCAAAATCTGTTCTGAATCATAATCCTCAGAAAAGACCCTGGAAAGTTCCCTTCCATCAGAGGACTTGCCTATTGCATCCTTCCCAACCTTCTTTTTGCTACTCGTCTCATAGGCCACCATTGATAAGTGATTTTCTTTGTTGTCCATTAACTTATTTGTCTCAAGTTCATTTTGAAATCTGGATGCACATATACACAACTGAATTTCAGCACCAAAACCAAATAAAAAAAAAGGTGATGAAAATAGTAAGTCCTAAAAAATTGTAATCTCGTAGATGGACACATGCCCTATAATATACATGAATAAGTTAATAAAGTCACTGACATATGTTACACTAAATTCTAATTATGTGCAAGTTTGCAGCTCAATGTCAAAGGGAAAAACTGGCAAACCTCACAGATCTTGATCTATCAGAATCCATAGTTTGCTAGTTCAACTTTTTAGTTTCACTCTTCAAGTAGACACAACAGAACATATATATATACAGGCTATTAACCACGGGAAAATATTTGATTCACATTCTCAACCACAAAATATTGAAGCTTGTTTTCAGTAGAGTCTTTCCCAGAAATCATGTGACAGGAAAGTAGTACTATGTTGTACAGTAACAACCCTTTTGTGTTTCTTTCATAAAAGTACAGGCAAAACCTGTGAATTTGACCCTTCTAAAAGCTTGTGAAGGATTCAAAGTCGTCGCTCCTTGGACTTAATGGTCAGCTTCACATATTTTTCCTGATATGAAAAGATGAGACTAACGAAGAAAGAATATGAAATGAAACATACATAAGAAGTCCATGTAGAGCCACAAAAACTGCTTTCATCTAGTTCGTCTGTTTTAATATCCATGAAAATTTTCAAGGTTCGGTTAGGGGAAACGTATCATTGAAAAACATCACATTCAAGTTCAATTATGTGGAGAAATAATTATAGAAAGAGAAATACCATAACTTAAGCTAGAAAAAAAGGAGAGAAGAAAATAAATAATTCAGAAGAAAAATAGAGATGAAAAGAAATTTAACCAGGAAATCCTTGCTGTCAATTCCCCTTTAAAACTACCTTGAATTCAGTATTTGATTATTTCTACCATGAAAATTTTAGTTCCAATCTCCTGATATGTCCTAATCAGTGAACAAAACAGAAACATGGGTCATGGAACAGTCTCATTCTATTGTGAAACCACAGCTTACTGTTCCCCAACTTGAGTTATATGACTTGGACTTTAACCGTGTAAACAAAAGTAATTGGAAGATTGCCTACTACCCCAAATTCAGATAATGTCTTATATGTTAATGGAGCAATAGTTTGAAGCTTTCCAAATGACACATGGGTTTGTTTAATGTTTTTTATTCATGTCATGTGTAGAATAGAATCCTCCACCAAGGGGAGAGAGGAGGGGCACCAAAGTTTACAATTGTATTGCATTGTATTGTAAGCTTCTTTTTTCTTCTTTTTATGTCTCAAATTTTGAAGAGATTTTGACGACACTGACTACCTTAACCAAATATCACAGCAGAGACTGGTCATTGATGTCAATTGTCAAGCTCAAAGCCAAGTCATACATACACCTTCCTCTCAATTGCATGGGTTGTCTGGGGACAGCTATGCATTGATACTGGGAACGTGTATAATTGTGCAAATATTGATTATAGAGAAATATATTAACCCTCTCCAACACTATATTTATTATTGAGTAAAATTTATGTAACTCATCAAATATGCAAATTTGGTTTCCATTTGATTTGATGGATTATGTATACAAATTAGTGAGACTAGTGAATTTTAATTGGAAAAATGTGACTGAATATGTTAGCACTTGTCATGTATGATATAATTTGAAAATGTTGGTTCATTTTTTTTTCTTTCATTCATATTAATTTTATTGTGATTATTATTTTTATTACCGTCGCTTATGTGATTAGTTAAAAAAAGTTACATGATTTTTTAAAAGAAATTTGTATAAAAAGTTTTCTATTACTATATATTTTTTATTAGCAGGAACCGAATACAGTACCGAGAGATTACATTCAGTTCGCTCACTATAAACATCTCTTCTCATCCGAACCGTATTTTGCCATATATTATAGTAAAAACTGCAAATTTAGGCAAAATTCTTGAAAACTTCGTTAAATCTTGAAAAGGAATGTAACATTATTATAAGTGATTAATGAGTCCCGTTATTTTTTGAGTTGACTTCACTTTAAAGTGGATGAATCTTTATACGAAATATGTACCATGAACTAGTTATGCAGGTGAGAAGTTAGAGGACGAGGCATAATAACCGTGACTCGGGGGTGCGACGAAATCAAGGGTGAATAATCAGATTTATGGTCTCTGTGCATATTGCGATTGCAAAGGTGACAGCATTAAATGCAAAGCTGGCTTGCATCAATAACAATCATATACATTTCAACTACCCAAACCAAACCAAACATGCACACAGCAATACAATAGCAGTTGCCGTTGCGGCTATTAACGGTGATGAGTGTAAAGAGTTTTATATATCAATCAATCAAATAAAAAAAAATTATGACTTTTAAATAGTTAATGTAAAATTCAACTTTTTATTATTCATGATGAATTTTGATTGGTGGATCGTGTAAAATTATCAATGTATCACTATTAAACCATTAAAATAAATATATGTAACATAATTAATGTGTTATATGATAAAATTAAATTACAATAACTAAAATATAAAAGAATTTAAGTTTAACAAAGAAATTAATATTATAAAAATGTAATGAAACATAAAAAAAGGGTTTTTAATTAGACAATTTACAAGTTTTTATTTCTCTTGAATTTTAGATCGCAAGGTAACCTAATCTAAGACAATCGTGTGTTTGGGGTTGAAACAAAAATTAGATATTACAATTTAAAAGGAAAGAAATTGTACGTAAGGATAATCATTGATTATTTCATTAGTTATCTAAAAAACTCGATCGATTTATATAAATTTTTATCTTGAATATATTTGAAGTTCTTGTAAATACGATTTGTCTAATTTTAATTTTTTAAATTTTTTGTTATTTTAGATCTTTTAGTATTTGTTTTTCTTATCATTAATTTTAGTTAATTTTTCGCTAAGATAACTAATAAAATGAAGAATATTAATTTTTAATTAAAGTAATAAAAAAATATTTTCAATTAAGATAATTAAATTATTTCCAGACACATAATTCAATTAAGTAATATGTTTATTATTCGCATAAATAAAGAAATTACATATAATTTATTTTTAATTTTTAATATATTATAAAGTATTTTTATTACTTTTATATTATTCTTATTCTTATTTTTAAAGTCACTAACTTATTTATAACATTATAATTTTTAAAATTATTATAATTGACTTGAATACTTAAATGTACTCGAGATTATCATATGGAAACCAAAGGGCTCATTTTGTCTCCACAAACTTTTTCTTTTAAGGCTTGTCTCCACAATGTGAATTTTAGAAGCTAGACTTATTGCTTTCCGGTGTTAAATGTGATTCTTTCATTCCTAATTAGTTTATTAATAAACTATATGAATGTCAATAAAAAAATTGAATAATAACTTATTAAAAAGAGAAAATATTATCCGCTAGGCTTTAAAGAAAAATGAATAACATCTCGTTAAAAACTTTTAAATCATAAAATCTTTAAAAATTGATAAAACTATATAAAAAAGACAAAATAATTTAACTAATAAAAAAATCATAAATCACTTTTAAACGCAATTTATTAGAATTATTTTTTTTGTAAATGCCCCCGTATC
The DNA here is from genome assembly GCF_000230855.2 of Cajanus cajan. Lineage (NCBI taxonomy): Eukaryota > Viridiplantae > Streptophyta > Magnoliopsida > Fabales > Fabaceae > Cajanus > Cajanus cajan. Next base: position 35,056,071 of record NC_138523.1, on the reverse strand, counting down.
AAATTGACGATAACAATGATAAATAAAATAGTCCATTAGGCTCCAACAAGACAGGTATTTGAGTGTTCTTAAACTTAATTTTAAATTATTTTAATTATGTAAACTTACTTTTAATTGAAAATATAATAATTTTTTAAAACATTTTTTGTCTAGAAGTAAATTAAAAAATAAAACTTAGTACGAGATTCTTAACCTTATACATAAACTATGATTTTTTTTTTACTTCGACTGAAACATACTTATGAAAATAAAAGTAACTTAATTTTAAAACGACAAAACATTTTTTTTAAAAAAATTATTTTTTGAGACAATGGACATGACAGGACAATATATTTAATAAAAGTTACAGACATAAACCATCAGAATTCCCAAGTGGTCATACATTTTACTCTTGTCAAACCTTACAGAGTAGCTACCCCAGATTAATCCTGCTTCACATCTACACTTCCAGGTTTTACAGGATCTGCTGGAGTTGGTTCAACACCTGCCTCAGTCTGCAATAACATTGCCATTTTGTAATTTCAGTTCATATTTGAATTCATGGAAGCTTCATATGAGAAATCATATAAACAAAATTGTAAGCATGCACATACATCAACACAAGCATTATACGCATGATGCAAACAAACGCTAACCAAAAACAGAATCCATCATCATGTCACGTGGGTCAGGGTCCCTATCTAGTAGTGCTTGTCTTAAGGATCACTCCTTTATACAAAATCCATCTTTATGAAAAATAAATAATGACAGACGAATAGCTTGTTTCTCGAATGGGAGATGCATATGATCATCGGTAACACAAGCCCTTTTCAGCTAAAAACCAAATATCATACTGGACAACAGGCATTTGAAAAACGCTAAAATTGTTCCCGACATAATACTGTCTTTGTAAATGACCAATCCTCAGCAGGCAGAAATGTATTAAGTAACATAAGAAAAAAGGTAGCAGGATAAACATCACTTCTAACTCAAAACTTCTCATTAATTTAACCAATTTTATACTTCATTATCTGTCAAAACAAAATAAAAACAGTTATAATAAAGTGCAATAGCAAAAACTTGAAAATAATACGACCAATTATTCTTTATTATTCCATTTTTTCATTCAAACTCATACAAGTATCCTCATAACAGGAAGCCTGACCATAAAATCCTACAGATACTTCAGGAATTCCACATCAATCACCCTATTCATATATTAGTATTAGGATTTCCTCTTTTCCAATTATACAGACACAATGTTGATCTTCTTTGCATCTGAGCCATCAATTTACACTTGGAACTGGCTCAAAATGATAAAGGCATCAACATGGAAATTTTACAGAATTCAAGTTCTAAATCGCATTGCTGGTGACAGCTTTCAGAACAAATTACCAAGAAAAATAATATTTTCCTTTTTCTTAAAAAAAAGAAAAAACAAAAGACAGGGTCACTTAAATGCCGATAGGATCATAATATTTGGAACCAGATCTTGGCATTATCCTATAATAATGCAGTAGCAAACTCCCATCATGGAAACTGGTACAACATGATCATATATGCAACTAATGCAAGTGCAACTAAAAAAGCTAAGAGAGATGATCTTGATATCAGAATATAAAAAAACATTTTTGTTTCTAAAATGCTATCCCACAACATTTTCCCAAATAAAGACTTCTACAAAGAGCTAATAAAAGGATTAATCTTGTGCTTTGTTCAATATAGCCAGACTCACAATGCTCCATAAATCCATATTTCTAAAATGAATCCAATATCCTACATTCCTACTTGATTTAAAATTTTGCTATAGACATAATATCTAAATTAACAAAAGTACCTTGAACTTGAAGTGCAATAAAATGGTTAGTCTAAAGCATGTAGGAAGCCAATAGTTGGTCTAATGGATTTGTAATATGCTTCTAGTTACTCTAATAGCATCTCAAATCTCTGCACCTTCTTCTCCGTGTCCTCATAAGTTTTAGCCATGTTTTGACATCCAGGATTCACCCACAATATTCAGCCAAGATCTACCTACCAATTGACACAGTTACAGCCGTTGCACAAGGCAGTGTTACAACCACATACTGTTAACCAGAAGATGATACATTGTGATGGCACTCCCAAAAGCACAGCCATAAGTGGGGACAGCCTCCACTTCAAATGGAAGATCCACGTTGCATAGGGGCATAGCTCACACTGGGAAACAATCATATTCCTCAATCCTATCAATTACTATTTACCGGTGTCGGCCTAGTGGTGAGAGGTTAGAGTTGTATACACATGATCTTAGATTTGAATCTTATAGCCATCATTATAATTCTTACAAATCAAAAAGAATATTCCTCAATACTATCCGGTTGTAAAGTGTGGTCTCACTCACACACTGCCAATAGGGGATCCACGCCCCAGAATCACATTGGTTTTTCCTATATACTAAAAGGTGGTCTGGTGGATTTTTTTTTTGGGGGGGACGGAGGGACATAGGGCTGAAGTGATAAGGAGGGAGTGGATTCAAATCCTTCCAGCTAACATTTGCCTATAATATATATATATATATATATACTAAAAACACATAATTGACCTGAATGAAATCAAAGACTGTTCCACCCTACCACCACAAACCAAAAGAATTTTAATTCCATACCACCAAATTGACCACTAGTAAAGCTTCTGGCACTCACCCATGTTATCAGGTAGAGCACTCAAGATTATGAGTTCGTTGAATTTTACAATAACTATAATAAAAAGTCATACATACCATAATTTCTTATTGGTTGACAATGAATGAAAATTAAACTCATGCATAAAAAAGCAATTAACATCGGTAATCACTTACTTTACTAACCCCGGTGGTTGGAGGCTTGTATGGACATGCGGGAGGAGCCCTCTCCGGTTTTCTGTACTCCCAACCAAACACACGATAGATTTTTCCCTGAAAACGGTTACAGATCAACAATCACCCAAACATATCATATAAATGAGTATAATATGGTATGGTATGGGAAATATGAATATACTACAATAGGGAATTGCACTTACCATAATAAAATCGAAGAGAATAGGGAGAATGTTGACGATCGGGACGAGAAATAGGGGCAGCAAGCAAGCCAAACAAACCTATAGCATCGCATCAATCAATTTTATATAGAAATTAAAAGAAAACGTAAAATTGATCGCAGAAAAAAAAGTGAGAAGATCATAGATTCATAGGTAATAGTACCATGTTGGGATGATCGACTAGAGTATGAGAAAATCGAGAACGGTTGATTCAGCAGCGCGATTCAGAACTGCTAGGTTCGTTAGGGAAAGCGAGACAATTTGGTAATTTCCTGTCCACACCCAAAATTATATATACGTTTTTATATTTCGACTGTTGGGCCTACTCATTATGGCCCATGGGCTGCACGAGGGCAACCAAGCACGGCTTACAACATCATCAAAACAATCTAGACCGTTGGTGCATTAGTTCTAAAATTATATATATATATATATATATGGAGGGTTATAATAATATTGGTGTAATTTTTATTAAGTATTGCACCACTCAATAATTTTATATTGAATGTGAATTTTGTAAATTAAACTGTTAGATTAAAAAATTATATCACTTTATATGTTTATATAAAATTTTATTAAAATTGAACAACAATTTAAATATAATCAAAGTGTTTATATTTTAATATATTTTGAAATGTATATATTACGTTAATTTTTTTTTATAAGAATGAAGTATCAAATCATTTTGGATTAATATAAAATTTTGTATATATGATCTAAAAGAAAAGAACTTTTAATTTAACGGTTGAATTTATAAAATTCACATTTAATATAAAGTTATTGAGCGATGTAATATTTAGTAAAAGTTATACTGGTATTATTGTAACTCTCCTATATATATAATAATAATTTTTTTAAAAAAAATTGGTTATAAAATTTAATTAAAAAAAACATTGCTAGAAGAGAAATAACAAAACATTATATCCTTGGAAATATTGTCTCATCTATATCTACTAATAACTAAGGTTACAAGTCTGTCAATATCCCTAACGATTGAAGTGTCTCATGATGTTGCTCTCAATTTTGCTAAGAAATCATTTAATCAACACTAAAATTGGTTTCTTTCCTGAGTCGACAATTACTTGATAACCACTATTTTATTAGTATTTATACCTATATAGAAATATAAAGAGGATATATCATTTTATAAACATTTTTTTGTCTTCACTTTTTTTTTTACGATTTTACCTTTACATCGTTAAATAATAAAAATAATATTAAAATTAATCATCTATGTAACCACTCAAATAATGTAACTATCTCTAACTACTCAAATTCTCAAAATTTTTATCACCTTTATTACTTAATCTCAATTTTTATTTTTTTATTTTTTTAATAAAATATAAAGACATGGAGTATTTCAATCCTACTAGTATAAATGATGTGGATCCACATTCCTCTATTCTAGTATAAGAATGTTTAATAAATTTGTTGGACATGTAATATGTTGAAAGACCAACTCTCAACATAGCTCCATGTCATGTAAGAGAGCACGTGGACATGTAAAATGTCTATATTTCCCATGTTACTTGCAAAGAAACAACCTAATGAGTTGTTAATAAGACCTCCAAATTTCACTAAACTTGTGCTGAGAAGCACACTATCATCTACATTTCGAGTATAATCCTAAGATTATGAGAAGCTCATGATATAATTAAAATGTCACATAGTTGTAATAGACTTGTCAAATGCACGTTTAAATTTTTGAAATGTTAAATTTGTCTCTAAATTTTATTATTTATTATCATTTTTATTTTTGAATATGAATATTTAGTTAATTTTAAATTAAAAAATATTTTTTTTAAAAAAATTAACTCCTGTATGTTAAAAGCAAACAACTATCTTACATTAAATCATTTTTAGGTGTTATTTTTCAATGAAAGTGTTTTCAAAAATTATTTTTATTTTTTTTATCTAATTCAATTTTTTTATTCATTATATTTATTTATGAATTAAAATTTAATCTTTTTAAAATAAATTATGAAAAATTTAAAAAAAAATTGTGTTACAATATAAATTAATCTTAAATCATATGTTCAAAAATATTTATTCATATAAATTTCTAATATATTTTATATATTCAAATATAATATATTTATTTTTATATATAATTTATTATAAAGTTTAGTTACATATAATAAATATTTTGTCTATGAAATTCACATGCTAAAATACTAATTTTTAAGAAGTACATATGATTGCTTCTAAAATAAAATAAAAGAATTGTTTAAACAAATAATTTAGACAAACACATTAAAAATGCTTATTTAATTAAAAAAATTAAAAAATGTGTCGTTATCACTTTAATCATACATTGTTTTAAACTAATATAATTATTAATTTGTATTTTTAAGGACTTATTTGACATGTTCTTAATCTTAGAAGCTAATATGATGATGTCATCTAAATTTAAAGATTAAAATAACCATTTGCTCCTGACTAATTCATAAATCAACATGTACATATAAAAACTTGTTCGATCAATCATCCATATAGATTCTACAATTGGGTGTTCGTTTCAACTTATGATATTACATTTCTAGAAATGTAACTCCTAGGAATCACGTTCCTTGAAATATTATAATCGAAAATGTTATTAAAATATATTAAAAAAATGTTTAGTTTTATATTTATTAGAGTCTGTACGTATTCATGAACACAATCAAATCTGGCTTTTCATCAACTCTGATATTACAAATACTTTTTAAAAAAAAAATTATGACACTCAAGTAAAAAGTGGTCTCATAAGTCAACAATAAATTAGGTTAGGAAAAAAAATCTACTTATACTGTTTCTAAATAATGTAAAAGTTTTTATCTATATATATTATTAATTCAACAGATAAAATAAGATAAATCTATACTAATATATATAAAAGGGATATTTTTTTTTTACAATTACCTTAACTTTTTTTTTACCATTATATCTTTTTAAAAAATTTAAAAAAAATATTTTTTAATCAAATTTAAGAACTTGAAATTAATGAATCTAAATTTCTATACTAATATATAAAAAGATATCATTTTCAATAACTATTTTAATTTTTATTTTTACATGAATTATTTTATTATTTATTTTTTAATAATTACATTTTTTTAGGAATAACTTCTTAATTTTTTTTATTTATTTTTTCTTTTAATATAATGCATGTATGGAATATCTTTTTTCTGTTAGTATAAAATAAAATCAATTAAGCATGTAATTATTACCAAGGAGATAAAGTTGTTTTAGCCAAATAACTAAAAAATAAAGAGATGTGACTTGTGAGCAAGATGTCACGCTAAATAGTGGACAGATAAAATAAATGTAAAAAAATTCCGACCTGCCGGATTCGAACCAGCGACCTAAGGATTATCTGTTGGAATTCCCACTACAGTCCTCCGCTCTACCAACTGAGCTAAGGTCGGCCATGTAAGCTGATAGTTTGATTTATTATTAATACTGTGATTTCTCATTGGACTGGTAACTGAATTAAAAATAAAAATACTTTTTCATTAAATTTGAAATTAAAATAACTCAGTAATTTATTTAAAATAATAATAAATACATAAGTTAATAAGTTATTGTGCTTTGCATAAAAAAAAAAGAAGATATATATATATATATATATATATATATATATATATATATATATATATATATATATAAGAACTTGGATTTCCAATTGAATCCCGAAGCAAGTTAGATTTAGTTAGTTTTGAAGAAAAGTAATTCTATGTTAGGAGAATTTTATTTAAAATACTTGTGGATTTTTTTTTTATGACGTAAGTGCTTGTGCAAGTATTTGAAAGAACTTATAAAAATAGGTTTTGATATTTCATGAGTCGTTTTCAACTTATTATTTTAATAAATTCTCTCAAAATAGCTTTTGAAAACAATTTATAGTTTATATAAGCAAAATTTGACCTTATTTTTATTTTAATTATAAAAAGAACTTACACATAAGCTTTTACTAATAAGGGCTTCCTTAATAAAATTTTTAATTGAACTGTCTATGCAAACAAACTCCAATTCATGAAGAAGAAAAAGTCCATATATATTTTTTTCGTGTAATTGATAGTAAATTTGTATAAAAGGTTATATTTTCTAATACTTGAATCAATAACCAACAAAAACATATTTGTCAGTAAACTTCTTTATGAAAATTAGTTTTTTTTTTTTTTTAAATAGTACGTGCTTCCAACAAGAAGATAAGAATAATCGAAAAATACCTTTCCTAATCATATCTATATTGTTTTGCGGTGATTTTATTCCCTTTTCAATCACAATTTACAAGTGTGGTTTGCAACAATTGAGAAAGGTTCTCTTAAAAACCAGAGAGAATATCAAATGTTATTAAATAAATAAAAGAATATGTTAACATACACTCATTTATTTATTTTTAGTAAATACCATTAGTTAAATCGTAGCTGTATATTAAAAAATTTGTAGTTATGGAATGTTTGTTTCAAGGATTAAAAGTTACTTTCTAGGAATATAAACATTAAAAAAAATAGTAATATTCCAATTTCACACATTTTAAAAAATTATTCTCGAGTCATTCTCAAAAATATTGTCATGTTTTTACATTTTTATCTTCATGTTGAGGGTGTAAGAAAATGATATTTTCTTAGAAATATTAGAAGTTACATCCTAACACTTGTAACTTGTTTTCTAATTATTTTGTATTTAAATTGTTTTAAATTTCAAGAAATATTATAATAAAATCGAGCACATTTCTTTTTTGAATATATCCAAGAATAAATTTCAGTTAAAATATTTTGAAGAATATAATATAACACAAAAAAAAAAAAAAAAAGTTAGTGTACGTGACCAAATTTCATCAAATAAGAATTTGTTAACTAATACTGATTTTTAGTTACTTAGAGTACATTTATATTTTAAAATAATTATAATTATAACTTATTAAAATTCTCCACAAAACCACAACTATAAAGCAAGTTGATCTACTTTAATAAATCTCATGAATAAATAAATAAATAAGCATAGGGAGGAGAATGGGCGAAGTAATTGTCACCAATATTACTTAGCCACGTCTATTAGTTAATTAGACAGCAATTTCATCTTTTTGACTTTATTAATGATTCGAAAGCTCTTCACCACGACGCTATTATGGTCCTCTACTTTCTACTTTCTACATTAACAAATCATGTTTGCTAATTTGGATGAACAATCACGTTTCCCCAATTTACACAACGCAACTAAGTTGCCATTTTAATGTTTCTAATTGCCACTTTCATTTTCCCTTTTGTTACTTCGTATTTATTGCCAGATTGCTAGGACCCACGTTATAATTATAAATCGAGAATAGTGTACCTTATCTTCATCAGGCATTATAAAAAGTAAATAGCATCAAGTTTTTAACTGTCCAAGTGCAACTTACTCTTCCATAATTTTACGTTTATTTCACTCAATTTTTTTGTTGTTGTAATTATACGAACATATATATGAATTTTGTAATTAAAAATAATTGTGTCACAAGCACAACTTATAAAGAATAGAACAGCTGCCATGCATTTATGGTCTAGTCATTAAGTTTGGAGTAAGTTCAGAGTGCCAATGATATCCTTGATCATTAGATGAATGAACCAATCTGAAAATTAGAGTACTATTGCTAATAGATTCAAGCAAATCATGACAGACCCGTGGAGAGAATCTGCTGAAACGCTGTAGAAGTTTCCTTGCAATAATTGCATTGCAATTGGTTTCGCACGAGTCAAACAGAAGAACACACTTAACACAAAAATGAAAATTCTTATTTTCGTCATTAAAATGCCAATGACATTATTATAAGATGATGAGTGTGCATATAATATTCGCATTCACCCCACCCCAATACTGCTTGGTCTAATCTCTCTTCATTTTCTTTCTTCTTTTTAACTTGTTCTAACCAAAAGAGAAATACAACAAAACGAAAAAATCCACTCAATCATACCAAATTTCTTCTGTCTAGGAGGACCCTTGGACTCTCAATCCGTACGCTTGCATCAATGTTGTTGTCAAGGAATGGCCCCATCTCTTGTCATTCCCATTAAGAAAAATTAAAACTTTCTAAAAGATAACACAACTTATATATCAAATCACACAAAGAGTAGTCATTTGGGAGAGTTCGGTTCTTCTGCAGTAAAATTATGCAGTATTCGATGTGATAAATCATTTATTATCCATATAAGCAAAAAAAATATGCACCTTACTACACTAAATCCAATCTTACTTTAAATTTTACTTTACCACATCAAACAAATCACAATTAGTAGGATTTAGTGTAACAAAACACACAACTAATTTATTCATATGAACCAATAAATGGTTTAGTATACCAACCAAATATTGCATAACTTTACTCAGTTGAAAATGTTACCCCCAACACTCAGGTGTTAGTCTGTGGTCTCTTTTGGGGTCTTGGCAATAGTTATAAACCATGTGGTGTTTTTGCACCCATCTCATGGCCCAAAATTGTCTTCTGGTTAAGCCACCAGAGCGATATGGTGAGGCTGAGACTGGACGGCACCAACGAGAGGCATAGGCAGAGCAACCACCAGCCTTGAAGTTGGTGTACCTTGCAACAAAAGGTTGGTATCTGTAATCAGCTTTGTACTTTCCATCTTCTGTTGCCCATGATGAAGCATCCCATATTGAACCATAAAGCCACATTGGCCTCAGTGGAAATGTTTCAGCACTCTTCCTTGGATACCTCCTTATGGGCACATCATCCACAAGGAATCTGAGATTTTGTGTCATAATGTCAGTAAAAGAAGTTAATGAAAAACACTTCTAATGTGATGAGCGTTTGTAAAATGTCATCATGTATGATAAATTTGTTAAATATTAAAAAAAAAATACTTTAAAGTTATGTCAATAACGGTTTTAGATTTTCATGTTTATAGTTAGTAAAACTTTTAAGAGAATGATTGGAAAATCAATTCTCTTACAATTTATAATTGAATGAGAGTATAAATAGTGCCTAGTTTATTTTATGTGATTTTATAGTTGTGAGTGCATAGAAATCAATGCAAGACAGAAAGAGTAAAACTATTTTTTTAATAACTTTAGTGGCCATAAAGATAGGACTAAATGTCCCTTCATTTTTTAGGAGTCACCAGATTTTACTTTACCCTGCACTTCTTAATAGTTCTATTTTCATACTTCTTGTGTTGTTCATGTGATCTTGATTTTATATGATTAACCCTGTCAATTGTCAAATGCCTCTTTTTCTTTCCTCAATTTCAGAGAAAACAGAATTCTTTCTCTCTCACCATCCAAAATATCACTCAGTCGTGCCTAAACTATGGTACCTTTTTGTAAGGGCCAGTCAAATCAATGCCACAATCATGGAGCCCAAGTTTATACAGTTGATTCTTTTTTTACTCCCTTCTATCTACTTCAGTAGAAAATGAAATGTTGCCTACCCCGTGTGCTCTACTTTTTTTCTAACTAGGACTAACAAATCTCGCCATTTCAAACACCACCATACAGATATATACTTGCATAGTAAAATGTACAGTGACTTACATTATTTCCTTAGGATTCCAGAGTATAGCATAGTGATGAAAATCTTTGGTAGGATCAAACCAAAGATGGAACTTCATTTCTCTGCCAATAATTGTGCCATCCCCGCTCCCTCTTATATAAACATTGGTCTGCAATGTATAAGGCTTTCCAAATGTCGTCCCAAGAAACTCAATGTCCACTTCATCGTGGAAGCCCGGATGCGCCTCATTGTTAGAAAGCTGTTATTAATCAAATCATTAGTGAACTTAAACTAAAAATGAATGTGTAAACTTCCCTCAATCAAGTTAGAGTCTGTTTATATATAAGCTTATACAAGCTTCTGTACTACTCTATTTTTTATAAAAAAATTCTGAAAAGTTCTTCTAAGTTTATATCCAAATAAGCTCTTATACTTTTGCAAATTTCATTTCACCATATCTTACATAGAAAGCTGTTATAACTCCTGCAGTGTAGCCAGGATGGAGCTTAATGGATGCACCAAAGTAACCGGATCGAAATGGTCTAACCGACTTGAAGCCACTCCCTGTATAGTGTTAACCAAAACATGTGTCACATTTCAATGACATAGATATATAGTAGCTAATAAAGCAATGAAAGTGAATTTAAACTAAAGATTATTCAGACCTGAGGTTCTATCAAGCCATATTGTTAATGCATTTTGGTCTATGCCTTGGTGCTGAGGGCCCCAGAGATTTCTAAACCCTGTGTAAAAGTTTACTGTCCTGAATTTGGAACTAGGCCAGTAACCTGGTGAAGGTGGCCAGTAGGCATTGCTTGAGGATGCCATAAAGAATAAAATAGCAAAGAGTAGTATCAGAGCCATGAAGGAAAAAGGTGAGTAAGCTAAAGTGTAAGCAGGAAGCAGAATGATGATGCTATTATAAATGCAGGGTGTGAGAGTGAAAGGGAGAGGAACTGTTCAAAGAAAGGTGCATATGAAATAATATGAGTATGGCAGTACAGTTTGATAAAAAAAAAAAGAAAATTAGAGGGTCCCTCCATAAAGAATTAACTCTGAAACTGAGGAAGGATTAGATAATTAATCATAGCAATAATTAATTATAGATCATTATAGACAAAAGGGAAGGTCTCTTTAATTGTTGGATAACATTCAATTACAATTTGCAGGGTCACAAATTATGTCATGCTCTTTTTCCCAATGAAACTACCTTCCTTCTTACTATTATTGTCAGATTCTTTACCAAAAAAAATGGCAGATAACTTTTTGGCCTGGTAGGAGAGCTTAGAAAAGTTGATGGCATGCATGAGAGGGTAGATGGGGTGCCTTAAATGTGACTCTTAAACTCGTGTTGTGTTTGCATGGCTCTTAAAAAAATACTAATTCTAAATACAATAGTACAATGATGTTATTTACACACAATATTCCTTTATCACTTGTTTTTTGAGTAATAACTAATAACTAATAAAATAAGAAAAATACATGTCTCAATACACCAACATTATAGATGTGTCAGAGGTCTGAAAGCGCTTGCCGGATTAACCCAATTTTTTGCACTTTTCACCATACCATCTCCCTCTTCATTGTGTCTGCTACTATTCAGTACTAGTGAAGCGTGACTGTAAGTGGAGGCCAAAGTTAAACAAATAAATGAATGCATAAATAATAAGTTAAAGCGAAAGAGGAGTGGACCAGATTCTGATATAGTCAAATTTTATGAACCCCAAGTGAGTAATGGTGTGTTTTATAACCTATGGAAATTTCGTGAATAGGGTGGGTCAGGAACTAGGCATTATACAATGGTCCCCAAAACTTGATATCAGAGGGCACACGGATCATTGATTGACTCGTAGAAATGAACTTCATTCATAATCTTTAGAGTTAAAAAGACCCATAATCAAGAAAAAGAGTCCATATATAGATTGCAACCAATCACATTAGATGTTTGTGGACCATCAAATGTTTAAGGCGTAGGATCAACTAATCAAAACTCATTGTAAGATTAAATATGAGTAGGTGTAAGTGTGTATTTGGTTTATTGTTAAAATCTTGCAAACTTATGTTCAACTAAAAAAATAGAAAAAGTTATTTTATATTTTGATGTTTTGAAACGCGTGTTTTTACGTTTTCGTTAAAAAAATAGATTTTCAAACATGTAATAAGTTGTTAGAATTTCTCCAAAATTTGTACATATTTTACTCCACAATATGGAGTAGTTATTTTATTTTTGGTTGAAACAAACTAATGGATTACTTATTTAGTTGATTGGTTCCTTGATATAGACAAATTCTTGATTTTAATCTTCTGGAGTGAACGTTATTTGAAATTTAAAAAATCTAATCTTTAATTTATCTAATGGTACCGATTTATTAACACAAATGCGTGACAACAGGGAATCTGTTTCCGAACAATTACAGTGGATTGGTAAGTGTTTTTCAGTTTTTCTCTACGAAGATGTGTGCTTACCATATTAGGCCACATTTAATGATACAAACTATCCAAATCAAAACGGTATATCCCCCAAACGAGCAATCAACTAGATTTTGGAAAAGATTGTGAGCAATTTTTGAAAACCAAAATATGAAAATCAGAGAAATCCCGGGTGTACTAGTAACATGACTAAATCATTTATATAAGTTAAGATAATTCTAATTTTATAAATCAGTCTTATAAGTTATCTCATTCTATTCACTTCAATTCTCATATGATTAATCCTACAAATTTTACGTTTGAGACATCCTTCTTAAATAAAATAGGCTCAATTAAGAAGAACCTCCTTTCAGTATTTGGTAGCCTGGACCCTTGACTAGTGTCCCACGAATCTAACAATATTTAGTGTCCTGGGTGCCAAAGAGTACAAGAAATAAAGGCACGGTTTCCCATGACCAAAGCACATAACCTCAGGGCATAGATCTATGAACTATACGGCACTAGCAAGTTTCCAGCTACAACCACCACAGTACAATGTGTAAAAATAATAACCCCAAAAAATATAGTCGCAAAGAATAATTAATACATATAGAACCACAAATTATGCAAACAATAAATGTGACACGAGAAATGTAAATAATGGGGATTTGTGTTCTCTGAATTTTCAGTTACGACTTGCAAGAGCTTCTTTTCTTGACCTACACATGCAGACAAATTCACACGATCGGAAACACGCATTACTCTGTCGGTAAGACCGAAGAAGGGAACGATTGTGGGCATGGTGGGGATGGCAGTAGGGTCACTAGCCTTAGCCGACACATATCACGAAGCTCATATCATATGAGACTTGATTTGGTTCCTATATCAGAGGACTTGTCCTATAGGTTCACGTAAAATTAAGGTTGCTCCTATGATCCTCAATTAATTAGACCCTTAACCATGAAGGTACATAGTCCTAGATACCGGGTTTTTAACTATGTTAACATGATTTGATTATCTGGTTACGTGTACACAAAAGAAAATCGTGTAAGTCAAAAATAATTTTTATCTTATAAACTGATTCTACAAAATTTATTTATGTTCTAACTCATATTTCAATACACTTCAATCATCTTCATATTGAAATAAATTAGTCTCTCACCATCAATAGAAGAATATGTGGTTCTGACCCAAAAAAGAATTAGACCTCTACATGTGGGTATGCATAAATTTTGTTACAATCAATGATTCTATTTACGTTATGGGAAAATGATCCCATTTGTTATATATGTCACATGTCACATTTCCTATATTTGGTTAAAATTTGCCATGAAAGGTACATCTCGTTTCTTTCTGTGGAAAAACTAGTTTAATGGTTGATATGTTTGTATTTGAGATTGCAGTTTACTTGATTTGGAGAATTTTTTTCCACCGTCCCTTGACTTTGTCACCTCCAAAGATGGTATAATGAAATACTGATTGTGACTGTAGCATTTACGGATTACCTCTCCATTTTCAATTAGTAGGGAAAAAGTTATTTCGTGTGGGAGAGTGGCAACCGTAATTGCCTAGGCAAATAAAGATGCAATAATGATTTCTTTATTTTATTTTATTTTTTGGTGTTATTGGTAAACAATCCCACAGTTGTAGATATACTTTTAGGGGGGAAAATCATATTTGGTTGTTTAATATCAAATTAAACATGATTATGTTCTCAAAATCTAAGTTTGATTAAAAGCAAAAACTAAAAAGAACAATGTAATTTTGGCATTTAGTTGTTTGAAAATAAGTTATCTGGGCAGTAATCGTACAAGGAATGTCTTTATTGTGAAATAACAATTCATGAAAGCTTGGGAATAGAATGACTTGCATATTCAATATACCACTTCCTACCAATATATATTATATTGTCGATAAAAAAAAATCTACTAGTTGTTTTAATATAATAGTTTATCTCTCTGACATTGATAAAAACTTAATGAAAAAAAAAACAATTGTCAGTTAACAACTCAAATAAATTATTTATTGTCTTTTTTTAATGAATAATTGGAAATTTTCCACTCACCGTGAGATTTGTTTAAATGATTTACACCACTCTTTTAATTTTTTTAAATATTACTCATTTTTTTTAAATAATGTCATTAGTTAAAGTGAGAGAAATAAATAAAATAAAAATTAATTTATATTCTGTTAATCGATTATTATTCATTTCTAAATTACGTATAATATTCTATTTTTATGAAAAATTTATTATTCTTTAATTTTAAAAATAATAATTTCTTTTATTTTTTAAAATTATTTTTTGAAGTTGGTACATTTTTTAAATCACAACACATATGACATTTAGAATATGATTTAAGAGTTAAAATTAAGAAATTAAATTTTATTTAATTATTAACACTTACATTAATAATTTATTATCTCTTAACAATGTATAAATAATATTATTTTATATAATAAGTTTTATATGTCATTTAGATAAATAAATAAAATAACTTTATGTTAACTTAAAATTTAAAAGAAAAGTGTGTATTATTTAAAAAGATTTTAGAGAGATGAATGTAATTTTTCTTAAATTATGTTTCGACTATTTTAATTGGAAAGTTTTTTCTTTCTTTCCGTCCTGAACCTGTTGCAAGGGTGTCACGTGAAGACAAGGTAACTGGAACATAGGCTTATGGTGCTCTGTTATAAAACAATAAATAATGCTCTTACAATATATTTTATTACCTCCTTTAATAATTATTTTTTCCATGTGTTTTGATATATAGTAAGGGTGGCAAAATGGGTTAATCTGGCCCGTTTTTGTCTGGTCCATCAATTGCCCTCTAAAAATAGATTGAGTTGGGTCGACTCGCCATTGAAAAGCGGGCTAAAAATGTTAGTCTATTATGCCTAAATGTGGGTTAGCAGGCTAGCGAGTCGACGGTCAACTCGCATTATATTAAAAAATGTAAAAAAAATTGTAAAAAAATTATCGATAGATTGACGGACTTGACGGGTTAACGAGTTAAAATGATAAGTTCGATTTACCAAATTTTAACAAGCCAACGACCCAATGAACCAAAACCTATTTTGCCACCCTAATATATAGTTTTCTAACAAACAAATAATGTTGTACTAGGAATATACACCACCCAGTCAAAGTCAATACCAAACGCACCCCGTCGGCCTTGAAAAAGACCGAGATGTACCCAAAACGCAAAACATACCCGAGTACTCCTTCAGGTCGAGTACCCATCAGGCCAATGAATAGGCCGAGTACCCCCTCAGGCCGAGTACCCATCAGGCCATGAATAGGCCGAGTATCCCCTCAGGCCGAGTATCCCCTCAGACCGAGTACCCATCAGGCCAATGAATAGGCTGAGTACCCCATCAGGCCGAGTACCCATCAGGCCAATGAATAGGTCGAATACCCCTTAGGCCAATGAATAGGTCGAACACCCCTTTGGCCAATGAACAGGCCGAACACCCCTTCGGCCAAAGAACAGGTCGAACACCCCTTCGGCCAATGAACGGGCCGAACACCCCTTCGTCCAAAGAATAGGCCGAGCACCTCCTCAACCAATGGACATGCCAAATACCCCCTCGTCCAATGAACATACCGAATGGGTATTCGACTGTAACGAATTTCCATGAGGTAAAGTAAAGCAAGTATTAATTACATTAAACACATCCACGTCAGCTATAATCAGTGTGCAAAACCTTGTGCACCAGCCCAATAATACAAAAAGCCCACCAGGCCCAAGAACGTCACTATAAATATGGTATTGATAGGAGAGGTATGATAATTTAATACAATAGCCTTTATTACTCTGTACCGAATACTCACTTGAGCGTTAGAGTGCCTTTGCAGGTACCCGCCCCACCACTCGAAGACAAGATTCAGATAGTAATTGGGACTTAGAAGATTAGTCAATAAGAGCAACAAGAGGAGTGTTTCTAACAGGAACATTTTGGCGCCCACCGTGGGGCCGAAACCAAAAAGGTTTTCGACCCTGAACTGAGATGGTAGCAACCAGAAGTCAGTAGGAAAACACCACCATTCACAACCTCGGAATGCCCAAAGAACCCACACAGCAAACAAATCAAACGGGAGAAGGGATGGAAGAATCGTATGAAGATCGTTCGCAGTCGGCTAATCCATAGTCGACCATAGAGCAGATTAGGGTCGAGATGTTGGAATTGAAGAAACTTCAGGAAAAAGATGCCCATGAACTATCCATTCTGAGAAGGGAGAACGCGGAACTTAGGAGTGATAACCGCTCCTGGCATCCGTCTCACAGCACCCACAACACCCGATCTACACACGATCAAGGGGAATCGTCGAGGTGGTACAAAGAGCCAAGAATTCCTGGCACACCTGGGGAGCAACGACAACAACACTCGATCAACAAAGGCGACAAGGGAGGACACCATTCACTCCCGAGATCGCCAGTGCACGATTACCAAATAACTGGAAAAACCTGGCTCTAGAACGATATGATGGAACTACCGACCCGGAGGAGCACCTTGATGTCTTTATCACCCAAGTCAGTTTGTTCACCGAGGAAGATGCCATCATGTGCAAAGTATTTCCAATATCATTGAAAGGACCTTCTTTAAGCTGGTTCACAAGACTCACTCCGGGATCGATAGACTCCTTCGCTACCCTATCATCCCGTTTCAGTATCCTGTTTGTCACAAGTTGACCTCATCGACTTACTTCCCTCGCCTTAGTCAACATTCGCCAAGAAAAGAGGGAACCTCTGAGGGATTTCATGGAACGATTCGGGAAAATGATGTTAGCCATTCGGGATTTGGACCCGGTAGTAGCCATGCACCACCTCACTATGACACTACGACCTGGGCCTTTCGTGAACAATTTGTGTAAGAAGCCACCTCTAAACCTTAACGATCTACGCCAAAGAGCGATCAAATACATGCAAATGGAAGAGTTGGCAGAGTTCAGAAATCAATCACGACCCGAACCTAATAAGAGCGAAGGGGACAAAGAACACCCGAGAAAACCTCACATCCCAAACATCGCGGATCGCGAGAGAACCACAAGGGGACCGAGATACGCACAATACACACCTCTTAATGCTAGTAGAGCTAAGGTACTGGAGCAAGCTCTAGCCATCAAAGTCTTAGCGGTACCCCGATGTGCTTCAACTTCGCCCCATGCGGATAAGATGAAAACATGCCAATTCCACAGAAACCGGGGACACGCCACGGAGGAATGTACAGCTCTCCGGGACCGCATCAAAGATCTTGTGAAAATGGGGCACCTCCAAAGCTTCTTACAAGCCTCGAACAAGGGAAGGCAAGACAACTATTCCAACCAAAGAAACTGAAAGAGAGAGGACCAAGATAGGGTACCTTCTAAATATAGGCACAGGGAACGCAGCAAGTCTCGTGAATGAAGTGATCTGCAGCGAGATAGGAATCTCCCTAGAAGAGTGATAAACACAATTGCTGGAGGATTCGCGAGAGGTGGGGGAACTTCTTCGGCGTGCATGAGACATTTGAGGGAAATTCGTTCGATAAACTCAGTAACACTGTAGACCCCTAAAATTGTCCGGGTCGGAAATAAAGCTTGAAGACTCTCGAAGACTGAAGAAGGATCAGCCAGAAGGACTTCCAGAAGGCCCAAGGAGGGTTCTCTATAGGTCTAAGAGGTCTTAGGATAGCTAAAAATAGAAAATAGGAGGAATTGGGACCAATACGGGCTGCTTGGGGACCAGTACGGCCTGTATTGAAGTTTTGAACTTCAATACGGCCGTACTGGACTCAATACGGCCGTATTGAAGATTTGTGAACTTCAATACGGCCGTATTGAGTTCAATACGGCCGTATTGAAGAACAAATTCTCAATACGGGTCGTATTGATCCCAGCGCCCGTATTGCTCCTATTTCCTATAAATATGGCGTCATTTGACGTCAATAGACACTTTTCAACCATTTCTTGACTCTCTTATTGAGTGTTCTGGGGTTTTTGAGCAGTGCTCTGCCTTAGGAACCTCTCTGGGAGTCGATCCGACGAAGTTCTGGAATTCCGAGCACTTAGCTTGGAGATTCGAACCTAGTCGAAGGGAAATCCTCCGGATTTCCATAGTCAAAAGTTTTTAGGAAGGAGCGAGCGAGCTTGTAGAGCGAGGGAACGCCAAAAAGCTTCCCAGTTTTACTCAATATATAAAAGCACGCTTCAAGAGGTTTCTTCTTAAATCCTTCCTTTTACTGCTTTCTGTGTGCATATTTAAACTGTCATCATGTAGATAGTTAATTTATAATCGCTTATAATAAATAGGGGTAATTTAGTAATTTTACGCTATTATTTTAGAAATAATCTGTCATAGGGAACCCGAAAGGGGCGCTGTGGGGTGCTAACACCTTCCCCACGCGTAACCGACTCCCTTACCCAACTCTGGTTGTAATGGCCAAAGTTGATTTATAAAATCAATTGCCTTATCCCTTTTTCCAATGTTTTGAGTAAAACATTGGTGGCGACTCCACGAACCCTCCTTTTGCGAAAACCACTAATCCATGGAGGGTCCCGCTTGGGATTAATATGGATTGGTGAATCATTTTAATAAAATTGCTCGTTTGACGAGGTCTCAGTTTGAGAATAAGTCATTCTAGCAAACCATATTTTTTAAACAAATAAAAGAGTCCAACCATCATTCGCGAATGCCGAAAGCCCGTTTGGGCCGGTGGCGACAGATGGCGACTCCGCTGGGGAAGCCTTGAGAGTCAGTCCCATTTAGTGATGGATTATTTTCAAAATAATAGTCTAAAATTACTTCACTACCCCTCACTTGTATGATAACATGATTTATTATATGGCTTTAATAACTGTTGTTTGTTTAATTTCCGCAATTGTTTGAAATACAAACTGTACACAAACCTTTGCACACAACAGTTCCCTCTATACCCGGGGGCATGAGTGATAATCCATAGGGAGTGGATGTTAGTACGGCCGGTTGATGGGTTTATAGGAGCCTATGAGACCGTTGTCGGAAAAACATCACTCAAGGTGATAACCATGAACTCAAGTCCGACAGTGCGTTGGAACTTTCCATCGGCTTACGACGAGAGGAATTGGGTCCCTATAATGGGGGCACCTTGGGGGCCTTTGACCAAGTGAGAACAGTTAGATCCTCCTTGAATATGCACTTTTCTGCAGGAGACCCCCACCTCGTGATTCGCTCGTGACTGTTCGTGGATGAGTGAATTGTTTGTGCATTGACTATGTGACATTGTATGAGCATACATTTGCACCTTTTAAACATACAACATTCTTTTTTAAATAAAAAGAATAAATAGAAATAAAGATCTTCTAGTACATGGTGTTAACATCTACCTTCATTGCATTCATATAGGTAGTTTCCCTTTTCACCCAAAAAATATAAAAAGATACAAAATATTCAAAAGAAAAATATGTATTTACCCAAACCAAGCAATATCATGCATCATCTTAGGAAAATCCTAAAAACATGATAATGCTTAGTTCAATAAACACAATGCATGCATATTCAACATCATCATCTCATGCATATAGATCATGGAGGGATCTAGGAATCATTCATTTCATACATCCCTCCTAGTAATTCAGTAATAAACATAAATAAAAAGAAAGGATTAAATCGATGCGTATGTTCAAAGAATGGATCGAACGCCGTTCGTTATCAAGTGTAAGCCAACAACCGCGCCAAGCGAGCGCACATCAACTCCGTTGTTGGTAATCAAGACGAATAAAAGGGAAGGTCCGACACCATTAAGGATCACAGTTCCAAGGCCTTTCCCTTGCAAATCAAATAAGGCTGTGCCGTGGATATACGACATCCACTTTTCTGCCGACAGCGATATCTCTAACATCGCTGGACTTGGGGGCATGACTAGGAGTGGCAGGATCTACACTGATAAAGCCCCCAAGAATAAAGAAAAAGAAGAAAAGAAAACCGAGGAAAAAGAATCCGAGGAGGAGACTGACAAGCTGTTAAAATTTATCCGACATAGCGAGTACTCCATCGTGGATCAACTTCATAGGACGCCAGCAAAGATTACGCTGTTGTCGTTGATCCTATGCTCCGAACCGCATCGGCAAGCTCTGTCGAAAGTCTTGAACGAGGCATACGTGTCGCACACTATCTCCCAAGACGAGTTTGAGGGGATTGTTAGTCACATCAAGGCTAATGATCACCTCACCTTCATCGATGAAGAAATCCCCGCCGAGGGATCAATCCACAACAAGCCCTTGCACATCTCTGTAAAGTGCAAGGAGTATCACATCGCTAAAGTCTTGGTAGATAATGGATCTTCCTTGAATGTGATGCCAAAAAGAACGCTCAAGCAATTGGCGATCAAGGGAGTCCAAATGCGCCCGAGCAACATGATCATTCGAACCTTCGATGGATCTAAGAGAGAAGTAGTGGGAGAGATCAATCTTCCAATCCAAATTGGACCCACTATCTTTAATGTCGAATTCCAAGTGATGGACATTACTCCCGCATACAGTTGTCTCCTCGGCCGACCTTGGATTCATGATGCGAAAGCTGTACCTTCTACGCTCCACCAGAAAGTCAAATTCATTGTGGGTGACAAGCTGGTGACTGTACAAAATGAAGATGATATACTCATCAGTAAGCCATCCGCCATACTCTATGTGGATGCAGCAGAGGAAGCTTTAGAAACCGCCTTCCAAGCATTGGAAATCGCCAATGTTGAAACGTTTCCCCGAGAAATGAAGAAGGTAGCTCATACAGAACGGATACTTGCCAAGACAAGAATTAGGCAAGGACTCCCAAGGAATCCCGGAGCTACCCATTATCAAAGATAATCCGGGGAAACAAGGGTTAGGATACAACCCTTATAAAGATCAAAGAACGAAGAGGAATCAAGATCCTTCTCGACGTTCTTTAAGCCAGATCTTTAGGAAGGCCGGTTCACAAGCGTCAAGGCCGGTCGTCGTCGTCAAAATGTTTTTCTCCTTCTAATAGGGATGTGTAAATTCAGTGACTATTAGAGATCACTCCTCGGGGACAGCCCGACCCCCGAGCCTCGATAGGGCACATGTTTCCGCTATGATTATAATAAAATCATTCATTATTATTTCTTATTGCTTCTTTTCTCGCTTGCAATAAAATTCTAGACCGCGTTATTTAACCCTGTTTGAATAAACATGAATGAGGTTAAAATCGTCTTAATAATCAATAAACCCGCATCATTTTTATGTGGAAATGTGCATGACAGCTTGGAGCACCTTTTCTTGGCATCAATAAGTGCCATCATGGATAAAAGAAATCCTAAAGATAATAAGCTCGGCAGGAAACCCAAAAAGGGGACTGCGCAAAAATAAGAGCAAAAGACCCGCTAGGAATCCCACAAAAGGGTGACCTAGGCAAAAGTTAGGGTTACAAAACGAAGACAAAAACCCGCTAGGAATCCCACGAAAAGGGTGACCTAGGCAAAAATTAGGGTTACAAAATAATGAACAAAAACAAAAGCCCGCTAAGACATCACAAATGGGTGTTTTAGGCAAAAGTTAGGGCCGTCAAAAAAAGAAAAAAAACAAAATAAATCCATGATGGTACCATCAATTGAATTCAACAAGGGGCTCAAGAAAAGCTATCCAAGTTGTCAAAGCACAATAACAAAGATGTGCTTAACCTCATAAGTGTTTAAACAAACAAACCTAAAACACAATAAGCCTACCTTGGCCATCCATGCTTACAAAAACAATTTTTCAAAAATAAAATAATCCCCTCTAAAACACAAACCTTTGAAAATATATCATTTCTTTCTTTTCTCTCTTGTCCCAACGATTTTTGAATAATCTAGTGGAAACATGGAGATATAGTGGTCAATAGGAGGGTTGACACATCTTCTAAAGAAAGGGAAGAATCACTTGGTTGATGACACCAAAATCAAATATGCATCATTCCTCGGTAACAGAAATCGGCAGAGCACAGTCCGTCTGGAGGAATGGCAAAATCCAAACACAAAAACGCATCGGTTAATTCTTTTGAAAAAAGAATCAAATAGAATTAGGTGCATCATACTGCATACATGCATACAGATGATAGGTGTACTGGAAGATCACTTATTCTCTGTTTATTGAAAAAACAAAAAATAATAAAAAATATAAATTTCAGAAAAAACAATGCGCCCGTACCATGTTCAGTACACCCATGCTAAAATCAGGGTTATGAACAAAATTTCAACTCAACATGGGCGTACTGAAATGGATGCGGCCGTATTGGCCATAAAGAAATTTTCAAAGACCTCGTCATGAGGCAATTGCATAAAAATAGAAAAAAATAGAAAATTGCTTGTGTATGACAGCAGTCAACAAAAGCCGAAAATGAAAAAAGGCAAGGATATAGAAAATCCAACAAACAAGATTGCACAGAATAACTGAGCCTGGAGAGGCTTGCCGAAAGAATACTCTCAGAATAACTGAGCCTGGAGAGGCTTGCCGAAAGAATACTCTCAGAATAACTGAGCCTGGAGAGGCTTGCCGAAAGAATACTCTCAGAATAACTGAGCCTGGAGAGGCTTGCCGAAACAATACTCTCACAGAATAACTGAGCCTGGAGAGGCTTGTCGAAATAATACTCTCTCAAAATAACTGAGCCTGGAGAGGCTTGCCGAAATAATACTCTTTCAGAATAACTGAGCCTGGAGAGGCTCGCCGAAATAATACTCTCTCAAAATAATTGAGCCTGGAGAGGCTCGCCGAAATAATACTCTCTCATAATAACTGAGACATTTCTGTACAGAAAAAGCCAAAACCAATAAAGAAAAGGCAAAAACGAAAAAAAAGCCGTAACCAATAAAAAGGCAAAACATAGAAAAAGCCGAAAACGAAAAAGGCAAAAATACAGAAAATCCAACAAATAGCTTGTACAGAATAATCGAGCCTGGAGAGGCTCGCAGAAATAATACTCCCCAAAGGGAACCTCAGCTCATGAAGCCAATATCCAACAAGAGCTTTCAAAGCAAGATCGTCAAAATCTCCCAAAGGAAGTACGATCATCCAAGTAATATATCCAAGTCAAAGGACTTCAGACTTCCTCAGTGGAAAGTAGCTCTCCGACTCAGGCATTGAGTGAGGCTAAGCCTGTAGAGGCTTCCTAAATAATACTCTCCCGATCAGACAGAATAATTGAGCCTGGAGAGGCTCGCAGAAATAATACTCCTTCAGAATAATCGAGCCTGGAGAGGCTCGTAGAAAGAATACTCCCTTCAGAATAATTGAGCCTGGAGAGGCTCGCAGAAATAATACTCCTTCAGAATAATCGAGCCTGGAGAGGCTCGCAGAAAGAATACTCCCTTCAGAATAATTGAGCCTGGAGAGGCTCGCAGAAATAATACTCCTTCAGAATAATCGAGCCTGGAGAGGCTCGTAGAAAGAATACTCCCTTCAGAATAATTGAGCCTGGAGAGGCTCGCAGAAATAATACTCCTTCAGAATAATCGAGCCTGGAGAGGCTCGCAGAAAGGATACTCCCTTCAGAATAATTGAGCCTGGAGAGGCTCGCAGAAATAATACTCCTTCAGAATAATCGAGCCTGGAAAGGCTCGTAGAAAGAATACTCCCTTCAGAATAATTAAGCCTGGAGAGGCTCGCAGAAATAATACTCCTTCAGGATAATCGAGCCTGGAGAGGCTCGCAGAAAGAATACTCCCTTCAGAATAACTGAGCCTGGAGAGGCTCGCAGAAAGAATACTCCCTCAGAATAATTGAGCCTGGAGAGGCTCGCAGAAAGAATACTCCCTTCAGAATAATTGAGCCTGGAGAGGCTCGCAGAAATAATACTCCTTCAGAATAATTGAGCCTGGAGAGGCTCGCAGAAAGAATACTCCCTCAGAATAATTGAGCCTGGAGAGGCTCGCAGAAACAATACTCTTCCTTCAGAATAGTTGAGCCTAGAAAGGCTCGATTCCCCAGAGATATCTCAAGCTTACACTCACGGGCCAAATTCCCCAGTGAAAGCTATCAGAATGCGATCAGCGAAATCCCCAAAGAGGCCTGATCATCCAAGAAAAATGTCTAAGGACTTTAAACTTCCCCAATGGAGGATAGCTTTCCAACTCAAAAGCGATGAGTGAAGCTAAGCCTGAAGAGGCTTTCTAAATAATACTCTGGGATGAATAAAAACTTCAAATCCCCAACCGCCTACTAAAGAGGCATCTCTTCAAAAGGAAGACCAATAAACTATTCCCCAAGTGGAATTTGGCTCTCAGCCTAACAAATGAACGTCAAGATGATCTGCCTAACAAAAGAGGCCAATCAACATCAATCCCCAGTGGATGATCGCCTATCCAAGAGGCATCCCCACAAAAGGGGAAGAAAATCAAAAAGATTAATAAAATTCCCCAAGCGGAATTTGGCATCCCGCCAAAACATCAAACATCAAGACTATCTGCCTAACAGAAGAGGCCAGTCAAAAAATCAACATGTCAACATCCCTAGCGGATAACAGCCTACACAGAGGCTACAAAACCAGAAAAGTCAAAAAGAGTCACCCGAATAAGGATAACCGGGATACTCCACCAACGTCGACAGGACGTCAGCCAAACATAAGGCATCGCTCATTTCAAAAAGAGCATCTTTGTGTCTACACCCCAAGGAAACAGAAATTCCTCAATGGGCACCAACCATACAATGCAAAGTTGGGACACAAGAACCTATGAGTAACTGCATATCCCCGAGACGGATCCCTGCGTTATCCAGCCCTCAGCGGCATCAAAATCAAAATCAAACCGTCGAAACAGCATCGTGGACTGTGGAGACAAATCAATCACGGATCCCTGGAGAGGGCAAACTCGCCATGCCGAAGTGATCAGAAACACGGAGGCAGACCCTGGAGAGGGCAAACTCGCCATGCCGAAGTGAACAGAAACACGGAGGCAGACCCTGGAGAGGGCAAACTCACTTTGCCAAAGTGATCAGAAACACGGAGGCAGACCCTGGAGAGGGCAAACTCAGTACCGAAGTGTTCAGAAAGCACGGAGGTATGCAACTTTCGGCTCGGGCGGCGAGTAAAGTTGTATCTGGAGAGACAGTACTCACAGCTTCCGGCTAGGGCGTCTAGTGAAGCTACCCTGGAGAGGGCAAACTCAGTACCGAAGTGTTCAGAAAGCACGGAGGTATGCAACTTTCGGCTCGGGCGGCGAGTAAAGTTGTATCTGGAGAGACAGTACTCACAGCTTCCGGCTAGGGCGTCTAGTGAAGCTACCCTGGAGAGGGCAAACTCAGTACCGAAGTGTTCAGAAAGCACGGAGGTATGCAACTTTCGGCTCGGGCAGCGAGTAAAGTTGTATCTGGAGAGACGGTACTCACCCTGGAGAGGGCAAACTCAGTACCAAAGTGTTCAGAAAGCACGGAGGTATGCAACTTTCGGCTCGGGCGGCGAGTAAAGTTGTATCTGGAGAGACGGTACTCACCCTGGAGAGGGCAAACTCAGTACCGAAGTGTTCAGAAAGCACGGAGGTATGCAACTTTCGGCTCGGGCGGCGAGTAAAGTTGTATCTGGAGAGACGGTACTCACCCTGGAGAGGGCAAACTCTGTACCAAAGTGTTCAGAAAACACGGAGGTACGCAACTTCCGACTCGGGCAGCGAGTGAAGTTGTACTCACAGCTTCCAGCTAGGGCGTCTAGCGAGGCTAACCTGGAGAGGCTACTCAACCAATTTTCCACCGGAAGACGCTACAAGTCAGAAGGTTGGCACATCACCCGGACAATTGGGTCAACTCCTTTACTTGTCAACCGGTAAACTAAAAGGCCGTTTGACCAAGTAAAGGGGGGGGCAGCTGTAGACCCCTAAAATTGTCCGGGTCGGAAATAAAGCTTGAAGACTCTCGAAGACTGAAGAAGGATCAGCCAGAAGGACTTCCAGAAGGCCCAAGGAGGGTTCTCTATAGGTCTAAGAGGTCTTAGGATAGCTAAAAATAGAAAATAGGAGGAATTGGGACCAATACGGGCTGCTTGGGGACCAGTACGGCCTGTATTGAAGTTTTGAACTTCAATACGGCCGTACTGGACTCAATACGGCCGTATTGAAGATTTGTGAACTTCAATACGGCCGTATTGAGTTCAATACGGCCGTATTGAAGAACAAATTCTCAATACGGGCCGTATTGATCCCAGCGCCCGTATTGCTCCTATTTCCTATAAATATGGCGTCATTTGACGTCAATAGACACTTTTCAACCATTTCTTGACTCTCTTATTGAGTGTTCTGGGGTTTTTGAGCAGTGCTCTGCCTTAGGAACCTCTCTGGGAGTCGATCCGACGAAGTTCTGGAATTCCGAGCACTTAGCTTGGAGATTCGAACCTAGTCGAAGGGAAATCCTCCGGATTTCCATAGTCAAAAGTTTTTAGGAAGGAGCGAGCGAGCTTGTAGAGCGAGGGAACGCCAAAAAGCTTCCCAGTTTTACTCAATATATAAAAGCACGCTTCAAGAGGTTTCTTCTTAAATCCTTCCTTTTACTGCTTTCTGTGTGCATATTTAAACTGTCATCATGTAGATAGTTAATTTATAATCGCTTATAATAAATAGGGGTAATTTAGTAATTTTACGCTATTATTTTAGAAATAATCTGTCATAGGGAACCCGAAAGGGGCGCTGTGGGGTGCTAACACCTTCCCCACGCGTAACCGACTCCCTTACCCAACTCTGGTTGTAATGGCCAAAGTTGATTTATAAAATCAATTGCCTTATCCCTTTTTCCAATGTTTTGAGTAAAACATTGGTGGCGACTCCACGAACCCTCCTTTTGCGAAAACCACTAATCCATGGAGGGTCCCGCTTGGGATTAATATGGATTGGTGAATCATTTTAATAAAATTGCTCGTTTGACGAGGTCTCAGTTTGAGAATAAGTCATTCTAGCAAACCATATTTTTTAAACAAATAAAAGAGTCCAACCATCATTCGTGAATGCCGAAAGCCCGTTTGGGCCGGTGGCGACACACAAGCAAGCCTAGTTCACATGTCGCCAATCACCTTCATCGACAGGGACTTTCAAGGGGTTGACCCCATACAAGATGACCCTATGGTGATCAGCATAGAAATCAACAACTACCTAGTAAGGAAAACGCTGGTAGACCAAGGGAGCCTAGTTGATATCCTATACTGGAAAATGTTCGAACAACTAGGTATCCCCGACCAAGAGCTAACACCTTACAAAGAGCCCCTAGTCGGATTCTCTGGCGAGAGGGTGGACACCCGAGGTACCATAGACCTTTACACATACTTCAGAAATGAGCAAGAAGGACAAAAGGTCAAGGTACGATATGTGGTGGTAAATGCTAATACCTCTTACAACATCTTGCTTGGTGTAGACCCCTAAAATTGTCCGGGTCGGAAATAAAGCTTGAAGACTCTCGAAGACTGAAGGAAGATCAGCCAGAAGGACTCCTGGAAGGCCCTAGGAGGGTTCTCTGTAGGTCTAGAGGTCTTAGAATAGCTTAAAATAAGGAAGTGGAGGGAATGAAGCCCAATACGGCCGTACTAAACTTAATACGGTCGTATTGAAGCTTCAATATGGCCGCAGTGAACTCAATACGGCGTATTGAAGTTTCTGAAACTTCAATACGGCCGTACTGAAATCAATACGGCCGTATTGAAGCTTCAATACAGCCGCAGTGAACTCAATACGGCCGTATTGAAATTTCTGAATTTCAATACGGCCGTATTGAACTCAATACGGCCGTATTGAAGTTCAAAAATTTCAATACGGCCGTATTGATTCCGTAGCCCGTATTGGGCCTGTTCCCTATAAATATGACGTCAATTGGACGTCATTTCACACTTTCACACACAGTTTTAACCCTCTTCTTGAGTATTCTGGGTTTTTTTGAGAAGTGCTCTGCCTAGAAATCACTCGGAGAGTTGATCCGACGAAGTTTTGAGTTCTGAGCATTTTGCTTGAGTCTCGAACTAAGTCGAAGGGAAATCCATCGGATTTCCAAGTCAAAAATTATTTTTTAGGAAGGAGTGAGCGGGCTTGTAGAGCGAGGGAACGCCAAAAAGCTTCCCAGTTTTACTTGATATATAAAAAGCACGCTTCAAGAGGTTTCTTTTCTAAAAATCCCTTCTTTTACTGCTTTCTGTGTGCATATTAAACTGTCATCATGTAGATAGTTAATTTATAATTGCTTAGAATAAATAGGGGTAATTTAGTAATTTTGTACTATTATTTTTTAGAAATAATCTGTCATAGGGAACCCGAAAGGGGCGCTGTGGGGTGCTAACACCTTCCCCACGCGTAACCGACTCCCTTACCCAACTCTGGTTGTAATGGCCGAAGTTGATTTATAAAATCAATTGCCTTATCCCTTTTTCCAATGTTTTGAGTAAAACATTGGTGGCGACTCCATGAACCCTCCTTTTGCGAAAACCACTAATCCATGGAGGGTCCCGCTTGGGATTAATATGGATTGGTGAACCATTTTAATAAAATTGCTCGTTTGACAAGGTCTCAGTTTGAGAATAAGTCATTCTAGCAATCCACATTTTAAAACAAATAAGCGAGTCCAACCATCCTTCGCGAATGCCGAAAGCCCGTTTCGGGCTGGTGGCGACAGATGGCGACTCCACTGGGGAAGCCTCGAGAGTCAGTCCCATTTAGTGACAGATTATTTTTAACAAATAATAGTTAAAAATTACTTCGTTACCCCTTGCTTGTATGATAACATGATTTATTATATGGCTTTAAATAACTGTTGTATGTTTAAATTCCGCAATTGTTTGAAATACAAACTGCACACAAACCTTTGCACACAACAGTTCCCTCTATACCTGGGGGCATGAGTGATTAACCATAGGGAGTGGATGTTAGTACGGCCGGTTGTCGAATGGGTCTATAGGTGCCCGTAGACCGTTGTCGGAAAACATCACTCAAGGTGATAACCATGAACTTGAGTCCGACGGTGCGTTGGAGCTTTCCATCGACCTACGATGAGAGGAATTGGGTCCCTATAATGGGGGCACCTTGGGGGCCTTGGACTGGTGAGAACAGTTAGAACCACCTTGAATATGCACTTTTCTGCAGGATACCCCTACCTCGTGATTCGCTCGTGACTGTTCGTGGATGAGTGAATTGTTTGTGTAAATGCTTATGTGCAATTGTTTGTGCATTAATAAATAACCTCGTGATAAGGTCTAAAGAATAATCCCCATGCATGAAAAAACCATGACATGAGAGGAAAGACCATGTGTGAAAATATAATAAAAGTGAGGAGCATGTGCATCATTACCAATAAAGATATCATGCATCCTCATAAACCATGCATTCTAGGTTCACCAATACCTCTTGACATGAGTAAAAGAGACCCATAATTATCGAGATTCTCCGTTGAGGAGAGATCATAAGTCAAGGAGGGTAGTAACACTCTGTTTTAAAAAGGCAGCGCCTTAAAAATGGAGGGTTATCAAGCTCATGTCAAGAGCGTATTCATGAATAAACTAATTAGAATAAACATTCATTTTAGAAAGTGGCTGGTCATCTCTCTGTCCTCACACGCGCACAGAAAACCAAGAAGATGGAAGCGCTGGAGGACCAAAACAAGAAGCTTACAGCCGAGCTCTCACAGCTCAAAGAACAAATGGCGCAAATGATGGAGCTCATGCGTCATCACAATATACATGGATCACACCACAGTGACCATGAGTCCCATCATGGAGAGGAGGAAGAGCACGAGGAAGAGCCTCCACACGCTATACCTATAGGGGCTGGAATTGTAATCAAAGAGCCCGAGGTTTCAAAGGAACAATTCCATGCTCTTGAGGATCGGCTAAGGGCTATGGAGGGGCATGATTTTGACATCAAAGATGCCGCCGACATGTGCTTGGTGAGGGACATCCAATTCCCTCCCAAATTTAAAGTGCCAGATTTCCCAAAATATGTGGGATCGACTTGCCCCAAGAGTCATCTCACCATGTACTGCCGAAAGATGGCTGCATATACTACCAATGAAAAGCTCTTAATTCATTGCTTTCAAGAGAGCTTGGCTGAAACTGCACTCAATTGGTATATGCAGCTGGATGGAAATCAAGTGTGCACATGGAGGCAGTTGGCCGACGCCTTTCTCAAGCGCTATAAGTATAACATCGACCTAACACCCGATAGGTCCGATCTTCAAGCCTTGAGTAAAACAAATGATGAATCTTTCAAGGCGTATGCCCAACGATGGAGGGAGTTGGCGGCACAAATAGAGCCCCCGCTGTCAGATAAGGAGACGGTGTCCTTGTTCATAAATTCGTTGACCGGTCCCTATTATGACAAAACGATAGGGAACACGACAACACTCTTCTCAGACATCATCACCATCGGAGAAAGGGTGGAACAAGGGCTGAAAAGTGGGAAGCTAGCTAAGCCCTCCCAATCATTCGAAGCTAAGAAGGCCTTTTGGAAGAAGAAAGAAGGAGGAGTCAACACTGTAACCATTTCTCCATCTTCTTCCACTTCGAAGTCGGGAAAGTCGCAATACAAGCCTGTGAGGAAGTTTGATAAACTTCCGACCACATATAGCGACCTCCTACCGAAGCTAGTGGAAGCAAGTCTTCTAGCTTATGTTCCACCGAGGAAATTTGATCCACCATACCCCGACTGGTACAAACCACAAGACAATTGTCTATACCATTCGGGGGCATCGGGGCATTCAACGGAGGACTGTAAAGTTCTCAAATATAAGGTCCAAGACCTTATTGATGCTGGGTGGGTCACTTTCGATTCGACAGCACCCAACGTGAGCAAGAATCCTCTACCAAAGCAGGAGTAGAGAATGGCAAGCCACGATAGGGCCCCTCCACTCTTTTCTTTTAGGGACTCATGATCAGTACCCGAGATCATGAGGACCTTTTCATGTAAATAAGGGTTTTTGGTACAGTTTTAATACATATCAATAAAGAGGCATTTTTCATATCATTCTCTCTTTTGTTCTTTTCTCTCTTTCCTCATTAACATTAATAATTCTAAACCTAAACAGAACCAATAAAATAATTATGTCTGTAATTGTTCGCTCTGACCGGGATCCAAAAGTTGAGGATGAATGGGTTGAGTTGGACAGTGATGAGGAGACCATCTCTCCGGATCTGCAAAGACTGCTAGATCAAGAAACTCGTCTACTCCAATCGTGTCAAGAGAAATTGGAGACCATGAATTTGGGGCAGGGCCGAGAAATAAAAGAGGTCAATATTGGGACCCATATCAATGATGAAATAAGGACACATGTTTCCACTATGATTATAATAAAATCATTCTTTCTCATTGCTTCTTTTCTTGCTTATAATAAAATTCTAAACCACATTTTTTTTAACCCTGTTTGAATAAACATGAATGAGGTTAAAATCATCTTAATAATAATAAACCCACATCATTTTTATGTGGAAGTGTGTGTGACAACTTGGAGCACCTTCCCTTGGCCTCGACAAGTGCCATCATGAATAAAAAGAAATCCTAAAAAAAAAAAAAAAAAAAAAAAAAAAAGGGCTGCGTAAAATAAGAGCAAAAGACCCGCTAGGAATCCCACGAAAGGGTGACCTAGGCAAAAGTTAGGGTTGCAAAAATGAACAAAAACAAAAGTCCGCTAAAACGCCACCAAAGGGGTGTTTTAGGCAAAAATAAGGACAATCAAAAAACAAAAGAAATCCATGATGGTACCATGAACTGAATTCAAAAAGAAAGGTTCAAGGGAAGCTATCTAAGTTGTCGAATCACAACGGCAATAAACAAAGATTTTCTTAACTTCATAAGTGTTTAATCAAACAAGCCTAAACACATAAGCCTACCTCGGCTAACCATTCTTACAAAAACCATTTTTGAAAAATAAATCCCCTCTAAAACACAAACTTTAGAACAAAATATCTTTCCTTTCTCTTCTCTCTTGTCCCAAAAGATTTTAGAATAATCTAGTGGAAGCATGGAGAAATAAATCATCACTGAAAATGGATCTAATCTGAATAATAAAATGGTGGAAGAACTGTGCCAAGAGTTCAAGATCCAACACCGCAACTCTTCCCCATATCGGCCAAAGATGAATGGGGCAGTCGAGGCAACCAAAAAGAACATCAAGAAAATAGTGCAAAAGATGGTTGTCTCATTTAAAGACTGACACGAGATATTACCCTTTGCTCTTCATGGTTATAGGACTTCAGGAGGCAGTTCTACCCGTCGAAGTCGAAAAACCTTATATAAGGGTAATCATGGAAGCAAAACTTTCCGAGGCAGAAAGGGTTCAAAGCCGATACGACCGGTTGAACCTTATCCAAGAAAAATGGCTGAACGCCATATGCCATGGTCAAGCCTATCAGAGGAAGATCAAAAAGGCTCTTGACAAGAAAGTCCACCCTCGAGTCTACCATGAGGGAGAGTTGGTAATGAAGAAATTACTACCAACTCAAAAGGACAAAATCGGAAAGTGTGCCCCAAATCACGGAGGACCATAAGTGATAAAACGAGCTTTCTCAGGAGGAACATTAATCCTCACAGACATGGGTGGAGAAGAACTTCGATACCCAGTCAACGCTGACGTGGTAAAGAAGTACTATGCTTGAAGACGTTGCTTGCATAGGCCCACTAGGATGAAAACCCGAAAAGGGCGTCCTAGGTAAAAGTTAGGGCAAAATAAAAAGCCCGCCAGTACAAGGGTACTAGGCAAAACAAAGGCAAAATCGTCCCCGCTAGGATATGTCCTAGGCAAAAGTTAGGGGCAAAAGAATAAGATGTAAAAAGCAAAGCAAGCAACGATCGCTTGAATCGAAAACCGAAAGGCGGTTCAAGTGATTATCTTCTAGAAGCAAGCGTCTTGCAGCATCTACACTCCTGGCTCAAGCCGAAGCAATTAGGGGAACGTAAAGAGCAACAATTACAGATATAATTGTTAAGCCCAATGTATATAGCCTACCCTGGCCAGCCATTCTTCATAAATTTCCCTTTGCAAATCTTTCTGTAAAAACATTTTTGAATATCAAATAAAATATCCATTTGTTTCTTTTCTCTCTTGACCATGTGATTATGCCTCTAAATTGATGTTTCAAAAATTGTACGAAACTCTCTTAATAATCGGTCAAATAAAGAAAATTGGAGGGGTTCCTAAAATCCGTAATCTCCTGCATAAAAGGCTCACAAAAATATTCCCTCACGTCGATGACAGAAATTCCTCCAAGAAGAGGAGGATAGGAAGAGCCATTCATTTTTCTAAAAAGCGTTAATAAAATAATCAAACTTGCATTTGTGCATCACACACACATTAGTTGCACATTCAAAGACCTTATCATGAGGCAATTGCATAAAATAGAAAAAAATAGAAAATTGCTTGTGTTTGACAGCAGTCAACAGAAAAGGCCAAAAAACGGCAAAAAGGCAAAAATACAGAAAAAGTCAAAAGTCGACAAAAAAGACAAAAACTCCGCATCATACAGAATAACAGAGCCTGGAGAGGCTTGCCGAAATAATACTCATACAAAATAACTGAGCCTGGAGAGGCTTGCCGAAACAATACTCATACAGAATAATTGAGCCTGGAGAGGCTTGCCGAAATAATACTCCCACAGAATAAACGAGCCTGGAGAGGCTCGCCGAAATAATACTCTTTCAGAATAACTAAGCCTGGAGAGGCTTGCAGAAATAATACTCCCCAACTGTACAGAATAAATGAGCCTGGAGAGGCTCGCAGAAATAATACTCCCCAGAGAAACCTCAACTCAAGCTCACGGAACAAATCCCCAGCGAGAGCTATCAAAGCAAAATCGTCAAAATCCCCAATGGAAGTACGATCTCCCAAGCAGAATATCCAAGTCAAAGGACTTAAACTTCCTCAGTGAAGATAGCTCTCCAGCTCAAGTGTTGAGTGAGGCTAAGCCTGCAGAGGCTTCCTAAATAATACTCTGGGATACATAAGATCCCTCATTCCCCAATCGCCTACTCAGAGGCATCCCTGCAAAAAGAGAAAAATCAAAAAATATCAATAAGTATTCCCCAAGCGGAATCTGGCACTCAGCCGAACACTGAACTTCAAATCCCCAGTCGCCTACACAAGAGGCACTCCTTCAAAAAAGAAAACCCAAAAAAAGAAAAAATCAATAACAATTCCCCAAGCAGAATTTGGCTTTTTAGCCAATCATTGAACGTCAAGCTGATACGCCTAACAGAAGAGGCTAATCAAAATCAACGACAGAATCCCCAGCGGATAACAGCCTACACAGAGGCGACAAAAATCAGAAAACCCAAAAGAGATACCCGAATAAAGATAACCGGGATACTCCACCAACGTCAAAGGACGTCAGCCAAACATAAGGCATCGCTCAAATCAAGAAGAGCATCTGTGTCTACACCCCAAGGAAACAGAAATTCCTCAATGGGTACCAACAATGCAATGCAAGTTGGGGCACAGGAACCTATGAATGACTGCACATCCCCTAGACGGATCCCTGCGTTATCCAGCCCTCAGCGGCACAAAATCAGAAAAAACGTCGAAGCAGCATCGTGGACTGTGGAGACAAAATCATCTCAAAGCCTGGAGAGGCAATACTCAGCTACCCAGTTGTCGAGAGCACCGAGGTATGCACAAGCCTGGAGAGGCAATACTCAGCTACCCAGTTGTCGAGAGCACCGAGGTATGCACAAGCCTGGAGAGGCAATACTCAGCTGCCCAGTTGTCGAGAGCACCGAGGTATGCACAAGCCTGAGAGGCAATACCCAGCTAGCCAGTTGTCGAGAGCACCGAGGTATGCACAAGCCTGAGAGGCAATACTCAGATACCCAGTTATCGAGAGCACCGAGGTATACACAAGCCTGAGAGGCAATACTCTGCTACCCAGTTGTCGAGAGCACCGAGGTATGCACAAGCCTGAGAGGCAATACTCAGCTACCCAGGTGTCGAGAGCACCAAGGTATGCACAAGCCTGGAGAGGCAATACTCAGCTGCCCAGTTGTCGAGAGCACCGAGGTATGCACAGGCCTGGAGAGGCAGTACTCAGCTACCCAGTTGTCGAGAGCACCGAGGTATGCATGAGCCTGGAGAGGCGACGACTAATACTCAACCTGGAGAGGCTACTCAACAATTTTCCACCGGAAGACACTACAAGTCAGAAGGTTAGCGTATTACCCGGACAATTGAGTCAACTCCTTTACTTGTCAATCGATACACCAAAAAGACCGTTTGACTAAGTAAAGGGGGGGCAGCTGTAGACCCCTAAAATTGTCCGGGTCGGAAATAAAGCTTGAAGACTCTCGAAGACTGAAGGAAGATCAGCCAGAAGGACTCCTGGAAGGCCCTAGGAGGGTTCTCTGTAGGTCTAGAGGTCTTAGAATAGCTTAAAATAAGGAAGTGGAGGGAATGAAGCCCAATACGGCCGTACTAAACTTAATACGGCCGTATTGAAGCTTCAATATGGCCGCAGTGAACTCAATACGGCGTATTGAAGTTTCTGAAACTTCAATACGGCCGTACTGAAATCAATACGGCCGTATTGAAGCTTCAATACAGCCGCAGTGAACTCAATACGGCCGTATTGAAATTTCTGAATTTCAATACGGCCGTATTGAACTCAATACGGCCGTATTGAAGTTCAAAAATTTCAATACGGCCGTATTGATTCCGTAGCCCGTATTGGGCCTGTTCCCTATAAATATGACGTCAATTGGACGTCATTTCACACTTTCACACACAGTTTTAACCCTCTTCTTGAGTATTCTGGGTTTTTTTGAGAAGTGCTCTGCCTAGAAATCACTCGGAGAGTTGATCCGACGAAGTTTTGAGTTCTGAGCATTTTGCTTGAGTCTCGAACTAAGTCGAAGGAAAATCCATCGGATTTCCAAGTCAAAAATTATTTTTTAGGAAGGAGTGAGCGGGCTTGTAGAGCGAGGGAACGCCAAAAAGCTTCCCAGTTTTACTTGATATATAAAAAGCACGCTTCAAGAGGTTTCTTTTCTAAAAATCCCTTCTTTTACTGCTTTCTGTGTGCATATTAAACTGTCATCATGTAGATAGTTAATTTATAATTGCTTAGAATAAATAGGGGTAATTTAGTAATTTTGTACTATTATTTTTTAGAAATAATCTGTCATAGGGAACCCGAAAGGGGCGCTGTGGGGTGCTAACACCTTCCCCACGCGTAACCGACTCCCTTACCCAACTCTGGTTGTAATGGCCGAAGTTGATTTATAAAATCAATTGCCTTATCCCTTTTTCCAATGTTTTGAGTAAAACATTGGTGGCGACTCCATGAACCCTCCTTTTGCGAAAACCACTAATCCATGGAGGGTCCCGCTTGGGATTAATATGGATTGGTGAACCATTTTAATAAAATTGCTCGTTTGACAAGGTCTCAGTTTGAGAATAAGTCATTCTAGCAATCCACATTTTAAAACAAATAAGCGAGTCCAACCATCCTTCGCGAATGCCGAAAGCCCGTTTCGGGCCGGTGGCGACACTTGGAAGGCCCTCCTTAAACAAGCTTTGCGCCATTGTGTCCACTCCGCACTTAGCTATGAAGTTTCCATCCAAAGCTGGTATGGTAATCATATTGCATGTTGATTAGAAAACTGCCCGAGAATGTTATTTTGCTAGCTTGAGAGTACAACCAACGCCCCGACCCCAGCATGATGTTAATGTCATAGGAGATAATCACAAAGTAAAAAGAGACCCAGGTTTGGAGCTTGATCTGCGCTCGGATGATGAGCACAGAGTCGAGCTGGTAGAAACAACGATCCCGTTTCAGCTCAGAAAAGACAAGGGGCAAGTCACATATCTGAGCTCCCAATTATCGACTGCCAATAATGAACATATCAAGAGGGTGCTGATCCGAAACTCTGACCTATTCGCCTGGACAACAGCTGACATGTCGGGCATCAATCCGAACTTTCACTGTCATCAACTCTCTATATGTCGAGATGCCAAACCCGTCGCCCAAAAGAAAAGGAAAATGGGCGGTGAAAGAGCTTAAGCGGTAAAAAAAGAAACAACCAAACTGCTTGAGGCATATTTTATCAGAGAAGTCAAGTATGTCACTTGGTTGGCCAACGTAGTGATTGTGAAGAAGACCAATGGTAAATGGCGGATGTGCACCGATTACACTGATTTAAACAAGGCATGTCTGAAAGACGTCTATCCTCTGCCAAGCATCGACACATTGGTGGATGAGGCAGCAGACCACCAGATACTCAGTTTCTTGGATGCTTATTCCGGATATAACCAGATTCCCATGTATCCCCTAGATGAAGGAAAAACGACATTCATTACCGAAACGACCAACTTTTGCTACAAGGTTATTCCATTTGGTCTCAAAAATGCAGGAGCAACTTATCAACGACTCATGGACAAAATCTTCTGAAAACAGATTGGAACATGTCTGCAAGTGTATGTCAACGATATGGTAGTTAAGTCCAATTCCAAAACCGACCATACCAAAGACCTCGAGCTGGTATTTAATGAAGTAAGAAAGTATCGAATGCGCTTGAATCCGGGAAAGTGCACCTTCGGGGTCGCGACCAAGAAGTTCTTGGGATTCATGCTCTCGAAGAGAGGGATAGAGGCCAATCCCGATAAGTGTCAGGCCATCATCGATATGAGAAGCCCACGTAACATC
The DNA here is from genome assembly GCF_000230855.2 of Cajanus cajan. Taxonomy (NCBI): domain Eukaryota; kingdom Viridiplantae; phylum Streptophyta; class Magnoliopsida; order Fabales; family Fabaceae; genus Cajanus; species Cajanus cajan. Next base: position 35,017,575 of record NC_138523.1, on the reverse strand, counting down.
AAAGAGGTGCAGCGCTTAGCAGGGCGAATAACATCATTAGCGCACTTCCTACCATGTATGGCAAACAAGTCAAGACCAATAATGTCACTATTAAAAAAGGCCCGCAATTTCTAATGGAGAAAAGAATGTGAATTGTCATTCCAAAATTTCAAAGCGATGCTCGCTGCACCACCTCTCTTGGCTAAACCGGATCCCCAACTAGATCTCATAATTTACATAGTTGTTTCTAACAAGGATATCAGCGCTGCCCTAGTACAAGAAAGAAAAGAGCAAGTCCTAGTGTATTTCGTCAGTCGAGTCTTGTAAGAGGCAGAGACCCGGTACCAACAGCTGGAAAAAATAGCCCTAGCTTTGGTATAGACGGCTTGGTGTCTACACCACTACTTCCAAAGCCACAGAATAGTTGTAAGGACAGACAACCCAATAGTCAAAGTTTTACGTAAACCTGAGCTGGCAGGTAGGATGGTAGCATGGTCAATAGAGCTATCGCAATTTGACATTCATTTTGAATCAAGAGGTCCTATCAAAGCTGAAAGCATGACTGACTTCTTAAATGAGTTTCACACTGAAACCACATTAGAAAAGGCAGTATGGACATTACACGTAGACGAATCATCAAACCAACAAGGTAGCAGAGCTAGGATCATATTTGAAGGACTGGACAACATGGTGGTAGAATAATCACTACGCTTCAACTTCAAGACTTCCAAAAATCAAGCTGAATATGAAGCCTTGCTAGCCGGTTTGCGTCTGGCAAGAGAATTGGGAATCACGAGAGTTAAGTGTTGGAGTGACTCCTAAGTAATCACGGAGCAGATTAATGGCACATTTCAATTCAAGGAGCCGGCATTACTCAAGTACTTCCACGCCTTCCAGAAACTCAAGGCTACCTTTGAAGAGGTCCACATAAGTCATACCCCCAGAGAGCTCAATACGAGGGCCGACCGATTGGCAAAGTTGGCAAGTAGTAAGAAGACGAACTAACTCCGTAGTGCAATACATCAAGAGCTACAAAGTCCAAGCATTGTAGAGTCTGAGTGCTTAGAAATTCGACAAGGGGACAAAAATTGGATGACTAACATCACCAATCATCTCTTGACAGGATAATCACCGGCCGACCCGCTGGAAGCCCAAAAGATAAGGACAATAGTCGCACGGTACACCCTAATATCAGGCGAGATATATAAAAAAGGTGTCTCAACCCCACTCTTGAAGTGCCTAACTCCAGACCAAGCACAGTACTTCCCCCGTGAAATACACGAAGGCATATGCGGAACTCATTTAGGAGCACGAACCATGGCTGCTAAGGTTCTCTGAGCCGGGTACTACTGGCCAACTCTTACGGTGGATTATGCAAGGTTCACTCAACAATACAAGCCATGCCAACAACATGGACTGCTAGTGCACCAACCTGCAGAAGAACTACACTTCATCACAACCCCATGGCCTTTCTCTGTCTGGGGAATGGATATTCTAGGGTCGTTCCCACCAGCGAAAGGACAAGTGAAGTTCCTGATCGTGGCGGTAGACCACTTCACCAAGTGGATCGAAGCAGAGGTAGTGGCCACCATTACAGCCAACAACATCCAAAGATTCGTATAGAAAAATGTTATCACGTGATTCGAAGTCCCGTATGCACTAATAACTGATAATGGCTTGCAATTCACGGACCTTCGCTTTAATGAATTCCTAGAAGGACTGAAGATGAAGCATAGGATGACATCGATAGAGCATCCTCAAACCAATGGACAAGCAGAGGCAGCGAACAAGGTCATTTTGAAAGAATTAAAGAGACGACTCGGGCAAACCAAAGGCGCATGGCCGGATCACTTGCCTGAAATTCTATGGGCCTACCGTTGTACTCTGCAAAGTTCCACTCAAGAGACTTCGTTTTGACTTACATATGGTATAGATGCCATGATTCCGGTGGAGATAGGAGAAACATCTTTGAGACGACAACAATTCAATAAAGAAACCAATGTTGAAGCACTCAATGTGGAGCTAGACTTGATCGACGAGGCAAGAGATAGAGCTCTTATCAACATGGAAGCCTGCAGAACAAGGGTAGCCAGGAAATATAGAACGAAGGTAAGGCCCTGCGAATTTTAACCGGGGGACCTGGTCTGGAGAGTCACAAGAGAAGCAAAAAGGAACAAAGCTCATGGAAAGTTAGCACCTAACTGAGACGACCCTTTCCGCGTACTATATAACCTACACTATGGTGCCTACAAACTTGAAGAACTCACAGGACGAACCATCCCGCGAACCTGGAACGCTACACACTTGAAACATTATTTTAGCTAATGTGTTATGTATGATTGTTTCGGTGTACTATTTTCCTTTCCTAGGTTTTTCCCTCTTATAAAAGAATGTGGAAGAGGTTTTACCGGGAAAGGTTTTTAATGAGGCACCTCATTAATGAAACACAATTCAGTCTCATTAACTTATGTTCCCCCATAGCAAACTCCCACTCATAAACTTGACAGTTAATAAATTCCCTCCCGAGTTCCCTCACTCATCTAAAGATGAAAAAACGATTCCCTCCCGAGTACCTACACTCGACCAAGGAAGTTAGTTCCCTCCCAAGTGTCAACTTGGTCAAGGAAAAATACACAATCCCCTCCCGAGTTCCCCCACTCGTCTAAGGACGAAAAAATGATTCCCTCCCGAGTACCTACACTCGGCCAAGGATGTTAGTTCCCTCCCAAGTGTCAACTTGGTCAAGGAAGAATACACAATCCCCTCCCGAGTTCCCCCACTCGGCTGAGGATGAAAAAATGATTCCCTCCCGAGTACGTGCACTCGGCCAAGGAAGTTAGTTCCCTCCCAAGTGTCAACTTGGTGAAGGAAGAATACACAATCCCCTCTCGAGTTCCCCCACTCGGCTGAGGACGAAAAAATGATTCCCTCCCGAGTACCTGCACTCGGCCAAGGAAGTTAGTTCCCTCCCAAGTGTTAACTTGGTCAAGGAAGAATACACAATCCCCTCCCGAGTTCCCTCACTCGGTCAAGGATGACAAACTTTAACCTTCCCAAGTCCATATACTCGGTTAAAAATGATAAAATCCAACCCGCCAGAGTCCACATAAGACGGAATGTCTCCCTCCCAAAAATAGGTACTCGGTAAACAAAGATCGACTATTTTCATCCCGAATACCCGTACCCGACCAAAGATGACAACTCGTTCCCCTGCCGAGTACACACTCGGTCAAGGACAACCAAATATTTTCCTCCCAAGTACGTGGTCGAGGAAGATCAACTACTCCTCTCCCGAATACCTATACTCGGCCAATAAAGGTAACTCGGAGCAACCACGCTATACTAAAGTACTTAAGCAAGCAACCAATGAAATATGCAAACAAAACCAAATGTAAATAGAAAAGCACAAGATGAAAGGAAAGTGGAATAGGCATTCGGTCAAATAAATACTTCATAAAAACGACACTCATGGCCGAGGGTACAATAATATGTTGGCTCCAATGGCCCAAGAAATCAAAAGTGGCCGAAAACTGGACCACAAACAAAAGCATACCCTAAATCTATACATCATTAGCAAAACAGATGTACATCCAAAAAATAGAACGCCGCCGAATACCCTACTCGCTGCTGGCAGTATTTTTGTCCTCGTCTTGGGTATCTTCATCCCCATTTATGGTCATATCGGGGTCCTCGACAGCAGCAGATCAAGGAGGGGCCACCTCATCCGGCTTGGCATCCTCCGGCATATCGGCGAAGTCCATGAAGACCCCCCGATAAAAATCCTTGCTCAATTCAAAAGAGAAGTTGGGAGGAATAGAGCAAAAGTGGGCCGCCTGCTGAACAACATGTATAAAGCCGGCCTCATGCTCCTTGATGATCTTATTTTCGCAATCGGCCTTGAAACTAGCCAAAGAGGCTTTGGCGTCGGCTTTAGCCTTTTCTTCCCGGGCCATAATCTCTTGCACCTCTCGCACCCTCATCCTCCTAGCATCCTCGGCCACTACCGCACGACCTTCCATCTCCCCCGAGAGCCTCCTTCAGCTTAGCCACCTCGGCTTCCAATTCTAACTTCTCATTAGAGGTCACTTCATGCGCCTCTACTGATTGTTGAAAAGCCGTTTTGGTCTCTTCAAAACTCTTTCGGAGATTGTGGACGTCGGCCATTGGCTCCAAAGCAAGCTTACGGAGAATTGTCGTGGCCCAAACTTGAAATTCACAGGCCATCGCCCACTGGGCAGACGGGGCAACCGAATCCAGCATGCGATGCCCATCATCCGAGATGGTTGAACTTCCTCGGACAATAAATCCTTAGACACAATTGCCGAAGCGATGGCCAAATCTGTCGAAGAATCCTCATCCCGACAATGCTTGGACCGATGTGTCTCCGTCACCTCAGCATTGGCCTTCCTTTTTCCCTTGTCTTTTTTCTTCTTGGCATTTGGATCTGGCAACTCCACATCCCGAGGAGTAGGGCGTGGTTCGGCAACATCGGGCACCGGATCAATAGCCACACTTCGATGGTCCTTAGTCGAAGTCCCTGTTGGGGCTCGGTTACGCAAGGCCTGACAATACGAGAGGCCAAGTTTCTTTTGAGCCATCCAACCTACAAAAACCGAACAGTGACACATCAACTTAATAAGAATGCCGATCGGGAAATACAATACATACCCTCTAAATCAAAATGAGGCCCAGGAGATTTGGGCATAAGAACTAGCAGCCGGGCCGGAATCCCCCGGGGTAGGTTGTTCAAGTACTCCAAGGCCGAAACCTCCCCCTCGGTCAACATCTCGACCAGAAACTCATCGTATTTCTGGGGTACCTAGGTCCAATAAAACAGAAATAATGGTTTACCATCAGCGTTGTAGAAATAGTTGCAGCCAGCCACAGGGTTTATTACGACTTTTACGAAGCTGGCCTTGAATCCCTTAAAGGACGATGTAAAGGGTTTCAACAATGGTCGATCGGCATGCCTTACAAAGGATAGGCACTTGACCGTTTTGTTAGAGGGACGGGTACAAAAAAAGTGTAAAAACAAACCTATGCTCAACTCTATGTAATGATATTTACAGAGTACCCGGAACGCCTGAACCGCTACCCACCCGTTCGGATGCAATTGGGTCGGTGCAACGTTTAGTACACGAAGTACCCCTATCTGGAAATCGTCCAATGGAAGAGACATCCCAAGCTCTCCGAAAAAACACTCGTACATGTAAAATAAATCTCCCTAGTCTTCCCATTTTGCAAGAAAGACCAGGTCGGCCTCCCCGGGGCCCTCAGCCTGACACCGACACAACATGACCGGATACAGATCCATATCTTCCCATCGGGCCAATCGACAAACACTTAAGAGGCGTTCCACGACAGCCCTCTCATAAAAATGCGAGAAGTACGTCGCCACCTCACCATCCACCCATTCATACGCCGAGATCTCACAAGGAGGGAACTTCTACCTATAATCCTGGGAATCCATCTCGACATCCGAAAGGTCCGAGCTGGACAAACCCCCTGAAGAATCCCTGCTACTAACTACCCCCAACCTCTTGGAAGAATCCTCGGACAGCTCAATCTCGACATCATCTAGCCAAAGAGGCTTTGGCGTCGGCTTTAGCCTTTTCTTCCTGGGCCATAATCTCTTGCACCTCTCGCACCCTCATCCTCTCAGCATCCTCGGCCACTACCGCACGACCTTCCATCTCCCCTGAGAGCCTCCTTCAGCTTAGCCACCTCGGCTTCCAATTCTAACTTCTCATTAGAGGTCACTTCATGCGCCTCTACTGATTGTTGAAAAGCCGTTTTGGTCTCTTCAAAACTCTTTCAGAGATTGTGGACGTCGGCCATTGGCTCCAAAGCAAGCTTACGGAGAATTATCGTGGCCCAAACTTGCAATTCACAGGCCATCGCCCACTGGGCAGACGGGGCAACCGAATCCAGCATGCGATGCCCATCATCCGAGATGGTTGAACTTCCTCGGACAATAAATCCTTAGACACAATTGCCGAAGCGATGGCCAAATCTGTCGAAGAATCCTCATCCCGACAATGCTTGGACCGATGTGTCTCCGTCACCTCAGCATTGGCCTTCCTTTTTCCCTTGTCTTTTTTCTTCTTGGCGTTTGGATCTGGCAACTCCACATCCCGAGGAGTAGGGCGTGGTTCGGCAACATCGGGCACCGGATCAATAGCCACACTTCGATGGTCCTTAGTCGAAGTCCCTGCTGGGGCTCGGTTACGCAAGGCCTGACAATACGAGAGGCCAAGTTTCTTTTGAGCCATCCAACCTGCAAAAACCGAACAGTGACACATCAACTCAATAAGAATGCCGATCGGGAAATACAATACATACCCTCTAAATCAAAATGAGGCCCAGGAGATTTGGGCATAAGAACTAGCAGCTGGGCCGGAATCCCCCGGGGTAGGTTGTTCAAGTACTCCAAGGTCGAAACCTCCCCCTCGGTCAACATCTCGACCAGAAACTCATCGTATTTCTAGGGTACCTAGGTCCAATAAAAAGGAAATAATGGTTTACCATCAGCGTTGTAGAAATAGTTGCGGCCAGCCACGGGGTTTATTACGACTTTTACGAAGCTGGCCTTGAATCCCTTAAAGGACGATGTAAAGTGTTTCAACAATGGTCGATCGGCATGCCTTACTAAGGATAGGCACTTGACCGTTTTGTTAGAGGGACGGGTACAAAAAAAGTGTAAAAACAAACCTATGCTCAACTCTATGTAATGATATTTACAGAGTACCCGGAACGCCTGAACCGCTACCCACCCGTTCGGATGCAATTGGGTCGGTGCAACGTTTAGTACACGAAGTACCCCTATCTGGAAATCGTCCAATGGAAGAGACATCCCAAGCTCTTCGAAAAAACACTCGTACATGTAAAATAAATCTCCCTGGTCTTCCCACTTTGCAAGAAAGACCAGGTCGGCCTCCCCGGGGCCCTCAGCCTGACACCGACACAACATGACCGGATACAGATCCATATCTTCCCATCGGGCCAATCGACAAACACTTAAGAGGTGTTCCACGGCATCCCTCTCATAAAAATGCGAGAAGTACGTCGCCACCTCACCATCCACCCATTCATACGCCGAGATCTCACAAGGAGGGAACTTCTACCTGTAATCCTGGGAATCCATCTCGACATCCGAAAGGTCCGAGCTGGACGAACCCCCTGAAGAATCCCTGCTACTAACTACCCCCAACCTCTTGGAAGAATCCTCGGACAGCTCAATCTCGACATCATGTGCCGAGACCCTTGTGTCGGACGAAGACCTAGAGGACAACACTATCCCTTCGATGGCCATTACCCCAAGAGATCTGACTAAACACTCAACAAACCTACCTCGACAATGTCTGCTCAGAAAAAAGGTATCTACTTGTACAAATTTCACTTGATTCTCAAGATTCCAAGACTGCTCCAAGACTGCGCTTGATTCTTTTTGCGTGACCAGCCTAGTGAACCTAGGCATGGTTGGTGTGTACGCTTGTCCATGGCCATGCTTAGTGACACCTCCAACCGGAATGGGGTCTAAACCACCACCGAAGTCCTATGCTCATGCGGTTTCTGCTCCAGCCTTGGCTAGACCGTCTATGCCGCTGCTGCCTGATCTGCTCTCACTCCCTAAACCTTGCTGGAAGGGAGATGTGCTGACTGTCAAGATCCCGGAGGCATCATATCTTGATGGCCTTGCACGATGTAGTAACCACTTGCATGGAAGAATAATACTTTCCAAAGGACAGTTGCCTTTCAAGATTGCGGAATTACAAGCCAAGCTCTCTCAGCTGTGGAACATGGTCTGTGGCTGGAAAGTTATTCCTTTGGGAAGAGGACACTTTGGATTCACATTCCAACACGAGGAAGATTCATGAAGGATCCTTGCGACTGGCTCTTGGAACCTTAATCCAGGTGTTCTTAGACTGGCTATATGGAAACTAGATTTCAACCCAAGATTCCAAAGAAACTCCATGGCTCAAGTGTGGGTACGTATACTCGATCTGCCCCTTGAGTACTGATCAATGCAGATTTTGTTTTCCATTGCTGTTGGTTTTGGTGTGCCAATTTGCATTGATATAGCCACGGTCAATCAAGTCTATGGCCACTTTGCAAGAATTCTTGTAGAGGTCAATCTTGAAGAGTATCTACCCGAATAGATTTTGGTGGAAAGGGAAGGCTTTGCCTTTCTTATCTCTTTGTAGTTTAAAAAGCTGCCAGAATTTTGCTTTGCTTGTGGATCCATTGGCCATGGGAAAGATGTTTGCAAGAAGTCTAAATCAAATGAAAGAATGCAGGAGCCAAATTTAGCGAAGCGAAAAGGAGGTGAGGTGAGCAACAAAAATGCTCATTCAGCTGCACCTAATACAACAGCAAACGATAATGTTCATTCCGTTGCGCCTCATGAAGTTTTACGTGTGCATGGAGGTATTGAAACTGGCCAACCAGCTGGTGTGCCTGCTGTATTATCTCCTGGGAATGTTGTAAATTCAGATTCACGTGTGCATGGGAGTCTAGGCGTTGACTTGCATGCACTGGGAGCAGCTGGATTGCCTTCACCAAATGGCATGGTGCATAATGGCTCAGCTAGTGCTGGCACGCATGGACCGACTGCACCAGAGGCTATTATTGTTGCACCTATTCCTGCACCAATTGGAGTAATTGCTGCACTGCCTGCACAGGTAAACGATCATGGGAGTCTAGGTGCTGACTTGCATGCACTGGGAGCAGCTGGACTGCCTCCACCGATTGGCATGGTGCATAATGGTCCTGCACAATTTCGAGTACTTGATGCACCGCCTACACAAGTAAATTATGCTTTGTTTAATCAAGCAATGTCTCCCGCCAATGCAACAACATGTGACGAGGCAGCTGATGTCACGTATGTACATGGTGATGTCGCACCTGCTTCATTTGTAGTTGATGATTTAGTAGGTATAGCCAGCCAACATGATGATAACTCTCTTGCGGGTATGCCCCCTTTGGAAGATCTCTCCAATGATCATAAACAGCACCAGCTAAGTTTGGACAGAGACCATGGCTCTAGTATGGAGGCTGGTGCGGTTAATGTTACATCCAAAATAAACATTCCAGCTCCTAGTCAAAGCCACGGGAAATGGGATTTTGCTGCACTTGTGGATGCAGCTTCAGAGACGTCTGAAGAAGAGCAAGAGAATCTTTTCCCTCATGTTCCTAAGCACCTGAGCCCTCACACTTCATGTTCGGATCAGATTCTTTTTGGAGAAGCTGACACTTTCAATAGAGATTTGGGAGATTTCCACCCAGATGTCCAGCACGACTTACGTGTCCTAGAAGCTGCATGTAGATATAGGAATCACACTCCGAAAAAGGTCCAGATTCCTAAGCTTAAAAAACCATCTCCAGACAAGCCCAGAACTAGATCACAGAGAGCCAAATCCTTCAAATTATCTTGAGTTGTGCACATGTCAGCTTACTTTGGCTAGACTAGCTTTCATGATTTGATGTTGCCTATTAGCTTTGGCCTATGACTCATTTGTTTTTCTTTTTCTTTACATTGTTATCGTGGGTTTTGGTTTGGTCCCCACTTGTACTTTTACATTCCTTTATATTTTAGTTCCTCTTGATATGCTGCAGATGAATGGTGTGGGCTGAGGTGCTAACCTAGTTAGGATCTCTTGTCCACATAGTGATGCATTAGCATATCCATCTTCTTTAAAAAAAAGTACTTGGATTATAGCGGCGACGAGGGCTTCGGGGCAGAGTATTACTATAATGAATGCACGAAAGGGACTTAAGCCCTACCTCCATATATATAGGACACCAAGGGCACACCAAGAGTCCCTCATAAATGACCTCAGATATGAAAAGCCAACAGTCATGCCCATACACCTAGGCGCGAAACCCTAGGGCCAATGAATAGGTCAAATACCCCTTAGGCCAATGAATAGGCCGAACACCCCTTCGACCAATGAACGGGCCGAACACCCCTTCGGCCAAAGAATAGGTCGAGCACCCCCTCAACCAATGGACATGCCGAATACCCTCTTGGCCGATGAACGTACCGAATGGGTATTCAGTTGTAACAAATTTCCATGAGGTAAAGTAAAGCAAGTATTAATTACATTAATTACATCCATGTTAGCTATAATTAGTGTGCAAAACCTTGTGCACCAGCCCAATAATACAAAAAGCTCACTAGGCCCAAGAACGTCACTATAAATATGGTATTGATGGGATTGATGGGAGAGGTATGATAATTTAATACAATAGTCTGCTCTGTACCGGAGCGTCGGAGTGCCTTTACAGGTACCCTCTCCACCACTCGAAGACAGGATCCGGATAGCAATTGAGACTTAGAAAATTAGTCAACAAGAACAACAAAAAAGATTGTTTCTAATAGGAACAAATGTGATTAAAAGCAATAACAACTACATTTATAAGATACTTCTTTTTGTACAGGTACATCTTTTAAGGTTGTAACAGGTCTAATCCCCTCAAATCCATTACTTGAAGCGCCGACATAGAGTACTTCAAAATGATCCTTAAAAAAGTAAATGCACAACACAACACAAATGCAAAGATATTGTGATCAATGGAAGTGACGCGTATTAACCAAAAGAAAGGAATTAGTTTAAGAAGAAAACCAATCTGACCAAATCTATTGGAAATCAATTCGTTTAGAAGTCCTATCAACTAATAACCAACAAACTAACATTAAAGGGGATGAGGTTGAAACTTAACTTCACTAACTATGATGATGGAAAGCAAATTCAACTAAGATTACACGTACAAATGGTGTCCAATTACTTGAATATAAGACTAATTTGGCTTTTTGAAGTGGGAGGTAACTTTTTTATTAAAAAAAATAATTCTCATGATGGGTAAATAATATATTTTTTTTTAAATAATATAAAGAAATCGTGCTTGCGAGACACAATAAGAATAAAGTTGTGTTTCTATACACGACTTGAATTTTATTATAATTTTTTTTTAAAGAAGTGGTGTTTAAATAAATAATTTAAATCGATTTTTTTATAAAAAAAAATATAGATTTTTAGTTTTTGATGACTTTATATTTTAAAAAGTTTTTAATTAAAGTCATGAATATAAATTTTAATTTTATTTATTTATTTTAATTAAAATTAGTATTAAAACATATGATGTGTTTGTTTTCAAAAATGAAATGATATTTTACGCGACTTTTATTTTTTTTTCTTTCTCAATTTTTAACGACTTCACGTAGCTAAGACACACAAGTCGTGTTTCTTTAAAATTAAACTTCTATTTTTGGAATAATGAAAATACGAATTCAGAGAGGTTAGTTTCAAGTTACACTTTCATTTTTGGAAATATGTAGTAATATTTTCAAGAATATAATGATAGGAAACACATGTCCGGGCATTTAAAAAAAATACATTTAATTAGTGAAAAAAAAATGTTTTTCTGAAAGTAAATATAAAAGAAGTTAAAATGAATAAAAATAAGTAATTTAATTTTAACGTCATGAAAATCAATTTACACTCTCTCTCTTGAGAATTAAAAACAGGCAAATAGGGAAATTGTTTTATTTCCTGAAATGTTTTATATCCAGAAATAAAGTAAATAAATGAGAGTTGTGTTGTCAATTAAAAAAAGAGTTAAAGTTGTGTTCACATTCACAACTTCAATTAAAAAAATTAAAAGTATTAAAATAGTTTTAAAAAGTTAATAAAAATCGAAAATTTTGAATTCGTTAATTATAATATGATTTTTGATTGAAATCGTGCATTGGGACATAACTTCTTTAAAAATAGAAAAAAAAAAAAAAAAAAAAAAAGAGGGTTTGTACCAAACCTCAATATGGTGAAAGGAAGATATGAGAAAATTTAATACTTATTTTTTACTGTGGAAAATGATTTACAGGCGAATATTATCATCCTAAATCTAATTATCTTTTTTAATGTAATACACTGTACATGAATAAAAAAGTAGCACAACAATAGCTTCTTTTTAATTGGGTCAAGATGTAAATTTTTTTTATCGAAATAATATTAATATATTTTAATAGTATAAATTTATTATTAATTTCGTAAGATATTAGTTAACAAACGTCTTGAATGTTTAGACTTTGTTTTTTTCTTTGATCTGACTTCTTATTAATATTATTAATTCAAAACAGGATTAATTTCGCTAATATAACTATTCCTTTTTGTGAATTGGAAGATTCTATACATTGGAATCTATCCTCTAATGGGATATGACTTTCAAAGATGTTTTTTTCTTTATTAGGCATTCCAAACCTAAGCTTAACTGGCTAAAACAATTTGAAATAAATTTATTTTTCCTTCCAAGTCTTTTATTCTTTGGAGGCTATTCCATAGTAAGGTCCCTTCTGAGGATCTCTTAAGGAAAAAAAGGGTGATCATTACATCTATTTGTTCCCATTGCTACAATGCCTATGAATTCATTATGCATTTATTCTTTGAGTATTCTTTTGCTTTACATCTTTGGGATTGACTTTCTAGTCTAATGGATGTTAGTTTAAACACAACAAACATATTGGATATTTTAAATAAACCATGGAGTAAACTTGCTAAGCTAGTGATTTTAGTTGCTATTACTTTTACAATTGTTGAACTTTGGAATAATAGAAATCAGGTAAAATTCAATAACCGTGTTTATAAAATTGACTTTGAAAAATAGAATTTTAGCCCTTGTTAATTTTTGTAGCTCCCTTGCTCCTTTATCCATGAATAATAACATACAAGAACTTAAATTATTGAAAAGTTTTTTGTTGCCTTGTAAGGGTAGAAGAGTCGATCATCTTATTGAGGTAAGTTGGATCCCTCCTTCGTTAGATTGGATCAAGTGCAATACAGATGGAGCTTTCTCTGAATATTCCTCTTCAGCTGCCCTGTGGGATCATTTTTAGAGATAGTATGGCTAATCTGGTTGGTTGCTTAGCTGAATCAATGGAGGTCATATCAGCTCTAGAAGTAGAAGTTTTGGCCATTATTCGTGTAGTCCAGGTTGCTCGAGATCATGGTTGGATGTCGCTTTAGATAGAGGCTGACTCACTATTAGTTATTAAAGCTTTTTCTTCCCTTCATTAGTTCCCCGTCAATTGTATGTGCAATGGATGAACATGTTGGTTTTTGTTAGGAGTATGACATTGCGTTTCTCTCATGTCTATAGGGAGGGAAATGGTTCTGCTGATAGTTTAGCTGGGTTTGGTCTCAGACACCCAAGGTCTTATTGGTGGACTTTTATTCCATCTTGTATTATGATTTCTTATTCTAGGTGTAAGGGTGGTCTTTCACACTATAGATTCTCATAGGATGAGTAGGGACTAACATTTGTACTTGTTTTACTTTTTCTTTACATTTAGTGTATTTTTAATATGCTACAAAGGATTGGTATGGATTGAGGTGCTAACCTAGTAAGGATCTTTTTTCTACATAGTGATGCCTTAACATATTTATCTTTTTCTATATATATATATATATATATATATATATATATATATATATATATATATATATAGTATTCATAAAATAAATAAATATTGATCTTTTTTTAAATCATTATTTTTCATCTTTTAAAAATTGAAAGTGTTAAATAAGCTTTTATCCTCCGTTAAACGTGTGAGACTTTATTTTGATTCCCGTAATTTTTTTTTATTTTTTATTCTTCTAAAATTTATATATTTTTAAACATGATAAAATATTTTTATCTTTTTGAAATAAATTTTAATTTTAACCTTAAATGTATTTTTACTGACTTACAAGTATGTGATGCTTATTATTCATGAATGTAATATAAAAATTAAATAATTATTTCTCATTTAATTTTGAGTTAATTACAACAAATTGAACAAATGTTATGTAAAACTGAAAAGTCATTGTTTCTTCATCAAACTTTTTCTTTGTAAGCTGAAATTGTTATTATTGGGAAGAACCACAAATATCCTTTCCAGAGGCAATTTTATTTGAGATAAAAAAAACTATAATGATAAAGTTTGCATCCAAATATTTAATGTAATTACATACTAAATATTCAAACTTATTAAGTTAAAATAATCCTATACTATTATTATATACTGTATGTAATATATTTTTTTAATAAATCTATTGTCTATTATTTGTTGTAAATTATAAAAGGAATTTTTGCCACGTAGTCAAATGTCGCATGAAATTACTATATCCGGTATTTTTTGGCCTAAATTTTCTCATTTTTTCTTCATTTTTTAATTCATAAAATCACATTTAGTTATACTAATTAAGTCGATTATAACAAATATATATTATAATAATATTAATCAGCATAACAATACACACATGTAAAATGTTAAAAAAAATTATTGAAATTATTATATATTTATATATAATCATCGACTTAGCTATAAATTATTTTTTTCTGCCAAAATGCAACTGGGTTCTTTTAATAATATAATCATATATAATTACACTACTTAAATAAATAAATATGGTATATATTCTAAATTAAAATAATTGAGGTGATTTTGATTGATATATTTATAATTTCTAATTGAGTTAATAAAGATTTAAAATAATATAATTAATTACTTAAGAATTTTTTTAATTCATCTATACATCTAACAAATCAAAAGAGAAGGTCTTATATTTTGATCAAATTATTAAAGTTGTTGGTTTTGGGCCTAATTCATTTGTAAATAAAGTTAAAGTTAAATTAGACCTTAAAAATGATTATTTAAATAGAGTCACGTTATTTAGATTAGGTTAGTTAAGTTCGAAAGATTAAATGGATCCAAATTAGGTTGACTTGTAAGTTTATAGACTAATATGTTAAACTAATAAGTAAAATAATCAAAATTATCATAAATATGTAAATTTGTAATTTATTATAAGATAATAAAATAAAATAAAAAATAATAATACTACAATATAAATAGTTTTTCACTCTTTTGTATTTATTTACAAAATTATGGTTATAAACTTAAAGTTAGGGTTTATCGTTGTAAAAGTTTCGTCGTTCCCATTATATTTTTAATAGCTTGATTTCGTGATCCATCGTTTTTGTTTTGCTTGTTGAAGAAGGTGAAGATGTAGTTACACTTGCATCTATGTTTATGGAGTAACGATAACAACTCAGAATCACTATTCAAATCACGAAATTAAAAAATCTTCATTCTCTTTATGATATATTTTTTCTGCTCAACTATATATTTAGGTAACTAATTGAGTTTCTTTTCCTTGTTTTGATATTTTTCCTATCTCATTTCAATTATTATATGCACAAAAAATAATTAAGTATTTCATGATACTATATAATATCAATTAATTATATTATAATTTTTTACTATAAAAAATATATTTAATTTTTTAATTAGTTAGATTTGACCTAATGACCTGACATAGGTCAAGTTAAACAAAAAAAATAACAATTTAAAAAAAATATAAATCAAGCCAATTTAGTAAAAATAGCATTTGACCCGACCTGACCCATTTGACTCCTTCACAAATCATGCAAGAAAAGAAAATAATAATAAATTTTGCATAAAAATAATATTTTATAAAAGTGTACCTATAATTTCTTCGCTAATCATTAATCGAGAGAGCCTTTTGTAGAAAAATCAACAACTGATGGTAATTTGGACAATTGGATGTGAGATGCAGAATATATATATATATATATATATATATATATATATATATATATATATATATATATATATATAAGGTAATAGATAAAGATTTCATATTTTTCTTTAATAAGCTATATGATAATAGTTTCAATCACTAAGTGTATATATCAACTGATACGATATTAACTTATTTAGAGGTCTCAAGTCTTATTTCTTTAAGTATATATTGTTTTAAATAATATAGAGAATATGTTGTCTATAATAATCTTCTCAACTCGAACAAGATTCTCAATAGTGAAAAAATTATGGTCCTTATTAAAAATAACAATTCCAATTTTTATAAAACAAATAATGTCAACAAATCATTATTTTTTATTTTATTTTTAATAGATGAAAAAATAAATAAGATAATATATATTAACTACTTTTTTATTTTATTTTTCAGTTGAGACATAAAGTACTTCTTCTCCTACTATTTATTATAAAGGCAATTAAAGATAAAAATAAATATTTTTTTTCCGAGTATAAATATATAAGAACATCTTTGCGCATGAATATGTTATTTAACTTGTTGAAATTAAGAGAACAAAACGATAAATAATTTAAGGATAATTCAAGTTATAAATTATTAACTAATTTAATTAACTAAAATTTTAAATAACTTAAATATATTTTTGTGACAAGAAATGTGTTTTTAATCCTTATTTTATAAGTGAATTTTAATTTAGATCTTCGAAAATTATTTTCTTTGTTTTGCATCCATCTCGAATTTGGAATTATTATTTAAGAAAAAGGTTATACAACACATTTTTACACAATTATTCAATCATAAACGATTATTTATAATAAGTTTGTTGATTGTTACAAATTTACCTTAAATTATAATCTATCTTTGAAAAATGACAAATTTTGATTTTAATTCTTATACAATAATTTTATTTAATCTTAATATCTCTAAAATTTAATTAATAAAGTCACTTTTTTTGTATCTAACAAATATTTTAAAGTAGATAACTAATATTTGTTTTAAAAATTTATTAAAAAAATTAGAGATACCATACATTGATATAATATCATAAATAGTTGTAAGTATTTTGAGATGGTCACATAACTTTCTAATAAATACATAAATGGTTAATAAGCATCACATTTGTAACATGGTAAGTTAATTGTTAGAGTTTAGTTACTTTAGAGAGAAGGGTATATAATGTTTCATTTGAGAGACTTTGAATGCAAAAGGGTGTGTTTGTTGAATCTGATAGTGTTTTTGGATTGTATGATGGTTGATTGATCTGCGGGATGCTTTGCATGCTATTAGATTGTCTGAATTTGCAGGTTTAGATTGGATTTATGAGTTTTGGGGTGTTGTTGTTTGAATCTGTGTCGGGCGCGTGTTCATGGCATCGGGTGTGCATGCATCAAAGGTAGCCATTTCGTAATTGCGTCGGGTGTGAGAATTGTCACACCAGGCGTGATTCGAGATGGAAGCCTTTGGATGAATTATGCTAGGCGTAAGGTGGACCACACCGGGTGCAATATCAGATAATGGCTATGTGGGAGAGTTTACTATTATGGCATCGGGCGTGGTTACCCCTATAGGTCTCTAACCTTGGGGCGTCGGGCATGATGTAGGTCATGCTGGGCAAATTTCCAAAGGATTAGCCTCTGCTAGGTTGATGCTAGGCGCATAACTAGGTGAACTAGGCATGGAGATCCCTAGAAGTCTCTAACTTCATGGGCGTCGGGCACAAGGCTTAGCGCGCTGGGCATGTGAGTCTCTGACTCTGCTGGCCGGGCGCGAGTCATACTTTGTTGATATGGTTGAGATGTGATGCTTTTGCATGTATTGATGTTTAATGTTGGTTCATGTATGTATGGTATATGATGTGAAGTGATGCTTGGTTCATATGTATGCTAAGAAAGGTATTTATCAATGTTTTAAACATCATTTGATATGTATGTATGTTCTTATGTGGATGATATTGATAATGATGACAGATTGACCATGTATGATGTATGATGCATTATTTGCATGAGGTACCTTATGGTATGTGTCTGGCATAAGACTTGAGGAGAGGGAAAAATGTTTTGAACTAGAAGATCTCACATAGAGTCTCTTGAGAGTGGTGCTTGGATAGACCACTAGTTTGAGTGAGTCTCCCCTAAGTCCTTAGCTAGTGTTAGAGCGGGGTGTGAGGTCGGGGTTATTCCATTAACCAAGTATTGGGGAAGGTGCATGGTTCGTTGCGGATAGTCGTGAGCAAACTCCACAAGTGACTTGGTAATGCATGTCAATGTCATGGTAAGCTTATACCAATTGTACTATACCTGACGATGGAACCGAACTTCCAATTGTGTGTAAGTGACACTATTCGAGTAAACACTTGGGGGATTTGATATCCCGATTTTGTTGTTGACCTAATAGGGCACTTCGAGCGTAAAAGTGGTCGGGGTGATTTCGGTAGGATGAAATGTCACTTATACACTCTATTGTTAAGGAGATCTGTTAGGTGAATACGTGACGACGCATTAGATGATTGATACATATGGATATCTATCATGAGTTGTATTTATTGCATGATTGTGGTATGATAGAGTGTATGGCATGACTCTATGAGGATGATTGTTGATTTGATGACTGAGTAACATAGAAATTTATTCTTATGCTTGTATGATTGTTTATTGAACTCTAAATTACCCTTCTATTTTCCATGTGGATGGATTGCGATGATCATACATTATATGGGAGTAGGTCAGGATTAGGTTGGAGTTGACTATTGTTTGATGTTGGAGGCTTGTTCTAGTGTCAGGGTTACCATTTTGGGTAACTGGTAAGACATGCTTGACCGACACTAGGAAAACATTATTATTTTGGATGACTGTATATATATATATATATATATATATATATATATATATGTATGTATATGTATATATATATATACACAAAATAAAGTGCTATATATATGTGTATACATATAGAGCGGGGTGTGAGGTCGAGAGTTATTCCATTAACTAAGTATTGGGGAAGGTGTGTGGTTCGTTGCGGATAGTCGGTGAGCGAACTCCACAAGTGACTTGGTAATGCATGTCAAGGTCATGGTAAGCTTATACCCAGCTATACTATACCTGATTGTGGAACCGAACTTCCAATTATGTGTAAGTGACTCTATTCGAGTAAACACTTGGGGGAATTTGATATCCCGATTTTGTTGTTGACCTAATAGGGCGCTTCAAGCGTAAAAGTGGTCAGGGTGATTTCGGTAGGATGAAATGTCACTTATATTACTCTATTGTTAAGGAGATCTGCTAGGTGAATGCGTGACGACGCATTAGATGATTGATAAGTATGGATATCTACCATGAGTTGTATTTATTGCATGATTGTGGTATGATAGAGTGTATGGCATGACTCTATGAGGATGATTGTTAATTTATTGACTGAGTAGCATAGAAATTTATTCTTATGCTTGTATGATTGTTTATTAAACTCTAACTTACCCTTCTATTTTCCATGTGGATGGATTGCGATGATCATACATTGTATGAGAGTAGGTCAAGATTAGGTTGGAGTTGACTATTGTTTGATTTGGAGGCTTGTTCTAGTGTCAGGGTTACCATTTTGGGTAACTGGTAGGACATGCTTGACCGACACTAGGAAAACATTATTATTCTAGATGACTGTGTGTGTGTATATATATATATATATACACACACACATAAAATAAAGTGCTATATATATTTACGTCTCCCGTATTGACGTCGAACTTTTTTCTGACGTAAAAATCTCAAAATAACAGATGTAAAATACCTCTTTTGTACTAGTGTATGTATGTTTATATTGTTATCCAGTTTAATAGCTTCTCTTAGTTAACTAGTGTAGGTAGTGTGATTTCACTAAGTGTAGGGACCATGACAGGTTGTTATAACATTATTGTAAAAACTAAAACAATAATTTTAATTTTTAAAGGATGGAAAACAATGAAGGTTTTTTTCAAGAAACAAAATCAAAATTTATTTGTTTTATAAATATTTAAAATATTAAAAATATTTTAGCCTTTTTTAATTGTTATAAAAAGTTAAAAGGGACTTAACTAAATAATATAGAACTATTAATAAGATTATATGTTTAAGTCTGATTAAGAGAAAGAAAAAAAAAAAGCAACTCTAAACGTTCAAGATGATAGTTAACAAATATCTTACAAATTATTTATAAAATTTTCTATTAAACTTTATACTATGAAAATATATTAATATCATTTCAATAAAGAAAAGTACATTTTGATCGTATAAAAAAGGAGTTCATTACTCCACAACTTTTCTTATTCATCTAAAGTGTATTCTGAACTTCTAAAACTTTCTATACTATATAGTACATTCATGTAGAATAAAAAATAAAGGTTTAAATATGTTTTTAATCTCTCAAATTTATGGTAAATTTATTTTTGGTCCCTCAAATTTAAAATTGTTGTTTTTAATTCCTGTAATTTCAAAAAAATTTGTTTTAGTCCTTATATTCAAATTTTATTAAAAAATTTATCATACATTATTGCATAAAATCTATCTATTGGTATCTTTATTAATGAAAATATCACATTAAAGGGTGAAGCTATATCATGACCGGAAGATCCTAAAATAAGAGTTTTAGTCGGGACAACTTGTGCTCCTTTTCAACTCCCGGTTGAAACTATTTCCAGGGAAGCTGAAGTCAAAGTGATAAGGGTCATTTAGAGTTAAGCAAGTTAGGCCTCATGAAGCAATACAAGTGGAGGATCTTGCCTCCCAAAGGAGTTGGATGGTAAATGGCCAAAGACTCAAACTCTACCTAGGCGAAGAAATTGAGTGAATCCATTCCACTGTTCAATTGAACAACCCTTGAAGTCTTAAAGTGTCAAGCTAGTGATGTAAAATGAGCGCTTTATGGGAGACAACCCATCATTCCTAATCCAAAAACAAGTTAGAATGCACTTAATTTCAGTTATGTTGTGTTTAGTGTGTTTTAGGTATGGGTACATAGTTAGTCATTGTGTCTGATTTTTAGTTGAGAAAACATTGTGCTTGTGATGGCTTGAGGAACTTCATGTTGAACTATACTTGAAAATTTTGGAAACTCTGTAATGAATTTAAAATCCATGCTCAACATGAAGTTCCACGTTAAGCTAGATCAGTGCAGAGGAAAAAGAAGGGTTTTCTGGAACTGCCATGCTCAGCCCAATTCTCATGCCGAGTCTCAAAAAATGAACTGAATACAAGGGTTCCTCTCTGGAACTCCCACGCTGAGCGTAATACTCATGCTAAGTGTGGCCTTGGCATAAAACTTAAGGTGTAGGAAACTCTCATGCTAAGCACGGAGAACCAAGCTGAGCGTGGGAGCCACAATATTCAAAAAGAAAAGAAATATATGTATATATTTTTTGTGCTTCAAACAAATAAAACCCTTGCTTTTCCTCTACTCATTTAGTACCCTCTCACAATCACTCTCTCTCAAACCCTAGACTTCACTTCCTTTTTTTTTTCTCGGGTTCTCTCTTCCTTTTGGTGTGGGTATTGTTGCATTTCCCTCATCTTGCTCACCAAAGTCACAAAGGTAAGTACCTCTTCCCCTCTTTATGTGCTTCTTTCCCCCTTATGCTTCTTGGCTTATCTTCTTGTCTTTCTATTCATCTCATTCCCTTACCCATTTTTGTGCAAACCATTGTATTCGTGGTGTTTTTTATTCTAGTTTCATTGTTATGTCCATTGATGGTGTTTGCACATGTGTAGTGTTATCTCTTTAAAACTTGTCTTTTTTAAACCCTATGAAATCTTGTTCATGTAAATACCCATTGAAAGATTGATGATTTATGAGTGTAACTCTGTTGTGGGATTACTCTATCCCTCTAGGTAAATTTTTTTAGGGTAAAAAAGGGGAGCATTGCTGCTGCAACCCTTCACGTTGAGCCTGATTCTGGCGTTTAGCGTGGCTATGGCAGAAACATTTGCCCTGAACCTTGTATCTTTCGCGCTGAGTATGGGACTGACACTTAGCGTCCTTCTAGTAGCCCCTGTTATCACTTGTTTTGCCTAGTCATTATGTCCTGCTGGTTGAATATTAAATCTTCATTTGTCTTTGCACTCTCAACAAAGTTAGTTGCCATATGATTTCTACTCCATTATTGTTCATTGATTGGTCTAAACTTTCACTTTCATTATCCTTGTACCTTCATGTAAAAAAATTTCAGGATGGCTCCACCAAAGACACGCCTTGTGAAAAGAATTAAGACCATTGCAGGGCGAACATCCCGTGCACTTGCATTTGACTCTCACACCTTCCGTGATTAGGAGCATCAAGATTTTTATCCGAAGTTGGAAGAGAGAATCCTCTAGATGGAGAGGATGGTTAAACTCAAGCCTAATGAATACCTTGAATTTCAGGAAGAAATTAAAAGAAGGAAGTGGGAAAAGCTAGTCTTCTACATGGCTCCTGCCAATATTTCTGTTGTGCGGGAATTTTATTGTAATGCTCAAGTCCTTAGCAATGAGTTTCTCGAGTACACCAATTATGTTAGGGGTGTCACTATCAGGTTTAATGCAGACACCATTAATGATTTTTTTGGGCACCCATCTGACAGAAGGCCTCAGGTATTATGAGTATTTAGATTGGATATCCCGTAATAAAAATTATGAGCTGGTGGAACAAACTGTCTGTAAACCAGGGAAGAAATTTCAATACACAAGCAGGGGGAAAATATCTCACATCTTGAGGGAAGATTTAATCCCAATGGCAAAAATTTGGGTGGCTTTTATTCACGCCAATCTTGCTATGTGTTGCCACACTTATGATCTCTTGGAGTCAAAGACACTACTTCTCTATGCTATCATGGATAAAAAAGTTATTAATGTAGGGGCACTCATAGCTGAAGAGATCAGAAGCTATGCGCAACATACAAGTATCTTGGGTCATCCTTCACTCATTACATATCTTTGCCATCGAGCTGGAGTTGATGTCACTAAAACACCATTTGAGAAGCTGAAGATGCCCATCAACAAAGTCTATATTGATACCTTCTACTACAAGGAGCATTGTACAAAGATTGCCAGGACCACAACTTCTTCCTCTTGAACACCTCCACCAATTAGTGCTATGGACTCCTAACATTGGGAAGCTATTAATGCTAGTATGCTTCATAGTGAGCAGGGAGATGAGGCCATGTTTAGAGTTGTCACTATAATGATGGACAATATTCGTGACCTTTCCATTCATGCACCAGGACTCGCCCCAAATTTTCACCCACCCTTAGTTGCAGCTTGTTCTACTCATGTAGCATGGTTAGGGGGCCATGACCACCAACAAGGGGGAGGTGATTCAGCTGATTATGATGAGGATTATGAGGATGAGGAAGCTAGTGAGGAAGATGATGGTGAAAAAGAGTCGAATGAGGCTGGAGAGGAAGAATTGAATGATGAAGAAGAGGATGGAAAGGATCGAGCTGTTTCACTTTGGAGGATTTTGCTCTGTTATTTTGTTTTGTTATTTTTTTTGTCATCCTACTATTTATTGCTTTATTTTCATGATTGTTAGAACTTTTTTTGTTGTGTATTGTGAGTGATTTGGATGCTAATTAGTAGTTGTAGACCCCTAAAATTGTCCGGGTCGGAAATAAAGCTTGAAGACTCTCGAAGACTGAAGGATAATCAGCCAGAAGGACTCCTCGAAGGCCCTAGGAGGGTTCTCTGTAGGTCCAGAGGTCTTAGAATAGCTCAAAATAAAGAAGTGGAGGGAAAAAGCCCAATACGGCCGTACTGAACTCAATACGGCCGTATTGAAGCTTCAATACGGCCATACTGAAGTCAGTACGACCGTATTGACACTTCAATACGACCGCTGCGAACTCAATACGGGCGTATTGAAATTTCTGACTTTCAATACGACCGTATTGAACTCCAATACGACCGTATTGAAGTTCAAAAATTTCAATACGGCCGTATTGGCCCTGTAGGCCGTACTGCGCCTATTCCCTATAAATATGACGTCAATTGGACGTCATTCCACACTTTTTCACTCAGTTTTGACTCCCTCCTTGAGAATTCTGGGGTTTTTGAGCAGTGTTCTGCCCTAGAAATCTCTCTGGGAGTCGATCCGACGAAGTTCTGGAATTCCGAGCACTTAGCTTGGAGATTCGAACCTAGTCGAAGGGAAATCCTCCGGATTTCCGTAGTCAAAATTTTATAGGAGAGAGCGAGCGGGCTTGTAGAGCGAGGGAACGCCAAAAAGCTTCCCAGTTTTACGAAATATATAAAAGCACGCTTCAAAGGTTTTCTTCTTAAAATCCTTCCTTTTACTGCTTTCTGTTTGTATATTTAACTGTCATCATGTAGATAGTTAATTTATAATCGCTTATAATAAATAGGGGTAATTTAGTAATTTTATACTGTTATTTTAGAATATAATCTGTCATAGGGAACCCGAAAGGGGCGCTGTGGGGTGCTAACACCTTCCCCACGCGTAACCGACTCCCTTACCCGACTCTGGTTGTAATGGCCAAAGTTGATTTATAAAATCAATTGCCTTATCCCTTTTTCCAATGTTTTGAGTAAAACATTGGTGGCGACTCCACGAACCCTCCTTTTATGAAAACCACTAATCCATGGAGGGTCCCGCTTGGGATTAATATGGATTAGTGAGCCTTTTAATAAAATTGCTCGTTTGACGAGGTCTCAGTTTGAGAATAAGTCATTCTAGCAATCCACATTTTTCAAACAAATAAACGAGTCCAACCATCCTTCGCGAATGCCGAAAGCCCGTTTCGGGCCGGTGGCGACAGATGGCGACTCTGCTGGGGAAGCCTTGAGAGTCAGTCCCATTTAGTGACAGATTATTTTTAACAAATAATAGTTAAAATTACTTCATTACCCCTTGCTTGTATGATAACATGTTTATCTATTTGGCTTTAAATAACTGTTGTTTGTTTAAAATTCCGCAAATTGTTTGGAATAAATTGCACACAAACCTTTGCACACAACAGTTCCCTCTATACCCGGGGGCATGAGTGGTAATCCA
Source organism: Cajanus cajan (assembly GCF_000230855.2). Lineage (NCBI taxonomy): Eukaryota > Viridiplantae > Streptophyta > Magnoliopsida > Fabales > Fabaceae > Cajanus > Cajanus cajan. The sequence continues at coordinate 34,992,970 of NC_138523.1, read as the reverse complement.
TAGGGAGTGGATGTTAGTACGGCCGGTTGATGGGTTTATAGGAGCCTATGAGACCGTTGTCGAAAAGCATCACTCAAGGTGATAACCATGAACTTGAGTCCGACGGTGCGTTGGAGCTTTCCATCGACCTACGACGAGAGGAATTGGGTCCCTATAATGGGGGCACCTTGGGGGCCTTTGACCAAGTGAGAACAGTTAGATCCTCCTTGAATATGCACTTTTCTGCAGGAGACCCCTACCTCGTAATTCGCTCGTGACTGTTCGTGGATGAGTGAATTGTTTGTGTAAATGTTTACGTGCAATTGTTTGTGCATTAATAAATAACCTCGTGATAAGGTCTAAAAATAATCCCCATGCATAAAAAACCATGACATGAGAGGAAAAATCAATGTGTGAAAATATAATAAAAGAAAGGAGCATAGGCATCATTATCAATAATACCTCATGCATCCTCATCATCATTTATAGGTTCACTAATACCCTCTCGATGTGAGTGAAAGAGACCCGTGACTATTAAGATTCTCCGTTGTGGAGAGATAATAGCCTAGGGAGGGTGATAAACTTTCATCTTAAAAAGGCAGCGCCTCAAAGATGAAAGATTATCAAGCTCACATCAAGAGTGTATTCATATCATAAATAAGCTAATTAGAATAAACATTCATTTTAGAAAGTGGCTGGTCGTCTCTTTGTCCTCACACGCGCAAAGAAAATCAAGAAAATGGAAGCGCTAGAGGAACAAAACAAGAAGCTCACGACCGAGCTTTCACAGCTCAAAGAGCAGATGGCGCAAATGTTGGAACTCATGCGTCACCATAACATTCATGGATCTCATCACAGTGACCATGGGTCCCATCATGAGGGAGAGGAGGAGGAGCATGAGGAAAATCCTCCACATGCCATACCTCTTGGGGCTGGAATTATGATCAAAGAACCCGAGGTTTCAAAAGAACAATTCCACGCCCTAGAGGATCGGTTGAGGGCTATGGAGGGGCATGACTTCGATATTAAAGATGCCGCCGACATGTGTTTAGTGAGGGATATTCAATTCCCTCCCAAATTCAAAGTGCCCGATTTCCCAAAATATGTGGGATCGACTTGCCCCAAGAGTCATCTCACCATGTATTGCCGAAAAATGGCTGCATATGCTACCAATGAAAAGCTCTTGATCCATTGCTTCCAAGAGAGCTTGGCTGACACCGCACTCAATTGGTATATGCAGCTGGATGGAAGTCAAGTGTGCACATGGAGGCAGTTGGCCGACGCCTTTCTCAAGCGCTATAAATATAACATCGACCTAACACCCGATAGGTCCGATCTTCAAGCCTTGAGTAAGACAAATGATGAATCCTTCAAGGCGTACGCCCAACGATGGAGGGAGTTGGCGGTACAAATAGAGCCCCCGCTGTCGGATAAGGAGACGGTGTCCCTATTCATAAACTCGTTGACCGGTCCCTATTATGACAAGATGATAGGGAACACGACAACACTCTTCTCGGACATCATCACTATTGGGGAGAGAGTGGAACAAGGATTGAAAAGTGGGAAGCTAGCTAAGCCTTCCCAATCATTCGAGGCTAAGAAGACCTTCAGGAAGAAGAATGAGGGAGGAGTCAATGCTATAACCATATCCTCGGCTTCTTCCACTTCGAAGTCAGGAAGATCGCAATTCATCCCTGTGAAGAAGTTTGATAAACTTCCGACCACTTATAGCGATCTCCTTCCGAAGCTAGTAGAAGCCAAACTTCTAGCTCATGTTCCACCAAGGAAGGTCGACCCACCTTACCCCGATTGGTACAAGCCACAAGACAAATGTTTATACCATTCGGGGGCACCAGGGCATTCAACAGAGAGATGCCTAGCTCTCAAATACAAGGTCCAAAACCTTATTGATGCTGGGTGGGTCACCTTCGATTCGACAGCGCCCGACGTGAGCAAGAATCCTCTACCAAAGCAGGAGTAGAGAATGGCAAGCCACAATAGGGTCCCTTCATATTTTTCTTTTCTTTTAAGGGTCTCATGATCAGTACCCGAGATCATGAGAACCTTTTCATGTAAATAAGGGTTTTACAGTTTTTTAAAATATCAATAAAGAGGCATTTTTCACATTACTCTCTTTTTTTGTTCTTTTCTCTCTTTCCTCATTAACATTAATAATTCTAAACCTAAACAGAACCAATAAAATAATTATGTCTGTAATTGTTCGCTCTGACCGGGATCCGAAAGTTGAGGATAAACGGGTTGAGTTGGATAGTGATGAGGAGACCATCTCTCCGGATCTGCAAAGATTGCTAGATCAAGAAACTCGTCTACTCCAACCATGTCAAGAGGAATTGGAGACCGTGAATTTGGGGCAGGGCCGAAAGATAAAAAAGGTCAATATTGGGACCCATATCGGTGATGAAATAAGGACACATGTTTCCGCTATGATTATAATAAAATCATTCTTCATTGCTTCTTTTCTTGCTTATAATAAAATTCTAAACCACATTATTTTTAACCCTATTTGAATAAACATGAATAAGGTTAAAATCATCTTAATGATAATAAACCCACATCATTTGTGGAGGTGTGTGTGACAACTTGGAGCACCTTCCCTTGGCCTCGACAAGTGCCATCATGGGTAAAAAGAAATCTTTCAAAATAAAAGAAGCTCGGCAGGAAACCCAAAAAGGGGACTGCGCAAAAATAAGAGCAAAAGACCCGCTAGGAATCCCACGAAAGGGTGACCTAGGCAAAAGTTAGGGTTACAATAATAAACAAAAAACAAAGGTCCGCTAAAACGCCACAAAAGGGTGTTTTAGGCAAAAATAAGGACAATCAAAAAACAAAAGAAATCCATGATGGTACCATGAACCAAATTCAAAAAGAAAGGTTCAAGGGAAGCTATCCAAGTTGTCGAATCACAACACGATTTTTTTAACTTCATAAGTGTTTAATCAAACAAGCCTAAACACTTAAGCCTACCTTGGCCACCCATTCTTACAAAAACTATTTTGAAAAATAAATCCCCTCTAAAACACAAACTTCAGAATAAAAAATATTTTTCCTTCTTTTCTCTCTTGTCCCAAAAGATTTTAGAATAATCCAGTGGAAGCATGGAGAAATAAATCATCACTGATAATGGATCTAATCTGAACAACAAAATGGTGGAAGAACTGTGCCAAGAGTTCAAGATCCAACACCGCAACTCTTCCCCATATCGGCCAAAGATGAATGGGGCAGTCGAGGCAACCAAAAAGAACATCAAGAAAATAGTGCAAAAGATGGTTGTCTCATTTAAAGACTGACACGAGATATTACCCTTTGCTCTTCATGGTTATAGGACTTCAGGAGGCAGTTCTACCCGTCGAAGTCGAAAAACCTTATATAAGGGTGATCATGGAAGCAAAACTTTCCGAGGCAGAAAGGGTTCAAAGCCGATACGACCGGTTGAACCTTATCCAAGAGAAACGGCTGAACGCCATATGCCATGGTCAAGCCTATCAAAGGAAGATCAAAAAGGCTCTTGACAAGAAAGTCCACCCTCGAGTCTACCATGAGGGAGAGTTGGTAATGAAGAAATTACTACCAACTCAAAAGGACAAAATCGGAAAGTGTGCCCCAAATCACGGAGGACCATAAGTGATAAAACGAGTCTTCTCAGCAGGAGCATTAATCCTCACAGACACGAATGGAGAATAACTTCGATACCCAGTCAACACTGACGTGGTAAAGAAGTACTATGCTTGAAGACGTTGCTTGCATAGGCCCGCTAGGATGAAAACCCAAAAAGGGCATCCTAGGCAAAAGTTAGGGCAAAATAAAAAGCCTGCCAGTACAAGGGTACTAGGCAAAACAAAGGCAAATTTACCCCGTTAGGATACGTCCTAAGCAAAAGTTAGGGACAAAAGAATAAGATATAAAAACAAAGCAAGCAACGATCACTTGAACCAAAAACCGAAAGGCGGTTCAAGTGATAATCTTCTAGAAGCAAGCGTCTTGCAGTATCTACACTCCTGGCTCAGGCCGAAGCAATTAAGGGAACGTAAAGAGCAACAATTACAGATATAATTGTTAAGCCCAATGTATATAGCCTACCTTGGCCAGCCATTCTTCAGAAATTTCCTTCTGTATATCTTTCTGTAAAAAAACACTTGTGAATATCAATAAAAATATCCATTTGTTTCTTTTCTTTCTTGACCATGTGATTATGCCTCTGAATTGGTTTTTCATAAAAATTGTACGAAATTCCATTATTAATCGGTCAATAAAAGAAAATTGGAGGGGTTCCTGTAAAATCCATAATCTCCTGCATAAAGGCTCACAAAAATAATCCCTCGCGTCAATGACAGAAAGTCCTCCAAGAAGAAGAGGATAGGGAGAGCCACTCACTTTTCTAAATAAATGAACAAAAATAAAAAATTGTATTGCATTTGTGCATCACACACACATTAGTTGCACATTCAAAGACCTTATCATGAGGCAACCGCATAAAATAGAAAAATAGAAAATTGCTTGTGTATGACAGCAGCAAGCAAAATACAAAGATTCAGAAAATCAACAGCATCATAATAACTGAGCCTGGAGAGGCTTGCCGAAAGAATACTCTCAAAATAACTGAGCCTGGAGAGGCTCGCCGAAATAATACTCTCAGAATAATTGAGCCTGGAGAGGCTTGCCGAAATAATACTCGTACAGAATAATTGAGCCTGGAGAGGCTTGCCGAAACAATACTCCCACAGAATAATTGAGCCTGGAGAGGCTTGCCGAAATAATACTCCTACAAAATAACTGAGCCTGGAGAGGCTTGCCGAAATAATACTCTCTCATAAATTTAATTTCTTTAGCACTTTTAATTTCTGTACAGCAAAAGCCAAAAACATAAAAAAGGCAAAATACAGAAAAAGCCAAATCAGAAGAAAAGGCAAAATACAGAAAAAGCCGAAAATAAAAAAGGCAAGGATATAGAAAATCCAACAAACAATTTGTACCAAATAACTAAGCCTGGAGAGGCTTACCAAAATAATACTCCACATCCTCCACAGTATGCAGAATAACTGAGCCTGGAGAGGCTCGCAGAAATAATACTCCCCAGAGGGAACCTCAGCTCAAGCTCACGGAAAAATCCCCAGCGAGAGCTATCAAAGCAAAATCGACGCAATCCCCAATGGAAGTGCGATCATCCAAACAGTATATACAAGTCAAAGGACTTAACACTTCCTCAGTGGAAGATAGCTCTCCGACTCAAAGCACTGAGCGAGGCTAAGCCTGTAGAGGCTTCCTAAATAATACTCTGGGATACAATAAGATCCCCAAATCCCCAATCGCCTACTCAAGAGGCATCCCTGCAAAAAGGAGAAGAAAATCAAAAATATCAATAAGTATTCCCCAAGTGGAATCCGGCTCTTAGCCAAACATCGAACGTCAAGCCAATACGCCTAACAGAAGAGGCTAATCAAAATCAACGACGAAATCCCCCAGCGGATAACAGCCTACACAGAGGCAAAAATCAGAAAATCAAAAAGAGATACCCGAATAAGGATGAACCGGGATACTCCACCAACGTCAAAGGACGTCAGCCAAACATAAGGCGTCGCTCAACTCAGAGAGAAAGAGCATCTGTGTCTACACCCCAAGGAATCAGAAATTCCCCATGGGTACCAACAATGCAACGCAAGTTGGGGCACAGGAACCTGTGAATAACTGCACATCCCCTAGACGGATCCCTGCGTTATCCAGCCCTTAGTGGCACAAAATCAAAAAACAACCGTCGAAGCAGCATCGTGGACTGTGGAGACAAAATCATCACCAAATCCCTGGAAAGGAGATATTCACGCTACCCCGTCGTCACAAACACGGAGGTATGCAGCTTCCGGCTCGGACAATGAGCGAAGCTATCTCTGAAAAAGGGTACTCACCGCCTACCGTTGTCATAAAGGTACTTAGCTTCCGGCTCGAACAAAGAGTGAAGCTAAGCCTGGAGAGACGGTACTTACAGCTTCCAGCTTGGGCAACAAGCAAAGCAAGGCCTGGAGAGACAAAACTCATACTGCTCACCGTCGTCACAAAGGTGCTTAGCTTCCGGCTCGAACAAAGAGTGAAGTTAAGCCTGGAGAGACGGTACTCACAGCTTCCAGCTTGGGCAACAAGCAAAGCAAGGCCTGGAGAGGCAAAACTCACACTGCTCACCGTCGTCGCAAAGGTGCTTGGTTTCCGGCTCGAACAAAGAGTGAAGCTAAGCCTGGAGAGGCGGGTACTCAACCATCAGCGTCATCAGAGGCGCGTTGATGTCCAACTTCCGGCTCGGGCGTCGAGTGAAGTTGGCCTTGGAGAAGGTAAACTCAGCTACCGAGGATGTCAGAAGCGCCGAGGTATGCACCCACCTGGAGAGGCTACTCAACATTTTCCCACCGGAAGACGCTACAAGTCAGAAGGTCGGCACAATACCCGGACAATTGGGTCAACTCCTTTACTTGTCAGCCGATACACCAAGAGGCCGTCCGACTAAGTAAAGGGGGGGCAGCTGTAGACCCCTAAAATTGTCCGGGTCGGAAATAAAGCTTGAAGACTCTCGAAGACTGAAGGATAATCAGCCAGAAGGACTCCTCGAAGGCCCTAGGAGGGTTCTCTGTAGGTCCAGAGGTCTTAGAATAGCTCAAAATAAAGAAGTGGAGGGAAAAAGCCCAATACGGCCGTACTGAACTCAATACGGCCGTATTGAAGCTTCAATACGGCCATACTGAAGTCAGTACGACCGTATTGACACTTCAATACGACCGCTGCGAACTCAATACGGGCGTATTGAAATTTCTGACTTTCAATACGACCGTATTGAACTCCAATACGACCGTATTGAAGTTCAAAAATTTCAATACGGCCGTATTGGCCCTGTAGGCCGTACTGCGCCTATTCCCTATAAATATGACGTCAATTGGACGTCATTCCACACTTTTTCACTCAGTTTTGACTCCCTCCTTGAGAATTCTGGGGTTTTTGAGCAGTGTTCTGCCCTAGAAATCTCTCTGGGAGTCGATCCGACGAAGTTCTGGAATTCCGAGCACTTAGCTTGGAGATTCGAACCTAGTCGAAGGGAAATCCTCCGGATTTCCGTAGTCAAAATTTTATAGGAGAGAGCGAGCGGGCTTGTAGAGCGAGGGAACGCCAAAAAGCTTCCCAGTTTTACGAAATATATAAAAGCACGCTTCAAAGGTTTTCTTCTTAAAATCCTTCCTTTTACTGCTTTCTGTTTGTATATTTAACTGTCATCATGTAGATAGTTAATTTATAATCGCTTATAATAAATAGGGGTAATTTAGTAATTTTATACTGTTATTTTAGAATATAATCTGTCATAGGGAACCCGAAAGGGGCGCTGTGGGGTGCTAACACCTTCCCCACGCGTAACCGACTCCCTTACCCGACTCTGGTTGTAATGGCCAAAGTTGATTTATAAAATCAATTGCCTTATCCCTTTTTCCAATGTTTTGAGTAAAACATTGGTGGCGACTCCACGAACCCTCCTTTTATGAAAACCACTAATCCATGGAGGGTCCCGCTTGGGATTAATATGGATTAGTGAGCCTTTTAATAAAATTGCTCGTTTGACGAGGTCTCAGTTTGAGAATAAGTCATTCTAGCAATCCACATTTTTCAAACAAATAAACGAGTCCAACCATCCTTCGCGAATGCCGAAAGCCCGTTTCGGGCCGGTGGCGACAGTAGTGAACTTTGCATGTGTACATATTTTAATGACTCTGACTTTGTGGCTCTAATGCGTTTTGAAAACTAGTAAATCAGAAACCAGGTGTGCATGTCTTCCTTAGTTTACAAAGATATTTTAGGACGCGAGATCATATATGGTTGTGGTTGCACTCTAGGGATGATTAGTGATCGTGTGTGGTAGTTACTTTGTGGTTAATGATTGTGGCATGATACTTTTGAAAATTTTTGAACACATTTATTAACCATGTGAATTTTGGGCTCCGTTGTTGTAAGAGTGTTACCATTTGATTTCATGTGGTTGATTTTGCTCGAGTCTCTTTTGAGCTTGCATAACATATGTTGTTTGGAAATGATCATGGCAATTTTTCTTATGAATATGAGCCACTTGACCAAAAAACTAGCCTAACATAAAAGTGAATCCCTTGCACCCCATTTTGAGCCAAATAGTGAATTCATTGAAAACCTTTGAACCCTTAAGAAAAACAAAATACTTCCACACCTCAGGAATAAGAGAGCAGTCAAATTGATCGTAAAAGGAGAAAAGTCTTAAGTTAGGGGAATTTTGGGGTGATCAATGTTACTAAACATTTTGGTAGATGTTGCATGTTATGGTTGTACCACTATGGCCATTATTCAGTTTAAAAATAAAAAATCAAATAAAAAAATCAAAAATCTAAAAAGTGATTAAAATGTGTGAATAAGTGTGTTGTATGAACTACATGCTTTGGATGAAGGTATTATCTTGGGACTTTTGGGGATAGAGAAAGGAAAAAAGAATTACACATGGTGATCATTAAGACTTGTTCTTCTACTCTTGTGGTGTCCGTTGTTTACCCAAAGAAACCAATTTCCTTTGTCAGCCCAACCACATTACAACCTATGAAAGACCTTGTGATCTATGCATGATTATGTGACTGTTTGAATTCAATTGAGATGAAAAACAAAGTTGACTTGTATGATTCAATTTTGTAAATTTGAGAGATATTCCCACTTGAATAAACTTGTGTGAAAGAGAGAAACACTGACCTTGGTGAGGAAGAGGTTGTTCTTTAATTTTCGTTAGTATCATTGCCATGCTTGTTAATCCCTTTGGGAACTGTTGCAATACACTTTTAATATCAAATTGTGTGGGCACCACATTAATTGGCTGATCAAGTATCAACATTTTATTGTGTTCAACTCTTGGAAGACATGTATGATTGTTTTTTGTAATTATCAGTGTTCAAATCATGTTCAATTAGGAGGTTAGGTTGTGTGTTAAATTAGTTGCTTTATTTTTCTTTGCTTGAGGACAAGCAAGATCTTAAGTTTGGGGTATTGATAAGTGTTATGATTTCATTAAGTTTATGGCCCAATTTGGAGCACTTATATCAATTTCCAATAGCTTGAGATCTTGTTTTGAACTCAAAACATATCTAAATTGGTAGGTGATCACATTTTGTCTTTGAATCATGTTTTTAGGTGACTTACAAGCATTTGGTTGCTATTTTGTAGTTTAGGAGAAAGTTAGGAAAGAAAGAAGGAAACAAAGGATAAAGTGGTTAGTTCAAAGTAGAAGGAATTTTTGGCTAAGTCTCCACGCTAAGCCTCAGATCCACACTTAGCCTCAACTTGGCAGAGAGTCAAGGAACAAACTTCAATCTTCACGTTGAGCATGGAAATTGGCCCTAAGCATTAGTGTTCCAGAAAGTCACTCCCTTCCAGACCAATCCCTCACGCTTAGCATGAATTGTGCTGATATGTCATTACTTAGATAAGACAAAAAAATTTATGACCTAAAAGAGGAAATTTCAAGGACAGAAGGGGAGAACCTTTCTTGGAGTCTATGTGGCGGTTGGGGAGCTCTGAAACCTTCAAGATCAAGCTTCTTCCTTTCTTCATCATTTTGTAGAGTTCTACATGTCTATGTGTAGCTAATATCACCCTTGTTGGGGTTTGATGTAACTAAACTCATTCTCATGTATAAACTCTAAGTGATCAATCTCAGTTGTTATTCAGTTTTATTGCTCTTATTTCCTTTGCATAATGTTTGTTATGGTTTGATCTCTCTTAACTTAAACTTAAGGTTTTAAAGAGATTGAAAAATGCTTTTAAACCTTTGAATGGAAATAAAGCAACTAATGGTGTTTATATCTAGGAATAGAGTATATGCCACTAGTCTTTCTTAAGCTTTTGTTTTGAAAGTTGGTTTCTTGGTTAAACTATGCAAGGAATTGATAGGTTAATCTAACAACTTATATGTCAACTTGTAAGGAATTAGGGTTGGTTATTTTTAAGAGTGATTGATAAATTCTGAATGATGACTATTGAGAGCTCATTGATAAACATGAGAGGAAGGTTTAGTGAAGTCAAATCCCAATATTTATTAATATTATTTTAGAATCAAGTTTTGCACCTTAAGTGTTTACAAAAATACCAAAAAGAATTCTTATAAAATTCACATTGTTTGCCTACATTATTTATTGCATCAAATCAAATTCTTATTGCTTTCCGGTAACTTGGTTAGTATAACAAGTGAATTTGTAAAGTGTTGCGTAAGTCCCTTGGGAGACGATACTCATACTTTCGTTAAACTACTTATACGATTTGGTACACTTGCCAAGGGAGATAACAGGAAATTGCCCCCACTCCCATATAAATGGATCCGTCCCTAGAGATATGTACCAGTGTCCCATACTAGACCGCGCCATAATGCATTTATACTCAACACAATAGTATGATACAGTGGATATTATGGGTGGGAGAAGGGCAAGTGGATATGGAAATTGATGTGAGGGAGGGAGTGGTTTCAATGGAGAAAGGAGATGATGGAGGAATTATTGACAATGATAGACTCAATGACAAATAGAAAATGGGCACAAGATACTTTAATATGGTTATAGGATAAAATAAGGGGATATATTGTTTGGTTAACATATGATATAATTAGGAAAAATGAATCACCTTTCAATAATATTGACATATTCCAAAAGTTGCGGAAGGTAAACATACCTCCAACAATCCAAATGTTTATCTGGAGAGGGTTTTATAGTGAAGAGGGCTTTATAGTGCTCTATCAATGGTTGACAATTTTAAGAGAAGAGAAATTGAAGTGTAGGAGGTTGAAAGCAAGTGCCTATTTTATAAAGAGGAAGAGAAAACTATGAATCACATATTTTTCATATGTCCAACATTAAGGTAGGTATGGATCAATTATTACTCGTGGTTGGCTACATATACAAATGGTACTACCAACTGATATTCACATGCATTTTTTTGCAACATGAAACTTCACACTTGGTAAACATGACAACATGACAAATGGAAAGTGGTGTGGTATTCATTATTGTGGGTTCTATAGAACACTAGAAATAATGCAATTTTCAAGAATATAAAATTTGAAATTGATAAAATAATTGTGGATGTTGTTTTATGTGTGGGCTTGTTGGAGAATAATTAGGTATGTCCAAGATCCAATCTATCATGTAATCAATTTATCTTATTTGATAAAGTCATTGATTAAAATTATACACATGTTATCATGATAGAGATTATGATAATGAGAAAACAAAGTCTTTTATTATTTTAATCTAAATTATTCTTAGTCATATGATTGTTGTAAATAGGACAACAATAATCCGGATAGACCAATATATATGTAAATGTCTTTATTGGATAAAGATTAATATATCTCATTTATTAATTACATATATAGATCGTGCATATGTGAGTATGATCATTTGAACTGACTCAATTGAGAATTTCTAATGATTCGTATTTCCTTAAATTGTCAATAAAAGATTCTCAAGGAGAAATTAAATAGTTTTCTTTGACTTGAGATTATCATAGTAATTAACAAGTTGTTTATTATATTTTAATTATGGACACCTAATGCCTTAAGGTACTAGTTGAATAGAAATTAAATATGTGTAAATGCTTGTAGAATTAATGATTGATTAAGAAGGAATCCATCAACTCTAGTAATGAGTTTTGACTCTAGAATAAAATTACATCAAATAAAAGAATAAATGAGTTTCTTAAGTATATGTTAACTTAATAGAGTTTGACAAAAATACTATACTCTAAAATTAACCAGAACTATATGATGGAAAAAAAATATTTTTATTATTCTTCTATTGATTCTTAAAAGAAAAATATTATTTTATGTTATCTGGGTGTTAAGGAATATTGTTAAATACTTACCTTGATTAATATATTAATTTTATTAATATATTATCAGCTTAGTATTGAATCTATGAGATTACAGACAAATGAGCGTTCTTATCTTTGTTATAAATTATTTTAATATTTGATTATTAAATTCGAGAATTTAATTATATCTAATAAATAAATAATTTTCTTTGTGGAGTATTATTATATTTTTTACTAGCACCAAAAATATAAATAATAGAATTTAAAATGGTTTGAGGTGATAGTGGAGGGGTCCACATTTGAAAGAGTGAAAGATTTGGAAGATTAAATATATTTTATTTTTTTGAAAAAAATAAATAAACTTGTTTGTTGCTTTTGGTTTCAATACTTGTTGCTTTAGTTGCAACATATCTCCAAAAATAAAAAGCAACGTGCATAACTATAGGGGAACCACCAAAAAGTAAGGGCACATCCAAAATAAAAATCACCCGCTAAATGGTCGTGGTTTTGTTTTTATTTTGAGGGAAGTTGGTTTTATCCAACATATGCTATAAGTATGGTGTGTGGCATGTAGTAAATGTGAGATTCCTTTTATATTTAAAATTCCTTAGCATTTTACTCTCTTTTCTTAACTCTCGAATATCAATAATTTTTCCAGTTTTACAGATCAAAGATTATTGATAATAAAGTTTAGTCTCAGTGTAGATATACGTAGAGTCTTGATGGAATCATATGTTTTGTATACATCATGTTAGTATAGGTATTATATTGTATTTTGGACCACATAGAATAGCATTTTAGGTTTTAGGCTAGTTGGGCCTAGTTTTGGGCTTCATGGGCCTTTGGGCTTTTGGTACCCAATATTGGGCTCATTTTCATTCTTGTAATTTTTCCTTTCCATTGTATTTGTTTGACCATTGTATTTAGGTCATTAGATTAGGAAAATACAAGAAATACTAAAGTAGGTTAACTAGGTTAAATTAGGTTTAATTTGGAAGCCATTTAAGTTACATTTGAGTCACATGTTTTGCACCAATTGGTGGCTGAACATGTGACACTCAAATTAGCCCTAAATGACTCTCAAATCAGACCTAGATGCACATTAGGTACCTAAACTCACGGCCACACCCATGTGCACCAAAATTTGAATTCAAATTTTAGGCGCCAACTTGTGTAGCTTAGTCTAGGCGCCAATGCCACTCAAAACTGTCCCTACTTAAGTGTTTCTCCTACACATTGTAATCACTTTTGAATATATGAGAATTTCTGAAATCATTCTTCAGCTAATTCCCTCAAGAGTCACCGAAAATTCCAAGAGAGAAATCCAAAGAGAATGCCTTCAAATCCCTTAGGAAAACCTAGTTTCCTTCACTTTGAAGTGAGCAATCCTTTGAGTGCTTGAGCCTGGATACTTCCCTCTCACATTTCCGCAAGTGTTCATCATCCTAAAGTGTTCATCATTTTGGTTCAATCTCCATTGAAGAAGATCCGTGCCTAGGAGGAGCTTAGGAGGAGCTTGTTCATCACTTCTTCTATTCACTTCCATCAAGTCTTCACACTATTGAAGATTTTTATGATTTAAGAGCTCATCAGCAGGTACATATGTTAAAGTTTTATCATTGTATACTATAATTTATAATACAAAATTGATCCTATTTTTCTACATATACGTGTTATGAACACTATGTTTCCCTTTGGGGCTTGATACAAACAATATGTGGATAACTTCAAAGAACCATTTGTGCAATGGTAAAAAAATCTTGGACAATGCATTACAAGACACTAATGTATCTTAGGTGGAAATAGCATGCACGCAACAAGTGTGGTGTAGAAACAAAATAGTAAATCTGTGGGTGGGATGTGCATTTAACGTGAAGTATGCAATATGAAATGTGAAAGAGTCAAAGTGGATCATAGGCTCAAGAAGAGGTTTTCAAAAAAGGTAATCTAGTTGCCAATATGGATGCTCCAAAGATAGGGTTATATTATATATATATATATATATATATATATATATATATATATATATGTATTATATAAAATATTTGATACCTTAGACTTATAGGTGTGGTAGCAAGTTTGGTTATTGTACTTTAAGTACATTTAATTAATACGAATTTTTGCTTATAAAAAAATTCTTTAAAAAAAATTAGTCATGGATAAAAACATGAGTCTATAGTTTGAAATTTTGTCTCGCAAACACAATTTATTCATAATGATTTTTTTAAAAAAAATTATTTCTTATAATGATTTTTTTTTTATATAAAAAGACACATTTCATTATAAGATAAAGATAGACATTGATAATTTTTTATTAATGCCACGTAGGTCAAGGAAAATACAACTTTTTAACATAAGAATTATTAAGGATGACCCTACAAGTGTTATAATCTTTTATTTAAGAAAAAATAAAATAAAATGACATTAAAGTATAAATATAATAATATTCTAATATTTTAATTCCATCCAATAAAATTCTCAAGTCACTTTGATTTTGCAATATTTTTGGATCTCTAAACACATCCTAACATTACTCATAGGTCCATATTGAACTTTGCTCCCAAGGCTTCCAAACAATTTCAAGGACATGCACTAATTCGGCATTGAACAGTGTAGACTACTTCTTAAGTGGAGAATAAGAATCCAATAGTGGGTGATGTACATGAGAAGTGTGGAAAGGATGTGACCAATTAGGTAAAGCCACATGGATTAAGCTTGAGAAGGGGGGTGGGGATGTGGTTTGAGAGAGATGAATGGGTTGCTTCTTAACCTTTGCAGGAGCCATAAGCGATGCAGTGGTTGGGTTTTTGGGCAACGATAAAGAATGATAGACGTGGTGCTTGTTGGGTTTCAAGGGTAGTTTTCAAAAACAATTTTATTAGAAAGAATGAATGTCTTCTTCCTTTCTAACATGCTTTATACCGTTCTTAGAGGGTTCTCTTTGTAGTTAAAGGATGAAAGTCATATTTCTTTTGATCATTAAGCACTAAAGGGTATGATATCTCTACTTAGTGCAAACAACCAATGTAAGAGTGGGTTTTGATGTAGGCCACAAGTTGGATAAGGGTAGGATTTTGTGCATCTCACAAAACTCTTAGAGACTCTTTTAGTTTTTTCTCTCTTAAAAAAAGCGTAGTTATAACTAGGTTGACTGTTATATTAATAATCTATCATTGACTTAATAGGCCCCTTTGTTGGGCTTGTCCAATGCAAGCATAATATCTTATCCACTTAATTAAATCATATTTAATTAAATTTATTGTCAAATAATTAATTAAATTATAATTAGTTAACTAACTCTTAAATTAAATCATATTTAATTTAATGACTTTCTCCCCGACATTTATTCCATGCTTATGAATCCATAGGTTATCACTTAATTGATAATAATATTTAATATCTTTAGATTAAATATTTTAGACAAAGATTAGCTTGTAACCATAATTACCATAAGATAATTTATTCCTTTATTCACATGTCTTTGATTAAACACGAAACATAAATGTGTCATTTTTGTTAAATTGAATTGTATGTTTCTCAATACCCAATTACACATTCATACATAAATTAGCCCAATATCCAATATTGACTCATTTTTCGTTGATTGCACATATTTCACATCTCACTCTATCAATAAGCTCAAGGCACATCTTTTGTTATATAGGAGGGATGAATCCTCTAAACATCATTTACATCCCTCACATAATTCATTATAGACCTAATTAGCTGCCTTTATATTTATTTTGTTATTGATAACATTTGATAGCATTAAAGCCTACAACCCCTACATACAAGAATCATACTTATTGTAGTGACTTTAAGTTGAAGGACTACTTTACTATGATCCCTAACAGAAATGCTTTTGACACTTGCACAACATATTAGAAGCCTTTTTATAGTAGGCCCATCTAGTATAAATATCTACCTTTAATATTTATACTTGTACATTTGTTTGACTTGATATCTCTAAATAATAGGTGGTTGTGTTGTGTGAAAGTGAATCCAATTAGTGATTGGTGCTGTAATCAGAATAGTGGTTGTAATAATAGTGAAAAATCTCATTATATGTGTGAGAATTGAATGTAACTCAAGTTTGGATGAACCAATATAAATTTTTGTTTGCAATCTCTCTTATCACATACTTTTTACTTGTTTATGTTGTTTACCGCATGTTGTATATCTGTGTTGCATAATCCACTATTATTTTAAAACTTGATTTAAGGATTTCATAAAGGTAAAATCAAGTTTTACGCTATTAGAAACGTTTTCTTTTAAAGAATATTTTACTGAAGGCTGCTTATAACCTTAAAATAACTAAGTTTTTGAAAATACTTAGAAGCATAATCTTTTGAGTATCAAAATTTTATAAAGATTTGATTTTTGACATAAGCAACAATTCAACCTTTTTCTTGTTGTCTAACATTCACTTCATAAACCACATTAAAAAGTTTGTATAAATAAGTATTTTTAAAATATAAATTATATAATCAATTTATGATAAATAATTTATATTGTATCACAATAATATTTTTATTTATTAATGATTTATTTTTAAAATATTAAAGTTTAATTAAAAAATAATTATAGTAAATAAAACTCAAGTTATATAAAAATTTAAAAAAATCTAAAATTTCTTTCTTTAAAAAGAAATTTCTAAAAACGTTCATGTAATAAAGATTTATATTTAATATATAAAGATTGATTAATTAAATATTAATATTTTAAATAAATTATTAATAATAAAAAATATTTTTTTTATAATAAAATTATTTATTATAAATCTAAAATACATTTTATATGATTAAAATTATTTATCTATATTTATTTTAAATATAATTTATATATTAAATATCATATTTTTGATATATAATTTTTTTATAAATTTTAATTATATCTATATCTATATATAAAAATGATTTTTTATTTTTGTATACATAATCCCTTTAAATTTTTAAATAATAAAACATAATATTAAAAATTAACTTCTCTTTCAAATCCAAAGTCTTAAAATTGAAACACATTACTAATCAATTTATCAAATAATTTTTAAACACTTTAAACAAATATAAAAACATTCAATCTCATTAATTATATACAATAAACATATTTATTTATATGTTCACAAACTAAAATATTAATTAAATCACTAGGGTTAGCCTAGTGGTTGGGTGGGGAGGGGTCGGGATAGTTAGAAGCAATATTTTAAAAACTGGATCGAACCGATCGGTCGGACCAGGAATCGGTGGTCTAGTCGGTCCGAATCTTAAGTTAAATCGGTTATGCAGTCGATCTGTTTCAAACTGGATTGAACCGGTCAATTTTCCGGTTTAACTGGTGAACCAGTGGGTCAAACCGGTTCAACCACACTTTTTTTTAATTTTTTTAAGGAACCATAAACCACAAAAATAATAATGAAAATTAAATCTCTTAATGGAAGAATAAAGAGTCTTATTAAATATAACAATGACTACTTGTTCTAATGTATTTGTTTGTAAGAGCACCTCCAGCGGCACGTTCTTAGTGTGTTGCTTACTGACAAGCAACGGTGCTTGTTAGAAATTGCCATTGGACTTATCCTACGTGGCAACTCAGTTGCTTATATTTTTTTCACAATTGCTTCTACAAGCAACGGAGCTTAGCACTGACAAGAACAATTTCATTGGTTGAAATTCATCTACGTGGACCACATTTATGAAAAAGAAAAACAGAAAAAACCATGCACCTCCTGTTCGTTCGTCCGGGGAGGTTTGGCAACGCCGGCCCGTGTCGCCAGTGGCCGTTCGCGCGTCACCGGTCACGCGTCGCCGGTCGCGTGTCGTCGGTCGCGTGTCTCCAGCAAGTCCCGTACGCCCGGCGCGCGGCTGAACCAGTTCCGACGGCCCGCTGGAGAACAACCTCTGCCCAGCATGTGAACGGCCTCCACCCCGCACCAGAACCCTCTGGCGGAACCACCCGTTCGCCACCCCTCCGCCCCCCGTGGAGGAGCGGTGTCTAGTGAAGGAGGTGGCGCTGGTGGTGCCGGAGACCGACGACCCTTCATTTCCGGTGATGACTTTCCGGGCATGGTTTCTGGCAATAGCCTCGTGCGTGCTTCTCATCTTCCTGAACACGTTCTTCACCTTCAGGACGCAACCTCTCACCATCTCCGCCATTCTCATGCAAATCGCGGTTCTTCCCATAGGGAGGTTCATGGCCGCGACTCTTCCCACTAGAGAGTACGCTTTTATTATGTAATTTTTTTTATTATTGAAATATGAGTTGTAAAAAAATTGAGGTATCAAAAAGTGTAATATGAGTTGTAAAAAAGTTGAGGTGCTTATAAGCAATTTCCATTGGAGCAAAAGTTATAAAAATATAGTATGAGTTGCTTATAAGTGACGTGGCACAGTGGGACCCATTTAAAGTGGTTGGGAGTTGCTTATAAGCAACTCCCATTGTAGATGCTCTAATATATGCAACTTAAATAACTTTTATAGTATATTATTAATTTTAAATTATATATTTAATAATATAATATCTATGTAGATATTACATATGTTATTTTGTGATATCAATTACAAGCATATTATATATGTACATATTATTTATATTTTTAATTTGTATTAATATATAGTTTAACATGTAATTTTTTTAATGTATTTTTTTACAAAATAAAAATAAAAATAATTTTAAATAAGATATAAAAATTGAAATTTAAAATAAGATATGAATTTATTAAAATTTATAAGTATAAAATATATCTAACATAAATATTTTTTTAAAAAATAATAAAAAATGAGTCATGCGGTTCAACTAGTGACCTACTGGTTCAATCTTTAACCCACTGATCCAGTACTTTAACCGGTTTTTAAAACTATGGTTAGAAGCATGAAGACCTAAGTTCAATTCTCATTGCAACTATATTTGTAATCTTTCCTATCTTAAAAAAAAAAAAACTAAAATATTAATTATATATTAAAACTTAAAAGAAATAAATAAAATGGAACTCTACTTGTAAACAAAATTGAAAGAAACCACCCTAGTTTCAGTCCAATTTTCTCAATTTAATTTCCTCTTCTCACTGGAGTTCTAGAATCTTCGGAAGGACCTTTCTTTCATCTTTGGCAAATATCAATCGCTGTAAAGTTTTGAAGACCAAATCGCCCTTTGAGCATTGAATCCCGTTGGTAAGCATTTTTTCTTCTTCTTTTAAGGCACTTACGCTTAAGCTTAGTTCTTCAATTGGCTGTAAGTATTTTATTGTATTATTATTAAATTTGTGCGTGGCATTACCCTAATAGAGAATATAGAGACTGAATTCAATTTCATTTTACTAAATATCAGTGTGTGCTTACTGAAAACTGCAGGAGATTGCTTGCAACCAAAAATTGAAGCAATGAATCAATGGTTTTGTGTTATTTAATTTTAATGAATAGGTTTCGTGGGGGGGGGGGGGGTTATTTTGTGTTGGTACGTGGCATTTGTGCAAATATGGATTGAAAATTGAAAATTGTGAAAGCAAAGGGGAAGTGCTGCAATCTGTTTCTTTATTCCTTTTTTACGGTGTGCATGTTGTGAGTGTGGATCAGTCAACCCTATGTGCTTTATAACCAAAATATAGAGATTTAAGCATGGTTGTTTACCAGTGATGCATTGTTCCGGAAAGTGTTTTATCTTCTCCTTTGGTTTTGGTTATGCTTTTTACCTTTGAGGGAATTGGTGCTTTCTATGAACCCTATACAGTCGAAGCAAAACTTTGGTCAATTTTCTAGGATTTGCCTCCTTGGGAAAGTGATTTATTTTTTCCCTATTGGTGGTTATTTTTAGTGCCTGAAAAGTTAAAAACAGAGAAATTTAAAATTAAAATTTGAAAAACTTAGTCTTAGTTTTGAATATGGAATATAGAAGCCATTTCTTTTTAAAATTTTGTTGTGTCCAATTGGCATTCATTTTCAGTACACAAGACCTAATTGCCTTGCATTTTCAATTGCTTAAAATCAAAACTCTCTTGATTAGTATTGAATGGATATTCTCTAATAGAATGCCTTCTGCCTATATCATTTGCATGTGGATTAGTAGTTCAGAAGGCATGGTTGACCGTAGCCTATAAAATGGATTTCAATGACAGCAGTTCAAATGCCTGGCAGAAGAACTCTTCAGAGGGTTCACATGTTGCCATCAAAGAGAGTTCTACGGAGAAAGATGTCTTTGTAAACCATGGTATGTGCTTCTGTTACATTTTTTCTTTCTTTCAAATATAGTAGCGAAAAGAAGAGCTGACATGTGTTAACATGCAAAATCTCTCGTGTGGTATCAATTATTCAAGTGTTTTGTAAGTGTATATATAATGCTGATTTTCTAAGAAATACTCATAACTAGTATTGAAATATTGATCTTAGAAAGCTTGTTTACAAGACTTGCATATTATTTTTTAACTTTAAATTAATATATTTGGCATATCTTGAATGTTTTATTGGAAGAATTTTAAAAAGTCCCTAAATGCTGTCTTGTTTACCCAGTTTCTTGTGAATGTTATACTTTCTTAGCATGATATTACTTGTTTGAGGTAAACGTGAAAATTGATTTAGTTACATAATTGCTTGTGTATTTTTATCAATCACTATGGTGTAGGATTCAAATTTACAAACTAAGAAATATGCATGCAAAATATCTATATAATTGATTTAGATAGATGTCACCAAATATCTCGGGAACCTGTTTGACAAAATATTTCAGGTCCTAATTTATGTTGTTCTTGAATGTTAATGTTACTTTTGAGAATTTTTTTACTGATTGATTTCTTCGAGCATCAAATGTTTTTCACTCTAGTGGCCCTATTGTTAGAAGATCTCAAGTAGATTTTATGTTCTTTTGCAGCTGAGATAGCTTGGCAGCAAATGAGGAAAGAATGGGTTGGTAATCGGTCTAAAAAGCGGGAGAGACCACCTAAAGATTCAATTTTGAGGTATAAGCCTACTTCTGATTTCATATTGTTGGTATAGTTGGGATGAAAAATGGAGGAGGATGCTTAGTTAAATGGTACAATATTAAACTTTTTAATGATTTAATTGGGATCCACAGTATAAAGACTTCTACAGAATCTACACTATAAACCATGTGGTGCCACCTGACTCGTTTTAAAACAGTTTGAAAATATTTACTGATAGTTAAATGTTAGAGTTAACCCAATGATATGACACTATTTTGTTTACTGATATTAGATTGGTTTGCTACACTGAGTTTCTCAGTGTCTAGCTAAATTTAAATTTTGAAGATTGAATCATACATGTTACACTATTGACATCACTGAATTTCTTGGTTGAAAGGAAATGTGTACAACGGGTGGAAGGAGGGTGGAGGGCGACTGCTTTTTTTTTTTTTTTTTTTTAATTGGATTTGAGAAGGGTAGAGCTTAGTTTTTTTTCCCTCTTGTTTAAAGTTTTCCAATAAATAATGAGATAGAAAAGAATGTTTAATTGAAGTTGTTAACAACTTCATCTTCATTAGAACCCCATTTCTTGTAAACGTGTAAGATTATTCCATCAGCTTGGGCAACCGTGCACTAAGAAAATTTGATCCAAAAAATGCTTAAGGTCAGAAGTAAAAATACCGAGAAATTTGTTGTTGAATAAAATAATAGATTAATTATATGAAGTGCAAATGGAGTGGGTCACAAAGACATTATCATGGATTTGCTTGCCAGCAATTGATTGTGTTAGTGCCCTCCTGAAATAGACAGCTCTTATTAAGTTGTTTACTGAATATCTATTTTGATTACAAAGTTACAAAATTCAATAAAATCATAACATATTTCAGTATCCCTGTTAGTCTGTGGTTACCCACGCTGACAAAAGCTTCGTTTATTCAATTTGTTCTCTATCTAGTTTATAATCGGTTCTTTCGAACTGCTAAGGTTTACCATATGAACTTATTAATTTATTTTTATTTCATTTACAAAAATAACGAGTAATGATCCATTGCAAATTGAATCCTCAATTGGATGAATGGGGAAATAAGTTAACCATAGCTCTATGGACAAGGAATAAGCATTTTCACGTGCTAGATGTTGAGCTTTTGAACCCATAATGGGTAGATAACTAATTATTGTGAGTTGTGGGAAGACTGGCAACCACCTCCATTACTTTGTTGAATGTCAACATGTAACAGAAATATAGACACCAAGTAGATAAAACAAATGTCTAGAAGTTTTGCAGCAAATTTCTTGGTTTGTGATTTTATTACATGTTTTCACAAATGAAACTGAAGTCCTTTTACCATTTCTCTGTATATGCACAACACATGAATATATTGTCATCAACTGTGAATATTAAGAGTGAAACTTTTATAAACTATATATACATGTGTAATGCATATTTCATTTCATTAAATGTAACCAATAATCCGTTGGTCTTGTGGCCAATGGTATCAGCTTCTTCTTTTTATACAGCGGTGGTCCTAAAATGCACCTTTGTAGTTTCGGCCTTGTAATGTATCCTCGTATGGTTTTTCTGTATGCATCCTAATAGTGTTCGTGAAACCCTATATATCCATGTTAAGTTTGTCAACAATAACTAAACATCTTTTGCAGCTTGACAACAAATTATGAGGACCTGCTTTTATCTACAGAACCTTTTCAACAACGAATACCATTAACTGTAAGTTCCTTATGATACACAGGCTTTGTTACCGAATTTGGGGATAACATATATGAGAAAAATTGAATGATGGGTTATGCTCATGCAGGAGATGGTGGAATTTTTTGTGAAATTATGGCATGAGGAAGGTCTCTGATTAGATGACATATAATTCTATTGTAAGCTTTGGTAAGAATCTTGCACAGTTTTGTTTGTGCCGATTGTTGTTGAGGCAAACTCGTTTGGTGGACAATCCATTACCATTAGGATTGATTAAATCAAGTAAAGTTGATTCTCCTGGTAACAAAAAATAGCTTCATTGCAATTTAAATTTGAAATGACTTAAGATTTGGTAATCATATTGTGGCTGTTGCTGCTGCTAAGAATTCGTCCTTCTAATGAAAAACTTTGTCGAACGGATTCTTAATGTTATTTTGTGGACAATCTAAACGTGTTGATTCTCTCACGTTCACTAGTTGTTTGAAAAAGAGGTTTTCAAATTATACAAATGGTTTGATAGTTATGATTAACCACTAGACACTAGTCATGTAAAAATGGTGGTAAAGATGCGTTTGGAGAGAAACCAGGAGGTTATACTCCTAAATCGTTTTAAAACATGTTTTTGTAAGATATTTTTACGATTTACACCTGCACTTCTACTTAAGTGAGTCAAATCTTTTGATGAATAGATTCAATAGTGTAGAGTTTCTTGATTATGCTTATTGTTTCTATTACGGGGATTCATTTTGTTGCTTTTGTTTTGTATTGTTTTTGTTGCTTTTATTTCGTATTGTTTGAGAGAAATAGATTGGGAGTTGATTTGATAAAATAACAGGAAATTGGGATATACACGTAGAAAAAAGGCTTGATGATTATGACTTAGGATGATCTTGAGTGTGTTTGGCAACTTATTTTAGTAGCTTGTATTATTTTTAAGCAAAATAATCCTTATTTTAGTAGTATGGATTATTATTATTTTAAATCAATTCTTATATATTAAACATAAATGTATTTAATTATTATGTGAGAACTTTATTAAAGATATATATTTTTTTTTCATTAAGAAATTTTTTAAGAATTTATTTAATTTTTGTTTATCTAATTTAGTTTTTAATTATTATAATTATTGTGAATTAAATTTTAATATTTTAAAATAAATTATCGATAAGTAAAAGTAATATTATTATAATATGAATTGTTTATCATTAATCTAAATATAATTTATATATTTAAAAATATCTATTTATATAAATTTTAAATATAATTTATATATTTAAATATAATATTTGTTTATATATAATAAACATTTATCTTGTATATTATACTTACTAAAATATTAGTTTTGTATTAAATAACATTTTAGCTTTTCATTTTCTAAATGAATATTTTTTTATCGTTATTTCATTTTTTAATAGTATCTTGTTTATTCATTTATTTTCAGAAATCTAATCTCCACTCACATTTCATGCCACCATAGTAGACCAAAAAAACAATTATGTCTAATATGGTTTAGTATAATTTATGGAAAACTATGCTTTAAGTATTTAATTCCAAGTCTCTCGGTATGAAAAACATCTATTAAAAGATGAATTTTTGCTTTTTGAGAAATTTATATTTGAATATGGGCTGGAAGATATTTAAGCAATGAAATAAAAAAAATTAAAAAAATGTTTTATTTTTAAAGAATAAAATATTATTAATTAAATTTAAAATTAAAGGTGTTTATTCAAAATTGATTTTTAAAATAGCAAATTTTTAATCAAGTTTATTTCTTTTAAAAGCTGATTTTTTTAAAATAGTTCAGATAAACACATTAAAAATATAGAAAATTATTTATTTTATTAAAAGATATTTTTAAAGTAAAAAGTTATAATAAAAAATTAAATCCTATATATTAAACCATTCTATGTAAAAATATTTTTAGGAGTCATTTTTCAATGAAAGAATTTTTAAGATTTTTTTAATTAATTTAATTTTTATTTATTTATCATATGTAGTTATGAATTAAAATTTTAATATTTTAAAAATAAATTATCAATAATTAAACTTAATTATATGTTATAATATAAATTATTTTTTAAATAAAAAATATAATTTATATATTTAAAATATATATTCATATAAATTTTAAATATATAAATATATTTAAATATGATATTTATTTATATGTATAGTTTATTATAAAATTTATTTATATATGATAAATATTCAGTGTATGAAATGTATAAAATAAAATACTAATTATTATAATATAAAATAAAAAGTTTACATGTTAGCACTTAGTAATCACTAATCAGTAGTATTACACAACAAGTAATAACTGGTGTTTTCTTTTCACTTTGCACCATTTCTATTTTCTGTAATGAAGATTCATCTGTTGAGTAGCAAAGGCAAAGCATGCAGTTACGATAAGACGAAGAAGCATGTACATTATTAGGAAGAACAAGAAATGGATGTGTTGAAAGCAGTGTTAGCATCATGCAAAACCATTCACCAAGCCCTTCAAATCCACGCCCACGTGGTGGTCTCAGGCCGCCACGACGACCCATTCCTCATAACCACCCTCATCTCCCTCCTCGCCACCGCCTCCTCCGCCGGCCTCCGCCACTCCCACCGTCTCTTCTCCCAAGTCCCCAACCCCGACCTCTTCCTCTTCAACGCTATGATCAGAGCCTTCTCTCTCTCCCACACTCCCCACTGCGCTCTCTCTCTCTACAAATCAATGCTCTCCGCTTCCCCACCCATCTCCCCCAACGCCTTCACCTTCCCCTTTCTCCTCAAGTCCTGCGCCACCTCGTCCACCCCCAAACACGCCCTTCAGCTCCAAACGCACGTTTTGAAAAGTGGGTTTGCCTCGGATGTCTTCGTTGTCAACGCTCTCCTGCATTTGCACTTCGTTTTTCGGGATGCCCTTAGTGCGGCCAAGGTGTTCGACGAAAGTCCCGTTAGAGACTGCGTTTCTTATAACACGATGATTCGTGGGTTTGCACGTGTGGGTCGTGCGGGTTGTTCAATGAGGGTTTTTGGGGAGATGAGAGGGCTTTGTGTTGAGCCTGACGAGTATACCCTTGTGGCCTTGTTGTCTGCGTGTTCCTTGCTTCAGGATCATGGGACTGGGAGAGTGGTGCATGGGTTGTTGTATCGGAAATTGGGTTGCTTTGGTGGCAATGGGTTGTTGGTGAATGCGCTTGTTGATATGTACGCGAAATGTGGGTGCTTGGAGGTGGCTGAGAGGGTTGTGAGTGGGAATGGGAAGAGTGGCATTGCGGCTTGGACTTCTTTGGTGAGTGCATATGCTTTGCGTGGGGATGTTGAGGTTGCTAGGAGGTTGTTTGATCAAATGGGTGAGAGAGATGTGGTTTCTTTGACGGCTATGATTAGTGGATATTGTCATGCTGGGTGTTTTCAGGAAGCATTGGAACTGTTTGAGCAGTTGGAGGGTTTGGGGATGGAACCGGACGAGGTAGCTGTGGTTGCGGCTCTTTCGGCGTGTGCGGGGCTGGGTGCCCTTGAGTTGGGAAGAAGGATTCACCATAAGTATGGTGGTGAGAGTTGGCAGTGTGGTCATCATAGGGGATTCACTTGTGCTGTTGTGGACATGTATGCCAAATGTGGAAACATTGACACTGCTTTGGATGTGTTCTATAAAACAAGTGATGATATGAAAACTACTTTTCTCTATAACTCCATCATGTCTGGCCTTGCTCATCATGGCCGTGGTGAGCATGCTATGGCTTTGTTTGAAGAAATGAGGTTGCTAGGATTAGTGCCGGATGGGGTCACATTCGTATCACTTTTATGTGCTTGTGGGCACAGTGGTTTGGTTGATGATGGCAAGAGGCTGTTTGAGTCCATGTTGAGTGTTTACGATGTGAGTCCTCAAATGGAGCATTATGGCTGCATTGTTGATCTTCTTGGTAGGGCTGGACGTTTGAATGAAGCATATTGTTTGATTCAGAATATGCCGTTCAAGGCCAATGCTGTGATATGGAGAGCACTGTTGAGTGCTTGCAAAGTACATGGAGATGTGGAATTGGCTAGACTTGCCAGCCAACAGCTTCTTGAGATGGAGCATGATCATGGGGCTCGTTGTGTGATGCTATCTAATATGCTAACTCTCATGGATAAGCATGATGAAGCTGAATGTGTGAGAAGGGCAATTGATGATGTTGGCATACAGAAGCCACCTGGTTGGAGTTATGTGGAAATGAATGGAGCTCTTCACAAATTTCTGGCAGGTGACAAGTCTCGCCCGGAGGCCAAAGCTATTGAGCTGATGCTCAAGGACATTTATATGGGACTCAAATCTATTGGGCATGTTATCAGTGCATCAAAAATCGTGTTTGATGTAGATTGAGAATGTGTTTAGCTAAAGAGTTCAATTAATTCTTTATTCATTAAATTTATCTAAAGAGATCTTATATCATAGGCTTAATTGTGAAATTTGGTGAAATAAGTAAAAAAAAATGGGTTTATTTTGACAAGTTTTTGTAAATGCTCTAATTTGGGTTGAGAGCTTCTCGTCTTGACCAAATTCGGTTGTTATAGACTAAATCGAGCTCTCAATGCCTCTCATAAACCTATTTACCAAATGTAAGATCATTACAAGGATCTCTCCAAGATATTGATCTTTGACAATTTTGATGATTAATCCAAAATTAAAATAGATATTGATGTGAACTTTGATATTATAAATTTGAATTTCATTCTTAAAAAATTATGCAACCATAAGTGTCGTGTTTCATGAGTTATAAGCTTCTATATCAAATTAAATAATTTTTCTTCTTTAGTCAATTATCTAAATAAATGAGATTCTTAATTTCCTTAATTATTTTAATTTGTATTTAATTTTCTTCAACCATCATTTAGTACGATAAAATATTTATAAATCATTCCAATCATATTTTAAGTAAATTTGAAATTTAAAAGTTTAATTTCATAGATCCATTGGAGACATTACGAATCCAAGGCTTCTACTTATACAGTTTTTATATTGTATTATATTTTATTTAAGTTACACCTTTACAAACTTGCCAGAGTATGGTTCAAAGTGGAGCTCTATTCAACTAATCAGGATTCTAGTTGGACATAAAGTTGATCTGGCAGTCTTGTGCATTAATATACATGACTCAAGGAAATGAATCAGTAACTAGTGTGAATATTTTCCCCAATGAAATGTTTGAAAACTAAATAGTGAAAAATGTGGCTCTGAGCTTGTCCGCGTTGTGCATTAAGGTATGAAACAGTATTCAAATTCTGTCTTCATATGTTTCTCCTCTGTCATAATTTACACTGTTACAGAATTCATGACTTGAAGTGAAGTAACTTGAATTCTATCCTAGAAACCAGATTAGATGAAAATTGACATCTCAACTCTGAGTCCATCACTCCTTTTTGCGTATAATATTGAGATGACACATGCATGTATAGTCAAAGGAACTTGAACCTGTCGTTAACAATAGTTTTACTGAAATTGCTCCTGTTTGCATAAATTCTTCATTTAACACTTATAAAAGAGAGGAAAATAAAATAAATTGAGTTTTTTTGATAAGTTAAAATCAAAAGTGTTGGGAAATGACATCATAATTTCCCTTCTCTGTTAACTCAAAATGGGCACTGAGCGGAAACGTAAAAATTATCACACCAGAAATTTTAGCGTGGAAAACCTTTCTCAAGGAAAAACCACGGGACCAGTAGGCCACTTAATCTTCCATTATAAAATAATGGGAATACAAAATACAATGATATTGTATCCTCAATTTGTGGATAACACTCACAAATTGGCTCACTATTTTTCTCTCTTAGAAAAACTCTCTCTAAGGCTTTCTCTCTATTTCTTCTATGAGTGGAAATGCTTCACTCTTGGATGATTAAGCCTCCTCTCAAGCCTCCTATATATAGGCTTCAAGAATGCATCATGGCCATTGGATATATGTGGCTAGAAAACACCACAACCATTGATTTGATACTTGGTCATTATTAAGCCACACCTACCACACCTACCTCACCTACCACACTTATCACACCTACCACAATATTTTTCTTTGGCTGGACCCATCAATTCTCCCCCTCCAGTCATAAAAAGGGATTATCCTTGGATTAGTTTAGGGTTGATGCTAAGCCTGCAACTTCTTTACAGACTTCTATCTTCTCTTTTGGTAGAGATTTTGTCATCATATCAGCCCCGTTGTCTTTGGTGTGTATTTTCTCAATCTTGAGCATTTTACTTTCTAACACATCACGGATCCAGTGATACCTTACATCGATGTGTTTCGACCTTGAATGAAATGTCGAGTTTTTGCTGAGGTGTATGGCGCTCTGACTGTCGCAGTAGAGAACATAGCTTTCTTGATCTTGTCCTAATTCTTGTAGGAATTTCTTCATCCACAGGATCTCCTTACAACCTTCAGTGATTGCAATAAACTCTGCTTCTGTGGTGCTTAAGGCAATGCACTTTTGTAGTCGTGATTGCCAAGAAATAGCTCCCCCTGCAAAAGTAATCAAGTATCCTGATGTTGACTTTCTTGAATCTACATCTCCAGCCATATCTGCATCTGAATATCCAGTGAGCATTAAATTTCCATTGCCAAAACACAAACAACTGTTGGCAGTTCCTTTCAGATACCGTAGTATCCATTTCACAGCATTCCAATGCTCCTTTCCTGGATTTGATAGAAATCTGCTCACAACTCCTACAGCATAAGCAATATCTGGTCTTGTACAGACCATTGCATACATAAGGCTACCTACTGCAGAGGAATAGGGAACCTTGCTCATTTCTTCTTTTTCTTCATTCACTGGGCATTGCTTCTTACTCAATTTGAGATGACCAGGTAATGGAACATGCACAGATTTGGCGTTATGCATATTAAACCTTTCAAGAACTTTCTTGATATAGTCTTCTTGTGACATCCACAACATTCTTTTGGAACGATCTCTAATTATCTTCATTCCAAGAATTTTCTTCACTGAGCCCAGATCTTTCATGGCAAAGGACTTGCTTAATGCCTTCTTGAGAGCAGCTATTTTTGTTTTATCCTTTCCAACAATTAGCATATCATCAACATACAACAATAGTATGATGGACTCACCATTCTCATAATTCTTCACAAACACACACTGGTCTGCGGAGGTCTTTTTGAAATTATGTTGGGCCATAAAAAGATCAAACTTCTTGTACCATTGCCTTGGAGCTTGCTTCAGACCATAGAGGCTCTTCTTCAGGCGACACACAAGATGTTCTTTGCCTGGTTCTGCAAAGCCTTCAGGTTGCTCCATATAGATTTCTTCCTCTAATTCTCCATGTAAGAATGCAGTTTTGACATCGAGTTGTTCTATCTCCAAGTCTAGCTTCGCAGCTAGGCCGAGAATTGCTCTGATGGATGTCATCTTCACTACTGGTGAGAAGATTTCTTCAAAATCTATTCCCTTTTTCTGGTTGCACCCCTTAACAACAATCCTTGCTTTGTATCGGGGTTTTGTGTTGTTCTCTTCAGTCTTGAGCTTGAACACCCACTTGTTTTTCAATGCTTTTCTTCCTTGTGGCAACTCCACTAGTTCATAAGTTTCATTCTCCTTCAGGGACTGCAATTCTTCTTCCATTGCTTGCAACCATTTTTCTTTATCATTCATCTCAATGGCTTCTATAAAGCTTTGAGGTTCTCCTTCATCAGTAAGATTAACATAATCATCTGAGAAATACCTTTTTGACGGTTGTCTGACTCTCATTGATCTTCTAACTTCAGGTTCTTGTTCTTCCTGATTAGTCTCCATTTGTTCTTCTTGCATTGTCTGACTTTGTTCTGACTCAGGCTGTTCTGTCTGATTAGGTTCATCAATTCTTTGAGAAATCTCTCCCCCTGAATTGTTTATCACTATGGGGCTTGAATCTTGAACCTTCTTTTGCTTTGGCTTCTCAGGTTTCTTGATATCTTGGATCGTTTGATCCTCAAAGAATATCACATCTCTGCTTCGAACAATCTTCTTGTTTACAGGATCCCACAATCTAAAGCCAAGTTCATCTTTTGGTGAACGAAGGTATATACACTCCTTCACTTTAGCATCTAACTTTGCTCTTTCATCCTTAGGAATATGGACAAAAGCCCTGCATCCAAAAACTTTCAGGTGACCATAGTAGGCTTTCTTTCCAGACCATACTTCTTCTGGTATCTCTCCATTTAACGGTCTTGAAGGTGACAAATTAATCAAATCAGCTGCAGTTAATACTGCCTCTCCCCAGAATGACTTGGGAATTTTAGCATGAGAAAGCATACTTCTGACTTTCTCTGCAATCGTTCTGTTCATCCTTTCAGCTACTCCATTCATCTGAGGAGTCTTGGGAGGTACTTTCTCATGTCTGATCCCATGAGTCTTACAATAATACTCGAATGGACCTAAGTACTCTCCACCATTATCTGTTCTTATACATTTCAACTTTCTTCCAGTTGCACGTTCAACTAAAGCATGAAACTCCTTGAAAGCTTGAAGAACTTGATCTTTTGTCTTTAATGGATACACCCACACTTTTCTGGAGTGATCATCAATGAAGGTAACAAAATATTGAGCACCGCCAATGGATCTTTCAGATGTAGAGCAGACATCTGAGTGAACAAGATCCAGTATATGCTTTCTTCTTCTTGCATCATCTGGTCTTCTAAAAGATACTCTATGTTGTTTGCCTGCTAGGCAGTCTTCACAGGATTCAAGTGGCTGCCCTTTAATATTTGGAAGATGATCTTTTGCGAGAATCTCCAAGCCCTTCTCACTCATATGGCCTAACCGTCTGTGCCATAATTCTTTGGATGCATCTTGAGCAACATTCATATCTCCCTTACATATCTTTCCCTGCATAGTGTACAAGGAGCCTTCCTTCTTGCCACGAGCAACAATCATGCTTCCTCGACTAAGTTTCCATCTGTCGGCACTAAATTGATTTATCATCCCAGCTTCGTCTAGCTTACTTACTGAGATAAGGTTCAATCGCATGTCTGGAACATGTCTTACCTCCTTCAGCATAAGCTTGTTTCCATTTTCAGTCATTAGGGCTATTTCACCAATGCCAACAATTTTACTTGTTACATGATTTCCCATTTTCACCATACCAAAATCTCCTTTTTGATATGATGAGAAGAATTCTTCATGAGGTGTGACGTGAAAAGATGCTCCTGAGTCAATTATCCAAATGCATTCATCAAATGCAATATTCAGATAATTTTCTTCTCCGACAAGAAATACATCATCTGAGGTTATTGCAGTAGTAGTTCCATCTTCCTTCTTCTTTCTTGGGTCGATTTGGTCAGGATGGACTGTTCCAGCCTGTTGGTCTCTCTTCAAGAATCTGCACTCAGACTTCCTATGGCCTGGTTTCCCACAATAATAGCAACATATTCTTGTACGAGATTTGGATCTACCTTGTGATTTTCCACGTCCTCCTTTTTCACGATTCTTGCTCCTCCCTCTATTGTCAATGACATTGGTTTCAAACTGACTGTTTAAGCCTCTTTCTCTTCGTCTTGATTCTTCATTCAGCAAACTGTCTGTTACAGAATCTAGACTGAGCTTTCCTTCTGGAGCAGAATTGCTGAGAGTGATAATTAAAGTGTCCCAGCTTTCAGGTAGAGAACTGAAGAGCATAAGAGTTTGCACCTCATCATCTATGTTTATTTCTGCTTTCTTCAGTTGATTCACAAGACCTTTGAAGGTATTCAGATGTTCGATCATGTTCTGACCGTCCATGTACTCCAACTTTGCAAGTCGTCTGTAAAGGTGGGCTTTGTTCCTAGGTGTCTTCTTTTGAATCAAAGATTCAAGTTTTGTCCACAACTCATACGCATTGGTATAAGTTGATACATGCTCGAACAAACTTCGATCAATATATTTTCTGATCACAGCTACAGCTTTCCGATTCAGGATCTCCCAGTCTTTATCAGTCTTCCCCTCTGGCTTACTTTGCTGGGTGATTGGCTCATACAAATCCTTGCAATATAAATGGTCTTCCATCATCGGCTTCCAATATGAGAAATTATCAGCAGTTAGCTTGAACATATCTCCATCATGAGTGGTGGTACTCTCCATCTTGAATTATACAGGCTGAATAGTGTCCAACCACAAGAATAATCTTTTCTGATGTGGAAGATCAGATAAAACTGCAACCACAGAGCATACTAAGAATTTTCTTATGAGAATGACACCTTAGTCTTCAAGAGCTCTGAGAGCTCTGATACCACTGTTGGGAAATGACATCATAATTTCCCTTCTCTGTTAACTCAAAATGGGCACTGAGCGGAAACGTAAAAATTATCACACCAGAAATTTTAGCGTGGAAAACCTTTCTCAAGGAAAAACCACGGGACCAGTAGGCCACTTAATCTTCCATTATAAAATAATGGGAATACAAAATACAATGATATTGTATCCTCAATTTGTGGATAACACTCACAAATTGGCTCACTATTTTTCTCTCTTAGAAAAACTCTCTCTAAGGCTTTCTCTCTATTTCTTCTATGAGTGGAAATGCTTCACTCTTGGATGATTAAGCCTCCTCTCAAGCCTCCTATATATAGGCTTCAAGAATGCATCATGGCCATTGGATATATGTGGCTAGAAAACACCACAACCATTGATTTGATACTTGGTCATTATTAAGCCACACCTACCACACCTACCTCACCTACCACACTTATCACACCTACCACAATATTTTTCTTTGGCTGGACCCATCAAAAAGTTCCACCGGGGTAACATCTACTTCATATGGGAAACAAAAAGCATCGATGGGGTGACGAAATCAATTCACAAATTTGAAATCAAAGTCAAGTTTTCATTCAGAGTTCTATTTTGTAAAATAAATCCCGTAGAAGAGAATTATGGTCAACGCTTGTCTCCATGTAGAGTTTAAACTGTGATTCAAATATTTATGTTATTTACAAAAATCTCAGTTGATATTTTCAGCTATGGTTACCCATTAAGCACTATGCAATTTTTGTAATGAATAATCACGTTGAGAAAGACAAGAAAATAAATAGCTTGTAGATTGCTAATATTGGGAAAAGAAAAATAAAACAAAGTACTTTCTCAAAGATCAATGTTTCTTCTACCCGGTGAACAATGCTCCAAAGCTCATGCAGCTACAGAAAAATCTTCAATTTTCCTGTTAGATACAATTTTTTTTTCAATTAAATATGCTGTTAATTTGATTATTTATTTATTCTCACAACAAGAACAAGAACAAGAACAAAAATAACAATAAGTCATTCGAGACACGACAGTGGTTAAAACTAAGGTCCATGAAGACAGTGAACTCAACTTAGTTTTGCCACATTAAGAAAACTAATATACAATGTGAAGAAACTGGTACACGTGTCAAAATCTGGAACATTGCATTAATCAAACGGTGCAAATGTTCCCCTCAACTTCATCTTTCAGTCATAACACAACGCACACTCACTATGTCACTCCTACGCTACGCTCATCCTCACTGTGCTTCCAAATTCCGTTCAACACTGGGCACAACGGCAACCGTTGGGTAACTGTTGCTAAAACCCATTTCTTAATTTACCCATTTCATTTCTCTTTATTGCTTTTAAAAAAAATTCATTTTTCCTTTCAATTCTACTAAGCTTCACGGTACCCTTCATGTTTGCATATGAAAGCTAATTTAGTTGTTCTTAAAAATTTGATTTTTAGGGTAATATGGAAGTCACTAGCAGCCACAACAGCAGCAGCATGATGTGGTTTTTCAAAGATAGGGGTTTTGATGACAACACTGCACAAGGAATGTTCCGAAGGTGCAGGCGCCTTGAGAGTGTGCATGAGGAGAGAGCAAGTGAGAATTGGGAGTATTTGAGAAGCATAGGCATTCAAGAAAGGAAACTTCCCTCAATTGTTTCAAAATGCCCCAAAATTCTTGCTTTGGATCTCTATGACAAGATTGTGCCCACAGTTGAGTGTCTCAAAACCCTAGAAACAAAGCCCCATGAGGTTGCTTCTGCAATTGCCAAGTTCCCTCACATTCTCTCAAACAGTGTGGAAGAGAAGCTTTGTCCCCTTTTGGCATTTTTTCAGGCTTTGGGCATCCCTGAAAAGCAAATTGGGAAAATGATACTCTTCAACCCTAGGCTTATCAGCTACAGCATTGAAACTAAGCTGGCAGAATTTGTGGACTTTCTAGCTAGCCTTGGTCTCAGTAAGGATGGAATGATTGGAAAAATTATAGTTAAGGACCCTTGCATTATGGGTTATAGTGTTGACAAACGCCTTCGCCCTACTTCGCAGTTTCTCAAGTCAATAGGTTTGAGTGAAATGGATCTTCAAGCAGTGGCTGTGAACTTCCCAGCAATCTTGAGTAGGGATGTGAACAAGGTTTTGGTGCCGAATTACGCGTATCTGAAGAACAGAGGATTTCAAGACAGACAAATAGTTGCTTTGGTGGTTGGTTTTCCTCCTATCCTGATCAAGAGCATCCAGAATTCGTTGGAGCCGCGGATCAATTTTTTAGTGGATGTAATGGGGAGGCAAGTTGATGAAGTCATTGATTATCCTTGCTTCTTTCGGCATGGCCTGAAGAGAAGAGTAGAACCGCGGTACAAGCTTTTGAAGGAGAGGAATTTAAGTTGTAGCTTGAGTGAAATGTTGGATTGTAATAGGAAGAAGTTCTTCATCAAGTTTGGCTTGTTAGAAGGACATGTCTTGAGTAACTAGATTTCATTCATTCCTATTTAATTTTATTTTATTTTAATGAGTTTCATAGTTAGTTAAATAGTTTGTTAATATTTCTGTCCTCTGATGTGGAGTCCCGCAACTTTCAAAAGATTTTGTGATTCCATATATTCTGATCTTTTGTTTAAGTTCATAATCTTGTTATCTGTTGTAACAAAGATGATAGGTTATCCATTGGATCTATGAAGGTGAGTCACCAGATGAAGCAGCTTTTGTCATAGCTGCAAGGAGCCAAGGACACAAACAAGCATATATTATTGCATTGCATGAATTAAATCATAAAAGTGGAAAAAAGGTTGACAGGTTGGTAAGCTCCTTTTACCATGTTTTTGTCATAGTTATTCATATCTTCCCTATTTTCTGATGCACTCTCATAATTTCAGTGGTCAAAATTGTCGCCTCGGATGTGAGATTATATAATTTTTGTTTCATAGAGTAGCTCAGCTTCTATTGTCAACAACGTTTCATCTGGTTTCTCACTAGAACAAAATTATAATAGGCATTTCAAAGTTATGATTTACTTTTTGTTTCACATCTGCGTATATGTATTCAACTAATTTCATCGTATATGAGACCCATAAAAGAAAAAAAAAAGTACAATCACTGCTTTACTGTATTTTCTTGGATGGTATAAATTATAGTTATGAGGAATTTTTCCTTTTGCAGAATAATCTGTAAAGGGAAAGATTTTTAGAAAGTGTATGTTCTTAAATCTGGTTTTAGGATGAAAAATTGAGGAGAAGAAATTATCTGCTTAAAGCCTTTCATGTCGTGAAAATATGGCCGAATAAGGAGGATAGTAAAGGTCATAAGAATTAATATCTTAAAAAAGAAAAGCAAATAAATGTCAAAAAATTATCAACTAAAAGAAAATCATCTATAAATGTTATATATATGTTTTTATATACAGAAACGCAATTATTCCCCCCTCCCCCGGCCCCCCTCTTGATTTTATCCAATCTTAATTTGTTCCAATTTCCAAAGCAAACTAGAGCTTTATAGAGATCTCCACTTCGCAGTTGGAAGTAACCCCATTAAACTTGGAAGAAAATATGATTCAACTAGTATCGACGTTGGTTGGTTCTCTCACACAAATGCCACATATTTTTGGTAGTTAACCTCCTCTTGCAAGTCCAATGACCAAGGAAGTACTAAAGTGAATGGGAGAATTGATGCATTTTCTTCTGCTTGTTATAATTGAACTCCCACTAGGAGCAGAAAATTATGAGGTCCAACACAGAAGACCCTCTATCAGATGTATATATTCCCATGTTACTCTGCTGTATTCCCATGTTGTTACTCTGTTGCTAGTAGTTTTTTATTTATTTATAAGGAAGTATAACTCATTTCCATCATGTCAATTCTTAATTCTTATAAAGATAAAGTGGTAGGATCACATATCCAAACTAAGAATCTAACTCCATCCACAAGTGTTGAATACTTTATTGCCAGTACCTGTCTAACAGTCTAACTGGAACAACACTACCATTCATGAAAGTTTTCCTAAATTCATAATACTTGAAATTCGAATCGATCAATGTTTATATTTGTGTTCGAGAACACACTCATACGAAGAAACGAATGCATTCCCACATTATCTTTGTAATGTGTTTTTTTTCTTCTTACGAACTAGAAAAATAAAAACGCTATTGACCACTAAAAATAACAGCTAAATCTCAACAAGACTGTTCATTAAAAGTGCAATGTCTAAATTTAAATTTATTCATTTTTTTTAATTAAAAATTTTCAAACTCCTAAACTTTATCCTTTTCATAAATGGATGTTTTTAAACTTTTTACCCAATATTCTTAAATTCCACATAAAATATCAATAGCCCCTTTTGTTAGAATAGAAAAACATTACTTGATTCGATTATTTTTTTTTTAAAAAAATTTGATTCTATTACTTTAATTTTCTCAATTTATCAACTAATTTGTTTGGATTAAAATTTGAATCCGATCCAATCCAATCTAAAGTGATTTTAATTGGATTAATTTTTAATTTTGTTTTTGTAACGTAGTAAGTGGATTTCAGAGCTTAGTGAATGCTAGAGAGAAGAGTATATAAGGTTTTCTCTAAGAAGGGAGCCTCATAAGTTCATTCTCAAAGAAAATCTTAGAGAGAAATTTTAGAGAGAAGGACTCTAGGTCTGTGAGCTCCTTTCTTTCCCAAATTTTTTCTGTTTGATACTTTTTCTTCTCTAGATTACTAACTCCTTCTGTCTTTTCTTGGAATTCAGGCTAGGAAGCTTGCTTTTGGAGGATTGAAGTCCGCGGGTCGAGCTTTGGAGGAATTTCTTCTTCTTCTTTGTTCTTGGCTGTTTTGAGTCAATCTTCAAGTGAGGGAAGCTAGAATGTAGGAGTTTGGTTGCATGTGAGTTTAGAAACTCAATTGATGCATGAAGTTTGAGGATCAAGGGTTGAATTGCTCATTTTGGGGTTTTGGGAAAAATAGGGTTTTTGGGTGATTTTGATGCATCGGGTGGGTGCATGTTGAATCTGAGAGCGTTTTTGAATTGTGTAAAGTCTATGTATTTCATTTCTTAGATTGCATGTGGTTGGATTTCCTGATTTTCAGGTATTTGAGGCAAAATTATGGGTTTTTGGGGCTATTATATGAATTTATGCCGGGTGCATGTTCTTGGTGCCAGACGTACATTCATCAGAGCTACCATTTCTTGATCACGCCGGGTGCGAGGTTAGTTGCGCCGAGCGCGATTGAAAATGGGAGTCTCTGGATGAGTTCACGCCGGGCGTGAGGAGAACCACGCCAGACGCGATATCAGATAGGGGCTTGGATGGTGTTTTACTGATATGGCACCGGGCGTAGGGTAGGTGGGCCGGGCGTGGAGACCTTAGGAAGTCTTTTTCTGGATGGCACCAAGCGTAGGGTGAGTGCGCCAGGCGTGGAGACTCCTATGAGTTTTTGTCTCAAGGATGCCGGGCGTGGGGATTTCACGCTGGGCGTGGATGAGTTTTAGAACACTCGGGTTGGGTTTAGGTCGGGCGTGAGTGGACTGCGCCAGGCATGGAAGAGCTTAGAGCTCTCGGGTTGGTGTATACCCCTAAAATTGTCCGGGTCGGAAATAAAGCTTGAAGACTCTCGAAGACTGAAGGATAATCAGCCAGAAGGACTCCTCGAAGGCCCTAGGAGGGTTCTCTGTAGGTCCAGAGGTCTTAGAATAGCTCAAAATAAAGAAGTGGAGGGAAAAAGCCCAATACGGCCGTACTGAACTCAATACGGCCGTATTGAAGCTTCAATACGGCCATACTGAAGTCAGTACGACCGTATTGACACTTCAATACGACCGCTGCGAACTCAATACGGGCGTATTGAAATTTCTGACTTTCAATACGACCGTATTGAACTCCAATACGACCGTATTGAAGTTCAAAAATTTCAATACGGCCGTATTGGCCCTGTAGGCCGTACTGCGCCTATTCCCTATAAATATGACGTCAATTGGACGTCATTCCACACTTTTCAACATAGTTTGAACCCTCTCCTTGAGTATTCTGGGGTTTTTGAGCAGTGTTCTGCCCTAGAAATCACTCGGAGAGTTGATCCGACGAAGTTCTTGAGCCCCGAGCCATTTTGCTTGAGGATCGAACCTAGTCGAGGGGAAATCTCTTTGATTCCCTTAGTTAAAATTTTGTTCTAGGAGAGCGAGGAGCGGGCTTGTAGAGCGAGGGAACGCCAAAACGCTTCCCAGTTCATTTTTTTATAAAAAGCACGCTTCAAGAGGTTTCCCTTCAATCCTTCCTTTTACTGCTTTCTGTGTGCATATTTAAACTGTCATCATGTAGATAGTCAATTCATAATTGTTTAAAATAAATAGGGGTAATTTAGTAATTTTACGCTGTTATTTTAGAAAATAATCTGTCATAGGGAACCCGAAAGGGGCGCTGTGGGGTGCTAACACCTTCCCCACGCGTAACCGACTCCCTTACCCAACTCTGGTTGTAGTGGCCAAAGTTGATTTTTAAATCAATTGCCTTATCCCTTTTTCCAATGTTTTGAGTAAAACATTGGTGGCGACTCCACGAACCCTCCTTTTATGAAAACCTCTAATCCATGGAGGGTCCCGCTTGGGATTAATATGGATTATTGAGCCTTTTAATAAAATTGCTCGTTTGACGAGGTCTCAGTTTGAGAATAAGTCATTCTAGCAATCCACTATTTTTAAACAAATAAAACGAGTCCAACCATCCTTCGCGAATGCCGAAAGCCCGTTTCGGGCCGGGTGGCGACAGATGGCGACTTCACTGGGGAAGCCTTGAGAGTCAGTCCCATTTAGTGACAGATTATTTTTAACAAATAATAGTTAAAATTACTTCATTACCCCTTGCTTGTATGATAACATGTTTATCTATTTGGCTTTAAATAACTGTTGTTTGTTTAAAATTCCGCAAATTGTTTGGAATAAATTGCACACAAACCTTTGCACACAACAGTTCCCTCTATACCCGGGGGCATGAGTGGTAATCCATAGGGAGTGGATGTTAGTACGGCCGGTTGATGGGTTTATAGGAGCCTATGAGACCGTTGTCGAAAAGCATCACTCAAGGTGATAACCATGAACTTGAGTCCGACGGTGCGTTGGAGCTTTCCATCGACCTACGACGAGAGGAATTGGGTCCCTATAATGGGGGCACCTTGGGGGCCTTTGACCAAGTGAGAACAGTTAGATCCTCCTTGAATATGCACTTTTCTGCAGGAGACCCCTACCTCGTAATTCGCTCGTGACTGTTCGTGGATGAGTGAATTGTTTGTGTAAATGTTTACGTGCAATTGTTTGTGCATTAATAAATAACCTCGTGATAAGGTTTAAGAACAATCCCCATGCATGAAAATGTCATGACATGAGAGGAAAAACCAATGTGTGAAAATATAATAAAAGTAAGGAGCATAGGCATCATTATCAATAATACCTCATGCATCCTCATCATCATTTATAGGTTCACTAATACCCTCTCGATGTGAGTGAAAGAGACCCGTGACTATTGAGATTCTCCGTTATGGAGAGATAATAGCCTAGGGAGGGTGATAAACTTTCATCTTAA
Source organism: Cajanus cajan (assembly GCF_000230855.2). NCBI lineage: Eukaryota > Viridiplantae > Streptophyta > Magnoliopsida > Fabales > Fabaceae > Cajanus > Cajanus cajan. The sequence goes on along the minus strand of NC_138523.1, from coordinate 34,952,745 downwards.
AAAAGGCAGCGCCCCAAAGATGAAAGATTATCAAGCTCACATCAAGAGTGTATTCATATCATAAATAAGCTAATTAGAATAAACATTCATTTTAGAAAGTGGCTGGTCATCTCTCTGTCCTCACACGCGCAAAGAAAATCAAGAAAATGGAAGCGCTAGAGGAACAAAATAAGAAGCTCACAACCGAGCTCTCTCAGCTCAACAAGAAAATGGACGCGTTGGAGGAACGAAATAAGGAGCTTACAGCCGAGCTCTCACAGCTCAAAGAGCAAATGGCGCAAATGATGGAACTCATGCGTCACCACAATATACAAGGGGCTGAGCACAGTGACCATGAGTCCCATCATGTTGAAGGAAAAGTGGAACAAGAGCTGAAAAGTGGGAAGCTAGTTAAACCTTCCCAATCATTTAAAGCTAAGAAGACCTTTGGGAAGAAGAGGGAAGGAGGAGTCAATGCTATAACCATTTCCTCATCTTCTTCCACTTCGAAGTCAGGAAAGTCGCAATTCAACCTTGTGAAGAAGTTTGATAAACTTCCGACCACATATAGCGACCTCCTGCCGAAGCTATTGGAAGCACGTCTTCTAGCTTACGTTCCACTAAAGAAGATTGATCCACCTTATCCCGAGTGGTACAAACCACAAGATAAATGCCTATACCACTCGGGGGCATCGGGGCATTCAACGGAGAACTGTAGAGCTCTCAAATATAAGGTCCAAAACCTTATTGATGCCGGGTGGATCACTTTTGATTCAACAGCGCCCGACGTGAGCAAGAATCTTCGGCCAAAGCAGGAATAGAGAGAAGAACAAGCCACGATAGGGCCCCTTCATATTTCTCTTTTAGGGACTCATGATCAGTACCCGAGATCATGAGAACCTTTTCATGTAAATAAGGGTTTTTGTACATTTTACATATATCAATAAAGAGGCATTTCACACATCACTCTCTTTTGTTCTTTTCTCTCTTTCCTCATCAATATTAATAAATTCTAAACCTAAACAGAACCAATAAAATAATTGTGTCTGTAATTGTTCGCTCTAACCGGGATCCGAAGGTGAAAGGGTTGAGTTGGACAGTGATGAGGAAACCATTTCTCTGGATCTGCAAAGATTGCTAGATCAAGAAGCTCGTCAAGAGAAATTGGAGACTATAAATTTGGGGCATGGCCGAAAGATAAAAGAGGTCAACATTAGGACCCATACCAGTGATGAAATAAGAACACATGTTTCCGCTATGATTATAATAAAATCATTCTTCATTGCTTCTTTTCTTGCTTATAATAAAATTCTAAACCACATTATTTTTAACCCTGTTTGAATAAACATGAATGAGGTTAAAATCATCTTAATGATAATAAACCCACATCATTTTTATGTGGAGGTGTGTGCGACAACTTGGAGCACCTTCCCTTGGCCTCGACAAGTGCCATCATGGGTAAAAAGAAATCTTTCAAAATAAAAGAAGCTCGGCAGGAAACCCAAAAAGGGGACTGCGCAAAAATAAGAGCAAAAGACCCGCTAGAAATCCCACGAAAGGGTGACCTAGGCAAAAGTTAGGGTTACAAAAATAAACAAAAACAAAGGTTCGCTAAAACGCCACAAAAGGGTGTTTTAGGCAAAAATAAGGACAATCAAAAAACAAAAGAAATCCATGATGGTACCATGAACCAAATTCAAAAAGAAAGGTTCAAGGGAAGCTATCCAAGTTGTCGAATCACAACACGATTTTTTAACTTCATAAGTGTTTAAACAAACAAGCCTAAACACTTAAGCCTACCTTGGCCACCCATTCTTACAAAAACCATTTTTGAAAAATAAATCCCCTCTAAAGACACAAACTTTAGAACAAAAATATCTTTCCTTTCTCTTCTCTCTTGTCCCAAAAGATTTTAGAATAATCTAGTGGAAGCATGGAGAAATAAATCATCACTGAAAATGGATCTAATCTGAACAACAAAATGGTGGAAGAACTGTGCCAAGAGTTCAAGATCCAACACCGCAACTCTTCCCCATATCGGCCAAAGATGAATGGGGCAGTCGAGGCAACCAATAAGAACATCAAGAAAATAGGGCAAATGATGGTTGCCTTATTTAAAGACTGGCACGAGATGTTACCCTTCGCTCTTCATGATTATAGGACTTCAGTACGCACATCTACAGGAGCTACTCCATTCTCCCTCGTCTACGGGATGGAGGCAGTTCTACCCGTCGAAGTCAAGATACCTTCCCTAAGGGTAATTATGGAAGCAAAACTTTCCGAGGTAGAATGGGTTCAAAGCCGGTATGACCAATTGAACCTCATTGAAGAAAATGGCTGAACGCCATATGCCATGGTCAAGCCTATCAGAGGAAGATCAAAAAGGCTTTTGACAAGAAAGTCCACCCTCGAGTCTACCATGAGGGAGAATTGGTAATGAAGAAATTACTACCAACTCAAAAAGGGCAAAATCGGAAAGTGTGCCCCAAATCACGGAGGACCATACGTGGTAAAACGAGCCTTCTCAGGAGAAGCATTGATTCTCACAAACATGGACGGAGAAGAACTTCGATACCCAGTCAACATTGACGTGGTAAAGAAGTACTATGCTTGAAGACGTTGCTTGCATAGGCCTGCTAGGATGAAAACCCAAAAAAGGCGTCCTAGGCAAAAGTTAGGGCAAAATAAAAAGCCCGCCAGTACAAGGGTACTAGGCAAAACAACGGCAAAATTATCCCCGCTAGGATACGTCCTAGGCAAAAGTTAGGGGCAAAAGAATAAGATGTAAAAGCAAAGCAAGCAACGATTGTTTGAATCGAAAACCGAAAGGCGGTTCAAGCGATTATCTTCTAAAAACAAGCGTCTTGCAGCATCTACACTCCTGGCTCAGGCCGAAGCAATTAGGGGAACGTAAAGAGCAACAATTACAGATATAATTGTTAAGCCCAATGTATATAGCCTACCATGGCCAGCCATTCTTCAGAAATTTCCTTCTGTATATCTTTCTGTAAAAACACTTGTGAATATCAATAAAAATATCCATTTGTTTCTTTTCTTTCTTGACCATGTGATTATGCCTCTGAATTGGTTTTTCATAAAAATTGTACGAAATTCCATTAATAATCGGTCAATAAAAGAAAATTGGAGGGGTTCCTGTAAAATCCATAATCTCCTGCATAAAGGCTCACAAAAATACTCCCTCGCGTCAATGACAGAAAGTCCTCCAAGAAGAAGAGGATAGGGAGAGCCACTCACTTTTCTAAATAAATGAACAAAAATAAAAAATTGTATTGCATTTGTGCATCACACACACATTAGTTGCACATTCAAAGACCTTATCATGAGGCAACCGCATAAAATAGAAAAATAGAAAATTGCTTGTGTATGACAGCAGCAAACAAAATGCAAAGATTCAGAAAATCAACAGCGTCATACAGAATAACTGAGCCTGGAGAGGCTTGCCGAAATAATACTCGTACAGAATAACTGAGCCTGGAGAGGCTCGCCGAAATAATACTCTCAGAATAATTGAGCCTGGAGAGGCTTGCCGAAATAATACTCCTACAAAATAACTGAGCCTGGAGAGGCTTGCCGAAATAATACTCTCTCATAAATTTAATTTCTTTAGCACTTTTAATTTCTGTACAGCAAAAGCCAAAAACATAAAAAAGGCAAAATACAGAAAAAGCCAAATCAGAAGAAAAGGCAAAATACAGAAAAAGCCGAAAATGAAAAAAGGCAAGGATATAGAAAATCCAACAAACAGTTTGTACAGAATAACTAAGCCTGGAGAGGCTTACCAAAATAATACTCCACATCCTCCACAGTATGCAGAATAACTGAGCCTGGAGAGGCTCGCAGAAATAATACTCCCCAGAGGGAACCTCAGCTCAAGCTCACGGAAAAATCCCCAGCGAGAGCTATCAAAGCAAAATCGACGCAATCCCCAATGGAAGTGCGATCATCCAAACAATATATACAAGTCAAAGGACTTAACACTTCCTAAGTGGAAGATAGCTCTCCGACTCAAAACACTGAGCGAGGCTAAGCCTGTAGAGGCTTCATAAATAATACTCTGGGATACAATAAGATCCCCAAATCCCCAATCGCCTACTCAAGAGGCATCCCTGCAAAAAGGAGAAGAAAATCAAAAATATCAATAAGTATTCCCCAAGTGGAATCCGGCTCTTAGCCAAACATCGAACGTCAAGCCGATACGCCTAACAGAAGAGGCTAATCAAAATCAACGACGAAATCCCCCAGCGAATAACAGCCTACACAGAGGCAAAAATCAGAAAATCAAAAAGAGATACCCGAATAAGGATGAACCGGGATACTCCACCAACGTCAAAGGACGTCAGCCAAACATAAGGCATCGCTCAACTCAGAGAGAAAGAGCATCTGTGTCTACACCCCAAGGAGTCAGAAATTCCCCATGGGTACCAACAATGCAATGCAAGTTGGGGCACAGGAACCTGAGAATGACTGCACATCCCCTAGACGGATCCCTGCGTTATCCAGCCCTCAGCGGCACAAAATCAGAAAAAACCGTCGAAGCAGCATCGTGGACTGTGGAGACAAAATCATCTCAAAGCCTAAAAGGCAATACTCAGCTACCCAGTTGTCGAGAGCACCGAGGTATGCACAAGTCTGGAGAGACGGTACTCAAACGAAGTCTGGAGAGACAGTACTCAAACAAAGTCTGGAGAGACGATACTCAAACGAAGTCTGGAGAGACAGTACTCGAACAAAGTCTGGAGAGACGGTACTCAAACAAGGTCTGGAGAGACGGTACTCAAACAAGGTCTGGAGAGACGGTACTCAAACAGAGTCTGGAGAGACAGTACTCAAACAAGGTCTGGAGAGACAATACTCAAACAAGGTCTGGAGAGACAATACTCAAACGAGGTCTGGAGAGACAATACTCAAACAAGGTCTGGAGAGACAATACTCAAACAAGGTCTGGAGAGACGGTACTCAAACAAAGTCTGGAGAGACGGTACTCAAACAAAGTCTGGAGAGACGGTACTCAAACAAGGTCTGGAGAGACGGTACTCAAACAAAGTCTGGAGAGACGGTACTCAAACAAAGTCTGGAGAGACGGTACTCAAGGTCTGGAGAGACAATACTCAAGGTCTGGAGAGACAATACTCAGCCATCAGCGTCGTCAAAGGCACGTTGGTGTTAAACTTAGCTACCGAGGTTGTCAGAAGCGCCGAGGTATGCAATAACCTGGAGAGGCTACTCAACAATTTTCCCACCTGAAGACACTACAAGTCGGAAGGATGGCACATCACCCGGACAATTGGGTCAACTCCTTTACTTGTCAGCCGGTACACCAAAAGACCGTTTGACTAAGTAAAGGGGGGGCAGCTGTATACCCCTAAAATTGTCCGGGTCGGAAATAAAGCTTGAAGACTCTCGAAGACTGAAGGATAATCAGCCAGAAGGACTCCTCGAAGGCCCTAGGAGGGTTCTCTGTAGGTCCAGAGGTCTTAGAATAGCTCAAAATAAAGAAGTGGAGGGAAAAAGCCCAATACGGCCGTACTGAACTCAATACGGCCGTATTGAAGCTTCAATACGGCCATACTGAAGTCAGTACGACCGTATTGACACTTCAATACGACCGCTGCGAACTCAATACGGGCGTATTGAAATTTCTGACTTTCAATACGACCGTATTGAACTCCAATACGACCGTATTGAAGTTCAAAAATTTCAATACGGCCGTATTGGCCCTGTAGGCCGTACTGCGCCTATTCCCTATAAATATGACGTCAATTGGACGTCATTCCACACTTTTCAACATAGTTTGAACCCTCTCCTTGAGTATTCTGGGGTTTTTGAGCAGTGTTCTGCCCTAGAAATCACTCGGAGAGTTGATCCGACGAAGTTCTTGAGCCCCGAGCCATTTTGCTTGAGGATCGAACCTAGTCGAGGGGAAATCTCTTTGATTCCCTTAGTTAAAATTTTGTTCTAGGAGAGCGAGGAGCGGGCTTGTAGAGCGAGGGAACGCCAAAACGCTTCCCAGTTCATTTTTTTATAAAAAGCACGCTTCAAGAGGTTTCCCTTCAATCCTTCCTTTTACTGCTTTCTGTGTGCATATTTAAACTGTCATCATGTAGATAGTCAATTCATAATTGTTTAAAATAAATAGGGGTAATTTAGTAATTTTACGCTGTTATTTTAGAAAATAATCTGTCATAGGGAACCCGAAAGGGGCGCTGTGGGGTGCTAACACCTTCCCCACGCGTAACCGACTCCCTTACCCAACTCTGGTTGTAGTGGCCAAAGTTGATTTTTAAATCAATTGCCTTATCCCTTTTTCCAATGTTTTGAGTAAAACATTGGTGGCGACTCCACGAACCCTCCTTTTATGAAAACCTCTAATCCATGGAGGGTCCCGCTTGGGATTAATATGGATTATTGAGCCTTTTAATAAAATTGCTCGTTTGACGAGGTCTCAGTTTGAGAATAAGTCATTCTAGCAATCCACTATTTTTAAACAAATAAAACGAGTCCAACCATCCTTCGCGAATGCCGAAAGCCCGTTTCGGGCCGGTGGCGACAGTTGGATGTTAGGCCGGGTGTGATTTGGCTGCGCCGGGCGTGAGTGTGTTTGATGTTTTTGATTAAAAATGATGCTTATGCATGTTTAAAGTTGAAGATTTGATCATGTATGTATGATATATGATGTATGGTGATGCATGATTCATATGTATGCTTGGTAATGATATGTATGAATGTTGAATGTTTAAATATGATATGACATGTGTATATATTCATATCAGAATGATATTGATCATGATGGTAGATTTGGCCATGTATGATGTATGATGCATTATTGCATGTGATGCCTTATGGCATGAGTCTAGCCTAGGACTTGAGGAGAGGGAAATATTTTCGAAATGGAATAGCTCACATAGAATTTCTTGAGAGTGGTGCTTGGATAGGCCACTGATATAAATGAGAGTGATGCTTAGATAAGCCACTGGTTTTTGGGTGAGAGTGGTGCTTAGATAGGCCACTGGTTTAGGTTAGTCTCCTCTAAGTCCTTAGCTAGTGTTGGAGCGGGGTATGAGGTTGAGGGTTATTCCCTTAACCAAGTACAGGGGAAGGTGCGTGGTTCCTTGCGGATAGTCGGTGGGCGAACTCCACAAGGGACTTGGTAATGCATGCTAAGGTCGTGGTAAGCCTGTATCCAGCTGTGCTATACCTGACGGTGGAACCAGACTTTCAAGTGTGTAAGTGACATCATCCAAGTAAACCCGAGTGAGGATTTATATCCTGATTAGTTGTGACCGAGTGGACGCATTGGGTGTGAAAGCGGTTGGGGTGGTTTCGGTAGGATTGGGATGTCACTTATATGTTAAGTCTGACAAAGCAATTCCCAACAAAGTTTTGAATGAGACAAATATAATACATATTGTTATTTCTAACATGTGTGTTAGTGTTTCAAAAAACCCATAAGTACAGGCAAGTTAAAGAACAGAGCATGTGCTACTTGTTATACTAGAACCAATATAAAGGAAGAGACGAAAAGGTCAAACGAAGCCAAGTCCAGCACAAGAAGAAAAATGATCAAGCTCCAAACGAAGCACATTCATGAATGAGAAGACAACACAAGAAGAAAAATGATCAAGCTCCAGACGAAGCACATTCATGAATGAGAAGAAGTCTATACAGACCATAGAAGAAACTTCTTCGAGTACCAAACGAAGATTAATCAAGGCAAAGCACAACACGAGGAATAGACTAAACAAAGTCAAATGATAGATGAAATACGAAATGAGCGCCAGACGATGATGAATCAAATACCAGACGTAGGTGTGTCAAGCTCAACCTAGAGCGCAACATAAGGACTCAGACGAAGGTTGGTTAAAAATTAGACAAAAGTCAACTACATATCAGACGAAGGACAACATAGACTGAAAAGCATTCCAGACGAAAACAAATTCTGTCCATCTACAATCTTGACCAGACCAAAGAAAGTCAAAGAATTAATGACAAATGCTCAGACGAATATCAAGTCTTAAGATGCACATGGACTACCAGACGTAGACGAAGACTGCCATGCAAGCATTTAAAGAATCAAGTCTCAAGGGACAATTCAGGCATCGTCTATAGTCATACAAAAGCTCTCAATATGATCGCGCGATGATAGAAAGTAAATAAAAAGAAGAAAAGCAAGCGCAAAAGTAAAAGCATGCATGTGTCAGAAAAAATACATTACTTTTTCAGATAAAGACAACGTCTCTGCAACTACAAGGACCAAAAAAAGACAAAAAGTTCCTAAGTCTCAATTAAACTCAGACACTACAGCTAACAAAACGTAGAAGACTTCACGCAATGTCTATAAACATGAAGTAACATTTAATGCAAGATCTAATGCATTACATGAAAGATCGAACTAGTTATGAACAACTACATCCTGCTTCAACGGACATTTACAACGGGTAGATTTTACAAAGACTATATATATGTCATAACTTCTGTAACGTAGTCAGAATCCCAGAATAGGCATTCCCAAATTGGAACGGGCCGTTCCAAACTACTAAAATAAGGGTGATTTAGTAGCCTAGAACGGGCCGTTCCCAAACTAGAATGGGCCGTTCCGAACTACTAAATAGGCTTATAAATCCTAGTTGGGAACGAGTCGTTCTGGTTTGAGAACGGGTCGTTCTGCATGTGAATTTTACATATGATGTTTGAGTGCAGAACGGGCCGTTCTAGATTCGAAACGGGTTATTCTGGCCACTCCAGAATTCTATAAATAGGCCACATGAAGAGAAAGAAGGGGAACTTAGAGAGAGGTTTTAGAGAGGACTCTGGGTCTGTGAGCTCCTTTCTTTTCCAAATTTCTATGTATGATTCTTCTTCTCCTCTAGATCACTAATTTCTTCTGTCTTTTCTTGAAATTCAGACTAGGAAGCTTGCTTTGGGTGGATTGAAGTTTTCGGGTTGAACTTCGAAAGGGAATTATACTTTTTCTCAGTTCTTAGCCATTTTTGAGCCAATCTTCAGGTGAGGGAAGCTAGAATGTTTTTCATTTAGTTGCATGTGAGTTTAGTGACTTAATTGATGCATGAAATTTGAGGATCCATGGCTGGATCGGAGAATTCGCTCATTTTTTGGCGTTTTGGAAAAAATGGGGGTTTTGCTGATTTTGATGCATCGGATGGGTGCATGTTGATTTTGAGTTTGTTTTTATGTTGTATGGAGCCTATGCATTGTGTTTTTGTGTTTGCATGTGGCTGGAATTGCTGGTTTGGATGAGTTTTTGAACTTTTTAACTAGGATTAGGCCGAGCGCAGGTTGACCGCGCTGGGCATGGAAGAGCTTAAGGCTCTCGGGTTGGATGTTAGGCCGGGCGTGATTTGGTTGCACTGGGCATGAGTGGTTTGATGTTTTTGGATTGAAATTGATACTCATGCATGTTTAAAGTTGAAGTTTTAGATCATGTATGTATGATATATGATGTATGGTGAGGTGTGATTCATATGTATGCTTGGTAATGATATATATGAATGTTTAAATATGATACGGCATGAGTATATGTTCATATGTGTATGATTGTTGATCATGATGGTGGGCAGACCATGTATGATGTATGATGCATTATTGCATGTGATGCCTTATGGTATGTGTATGATTGTTGATCATAATGGTGGGAAGACCATGTATGATGTATGATGCATAATTGCATGTGATGCCTTATGGCATGAGTCTAGCCTAGGACTTGAGGAGAGGGAAAATATTTTCGATCTGGAAGAGCTCACATAGAGTCTCTTGAGAGTGGTGCTTGAATAGGCCACTGATATATGAGAGTGGTGCTTAGGTAGGCCACTGGATTTGGGTGAGAGTGGTGCTCAGGTAGGCCACTGGGTTAGGTGAGTCTCCTCTAAGTCCTTAGCTAGTGTTGGAGTGGAGTATGAGGTCGAGGGTTATTCCCTTAACCAAGTAGTTGGGAAGGTGCGTGGATCTTTGCGGATAGTCGGTGGGCGAACTCAACAAGTTAATTGGTAATGCATGCCAAGGTCGTGGTAAGCGTGTACCTAGTTGTGCTATACCTGACGGTGGATCCGGACTTCTAATTGTGTAAGTGACATCATTCAGGTAAACCTGAGTGAGGATTTGTATCCTGTTTAGCTGTGACTGAGCAGGCGCATTGGGCGTGAAAATGGTTGGGGTGGTTTTGATAGGATTGGGATGTCACTTACACTGCTTTACTGTTAGGGAGATCTCTTAGGTGTATGCGTGACGACGCATTAGATGATTGATATGCATTGATATCTGTCATGGGTTGCATGTATTGCATGATTGTTATGATGATGAAGTGTATGGTGTTTGACATCATGTTTGATGAATGGATGATTGATTGAGATGGAAGTTCCTTTGGGACTTGATTTGGATGCATGTGTAGTATAGATTTTATTCTGTACTTGTATGATTGCTTTTTGAACTTTAGCTTACCCTTCTGTTTCCATGTGGATGGACTGCGATGATCATACTTGTATGAGAGCAGGTCAGGGCTAGCTTGGAGTTGAGGTGACCACTGCGAGACAGGGAGTATGTCCTCGTGTTAGAGTTACCGTGTTGGGTAACTGTTTTGTTATTGTGCTTGACCGGCACTAGAGAATATTATTTTGGATGACTGTACATATATATAGTGTTATAATTTATTTTTAGAAAACTTTTTAGTTATTATTTATATACTCTGTATGTATGAGTTGTCCAATTTTAATATTTCTCTTGACTCACTAGTAGTAGTGCGATTCCACTAAGTGTAGAGACCATGGCGGGTCGTTACACTTTTATGGTATCAGAGCCGGTCGAGTCTTTTGGATACTTTATGGGGAGTGATCCTTCTAGGTTTTTGTTGTGTCATATCTATGATATATGTTAGTTTTGGTGATATATGGTGGTATAATGTTACTAAAAGAGGTTTTGGATTCTTTCAGTATGATGAGGCCTTAGTATGATCAGATCGCTAGGGTCATGGAGATGATGGCCATGGTGATGCAGTAGCAGAGTGCTCACTTTGCTCAGATAGAGGCGGGTAGAGCTACGGTTGAGGCAGCTATACCGGTGGTCTCTTAGGATGGGAGAGATTTAGCAAAGTTCAGGAGATGTCAGCCTCCTCAATTCAAGGAGGATTCAGATCCTAATGTGGCAGATCAGTGGTTGAGTGAGATGGAGAAGATCTTCAGTGTCTTGGGGTCTTCTAAGGAGAGGAAGTTGGCCTATGCAGTATACATGCTGGCGGGTGAGGCTGAGTACTGGTGGAGAGGCACTAGGCAGATGTTAGAGAGTAGGGGTGTACCTGTTGACTAGGATTGCTTCAGGAGGGTCTTTTTGGAGAAGTATTTCCCAGATAGCATTAGATACGCTAAGGAGGTAAAGTTCATGAGATTACAATAGGGGAGCATGTCTGTTTCAGAGTATGCTATGACATTTGAGCATCTGGCTCGTTTCTACTCTCAGGCCATATCTAAGGCTTGGAGATGTAGGATGTTTGCAGAGGGGTTGAGGCATGCGCTGAAGAGGGTCATAGTCCCTATGTCCATAGTGGAGTTTCTTGCCTTGGTTGAGAAGACAAAGACTGTTGAGAGACTAGAGGGTGGTGATAGCAGCGGCAAGGCTGCTAGTGTTCAGGAGGGATCATCTGGATCCAGGAGGGGAGGCCAGCAGCGGGGACCCTATGACAGGCCTGTTTAGTCTCAGAGGGGTGCTGTTAGTAGGGGACCTCGTCCTACTACTCCCCAGGGTGGAGCACCATCAGTGCGATGCTACAGATGTGGAGGAGCACATGTGGTTAAAGATTGTTCCCATCCGGGGAATGTTTGTTTCAGATGTGGCATGCCAAGCCACCTTTCCAGAGATTATTAGATTCCATAGACTCCATCTGGGAGTGCTCCGAGGCCACCTAGGCCTACAGCTGCGGGGAGAGTTTTCGCTTTATCAGGTGCAGAGGCTTCCACTTCATCAGATCTGGTGAAGGGGAATGGGAAGGTAGCAAGTGAGGATATTTTGTTCTTGTTTGATTCTAGTGCCACACATTTTTTTAATCTCTATTGATTGTGTGAGGAGATTGGGTTTATCGGTATCTGCATTGCATGTTGATTTGTCTGTGTCTACTCCGACTTTCGTTTCTATGGTGACGTCGGAGATGTGTGTGAGATGCCTGATAGAGGTGTTCGGTAGGAGGTTCCGAGTGAACCTGATTGTGTTGCCCATGGTTGATATCGACATAATCTTAGGGATGGATTGGTTATCTGCCCATCACATCCTTATAGATTGTGCTCGGAGAGAGTTGGTATTTCCTTAGTTGAAGGATGAGGTGTTGGTGTCAGCGGGTCAGGCTGAGTAGTTGATAAGGGATGGAGCTGAGTGCTTCATGTTATTTTCCGCTTTGAGTATTGAGACGGAGAGGGCCATCACTGGGATTGAGATTGTCAGTGAGTTTCTTTAGGTGTTCCTAGATGATGTGTCGGGATTGCCACCTATGCGTGATGTTGAGTTTAGCATTGATCTGGTACCAGGTGCAGGACCGGTATCAGTGGCTCCTTATAGGATGGATCCAGCCGAGTTGGTAGAGCTGAAGAAACAGTGATGGAATTACTTGAAGGAGATTGATGTTCTTCAACTTGAACCATGCTTAGTCCCATCTTCTCTTGAGGTTGACTCGTCCAAATGATGAAGAACACCTTTGAAGGAAGCTTCAATGGTAAAGAAGAACTAAGGAGGTTCGGCCACTCCAAGAAGATGAAGAAGCTTGAGGAACCTAGCTCAAAGGTTAAAGTGCCTTTGAGAGAAAACCTAGGGGGAATGTTCTCCACGGTTTTGGTGATTTTGAGAAGAGAGAAATTCTAAAGAATTTTCATATTTCATTCATCAAAAGTGAGGTACAAGGTTAGAATTACAAATATATAGAAGGAGGTAGCTTAGGGAGCAAGCTAACCTTAACCATGGTTCAAGTGAATCATAGTTTGGTTGACTTGACCGTCCAAGCTAGTTAGGAGGCTTGTGGAGCAAGCTTCTCACTTAGCTTGCCTCCCAAGCAAGCTAAGGAGAAGCTTGGAGCACAAGCTTCCCAAGCTTGAAGGAAGGAGAAGCAAACTCAGCCAAAGAGGACTAAGGTAGGCTAGGCGGATTTGGCTCACTTTGGCTCCTTGATTTAATTTCAAAAATGTTTGATTTAGTCTAGTTAGGTCCTGTAGACCCCTAAAATTGTCCGGGTCGGAAATAAGACTCGAAGACTCTCAAAGATCAATGGAAAGTCAGCCAGAAGGACTCCTAGAAGACCATAGGATGACTATCTGTAGGTTTAGAGGTCTTAGAGTAGCTAAAAATAAGAAAGTGAGAGGAGTGGAGCTCAATACGGCCTCTTTGGAGCTCAGTACGGCCCGTATTGCATTTTTGAACTGCAATACGGCCGTACTGAAACCAATACGGCCGTATTGATGTTTTTGAACCTCAATACGGCCGTATTGAATTCAATACGGCCGTATTGAAGTTCAAAACTTCAATACGGGCCGTATTGAAACCAGGGGCCGTACTGCGCCTCACCCCTATAAATAAGACGTCATTTGGACGTCATTTGACACTTTTTCACACTTCTTGGACTCTCTCCTTGAGTATTCTGGGGTTTTTGAGCAGTGTTCTGCCCTAGGAATCTCTCCGAGAGCCGATCCGACGAAGTTCTTGAGTTCTGAGCATTTAGCTTGAGAATTCGAACTAGTCGAAGGGAAATCTTTTTGATTTCCATAGTAAAGATTAATTTTTAGGGAAGGAGCGAGCGAGCGTGTAGTGGGAGGGAGCGCCAAAAAGCCTCCTAACATATGTTTAGATATATAAAAGCACGCTTCAAGAGGTTTTCCTTAAAATCCCTTCTTTTATTGCTTTCTGATTGTCGCATATTTAATTTTGTCATCATGTAGATATTTAATTTATAATCGTTTATAATAAATAGGGGTAATTTAGTAATTTTGCACTGTTATTTATGAAATAATCCGTCATAGGGAACCCGAAAGGGGTGTTGTGGGGTGCTAACACCTTCCCCGCACGTAACCGACTCCCTTACCCGACTCTGGTTGTAATGACCAAGGTTGATTTATGAAATCAATTGCCTTATCCCTTTTTCCAATGTTTTGAGTAAAACATTGGTGGCGACTCCAAGAACCCTACCTTTTGCGAAAACCACTAATCCATGGAGGGTCCCGCTTGGGGTTAACATGGATTGGTGAACCATTTTAATAAAATTGTTAGTTCGACAAGGTCTCAGTTTGAGAATAAGTCGTTCTAACAATCCACCACTTTTCAAAACATTAAAACGAGTCCGACCATCGTCGCGAATGCCAAGGTCCGTTTTGGCGGGTGGCGACAGGTCCATCCAAAAATGATGAAACCTAGCTAGATCAAATCTATGAAAAATTAGAAGCAAAATGAGTCTAATATGTAAAATTTAGCCTAGGCCTAATTTTGGCCCATTTGCTAGTCATACCCTCAAACATTGCTAAATGCCAGCCCACTTCTACTACTGAAAAAATAGAAAATGAATGTACTTCAAAGTTAGGTTAAATGGAGTCAAAGTCTCCAAGTAACCTACCCTAGAATCAATATACAATGACTAATAAAATGAAATAAAGTGCCTTACAAATACAAAGGCAAAAATAAACCTATACAAGAGAACTATGTACAAACTATACACCAGTAGAACTAAGCCTTCTCTTCATGATAGAGTAGTCCAAGTGAAGAGTACCTTGGGCAAGCCCACTGGTCTTCAAGATGTCCAACTTTTCTTGTATGCTCCTAGCCATAGCTCTAGTGATTGGGCCCTTGGCCCATGGTCTATCATCCCCTCCCTATTGAGAAGGATTTGTCCTCAAATCTGTAGGGTCGATCTCTTCATTATCATAACCTGCAAAGGGAATAAGATTGCTAGGGCCATGAAGATGATGGCCATTGATCCTTTGTAGGACTTGGAAAGGACCATCTCTTCTTGGATTGAATTTAGTCTTCCTTTGAGAAGGAAACCTTTCCTTTCTCAAATGAAGCCAAAGCCAATCTCTTTCCTAAAAAATGAGGTCTTTCTTGCCTTTGCTTCTTTCTAAAACAATTCTCTCATTTTGTTGTTGAATATGAGTTTTAACCTTCTCATGTAATTTCTTCACAAAATTAGCCCTAGATACCCTTTCTTTATGAAAATAGTGAGAAGAATCTGGTAGGGGTATTAGGTCCAAAGGAGTGAGAGGGTTAAAACCCTAAACAACCTCAAAAAGTGAGATTTTGGTAGTCTTATGGACTACCCTATTATAAGCAAATTCAATGTGGGGAAGTACTCATCCCAAGACTGGTTACCCTTAAGGATTGCCCTTAACATGGTAAATAGGGATCTATTAACTACTTCTGTTTGCCCATCAGTTTGGGGATGACAAGTAGTTGAGAAAAGTATCTTAGTTCCTAGCCTACTCTAAAGAGTTTTCCAAAAATGGCTAAGGAACTTAGTGTCCCTATCTGACACAATTTTCTTGGGTAGACCATGAAGTCTAACCACTTCCTTGAAGAAGAGTCTTGCTATGTTGCTTGCATCATCTATCTTGTGGCATGGTATAAAATGAGCCATTTTGCTAAATCTGTCCACTACCACAAAGATAGAATCCATGCCTCTTTGGGTTTTGGGCAAGCCTAATAAAAAATCCATACTAATATCAACCCAAGGAGAGTTAGCAACTTGTAAGGGTGTGTAGGAGCCACGAGGCATTACTTTAGACTTTGCTTGCAAGCAATATATACATCTAGAGCAAAACCTCTCAACATCCCTTCTCATGTAGGGCCAAAAGAATTTTTCTTTGAGAAAACTTAGAGTCTTTTCAACTCCAAAGTGCCCCATGAGACCACCCTCATGACTTTCCTTCACAAGGATTTTTCTAGTAGATCCTTGGGGTATACATATTCTTCTTTCTTTGTACAAGTACCCCTCAGAAATATAGAAACCTCCTTGAGGCTTTGCTAAACACTAGGTGTAATAATCATTAAACTTAGAGTCGTTGGAATACAACTCCTTAATGAGATCAAATCCCAAGATTTGTGAGCCAAGGGAGACTAATAAAGCATGTCTCCTTGAAAGGGCATCAACTACAACATTATTTTTCCCTTTCTTATATTTGCTCACATATGGGAATTGTTCCAAGAACTCTACCCATTTATCTTGCCTCTTGTTAAGTTTACCTTGACCCGTCAAATATTTTAGTGACTCATGGTCACTATGAATGACAAACTCCTTTGGAATAAGGAAGTGTTCCTAAGTTTGAAGGGCCCTAACTAAAGCATAGAGCTTTTTGTCATAGGTTGGGTAGTTAAGGGAGGCACCTTTAAGTTTTTCGCTAAAATAAGCAATTGGGTGCCCACCCTGTAACAAAACCGCCCCTATGCCCACCCCAGAGGCATCACATTCTAGCTCAAAAGTTCTTGAAAAATCTAGAAGAGCTAGAAGTGGTGCATGGGTGAACTTATCCTTTAAAGCTAGGAAGGCTCTTTCTTGTTTCTCTCCCCTTATAAATTCCACATTCTTCTTAACAAATTCATTCAATGAGGAGGCGAGTGTGGAGAAATTAGGAACAAAGCTACGATATAAGCTAGCCAACCCATGGAAGCTCCTAATGTCTCCAACACTCTTAGGAGTGGGCCATTCTTGGATGGCCTTGATTTTCTCGGGGTCCACATGAACCCCTTTTTTGATAATAATGAAACATAAGAACACAACACTATCTAAACAAAATGTACATTTTTCTAAATTACCAAAAAGATTTTTCCTAAGAATGTTAAAGACTTGCCTTAAGTGTCCTATGTGATCACTTAGGCACCTACTATATATAAGAATATCATCAAAATAAACTATAACAAATTTACCTATACAATCCCTTAGAACATGATTCATGAGACGCATAAAAGTACTAGGAGCATTGGTGACACCAAAGGGCATCACCAACCATTCATATAATCCAAACTTGTTCTTGAAAGAGGTTTTCCATTCATCACCTTCTTTTATTATAATTTGATTATAACCACTTTTAAGGTCAACTTTAGAAAACATAATGGCTCCATGAAGCTCATCTAGCATGTCATCAAGCCTAGGGATGGGATGTCTATATTTAACAGTGATGTTGTTGATGGCCCTACTATCACAACACATTCTCCACTTGCCATCCTTCTTGGGAACCAACAACACTCGAACAATACAAGGACTTAAGCTCTTTCGAACCCAGCCCTGCTCCAACAACTCTTGAACTTGAGACTCTATTTCTTTAGTCTCTTGGGGGTTGGTATTATAAGTAGGCCAGCCCCAGGCACCAAATCAATTTGATGTTCTATCCCTCTTAAAGGAGGAAGGCCCATTGGACCCTCAGAGGAAATAGATCATCAAATTCTTTCAAAAGAATTTTGACCCCCTTTGGTAGAGTCTCATGTCTACTAGATGTGACAGTGCAAGTTAGAGTCCCTGTACACAATAGGATAAAAGAGGGTTGTTTGATCAAGAGATTTTGTTTGAAAATTTCTTTTTCTTGATCAACAACTTCTAGGGAGGGGACTCCTTTCTCCCTAGATTTCTCTTTATTCCTAGGTTTCACGTACCTTTTTTTCTCTCTCTATTTTTTTTTTTTTTTTTGCAATCTTTTCTCACTGTCTCTTTTGAGTTTTATTTGTGCTTGATCCTCAACCACCTATTGAGGAGAAAGAGGATGAAGCACACATTTCTTTTCCTTATGTGTAAAGGTTATCTCGTTAGTAAGGCCATTATTCATGATTTTCTTATCATATTGCCATCGCATTCCTAATAAGATATGACAAGCTTCCATTGGTACTACATCACATAGCACCTCATCTTCATATTTCCCAATGGAAAGCTTGACCTTTACTTGTTGGTCAACTACTAAGTCACCATCCTCATTAAGCTAATGAAGTTGATAAGGTTTAGGATGAGTACTAGTAGTTAGACTCAACTTTTCAACCAACCTAGTGCTACAACAGTTGCACCATGATCCACTATCAACAATGAGAGAACATGCATTATTTGAAACATTGAATCTAGTATGAAAAATGTTCTCCCTTTGTGATAAAGTACCACTTGATTGGTTGTTGAGGAGTCTCCTAATCATTAAGAGCTCCCCTTCATAAGGAAAAGTAACCTCCACATTTTCCTCATGCTCACTTGCTTCTTCCTCATTATCACTAGAGGAAGTAGTAGTCTCCTCTTAACTACTATAAGTGTCATGTCCCCTCATGATCATAACTTTCTTTGTGGGGTGGGTAGATGGACTCGGGTCCGCGGACCGGTCTGTAAGCCCGCGGATTTCACGGATAACGGACCCGTTTTTTTTAAATCCGTATGATTATGTCTAATTTTTGAGCCCGGTCCGTTAAGTCCGCGGACTTGGCGGATTTAATCCGCGGGCTCGCGGGCTAGTCCGCGGACTTCACATTTAATATTTTTAAATATTATGATTTTAATATTAAGTTGTGTATTTAATTTTTTAAAATTATTATGACATTAAAATTATGTTTAGTTGGTATATATTTGTCATTTGAATGATTTTTATGACATTTTGATGCTTTTATTATTGAAAGTTTGCTACTATTATTTAAGTATTTGTAATTATTTTTATTTTAATATTTTAATATTTAGTATTTTAAACCATTTTAACTATTGATAAATTTTAGTATGATAAAATTTAGCTTATAAATAAAAAATATTTTTTTCTTCTAATTTTATGTATTTTTATTTTTAAAAAATTTATTTTTTTGAACCATTATTTAGGCCCGCGGACCGGTCCGTTATCCGCGGATTTTGGCGGGCCGGATACGGACTTAAAAAATAAGTCCATTTATTTTACGGACCGGACTTATCCGGCCCGTATAAAACGCGGGTTTTACGGACCGGGCCTTAAACGGGCCGGACCGGTCTGTATACCCACCCCTACTTAGAAGGTTCAAAATATTTTTTCTTTTCAATGGATTTTACCTCCCTCTTGTAATCTTTCTATAGAGATGAAGAGTGGGAGCTTTCTCTTTTAAAAGAGGATTTTCTCATTTTTTATCGTTCTACCCTTACACAAAGTTGGACCAAGTCATTTAGGTCCCTGTAGGGTAGTAGCTCCACTTGGTCTCTTATCTCTAAATTAAGACCACTCAAGAATCTAGCTACAGTTGTAGCTTCCTCTTCTCTAATGCAAGCCCTCTTCATGTAAAACTCCATTTGTTGCCTGTACTGTTCTACAGACATATCTCTTTGTTGGAGCCTTTGGAGCTTATTCATAAGCTTCCTTCCATAATAGGTGGGAATATGCCTCGTCCTCATGCCACTCTTAAGATCATTCCAATATTGGATAGGAGGGTCATTATGGAGGTGCCTTTCTCTCTCTAAGGCCTTCCACCAATACATGACATGCCCTTGGAAGCGAAGGGTAGCCAGAGGGACTTTCCTCTCTTCACTCACCTTGAGACAAGCAAAGAGTTGCTCAACTTTCATCTCCCAATCTAAGTATAATTCCACATCATCCTTCCCAAAGAATTGTGGGAGGTCAACTTTGACTTCTCTAGGCTTAATGGTTCTCCTAGGGGGAGGTTGATAGTGGTCTCCCATGTTTAGACTCTCATTGGGAGAAGAATATTGAGAGTGTGAGCTCCTACTCCTTCTTTTTTGTTTTATCATTTCTTCTTTGAGGTTTTCTTCTTCTTGCCTAAGAATTCTCAATTCTTCCTCTAGATAAGAAAGTTGGCCTTCTCTTTCAGTTTTCTCTTTTTCTTTTTGAATGGCCTCTTACTTTCTCCATAGTTTAAGTGATTTGTGCTCTTTAGTTAAATAAGAAAGACTTTTTGGAGAGCTCTCACTTTCACCAGGGTCGGAATCTTGAGACATTTTTAGACAAAAAGGATTTTCACACAAAAATAGATTTTAGGAAATTTTTTTTTGAAGTGCTAGACTTGACACTTAGAGGTCTAAGAGTACAAATTGAACTATGGAGGTAGGTGAGCTACAAAGAGCCACTTAATAACCGAGCCTCTTCAAGTAAAAATCTCTAAACCCCCTTGTACTTTTGTCTTGCACAAAATAATTTTCACAAAGATCTTTTCAAAAAGAAAATAACAAACAAGTGTCTAATGTGTACAATTAGTCAAGGCTTGAAATCATAAATTGCATGAAAACATAAATTGCTTGAAAACATAAATTGATGAAAACATAAATTTCTTAAAACATAAATTGCATGAAAACTTAAAAGACAAGAAAAGATAAACTAGGCGTTTAAAGCTATAAAGCTAAGTGAGAGCTTGGAAAGTACCAAAGACTTCCAAGGACCTCTCTCACAAGCACTAAATGGATTTACCTAATTGAAAACACTAAGGAGAGATGGAGATACACCTAAGGCACTCCAAGACACTCCTAAAAAGGCTTTGTACAAGAAATGAAAGAAATTGAAAATTTTACAAGAAATGAAATGGAAATTTACACCAAATGAAATGAAAATTTACACCAAATGAAATGCAAATTCACACTAAATGAAAGTAGTGGCTGCACCTAATTTTAAGAAAACAAAACTCAGCCACTAAGTTAGTGACAAATTTAGAGACAGATTTTCCAAGGAAAATTTTGTATCAAAATTTCCGTCTCTAAACTAGTCACCAATTTCACAAAAATTTCACAAAATTTTGTTGCTCCTTGTCTTCCAATTCAGACACCAATCCTTGCAGCCTCACAAGTTTGTCACTCCTCTCTTATAAGTAACCTTGATATTGGTTACTCCTAGGTGTTTGAATTCCCAAAGCTTTCCTCCAATGGAGAAGTAAGCTTCCTAGACCACCACCAAAAGCCTTCAATGTTGACTTCCTTTGAACTTGGCCTGCCACACCTTCAAGAAGCACTCAACACACCTTAAGTTACTGGAATATTAATGCAAAAACTGAAAAGGAACAATTAGGAACAGCTACACCAAATGGTGGAAGTAGATGAGACAAAACTAGAAAGAGTTCCAATAAAATGACAAGCAAAAAATTAAGGCACCAAAGAAAGGCTAGCACACAAAGGAAAACCTATCAATGGCACTAGATTAGATTAAAAAATAAAATCTAATATTATAAAAAAAAAATAAGACTCAAGTCAAATGATATGTGGCTGGACAGAAAAATAAAGGCAAAGCACACACAAAATGTCAAAACCGAGAGAAAAATGCACACAAAAATTTTTACTCCTTGGCTTTTTCTAGTACTTTTTTCTTTATGATTCTTTTTTTGACTTCTTTTTCACCTTTTCTTTTTCTTTTGTACAGGAGTTTAATGCCTTTTGAACATGTATTAATCTCGGATTTAAGGCAATAAAACTGCTGCCAAAATTTTCCACAAAACAAGAGGTATTCAAGTGAAATGTTCTAATAGTGCTTAATAATTTGTCAATTTTTAGGTCAATATTCAAGCACTCTTTTCTTTTGTTTTTCAAATTTTTATAGAACACTAATACCTCTATTTTGCCTCTGTTTTTATGCCTTAAGAAGTGATACAAGTTTCAGCCACAAGAACAAAACTCAAGGAAACCTAATAGGAGGTGTGTTTAACAATTTTCTTGACAAACTTTTTAATCTGACATAAAAGAAACCTAACTCTATGAAATTTTCTAGAACTAATAGAAAATTAAGAACTCAAAGGTGTAAATCAAAAGCACATATAGGTAGGCACAAGAATATCAAACAAAAACCGCACCAAGTATTTGACTCAAAACAACACAAAAATCAAAGGTTAAACAAGCTAGTCTAGGAATTAATGACATGTAAAGGACTAAACATGACTCTAGACAAAACTTCCATGATTAAAAACCAAAAATACATGCTATATAATGTTGTCCAATCACGAACTCATGTTATAAGAATGGAGAAGACTCAAGCAAAGCAAAAACGCACAAGAACAATGAATACCTAAAAACACCAAACTGAATTGATTCAAGGAATTAGGAAACAAGAAAAAACATGAATCAATTAACAATATGTGACATAAGGATCCATCAAAATATGAACAAGAACTAGATCCATTCAGAAAACTCAATAAGACATGTAAAAGAAGAGAAGAACAAAACGGATTCAAGTTTAGCGAAAAAGACACATAACCTCAAGAGCACAAAGGCTCTAGATACCAAAAATGATGGAAGTGAGTAGAAGTGGTTGATGTTCTTCTTCACTCTCCACCTTCAATCCCTTTCTTCTCTTGAGGTTGACACGCCAATGAAGAGATAAACACCTTGAAGAAACTTCAATGGTGGAAAAGCAACAAGGAGGTTCGGTAGCTTCTTCAAGAAGCTAGAAGATTGAGGCACCAAGGCACAAAGGTTGGAAACCTTTGTGAAGGAACCTAGAGGAGAGAGTTATCCATGAAATTATAAGGCTTTGGAAGGGAGAATTTTGAGAGAAATTCTGATTATTATTCATCAAAAGTGAGGTACAAGGTTAGAATTACAAATATATAGAAGGAGGTAGCTTAGGGAGCAAGCTAACCTTAACCATGGTTCAAGTAAACCATGGTTTGGTTGGTTTGACCATCCAAGCTAGTTAGGAGGCTTGTGGAGCAAGCTTATCACTTAGCTTGCTTGGGAAGCAAGCTAAGGAGAAGCTTGGAGCACAAGCTTCCCAAGCTTGAAGGAAGGAGAAGCAAACTTGGCCAAAGAGGACTAAGGTAGGCTAGGCGGATTTTGATGGAACCAACTTCTCCATGAGAGTTAGTGGTTGATTCCTTCTCTTCTCCAAGGTTGATATGATGTGAAGGATGATCTCTTCAAGGGTATAGAAGTGGAGGATTTGGTGTTTGAGAAGGTGAAGGGTGACGCACAAAATGAAGGAGAGAAATGGATGGTGTTTGGTGGTGTAGCTCCTTTAGGCTAGCTCACTTCACTTAGGATGATGAAGGCCAACCAAGGAAGACCCAAGCTCACTCTAGGTAGAGAGGAGAGGATAGGGGGCCATGGAGTTCCTCTCTAATTCATCAAAAGTCCCTAAACCTCTTTGAGTGCATCCAATTCTCTTATCCCTTCATAGAAGAGTGTGGTGAGAATTGAAGGGGCTTATCTCTTCTCCAAGGAGTGGCGCCTCTTGGGAGTGTTCCTCCACCAACCGTGGTGGCTTTAAGGCTTCCTCCTCCATAGGAAGCCTTAACCAAGCATAGGAAGGATCAAGGAGTTCAAGGTCTAGGGAGGAGCATATTTTCGAAGATTGATTTAAGATCTGGATACCATCAGATCAGGGTAAAGGAGAGTGACATATCGAAGATTTCTTTCAAGACTAGGTATGGTCACTATGAGTATGTAGTGATGCCTTTTGGTGTCAATAATGCTTCGGAAGTGTTCATGGATTACATGAACAAGATTTTTAGGTCATTCTTGGACATGTTTGTGGTGGTCTTCATTGATGATATATTGGTATATACCAAATCTTTGGAGGATCACCGGGAGCATTTGAGGTTGGTTTTGGAGGTGCTGAGGGAAAGGAAATTATATGCCAAGCTATCCAAGTGAGTTTTGGTTGTATAAGGTGAGGTTTTTGGGGCATGTGATATCGGTAAAGGGGATTGTAGTGGATCCAGCCAAGGTGGAGGCTGTGATTTAGTGGGACTGTCCGAGGACTGCTACGAAGATTAGGAGTTTTGTTGAGTTAGCGGGTTACTATCAGAGATTCATAGAGGGTTTCTCTCGAATATTAATGCCTTTGAATCAATTGACTCGGAAGGATCAACCTTTTGTTTGGACGGACGCTTGTGAGTAGAGTTTTCAGGAATTGAAGGGGTGATTGACTACTTCTCCAATTTTGGTGTTACCTGACACTAGTGAGAATTTTGATGTGTTCTTCCATGCTTCTCACCAGGGGTTGGGTTGTGTGTTGATGTAGGGAGGGAGAGTAGTGGCATATGCTTCAAGGTAACTTAAGACCCATGAGAGGAATTATTCTACTCATGATTTGGAGCTTGCAACTGTGGTGTTTGCCTTGTGTCGCCACCGGCCCGAAACGGGCTTTCGGCATTCGCGAAGGATGGTTGGACTCTTTTATTTGTTTAAAAATATGGATTGCTAGAATGACTTATTCTCAAACTGAGACCTTGTCAAACGAGCAATTTTATTAAAAGGCTCACCAATCCATGTTAATCCCAAGCGGGACCCTCCATGGATTAGCGGTTTTCATAAAAAGGAAGGGTTCATGGAGTCGCCACCAATGTTTTACTCAAAACATTGGAAAAAGAAGTTTAAGGCAATCGATTCAAAAATCGACTTCGGCCATGACAACCAGAGTCGGGTAAGGGAGTCGGTTACGCGTGGGGAAGGTGTTAGCACCCCACAGCGCCCCTTTCAGGTTCCCTATGACAGATTATTTCTAAAAATAATAGTGCGAAATTACTAAATTACCCCTATTTATTCTAAACAATTATAACTTAACTATCTACATGATGACAGTTAAATATACACACAGAAAGCAGTAAAAGGAAGGTCTTAAGAAGAAACCTTTGAAGCGTGCTTTTATATTCAAGTAAAACTGGGAAGCTTTTTGGCGTTCCCTCGCTCTACAAGCCCGCTCGCTCCCTCCTAGAAAATTTTAACTATGGAAATCCGGAGGATTTCCCTTTGACTCAGTTCGAGACTCAAGCAAAAAGCTCAGAACTCGAGAACTTTGTCGGATCAACTCTCCGAGTGATTTCTAGGCAGAGCACTGCTCAAAAAAACCCAGAATACTCAAGAAGAGGGTTAAAACTCAGTGTAAAAGTGTAGAATGACGTCCAATTGACGTCATATTTATAGGGATGAGGCGCAATACGGCCTCTGGGGGTCAATACGGTCCGTATTGAAGTTTTGAACTACAATACGGCCGTATTGAATTCAGTACGGCCGTATTGAAGTTCAAAAAACCTCAATACGGCCGTATTGAGTTCAGTGCAGCCGTATTGAAGTTCAGTGCAGCCGTATTGAGTTCAGTGCAGCCGTATTGAAGTTCAGAAACTTCAATACGGCCGTATTGAGTTCAGTGCGGCCGTATTGTAGTTTAAAATGTTCAATACGGCCGTACTGAACTTTTGGGAGGCCGTATTGGGCTTCATTCCCTCCACTTTCTTATTTTTTGCTACTCTAAGACCTCTAAACCTACAGATTGTCATCCCACGGTCTTCTAAGAGTCCCTTTGGCTGACTTTCCTTTGATCTTCGAGAGTCTTCGAGTCTTATTTCCGACTCGGACAATTTTAGGGGTCTACAGCTGCCCCCCCTTTACTTAGTCAAACGGCCTTTTAGTGTACCGGTTGATAAGTAAAGGAGTTGACCCAATTGTCCGGGGAATAAGGCCATCCTTCCGACTTGTAGTGTCTTCCGGTGGAAAATTACTGAGTAGCCTCTCCAGGTTTTGCTTCGCTCGTCGCCCGAGCCGGAAGCTGCATACCTCCGTAATTCTGAACACTCTGGTAGCGTGAGTACCGCCTCTCCAGGCTCAACTTCACTCGACGCCCGAGCTGGAAGTTGTGAGTACCGCCTCTCCAGGCTTAGCTTCGCTTGCCGCCCAAGCTGGAAGCTGTGAGTACCGCCTCTCCAGGCTCTGCTTCGGTGCTTCTGACATCCTAGGCAGTTGAGTTTGCCCTCTCCAGGGTTAGCTTTGCTTGCCGCCCAAGCTGGAAGCTCTGAGTACCGCCTCTCCAGGCTCAACTTCACTCGACGCCCGAGCTGGAAGTTGTGAGTACCGCCTCTCCAGGCTTTACCTCCGTGTTCTTGACAACCTCGGGGTAGTTGGATACCTCCGTGTTCCTGACAACCTCGGGGTAGCTGAGTATTGCCTCTCCAGGCTTGTGCATACCTCGGTGCTCTGGACATCTGGGTAGCTAAGTATTGCCTCTCCAGGCTCTGTGCATACCGCGGTGCTCTGGACATCTGGGTAGCGTGAGTTTGCCCTCTCCAGGGATTTGTGATGATTTTGTCTCCACAGTCCACTATGCTGCTTCGACGTTTTTTCTGATTTTGTGCCACTGAGGGCTGGATAACGCAGGGATCCGTCTAGGGGATGTGCAGTCATTCATAGGTTCTTGTGTCCCAACTTTCCTTTGCATAGTTGGTGCCCATTGAGGAATTTTTGTTTCCCTGGGGTGTAGACACGAAAATGCTCTTTCTGAGATGAGCGGTGCCTTATGATTGGCTGACGTCCTTTCGACGTTGGTGGAGTATCCCGATTATCCTTATTCGGGTGACTCTTTTGATTTTCTGGTTTTGTGCCACTGAGGGCTGGATAACGCAGGGATCCGTCTAGGGGATGTGCAGTCATTCATAGGTTCTTGTGCCCCAACTTGCATTTGCATAGTTGGAACCCATGGGGAATTTCTGACTCCTTGGGGTGTAGACACAGATGCTCTTCTTGAATTGAGCGATGCCTTATGTTTGGCTGACGTCCTTTGACGTTGGTGGAGTATCCCGGTTATCCTTATTCGGGTATCTCTTTTGGGTTTTCTTGGTTTTATTGCCTCTGCGTAGGCTGTTATCCGCTGAGGGATTCTGTCGTTAATTTTGTCTAGCCTCTTCTGTTAGGCATATTATCTTGATGTTCAATGATTGGCTGAAAAGCCAAATTCCGCTTGGGGAATTGTTATTGATCCTTTTTTTTTTTTTTTGGGTTTTCCTTTTTGAAGGAGTGCCTCTTGTGTAGGCGACTGGGGATTTGAAGTTCTTATGTATCCCAGAGTATTATTTAGAAAGCCTCTTCAGGCTTAGCTTCACTCTTCGTTTGAGTTGGAAAGCTATCTTCCACTGAGGAAGTTTAAATCCTTTGACTTGGATATTTTGTTTGGATGATCGCGCTTCCATTGGGGATTTTGACGATCTTGCTTTGATAGCTCTCGCTCGGGATTTGTTCCATGAGCTTAAGCTGAGGTTTCTCTGGGGAGTATTATTTCTGCGAGCCTCTCCAGGCTCAGTTATTCTGAGAGAGTATTATTTCAGCGAGCCTCTCCAGGCTCAGTTATTCTGAGAGAGTATTATTTCAGCAAGCCTCTCCAGGCTCAGTTATTTTGAGAGAGTATTATTTCAGCAAGCCTCTCCAGGCTCAGTTATTCTGTTAAGGGTATTATTTCGGCGAGCCTCTCCAGGCTCGATTATTTTGTAGGAGTATTATTTCGGCAAGCCTCTCCAGGCTCAGTTATTCTGAGAGAGTATTATTTCGGCGAGCCTCTCCAGGCTCAGTTATTCTG
Organism: Cajanus cajan; assembly: GCF_000230855.2. Taxonomy (NCBI): domain Eukaryota; kingdom Viridiplantae; phylum Streptophyta; class Magnoliopsida; order Fabales; family Fabaceae; genus Cajanus; species Cajanus cajan. Next base: position 34,925,527 of record NC_138523.1, on the reverse strand, counting down.
AGAGAGTATTATTTCGGCGAGCCTCTCCAGGCTCAATTATTCTGAGAGAGTATTATTTCGGCAAGCCTCTCCAGGCTCAGTTATTCTGAGAGTATTATTTCGGCAAGCCTCTCCAGGCTCAGTTATTCTGTATGAGTATTATTTCGGCAAGCCTCTCCAGGCTCAGTTATTCTGTACGAGTATTATTTCGGCAAGCCTCTCCAGGCTCAGTTATTCTGTATGATTTGTTGGATTTTCTATATTTTGCCTTTTTTTGTCGATTTTGGCTTTTTCTGTGTTTTTGCCTTTTTTGTTGATTTCGGATTTTTCTGTATTTTTTGTTGATTTTGGCTTTTTCTGTATTTTTGCCTTTTTTGTTGGTTTTGGCTTTTTCTGTACAGAAATGTCTCTGGGGAGTATTATTTTGGCAAGCCTCTTCAGGCTCAGTTATTCTGTATGATTTGGGGAGTATTATTTCGGCAAGCCTCTCCAGGCTCAGTTATTCTGTATGATGAGGGAGTATTATTTCGGCGAGCCTCTCCAGGCTCAATTATTCTGTATGACGAGGGAGTATTATTTCGGCGAGCCTCTCCAGGCTCAATTATTCTGTACGTTTTATTGATTTTCTGAATTTATGCATTTTGTTTGCCGCTGTCATACACAAGCAATTTTTCTATTTTTTCTATTTTATGCGACTGCCTCATGATGAGGTCTTTGAATGTACAATTAATGTGCGTGATGCACAAAATGCAAGTTTAATTATTTTATTAATTTGTTTTTTTTTTTTTTAGAAAAAATGAATGGCTCCCCCTATCCTCTTCTTCTTGGAGGAATTTTTGTCATTGACGTGAGGGAGGATTTCTGTTATTGCCAATACGGCCGTTATTCATTTCAGTATGCCCGTATTGAATTGAAAATTTGTTCATAACCCTAATTTTGGTACGGGCATACTGAACATGATACGGGCGCATAGTTTTTTCTGAAGTTTGATTTTTTTTTTTTTTGAATAAACAGAGAATAAGTGATTTTCCATTACACCTATCATCTGTATGCATGTATGATGTATGATGCACCTAATTCTATTTGATTCATTTTTCAAAAGAATTAACCGATGCGTTTTTTCTGTTTGGATTTTTGCCATTCCTCTAGACGGGCTGTGCGCTGCCGATTTCTGTAACCGAGGAATGATGCGTGTTATATTGAGATTTGGTGTCATCAACCAAATGATCCTTCCCTTCCTTTAGAAGATATGTCAACCCTCCTATTGACCACTATATCTCCATGTTTCCACTAGATTATCCTAAAATCGCTTGGGACAAGAGAGAAAAGAAAGGAAAGGTATATATTTTTGAAAGTTTGTGTTTTAGAGGGGTTTTTATTTTCATTTCGAAAAATGGTTTTTGTAAGAATGGCTGGCCAAGGTAGGCTTATTGTGTTTAGGTTTGTTTGTTTAAACATTCATGAAGTTAATCAAATCTTGTTATTGACGTTGTGATTTGACAACTTAGATAACTTCCCTTGAACCTTTCTTTTTGAATTCGGTTCATGGTACCATCATGGATTCCTTTCGTTTTTTGATTGTCCTTATTTTTGCCTAAAACACCTCTTTGCGGCGTTTTAGCGGACTTTTGATTTTTGTTCATTTTTGCAACCCTAACTTTTGCCTAGGTCACCCTTTCGTGGGATTCCTAGCGGGTCTTTTGCTCTTATTTTTGCGCAGCCCCCTTTTTGGGTTTCCTGCCGAGCTTTCTTTTATTTTAAAAGATTTTTTATCCATGATGGCACTTGTCGAGGCCAAGGAAAGGTGCTCTAAGTTGTCACGCACACTTCCACATAAAAATGATGTGGGTTTATTGTTATTAAGACAATTTTAACCTCATTCATGCTTATTCAAACAGGGTTAAAAATAATGTGGTTTAGAGATTTATTGCAAGCAAGAAAAGAAGCAATAAGAAATAATAAGGAATGATTTTATTATAATCATAATGGAAACATGTGCCCTATCGAGGCTCGGGGGTCGGGCTGTCCCTGAGGAGTAATCTCTAATAGTCATAAGGTCTATACATCCCTATCGGAAGGAGAAAAACACTTGACGACGACGACCGGCCTTAACGCTTGTGAACCGGCCTTCCTAAAGATCTGGCTTAAAGAACGTCGAGAAGGATCTTGGTTTCTCTTCATCCTTTGATCTTTATAAGGGTTGTATCCTAACCCTTGTTTCCCCGGATTATCCTTGATGATGGGTAGCTCCGGAATTCCTTGGGAGTCCTTGCCAAGTCCTTGTCCCGGCAAGTATCCATCTTTGGTGAGCATATGGGCTACCTTCTTCATTTCTCGGGGAAATGTCTCAACATTGGCGATCTCCAATGCTTGGAAGGCGGTTTCTAAAGCTTCCTCTGCTGCATCCACATAAGGTATGTTGGATGGCTTGCTGATGAGTATGTCATCTTCAGCTTGTACAGTCACCAGTTTGTCACCCACTATGAACTTGACTTTCTGGTGGAGCGTAGAGGGTACAGCTTTCGCATCATGAATCCAAGAACGGCCAAGGAGACAGCTGTATGCCGGAGTAATGTCCATCACTTGAAATTCGACGTTGAAGATAGTGGGTCCAATTCGGATTGGAAGATTGATTTCTCCCACTACTTCTCTTTTAGATCCGTCGAAAGCTCGAACGATCATGTTGCTCGGGCGCATTTGGACTCCCTTGATTGCCACTTGATCGAGCGTTCTTTTTGGCATCACGTTCAAGGAAGATCCATTATCTACCAAGACTTTAGCGATGTGATACTCCTTGCACTTTACAGAGATGTGCAAGGGCTTGTTGTGATTTGGTCCCCCAGCGGGGATTTCCTCATCGGTGAAAGTGAGGTGATCATTAGCCGTGATGTGACTAACAATCCCCTCAAACTTGTCTTGGGAGATAGTGTGCGACACATATGCCTCGTTCAAGACTTTCAACAGAGCTTGCCGATGCGGTTCGGAGCATAGGATCAACGACAACAAAGTGATCTTTGCTGGTGTCTTGTGAAGTTGATCCACAATGGAATACTCGCTTTGTTTGATGATTTTTAACAGCTCATCAGTCTCCTCCTCGGATTCTCTATCTTCCTCGGTTTTCTCCTTTTCTTTTTCTTTCCCTTTATTCTTGGGAGCTTTGTCATGAAGATCTTCGGGAGTGTAGATCCTGCCACTCCTAGTCATGCCCCCAAGTCCAGCGATGTTAGAGATATCGCTGTCGGCAGAAGAATGGATGTCGTATATCCATGGCACAACCTTATTTGATTCGTAGGGAAAAGGCCTTGGAGTAGTGATCCTTAACGGTGTCGGACCTTCCCCTTTGTTTGTCTTGATTACCAACAACGGAGTTGACGTGTGTTCGCTTGACGCGGTTGTTGGCTTGCATTTAATAACGAATGGCGTGCGATCCATCTTGAACATACGCATCGATTAATTCTCTCTTTTTATTAATGTTTATTAATGAATTACTAGGAGGGATGTATGAAATGCAAACCTAGATCCCTCCATGATTTTCGATAAGAATGCATGATATGAGATGATGACGTTGAATATGCATGCATTGTGTTTATTCAACTAAGCATTATCATGTTTTTAGGATGTCCCTAAGATGATGCATGATATTGCTTGGTTTGGATAAATAACCCTTTTTTCTTTTTTTGGGTATTTTGTATTTATTATTTTTTGTATTTTTGGGTGAAAAGGGAAACTACCTATATGAATGTGATGAAGGTAGATGTTAACACCATGTAATGGAAGATTCTTATTCCTATTTATTTTTATTTTTTTAAAAGAATAGGAATGTTGTATGCTTAAAGAAATGCAATGTATGCTCAAACAATGTCACATAAACAATGCACAAACAATTCACTCATCCACGAACAGTCACGAGCGAATCACGAGGTAGGGGTATCCTGCAGAAAAGTGCATATTCAAGGTGGATCTAACTGTTCTCACCGGTCTGAGGCCCCCAAGGTGCCCCCATTATAGGGACCCAATTCCTCTCGTCGTAAGTCGATGGAAAGTTCCAACGCACTGTCGGACTTGAGTTCATGGTTATCACCTTGAGTGATGTTTTCCGACAACGGTCTACGGGCACCTATAGACCCATTCGACAACCGGCCGTACTAACATCCACTCCCTATGGCTTACCACTCATGCCCCCGGGTATAGAGGGAACTGTTGTGTGCAAAGGTTTGTGTGCAGTTTTTATTTCAAACAATTGCGAGAATTTAAAAATACAACAGTTATTAAAGCCAAATAGATAAAGCATGTTATCATACACGCAAGGGGTAATAAAGTAATTTTAAACTATTATTTTGAAAATAATCCATCACTAAATGGGACTGACTCTCGAGGCTTCCCCAGTGGAGTCGCCATCTGTCGCCACCGGCCCGAAACGGGCTTTCGGCATTCGCGAAGGATGGTTGGACTCTTTTATCTGTTTAAAAATATGGATTGCTAGAATGACTTATTCTCAAACTGAGACCTTGTCAAACGAGCAATTTTATTAAAAGGCTCACCAATCCATGTTAATCCCAAGCGGGACCCTCCATGGATTAGCGGTTTTCATAAAAAGGAAGGGTTCATGGAGTCGCCACCAATGTTTTACTCAAAACATTGGAAAAAGAAGTTTAAGGCAATCGATTCAAAAATCGACTTCGGCCATGACAACCAGAGTCGGGTAAGGGAGTCGTTTACGCGTGGGGAAGGTGTTAGCACCCCACAGCGCCCCTTTCGGGTTCCCTATGACAGATTATTTCTAAAAATAATAGTGCGAAATTACTAAATTACCCCTATTTATTCTAAACAATTATAACTTAACTATCTACATGATGACAGTTAAATATACACACAGAAAGCAGTAAAAGGAAGGTCTTAAGAAGAAACCTTTGAAGCGTGCTTTTATATTCAAGTAAAACTGGGAAGCTTTTTGGCGTTCCCTCGCTCTACAAGCCCGCTCGCTCCCTCCTAGAAAATTTTAACTATGGAAATCCGGAGGATTTCCCTTCGACTCAGTTCGAGACTCAAGCAAAAAGCTCAGAACTCGAGAACTTTGTCGGATCAACTCTCCGAGTGATTTCTAGGCAGAGCACTGCTCAAAAAAACCCAGAATACTCAAGAAGAGGGTTAAAACTCAGTGTAAAAGTGTAGAATGACGTCCAATTGATGTCATATTTATAGGGATGAGGCGCAATACGGCCTCTGGGGGTCAATACGGTCCGTATTGAAGTTTTGAACTACAATACGGCCGTATTGAATTCAGTACGGCCGTATTGAAGTTCAAAAAACCTCAATACGGCCGTATTGAGTTCAGTGCAGCCGTATTGAAGTTCAGTGCAGCCGTATTGAGTTCAGTGCAGCCGTATTGAAGTTCAGAAACTTCAATACGGCCGTATTGAGTTCAGTGCGGCCGTATTGTAGTTTAAAATGTTCAATACGGCCGTACTGAACTTTTGGGAGGCCGTATTGGGCTTCATTCCCTCCACTTTCTTATTTTTTGCTACTCTAAGACCTCTAAACCTACAGATTGTCATCCCACGGTCTTCTAAGAGTCCCTTTGGCTGACTTTCCTTTGATCTTCGAGAGTCTTCGAGTCTTATTTCCGACCCGGACAATTTTAGGGGTCTACACCTTGAAGTCGTGGAGGCACTATCTGTATGGTGCGAGATTTAGTGTATTCAATGATCACAAGAGTTTGAAGTACCTATTTGATTAGAGGGAGCTGAATATGAGACAGAGAAGGTGGATGGAATTCCTAAAGGACTTCGATTTCTAATTGATGTATCATCCTAGAAAGGCAAATGTGGTAGTAGATGCATTGAGTAGGAAATCCATTCACATGTCAGCTATGATGATTAGGGAGTTGGAGCTGATTGAGCAGTTCAGAGATTTGAGACTAGGGGTGGAGGTTGTACAAGAGCACATTAGTTGTGGTATAATCACCATAACTAATGAGTTCTTGAGATAGGTGGGAACTAAGCAGTTATAAGATCTATAGTTGTTGAGGATTTTGGGATTGCTTGGTACCGAGAGGGCAGTTGGTTTTGAGCTTGGTACTGATGGGATTTTGAGATTCAGGGGTCGAATTTGTTTACCTAAGGATTCAGAATTGAGGAGAGTTATTCTGGAAGAGGGACACATGAGTCGTCTTAGCATACATCTCGGTATGACTAAGATGTATCAGGACATCAAGAAGATTTTTTGGTGGCCTGGTATGAAGAGGGAGATAGCAGAATTTGTGGCAGCTTGTCTGACTTGTTAGAAAGAGAAAATTAAGCATCAGAGGCTCGGAGGGGTTTTGTAGTTGATGGAGATTCCCGAGTGGAAGTGGGATAGTGTCACTATAGACTTTGTGGTTGGGTTGCCTAGGAAAACTAAGAACAGTGACTCTATCTGGGTGATTGTGGATAGGTTGACCAAGTGTGCGCACTTTCTTCCTGTCAACAAGAGGTGGTCCTTGGAGAGGCTTGCACAATTGTATATCAGAGCGATAGTACGGTTGCATGGTGTGCCTTCCAGTATTATTTCTGTCAGAGATCTAAGGTTTACTTCTAGGTTTTGGCAAACTCTACATCAGGCATTGGGGATGAGGTTGAGGTTAAGCTCCGCTTATCATCCACAGACAGATGGTCAGTCGGAGAGGAAAATTCAGTCACTAGAGGATCTCTTGAGAGCTCGTGTGTTGGATCATTTGGGTAGTTGGGAGGAGGTGTTACCATTGGTGGAGTTTACCTACAATAACAGTTATCACTCGAGTATTGGCATGGCACCTTTTGAGGCTTTGTATGGAAGGAGGTGTAGGACTCCATTATGTTGGTATCAGGAGGGTGAGTCAGTAGGTGTTGGTCCAGAGTTGACAAAAGTCCTATGCTGATAGGAGGAGGAGATCCCTAGAGTTTGAGGAGGGATAACACGTGTTTCTCAGGGTGACACCCACTACTGGTGTGGGAAGGGTAGTAAAGGCTAAAAAGCTCACTCCGAGGTTCATTGGTCCTTACCAGATCCTTCGTCGTGTAGGTCCAATAGCTTATCAGTTAGTGTTGCCTCCGGTTCTGTCCAACCTACATGATGTGTTTCGCATTTCACAATTGAAGAAGTACATTAGAGACCCGAGTCGTGTGGTAGAGATGGATGAGGTGCAAGTTAGAGCAAACTTGACCTATGAGAAGAGACCGGTAGCTATGGTTGATCACAAGTTGAAAGAGCTTAGGGGCAAATCCATCAGCTTGGTGAAAGTTCTTTGGGATACAGCTACTGGTGAGGCGACCTGGGAGGTGGAGAGTCAGTTCAAGGAACATATCGATTTCTCTTTTCAGGTAAGCCTATTTTCAGGGACGAAAATTCCTATTTGTTAGGAGGTATTGTAACGTAGTTAGTAGCCCAGAACGGGCCGTTCCAAAATTGGAACGAGCCGTTTCGAACTACTAAATAGGCCTATAAATCCTAGTTGGGAGCGGGCCGTTCCAAACAGGGTCGTTGTGAGTAAAAGGCAACCCTAGAACAGGCCGTTATAGTTTGAGAACGGGTCGTTCTGCATGTGAATTTTACACATGACATTTGAGTGAAGAACGAGCCATTCCAGATTCGAAACGGGTCATTTTGGCCACTCCATAATTCTATAAATAGGCCACATGAAGAGAAAGATGGGAAACTTAGAGAGAGGTTTTAGAGAGAAGTTTTAGAGAGAAGGACTCTGGGTCTGTGAGCTCCTTTCTTTCCCAACTTTCTTTGTATGATTCTTCTTCTCCTCTAGATCACTAAAGTCCTTGAATAGCATGTTAACCTAATTTTCTTTTGAGTGCATTGTCTATATTGTTTGGTCTCGGTTTGTGTAATATTTTGCCTACCTATATGTGCTTTTTATTTTGCCTTATTGAGTTCATAATTTGCTATTAGTTCTAGCAAATTTCTTTAGAGTTAGGTTTCCTTTGTGTACTTAAGTTTTCAAATCACTTTCTATTGAAAATTCTTAAAAAAATTTGTGTCTCAAGTGTTTAATACTACTTCTAGTGCACTAATTTTTGTGGATTCAAATAAAAAAAAAGAGAGTAAAGAGGCTGGAAAACAGAGGAAAATACAGAGCCTAGAGTTTCAAAAAAAAATTCAAAGAAAAGTGTACAAAAAGAATCCAACACAAAACCTAAAAACTAGTGCACTAGTTTCACCAATTTTCACTTGAATTTTGACCAATTTAGTAGTCTCGGTTTCTATAGCTTGGAATCTTAAAAAAATTTGAAACAAAAGGCAAATATAATCTCTGGAATCTTAATTTGAATATAGAAAAAGAAATAATAAAAAAAATAGTTAAAGCAATTTAAATTGAAATAGCCGAGAGGTGTTCATTGACAAAATTTCACTTGATTCCTTGTTATTGTTTTGACTACTATTTGGTTTATACTTATCCAATTGCTTTGAATTTTTTGTGTGTTGTTCATCTACTCTAGTACCTATCTAGGAACCTTCCTAACTGTGTGCTAGCTTTCTTTGGAGTCTTAATTTTCAGTTTTACTTGTTGATCTTCTTTGAGTCTTGTCATATACACCTATTACTCTTCATTTTTGGTATAAGCTTTTCAAATTGTGCTTTGTTACTTGTCTAGTTTTCTTTCATTAAATTCCCTGTGATGGAAGTGGCCTCAAATCCTTGCTTAAGGATCAAACATTGACTCAACAAAAAGTAGGAAAAGTCTTGGACATTAAAGACTTCAAAATTTGACCTAATTTAGTGACCAAACTTTTCCTAAACTACCTTCACAAGAGTGATCATTCCCTTAACCTTGTGAGTAGCCTACATTAATCACATTGTTGTGTTATTTGTGCAGGGTCCAGGAGCAAGCAAAAACATAGATTAGTGGCGGATTGGAACACTTAAACAAGTGTTGGAAAATTTGGACAACAAATCCGTCACTAATTGGTCACTAAAGCCGCCACAAATTGTTTCCTAGTGTAGTTTAATTTTTTGCAATTTCTCTTGTATTTTTAATCAATTTGTAAAGCTTGGAGGGAGTATTAAGAAGCTGGTCAGGTATATTTAATCCCTTGGTAGCTCACTCACGTGTAGTACTAGTGGAAGTGACTTGGAAATTTCATATGTTTCAAGCTTCCACTTAGGGCAAAACGACTAGTTGCTTAATCTTGCTTCCTTTAAGTGTTTGATCTTTAATTTTGTTTATTTTGCTGCCTTGATTCGACTAGCCTTGTGTAGAATTACTTGTTCACGTTTAGATAGCTTAAAAACAATTGTGAAAAGCATACTACATAAAAATCTTTGTGAAAATTTTTGTGGAATTGAAAATACCACAAAGGAGTTTAGTGATTTCCACTTGAAAAGGCTTGGTTATTAAGTGGCTCTTAGTAGCTCACCTCCCTTGATAGTGCAATTTGTACACTTAGACTTCCAAGTGTTATTTTTGTTCCTAGAAAAGACCAAAAATATTTTCTTTTTGCATTGCATTTTAAAAATTCTTGAAACTTAACTAGTTTGCTTAACATTTTCTCTTGTTTTTAAACTTTTAAATTCAATGTGTTTAATTGTCAAGTTTGCTATATGCTTGCTTCTGGACGTTTAAGGGAAACAATCTCTAAGTTCCAAAGGCTTAGTGTTGTTTAGAACCACGTTTAGCTAGTAATCTTTAGCCAACTTTTCTTTAGGAATTTTTGAAAACTTATTTTGGAAAACTCTTTTTGTTTAATTATGAGAAAACATTCCTCAAGTGGTAGGGACTTAAGCTCCCCAAAAGGTTTTTCACATCCTACTCAAGAGCTTAACACTAACACTTTGGACAAAGCAAGAAGTGTTAACAAGAGAAAAAGAAAAACTTGAAAGAAAAGCACGACTTGCAATTTTAGAGGAAGAAATTCAAATTCTTAAACAAAAGCAAGAAAAACTTTTAGCAAAACAAAAATTGAGAAAAACAAGAGCAAAAGAAAGAAAAAAAGCATTTTTGTTAGGGAAGAGTAAGGAGGAAAATATCTCCTCTAAAGGACTTGTGAGTGAAGAGAGTTGTTCTATAAACCATTTGCAAAATACTCTCTTCATACATCAAGACCTTAACTCTTACCCCTATGCTACCACTAGTCATGAAGTGGAGATTCTAAAACAAAATATTTTAAAGAAAAATGAATCTCAACTTCAAGATGTAGTGAAGAAGGAGTGGACTACACTTAGATCTACTTCTTATGCTACTTCCTTGGAGGTGCCCAAGGAAGATAACCTTCCTCTCTTTAGGACTCCTTCTACCTTAGTTGTTCTAATAATGCACCCAAATTTTGGAAAATATTGTTTGATAGATACATCTTGTCGTATTTCATATTCTATTTTTGATCTTATGGGAAGTTCATCTTTATTTAAACTTAATTTGCACCCTTCCCTACAAGACAAAAATAGTTTATATGAGTTTTCAAGATTTTCCAAGACATTTTATCTACCAAACAATATGATTCAAAATTTTTTAGGACGTTTTCTAGTATTTGTTTCTTTATATTTTAGGAAAAGCCTAGGTTACCATTTAGGGTACTTTAGGCAAGATGTTGTAGTTTTTAAGAATCACTCTTTTCATTGTCTTAACCATAGTGTCATTACATTTTTAGGATTTCATTCTAGGTTATATTTAGAAGAGAATCCTATTTTTACTTTTAGGGATTCTAATTTTGATAGTTTATTTTTCTTTCTTAGGCTAGATAGAAGGACTCCTCTTAGGATCCACATTCCATTTTCTTTTCATGAACATGTCACCTCTTATACATGGTTTGTTGTGCATGTAGGTGATGATTTTTCTCCCATGGATCCTCGTGATTTGAGGACAAATCCTTTTCAAGAGGGAGGTGATGATGGAATCATGCCTAGGAAGCCAAGGGGTGACACATTGAAGGAGCCAAGAGGAATTGGCTAGACATGAAGGTTTGGGCCAGTCAAGGCCCAATGGGCCAGATGGGCCTAGAAGGCCCAATTTGAGCATCACATGGGCCATCTCTTAATAAATCCATTTTTCTTATATTTTGTACATATTATATTAGTATAGGTTTCACATATTTTGGTCTTGTATTTTGGACCACATAGAGTAGCATTTTTGGGCCATAGGCTTATTGGGCTTAGTTTTGGGCTTCATGGGCCTTTGGGCTTTTGGTACCCAATATTGGGCTCATTTTCATTCTTGTAATTTTTCCTATTCTTTGTATTTGATTGACCATTGTATTTAGGTCATTAGATTAGGATTTAAGGAGGATTATTAGTTTAAGTGAATTAGGAAAAACTAGGTTTAATTTAGCATGCATTTAAGTTGCATTTTGAGTCACATCGATGGTGCCACCTTGGCTGAACATGTGTGACTCAAATTCAACCCTAAATGCACACTAAATCAAACCTAAATACACCTAGCATCAATGTGAACCGGACTTGCACATGTGAGTTAAGTTTTGAATTCAAAATTCAAAACTAGGTTTAATTTAGCATGCATTTAAGTTGCATTTTGAGTCACATGGATGGTGCCACCTTGGCTGAACATGTGTGACTCAAATTCAACCCTAAATGCACACTAAATCAAACCTAAATACACCTAGCATTGTCGCCACCCGCCGAAACGGACCTTGGCATTCGCGACGATGGTCGGACTCTTATTAATGTTTTGAAAAGTTGTGGATTGTTAGAACGACTTATTCTCAAACTGAGACCTCATCGAACTAACAATTTTATTAAATGATTCACCAATCCATGTTAATCCCAAGCGGGACCCTCCATGGATTAGTGGTTTTCGTAAAAAGAAGGGTTCTTGGAGTCGCCACCAATGTTTTACTCAAAACATTGGAAAAAGGGATAAGGCAATTGATTTTCGCAAATCAACCTTGGCCATTACAACCAGAGTTGGGTAAGGGAGTCGGTTACGTGTGAGGAAGGTGTTAGCACCCCACAACGCCCCTTTCGGGTTCCCTATGACAGATTATTTCATAAATAACAGTGTAAAATTACTAAATTACCCCTATTTATTATAAACGGTTATGAATAAGATATCTACATGATGAATAATTTAAACATGCGATGCAACAATCAAAAAGCAGTAAAAGGAAGGATTTTGAAGAAGAAACCTTTGAAGCGTGCTTTTATATATTCAAATGTTAGGAGGCTTTTTGGCGCTCCCTCCCTCTACAAGCTCGCTCGCTCCTTCCTAAAAAATAATTTTTACTATGGAAATCCAAAAGATTTCCCTTCGACTAAGTTCGAGACTCAAGCAAATGGCTCGTGACTCAAGAACTTCGTCGGATCGACTCCCAGAGAGATTTCTAGGGCAGAACACTGCTCAAAAACCCCAGAATACTCAAGGAGGGAGTCAAAACTGTGTGGAAAAGTGTCAAATGACGTCCAAATGACGTCCTATTTATAGGGATGAGGCGCAGTACGGCCCCTGGGATCAATACGGCCCGTATTGAGTTTTCGTACTTCAATACGGCCGTATTGAATTCAGTACGGCCGTATTGAAATACAGAAACTTCAATACGGCCGTATTGGTTTCAGTACGGCCGTATTGTAGTACAAAATGTGCAGTACGGCCGTACTGAACTCCAAGGAGGCCGTATTGAGCTCCAAACCTCCCACTTTCTTATTTTTGGCTACTCTAAGACCTCTAAACCTACAGATAGTCATCCTATGGTCTTCTGGGAGTCCTTCTGGCTGACTTTCCTTTGATCTTTGAGAGTCTTCGAGTCTTATTTCCGACCCGGACAATTTTAGGGGTCTACAGCTGCCCCCCCCTTTACTTAGTCAAACGGCCTTTTGGTGTACCGTTTGATAAGTAAAGGAGTTGACCCAATTGTCCGGGGAATAAGCCATCCTTCCGACTTGTAGTGTCTTCAGGTGGGAAAATTGTTGAGTAGCCTCTCCAGGTTGAGTTTGCCCTCTCCAGGGTGAGTATTAGTCGTCGCCTCTCCAGGCTCATGCATACCTCCGTGTTCTTGACAACCTCGGGGTAGCTGAGTACCGCCTCTCCAGGCTATACCAACGTGTTCTTGACAACCTCGTGGTAGTTGCATACCTCCGTGTTCTTGACAACCTCGGGGTAGCCGAGTACCGCCTCTCCAGGCTATACCAACGTGTTCTTGACAACCTCGTGGTAGTTGCATACCTCCGTGTTCTTGACAACCTCGGGGTAGCCGAGTACCGCCTCTCCAGGCTATACCAACGTGTTCTTGACAACCTCGTGGTAGTTGCATACCTCCGTGTTCTTGACAACCTCGGGGTAGCCGAGTACCGCCTCTCCAGGCTATACCAACGTGTTCTTGACAACCTCGTGGTAGTTGCATACCTCCGTGTTCTTGACAACTTCGGGGGTAGCGTGAGTTTTCCCTCTCCAGGGTATACCAACGTGTTCTTGACAACCTCGTGGTAGTTGCATACCTCCGTGTTCTTGACAACCTCGGGGTAGCCGAGTACCGCCTCTCCAGGCTATACCAACGTGTTCTTGACAACCTCGTGGTAGTTGCATACCTCCGTGTTCTTGACAACCTCGGGGTAGCCGAGTACCGCCTCTCCAGGCTATACCAACGTGTTCTTGACAACCTCGTGGTAGTTGCATACCTCCGTGTTCTTGACAACCTCGGGGTAGCCGAGTACCGCCTCTCCAGGCTATACCAGCGTGTTCTTGACGACACTGGCAGTTGCATACCTCCGTGTTCTTGACAACCTCGGGGTAGCCGAGTACCGCCTCTCCAGGCTATACCAACGTGTTCTTGACAACCTCGTGGTAGTTGCATACCTCCGTGTTCTTGACAACCTCGGGGTAGCCGAGTACCGCCTCTCCAGGCTATACCAACGTGTTCTTGACAACCTCGTGGTAGTTGCATACCTCCGTGTTCTTGACAACCTCGGGGTAGCCGAGTACCGCCTCTCCAGGCTATACCAACGTGTTCTTGACAACCTCGTGGTAGTTGCATACCTCCGTGTTCTTGACAACCTCGGGGTAGCCGAGTACCGCCTCTCCAGGCTATACCAACGTGTTCTTGACAACCTCGTGGTAGTTGCATACCTCCGTGTTCTTGACAACTTCGGGGTAGCGTGAGTTTTCCCTCTCCAGGGTATACCAACGTGTTCTTGACAACCTCGTGGTAGTTGCATACCTCCGTGTTCTTGACAACCTCGGGGTAGCCGAGTACCGCCTCTCCAGGCTATACCAACGTGTTCTTGACAACCTCGTGGTAGTTGCATACCTCCGTGTTCTTGACAACCTCGGGGTAGCCGAGTACCGCCTCTCCAGGCTATACCAACGTGTTCTTGACAACCTCGTGGTAGTTGCATACCTCCGTGTTCTTGACAACCTCGGGGTAGCCGAGTACCGCCTCTCCAGGCTATACCAGCGTGTTCTTGACGACACTGGCAGTTGCATACCTCCGTGTTCTTGACAACCTCGGGGTAGCCGAGTACCGCCTCTCCAGGCTATACCAACGTGTTCTTGACAACCTCGTGGTAGTTGCATACCTCCGTGTTCTTGACAACCTCGGGGTAGCCGAGTACCGCCTCTCCAGGCTATACCAACGTGTTCTTGACAACCTCGTGGTAGTTGCATACCTCCGTGTTCTTGACAACTTCGGGGTAGCGTGAGTTTTCCCTCTCCAGGGATTTGTGATGATTTTGTCTCCACAGTCCACGATGCTGTTTCGACAATTGTTTTTGATTTTTGTGCCACTGAGGGCTGGATAACGCAGGGATCCGTCTAGGGGATGTGCAGTTACTCATAGGTTCTTGTGTCCCAACTTTGCATTGCGTAATTGGTGCCCATTGAGGAATTTCTGTTTCCTTGGGTTGTAGACACGAAGATGCTCTTTCTGAGATGAGCGGTGCCTTATGATTGGCTGACGTCTTTTCAACGTTGGTGGAGTATCCCGATTATCCTTATTCAGGTGACTCTTTTTGTTTTTCTGGTTTTGTTGCCTCTGTGTAGGCTATTATCCGCTGGGGGATTTTGTCATTGATTGTGATTAGCCTCTTCTGTTAGGCGGATCATCTTGACGCATGATGTTTGGCTGAAAGCCGATTTCCACTTGGGGAATGGTTTATTGATGTTTTTGATTTTTTGCTTTTTGAAGGAGTGCGTCTGAGTAGGCGAATGATCTTGATGTTCCGAGTGTCGGATTCCGCTTGGGGAATGATTATTAATCTTTTTGATTTTTCCTCTTTTTGAAGGGGTGCCTCTGAGTAGGCGAATGATCTTGATGTTCGGTGTTCGGCTGAGTGCCGGATTCCGTTTGGGGAATGGTTATTGATGTTTTTGATTTTTTGCTTTTTGAAGGGGTGCCTCTGAGTAGGCGAATGGGGATTGAAGATCTTATGTATCCCAGAGTATTATTTAGAAAGCCTCTTCAGGCTTAGCTTCACTCATCGCTTGAGTTGGAAAGCTATCTTCCACTGAGGAAGTATGAGTCCTTTCGACTTGGATATTCTGTTTAGATGATCAAGCCTCCCTTGGGGAATCTTGCTTGATCTTGGTTTGATAGCTCTCACTGGGGAATTTGGCCTGTGAGTAGAAGCTGAGATATCTCTGGGGAGTATTATTTCGGCAAGCCTCTCCAGGCTCAATTATTCTGATGAGGGAGTATTATTTCGGCAAGCCTCTCCAGGCTCAGTTATTCTGAGAGAGTATTATTTTGGCAAGCCTCTCCAGGCTCGGTTATTCTGATGAGGGAGTATTATTTCGGCGAGCCTCTCCAGGCTCAATTATTCTGAGAGAGTATTATTTCGGCAAGCCTCTCCAGGCTCAGTTATTCTGTATGAGTATTATTTCGGCAAGCCTCTCCAGGCTCAGTTATTCTGTACGATGCGGAATCTTTGCCTTTTTTGTCGAATTTTGACTTTTTCTGTATTTTTGCCTTTTTTGTCATTTTTTGGCTTTTTCTTGTATTTGATTGCTTTTTCTGTCGATTTGCGGTTTTTTCTGTTGACCGCTGCCATACACAAGCAATTTTTCCTATTTTTCTATTTTATGCAATTGCCTCATGAAGAGGTCTTTGAAAATTTCTTTGTGGCTAATACGGCCATATCCATTTCAGTACGCCCGTATTGAGTTGAAAATTTGTTCATAACCCTATTTTTAGTACGGGTGTACTGAACATGATACGGGCGCATTTGTTGTTTCTGAAGTTTGATTTGATTTGATTTGATTTGATTTGATTTTTTTTTTTTTTTTTTTTGAATAAACAGAGAATAAGTGATCTTCCATTACACCTATCATCTGTATGCATGTATGCGGTATGATGCACCTAATTCTATTTGATTTATCTTTCAAAAGAATTAACCGATGCGTTTTTGTTTGGATTCTGCCATTCCTCAAGACGGACTGTGCGCTGCCGTCTTCTATAACCGAGGAATGATGCGTATTATATTGAGATTTGGTATTATCAACCAAGTGATTCTTCCCTTCCTTTAGAAGATATGTCAACCCTCCTATTGACCACTATATCTCCATGTTTCCACTAGATTATCCTAAAATCGCTTGGGACAAGAGAGAAAAGAAAGGAAAGGTATATATTTTTCGAAAGTTTGTGTTTTAGAGGGGTTTTTATTTTCATTTTGAAAAATGGTTTTTGTAAGAATGGCTGGCCAAGGTAGGCTTATTGTGTTTAGGCTTGTTTGTTTAAGCATTTATGAAGTTAAGAAAATCTTGTTATTGACGTTGTGATTTTGACAACTTAGATAGCTTCCTTTGAACCTTTTTTGAATTCGGCTCATGGTACCATCATGGATTTCTTTTGTTTTTTGATTGTCCTTATTTTTTTCCTAAAACACCCTTTTATGGCGTCTTAGCGGACCTTTGTTTTTGTTTATTTTTGCAACCCTAATTTTTGCCTAGGTCACCCTTTCGTGGGATTCCTAGCGGGTCTTTTGCTCTTATTTTTGCGCAGCCCCCTTTTTGGGTTTCCTGCCGAGCTTTCTTTTATTTTAAAAGATTTCTTTTTATCCATGATGGCACTTGTCGAGGCCAAGGGAAGGTGCTCCAAGTTGTCACACACACTTCCACATAAAAATGATGCGGGTTTATTGTTATTAAGACAATTTTAACCTCATTTATGCTTATTCAAACAGGGTTAAATAATGCGGCCTAGAAATTTATTGTAAGCGAGAAAAGAAGCAATAAGAAATGAATAAAGAATGATTTTATTATAATCATAATGGAAACATGTGCCCTATCGAGGCTCGGGGGTCGGGCTGTCCCCGAGGAGTAATCTCTAATAGTCATCAGGTCTATACATCCCTATCGGAAGGAAAAGAGCACTTGATGACGACGACCGGCCTTGACGCTTGTGAACCGGCCTTCCTAAAGATCTGGCTTAAAGAACGTCAAGAAGGATCTTTGTTCCTCTTCGTTCTTTGATCTTTATTAGGGTCATATCCTAACCCTTGTTTTCCCGGATTATCTTTGATAGTGGGTAGCTCGGGAATTCCTTGGGAATCCTTGCCAAGTCCTTGTCCCGGCAAGTATCCGTTCTTGGTGAGCATGTAGGCTACCTTCTTCATTTCTCGGGGAAACGTTTCAACATTGGAAATCTCCAATGCTTGGAAGGCGGTTTCTAAAGCTTCCTCTGCTGCATCCACGTAAGGTATGGTGGATGGCTTACTGATGAGTATGTCATCTTCAGCTTGTACAGTCACCAGCTTGTCACCCACTATGAATTTGACTTTCTGGTGGAGCGTAGAAGGAACAACTTTCGCATCATGAATCCAAGGTCGGCCGAGGAGACAGCTGTACGCGGGGAGTAATGTCCATCACTTGAAATTCGACGTTTGAAGATGGTGGGTCCAATTTGGATTGGGAGATTGACTTCTCCCACCACTTCTCTTTTAGAACCGTCGAAAGCTCGGACGATCATGTTGCTCGGGCGCATTTGGACTCCCTTGATTGCCATTTGATCGAATGTTCTTTTTGGCATCACGTTCAAGGAAGATCCATTATCTACCAAGACTTTAGCGATGTGATACTCCTTGCACTTTACAGAGATGTGCAAGGGCTTGTTGTGGTTTGGTCCCTCAGCGGGGATTTCTTCATCGGTGAAAGAGAGGTGATCACTAGCCGTGATGTGACTAACAATCCCCTCAAACTTGTCTTGGGAGATAGTGTGCGACACGTATGCCTCGTTCAAGACTTTCAACAGAGCTTGCCGATGCGGTTCGGAGCATAGGATCAACGACAACAGAGTAATCTTTGCTGGCGTCTTATGAAGTTGATCCATGATGGAGTACTCGCTCTGTCGGATATACTTTAACAGCTTGTCTGTCTCCTCCTCGGATTCTTTGTTTTCCTCGGTTTTCTCTTCTTTTTCTTTCCCTTTATTCTTGGGAGCTTTATCATGAAGATCTTCGGGAGTGTAGATCCTGCCACTCCTAGTCATGCCCCCAAGTCCAGCGATGTTAGAGATATCGCTGTCGGCAGAAGAAAGGATGTCGTATATCCTTGGCACAGCCTTATTTGATTCGTAGGGAAAAGGTCTTGAAGCAGTGATCCTTAACGGTGTCGGACCTTCCCCTTTATTCGTCTTGATTACCAACAACGGAGTTGATGTGCGCTCGCTTGGCGCGGTTGTTGGCTTACAATTAATAACAAATGGCGTGCGATCCATCTTTGAACATACGCATCGATTAATCCTTTCTTTTTATTAATGTTTTTTTTTAATGAATTACTAGGAGGGATGTATGAAATGCAAAACTAGATCCCTCCATGATCTTTGATAAGAATGCATGATATGAGATGATGGCGTTGAACATGCATGCATTGTGTTTATTCAACTAAGCATTATCATGTTTTTAGGATGTCCCTAAGATGATGCATGATATTGCTTGGTTTGGATAAATAACCCTTTTTTCTTTTTTTTGGGTATTTTGTTTTTTGTATTTTTGGGTGAAAAGGGAAACTACCTATATGAATGTGATGAAGGTAGATGTTAACACCATGTAATGGAAGATTCTTATTCCTATTTATTTTTATTTTAAAAAGGAATTTTGTATGTTTAAAGAATGCAATGTATGCTCAAACAATGTCACATAAACAATGCACAAACAATTCACTCATCCACGAACAGTCACGAGCGAATCACGAGGTAGGGGTATCCTGCAGAAAAGTGCATATTCAAGGTGGTTCTAACTGTTCTCACTGGTCTGAGGCCCCCAAGGTGCCCCCATTATAGGGACCCAATTCCTCTCGTCGTAAGTCGATGGAAAGTTCCAACGCACTGTCGGACTTGAGTTCATGGTTATCACCTTGAGTGATGCTTTCCGACAACGGTCTACGGGCACCTATAGACCCATTCGACAACCGGCCGTACTAACATCCACTCCCTATGGCTTTCCACTCATGCCCCCGGGTATAGAGGGAACTGTTGTGTGCAAAGGTTTGTGTACAGTTTTTATTTCAAACAATTGCGGAAATTTAAACATACAACAGTTATTAAAGCCAAATAGATAAAGCATGTTATCATACAAGTAAGGGGTAATAAAGTAATTTTAAACTATTATTTTGAAAAGAATCCATCACTAAATGGGACTGACTCTCGAGGCTTCCCCAGTGGAGTCGCCATCTGTCGCCACCCGCCGAAACGGACCTTGGCATTCGCGACGATGGTCGGACTCTTATTAATGTTTTGAAAAGTGGTGGATTGTTAGAACGACTTATTCTCAAACTGAGACCTCATCGAACTAACAATTTTATTAAATGATTCACCAATCCATGTTAATCCCAAGCGGGACCCTCCATGGATTAGTGGTTTTCGTAAAAAGAAGGGTTCTTGGAGTCGCCACCAATGTTTTACTCAAAACATTGGAAAAAGGGATAAGGCAATTGATTTTCGCAAATCAACCTTGGCCATTACAACCAGAGTTGGGTAAGGGAGTCGGTTACGTGTGAGGAAGGTGTTAGCACCCCACAACGCCCCTTTCGGGTTCCCTATGACAGATTATTTCATAAATAACAGTGTAAAATTACTAAATTACCCCTATTTATTATAAACGGTTATGAATAAGATATCTACATGATGAATAATTTAAACATGCGATGCAACAATCAGAAAGCAGTAAAAGGAAGGATTTTGAAGAAGAAACCTTTGAAGCGTGCTTTTATATATTCAAATGTTAGGAGGCTTTTTGGCGCTCCCTCCCTCTACAAGCTCGCTCGCTCCTTCCTAAAAAATAATTTTTACTATGGAAATCCAAAAGATTTCCCTTCGACTAAGTTCGAGACTCAAGCAAATGGCTCGTGACTCAAGAACTTCGTCGGATCGACTCCCAGAGAGATTTCTAGGGCAGAACACTGCTCAAAAACCCCAGAATACTCAAGGAGGGAGTCAAAACTGTGTGGAAAAGTGTCAAATGACGTCCAAATGACGTCCTATTTATAGGGATGAGGCGCAGTACGGCCCCTGGGATCAATACGGCCCGTATTGAGTTTTTGTACTTCAATACGGCCGTATTGAATTCAGTATGGCCGTATTGAAATACAGAAACTTCAATACGGCCGTATTGGTTTCAGTACGGCCGTATTGTAGTACAAAATGTGCAGTACGGCCGTACTGAACTCCAAGGAGGCCGTATTGAGCTCCAAACCTCTCACTTTCTTATTTTTGGCTACTCTAAGACCTCTAAACCTACAGATAGTCATCCTATGGTCTTCTGGGAGTCCTTCTGGCTGACTTTCCTTTGATCTTTGAGAGTCTTCGAGTCTTATTTCCGACCCGGACAATTTTAGGGGTCTACAAGCATCAATGTGAACCGGACTTGCACATGTGAGTTAAGTTTTGAATTCAAAATTCAAAACTAGGTTTAATTTAGCATGCATTTAAGTTGCATTTTGAGTCACATGGATGGTGCCACCTTGGCTGAACATGTGTGACTCAAATTCAACCCTAAATGCACACTAAATCAAACCTAAATACACCTAGCATCAATGTGAACCGGACTTGCACATGTGAGTTAAGTTTTGAATTCAAATTCAAAATTTGAATTCAAAATTTGGCGCCACATGTGAAGCCTCCACATTGGCCCCAAGTGTCCCTAATTCCGGATCCATTTAAGCTTCCTCCTTCACTCATTGTATTCATTTTTGACATATATGAAATTTGAGAGCTTACTTCAGCCAAATTTCGTCCAAAAGTCACCAAGAGAGAGCCATCACTTTTTAGAAACCCTAGCTAGGTTTTCTACCTTTTGAAGTGAGCTTTCCTTTGTTCCTTAAGCTTGGATGCTTCCATCCATAGCCTAGGAAACCTTAGATCTAAAAATCTTCGTCCAATCAAGTGTTCTTACCTTTGGTTCAAGTCTCCTTGAAGAGGATCCGAGCATAGGAGAAGCTAAGGAGAAGAACTCCAATCACTCCTCCTTCCTTCTCCATCAGGTGGGCAGACCATGTATGATGTATGATGCATAATTGCATGTGATGCCTTATGGCATGAGTCTAGCCTAGGACTTGAGGAGAGGGAAAATATTTTTGAACTGGAAGAGCTCACATAGAGTCTCTTGAGAGTGGTGCTTGGATAGGTCACTGATATATAAGAGTGGTGCTTAGGTAGGTCACTGGATTTGGGTGAGAGTGGTGCTTAGGTAGGCCACTAGGTTGGGTGAGTCTCTTCTAAGTCCTTATCTAGTGTTGGAGCGGAGTATGAGGTCAAGGGTTATTCCCTTAACCAAGTACTTGTGAAGGTGCGTGGATCCTTGAGGATAGTCGGCAGGCGAACTCCACAAGTGAATTGGTAATGCATGCCAAGGTCGTGGTAAGCCTGTACCCAACTATGTTATACCTGACGGTGGACCCAGACATCAATTATGTAAGTGACATCATCCGAGTAAACCCGAGTGAGGATTTTTATCCTATTTAGCAGTGATCGAGCGGGTGCACTGGGCGTGAAAACGGTTGGGGTGGTTTCGGTAGGATTGCAATATCACTTATACTGCTCTACTGTTAGGGAGATCTCCTAGGTGTATGCGTGACGATGCATTAGATGATTGATATGCATTGATATCTGTCATGAGTTGCATGTATTTCATGATTGTTATGATGATGAAGTGTATGGTGTTTGACTTCATGTTTGATGAATGGATGATTGATTAAGGTGGAAGTTCCTTTGGGACTTGATTTGGATGCATGTGTAGTATAGATTTTATTTTGTACTAGTATGATTGCTTTTTGAACTCTAGCTTACCCTTCTATTTCCATGTAGATGGACTGCGATGATCATACTTGTTGATGAGGTTCTTCTTGAAGAAAACCTCAAGGAATGCTCTTCATCCTCTTCTCGGATCCTTGGAAGAATGGCAAGGATTGGAAGCTCCAAGAAGAAGCAAGTGTAGCCAAGTATAACCTAGCTATCTCGGATAGAAAGTGTTGATGCCTAACTCTACAAGGAGAGGATCTCAAGTAGGGTAGAGATTAGGCTAAGGGAGACTTTCGGAGGAGAGATTTCAAAAGTAGAATTCTCATTCAATTAATTCCAAAAGTGATACAAAACTCGGCCAAGCATGAATTTATAGGCAAAATTAGGTTAAGGGTGCACGTTGGGTTAACCTAAGGTTAAGTAAAACCATGGTATGGTTTACTTTATTTTTGGACTAGGGTATTTTATTAAGGTGAGAAAATAGGCCTAGATGTATTTTTGGTGAGCATTGGATTTATTTTTGGACTTGGCAAGGCTTAGGCCCAAGTGGAGGGCACCTAGGTTGCATGGTCTTATCATGCACTTAGTTGTAGCTTAGCCAAACTCAAAGATTCCATCCTTGGCCACCAAGTAGCATCTAGGGTTAATTTGGGTTTCATTTGAAGTGTATTTGGCATTACATTTTCGGCCATACACTCCCAAATGCAACCCTAAATGTTCCCTCCCCTATAAATACCCTAAACCTTGCACCTTGTAAATACTTTGGAATATATGAATTTGAGTGAGCATTTTTTCCTCAAATCCTCTCCTTAGTCACCTAGGTCATCACGGCCTAGACCTCCCCTCTCCTCCCTTGAGTGAGTTTAGGGTTTATTGAGTGGCCTTCATCTCCACTTGGTGAAGTGAGCCAACCTAGAACCACCTAGACACCTTTCTCCTCCATTTTCTCATATTCACCCATTCCAAACACCATACGCCCATTCTCCTTTTCTTGCACCCTTAAAGGAAAGTCCAGCCCCTAAAGCCATCATCTTAGCCGTGGCAAGGAGACTCTCTCCCACCTCGGACATCTTGGTCTCTCCTATGGTGGAAGGAGTCCATCATTTGGTATCATGAGCTTAGGTTGTCTTCAAGGGTAACTAATTTTCTTTCATTTCTTTGAGTCTTCTTTGACCTCTTCTTTGAGTCCATTGTCATCCATGAAAACCTTGTTATAAATTTCTTTTTATGTTACTTCATGGTTCATTGCTTATTCATGAGCCTCCTTTTGTGCTTTAGGGTTTTTCTTGAGTCTTAGGTTCTTGTGTGCCATTTCTTTTGCTTTTACTCTTGAGTGCTGGAAAAATATATTATAAACATCAAGAACATGTCTTGCATCTCTTTTTGATCTTTTTATCTTTTAAGTTTTGTCAAAAGTGTGTTTCTCTCACCCATCTCAAAAAGACAAATATCTATATGTATGATGCACCCATTTAATGTATGAGAAAATGAAAAACATGTGATGTATGTGCTTTTCCATGAGGTGGCCGAAAATTTACTGCACCATTTAGAAGTCATTCATGCATGTTGATTAGTTCTTGGCATGCTCCAAATTTGTGTTGAAATCTGTGTTATTTGCTTCCTACACATACATGATTGGCCACCTTTCCATGATCATTATTACATGATTATTCCTTTGTCCTTTGTGTACATGTGTGAGTGATACAATCTTGTGTGTGAGTGCTGGAATCTTTGTCAAAAATTTGCACAAAAAGAAAGAATTAGTACAAGACACACTCCACTCACAATATGTCTCCTCACCCACTCATGTGTTGCCACTTGTCTCTCTAAATTTGACTCCTTTTTGTCCTGCATTTTTAATCACCCACAAGTCTAAAATCCAAGAAACATTTTTAAAAGAAAAATAGAAACAAAACTGGACAGAAAAAATGAAAAAAAAATCGTGACCAAAAAAGGACAAAAGAAAAACAAAAGGACTTGTTGCTAGACTTGTGGACTTTGACCTAATTACCCTTGCACATTGGAGTTGGACTTGGACTGAATTTTTGGATCTTATTGAGACACAAAACCGAGGCTGGACCCTTACAAAAATGGACTTAAAAAAATTCACAATGCAAACCATTAAAGTTTAAACTTCATTCTAGTGCCATTCTAGGACTTTCCCTTTGAGTGCTAGCCTTTTTAATGTGTCTTAATTTTTGCTTGTCTTCTTTGGAACTCTTATGTTTGTCTCATTAATCTCTCTTTGAGTTTAGCTTTTTAATTGAGCATTTTCAATTTTTATTCCCTTTGGTCTCCTTCTTGCTCTTGGTTGGCTTATTGTCTTTGGGTGCAGATGAAGCACTACCTCAAAACCCCCTTAGCAAACTTCTTTGGGGGGGATGAGAGGAGATTAAACCTGTGAAGGTCCCAAGTCCTTTGGAAAGGTTAACATATCTCAAAGAGTGAAAACACTAAAGGAGAGGACTAACCTAGTTTGTTCCTTGTGAAGGGGAGCCAAATTGGAGGAGTTGAAGACTTGAAAATTTTTCTTTCTTACTTGTTTTCTTTCTTGTTTAATTTTTGGCCTCTTGTAACTTGGGCCTTTGTTTTCAATTGTTTTGGGTTGTAATTGGCCATTTTAAACCTATTAGTTTAGGGTAACTCGAAGTAGTGCTTGTGGGAGTGGCTTGAATACCACCAAGGTCACTTCAAGCTCCCACCCTAGGGAATCCGACTAGCATATGCTTTAAGTTGCTTTTCTTTACATGTTTTATAGCTTTAGTAGTATATTTGCTTAGGCTCTTTATTCTTACTTGTTTCATTTTAGAAGGCTATAAGTTGCCTACTAGGGGGTCGTGCACACACACATAAGTATTGTGAAAATTGTTTTGTGAGAAAAGTGTGAAAAGGCTTAGTGATTCTTACTTGAAAAGGCTTGGCTTTTAAGTGATTCCTTGTAGTCCACCTCCCTTGATAGTTCACTTTGTACACTTAGGCCTTTTCCTACCAATCTTGCACCTTGAAAACCCTTTGTGAAAACCTTTTTATCACTCACTCTTTGTGAAAACTTTTTGTACCAATATTTTTACAAAAAATTTGTGAAAACCTTTTCTTGAACAAATATGAGTGATCATTCTAGTGTACATGGTCATAATTCTCATAGTACTAGGTCTAGTGTTAGGGATGAACTTAGGTAATTAAAAGAGTACCTAAGAAAAAAAGAAGAGGAAAATATAAAAAGAGAAGAAGAGCTTAGAAAAAGAGAAAAAGAGAATGATAGGAATAATGAGGAAATAAGACAACTACTTGCAAAGTTGGTTGTGGGAGGAGAGGCTAGTGGTTCTAGACCAAGATTTCCTCCTTCTAAGTCCTCAAAAGGCAAAGGGGTCCACATGCCTACAAGCATACATGAGGAGGAAGAGCATCATACCCAACTTCCAAGTGATAACTTATATAGTAGTCATCACAATGATGATTACTATCAAAGACCCCCAAGACAACCTAGGCATAGGGAGTCTTCCAATGAGGAACCCAACATCACTCTTCCCTCATTTCATGGCAAGGATAATGTGGAAACATACTTAGATTGGGAAATGATAGTGGAACAATTATTCTCTTGCCATGGAATAAGTGAAGAAAGGAAGGTTTCTTTGGCAACCCTTAGCTTCCAAGGGCATGCCATGTATTGGTGGACCTCCTTAGAAAAAGAGAGAAGAATAAATCATGAGCCCCCAATCCAATATTGGAATGAGCTCCGTAGTGCCTTGAGAAGGAGGCATATTCCTCCATACTATGACCAAGAAGAACTTATGGATAAACTTCAAAGATTAAAACAAGGGTCATCTAGTGTGGAAGAAAGAAGGGCTAGGTTCAAGAGAACCTTAACCCTTGTGCCATCCTCATTCTTTTGGTGCCAAAAAAAGATGGCAATAAAGGATGAACACCGTTTATAAAAGCCATCATTAAATAAAGCATAGGTACCCAATCCCTAAGGTAGATGATTTGATGGATGTCTTGCATAGGGCCATTAAATTTTTCCAAATTTGCTTATATGCATGATTAGTGATGCCTTTTTGGGCCTCCCCAATACCCCTAGCACTCTCATTCATCTAAATCATGTACTTAAGGATTGAGTAGGAAAGTTTTAGGAGTTTATTTCCCTAATTGTGGTCTCACATCTTTTAAAGGGACCAATGGAATAGATGAGCTTAAAGATTTGAGGTCAAATCCTTCTCAAGAAGGAGGGGATGATGGAGGACCATCCTTGGAGCTTCATGTGGGACCCATCAATAGGTCCATGGCTAGGAGATTGGAAGAAGATAGGGAATCTAACACCTTTAGAGACATGCTTTTGTGGTTAAAGGATATTGATCAATCTCCTAAGCCTTATTAACATAGAATTTATCTTTTATGCGTATTTTGCCCTTGTCTTTAATTTTCCCATTTTCACCTTGTATTTTGGGTATCTTATGAGGTTAGCGAAAATACACACAGAAGGGGGGGTTGAATGTGTGTGTTTGGATTCGAAGGAAAATTTTAAAGTTATTTCACAAGAGTACTTTTGACAAATTTAAGTAGAATCTTCGTCTAGTGATTTTTGTTTTAACAAAACTAACTTTCAATGTAGAAGATTAAATAAACTGGTTTTCAGTCTGGAAAACGTTATCGTCTGGTAAAATAGCTTTACAAGGTCAAATAAGTTTTCGTCCAAAGCTTTATTGAAAAATGAAGTAGATCAGGTGCAAAGTATGTAATGATGAAAAGTAAAAAGAATGCACAGACAATTATACTGGTTCACTCAATCTGAGCTACATTCAGTTTCCTTCTGCAGAAGGGTTCCACTAATCACAAAGGATTACAAGTATTCTCAGCCACTTCTGGCTCGTCAACTAGATGCTAGTATTCTTAACCACTTCTGGTTCGACAAGTATGATAAGTCATAATTTGATATGTATCTTATCCTTCAATTTAGCTATTTTACATTCCATTCATGGTTAATTATAGGATTTAGATAGATATGTGTGTTGTTGGGCCAAATTGGATAGTTGGGAATTATTATTCTAAATTTTCGCTGTTTTTGGGCTGATGAACATGTCTCGGTCTTCAGGGCATAACTTGGGCTGTAGTGATCCAAATGGTGCAAACTCGGTGGCCCTGGAAAGCTAAGACAAAGACCTAAATATTTGCAGAAGGCGCCGTCGGCCAATTCGATCATCTAGAAGGTCTAATTCGGTGGAAAACAACTCGGTGCGGAAAAGAATATGGAATCCAACTCATCCCACCAACTCATCCCACCAACTCTCCCATTTCGTTTTGTCTAAGCTTTTTCCATTATTTTATATTTCTTATGTGTTATATGAAGGCTATAAATAGGCCTTCACTCTCCCATTGTAAGACATCCCAAAAACACCTTCAAATAAGTTACTCTTGGGTGTTCTTCTACCTCCCTTCTCTTTGTTTTCTTTAAGTTTATTTTCTTTCTTGTAGTTGCAGTTTATGTTTTACTATCCTTTCCTTTTGTATGCATTTTAGTTCTGTTCTTTGCCTCCTCCATGGAAGGCTAGATTGTAGTACTCTTTAACTTGATTTAATGCATTTTCATTTTCCTTGCATTTTCATTTCTAGTTCAAATTTAATGGAAGGCTAAAACCTTTGGGTTGGCTTCTTGTTATGGATTGTAATCTCTGTTTGAGGTTGGGTATGTTTGTGTGTCTCTGTTCTACTTTGTTCTCCTTCATTCAACCTCTATATTAGTATGTCCATGCTTAATGGGCTATGCTTAATGACACAGTTGCTTAATCTGTGAAGAGGTTGATGTTGTATACGTTTGCTTAATTCGTGTAGGGAAATCTTGAGTTAATCTTCGCTTAGTTGGTTAACTCGGATGGAACAAGGATTAAGTGGTTAACAGAGCAATCTTATTATGAACCAAGGATAAGAGAGTTACAATCCGAACAAGGAGCCAATCTATTTTACTTATTGTGTTATCTGCATTTTATTGTGTTATAAAATTAAAAATCTGAACAACCAAACCCCCCCCCACTTCGTGTGTTTAAGCCTTTGACAGAGAAAAATGGTCCTTGAGAGACGACCTAGGACAACTTCCTAGTACTACATTTAATTGTTTTTATTTGACCGGATACGACTTCGATCAAAGTACTCTCGACCACTCTTGGCCCGTTGGCTTCACTCACCAACGCTAGTATTCTCAACCACTTCTGGTTCACAAGTATTCTTTCTACCAACCTCTTCAGGCTTTACAGTAGTTGTGGGTTTTGAGTATGTGTATTACTCTCACAGAGAGGATTGGATAATTTCTACACTCACTAAGATGCGTAACCTTAGTTTTTCTGAGATAGGTGTCTGAGTGTTTGATTACACTCGTAGAGAGGATGAACTATTGGCAACACTCACTAAGATAAGCTATCTTAGTTTTTACACAGATATACAGGAATTTCTTTGAGAAGAAAAAGATAGCTTATGCTTTTGATTTTCTTTTTCGTATTACACGTTTTTCTCTGCTCCTTCTTCTTGGCCTCGATACTTATATACTTTTTGATAAATCTTCCCGTTGCTTTTAATTTGAATTTTTCCGTTACAGCATAGGCTTGTGTCTTGGCAGATGGACACTTCGTTCAGGTTCATGCAGATCTTCTCATTTAATGCATTTGATCTTGCATTAAATGCTTGCTTGTATTTGTGGAGCTTCTCTGTGTAGTTGATTTCTTCGATATCTAACTCCAATCATGATCTAGGTATATTTGTACTTTTCTCATCAGTTTAGCCGCTAAGATGCTATCTTTTTTTGAAAAGTAGGTGTCCTTTCTTTGACGCACTTGGCTTTGACTTGTGAATGCATGCTTGCCCAATTTTTTATTCACGATGATGTCCTCTTGTGTTTCTTGTATAATTCCTTTCAATGTGATTAGCGGACTTCAGACGTGCATCAGCATTCTCGACATCGTCTGGTTACAAGATACTACGTCTGATCTTGACGACCCTTTTCGTCTGAGTGTGGAAGTGATAACTTCATCTTTTATATTGGTTCTTTCTGATGGTCACTTCATGTTGATGCCTTGGCCAATTTGCGTCTGATGCCTCAGGCTTCTGTTGATAGACTTTGTATTTGATTTGAGCCTGAATCAACCTTAGTCTTGATGTTGTCCTTTCTATCGTCTGACATTTTGTCTAGCCAGATTATGCTTGAACATATTCAACTATTTGAACTTTTCGTTATTCGACTGAAACACTAACGTACATGTTAGTAATAACAATATGTATTATATTTTTCACATTCAAAACCTTGGTGGGAATTGCGAATGTGCTTCGTCTGACTTAACATCTTAGACATAGAATTTATTTTACTTGTATTTCTCATTTTACCCTTGTATTTTGGGGTATTTTAGTCATAGGAATTATTTTCACTTGTATTTCCCATTTTACCCTTGCATTATGATTTTTGGACTTGGCAAGGCTTAGGCCCAAGTGGAGGACACCTAAGTTGCATGGTCTTATCATGCACTTAGTTGTAGCTTAGCCAAACTCAAAGATTCCATCCTTGGTCACTAAGTAGCATCTAGGATTAATTTGGGTTTCATTTGAAGTGCATTTGGCATTACATTTTCGGCCATACACTCCCAAATGCAACCCTAAATGCTCCCTCCCCTATAAATTGTTAAGTCAGACGAAGATGAAAGCAATTCCCAGCAAGGTTTTGAATGAGACAAATATAATACATATTGTTATTACTAACAAGTGTGTTAGTGTTTCAGATACAACTACAAGTAAACTGCTAAATAGAGAATATACATCCATACTAGAATCAAGGAAATGTGAGGCAAGCATTGGATAAAGGCTGAGCAAACAAAGGGAATACATTAGATGAAGACTCAAATGATACAAGACCCTGGACGATGGGAAAATCCTAGCAAGAGCACCCTAGACGGAGTCAAGTACTTACAACAGCCAAACTAGACAGAGACTCGAATACACAAACGATGGTCAAGAAAGCTGTATTGCGTCTGAAGACACAACGAGGCGAACTATCTAGCATCCACACTTTCGGAAGAACACATGAAGACATCAAAATAGAAGAAGGAAGATAAGAAAAATGGACGAGCGCTTATCCACAAATCAAAATAGCGTGTGTCAGAGTAAGAACACCTACCATCCAGGAAAATACAACACCTCTGTAGCAACAGTACCAAGAAAGTACAAAAGATCTCGAGAAGTGCAGATTTAGCAAGCAAACATTAAATGCTTAGTCAGAAGCATTAAATGTCACAATTCATGAAGATTGTACAAACCAGATGAAAGAATCAGATGATAAGCAATCATGCATAAGAACGAAGTCTGTTATTACCAAAATGAGACACCAAAGTATCAGACGAAGCCTATAAGGAATAGTCAAGGCAAGACACAAACCAGAGAAGTCGAGAGGGATGAAGCAAGTGACATAGGAAACCAAGCGTCAAGAGATGAATAGTTGGAACACAAACATGTACTAGATGATCATAAAATACTCAGACAAAAATGTGTCTAGTACAACTATCCCAAAGCGCAAATCAGACAAGGCATATGACTAAGGTTAAAAATAAAGCCAACTATGCATCAAAAAAAAGACAACACAAACTGAGAGACACTCCAGATGGAAACAATGTTTGTCTATTCAAATTGTTAATCATACCAAAGAAAAGTCAAAACTCAGACACTGAAGCAAAAGTTAAAGATTGAAATACACAGGACCAACAGATGAAGATGAAGACTAGCATGCAAGCAAATAAAGAATCATGTCTCAAGAAACAAGCCAAGACATCGTCTATGACCACACAAAAGCTTTCAACGTAAAACGTGTGATCTAAGTGAATAAACAAAGAAGAGAAGCACGCAATAGCAAAGCATGAATGTGTCAGAAAAAGTGCATTACTTTTTCAAAAAAGGACAACGGCTATATTACTGCATGACCAGAAAAAGACAAATAATTTCTTGGTCTTAGATAAAGTTAAACACTGCTGCAACGAGACATGGAAGAATACACGCAATGTCTAAGAATAGGAAGCAACATTTAATGCAAGACCAAATGCATTAAATGAAAGGATCAAACTAGTTATGAACGACTATATTAGCTTCAACGGACATATGCAACGGGAAGCTTCGCGTCAACGGACATTCAAAATCAAGCAACGGAAGATTCTACAAGAATATATATATATATATATATATATATATATATATATATATATATATATATATATATATATATATATCACTACCTCAAACCTTAAAAGGCAAGAAGCAATGAAAGAATGATTATATGCCTTGCCCTGGGCTTTTTGATTGGAAGAAAAATAGTGATATCAAGCCCACAAGACAAAGACTAGAGATGAGCATACATAGTCATATGTACAATGTAATATTGTATTTTTATCTCTGTAGACTAAGGTGTTCGAAATGTTAGTGATGGACTAAACCTTAGTGAGTGTTGTAAAACTATGTATCCTCTCCATGAGAGTAACCCAAATACTCAAACACAACTCTCTGTAAAACTAAGGTAACAAACCTTAGTGAGTGTAGGAAATTTCCAATCCTCTCTGTGAGAGTTATGTATGCACTCAACCAAAACAGTCTAGCCAACATTGTAAAGCCTGAAGAGGCTAGGAAAAGAATACTTGTAAAGCCTGGAGGGGCTTGTCAAAGAATACTTGTAAAGCCTGGAGGGGCTTGTCAAAGAATACTCACTACTAGCCAGAAGTGGATGAGAAGAATATACTAGCGTTGGTGAGTGAAGCCGACGGGCCAGGAGTGGTCGAGAATACTTGGAGAACCAGAAGTGGTTTAAGAATACTAGCATTGGTGAGTGAAGCTGACGGGCCAGGAGTGGTCGAGAATACTCAGGGCCAGGAGTGGTCGAGAATACTCAGGTCCAAGAGTGGACGATAATACTCAATGTTCTTCATTTCATATCTAGTGGAACCCTTCAAGTTGAAGGAGACTGGACGTAGCTCTGTTGAGCAAACCAGTATAAAAAGATTGCATCCTTATATTTACTTAGACGCAAATCTTCCTTACTGATTGAACATTTGTGAAAGACTTCGTTCAGTGTTTATATATCTTTAAAACAACTTATAGACGAAGATGCTATTTTTTCTTGACAAACTTATTTCACTGAAAGTTTCATCTGATACTTATTCTTAAACGAAACTATCTTGAAAAGGAAAATGTAATAACTTCAATTAATATTTTTACGAGACATTTTTCCTAGTGGACGATAAATCCTTCAGACGCATTGATCGTATGTTAAGCAAACTCTACACAACCGTCTGATATTCAAAAGTGCAGTGGACGAAGAGCACTACTCTTGCGAAAACGGTTTTAAAATACCTTTGTTCACAAACACATATTCAACCCCCCCTTCTATGTGTTTTTCTACTAACCTCACAAATACCCTAAACCATGCACCTTGTAAATACTTTGGAATATATGAATTTGAGTGAGCATCTTTGCCTCAAATCCTCCCCTTAGTCACCTAGGTCATCAAAGCCTAGACCTCCCATCTTTTCCCTTGAGTGAGTTTAGGGTTTATTGAGTGACCTTCATCTCCACTTCTAAACACCACACGCCCATTCTCCTTTTCCTACACCCTTGAAGGAAAGTCCAGCCCCTAAAGCCATTATCTTGGTTGTGGCAAGTGTTAGAAAAGAATGGCTCAATCCAAGAGGGGGGTGAATTGGATTCTATGACACTTTAAAAAATTTTCAGAGTTTTTAGGATCTTTATTTCAATTTAAACTTTTCTAAAAATGAATTTTCAATGGAGTTTCTTAAAGACTTGTTAATGAAGAATGAATCCTATATGTTTTCTTGATTAACCAATAGAACAATATGTAATGCTCAGTTCAAACCAATGTTGCTCATGCAAACATGTTAATCAAGAACAATCTTTTCAATATACAATCAAGATATTACACAAAGTAAAAGATAAGGGTAAGAGAAGATTGCACAAGTCTTTTATCTTGGGTCAGCCACTCCACATGTGACCTACATCCAGTTTTCAATCATAACCTGATCAAGATTTGTTCCACTATCTTAATGAAGAAGGTTTACAAGCATACCACACATGCATACACTCCTACATTCAAGATAACCACTTTCTTTACCTCAAGAAAGCACCCCTTGTAGAAACCCACTACAAGAATTCCGTGTAGAAACCCGCTACAAGTATTCACAAAGAATTAAGGAACGAATTCACCTAGAATTCAGAAGAAAATCTTAATTTCTTTCCTTTCAAGAATGTGATGATGATGATCTTTTCTCAAATCTTTTCAAAA
Source organism: Cajanus cajan (assembly GCF_000230855.2). Lineage (NCBI taxonomy): Eukaryota > Viridiplantae > Streptophyta > Magnoliopsida > Fabales > Fabaceae > Cajanus > Cajanus cajan. The sequence continues at coordinate 34,892,104 of NC_138523.1, read as the reverse complement.
ACGTTTTTCTTCTTGGATCCACAAAGAAAACTCTCCAAGATTGTCATAAAGACTTCACAAACACGTTTTTCTAATTTTGATTCTCAATTCTAACTCTGTTCTGAAGTTTCAAAATGGTCAAACTATTTATATTTTCAGAACCAGATAATCGATTATTTTAAAGAATAATCGATTATTTTGTTCTTCATGATTTTTTGGAAATTAACCAAGAACAATTTAATCGATTATTTTGTTGGATAATTGATTATTCCAGAGAGTCATTTCTGGGATAATCGATTATTTCACAAATAATTGATTATTGCAGCAAGGCATCCTTTTTGTCTGTTGCTGGAATAATCGATTATATTTAATGATAATTGATTATTTTGAGTTAGTTTTCAAAACTTTATTTTAAGTCTCAAAATAACTTCTTAACCTTTTAAACTCATCATCATACACTCCCTAATCAGATTAGATATAGATTAGCTAAAGCACAAAGCACACACACAAAACAAATAAGCTCAAACAAAGCAATCTATAAACTACTCCTATTACATAACATTTTCCTTTGACTTTGTTTTTGACTTCTAAGTTGTTGATGTCCTTGGTCAGCTTTGTTCTACACATTTGTTATCATCAAAACCTTTAATCATCAAAGGTGATCTCAACAATCTCAGTCTCCCCCAATCTCAACAATCTCCCCCTTTTTGATGATGACAAACCAAGCTAAGCTAAGCCATTTTGTCCATTTTGCTTTGGCCCTTTTTTTCATTCAAAACCTACAAAACAAACCAACACAAAACCTTTCTCCCCCTTTGGACATCATCAAAAACAAATCAAGCTATGTATGCCCACAACACACAGTATGAGCTTTATGCATACTCCTTATGCTCAGAGTAATACCAAAAACTGATTTAAGACAACATAGGTATTGGTCAACAAAAACTTTGTGAACTTGAACCATAGTGTCCAAGTTATAATCATCAGATCAGCAACTAAAACATGAATTGGTCAGCCAAAATCACAAGATACAATCCACAATTCAGAATTCAGAATCCAAAAACATTATCAATTAGGCTCACCAAACATCAAAGATCCATATATCAATGTTCAAAACAGAACATCATATCATATATCAATGTTCAAAACAGAACATCATACCACCATAGATCACCCAAATAAAAATTATTCAACCATGTCGCCACCCGCCGAAACGGACCTTGGCAATCGCGACGATGGTTGGACTCGTTTTAAATTTTGAAAAATGATGGATTGATAGAACGACTTATTCTCAAACTGAGACCTTGTCGAGCTACCAATTTTATTAAATGATTCACCAATCCATATTAATCCCAAGCGGGACCCTCTATGGATTAGTGGTTTTCGCAAAAGGTAGGGTTCTTGGAGTCGCCACCAATGTTTTACTCAAAACATTGGAAAAAGATTTAAGGCAATTGATTTTATAAATCAACCTTGGCCATTACAACCAGAGTTGGGTAAGGGAGTCAGTTACGTGCGGGGAAGGTGTTAGCACCCCACAACGCCCCTTTCGGGTTCCCTATGACGGATTATTTATTAAATAATAGCGTAAAATTACTAAATTACCCCTATTTATTATAAACGATTATATATTAAATATCTACATGATGACGAATTTAAATATGCAACAATCAGAAAGCGGTAAAAGAAGGGATTTTTAGAGAAGAAACCTCTTGAAGCGTGCTTTTTATATATCAATGAAGTTTAGGAGGCTTTTTGGCGCTCCCTCCCTCTACAAGCTCGCTCGCTCCTTCCTAAAAAATAATTTTTACTATGGAAATCCAAAAGATTTCCCTTCGACTAAGTTCGAGACTCAAGCAAATGGCTCGTGACTCAAGAACTTCGTCGGATCGACTCCCAGAGAGATTTCTAGGGCAGAACACTGCTCAAAAACCCCAGAATACTCAAGGAGGGAGTCAAAATTGTGTGTGAAAGTGTGGAATGACGTCCAAATGACGTCCTATTTATAGGGATGAGGCGCAGTACGGCCCCTGGGTTCAATACGGCCCGTATTGAGTTTTTGTACTTCAATACGGCCGTATTGAATTCAGTACGGCCGTATTGAAATACAGAAACTTCAATACGGCCGTATTGGTTTCAGTACGGCCGTATTGTAGTACAAAATGTGCAGTACGGCCGTACTGAACTCCAAGGAGGCCGTATTGAGCTCCAAACCTCCCACTTTCTTATTTTTGGCTACTCTAAGACCTCTAAACCTACAGATAGTCATCCTATGGTCTTCTAGGAGTCCTTCTGGCTGACTTTCTTTCGATCTTTGAGAGTCTTCGAGTCTTATTTCCGACCCGGACAATTTTAGGGGTCTACAGCTGCCCCCCCTTTACTTAGTCAAACGGCCTTTTGGTGTACCGTTTGATAAGTAAAGGAGTTGACCCAATTGTCCGGGGAATAAGCCATCCTTCCGACTTGTAGTGTCTTCAGGTGGGAAAATTGTTGAGTAGCCTCTCCAGGTTGAGTTTGCCCTCTCCAGGGTGAGTATTAGTCGTCGCCTCTCCAGGCTCGTGCATACCTCCGCGCTTCTAGTCACTTTGGTAGCGTGAGTCTTGCCCTCTCCAGGGTGAGTATTAGTCGTCGCCTCTCCAGGCTCGTGCATACCTCCGCGCTTCTAGTCACTTTGGTACCGTGAGTCTTGCCCTCTCCAGGGTTGCATACCTCTGTGCTTCTGATCACTTTGGTAGCGTGAGTCTTGCCCTCTCCAGGGTGAGTTTGCCCTCTCCAGGGTGAGTATTAGTCGTCGCCTCTCCAGGCTCGTGCATACCTCAGTGCTTCTGATCACTTTGGTAGCGTGAGTCTTGCCCTCTCCAGGGTGAGTTTGCCCTCTCCAGGGTGAGTATTAGTTGTCGCCTCTCCAGGCTCGTGCATACCTCAGTGCTTCTGATCACTTTGGTAGCGTGAGTCTTGCCCTCTCCAGGGTTGCATACCTCTGTGCTTCTGATCACTTTGGTAGCGTGAGTCTTGCCCTCTCCAGGGTTGCATACCTCTGTGCTTCTGATCACTTTGGTAGCGTGAGTCTTGCCCTCTCCAGGGTGAGCTTGACCTCTCCAGGGTGAGTATTAGTTGTCGCCTCTCCAGGCTCGTGCATACCTCAGTGCTTCTGATCACTTTGGTAGCGTGAGTCTTGTCCTCTCCAGGGTGAGTTTGCCCTCTCCAGGGTGAGTATTAGTCGTCGCCTCTCCAGGCTCGTGCATACCTCAGTGCTTCTGATCACTTTGGTAGCGTGAGTCTTGCCCTCTCCAGGGTGAGTATTAGTCGTCGCCTCTCCAGGCTCGTGCATACCTCAGTGCTTCTGATCACTTTGGTAGCGTGAGTCTTGCCCTCTCCAGGGTTGCGTACCTCTGTGCTTCTAGTCACTTTGGCAGCGTGAGTCTTGCCCTCTCCAGGGTTGCATACCTCTGTGCTTCTAGTCACTTTGGCAGCGTGAGTCTTGCCCTCTCCAGGGTTGCGTACCTCTGTGCTTCTAGTCACTTTGGTAGCGTGAGTCTTGCCCTCTCCAGGGTTGCGTACCTCTGTGCTTCTAGTCACTTTGGTAGCGTGAGTCTTGCCCTCTCCAGGGTTGCGTACCTCTGTGCTTCTAGTCACTTTGGTAGCGTGAGTCTTGCCCTCTCCAGGGTTGCGTACCTCTGTGCTTCTAGTCACTTTGGTAGCGTGAGTCTTGCCCTCTCCAGGGTTGCGTACCTCTGTGCTTCTAGTCACTTTGGTAGTGTGAGTCTTGCCCTCTCCAGGGTTGCGTACCTCTGTGCTTCTAGTCACTTCGGTAGCGTGAGTCTTGCCCTCTCCAGGGTCTGCCTCCGTGTTCTTGACGACGTTGGCAATGTGAGTTTGCCCTCTCCAGGGATCTGTGATGGTTTTGTCTCCACAGTCCACGATGCTGCTTCGACGATTTGTTTTTGATTTTGGTGCCGCTGAGGGCTGGATAACGCAGGGATCCGTCTAGGGGATGTGCAGTTACTCATAGGTTCTTGTGTCCCAATTTTGCATTGCGTAATTGGTGCCCATTGAGGAATTTCTGTTTCCTTGGGGTGTAGACACGAAGATGCTCTTTCTGAGATGAACGGTGCCTTATGGTTGGCTGACGTCCTTTTGACGGTGGTGGAGTATCCCGGTTATCCTTATTCAGGCGACTCTTTTTGTTTTTCTGGTTTTGTTGCCTCTGTGTAGGCTATTATCCGCTGGGGATTTTGTCATTGATTTTGTCTAGCCTCTTCTGTTAGGCGTATCATCTTGATGTTCAGTGATTGGCTGAAAGCCGGATTCCGCTTGGGGAATGATTATTGATTTTTTCGATTTTTCCTCTTTTTGAAGGAGTGCCTCTGAGTAGGCAAATTATCTTGATGTTTGGTGTTCGGCTGAGTGCCGGATTCCGCTTGGGGAATGGTTATTGATGTTTGCTTTTTGTAGGGATGCCTCTTAGTAGGCGACTGGGGATTTGAAGTTCTTATGTATCCCAGAGTATTATTTAGAAAGCCTCTTCAGGCTTAGCTTCACTCATTGCTTGAGTTGGAAAGCTATTCTCCACTGAGGAAGTATGAGTCCTTTCGACTTGGATATTCTGTTTGGATGATCAAGCCTTCCTTGGGGAATCTTGCTGATCTTGGTTTGATAGCTCTCACTGGGGAATTTGGCCCATGAGTGGAAGCTGAGATATCTCTGGGGAGTATTGTTTCGGCAAGCCTCTCCAGGCTCAGTTATTCTGTACAATTGGGGGAGTATTATTTCGGCAAGCCTCTCCAAGCTCAATTATTCTGTACGAGTATTATTTCGGCAAGCCTCTCCAGGCTTAGTTATTCTGAGAGAGTATTATTTCGGCAAGCCTCTCCAGGCTCAGTTATTCTGAGAGAGTATTATTTCGGCAAGCCTCTCCAGGCTCAGTTATTCTGTACGAGTATTATTTCGGCAAGCCTCTCCAGGCTCAGTTATTCTGAGAGAGTATTATTTCGGCAAGCCTCTCCAGGCTCAGTTATTCTGAGAGAGTATTATTTCGGCAAGCCTCTCCAGGCTCAGTTATTCTGTACGAGTATTATTTCGGCAAGCCTCTCCAGGCTCAATTATTCTGTACGAGTATTATTTCGGCAAGCCTCTCCAGGCTCAGTTATTCTGTACGATGCGATTGATTTTCTAAATCTTTTGCCTTTTTTGTCATTTTTGGCTTTTTCTGTATTTTTGCCTTTTTTGTCATTTTTTGGCTTTTTCTGTAATTTTGCCTTTTTGTCGTTTTTTGGCCTTTTCTGTTGACTGTTGTCATACAAAAGCAATTTTTCTATTTTATGCAATTGCCTCATGATAAGGTCTTTGAATGTGCAACTAATGTGTGTGTGATGCAAAAATGCAAGTTTGATTATTTTTATTAATGTTTTTTAGAAAAATGAATGGCTCTCCCTATCTTCCTTTTCTTGGAGGAATTTCTGTGAGGGAATATTTTTGTGAGCCTTTTATGCAGGAGATTACGGATTTTATAGGAACCCCTCCAATTTTCTTTATTGACCGATTATTAAAGGAATTTCGTACAATTTTTATGAAATACCAATTTTAGAGGCATAATCACATGGTTAAGAGAGAAGAGAAAGTGAATAGATATTTTATTGATATTCACAAGTGTTTTTACAGAAAGATATACAGAAGGAATTTCTAAAGAATGGCTGGCCAGGGTAGGCTATATACATTGGGCTTAACAATTATATCTGTAATTGTTGCTCTTTACATTCCCCTAGTTGCTTCGGGTGAGATGCCTGAGCCAGGAGTGTAGATGCTGCAAGACGCTTACTTCTAGAAGATAATCACTTGATCCGCCTTTCGGTTTTCGATTCAAGTGATCGTTGCTTGCTTTGTTTTTGCATCTTATTCTTTTGCCCCTAATTTTTGTCTAGGACGTATCCTAGCGGGGATAAATTCGCCTTTGTTTTGCCTAGTACCCTTGTACTGGCGGGCTTTTTATTTTGCCCTAACTTTTGCCTAGGACGCCCTTTTTGGGTTTTCATCCTAGCGGGCCTATGCAAGCAACGTCTTCAAGCATAGTACTTCTTTACCACGTCAGCGTTGAATAGGTATCGAAGTTCTTCTCCATCCATGTTTGTGAGGATCAATGCTCCTCCTGAGAAAGCTCGCTTTACCACGTATGGTCCTTCATGATTTAGGGCCCACTTTCCGATTTTGTCCTTTTGAGTTGGTAGCAATTTCTTCATTACCAACTCTCCCTCATGGTAGACTCGAGGGTGGACTTTCTTGTCAAAAACCTTTTTGATCTTCCTCTGATAGGCTTGACCATGGCATATGGCTTTCAGCCATTTTTCTTCAATGAGGTTCAACTGGTCATACCGGCTTTGAACCCATTCTGCTTCGGAAAGTTTTGCTTCCATGATTACCCTTAGGGAAGGTATTTCGACTTCGACGGGTAGAACTGCCTCCATCCCATAGACGAGGGAGAATGGAGTAGCTCCTGTAGATGTGCGTACAGAAGTCCTATAACCATGGAGAGCGAAGGGTAGCATCTCGTGCCAGTCTTTAAATGATACAACCATCTTTTGCACTATTTTCTTGATGTTCTTATTGGTTGCCTCGACTGCCCCATTCATCTTCGGCCGATATGGGGAAGAGTTGTGGTGTTGGATCTTGAATTCTTGGCACAGTTCTTCCACCATTTTGTTGTTCAGATTAGATCCATTATCAGTGATGATTTATTTCTCCATGCTTCCACTAGATTATTCTAAAATCATTTGGGACAAGAGAGAAAAGAAGGGAAAGATACTTTTATTCTGAAGTTTGTGTTTTAGAGGGGATTTATTTTTCAAAAATGGTTTTTGTAAGAATGGTTGGCCAAGGTAGGCTTATGTGTTTAGGCTTGTTTGATTAAACACTTATGAAGTTAAGAAAATCTTTGTTTATTGACGTTGTGATTTGACAACTTAGATAGCTTCCCTTGAACCTTTCTTGAATTCGGCTCGGGGTACCATCATGGATTTCTTTTGTTTTTTTGATTGTCCTTATTTTTGCCTAAAACACCCTTTTGTGGCGTTTTAGCGGACTTTTGTTTTTGTTCATTTTTGCAACCCTAACTTTTGCCTAGGTCACCCTTTCGTGGGATTCCTAGCGGGTTCTTTGCTCTTATTTTGCGCAGCCCCCTTTTTGGGTTTCCTGCCGAGCTTCTTTTATAGAGGATTTCTTTTTATCCATGATGGCACTTGTCGAGGCCAAGGGAAGGTGCTCCAAGTTGTCACACACACTTCCACATAAAAATGATGTGGGTTTATTATTAAGATGATTTTAACCTCATTCATGTTTATTCAAACAGGTTTAAAAATAATGTGGTTTAGAATTTTATTATAAGCAAGAAAAGAAGCAATGAGAAAGAATAAACAATGATTTTATTATAATCATAGCGGAAACATGTGTCCTTATTTCATCACTGATATGGGTCCCAATGTTGACCTCTTTTATCTCTCGGCCCTGCCCCAAATTCACAGTCTCCAATTTCTCTTGATACGGTTGGAGCAGACGAGCTTCTTGATCTAGCAGTCTTTGCAGATCCGGAGAGATGGTCTCCTCATCACTGTCCAACTCAACCCATTCATCCTCAACTTTCGGATCCCGGTCAGAGCGAACAATTACAGACATAATTATTTTATTGGTTCTGTTTAGGTTTAGAATTATTAATGTTAATGAGGAAAGAGAGAAAAGAACAAAAGAGAGAATGATATGTGAAAAATGCCTCTTTATTGATATGTATTAAAACTGTACAAAAACCCTTATTTACATGAAAAGGTTCTCATGATCTCGGGTACTGATCATGAGTCCCTAAAAGAGAAATATGAAGGGGCCCTATCGTGGCTTGTTCTTCTCTCTATTCCTGCTTTGGCCGAGGATTCTTGCTCACGTCGGGCGCTGTTGAATCAAAAATGATCCACCCAGCGTCGATAAGGTTTTGGACCTTATATTTGAGAGCTCTACAGTTCTCCGTTGAATGCCCCGGTGCCCCTAAATGGTATAGACATTTATCTTGTGGATTGTACCAATCGGGGTAGGGTGGATCCATTTTCTTTGGTGGAACATAAGCTAGAAGACGTGCTTCCACTAGCTTCGGCAGGAGGTCGCTATATGTGGTCGGAAGTTTATCAAACTTCTTCACAGGGTTGTATTGCGACTTTCCTGACTTTGAAGTGGAAGAAAATGAAGAAATATTTACGGCATTGACTCCTCTCTCCTTCTTCTTCCTAAAGGTCTTCTTAGCTTTAAATGATTGGGAAGGTTTAGCTAGCTTCCCGCTTTTCAGCTCTTGTTCCACTCTTCCTCCAACATGATGGGACTCATGGTCACTGTGCTAGCCCCGTGTATGTTGTGGTGACGCATGAGTTCCATCATTTGCGCCATTTGCTTCTTGAGCTGTGAGAGCTCGGCTGTAAGCTTCTTATTTTGTTCCTCCAACGCGTCCATCTTCTTGATTTTCTGCGCGCGCGTGAGGACAGAGAGATGACCAGCCACTTTCTAAAATGAATGTTTAATTAGTTTATTTATGGGATGAATACGCTCTTGACATGAGCTTGATAACCCTCCATTTTTAAGGCGCTGCCTTTTTAAAACAGAGTGTTACCACCCTCCTTGACTTATGATCCCTCCCCAACGAAGAGAATCTCGATAATTATGGGTCTCTTTTACTCATGTCAAGAGGTATTGGTGAACCTAAAATGCATGGTTTATGAGGATGCATGATGTCTTATTGGTAATGATGTACATGCTCCTCACTTTTATTATATTTCCACACATGGTCTTTCCTCTCATGTCATGGTATTTTCATGCATGGGGATTATTCTTAGACCTTATCACGAGGTTTATTATTAATGCACAAACAATATCACATAAACCTATACACAAACAATTCACTCATCCACGAACAGTCACGAGCGAATCACGAGGTAGGGGTATCCTGCAGAAAAGTGCATATTCAAGGTGGTTCTAACTGTTCTCACCGGTCTGAGGCCCCCAAGGTGCCCCCATTATAGGGACCCAATTCCTCTTGTCGTAAGTCGATGGAAAGCTCCAACGAACTGTCGGACTCAAGTTCATGGTTATCACCTTGAGTGATGCTTTCCGACAACGGTCTACGGGCACCTATAGACCCATTCGACAACCGGCCGTACTAACATCCACTCCCTATGGCTTTCCACTCATGCCCCTGGGTATAGAGGGAACTGTTGTGTGCAAAGGTTTGTGTGCAGTTTTTATTTCAAACAATTGCGGAAAATTAAACAAACAACAGTTATTAAAGCCAAATAAATAAAGCATGTTATCATACAAGCAAGGGGTAATGAAGTAATTTTAAACTATTATTTTAAAAATAATCCATCACTAAATGGGACTGACTCTCGAGGCTTCCCCAGCAGAGTCGCCATCGGTCGCCACCCGCCGAAACGGACCTTGGCAATCGCGACGATGGTTGGACTCGTTTTAAATTTTGAAAAATGATGGATTGATAGAACGACTTATTCTCAAACTGAGACCTTGTCGAGCTACCAATTTTATTAAATGATTCACCAATCCATATTAATCCCAAGCGGGACCCTCTATGGATTAGTGGTTTTCGCAAAAGGTAGGGTTCTTGGAGTCGCCACCAATGTTTTACTCAAAACATTGGAAAAAGATTTAAGGCAATTGATTTTATAAATCAACCTTGGCCATTACAACCAGAGTTGGGTAAGGGAGTCGGTTACGTGCGGGGAAGGTGTTAGCACCCCACAACGCCCCTTTCGGGTTCCCTATGACGGATTATTTATTAAATAATAGCGTAAAATTACTAAATTACCCCTATTTATTATAAACGATTATATATTAAATATCTACATGATGACGAATTTAAATATGCAACAATCAGAAAGCGGTAAAAGAAGGGATTTTTAGAGAAAAAACCTCTTGAAGCGTGCTTTTTATATATCAATGAAGTTTAGGAGGCTTTTTGGCGCTCCCTCCCTCTACAAGCTCGCTCGCTCCTTCCTAAAAAATAATTTTTACTATGGAAATCTAAAAGATTTCCCTTCGACTAAGTTCGAGACTCAAGCAAATGGCTCGTGACTCAAGAACTTCCTCGGATCGACTCCCAGAGAGATTTCTAGGGCAGAACACTGCTCAAAAACCCCAGAATACTCAAGGAGGGAGTCAAAACTGTGTGTGAAAGTGTGGAATGACGTCCAAATGACGTCCTATTTATAGGGATGAGGCGCAGTACGGCCCCTGGGTTCAATACGGCCCGTATTGAGTTTTTGTACTTCAATACGGCCGTATTGAATTCAGTACGGCCGTATTGAAATACAGAAACTTCAATACGGCCGTATTGGTTTCAGTACGGCCGTATTGTAGTACAAAATGTGCAGTACGGCCGTACTGAACTCCAAGGAGGCCGTATTGAGCTCCAAACCTCCCACTTTCTTATTTTTGGCTACTCTAAGACCTCTAAACCTACAGATAGTCATCCTATGGTCTTCTAGGAGTCCTTCTGGCTGACTTTCTTTCGATCTTTGAGAGTCTTCGAGTCTTATTTCCGACCCGGACAATTTTAGGGGTCTACAAACCACAATATATCAGAATTTAAACTTCAAATTTCACTTGAAATCAAATTGTTCAACAACATAAAGCAATAAAATTGTTCCGAAATTAAAATGATTACAACCCAATCGAAATTGAAATTTTAAAAACTAGAATTTTAAACTTCCTAATTAAAAAAATAGAACAGAGCACTAATCAATCTGAGTCCTCAGGCATCCCAAGGTGAGTCTTAAGTCGGTCCATTTCATGATCAAGGGTATCAAACCGATCAAGAATACTCGAATAGATTGACTCATTCCTTCTAGACATCTCTATAACAACATCAAACTTATTAATCATAATTTGCTCGAATGGAGAGAATGGTTTAGGCTCCGCCTCTTGCTCTCTGTCAGGTTCAGCTTCGACCTGTGGTGGCTGGTCCTCATCGTGAGATGGAACGCCATCCTCATCTGTTGCCGGTTCAGGGGTTGGAGGTACATCTCCTTTGAATACCCACTTATCTTCCTGTTTTAGCATCCCCATGTGATGCAAGGAAGATTTCTCAATTTTGTTAGAGGCATAGAGAATAATCTTCTTCTCCCCTGTCAATTCTACCCCTGCATTCTCAAAAATCTTAGACAGCAACAAGGCATAAGGAATTGGACCATCCTCTTTCCTTCTTGCCTTCCACATGCAGTCATTCACAACCGACACCCAATCAATCTTAATTTTCTTTTTAATCACATGCATCAACAAAATGTCATCCCTTGACATTTGAGCATGGTTGTGCAAACGTGATTTAATCATCCAGGCAATAATAAAAGAAATCAAACGGGAATTTTTCTTCATACCTCCCGCCAAGAACTTGTTGTAGTTGGTGTTCTCAGGATTCCTCTAACAATCTCTGAAGGTCATCAGCTCCTCAAAATCACCAAAGTTGAAGGGTTGGGGTTTGGAACTCCCATTGCCACTCAGCCCGGCAGCCACCTTCAAGGTTGGTCCGTCAAGCTTTATCAGCTTGCCCTTCACAACTGATTGCATTATCCCTTCATTGCTGGTAGCAAAGAAGAGAAACAACCTGATCAGCTCAGGGTAGTAGGGTCCTTCCAGTTCCAAGAACTTCCCAAGGTCTTGGTGCTCTAGCAGAGTAGGGAAGCTAAACCCTTCATTTTTGAACCATTCCAACTTCAGGGTTTTGGGAGGGATGATTCTCTGACCCGCATACCACTCGAAGTAATACTCCTGGGTTTTCTCATCTACAAACCACTTGGAAATTAGTTGCCTTGAGGGTAGAGGACGCTTGATCCCCCTCACTTCCAGCTTCTTAGGTCTTTTAGAAGAAGAAGCCATGGTTGGGTTTTGGTGGAGAAGAAGAGAATGAGAGAGATGAAGAGGTTAGGGTTTGAGAGTTTGAGAGAATGTGAGTATATGGAGAAAAGAGAGGGTTTGGAGGTTCTTATGCCCTAGCACGTTTCTGAGTGGGGAGAGGTTACTTAATTGAAGAATAATGGGAAATTAAGGGTTTGGCGCGCATAAAAACTGTTCAAAATGCTTCAGAAAAACCAAACGTCGCGCAGATAATCGATTATTGATACAAATAATTGATTATTTGTATCAGTAAGAACCTTTAAAAACCCTGTCTACACTAAATAATCGATTATTTTTAGAATAATCGATTATTCCAGAGGGTTATTTTTCTCAATGTTGCCCAGATAATCATTTATTTCTAAGATAATCGATTATTCCAGAGGCTTTTCATATTCTTCTTCCTAGATAATCAATCCCTAAATAATCGATTATTACAGGGGCTCTTGGAATTCTTCATCTCCCAGATAATCGATTATTACCCAAGTAATCGATTATTATTATGGGCTCACTTGAAATAATTGATTAAATTTTAAGATAATCGATTATTCCAGAGAAGTTTTGCTTCTCAGAAATTTAACTTTTCAAATTACTCCAAGTCTAATTCACTTCTTGAACACTCTCTTTTATGCATCAATGTTTCACACTTATTCCAAACAATCACACAATCATTCTCAAATCACAATCAATTCAAACAAGATTCATTAACTATTCCTAGTTCAATTCTTAATTGATTAACTCTTTCCCTTGGTAGAGGTTTTGTAAATATGTAAGCTAATTGCTTACTAGTCTCAACAAACTCTACAACACAATCATTTCTTTGAACATGATCTCTCAAAAAGTGGTGTCTTATCTCTATATGTTTTGTCCTAGAGTGCGAAATTGGATTTTTGGTCAGATTTATTGCACTTGTATTGTCACATCTCAGAGGTATTTTATTTAACTCAGTTCCATAGTCTCTTAGTTGTTGTTTCATCCAAAGAATTTGAGCACAATAACTCCCAGCAGCTATATACTCAGCCTCAGTTGTACTTAAAGCAACACAAGCTTGCTTTTTGCTATGCCATGAGACTAGTGCACTCCCTAGTAGGTGACAAGTACCACTTGTGCTTTTTCTATCTAGTCTACGCCTAGCATAGTCTGAATCTGAGTAGCCTATCAGACTTAGTGAGACTCCCTTTGGATACCACAAACCTACATTAGTTGTACCTTTCAGATATTTAAGAATTCTCTTTACACATTTCATGTGAGATTCTTTTGGATTTGCTTGAAATCTTGCACACAAGCACACAACAAACATTATACTACAAAAAAAATTGGATTTAGCGACCACCAAAATCGATCGCTAAATTGCTAAAATCAGGCGCTATTTGCCTTAGCGACCGAATTAGGGACCGAATTTAAGTAGTCGCAAAAACCCTAGTCGCAAAGCTATATAGCGACCAGAAAATTTTTGGTCGCTATTTAGCGACCGAAAATTTTAGTCGCTGTTTAGCGACCGAAAATTTTGGTCGAAAAATGGTTGCAATGATTTTGGTCGCTAATGTGTATGGGGACCAAATTAGTGACCGAATAAATCGGTCGCTAAAGATTTATTTTTTATTTTATTAAATTTTATAGACGTTGCAAATTCGGTCGCTACGAAATACTCATATTTGGCCTCTCAAGGATTCTATTTCACAATACTTCACTTTTCAGCATGTTTTGTCCTTAATTACACAATTTTTGGGAAACTTCCCAGAAAGTCACCCATCCCTATATTATTCCAAGTCAAACACGCTTAACTGTGGAGTTCTAATGAGATAAGCTACAGAAAGGCATATGCATATTGTCAATATAGGTAGTACAAATTAATTCATTTAAGTCATCCTCAAATACACAATCTCATACTTATACTATCTTTGGATCCCTCTCATTTCAGTGTATCCGAACCGTTATAAAAATATAATAATATATTTAATAATTATATTACCAATAATAATAATTATATTATATTTAATTAATCTTTATTTATATATATTTACTTTTATAATTAACAATCTACTTATTTCCATTTAAAATTAATATTATGATACAATTTAAATTTTCTATTATAAATTTAAAAATTTAAATAATAATTTTTATATTTTAAAATGAGAAGGGTTATAATAACACTGGTATAACTTTTACTAAGTATTACATTGTTCAATAACTTTATATTAAATGTGAATTTTGTAAATCCAACCGTTAAATTGAAAGTTCATATCACTTTATATGTTTATATCAAGTTTTGTTAAAATTGAACAACAACTTGAAGGTAATCAAAATGCTCATATTTTAATATATTTTGAAATGTATATGTTACGTCAATTTTATTTTACAAAAATGTAGTATCAAATCATCTTGAATTCATATAAAATTTTGTATATATGATCTAAGAGTAAAAAACTTTCAATCTAACGGTTGAATTTATAAAATTCACATTTAATATAAAGTTATTAAATATTAATTAACTTAATATATTTATTCATCTTAAATCTAAGATATAAAATTCAAAAAATGTATTTATCCTTGTTTTATTTTCTAATTATCAACCATTAATAAAATACTAATTTAAAATCTTATTAAGTTATATCATAATATTTTAATATCAAGTTTAAAACCAGATATTAGTTATAAAATATGTTAATTTGCATTGAAATTTTATTTCAACATGAAACTTTAAAATAAATGTGCGAATAAAAAAAACTTTGTTAAAACAGTCACGTATTCTATTTGATAGAGAGAAAAGCAAGGAAACACATTGTGATGTATTAAAAACTGATCAAAACGAACCAGAGGGTGGTTTGCCCAATTAGTTAAGGGGGAAGACTTAAGATTTTCTCCACGATACTATGTGTGTGGATTCGAACTCTACTGTCAGCAATTTTAGCCTTTTTAAACAAAGCAGGTGTAATTGTAATAAAAAGGAGGTGTATATATCATAAGTTAAATACTATGAGTAAATTCAAATCAAAGGATAATAATTTTTTAAAATTACTAAAAAATATTTCATTTTATAATTGTTTCACAAATTCTTACTAATTTTTGTATAAGTCAATTGCTTTTAAGTAATGAAACTAACACGATTATATCAATTGAATTGAATGATTAAGCCTAACTTTTAAAATAACAATTGAAATAAAATAAGATTCATGAAAATAATTTCAAAATATATTAGGTAAATAATTTTTATATATAATAAAATTAAAGACAAGGATTAAAATAATCAATAGAGTTAATGTAATATTCATTTATAAATATTTAAATAAATTATAAGTAGCAAGGTATTATTTAATTGATGTTTAAAATAAAATATTTTATAATATCTAAGTGAATTGATTTTTAAGATAAACTATTATATACATATTTAATTAATATAATTTTAAAATATATATGTATAATTAGATATATTTTAAATAAATATTTTTATATTAAAAGTTAATTTATCATTAAACAAAATAAAAATATTTCAAAATATGGTTGTTGTTGAATCAGTTTCCCATGGTGGGATCATATTCATATATAATAATAGAATCATGTCTCCTCAAAGAAGCGATATCTACCCCAAAGTACTACGAGCATAATCGAAGATAGATGGGATAACGTATTTTAAGTAATTAATCTCATGTGTTATTGGTGTATATATTTATATATATAATTTATTTTATAATTTTTATTTATTAAACTAATGGAAAATTAATTATATTTTATCAATTTTAGATTTGTTTGATAAATTTTTATTGATCCTTATATAAGCCAATTATTTTTAATTTAATGGAACTAACGTGTTTATATCAATTGAACTAGATGTTTAAGTCAATTTTGAAAATAATAATGAAAATAAAATAAGATTTATGAAAAGAAGTTTATTTATCTTAACAAAATTGGAAAGCACAATAAATTATGTATTTTCATATTATCTAATAATATAATAAAATATTAAGCATGGTAAAAGAGAAATAAATTTCTCAAGAGAAAAATAAATAAATTTTCTAGATAAATTATTATTTAAATTAGTCTATTTTTTTAAAAAAGATTCAATTAAAAAGATTATTATTTAATTTTCATTTATAGCATTATGTTTCTCATTTTTTAATACATCATGATATATTAGTTATCTATTTTAAATTATATAATTTGTATTATTTTAAAAAACAAATTAATTTTATTGGGAGGGTATTGATTTTTATTTCTTATCATTAATATTTTTATCATTATAAAAATAATATTATATATTTTTATATTTTCTTTCATTTAAAAGAAATATATTTCTAAATTTTTTAAAAAATTTACATTTAGTGACCGATTTTAATTTGGTCGCTAAAATTATTATAAATAATAATATTTTTATTTTTTTAGCGACCGATTTTAATTTGGTCGCTAAAAATATTATAAATAATAATATTTTTATTTTTTTAGAGACCGATTTTAATTTGGTCGCTAAAATTATTATATATAATAATTTTTTTATTTTTTTAGCGATCGATTTTAATTTGGTCCCTAAAATTTTTATAGATAATAATATTTTTTATATTTTTTTAGCGACCGATTTTAAATTGGTCGCTAAAATTATTATAAATAATAATTTTTTTATTTTTTTAGCGACCGAAACCGTTCCGTTGCTATTTTAATCAACAATTATTATTTTAGCGACCGATTTAGCGACCGATTATTTGCCACTAAAAATTCGGTCGCTAAATAAAATTTGTAACCAAATCAAATTTGATCGCTAATTGTGTCGCTATTAGCGACGGAAAAAATCGGTCGCTAATTTCGGTTGCTAAATTGACTTTTTTTTGTAGTGATATCAGGCCTACTAGATGTCAAATATAAGAGTCATCCAATGATACCTCTATACTTTGAGTTATCAACAGCTATGCCCTTTTCATCCAAGTCAAGATTGCAAGTGTTTGATATTGGTGTGGCAGCCTCCTTACACCCTTCCATACCAAACTTTTTCAATAGTTCATTCCAATACTTGCTTTGACTTATGAAGATTCCATCACTCATTTGTTTGATTTGCAACCCCAAGAAGAATGTAAGCTCCCTCATCATTGACATTTCAAATTCTCCTTGCATGGTCTTAGCAAATTCTTTGCATAGAGAGACATTGGTAGATCCAAATACAATATCATCCACATAGATTTGAACATACATTGTATCATTTTTAAACTTTTTCACAAACAATGTATTATATACTTTCCCTCTTACATAGTCATTCTCAATCAAAAATTTGCTTAACCTGTCATACCATGATCTTGGAGCTTGCTTCAAGCCATAGAGTGCCTTTTTAAGTTTGTACACATTATTAGGATTTTTAAAATCCACAAAACCTGATGGTTGCTCCACATACACTTCCTCTTGTATCAACCCATTGAGAAAAGCACTTTTCACATCCATTTGATAAAGCTTGAAATTCTTTATAGAAGAATAAGCAAGAAGTAATCTAATGGCTTCTATCCTTGCTACAGGGGAAAAATTCTCATCATAGTCAATTCCCTCTTCTTGATTATACCCCTTAGCCACTAGTCTTGCCTTATTTCTTATAATAATTCCTGATTCATCAAGCTTATTTCTAAAAACCCACTTAGTTCCTATAATTGGATAATAGTTGGTAATGACACTAAATCCCATACTTCATTTCTTTCAAACTGATTTAGTTCCTCTTGCATGGCCATTAACCAATGTTCATCTTTTAGTGCTTCATCAATACTCTTAGGTTCAACTTGTGACACAAAAGCCATAGTATTGCAAATATTCTTAATGGCACTCCTAGTTGAAACTCCCTTACCAATATTTCCAATTATATTATCCATTGATAAGTCCATAGAAGTTTTCTATTCCTTAGGCAATTGTTCACTTGTATCCTTAGTGGTTTCATGTGATTCACTCTCTTTAGGCTTTTCATTAGGTTCACTCTCCAATAGAGGTTGATCAAGCAAATCAGTCAAGTCTTCTATTTCAGTTTGCTTTGTCTCTTGTTTGTTTGTCTCATCAAATACAACATGGACTGATTCTTCAACAACTAGAGTTCTCTTGTTATAGATTTTATAGGCTTTGCTATTTGCAGAATATCCTAGAAAGATTGCCTCATCAGCCTTTGCATCGAATTTTCCAAGTTGCTCTTTCCCATTGTTCAGCACAAAGCACTTACACCCAAACACTCTTAAGTATGAAATGTTAGGCTTCCTTCCATTGTAAATTTCATAGGGTGTTTTCTTTAATATGGGCCGGATCAGAACTTTGTTCAACACATGACAAGCTGTGTTAATAGCATCAGCCCAAAAATATTTTGGCAATTTTGTCTCATTCAACATAGTCCTAGCTAGTTCCTCAAGAGACCTATTTTTCCTCTCAACAACCCCATTTTGTTGAGGTGTCCTAGGTGCTGAGAAATTATGGTTTATACCATGCTCCTCACAGAATTTTTGGAACAAAATGTTTTGGAATTCACCTCCATGGTCACTTCTTATAGAGGTAATGTTTGAATTCTTTTCATTTTGAACAAGTTTGGCAAATTTTCTAAAGGCATTAAAAGCATCATTTTTATTTGAAAGAAACATAACCCATGTGAATCTTGAGTAGTCATCTACAATGACTAAACCATAGTAGTTCCCACCTAGACTCATGATTCTTGAAGGACCAAACAAATCCATGTGAATCAATTGCAAAGGTCTAGTTGTGGAAATCTGATTTTTGCTTTTAAAGCTAGCCTTTACTTGCTTGCCCTTTTGACAAGCATCACATAGTTTGTCCTTACTAAACTTGAGTTTAGGTAATCCTACCACTAATTCCTTCCTACTCAGTTTATTTAAATGATCCATGTGAATATATGCAGCTCTCCTATGCCAAAGCCAAATATTTTCTTCTTTGGTTATTAAGCACTTAGTATTAGAAATTGCTATTGAGTGTTCTAAGTCAAGCATGTATATGTTGTCAATTCTTTTTCCAATGAATCTGATTTCCTTTGTCTTTTTATCACATATCAAGCAACATGTATTATCAAATTCAATTTTAAAGCCTTTATCACTAAGTTGACTTATGCTCAGCAAATTATGTTTCAGCCCATCAACAAGCAATACATTCTCAATCAATGTTTGAGAGGAGGAGTTACCAATATTGCCATGACCAAGAATTCTCCCTTTGTTGTTGTCACCATAGGTAACATACCCTTCATTCTTCAATTTCAGACTTGAGAATTTTGAAGGATCTCCAGTCATATGCCTTGAGCAGCCACTATCAAGATACCATAGTAAGTTCTTGGCCCTCAAGCATTCCTACAACAAAGATTCAGAGAAAAAATTTAGGTACCCGTGTGAAGGGTCCTTGTAGGTTAGTTCTCAGCCTTTGGCTCTTTTTAATCCAAACCATTTCTCCATTTGGAACTCCATATTTCCTAGAGTAGCAATTCCTTATTGTGTGACCTCTTTTACAAAAATAATAGCAAGTTGTTTGTCTAGAGAAATTGCTTTTAAATTTTCTGAAATCTTGGTTTTTCTTAAAAGCTCCTTTCTTTGACTTGAATGGCATGCTCATGCTTTGATTAAAACCAAGTCCACTCCTATCAAAAGTGTTTCTTTGTTTTCCCAAAAGAATGTTCAAATTTGCATTTCCATTTGTGAACTTTGCAAGAGTGGTTTTTAAATCAGCATTTTCTTTTTCAAAAGTCTTGCAATTTTCATAAACATATTTTGAGGAGGAGGAGGTTTCACAATGAGCTTCACTAAAGTTGAAAATAGTTTGAAGATTTTCATGCTCATGTTTCAAATCTTCAAGCTCTTGTTCAGCTTTAATTAAAGCATTTTCATACCATTTCAGCTTATTTTTAAGCTTTGAATTTAAGGCATCTAATCACAGCCTCTTTATGAATTTGTATAAAAGCTTCTTGGAGTTGATCATAGTTCGGATTAGATTCAAGGTCAGAGTCACTTACAATCGTGTCTTGGTCAGCTCCAGCCATCAAACACAAGTTGTTCTCTTCAAATTCAGATTCATCACTTGTTGTGCTTGAGTCATTGTCTTCCCAAGCAATGTAGGCTCTCTTCCCTTTGCCATTTTTCTTCATTTTCTTCTCCTCTTGTTGCTTCTTCAAGAGGTTTGGACACTCAGCTTTTATATGTCCCGGTTTTTCACACTCAAAGCAATTATAGGAGGATGTACTTGCTTCCTCTTTCTTATTAGTCTTTTTATTAAACTTGTAGGGGGAATTCCTCTTTTTCCTTAAGAATTTTCTGAACTTCTTCACCAACAAGTTGAAGTTCTCAGTTTCAGAATCATCGGAGCTTGATTCTTCGCACACCTCTTTTCCTTTGGCTGATTTCAAGGCCTTTAGTGACACTCCCTTGCCCTTCTTGTTCTACTGTTTATTTTCCTCAAATATATGCAGCTTTTGCTCATGCTCTCTTAGCTTCCCAAAGAGAGTAGCAAGGGTCAATGAAGTCAAGTCCTTTGATTCTTCTATGGCTGTCACCTTTGCTTGCCATGATCTGTCCAAGCATTGCAGCACTTTCAAATTCAACTCTTCTTTTTCAAATTTCCTGCCAAGGTCAACAAGGTGATTTATCAAGTGTGTAAATCTCTTTTGAAAGTCAGAAATAGATTCACCATTGTTCATTTTAAACAATTCATATTCTCTTATGAGAGTATGCTTTCTAGATCTCTTTACATCACTTGTTCCTTCATGAGTGACTTGCAAAGTATCCCACATTTCTTTAGCAGATTTGCATTGTGATATTCTAAAGAATTCATCAAAAGACAATGCAGATGTAATAATGTTTTTAACTCTATAGTCATATTGGGCTCTTTTTCTTTCATCATCACTCCACTCACTCCAATGTTTTCTCTCTTCTCATCATCATCTTTTGTCATTGGGATATAGGTTCCATTTTCAATTGCATCCCATACAGCAATATCAATTGCTTCAATGAAAATTCTCATCCTAATTTTCCAGTAGACATAGTTTTCACCATTGAAAACAGGAGGTCTATGAATAGACACACCCTCACCATAGGGTAGGTTGCTATTGGCCATTTTTGAAATCTTGAATAACTCTCAAGAATGGCTCAATCCAAGAAGGGGGTGAATTGGATTCTATGACACTTTAAAAAAATTTCAGAGTTTTTAGGATCTTTATTTCAATTTAAACTTTTCTAAAAATGAATTTTCAATGAAGTTTCTTAAAGACTTGTTAATGAAGAATGAATCCTATATGTTTTCTTGATTAACCAATAGAAAAATATGTAATGCTTAGTTCAAACCAATGTTTCTCATGCAATCATGTTAATCAAGAACAATCTTTTCAATATACAATCAAGATATTACACAAAGTAAAAGATAAGGGTAAGAGAAGATTGCACATCTTTTATCCTGGTTCAGTCACTCCACATGTGACCTACATCCAGTCTTCAATCATAACCTGATCAAGATTTGTTCCACTATCTTAATGAAGAAGGTTTACAAGCATACTACACATGCATACACTCCTACATTCAAGATAACCACTTTCTTGACCTCAAGAAAGCACCCCTTGTAGAAACCCACTACAAGAATTCCTTACCACTTGAGAAACCTACTCAAGATTTACAAGTATTCACAAAGAATTAAGGAACGAATTTACCTGGAATTCAGAAGCAAATCTTAATCTTTTTCCTTTCAAGAATGTGATGATGATGATCTTTTCTCAAATCTTTTCAAAAACGTTTTTCCTCTTGGATTCACAAAGAAAACTCTCCAAGATTGTCGCAAAGACTTCACAAACACGTTTTTCTAATTTTGATTCTCAATTCTAACTCTGTTCTGAAGTTTTAAAATGGTCAAAATATTTATAAGTTTTTCAGAACCAGATAATCAATTATTTTAAAGAATAATCGATCATTTTGTTCTTCATGATTTCTGGAAATCAACCAAGAATAATTTAATCGATTATTTTGTTGGATAATCGATTATTCCAGAGAGTCATTTCTGGGATAATCGATTATTTCACAAATAATCGATTATTGCAGCAAGGCATCCTTTTTGCCTATTGCTGGAATAATCAATTATATTTAATGATAATCGATTATTTTGAGTTAGTTTTCAAAACTTTATTTTAAGTCTCAAAATAACTTCTTAACCTTTTAAACTCATCATCATACACTCCCTAATCAGATTAGATACAGATTAGCTAAAGCACAAAGCACACACACAAAACAAATAAGCTCAAACAAAGCAATCTATAAACTACTCCTATTACATAACATTTTCCTTTGACTTTGTTTTTGACTTCTAAGTTGTTGATGTCCTTGGTCAGCTTTGTTCCACACATTTGTTATCATCAAAACCTTTAATCTTCAGGGTGATCTCAACAATCTCAGTCTCCCCCAATCTCAACAGCAAGGAGCCTCTCTCCCACCTTGGGCGTCTTGGTCTCTCCCATGGTGGAAGGAGTCCATAATAAAATGAATGAGATTAATGAGCTAATCTAGAATGCATGTCATTTTTTTGCCTAATCTTTATCATGTTTCTATTATCTAAAGGGGAATAATTTATGGTAAAGATGAGATTTCTTTTATTCATTTTTTTGATAAAAGGAAACTACTTATATGACGTTAATCGAATGATGACCTAAGAATGTAAAAAAGGGTATAAAATTTTTATTTATTTAATTATTTATTATCTGGTTGCTTGTTTTAAAATTCCAATCCATCTTATCAGAACAAAATAATACAAACAAATGCACGCACACATGCTCAATCAACGTACACCCACGAATGATCATGTTCAAATCCTTGGTCTGTGGTCCCTGTTAAGAAAGGTGCATTGTATATGATAGTTCTCTTCTCACTAGTCTTAAGGCCCCCAAGGTGCCCCCATTATAGGGATTCAGTATCTCTGTCATCGTCACCTGGCAAACTCTAAGGTCTGTCACAGTATTTCAGGCTAGAGTAACCAGTTATCACCTTGAGTGTGATTTCTAACATGGCTCGCAGGTGTCGCAGCCCGAGAAATTCTGATCTTGCGACCTATGGTTTAGACATCCCTTTGAAAATCTCATCAATTAGGGAATGCCCGGACACCAGACTAATCCCATATTAATGGTTTTGAAAATAGGTTCATGGAGTCGCCACCAATGTTTTACTCAAAACATTGGAAAATAAAAGGTTTTTGAAAGTCCAATAATGGTTTTGATAACCAGAATTGGGTTCGGGGGTTGGTTACGTGTAGGGAAGGTATTAAGCATCCCTACAACACCCTCAATTGGTACCCTATGATGAAGATAACACAATAAGAATTAATAATCTAAATATTTAGTCCCCTTTATGAATTGTTATTTACATGCTTAAATTTAAATTAAGTGATTGACCCTAAAATGTCTACATGGTTGCTTTTATTACAACAATATTTAAAAAATAAGAAAATAGAAGGAGAGAGGAGTGTTGACTGAAATACCTCTTGTCTGAGCTTTATTAGATCTTCAAATATGGAGACCTTTAGGCACTTTTTGGCGACCTAACACACTACAATGTTCCTCACAAAATATCAAGAGAGAAAGAGAAATTTCGAGCTCTAAGGAGTCTTAGACGAAATTTTTAGGTCCTGAGAACTGTGCCCGAATCTACTATTTATAGACATCAGAAATTGCCAGAACGGCCCATTCTGGATTCGTAACGGGTCGTTCTAGATTTGTACATTATGTGTTAATTTCACATCCTAGAACGGACCGTTTTGAAATCAAAACGACCTGTTCTAAAATTGAGTTTTAATAGAAAACTACCACGTTGGAATAGCCCGTTCCAAACTAGGGTTTTAGGCCTTTTTTGTGATTTGGAACGGCCCATTCAGTTTTAGAACGGCTCGTTCCAATTTTAGAACAGGTCGTTCCAGCTTGAGAACAGCCCGTTCTAGTTTGGGAACGGGCCGTTCCATTTTTGGAATAGCCCGTTCTGGGTTACTAAGTCACCCTTTGTTGGGCTTTAGGCCTTTTGATGTCATGTCCTATTGTTTCCATGCTTTGGGAGCTCCTTTCCTTGATAATAGATGTCCATTTCATTGCTTTTGTGGTCCGGACAAAATTAGGTGTCTACAACAAGCTCCAAGGCCAAACTTGGCCCGATCGTACGTCAACCACTCCCTATGTTTAATACCCTCATGCCCCTGGGTGTAGGGGGGACTGTTGTGTGCAAAGGTTTGTGTACAATTTTTATTCAAACAGGTGTAGAATTTAAACAAGTAAACAGATATTAAAGCCAAACAAATAAAACAAACAAAGTAAAGGGGAAAAATATTTAAATTATTATTCTTATTTTATTAACTTCATTTATATGGGACTGACCCTCTTTAAATGTCCCCAGTGGAGTCGTCATCTGTTACAACCTGAAAATTTCTGATCTTGCGACCTATGGATTAGACATCTGTTTGAAAATCTCATTAATTAAGGAATTCCCGGATACCAAACTAATCCTTGATTAATGGTTTTGAAAATAGGTTCATGGAGTCACCACCAATGTTTTACTCAAAACATTGGGAAAAGAAAAGGTTTTTAAAGATCCAATAATGACCTTGATAACCAGAATTAGGTTCGAGGATCGATTACGTATAAGGAAGGTATTAAGCACCCCTACAACGTCCTTAATCGGTAGCCTTATGATGAAGTTAGCATAGTAAGAATGAATAAGTTATATATTTAATCCCCTTTATTAATGATTATTTACATGCTTGAAATTTAAATTACACAATTGACTCTAAAATGTCTACATGATTGCTTTTATTATAACAATGTTTATCAAAGATCAAAAATAAAAAAGAGAGAAGAAGATTGATTGAAATACCTCTTGAAAGAGCTCTATTGAATCTTCAAATATGAAGGTTTTTAGGTTCTTTGTGGCAACCTTTCACGCTACAATATGCCTCACAAAAATCTCAAGAAATACAAAAAGAAAGAGAGAAAGAAAGAATTCTTGAGCTATAAGGAGCTCTGGATTGATTTTCTGGCCCTCAGAGAACAGTGCATGAGTTTGTTATTTATAAACCTCAAAAGTGACCAGAATGGCCGGTTCCAAATCCAGAACGACCCATTCTAGATCCCTTCGTTATAGGTTAATTTTGCATCTGGAACAGCCCATTCCAGAGTTGAGTTTAGCACATAACTACCTGGTCTGGAATGGCCCGTTCCAAACTAGGATTTTAAGCCTTTTTGGTGGTTTGGAATGGCCTGTTCCAGTTTAAGAACGACCCGTTTCACCTTTGGAACAGGTCGTTCTAGCTTGAGAACAGCCCGTTCCAGATTGGGAACAACCCGTTCTAGGCTACTAAATCAGTCTTTTGTTGGGCTTTAGGCCTTCTGATGTCATGTCCTGTTGTTTCCATGCTTGGGAGCTCCTTTTCTTTGATAATGGAAGTCCATTTCCTTGTTTGTACACCCTGGATGAAATTAGGTGTTTACACTTGTAGACCCCTAAAATTGTCCGGGTCGGAAATAAAGCTTGAAGACTCTCGAAGACTGAAGGAAGATCAGCCAGAAGGACTCCTGGAAGGCCCTAGGAGGGTTCTCTGTAGGTCTAGAGGTCTTAGAATAGCTTAAAATAAGGAAGTGGAGGGAATGAAGCCCAATACGGCCGTACTGAACTTAATACGGCCGTATTGAAGCTTCAATACGGCCGCAGTGAACTCAATACGGCGTATTGAAGTTTCTGAAACTTCAATACGGCCGTACTGAAATCAATACGGCCGTATTGAAGCTTCAATACAGCCGCAGTGAACTCAATACGGGCGCATTGAAATTTCTGAATTTCAATACGGCCGTATTGAACTCAATACGACCGTATTGAAGTTCAAAAATTTCAATACGGCCGTATTACTTCTGTAGGCCGTATTGCGCCTATTCCCTATAAATATGACGTCAATTGGACGTCATTCCACACTTTTTCAGATAGTTTCAACCCTCTCCTTGAGTATTCTGGGGTTTTTGAGCAGTGTTCTGCCCTAGAAATCACTCGGAGAGTTGATCCGACAAAGTTCTTGAGCCCCGAGCCATTTTGCTTGAGGATCGAACCTAGTCGAAGGGAAATCCTCCGGATTTCCATAGTTAAAAGTTTTTAGGAAGGAGCGAGCGAGCTTGTAGAGCGAGGGAACGCCAAAAAGCTTCCCAGTTTTACTCAATATATAAAAGCACGCTTCAAGAGGTTTCTTCTTAAATCCATCCTTTTACTGCTTTCTGTGTGCATATTTAAACTGTCATCATGTAGATAGTTAATTTATAATCGCTTATAATAAATAGGGGTAATTTAGTAATTTTACGCTATTATTTTAGAAATAATCTGTCATAGGGAACCCGAAAGGGGCGCTGTGGGGTGCTAACACCTTCCCCACGCGTAACCGACTCCCTTACCCGACTCTGGTTGTAATGGCCAAAGTTGATTTATAAAATCAATTGCCTTATCCCTTTTTCCAATGTTTTGAGTAAAACATTGGTGGCGACTCCACGAACCCTCCTTTTGCGAAAACCACTAATCCATGGAGGGTCCCGCTTGGGATTAATATGGATTAGTGAGACTTTTAATAAATAAATTGGATAAGATCGACAAGGTCTCAGTTTGAGAACAAGTCGTTCTAATAATCCAATACATTTTCAAAACTAAAATAATAAGCGAGCTCGACCGTCTTCGCGACCGCCGAGGCCCGTTTGGGCCGGTGGCGACAGATGGCGACTCCACTGGGGAAGCCTCGAGAGTCAGTCCCATTTAGTGACAGATTATTTTAACAAATAATAGTTAAAATTACTTCATTACCCCTTGCTTGTATGATAACATGCTTTATATATTTGGCTTTAAATAACTGTTGTTTGTTTAAATTTCCGCAATTGTTTGAAATAAATTGCACACAAACCTTTGCACACAACAGTTCCCTCTATACCCGGGGGCATGAGTGGTAATCCATAGGGAGTGGATGTTAGTACGGCCGGTTGAATGGGTCTATAGGAGCCTACGAGACCGTTGTCGGAAAAACATCACTCAAGGTGATAACCATGAACTTGAGTCCGACAGTGCGTTGGAACTTTCCATCGACTTACGACGAGAGGAATTGGGTCCCTATAATGGGGGCACCTTGGGGGCCTTTGACCAAGTGAGAACAGTTAGATCCTCCTTGAATATGCACTTTTCTGCAGGAGACCCCTACCTCGTGATTCGTTCGTGACTGTTCGTGGATGAGTGAATTGTTTGTGTAAATGCTTATGTGCAATTGTTTGTGCATTAATAAATAACCTCGTAATAAGGTCTAAGAATAAATCCCCATGCATGAAAATGTCATGACATGAGAGGAAAAACTAATGTGTGAAAATATAAAAGTAAGGGGCATGTGCATCATTACCAATAAGAGACCATGCATCCTCATAAAAACATACATTTTAGGGTCACCAATACCTCTTGACATGAGTGAAAGAGACCCATGACTATAGAGATTCTCCGTTGGGGAGAGATCATAGATAAAGAAGGGTGGTAAACTTCCGTCTTAAAAAGGCAGCGCCTTAAAGATGGAGGTTTATCAAGCTCATGTTAAAGAGTGTATTCATTCCATAAAATAAACTAACTAAACATTCATTTTAGAAAGTGGCTGGTCATCTCTCTGTCCTTACGCGCGCACAGAGAATCAAGAAAATGGAAGCATTGGAGGAGCAAAACAAGAAGCTCACAACCGAGCTTTCACAGCTTAAAGAGCAAATGGCGCAAATGATGGAACTCATGCGTCACCACAACGTCCATGGATCTCATCACAGTGAACATGGGTCCCATCATGAGGGAGAGGAGGAAGAGCATGAAAAAGATCCTCCACACACTGTACCCCTTGGGGCTGGAATTATGATTAAAGAGCCCGAGGTTTCAAAAGAACAATTCCACGCCCTAGAGGATCGGTTGAGGGCTATGGAGGGGCATGATTTTGACATCAAAGATGCCGCTGACATGTGTTTAGTGAGGGACATTCAATTCCCTCCTAAATTTAAAGTGCCGGATTTCCCAAAGTACGTGGGATCGACTTGCCCCAAAAGTCATCTCACCATGTACTGTTGCAAGATGGCTGCATATGCCACAAATGAAAAGCTCTTGATCCACTGCTTTCAAGAGAGCTTAGCCGAAACTGCACTCAATTGGTATATGCAGCTGGATGGAAATCAAGTGTGCACGTGGAGACAGTTGGCCGACGCCTTTCTCAAGCGCTATAAGTATAACATCGACCTAACACCTGATAGGTCAGATCTTCAAGCCTTGAGTAAAAAGAATGATGAATCCTTCAAGGCGTACGCCCAACGTTGGAGGGAGTTGGCGGCCCAGATAGAGCCCCCGCTGTCAGATAAGGAGACGGTGTCCTTATTCATCAACTCGTTGACTGCTCCCTATTACGATAAAATGATAGGGAACACAACAACACTCTTCTCAGACATCATCACCATTGGAGAAAGGGTGGAACAGGGACTCAAAAGTGGAAAGCTGGCTAAGCCTTCCCAACCATATGAAGCTAAGAAGGCCTTCGGGAAGAAGAAAGAGGGAGGAGTCAACGCCATAACCATCTCTTCGTCTTCTTCCACTTCGAAGTCGGGAAGATCGCAATCTACCCCTGTAAAGAAGTTTGATAAACTTCCGACCACTTATAGCGATCTCTTGCCGAAGCTAGTAGAGGCTCAACTTCTAGCTTACGTTCCACCGAGAAAGATCGACCCACCTTACCCCGATTGGTACAAACCACAGGACAAATGTTTATACCATTCGGGAGCGCCGGGGCATTCAACGGAGAACTGTTTAGCTCTCAAGCACAAGGTCCAAAGCCTTATTGACGCTGGTTGGGTCACTTTCGATTCGACAGCGCCCGATGTGAGCAAGAATCCTCTACCAAAGCAGGAGTAGAGTATGGCAAGCCACGATAGGGCCCCTCCACATTTTTCTTTTGGGACTCATGATCAGTACCCGAGATCATGAGGACCTTTTTCATGTAAATAAGGGTTTTGTACAGCTTTACATACATATATCAATAAAAAGGCATTTTTCACATATTATTCTCTCATTTCGTTCTTTTCTCTCTCTCTCATTCACATTAAT
Organism: Cajanus cajan; assembly: GCF_000230855.2. Lineage (NCBI taxonomy): Eukaryota > Viridiplantae > Streptophyta > Magnoliopsida > Fabales > Fabaceae > Cajanus > Cajanus cajan. The sequence goes on along the minus strand of NC_138523.1, from coordinate 34,863,110 downwards.
AAACTCTAAACCTAAACAGAACCAATCAATAATTATGTCTGTGATTGCTCGCTCTGACCGGGATCCAAAAGCCGAGGGTGAATGGGTTGAGTCGGACAGTGATGAGGAGACCATCTCTCCGGATCTGCAAAGACTGCTAGATCAAGAAGCTCGTCTACTCCAACCGTATCAAGAAGAATTGGAGACCGTAAATTTGGGGCAGGGTCAAGAAATACAAGAGGTCAACATTGGGACCCATATCAGTGATGAAATAAAATCACAATTGATCCAATTATTAAGGGAATACAAGGATGTATTTGCATGGTCGTACCGTGATATGCCCGGTTTGGACTCTAAAATCGTCGAGCACAAGTTGCCATTGAAAGAAGGGTTTCGACCCTTTAAACAAAAGCTTCGACGAATCAAGCCCGAATGGTCTTTAAAGATCAAGGAGGAGGGGGAAAAACAATTAGACGCGGGATTCTTGGTTGTATCCCAATATCCCGAATGGCTGGCTAACATTGTGCCAGTTATCAAAAAGAATGGAAAGGTTAGAGTGTGTGTTGACTATAGGGATCTGAATCGTGCCAGTCCAAAGGACGATTTTCCCTTGCCACATATTGATACACTCGTGGATCACACAGCCACGAACACGCTCTATTCCTTTATGGATGGATACTCGGTGTATAACCAAATCAAAATGAATATGGAAGACCGCGAGAAAACTTCTTTCATCACACCCTGGGGCACTTTTTGCTATAGGGTAATGCCTTTTGGACTTAAAAATGCGGGCGCCACCTACCAACGAGCGATGGTGACACTATTCCACGACATGATCCACAAGGAAATTGAAGTATACGTGGATGACATGATCGCAAAGTCGAAAGACGAGATGAACCATATTCAATATTTGAGAAAATTATTCAATCGGCTTCGCAAGTATCAGCTTAAGCTAAATCCGGCTAAGTGTACTTTCGGAGTCCGGTCGGGTAAGCTTCTCGGGTTCATCGTTAGTGAAAAAGGCATAGAGGTGGACCCCGATAAAGTAAAGGCAATAATGGAAATGCCTCCTCCTAAAACCGAGAAGGAGATAAGAGGATTCCTTGGCAGGGTGAACTACGTTGCAAGGTTCATCGCACAGTTGACTGACACGTGCAAGCCAATATTCAAGCTGTTGCGCAAGAATCATTCCGAAACTTGGGATGAGAATTGTCAACGAGCTTTTGACAAGGTCAAACAGTGCTTGGCCAATCCACCAGTATTGGTGCCACCTGTCGAGGGAAGGCCATTAATCCTCTATCTAACAGTGCTTGATGAGTCCATGGGAGCCGTGCTAGGGCAACAGGACGAAACTGGAAAGAAAGAACGAGCCATCTACTACTTGAGCAAGAAATTTCTAGATTATGAAACCCGTTACACGCCATTAGAAAAGACTTGCTGTGCGTTAGCGTGGGCAACACAAAGGCTCAGGCAGTATATGATAAGGCATACTACTTGGTTGGTTTCCAAAATGGATCCAATTAAGTATGTGTTCGACAAGCCAATAATCACTGGGAAGATCGCCCGATGGCAAGTACAATTATCAGAATTTGACATCATACATGTCACACAAAAAGCCATTAAAGGCAGTACCCTAGCTGATTACCTAGCACATGGGCCGACCAATGATTATCAATCCCTTCAGGATGATTTCCCCGATGAGCATATAATGAGTATACAACATGAAGATCCTAAGGACGATACGTGGACCATGTATTTTGATGGAGCCTCCAACATGCTTGGACAAGGGATTGGAACAGTATTAATCTCCCCACAAGGAAAGCATATCCCCTTAACGGCAAGACTCAATGATGAGTCATTATTTTCCCTTATTTTCTTACCTTTCTGTGCTTATCTTAATCTCTGATTTGTGCTTAATTGTTTATATTCTGCACTGTTTTCTATTTGGGCTTTAATTGGACCGGTAATTCATATTTTAACTAAATTGAATTTTCTAGATCTTATTATCCCAATTTTTATTTTCAGGGCAATTTAATAATTATTTGGGCTTGGAATAAATTTTTGGACTTCAAGAAGAGCTGCCACGTCATCTGCCACATCACATGCCATGTCACCATTGCACCACTTATGCCATATCAACATTTTATTTTATTTTTCGTTTATTTTTATTGTATTTTCGGGTCAGACCAGTTGGGGGCCCATTTTTACACTCTATTAGGGTTTTTCTAGGGAAAAGAGCAGCACCGACATGCAGACTTGATGTGACCACGTTGCTGTCTCTCTGGGAACTTTGTTTTTTTTCGTTTTCTGCTGGTGGCTCTTTGTTCTTCACGTTTTCTGGTTGTTTTCTGGTTGATCTTCCTCTTGTATCTGAACATTCACGTTTTGCTATTATTATTCACATTTTGTATTCTGTTCCTGCTTCCATTTTCGTTTTCTTCTTCCTCTTCTCTGTTACGTTTTGCTTGCATCGCTGTTGCCACTTTCATGTTTTCTTCTATTTTCGTTTCTGTTGCTATTTTAATGGAGGGCTAAATCCCAGGGTTTGGGCCCTTGGACAGAATGCAATCCTCTGAAAGAGGTTCTCTATGCGTTGCATTTCTGCTCCGCTTGATCCTCCCTTGTGGGATCTCTGTTCTGAGGCGTTCAACATCTGAGCCATGCTTAATGACTCTGGGTTGTTCACGTTCAGTATCTCAGGTTGCTTAATCCTGGGGAAGGAGGTCTTGCAAGGTTCACGTTTGCTTAATTCGTGTAGTGAGGTCTCATGTTAGTCTTCGCTTAGTTGATTAATCATGGACTGAACAGGATTATGTTGGACAGATTATTTGTTGTGAACCAAGGAAATCAGAGGTGCATTATGTTCAGGGGTCTGACCTATTTTAATTACTGCAAGTAATCCATACTTCTGCTCGTTTTATTTAACTCGATAATCTGAACCAACCCCCCCCACTGTGTGTTGGAACCTTTGACTGAGACAATTGGTCCTTGGGAGACAACCTAGGAGTCACTTCCTAGTACTACATTAATTGTTTTTTTATTTGACCGGGTACGGCCTCGATCACTCAACTTCGACTGTACAAATAACATGGCCGAATACGAGGCTTGCGCGTTAGGAATCCAAGCAGCAATCAACAATGGTATCCTAAAGCTCAAAGTATTTGGAGATTCGGCTTTAGTCATCCACCAATTGCAAGGTGAATGGGAAGTCCGAAATCCTAAGCTGATACCATATGTTGAGCATATCAAAGACCTGATACAATTCTTTCAAAATGTCGTCTTTGAATATATCCCAAGGGAGGAAAATCAGTTCGCTGACGCCCTTGCTACACTATCATCGATGTTCGCCTTGGATAAGGAGCATGAAATGCCCATCATCAATATCCGGCGGCACGATAAGCAAGCGTTCTGCCTACTGATAGATGAAGATATCGACGATGGTCCATGGTTCCACGATATCAAACAATATCTGAAGAAAGGGGAATATCCTGACATGGCCAACGATAATGACAAAAAGCATATCCGAAGAAGGGCCATGGGATTTCTGCTAATAGGAGAAACCCTCTACAAAAAGAATTATGACTCGGTCTTGTTGAGATGTATAGACCAGGTCGAAGCTCAAAATGTGATCAGAGAAATACATGAGGGGGTTTTCGGTACCCATATCCCCGGGCTTGCAATGACAAAGAAAATCCTTAGGGCGGGATATTATTGGTCGACCATGGAAAAGGATTGTTACCAATACGTTCGGAAATGCCACAAATGTCAAGCATACGCCGACAATATTCATGTTCCACCAACTCCACTAAACGTGTTGGTTTCGCCTTGGCCATTCGCAATGTGGGGCATGGATGTTATTGGACCCATTGAGCCAAAGGCATCTAATGGACATAGGTTCATTCTTGTGGCCATTGACTATTTCACCAAATGGGTAGAAGCGGCATCGTATGCTCATGTGACCCGAAAGGTGGTAACATCCTTCATCAGAAAGAATATCATATGCAGATACGGTATTCCCGACAAAATCATCACTGATAATGGATCCAATCTAAATAACAAGATGGTGGAAGAACTGTGCCAAGAGTTCAAGATCCAACACCACAACTCTTCCCCATACCGACCAAAAATGAATGGGGCAGTCGAGGCAGCCAATAAGAATATCAAGAAGATAGTACAAAAGATGGTTGTCTCATTCAAAGACTGGCATGAGATGCTACCCTTCGCTCTCCATGGTTATAGGACTTCAGCACGTACATCCACAGGAGCTACTCCATTTTCCCTTGTTTATGGAATGGAGGCAGTTCTGCCTGTTGAAGTCGAAATACCTTCTCTGAGAGTAATCATGGAAGCAAAACTTTCCGAGGCAGAATGGGTTCAAAGCCGGTATGACCAGTTGAACCTCATTGAAGAGAAACGGCTGAACGCCATATGCCATGGTCAAGCCTATCAGAGGAAGATCAAAAAGGCTTTTGACAAGAAAGTCCACCCTCGAGTCTACCATGAGGGAGAGTTGGTGATGAAGAAATTGCTACCAGCTCAAAAGGACAAAATCGGAAAGTGGGCCCCGAATTACGAAGGACCGTACGTGGTAAAGCGAGCCTTCTCCGGAGGAGCACTGATCCTCACAAACATGGACGGAGAAGAACTTCAATACCCAGTCAACGCTGACATGGTAAAGAAGTATTATGCTTGAAGACGTTGCTTGCACAAGCCCGCTAGGATGAAAACCCAAAAAGGGCATCCTAGGCAAAAATTAGGGCAGAACAAAAAGCCCGCCAGTACAAGGGTACTAGGCAAAACAAAGGGAAAATTATCCCCGCTAGGATACGTCCTAGGCAAAAATTAGGGGCAAAAGAATAAGATGTAAAAAACAAAGCAGGCAACGATCACTTGAATCGAAAACCGAAAGGCGGTACAAGTGATAATCTTCTAGAAGCAAGCGTCTTGCAGTATCTACACTCCTGACTCAGGCATCTCACCCGAAGCAATTAGGGGAACGGGAAGGGCGATAATTACAGATATAATTGTTTAAAGCCAAAATGTATATATAGCCTACCCTGGCCAGCCATTCTTCGGAAATTCCTTCTGTACATCTTTCTGTAAAAACATTTGTGAATATTAATAAAATATCCATTCATTTCTTTTCTCTCTTGACCATGTGATTATGCCTTTAAATTGGTATTTCTAAAAATTGTATGAGATTCCTTAATAATCGGTCAATAAAGAAAATTGGAGGGGTTCCTGTAAAATCCATAATCTCCTGCATAAAAGGCTCACAAAAATCCTCCCTCGCGTCTATGACAGAAACTCCTCCAAAAAAGAAGAGGATAGGGAGAGTCATTCACTTTTCTAAATAAAAGAACAAAAATAAAAACTTGCATCGCGTGCATCACACACATTAGTTGCATATTCAAAGACCTTATCATGAGGCAATTACATAAAATAGAAAAATAGAAAATTGCTTGTGTATGACAGCAGCAAGCAAAATACAAAGATTCAGAAAATCAACAGCATCATACAGAATAACTGAGCCTGGAGAGGCTTGCCGAAAGAATACTCTCAGAATAATTGAGCCTGGAGAGGCTCGCCGAAATAATACTCCCCAGAGAAATCTCAGCTTCCACTCACGGGCCAAATTCCTCAGTGAAAGCTATCAAAGTGAGATCAGCAAAATTCCTTAACGGAAGCATGATTCAAACAGTATATCTAGTCAAAGGACTTAAAACTTCCTCAGTGGAAGATAGCTCTCCAACTCAAATGCAGAGTGAAGCTAAGCCTGAAGAGGCTTTCTAAATAATACTCTGGGATACATAAAATCCCCAAATCCCCAGTCGCCTACTCAAGAGGCACCCCTACAAAAGGAGAAAAATAAAAAAAATATATATATCAATAAATATTCCCCAAGCGGAATGTGGCATCCAGCCAAGCACCAAACATCAAGATCATTTGCCTAACAGAAGAGGCCAGCCAAGAAATGAATGACAAAATCCCCAGCGGATAAACAGCCTACACAGAGGCTACAAAAATCAGAAAATCCAAAAGAGATACCCGAATAAGGACAACCGGGATACTCCACCCACGTCAAAAGGACGTCAGCCAAACATAAGGCATCGCTCAACTCAGAGAGAGAGCATCTGTGTCTACACCCCAAGGAGTCAAAAATTCCCCATGGGTACCAACAATGCAATGCAAGTTGGGGCACAAGAACCTATGAATGACTGCACATCCCCTAGACGGATCCCTGCGTTATCCAGCCCTCAGCGGCACAAAATCAGAAAAACCGTCGAAGCAGCATCGTGGACTGTGGAGACAAAAATCATATCAAATCATTGCCGAAGTGATCAGAAGACACGGAAGCAGGCCTGGAGAGGCAATACTCAACTGCTGAATGTTAAGAGGCAGGACCTGGAGAGGGTAAACTCAACTGCTGAATGTTAAGAAGCAGGACCTGGAGAGGGTAAACTCACACTGCTGAATGTTAAGAGGCAGGGCCTGGAGAGGCAATACTCAACTGCTGAATGTTAAGAGGCAGGGCCTGGAGAGGCAATACTCAACTGCTGAATGTTAAGAGGCAGGACCTGGAGAGGGTAAACTCAACTGCTGAATGTTAAGAGGCAGGACCTGGAGAGGGTAAACTCACACTGCTGAATGTTAAGAAGCAAAACCTGGAGAGGGTAAACTCACACTGCTGAATGTTAAGAGGCAGGACCTGGAGAGGGTAAACTCACACTGCTGAATGTTAAGAGGCAGGACCTGGAGAGGGTAAACTCACACTGCTGAATGTTAAGAGGCAGGACCTGAAGAGGGTAAACTTAGCTACCGAGGTTGTCAGGAGCGCCGAGGTATGCAACAACCTGGAGAGGTTACTCAACAATTTTCCACCGGAAGACGCTACAAGTCAGAAGGTCGGCACATCACCCGGACAATTGGGTCAACTCCTTTACTTGTCAGCCGGTACACCAAAAGGCCATCCGACTAAGTAAAGGGGGGGCAGCTGTAGACCCCTAAAATTGTCCGGGTCGGAAATAAAGCTTGAAGACTCTCGAAGACTGAAGGAAGATCAGCCAGAAGGACTCCTGGAAGGCCCTAGGAGGGTTCTCTGTAGGTCTAGAGGTCTTAGAATAGCTTAAAATAAGGAAGTGGAGGGAATGAAGCCCAATACGGCCGTACTGAACTTAATACGGCCGTATTGAAGCTTCAATACGGCCGCAGTGAACTCAATACGGCGTATTGAAGTTTCTGAAACTTCAATACGGCCGTACTGAAATCAATACGGCCGTATTGAAGCTTCAATACAGCCGCAGTGAACTCAATACGGGCGCATTGAAATTTCTGAATTTCAATACGGCCGTATTGAACTCAATACGACCGTATTGAAGTTCAAAAATTTCAATACGGCCGTATTACTTCTGTAGGCCGTATTGCGCCTATTCCCTATAAATATGACGTCAATTGGACGTCATTCCACACTTTTTCAGATAGTTTCAACCCTCTCCTTGAGTATTCTGGGGTTTTTGAGCAGTGTTCTGCCCTAGAAATCACTCGGAGAGTTGATCCGACAAAGTTCTTGAGCCCCGAGCCATTTTGCTTGAGGATCGAACCTAGTCGAAGGGAAATCCTCCGGATTTCCATAGTTAAAAGTTTTTAGGAAGGAGCGAGCGAGCTTGTAGAGCGAGGGAACGCCAAAAAGCTTCCCAGTTTTACTCAATATATAAAAGCACGCTTCAAGAGGTTTCTTCTTAAATCCATCCTTTTACTGCTTTCTGTGTGCATATTTAAACTGTCATCATGTAGATAGTTAATTTATAATCGCTTATAATAAATAGGGGTAATTTAGTAATTTTACGCTATTATTTTAGAAATAATCTGTCATAGGGAACCCGAAAGGGGCGCTGTGGGGTGCTAACACCTTCCCCACGCGTAACCGACTCCCTTACCCGACTCTGGTTGTAATGGCCAAAGTTGATTTATAAAATCAATTGCCTTATCCCTTTTTCCAATGTTTTGAGTAAAACATTGGTGGCGACTCCACGAACCCTCCTTTTGCGAAAACCACTAATCCATGGAGGGTCCCGCTTGGGATTAATATGGATTAGTGAGACTTTTAATAAATAAATTGGATAAGATCGACAAGGTCTCAGTTTGAGAACAAGTCGTTCTAATAATCCAATACATTTTCAAAACTAAAATAATAAGCGAGCTCGACCGTCTTCGCGACCGCCGAGGCCCGTTTGGGCCGGTGGCGACAACACTTCCTCAACTATGAAACGTGAAACACATCATGTAGGTTGGACAAAACCAGAGGTAACGCCAACTGATAAGCCACTGGACCTAGACGATGAAGGATCTGGTAAGGACTAATGAACCTCGGAGTGAGCTTCTTAGCCCTTACTTCCCTTCCCATTCCAGTAATGGGTGTCACCCTAAGAAACATGTGCTCTCCCTCCTCAAACTCTAGAGGTCTCCTCCTCCTATCAGTATAGGACTTTTTTTGGCTCTGGGTAGCTCTCAACCTCTCTTGAATTTGTCTCACTATCTCAGTATTCTGAAGAACTAACTCTGGACCAACCACTACTAACTCACCCTCTTGATACCAACACAATGGAGTCCTACACCTCCTGCCATACAAAGCCTCAAAAGGCATTATGCCAATACTCGAGTGATAATTGTTGTTGTAGGTAAACTCCACTAATGGTAACACCTCCTCCCAACTACCCAGATGATCCAACACACAAGCTCTCAAGAGATCCTCAAGTGATTGAACTATTCTTTCCGACTGACCATCTTTCTGTGGATGATAAGTGGAGCTCAATCTCAACCTTGTCCCCAAAGCCTGATGCAGAGTCTGCCAAAACCTAGAAGTAAACCTTGGGTCTCAGTAAAAAATAATACTGGAAGGCACACCATGCAATTGCACTATCTCTCTGATATACAACTGTGTAAGCCTCTCCAGGGACCACCTCTTGTTGATAGGAAGAAAGTGCGCACACTTTGTCAACCTATCAACAATCACCCAGATAGTGTCACTATTCCTAGCTGATCTATGCAACCCAACTACAAAGTCTATAGTGACACTATCCCACTTCCACTCAGGAATCTCCATCAACTGTAGAACCCCTCTGGGCCTTTGATGTTCAATCTTCACTTTTTGACAGGTCAAACAAGCGGCTACAAACTTTGCTATCTCCTTCTTTATACCAAGCCATGTAGACCCCTAAAATTGTCCAGGTCGGAAATAAAGCTTGAAGACTCTCGAAGACTGAAGGAAGATCAGCCAGAAGGACTCCTGGAAGGCCCTAGGAGGGTTCTCTGTAGGTCTAGAGGTCTTAGAATAGCTCAAAATAAGGAAGTGGAGGGAATGAAGCCCAATACGGCCATACTGAACTTAATACGGCCGTATTGAAGCTTCAATACGGCCGCAGTGAACTCAATACGGCGTATTGAAGTTTCAGAAACTTCAATACGGCCGTACTGAAATCAATACGGCCGTATTGAAGCTTCAATACAGCCGTATTGAACTCAATACGGCCGTATTGAAGTTCAAAAATTTCAATACGGCCGTATTGCTTCTGTAGGCCGTATTGCGCCTATTCCCTATAAATATGACGTCAATTGGACGTCATTTCACACTTTTTCAGATAGTTTTAACCCTCTCCTTGAGTATTCTAGGGTTTTTGAGCAGTGTTCTGCCCTAGAAATCACTCGGAGAGTTGATCCGACGAAGTTCTTGAGCCCCGAGCCATTTTGCTTGAGGATCGAACCTAGTCGAAGGGAAATCCTCCGGATTTCCATAGTTAAAAGTTTTTAGAAGGAGCGGGCGAGCTTGTAGAGCGAGGGAACGCCAAAAAGCTTCCCAGTTTTACTCAATATATAAAAGCACGCTTCAAGAGGTTTCTTCTTAAATCCTTCCTTTTACTGCTTTCTGTGTGCATATTTAAACTGTCATCATGTAGATAGTTAATTTATAATCGCTTAGAATAAATAGGGGTAATCTAGTAATTTTACGCTGTTATTTTAGAAAATAATCTGTCATAGGGAACCCGAAAGGGGCGCTGTGGGGTGCTAACACCTTCCCCACGCGTAACCGACTCCCTTACCCAACTCTGGTTGTAATGGCCAAAGTTGATTTATAAAGTCAATTGCCTTATCCCTTTTTCCAATGTTTTGAGTAAAACATTGGTGGCGACTCCACGAACCCTCCTTTTACGAAAACCACTAATCCATGGAGGGTCCCGCTTGGGATTAATATGGATTGGTGAGACATTTTAATAAATAAATTGGATAAGATCGACAAGGTCTCAGTTTGAGAACAAGTCGTTCTAATAATCCAATACATTTTCAAAACTAAAATAAAAAACGAGCTCGACCGTCTTCGCGATCGCCGAGGCCCGTTTGGGCCGGTGGCGACAGATGGCGACTCCACTGGGGAAGCTTCGAGAGTCAGTCCCATTTAGTGACAGATTGTTTTTAACAAATAATAGTTAAAAATTACTTCGTTACCTCTTGCTTGTATGATAACATGATTTATTATATGGCTTTAAATAACTGTTGTATGTTTAAATTCCGCAATTGTTTGAAATACAAACTGTACACAAACCTTTGCACACAACAGTTCCCTCTATACCCGGGGGCATGAGTGATTAACCATAGGGAGTGGATGTTAGTACGGCCGGTTGTCGAATGGGTCTATAGGTGCCCGTAGACCGTTGTCGGAAAACATCACTCAAGGTGATAACCATAAACTTGAGTCCGACGGTGCGTTGGAGCTTTCCATCGACCTACGATGAGAGGAATTGGGTCCCTATAATGGGGGCACCTTGGGGGCCTTGGACTGGTGAGAACAGTTAGAACCACCTTGAATATGCACCATTTCTGCAGGATACCCCTACCTCGTGATTCGCTCGTGACTGATCGTGGATGAGTGAATTGTGTGTGCATTTTTTATGTGACATTGTATGAGCATATATTTGCACCTTTTAAACATACAACATTCTTGTTTACAATAAAAAATAAGAATAAATAGAAATAAAGATTTTCTAGTACATGGTGTTAACATCTACCTCCATTGCATTCATATAGGTAGTTTCCCTTTTCACCCAAAATATACAAAAATACAAAATACTCAAAAAGAAAAAATACGTATTTATCCAAACCAAGCAATATCATGCATCATCTTAGGAATATCCCGAAAACATGATAATGCCTAGTTGAATAAACACTATGCATGCATATTCATCGCCATCATCTCATATCATGCATTGTATTGTAGATTATGGAGAGGTCTAGGGAGGTGCAAAGGCCATTAAAGAAAGTGGACTTCCTATTATACCGTGCTGAGAGGTTGGATCACCTCTGTACCTTGATGTCAAGAGAGGCTCGCGTCGAGTTTGAGAAATCTTATGGGCGAGTTCTCGATTTGATGAGGATTTGTGTGGATCCAGCTTTTCTGAGGGCATTGGTCCATTTCTGGAGTCCCGATCTGCACTGTTTTGAGTTCCCCCAGTTTGACCTGGTTCCTACTCTAGAGGAGTACGAGCTCATGTTACGGTGGCCTAAATCAGCTGGGGTCTACCTTTTTCAGGGGAACCATGTGGCCGTAGAGAGAGTAGCCACTCAGGTCAAACTACCACTACGATCAGCTGCCTTAGTAGGGAACGGCAGTATCAAGGGTTGGAAGCTTGCTATGATCGAAGACCACCTTTCTTCCTTGGCTGGTGAGGGAGATTGGTTAGCTTTCAACAAGACTCTTGCGTTAGCCGTGTTTGGGACGATCCTATTCCCCTTTCACGCTAACACAGTGGACCATGCTGCGATGGACGCTTTCTTTGCTTGGGACGTGCATATGAAGAGTCCCGTGCCCGCTATTCTTGCCGACACCTTGCTATCTGTTCATCTATCTCAACAGAAGCAAGGGAAGATCATCCGATGCTGCACCTCCTTGTTATATGTGTGGGGCATCACACATTTCTACGCCTCCAGTCACATGGGGACCTTGCCCGATCCGTTGAGAAGCTTCTCAAAGATCCCCGTCTGCCGCCGATATGCTTCCGAGTGGAAGGATGAGATGGAACAGTGGAGTATCGAGCACTTCACGTGGGTTTGCCCTTGGTTCCGTCCGAGCCATGTATTGACAAGATGCGGCAGTTATTCGAGCATACCGTTGATGGGCCTCAGAGGTTGCATAACCTACTCACCTAAACTGGTTATGAGGCAACTAATGAGAACCCAAATCGTTCCTACCATAGAGGAGCTGGGAGGGTTGTGTTTCTCTTTCGATCCCGAGCATCAGAGAGATATGCACGCTGTTATAAAAGCGTGGGAGAGACCAACCTATGAGGGAGATCTCGAGCTTGAAAAGCCTCGGGTGTCCGTTTCCATTGACTATGAGAAATGGAGGAATGAGAGGGGGGTGTCACAACCATCCACCTCTTGTGCAACCACGACTACAAGGAGGGTGTTGCATGAACAGGTCGACGCCTTGACCAAGAAACTGGGAATCATGGGAGCTCAGATGAGAGTTCTTGAAGAGAAAAACGAAGAATCCAGTTTCACCATTGATGGTCTTCAAAGGCAATGCAAGAAGAAGGACCATGAGATAGAGCGGCTCAAGGATGAGTGTGCTAACCTCAACGAGGAGACTACTCGGGCATCCAAAATGCCAAAGGTTGAACCGAGTAGTCAACTCCGAGAAGTCAATGAGAAGATAGCACGCCTTGAAGCCGAGCATGCAAAGCAGGCACAGTTGATCAAGGACATGCAAGATAATTTGTTTCTGACTCGATCCGACGCACAGCAATGGCGGGAGGTCGCTCAACGACAAGCCGCAAACCTTTCCGATTTCCGCAGAAAGGAAAGGGAAGGATTGGCACAAATGGCCAAACTCCAAGAGGAGAAGGATCGAGCCGAAGACGAGCTTAATGAGCTACAGGCCATGATCAACTACTATACTCAGAAAGCGAAGGAGGCTCAGAAAATCAGTGACGATATGAGCCAAGCGGTTCATACGCAGATTAAAGCAATGGGTCGTCATGTCGAGGAAGCCGAAGATGAATGGCAAAGAAACATGAACCCGCCTGTGGGTTTTTACCGGCTTTTCTCTTATTGTAAAAAATTGCTTCAAAGCATTGTATAAAGTTGTACACTTTCTTTAATGAATAAAACAGTATTTTTGAGATTTATTGCCTTTGCATCTCATTAGTCATTCATTTTGCATTTATCTCTCCTAGTAATTAATAATAAAGATTAATAAAAAGAAAGAATTAATCGATGCGTATGTTCAGAATGGATCGCACGCCATTTGTGATAAAATGCAAACCAACAACTGCGCAAAGAGAACACACGACGACGCCGTTGTTGGTAATCAAGACAGAAAAAGGGGAGGGTCCCACGCCGTTAAGGATTGTCGCTCCAAGACCTTTCCCTTACGAATCGAATAAGGCTGTGCCATGGATATACGACATCCATACTTCTACCGACAATGATATCTCCAATATCGCTGGACTTGGGGGCATGACTAGGAGTGGCAGGATCTACTCTCCCGAAGATCTGCACGATAAAGCTCCCAAGAGTAAAGGAAAAGAAAAGGAGAAAACCGAGGAAGATAGAGAATCCGAGGAGGAGACTGATGAGCTGTTAAAAATCATCAAACAAAGCGAGTACTCCATTGTGGATCAACTTCACAAGACACCAGCAAAGATCACTTTGTTGTCGTTGATCCTAAGCTCCGAACCGCATCGGCAAGCTCTGTTGAAAGTCTTGAACGAGGCGTATGTATCACACACCATATCCCAAGACAAATTTGAGGGAATTGTTAGTCACATCACGGCTAATGATCACCTCACCTTCACAGATGAAGAGATCCCCACCGAGGGACCGCACCATAACAAGCCCTTGCACATCTCTGTAAAGTGCAAGGAGTATCACATCGCGAAGGTCTTGGTGGATAATGGATCTTCCTTGAACGTGATGCCAAAAAGGACGCTCGATCAGATGGCAATCAAGGGAGTCCAAATGCGCCTAAGCAACATGATCGTTCGAGCTTTCGACGGCTCTAAAAGAGAAGTGGTGGGAGAAGTCAGTCTTCCAATCCAAATCGGACCCACTATCTTTAACGTCGAATTTCAAATAATGGACATTACTCCTGCATATGTTTCCCCGAGAAATGAAGAAGGTAGCTCATATGCTCACAAAGAACGGATACTTGCCAGGACAAGGATTAGGCAAGAACTCCCAAGGAATCCCGGAGCTACCCATTATCAAGGACAATCCGGGGAAACAAGGGTTAGGATACAACCCTGTTACAGATCAAAGAACGAAGAGGAATCAAGATCCTTCTCGACGTTCTTTAAACCAGATCTTTAGGAAGGCTGGTTCACAAACGTCAAGGCCAGTTGTCGTCATCAGGTGTCCTTTTCCTTCTAATAGGGATGTGTAAATCCAGTGACTATTAGAGATCACTCCTCGGGGACAGCCCGACCCCCGAGCCTCGATAGGGCACATGTTTCCATCATGATTATAATAAAATCATTCTTCATTAATTCTTTATTGCTTCTTTTCTTGCTTGCAATAAAATTCTAGACCACATTATTTTAACCCTGTTTGAATAAACATGAATGAGGTTAAAATCATCTTAATAATAATAAACCCACATCATTTTTATGTGGAAGTGTGTGTGTCAACTTGGAGCACCTTTTCTTGGCCTCAATAAGTGCCATCATGGATAAAGAAATCCTGAAGAGCAAAAGACCCGCTAGGAATCCCACAAAAGGGTGACCTAGGCAAAAGTTAGGGTTACAAAATAAGACCAAAAGACCCGCTAGGAATCCCACAAAAGGGTGACCTAGGCAAAAGTTAGGGTTACAAAATAAGACCAAAAGACCCGCTAGGAATCCCACAAAAGGGTGACCTAGGCAAAAATTAGGGTTACAAAATAATGAACAAAAACAAAAGCCCGCTAAGACATCACAAAAGGGTGTTTTAGGCAAAAGTTAGGGCCGTCAAAAAAGAAGAAAAACAAAATAAATCCATGATGGTACCATCAATTGAATTCAACAAGGAGCTCAAGAAAAGCTATCCAAGTTGTCAAAGCACAATCATTAATAACAAAGATGTGCTTAACTTCATAAGTGTTTAATCGAACAAACCTAAACACAATAAGCCTACCATTGGCCAGCCATTCTTACAAAATCCATTTTTCAAAAATAAAACAATCCCCTCTAAAACACAAACTTTTGAAAATATATCTTTTCCTTCTTTTCTCTCTTGTCCCAACGATTTTTGAATAATCTAGTGGAAACATGGAGATATAGTGGTCAATAGGAGGGTTGACACATCTCCTAAAGGAAGGGAAGGATTATTTGGTTGATGACACCAAATCCCAAAATCAAATACGCATCATTCCTCGGTTACAGAAATCGGCAGAGCACAGCTCGTCTAGAGGAATGGCAAAAATCCAAACAGAAGAACGCATCGATTAATTTTTTTGAAAAAATGAATCAAATAGAATTAGGTGCATCATATACTGCATACATGCATACAGATGATAGGTGTACTGGAAGATCACTTATTCTCTGTTTATCTTCAAAAAAAAAAAAAAAAAAAAAAAAAAATGAAAATCAATGCGCCCGTATTGAGTTTAATACGGGCGTATCAAGGTGAACGTTGAAGCAACGTTTCGTATTCAATACGACGTATTAAACACAATACGGGCGTATTGACGCTCAATACGGCCGTATTCCATTCAATACGGGCCGTATTGATTGCCACATTTGTACAATAACGGTAAAGCCAATACGACCGTATTATATTCAATACGGCCGTACTGGCGAAAAATTCTCTATAAATAAGCCTCCCCCCTCTCATTTTTGCATACCAATCTTCATTCTCTGCATATTTTGTTTGTGAGTGCACCCTAGACAGCTTCTCAGAAATGGCAGAGTCATCCCGAAAAAGACAGAGAGCCCCAGCTCGACGTGAGATGACGGATCGACACAGGCAACGGCTGGAGCTCATAGAGACATTCAACTTCGAGCCGTCAAGGGTGCTCGACTTTGACCTTCTCCGAGCAGTGGGCTTAGAGGATGATGTCAGGGGTTACTTCGGCAGCATAGGATGGGGATTTCTCCTTGATTCCCCTTCTCAGCTGTACTTGACAGCCACGAAGGAGTTCCTGGCCTCCGTCGGTATTACTGAGTCGACGAACAGTTATGGGGAAGATGTCTGCTCGGTTGACTTCTGGATGAATCAGGGGTACCGCTCCTTGACTTTGGACGAGTTCAATGTCCAGGCAGGATTTTTCAGCCGCACTGATCAGCTGGAATTTCGTGATGCCATATGCGAGTGGCCTGATCAGTGGACTCCGGTTGACATGTGGAGATTGCTCACTGGCCGAGAGGATTACCATTCAGGGGTAAAGGGCTCCCGGCTTCCGACCGCTCTTCGGATCTGCCACAAGATCCTTACCAGTACTATCCATGGCAGGTCCAAGAGCCCCGAGTCGATTACTCGTCCGGACCTGCTGGCATTATATTGCATGGCCACCGGACGGAAGGCCAACCCTGGATATTTCTTCCTCGAGCATGTGAAGAAGCTGGGGGCACGAGAGGGAGGAGAATCTAGACAGGGGTATATCTTGGTCGCCCCACTCCTTTCACAGCTGGCGGAGACATGGGGATGCCCCGATGGCGAAGAGCCAAGGGCCCTGGCGCCAAAGCTGATCGGTGCTACCACTTTGATTAGCATGAGGATCATTACTAGGTCAGCTGGAGGGTTTGTACGAGTAGATGGCCCCGATGCCTATGCCGACATCCTCAATGACCTCGACTTTGAGGGCGATGGCAGGCCACAGCCAGAGACCGGCACTTCGCAGTCGGATAGGGCCTACTTTGATGCCCGCTTTGACGCTTTACAGCAAAGCATCGATACTCGATTCGATGCTTTTCAGCATAGCATCGGCACATGGCAGCAGAGTACAGATGCTCGACTAGATACCTTGGTGCAGGGGTTCGACAACCTCTCCGTCTGGATGCATCGCCGCTTCCCGGACCCGCCACAGGACCCGCCGGCAGAGGAGTGAAGACTGGCTTCTGTTTTATTGCTTTTTCATGCATTAGTTTGGTTGGGCTTAGCCCCATTTCTCAAATTTTCCTTGTACAAATTCATTTTTAGTAATGAAATTTGCCACTTTTGAACTCAAAATTCTCTAGCAATTTAAATTCTGTACAGAAAAAGCCAAATCAGAAGAAAAGGCAAAATACAGAAAAAGCCGAAAATAAAAAAGGCAAGGATACAGAAAATCCAACAAACAGTTTGTACAGAATAACTGAGCCTGGAGAGGCTTACCAAAATACTCCTCATCCCCCAACTGTACAGAGTAAATGAGCCTGGAGAGGCTCGCAGAAATAATACTCCCCAGAGAAAACCTCAACTCAAGCTCATGGAACGAATCCCCAGCAAGAGCTATCAAAGCAAAATCGACGCAATCCCCAATGGAAGTGCGATCATCCAAACAGTATATACAAGTCAAAGGACTTAACACTTCCTCAGTGGAAGATAGCTCTCCGACTCAAAGCGCTGAGTGAGGCTAAGCCTGCAGAGGCTTCCTAAATAATACTCTGGGATACATAAGATCCCTCATTCCCCAATCGCCTACTCAGAGGCATCCCTGCAAAAGGAGAAAAAATCAAAAAATATCAATAAATATTCCCCAAGCGGAATTTGGCACTCAGCCGAACACTGAACTCCAATTCCTCAGTCGCCTACATAAGAGGCACTCCTTCAAAAGGAAAAATCATAAAAAGATCAATAATCATTCCCCAAGCAGAATCCGGCTCTCAGCCTATCATTGAATATCAAGATGATCTGCCTAACAGAAGAGGCCAATCACAACCAATGACAAAATCCCCTGGCGGATAACAGCCTACACAGAGGCAACAAAATCCAAAAAGTTAAAAAGAGTTACCCGAATAAGGATAACCGGGATACTCCACCAACGTCAAAAGGACGTCAGCCAAACATAAGGCATTGCTCAACTCAGAGAGAAAGAGCATCTGTGTCTATACCCCAAGGAGTCAGAAATTCCCCAAGGGTACCAACAATGCAATGCAAGTTGGGGCACAGGAACCTGTGAATGACTGCACATCCCCTAGATGGATCCCTGCGTTATCCAGCCCTCAGTGGCACAAAATCAAAAAAAAACAACCGTCGAAGCAGCATCGTGGACTGTGGAGACAAAATCATCACAAATCCCTGAAAAGGAGATATTCACACTACCCCGTCGTCACAAACACGGAGGTACACAGCTTCCGGCTCGAGCAATGAGCGAAGCTATCTCTGGAAAGGAGGCACTCACTGCTTACCGTCGTCACAAAGGTACTTAGCTTCCGGCTCAAACAAAGAGTGAAGCTAAGCCTGGAGAGGCGGTACTCACAGCTTCCAGCTTGGGCAGCAAGCAAAGCAAAGCCTGGAGAGGCGAAACTCACACTGCTCACCGTCGTCACAAAGGTACTTAGCTTCCGGCTCAAACAAAGAGTGAAGCTAAGCCTGGAGAGGCGGTACTCACAGCTTCCAGCTTGGGCAGCAAGCAAAGCAAAGCCTGGAGAGGCGAAACTCACACTGCTCACCGTCGTCACAAAGGTGCTTAGTTTCCGGCTCGAACAAAGAGCGAGACTAAGCCTGGAGAGGCGAAACTCACACTGCTCACCGTCGTCACAAAGGTGCTTAGTTTCCGGCTCGAACAAAGAGCGAGACTAAGCCTGGAGAGGCGAAACTCACACTGCTACCGTTGTCACAAGGGTACTTAGCTTCCGGCTCGAACAAAGAGTGAAGCTAAGCCTGGAGAGGCGGTACTCACAGCTTCCAGCTTGGGCAGCAAGCAAAGCAAAACCTGGAGAGGCTACTCGACAATTTTCCACCGGAAGACGCTACAAGTCAGAAGGTCGGCGCATCACCCGGACAATTGGGTCAACTCCTTTACTTGTCAGCCGATACACCAAAAGGCCGTCCGACTAAGTAAAGGGGGGGCAGCTGTAGACCCCTAAAATTGTCCGGGTTGGAAATAAAGCTTGAAGACTCTCGAAGACTGAAGGAAGATCAGCCAGAAGGACTCCTGGAAGGCCCTAGGAGGGTTCTCTGTAGGTCTAGAGGTCTTAGAATAGCTCAAAATAAGGAAGTGGAGGGAATGAAGCCCAATACGGCCGTACTGAACTTAATACGGCCGTATTGAAGCTTCAATACGGCCGCAGTGAACTCAATACGGCGTATTGAAGTTTCAGAAACTTCAATACGGCCGTACTGAAATCAATAAGGCCGTATTGAAGCTTCAATACAGCCGTATTGAACTCAATACGGCCGTATTGAAATTTCTGAATTTCAATACGGCCGTATTGAACTCAATACGGCCGTATTGAACTCAATACGGCCGTATTGAAGTTCAAAAATTTCAATACGGTCGTATTGCTTCTGTAGGCCATATTGCGCCTATTCCCTATAAATATGACGTCAATTGGACATCATTTCACGCTTTTTCAGATAGTTTTAACCCTCTCCTTGAGTATTCTGGGGTTTTTGAGCAGTGTTCTGCCCTAGAAATCACTCGGAGAGTTGATCCGACGAAGTTCTTGAGCCCCGAGCCATTTTTCTTGAGGATCGAACCTAGTCGAAGGGAAATCCTCCGGATTTCCATAGTTAAAAGTTTTTAGAAGGAGCGGGCGAGCTTGTAGAGCGAGGGAACGCCAAAAAGCTTCCCAGTTTTACTCAATATATAAAAGCACGCTTCAAGAGGTTTCTTCTTAAATCCTTCCTTTTACTGCTTTCTGTGTGCATATTTAAACTGTCATCATGTAGATAGTTAATTTATAATCGCTTAGAATAAATAGGGGTAATCTAGTAATTTTACGCTGTTATTTTAGAAAATAATCTGTCATAGGGAACCCGAAAGGGGCGCTGTGGGGTGCTAACACCTTCCCCACGCGTAACCGACTCCCTTACCCAACTCTGGTTGTAATGGCCAAAGTTGATTTATAAAGTCAATTGCCTTATCCCTTTTTCCAATGTTTTGAGTAAAACATTGGTGGCGACTCCACGAACCCTCCTTTTACGAAAACCACTAATCCATGGAGGGTCCCGCTTGGGATTAATATGGATTGGTGAGACATTTTAATAAATAAATTGGATAAGATCGACAAGGTCTCAGTTTGAGAACAAGTCGTTCTAATAATCCAATACATTTTCAAAACTAAAATAAAAAACGAGCTCGACCGTCTTCGCGACCGCCGAGGCCCGTTTGGGCCGGTGGCGACAAGCCACTAGAAACATTTCTTGATGTCCTGATACATCTTAGTCATACCGGGATATATGCTAAGATGACTCATGTGTCCCTCCTCCAGAACAGCTCTCCTCAATTCTAAATCCTAAGATAAACAAATCTGACCTCTGAATCTTAGAATCCCATCAGTACCAAGCTCAAAACCAGTTTCCCTCTCGGTACCAAGCAAACCTAAAATCCTAAACAACTCTGGATCCTGTAACTGCCTAGTTACCATTTGTCTCAAGAACTCATTAGTTATGGTAATCATACCACAACTAATGTGATCTTGAACAACCTCCACTACTAGTCTCAAATCTCTAAATTTCTCAATCAGTTCCCATTCCCTAATCATCATAGCTGACATGTAAATGGATTTCCTACTCAATGCATCTACTACCACATTCGCCTTTCCAGGATGATACATCAACTAGAAGTCGAAATCCTTTAGGAATTCCATCCACCTCCACTGCCTCATATTCAACTCCTTCTGATCAAACAAATACTTCAAGCTCTTATGATCACTGAACACACTAAATCGTGCACCATACAGATAGTGCCTCCATGACTTCAAGGCAAACACCACAGCTGCAAGCTCCAAATCATGAGTGGGATAATTCGTCTCATGGGTCTTAAGTTGCCTCGAAGCATATGCTACTACTCTCCCTCCCTGCATCAACACATAACCCAACCCCTAGTGAGAAGCATCACAGAACACATCAAAATGCTCACTAGTGTCAAGTAACACCAAAATTAGAGAAGTAGTCAATCGTATCTTTAACTCTTGAAAACTCTGCTCACAACCATCCATCCAAACGAAAGGCTGATCCTTTCAGGTTAGTTGAGTCAAATTCATTACTATTCAGGAGAAACCTTCTATGAATCTCTAATAGTAACCCGCTAACCCAACAAAACTCTTAATCTCTGTAGCAGTCCTCGGACGCTCCCACTGAACCACAACCTCCACCTTGGCTGGATCCACTGTAATCCTTTACGTTGATATCACATGCCCCAAAAACTTTTCCTCAGATAGCCAAAAGTCACACTTGGACAGCTTGGCATACAACTATCTCTCCCTCAGCACCTCTAAAACCAACCTCAGATGCTCATGATGATCCTCCAAGGATCTAGAATATACTAATATGTCATCAATAAAGACCACACAAATCTATCCAAGAACGGCCTGAAAATCATGTTCATGTAATTAATGAACACCGCCAGAGCATTAGTGAAACCGAAAGGTATCACTACATACTCATAGTGACCATACCTAGTCCTGAAAGTAGTCTTCGGTATGTTACTCTCCTTCGCTATGATCTAATGATATCCGGATCTCAAATCAATATTCGAGAACACCAAAGCTCCCCTCAGCTGATCCATCAAATCATCAATCCTTGGAAGTGGATACTTATTCTTTATCATCAACTTATTTAGTTGTTGATAATCTACACACAAAAGGGCCCCACCATTCTTCTTCTTCACTAATAATACCGGGGCACCCGAAGAAGAAACACTGGGCCTCACCATCTTTTTCACTAACAAATCCTCAATCTGCTTCTTCAACTCTACCAACTCAGCTAGAGCCATCCTAAAAGGGGCTACTGATACCGGTCCGGCACCAAGTACCAGATCAATACTAAACTCAATATCACGTATAGGTGGCAATCCTGACACATCATCTAGAAACACATCAGGAAACTCACTAACAATCTCAATCCCAGTGATGGCCCTCTCTGTCTCAACACTCAAGGCAACAAACAACATGAAGCACTCAGCATCATCCCTCATTAATTGTTCAGCCTGACTTGCTGACACCAACACCTCATCCTCCAACTGAGGAAATACCAACTCTCTCCGAGCACAATCTATAAGGATGCGATGGGCAGATAACCAATCCATCCCCTAGATGATGTCTATATCCACCATAGGCAAAACAATCAGGTTCCCTCGAAACCTCCTACCAAACGCCTCTACCGGGCATCTCACAAACATCTCCAATGTCACCACAAAAACTGAACCTAGAGTAGATACAAAAAAAATCAACATGCAAAGCGAACACTGATAAACCCAATCTCCTCACACAATCAACAGATATTAATGAATGTGTAGCACCAAAGTCAAACAGGAATAAAACATCCTCACTTGCTGCCTTCCATTTCCCCTTCACCAAGTCTGATGATGTGGAAGCCTCTGCACCTGATAAAGCAAATACTCTCCCCGCAACTGTAGGCCTGGCTGGCCTCGGGGAACTCCTAGATGGAGTCGATGGCATCTGACACTCTCTAGAAATGTGGCCTGGCTTGCCACACCTGAAACAAACATTCTCTGGATGGGAAGAATCTCTGACTACATGGGCTCTTGCACATCTGTAGCACTGCACTAGTTGTGCTCCACCCTGAGGAGTAGCAGGGCGAGGTCCCGTACTAACAACACCTCTTTGGGACTGAACAAGCCTATCATAGGGTCCCCTCTACTGTCTTCCCCTCCTAGATTCTGATGACCCATCCTAAACTCTAGCAGTCTTACTACTGCCACCACCACCCTTTAGTCTCTCAACCGTCTTTTCCTTCTCAACCAAGGCAGGAAACTTCACAATGGACATAGAGACAATGACCCTCTTCAGCTCATGTCTCATCCCCTCTACAAACTTTCTACATCTCCAAGCCTCAGATATGGCTTGAGAGTAGAAACGAGCCAAATTCTCAAACCTCATAACATACTCAGAAACAGACATGCTCCCCTATTGTAGTCTCATAAACTCAATCTCCTTAGCGTATCTAAGCTATCCGGGAAATAATTCTCTAAAAAAGACCCTTCTAAAGCAATCCTAATCAACAACTACACCCTTACTCTCTAACATCTGTCTGGTACCTCTCCACCAGTACTCAACCTCACCCGCCAGCATGTACACTACATAGGCCAAATTTCTCTCCTCAAAAGATCCCAAAACACTAAAGATCTTCTCCATCTCGCACAACCAATGATCTACAACATCAGGATCTGAATCCCCCTTGAATTGAGGAGGCTGTCATCTTTTGAACTCTGCCAAATCTCTCTCATCCTGAGAGATCACTAGTCTAGCTGCCTCAATCACAGCTTTACCCGCCTCCATCTAAGCAAAGTGAGCACTCTACTACTGCATTGCCATGGCCATCATCTCCATGGCCTTAGTGATTTGATCATACTAAGGCCTCACCATACTACAAGAATCCAAACATTCTTTTAGTAACACTATACCACCACAAATCAACAAAACCAAACACATATCAGAGATATGACACAATAGAAACCTAGAAGGATCACTCCCCACAAAGTATCCAAAAGACTGGACCGACTCTGATACCATAAAAGTGTAACGACCCGCCATGGTCATACACTTAGTGGAATCACACTAACGATACTAATCATCTAAGATGAAATATTAAGTTGGATAACAAAATATATACATAAATAAAGTGATAAAAGAAAAATTAAATATTTATGTACGAAATATAGTACTATGTATATACAGTCATCCAAAATAATATTGTCCTAGTGTCGGTCAGCACAAACAAATAATTACCCAAGAAGGTAACTCTAGTACTAAGTCAAAACTCCAACCCTTGCAGCGGTCACAATGGCTAGCTCTAACCTAACCCTGATATGTTCCCATACATAGTATGATCATTGCAGTCCATCCATATGGAAATAGAAGGGTAAACTAGAGTTCAATAAATAACCATACAAATATAGAATGATAATCTATACTACATATTCATCCAATCATACTCATAGAGTCACACTCTATACACGTTATCCAATACTACCCAGGCATAAAATGCAACTCAACAATCATGAAGTCAAACATCACACACTTCATCATATTAGAAATCATGCAATAATAGCAACTCATGATAGATATCAATGCATATCAATCATCTAATGCATTGTCACGCACACACCTTGGAGATCTCCCTAACAACAGAGCAGTATAAGTGACATCTCAATCCTACCGAAACCACCCCAACCATTTTCACGCCCAATGCGCCCGCTCAGTCACAGTTAATTAGGATATAAATCCTCACTCGGGTTTACTCGGATGATGTCACTTACACACTTGGAGGTACGGTTCCACCGTTAGATATAGCACAACTGGGTACAGGCTTACCACGACCTTGGAATGCATTACCAAGTCACTTGCGGAGTTCGCCCATTGACTATCCGCAAGGAACCACGCACCTTCCCCACAGGGAATAACCTTCGACCTCATCCCTGATGGAAATGGCTTGTAGGAGTAATTGTTGTTCTCCTCCAAGCTTCATCTCCTTTGTCCAATCTTCTCTTGAGGTTGAACTTTGAATGTGGAAGCAAGGAACCAAGCTTAGAAAGCTTGAGAAGTGATGGAGTTGGCAAGTGAAGTGAAGAATTGTGCTTCCTTTTCCTTCTCCAATGATCACGGATCTTGCTCGTTGAGTGGACTCTGGAATGAAGTTGGATTAGAAGATGAGAGGAGAATGTTTCCTAGACTAGGATGGAAACATCCAAGCAAGAAAACCAAGAAGAAAGCTCATGGCCAAGCTAGGAGAAAAGATTTCCCTAATGCTAAGGCTTAGAACTTAGTGACTTTGGGAGAGAACTTGGCTGAAGTATATTCAGAAAATTCTCATATATCATCAAAGTGTTTAAAAAATGGAAGGAAGATGTATTTATAGGCTACGG
Source organism: Cajanus cajan (assembly GCF_000230855.2). Lineage (NCBI taxonomy): Eukaryota > Viridiplantae > Streptophyta > Magnoliopsida > Fabales > Fabaceae > Cajanus > Cajanus cajan. Next base: position 34,838,131 of record NC_138523.1, on the reverse strand, counting down.
ATTTAAGTGAGGTGGCACCACTCATAAGGCCTTCAAAGTGGCTCCAAAATTTGAATTCAAATTCAAATTTGAATTCAAATTTTGGATGTCCACAAAGTCCCCATGTGCAGCCACTTCCTTCTAGAAAGCTTAATTGCATTTAGGTGCAATTTAGAGTTCATTTGAAACTTCACATGTGCAGCCACCCTTGGCACAAAACATGTGACTCAAATGTAACCCTAATTACTCCTAAATGTAATTAAGTTTCTATGAACGCCTAATACTTATTCCCCTCAAATTCCTATTCTAATGGCCTAAATACAATGGCCAATCAAATACAATATAAAGGAAAAATTACAAGGATTAAAATGAGCCCCATATTGGGTACCAAAAGCCCAAAGGCTCATGAAGCCCAAAACTAGGCTCAATAAGCCTATGGCCCAAAAACGCTACCCTATGTGATCCAAAATACAAGATCAAAATATATGAAACCTATTCTAATATAATGTATACAAAATAGAAGAAAATGAGTATCTCAAGGTATGACCCATGTGAAGCTCAACTTGGGTCTTCCAAGCCCATCGACCCATTGGGCCTTGACTGGCCCAAATCTTCATGTCTAGCCCATTCCTCTTGGGTCCTTCAAGATGTCATCCCTTGCCTTCCTAGGAATGATTCCATCAAGAAGTAACTCCAATGGCGCGAACTTCTTCTTGAAGGAGAAAAAGATTAAAGGAACCAAGGCACAAAGGAAGGATTCTTTTGTGAAGATTCTTAAGGAGAGAACTTTCTCCACGGTTTTGGGACCTTTGAGAGAGATAGAAATTCTAAAAATTCAATCTCATATATGTCAAAAATGATTACAACGGTTAAGGAATAGAATATATAGAAAAAAGTAGCTTATGGAGCAAGCTAAGCTTAACCATGGTTCAAGAGAACCATGATTGGCTTAACTTGATGGAGAAGGTAAGGAGGAGTGATAGGTGTTCTTCTCCTAATCTTTTCTCTAGCTCGGATCTTCTTCAAGGAGATGAAAACCACAATGATGAACACTTGATGTAGGATGAAACATGGATTGGAATAGGCTTAAGCCTTGGATGGAAGCATCCAAGCTTAAGGTGCAAGGGAAAGCTCACTTCAAAGAGGAGGAAAACCTAGTAGGGTTCCTAAGGTGAAGCTTTCTCTCATGGTGACTCTTGAACGAAATTTGGCTGAATAAGCTCTCAAATTTCATTATTCTCAAAAGTGAATACAATAGGTGAAGGAATAGCTTAAGTAGCAACCGATTTTGCACATTTTTGGGCGCCTAACTCAAAGGTGACATGTGGCGCCCAAAATTTGAATTCAAATTTTGGCTCCCATGTGTTACTCCGAAATTTTAGGTACCTAATGTGCATCTAGGTCTGATTTGAGAGTCATTTAGGGTTAATTTGAGTGTCACATGTTCAGCCACCAATGGTGCAAAACATGTGACTCAATTGTAACTTAAATGGCTTCCAAATTAAACCTAGTTTAACCTAATTAGCCTACTTTAGTATTCCTTGTATTTTCCTATTATAATGACCTAAATACATTGGTCCAACAATTACAATGGAAAGGAAAAATTACAAGAATGAAAATGAGCCCAATATTGGGTACCAAAAGCCCAAAGGCCCATGAAGCCCAAAACTAGGCCCAACAAGCCTAAAACCTAAAATGCTACTCTATGTGGTCCAAAATACAAGACCAAAATATATGATACCTATACTAACATGATGTATACAAAACATATGAAAATAGCTATAACAAAATATGGCCCATGAAAAGTTCAACTTGGGCCTTCCCAGGCCCATCAGGCCCATTGGGCTTTGACTGGCCCAAACCTCCATGTCTAACCCACTCCTCTTGGATCTTTTAAGTTGTCACCTCTTGCCTTCCTTAGCATGATTCCATCATCCCCTCCCTCTTGAAAAGGATTTGTCCTCAAATCTTGAGGATGTATGGAATAAAAATTATAACCTACATACACAACATGCGAAGTATAAGAGGTAAAATCTTCATGATGAGAAAATGGGATAAGGATCCCAAGAGGAGTCCTTCTATCTATTCTAAGAAAGAAAAAATAACTATCAAAATTAGACTCCCTAAAAGTAGAATTAGGATCCTCTTCTAAGTATAACCTAGAATGAAATCCTAAAAATGTAATGAAACTATGGTTAAAACAAAGAAAAGAGTGATTCTTGAAAACTACAACATCTTGCCTAAAGTACCCTAGATGGTAACCTAGGCTTTTCCTAAAATATAAAGAAAACACTACTAGAAAACGTCCTAAACAATTTTGAATTATATTGTTTGGTAGATAAAATGTCTTGGAAAATCTTGAAAACTCATATAAACTATTTTTGTCTTGTAGGGAAGGGTGCAAATTAAGTTCAAATAAAGATGAACTTCCCATAAGATCAAAAATAGAATATGAAATATGATAAGATGTATCTATCAAACAATATATTCCAAAATTTGGGTGCTTTATTAGAACAACTATGGTAGAAGGAGTCCTAAAGAGGGGGAGGCTTTCTTCCTTGGGCACCTCCAAGGAAGTAGCACAAGAAGTAGAACTAAGTGTAGTCCACTCCTTCTTCACTACATCTTGAAGTTGAGATTCATTTTTCTTTAGAATAATTTGTTCTAGAATCTCTACTTCATGACTAGTGGTAAGATTAGGGTAAGAGTTAGGGTCTTTATTTATGAAGAGAGTATTTTGTAAATGAATTTTAGTGGTAGAACAACTCTCTTCACTCACAAGTCCTTTAGAGGAATTATTTTCCTCCTTACTCTTCCCTAGAAGAATTTTTTTCCTTTCTTTTTCTTTTGTTTTTCTCAATTTTTCTTTTGCTAAAAGTTTTTCTTGCTTTTGTTTAAGAATTTGAATTTCTTCCTCTAAAATTGCAAGTCGTGCTTTTTTTTCAAGTTTTTCTTTTTCTCTTTTTAAGGCTTCTTGCTTTGTCCAAGGTGTTAGTGATTTAAGCCTTTGAGTAGAATGAGAAAAACTTTTTGGAGAGCTTGAATCACTACCACTTGAGGAATATTTTCTCATGATTAAACAAAAGAATTTTTTTTATATGCTATGCAAAAGATAGAAAAAAATGTTTTTGGGATTTTCTAGGAATGAAAATAGCACTTGGAAGTCTAAGTGTACAAGTTGCACTATCAAGGGAGGTGAGCTACAAAGAGCCACTTAATAACCAAGCTTTTTCAAGTGAAAATCACTAAACTCCTTTGTGGTACTTTCAATTCCCCAAAACTTTTCACAAAATTTTTTATGATTATGCTTTTCACAATTTGTTTTTGAAACTTATCTAAACGTGAACAATTAAAAGCTACACAATACTAGACGTTTCAAGGTAGCAAAGTAAACACAAATTTAAATACAAGAAACTTAAAAGAAGCAAGATTAAGTAGCTAGTCGTATAACCCTAAGTGGAAGCTTGAAACATATGAAATTTCTAAGCCACTTCCACTAGTACTACACGTGAGAAGGCTATCAAGGAGTTAGATATACCTGACCAGCTTCTTAATACTCCCTCCAAGCTTTACAAATTGGTTTAAAAATACAAAAGAGATTGCAAAATTTAAACTAGCCTAGAAAGCAATAAATGGCGGTTTTGGTGACCAAGTTAGTGACGGATTTTGTTGTCCAATGTCTAACACTTGTGTGAATGTTTTAATCCGCCACTAACCAAGTTAATGATGCTCCTGGACCTGCACAATACACACAACAAAAGAGATTAATGGTGGTTTCTCACAAGGTGAAAGGAATGGTCACTCAAGTGAAGGAGGTTTAGGAAAAGTTTGGTCACTAAATTATGTCAAATTTGGTAGTATTAGTGTCCAAAACTTTCCTACTCTTTGTTGAGTCAATGCTTGATCCTTAAGCAAGGATTTAAGGCCACTTCCAGCACAGGGAATTTAATGAAAGAAAACTAGACAAGCAACAAAGCACAATTTGAAAAGCTTATACCAAAAAAATGAAGAGTAAAAGGTGTATATGACAAGACTCAAAGAGGTTCAACAAGTAAAACTGAAAATTAAGACTCCAAATAAAGCTAGAACATAGTTAGGAAGGTTCCTAGATAGGTACTAGAGTAGATGAACAAAACAAAAAAAATTTGAAAGCAAATGGATAAGTATAGAACAAATAGTAGTCAAAACAATAACAAGGAATCAAGTGAATTTTTATCAATGAACACCTCTCGGCTTTTTCACTTTAAAATGCTTTCTCTATTTTTTTTAATTCTTTCTTTTTCTATATTCAAATTGAGATTCCAGAGAAGGTATTTGCCTTTTGTTTCAAAAAATTTTATGATTTCAAGCTATAGAAACCGTGACTACAAAAACTAGGTCAAAATTCAAGTGAAAACAAGGAAACTAGTGCACTAGTTTTTAGGTTTTGTTTTGGATTCTTTTGTACACTTTTCTTTGATCTTTTGAAACACTTTAGGCTCTGTATTTCACTCTGTTTTCCAGCCTTAATACTCTTTTTTTTTTTAAATTTGAATCCACAAGAAAAAGTGCACTAGAAGTAGATTAAGCACTTGAAATTTTAGGTAACACAAATTTTCTTTAAGATTTTTCAATGGAAAGTGATTTGAAAACTTAAGTACATAAAAGAAACCTAACTCTAAAGAAATTTGCTAGAACTAATAGCAAATTATGAACTCAATAAGGTAAAAGGAAAAGCACATATAGGTAAGCACAAAGAGAAGCAAAACCGAGAGCAAAAAATGAACAATGTACTAAAAGAAAATTAGGTTAACATGCTATTCAAGGAATTTTGTAACATATAATGACTAAACACAAACTCTAAGACAAAACAAGGATTAAAAACCAAAATCTAATGCAATGCATGGAGTCCAATCACGGACACATACAAGGAATGGAGAGACTCAAATAAAAGCAAAAATAAGCACAAGCCAATAAGTCCTAAACATTGATTGTGGAAGAAAATAAAAAACAATCAATAATGGATCTATGAACACAAGAACATCAAAACAATATAGATCCGAAAATTAAACTCAATTAAGACACAAAAACACACAAGAACACAAGAAGAAACAGACACAAGAGTTTAGACAACTTATCTCCTTGAAGACCTTGCTCTTGATACCAAAATTGATGGAGATGAGTAAGAAGGAGTGATAGGTGTTCTTCTCCTAATCTTCTCTCTAGCTCGGATCTTCTTCAAGGAGATGGAAACCACAATGATGAACACTTGATGTAGGATGAAACACGGATTGGAATAGGCTTAAGCCTTGGATGGAAGCATCCAAGCTTAAGGTGCAAGGGAAAGCTCACTTCAAAGAGGAGGAAAACCTAGTAGGGTTCCTAAGGTGAAGCTTTCTCTCATGGTGACTCTTGAACGAAATTTGGCTGAATAAGCTCTCAAATTTCATTATTCTCAAAAGTGAATACAATAGGTGAAGGAATAGCTTAAGTAGCTACCAGTTTTGCACATTTTTGGGCGCCTAACTCAAAGGTGACATGTGGCGCCCAAAATTTGAATTCAAATTTGAAATTTGAATTCAAATTTTGGCTCCCATGTGTTACTTCGAAATTTTAGGTACCTAATGTGCATCTAGGTTTGATTTGAGAGTCATTTAGGGTTAATTTGAGTGTCACATGTTCAGCCACCAATGGTGCAAAACATGTGACTCAAATGTAACTTAAATGGCTTCCAAATTAAACCTAGTTTAACCTAATTAGCCTACTTTAGTATTCCTTGTATTTTCCTATTCTAATGACCTAATACATTGGTCCAACAATTACAATGGAAAGGAAAAATTACAAGAATGAAAATGAGCCCAATATTGGGTACCAAAAGCCCAAAGGCCCATGAAGCCCAAAACTAGGCCCAACAAGCCTAAAACTTAAAATGCTACTCTATGTGGTCCAAAATACAAGACCAAAATATATGATACCTATACTAACATGATGTATACAAAACATATGAAAATAGCTATAACAAAATATGGCCCATGAAAAGTTCAACTTGGGCCTTCCAAGGCCCATCAGGCCCATTGGGCTTTGACTGGCCCAAACCTCCATGTCTAACCCACTCCTCTTGGATCTTTTAAGTTTTCACCTCTTGCCTTCCTTAGCATGATTCCATCATAACTTGACCATCCACAATGGTTTGGGAGGCTTGTGGAGCAAGCTTCTAACTTAGAAGCTTGGAAAGCAAGCTAAGTTAGAAGCTTATAGTACAAGCTTCCCAAGGGTGCAAGGTTTACTAGCAAATTCGGCCAAGGCAAGCTTATGGAGCAAGCTAAGCTAACCATGGTTCAAGAGAACCAAGGTTATCTTAGCTTGACCGTCCACCTTGGTTTGGAAGGCTTGTGGAGCAAGCTTCTAACTTAGAAGCTTGGGAAGCAAGCTAAGTTAGAAGCTTGTAGCACAAGCTTCCCAAAGAAGCCAAATGAATAAGCCAATCCAGCTAAAGATGGAGGTGGGCGACCAATGGACTTTGTTCAATATTAATCCAATCCAAATAAATTAGAATTGGTTTAGTTAGGTTCACCAAATGATGGTGAGGCCTAGCTAAATCAAATCCTTGGAAAATATGGAGCAAAACAAGCCCAATATGTAAAATTTGGCCTAGGCCCAACTCTAGCCCATTTACTAGTTACACCTACACACCTTGCTAATTTTCACCCCACTTCTACTACTAAAAAAGTAAAAATGAATGACCTTTAATACAACGTCAAATGGTGTAAAAGTCTCCAATACAATAGTCTATAAAAAGGAACTAAAATGTCTCACAAATACAAAGGAAAAATAAACCTATACAAGTAACTACTATATTTACAAACATATGAAAGGTCTTCAAAATCATCCCATTCCTCTTGGTTCCTTTAATATATCACCTCTTGATCTCCTTAGCCTTAGCATGTTTCCATCATACCCCGCTCCAATACTAGCTAAGGACTTAGAGGAGACTCACCCAAACCAATGGCCTATTTAAGCACTACTCTCACCCAAAACTAGTGACTTATCTAAGCACCACTCTCGTTTATATCAGTGGCCTATCCAAGCACCACTCTTAAGAAACTCTATGTGAGTTCTTCTAGTTCGAATATATTTCCCTCTCATCAAGTCCTAGGCTAGACACATGCCATAAGGCATCACATGCAATAATGCATCATACACCATCATGATCAATATTGTCCTCATATGAACACACATACATGTCATATCATATTTAAACATTCATATATATCATTACAAAGCATACATATGAATCATACATCACCCTACATCATATATCATACATACATGATCCAACTTCAACCTTAAACATGCAAAAGCATCAATTCCAATCAGCATCACTAAGCATACTCACGCCCGGCGTAGTCAGTTCACGCCCGGCCTAAATCCAACCCGAGAGTTCTGAGCTCTTCCACGCCCAACACATTCAACTCGCATCCGATGTCATTCAAATAGAGACCCACAAGAGTCTCCATGCCCAGCGCGCCTACCCTGCGCCCAACGCCATATTAGAAAAGGTCATGCAACATCACCATCTGATATCGCGCCCGGCGTGACTCTCCTCACGCTCGGTGTGATTCACCTAGAGACTCCCATCTTTAATCGCACCTGGTGCGACTAACCTCGCGTCTGGCATGATTAGAAAATGATTGTTTTTTATGAATGCATGCTCGGCACCAAGAACATGCGCCCGACGCAAATTCAAACAGCAACCTCCAAAATTTTGAAAATTCCATCCAAAACCTGAAAATCAGGAAATCCAGCCACATGCAATCCATAAAACATAACATATAGGCTTCATACAACTTGAAAACAAACTTAGATTCAACATGCACCCACCCAATGCATCAAAATAACCAAAGCTCCATTTTTCCCAAAACCCCAAAAAATGAGCAATTCTTTCAATCCAATCTTTGATTCTAAAAACATTTATGCATCAATTGAGTTCCTAAAATCACATGCAACCAAACAACCTACATTCTAGCTTCCCTCACCTGAAAGATTGGCTCAGAGTAGCCAAGAATTTGAGAAGAAGAAGAAATTCCTCCGAAGCTCGACCTGCGGACTTCAATCCTCCAAAACAAGCTTCCTGACCTAAATTCCAAGAAAAGACAGAAGGAGTTAGTGATCTAGAGAAGAAGAAGAATCAAACAGAGAAATTTGGGAGAGAAAGGAGCTCACAGACCTAGAGTCCTTCTCTCTAAAACTTCTCTCTAAATTTATTTGAGAATAAGCTTATGAGACTATATTCTTAGAGAAAGCCTTATATATTCTTTTCTTTAACCTCAACTAAACCTCTGAATCAACTTTCTACATTACATTAATTATCTATAATTTCTCAAGTCTTAACTACATATGAATTGAACATTTAAAATTTTAGGTATTTAATAACTGTTTATTTATATATTTTGGGTTTTTTTTGAATAACTTCTAATATTTAATTAGAGGTCTGTAAAATAAATTGTTACTAATATTTTGCTATTTGACTTATTTAAATTAGAGTAAAAATAAAAGACATTTTATGTCTTCATGTACTTTTAAACAAATAAAAATAAAAATAATTAAAATTGAATGATAATTGATGGTTAATAATAGAATGTATTTTTTTTAATATAATAAATATTTTATTTTATTTTCTTGTAAAGTTGGACCTCAATATAAGACGACAATTGTTCAAAGTAATGGGAGCTAGCAAAAGAATTTGATGCTCTAACTAATTAGTGAGTAACTGAATATTTTATAGTTTGATAATGAAATTAACAAGTCCCTACATTGGAAGGTGGAGTTGTGATTGGGCACATGGATTATAAATGGAGCCCCATCACATACTTTGACTCTGTCAAGTTCTCCTCCTACTTCAGCAAGACCCTATATAAAGGATGTGGTTTTTATGTAGTTATAAAATGTAAATAGAATATAATACACAAAATATAAGGATAAATTTTTATTTTTTTTTAAATTGCATACATCAAAAGGAGATTTTTTTTATTATTAATAGTATATATTGATAAGCTTCTTTAATACTTTTATAAGGTTTTTTAAATATCAAGTATTTTTTTATATCTCAATAAATGTTAGTAAAATAAATTAGTATCTTTATAAATACTAAGTTTGCGTATTTTTTATTTGATGATATACTAAATAATAACTTTTTATTATATACGTTTGTCGTCAAAATATTAAATTTTATTTGTTGTTTAATAATTTATTAAATATCTATAATATCTTAGTAGACAATTAATGCATTACTAATCAATTTAATTTTATATATATATATATATATTGCTAGCGTTCGAACCAGAATGATTAAAAAAATTTAAGTTCTTCTAAGTAAAAAAAACAAATTCATGTATTTTTAGCGCTTTTGACCATAACATATACTTATATACCGGTAATAAAAGAGATACAATTCGTTTCCAATTATACCTTTTAATTAAGATTAAATATATAATTTAATCTTTGTATGTGGCATGGATTTTTAATTTAGTTCCTATAGATAAAAACTTTAATTGGTCTCTATACTTATTAAATGTTATCAACTTACATTTTATTATCTATTATTAATTTAATCTTTATATATGTAATATATATTTAATTTAGTCCTTACACATTTAATGCATTTTTAGTTTGATCCCTATATATGGATGATCAAATTATGAATGATCAAATTATGAATGTTAATTGTATATGAGTTAAATTAAGGATGTGTGATAATTCATGTGTGTAGGAACTAAATTATATGTTTAATCTTTAATTAACTACCATAAAAATAAATATACACTACAAAAAAGAGAAACTACTCATCATTATAAACCAAACTAATAAAGAAAGCATTTCATTTTCATTACTTTTTAAATCTCTATTAAAGGTGACAATCAAATTTTCCAACAAAGTTAACAACAAAATTAATGGATATTTCGTACCAATAATATGGTTATAAAAGAAAATTAATTTTTTCTTTTAATAATTATTAGATATTGCCATAAATATTTTTCTAAGTATAATTGTTTTTTTTCTAACATTTTGAATATTATTATTATTATTATTATTATTATTATTATTATTATTATATATATATATATATATATATATTTTTTTTTTGACACTTTTGTTTGCACTTAAAACAATAATAAAAGTAATAAAATGATATTATATAAACTAATTCATCCTAGAACTACCACAATAAAAATAATTTATCGAGCATGTAAAAAAATTTATATACCTTTAACGATGTACAAAGCTTATTATAGAGATTGAATAGTATCATGATAACCATAAAAAAAAGTCAAAACAATGACAGAAAATAACATCAAAGATTAACAAACTCATATCAAAAGATATGTTTTTTTTTTGCTAAATAAATATTTTTAATTACAACTCATGATACACATTTTTAAGAATAATAAGTTATAACCATGCCAAAAATGAAACAATATGATAAATCATAGGGGTAATTGTTCTGACAATATATAAAGTACTCAATTTTAATTTTTAAGAATTCATTATCAAACATAAGTTGTCTTGTCTTAATCTAGAGAATTATAATAAAAAAATTTCATTCTCTTTTATAACTTTTGCATATGAGTTCTTTGAAAATGTTGTTCCTAATGTTATTTTTCTTCTATATGAAGTTATTTTCAACTTAATTTGATGATTCTATAATTGATATTGAAAATACTATTATACACAAACTAACTATAAATAACAATAGACTTTATGGCTCAACATATTTTAAGTATCCATTCGGATGTATGTCAAATGGAGAACTAATGATAGATTTTATAGGTTTTTTTTTTCTACAAACAACTTAAATAAAATTTCCTTGAGTGAAAGAGAGTAATCTTACCAATCATGTCATTCTTTTTATGACAATAACATATGATTATTTCATTGTATCTGATGCATATGGGTTGTCAATGTTACTTGTTTATCTGGGTCTTAGAAAAGGACAACACGTGAGGAAATAAGTAAATTTTGCATATGCTGATTCAATTGCACTTGATACAATTTTTTTAAACAAAAAAATGAATATAGAAGCAACTACTTAATTATTGAGTACTCAACTTGATTGGTTCAAGAAGCTCAATCAATCCCTTGGTAAAAACAAAGAATTTTTCTTACCAAAACTCATTTAATGACGTTTCTCACAAATATTTTAAAATTTTTCCAATATGACTAACATCTTTTGTTCCTTTTTATGGTAGAATGTGATAGTTACATCAAAAACTCATTGTTTTTGTTAGTCAAATAGCCTCGTATAATTTAAGAGGGGGGTGAATTAAGTTAACCATTTTTTTCAACTTTTATGAGCTTTTAGAAATGCTTTCTCATATATTCAATTTCTTAGACAAATTGTATGTAAAGTTTAATGATGCAAAACTACCCAAACACAATTAAGTAACAAGTAATTAAGAGTGTAGGGAAAAAGAAATTGCAAACTAGTTTTATACTAGTTCGGTCAATCTTGCCTACGTCTAGTCCTCAAGTCTCCAACTTGAGATTTCCACTGTTCTTGTAATTCTTACAAGACTTGAATCCTCCAACACCTTGGAACACTCTTTCCTTGTGTTGAGATTCAAAACCAACAAGGAGAAAACTCTTTCTCCGTCACAAATCAAATGATCAATTGGGTATTAAAGAATAACTCTCTTTTAAGAGTAGATATTACACCATTAAGATCTTAATGAACTCTTTTGAATAATTGCAAATGAATTTTGGCCAAGAAGTTCTGTATATGAATTTTTCACAAATTGAGTTCGTAACCTTTCTCTGAAAAATTATAGGTATTTATAAACAATTATTTCTTAGGTTGTGTCTTTTCGTGAAGAGTTGTAACTCATTATAATTTTTCAGAAAAGATACTCTAGTAATCGATTACAAGGCTTGGTAATCGATTACAACGGTTTTTAAGTTCAAAAAATTTGAAACGTTGTATCTTTTAAATTCAAATTTTTGAAGTTCCCTCTTCTGTAATTGATTACAAGGTTTGGTAATCGATTACCAGAACACATTTTTGTATTCAAAATTTAAACTTTGAAGTTTCCTTGCTCTGGTAATCGATTACATAAGCTGGTAATCGATTACAAAACAAATATTACTATATTTGTTACACAAACTTTTGATTATAGGAAACTTCTAATTTTTAGTCACAAATATTTTTGTAAAATCTTTTTGAATACTCTTTTTACCTTCTTTTTCAAAAACTTATTCTTATATTCAAAAAGACTAAATTTAGATTTTCTTGAAATCCTTATTTTAATGGTCAAGTGAAATTTGCAATTTCTAAAAGTTCATTTTCCTTTTCAAGATAGTTTCATTTAAGGATAAGTAGCAAATGAAACTTTCAGTGTAATAAGTTTGTCAAGCAAAGTTTGTGTCTTCGTCTAAAAGTTGTTTTAAAGATATATAAACACTGGACGAAGTCTTTCACAAATGTTTAATCAGTAAGGAAGATTTGCATCTAAGTAAATAAAAGGATGCAATCATTTTATATTGGTTCGCTCAACAGAGCTACGTCCAATCTCCTTCAACTTGAAGGGTTCCACTAGATATGAAATGAAGAAAATTGAGTATTATCGTCCACTCCTAGACCTGAGTATTCTCGACCACTCCTGGCCTTAAGTATTCTCGACCACTCCTGGCCCATTAGCTTCACTCACCAACGTTAGTATATTCTTCTCAGCCACTTCTGGCTAGTAGTGAGTATTCTTTGACAAGCCCCTCCGGGCTTTACAAGTATTCTTTTCCTAGCCTCTTCAGGCTTTACAATGTTGACTAGACAGTTTTGATTGAGTGCATACATAACTCTAACAGAGAGGATTGGAAATTTTCTACACTCACTAAGGTTTGCTACCTTAGTTTTACATAGACTTGTGTTTGAGTGTTTGGGTTACTCTCATGGAGAGGATACATAGGTTTACAACACTCACTAAGGTTTGGTCCATCACTGACATTTCGAACACCTTAGTCTACAGAGATAAAAATACAATATTACATTGTACATATGACTATGTATGCTCGTCTCTGGTCTCTGTTTTGTGGGCTTGATATCACTCTTTTTATTCCAATCAAAACTCCAGCCTATTAAGGTTTGAGGTAGTGATATATATATATATATATTCTTGTAGAATCTGCCCGTTGCTTGATTTTGAATATATCCGTTAACCCGAAGCTTCCCGTTGCATATGTTCGTTGAAGATAATATAGTTGTTCATGACTAGTTTGATCCTTTTATTTAATGTATTTGATCTTGAATTAAATGTTCTTAGACATTGCGTGTATTATTCTCTGTCCTGTTGCAGCAGTGTTTGACTTTATCTGAGACCAAGAAATTATTTGTCTTTTTCTGGTCATGCAACAATATAGCCATTGTCCTTTTCTGAAAAAGTAATGCACTTTTTCTGACACATGTATGCTCTGCTTTTGCGTGCTTCTCTTCTTCTTTGTCTCTTCACTTAGATCACGCTTTTATGTTGAAAGCTTTTTTGTGGTCATAGACGATGTCTTGGCTTGTTTCTTGAGACGTGATTCTTTATGCTTGTGTGCTACTCTTCATCTTCATCTGTTGGTCCTGTGTATTTCAGTCTTTGACTTTTGCTTCAGCGTCTGAGTTTTTGACTTTTCTTTGATATGATTAACAATGTGAATAGACAAACATTATTTCCATCTGGAGTGTCTCTCAGTCTGTACTGTCTTTCGTCTGGTGCATAGTTGACTTTCTTTTTTATCTTAGACATATGCCTCGTCTAATTTGCGCTTTAGAGCAGTTGCACTTGATACAACTTTGTCTAGATATTTAGGCTTTTATGATCATCTAGCCCTCATTCGTGCTCCATCCATTTATCTATTGACGCCTAGTTTCCTCTGTCATTTACTTCATTTGCTATTTGCCTTGACTTGTCTGGTTCTTATGACGTGCCTTGCCTCGATTACTCTTCATCTAAAGGTTACATGAGCTTTGTCTGATGTTTAACCTTATTTTGTCTTGTGCTTGAGTTAGTCTACTTTGGCTTTTCATCTGATGCTTCAATCCTATGTTTGTTGAATGTTCTTCCGTCCGTGATTCATCCTAATTTTGATGTTTGACTAACCATCATCTGAATCTTGTTTATTTTTCGCAGGCTTTGTGGATTCTTGTATTTAATGCCTTTGATCTTGCATTAAATGTTTACTTGCTGAATCTACATTCTACGAGGTCTTTTGTACCATTTGATTGCTTCTATATCTGGCATTAGGATATCTCCGTACTTTCCTGATACAGAGGCATTGTCCTTTGCTGACTGGTAGGTGTACTTGCTCTGACACACGCTATTTTGGTTTGTGGATAAGCGCTCATCTATTTGTCTTATCTTCCTTCTTCCGAAAGTGTGGATGTTCGATAGCTCGTCTCGTTGTGTCTTCAGATGCAATACAACTTTCTTGATCTTTGTCTGTGTATTCGAGTCTCCGTCTAGTTGGCTGTTGTAAGTACTTGACTCTGTCTAAGGTGCTCTTGCTAGGATTTGCCCATTGTCCAGGGTCTTGTATCGTCTAAGTCTTCATCTGATGTATTCCCTTTGTTTGCTCAGCCTTTATCCAATGCTTGCTTCACATCTCCTTGATTCTGTACTTGTATATCCTCTATTCAGAAGTTTACCTGTACTTGTATCTGAAACACTAACACACTTGTTAGTAATAACAATATTTATTATATTTGTCTCATTCAAAACCTTGCTGGGAATTGTTTTCGTCTTCGTCTGACTTAACAAACTTGACTTTTTATTTTCTACAACGCTTTGGCATCATCAAAACTTTATGCATATGTTCTTCCACATTCTCCCCCTTTTTTATGATGACAAATTACTGTAAAAGGGAAGAAAAATAAAACAATATATTTCGATCACTCTCCCTTAGTATCCCCCTTAGTAAATCATTGTTTGGTGTTAATTTTATTTTATAAAAGGATTTGAATTTAAATAGAAAGTTGTAGTGATCAAGTTATATTGTTCTAAACATAAAAGCCAATTTTTTATCATAAAAACCAAAGAGTAGTATTTAAGAAAAAAATGGTATATTTAAAAATGGTTATTTCTTTTCCCTTGTTCTTCTTTTCCCTTTCTCTCCTCCTTTGGCAACATCAAAAAGAATAATGCAATATAAATATCAAAAGAGAGAACTAACAGAAGTAGAAATATATATCCCAGAACATAAGTTAGCTAGAGTTAAAATGAAGTAAAATTTCATAACCTAGAACACAACCAAGTAAAAATAGGGAAATAAGCAAATTAAAACCAGAAGTTCAGAAATTTTCAATCTTTGAGTGGGTTCCCCTAGTAATTGATTACGATCTATGGTAATCGATTACTAACCTTGAAAATGGATCTTTTTAATATAGAGTCAAGAGTTAATGTGAGAGGAGTCTAGAATTCCCAATTCCTGTCTAATTGAAAAGAAGTTTTCTTTTGGTAAAGACTTTGTAAAGATGTTGGCTAATTGATTCTTTGTTTCAACAAATTCTAGAACACAATCCCCTTTTTGAACATGATCCCTAAGAAAATGGTGTTGAATCTCAATATGTTTGGTTCTAGAGTGTAGTACTGGATTCTTAGAGAGATTGATAGCACTAGTATTATCACACTTAATTAGAATATGATCTAATGATAGACCAAAATCAGATAGTTGTTGTTTCATCCAAAGAATTTGAGCACAATAGCTTCCAGCATCAATATATTATGCTTCTATAGTAGATAGGGCAACACTATTTTGTTTTTTACTATGCCAAGATACTAAAGCAGATCCAATAAAGTGACATGTTCCACTAGTACTCTTTCTATCAGTTTTACACCTAGCGAAATCAGAATCAGAGTACCCTACTAGATTGAAAGGCATGTTTTTAGGATACCATAGACCTAGATCTATAGTTCCTAACATATATCTCATAATTCTCTTTACTGCACTTAAATGAGAATCCTTTGGATTAGATTGATATCTTGCACACAAACACACACTGAACATAATATCAGGTCTACTAGCAGATAAATATAAAAGAGATCCAATCATATCTCTATATTTCTTTATGTCTGTGGATTTTCCATCTTCATCTTTGTCTAGGTAGCAAGTAGAGCTCATCGGTGTTGCCATTTGTTTGGCATTCTCCATTCCAAATCTTTTGAGCAAATCCTTATAGTATTTGCTTTGATTTATAAAAATTCCATTTTTGGTTTGCCTTATTGTAGTCCAAGGAAAAAGTTTAGTTCTCCTATCATGGACATTTCAAATTCACTTTTCATATCATTTGAAAATTCCTTGCACAAGTAGTCATTAGTAGCTCCAAAAATAATATCATCAACATAGATTTGTACTAAAAGGATGTCATTCATTTTTCTTTTGATAAAAAGTGTATTATCAACTTTTCCCCTTGTAAATTCTTTTTCCAGAAGAAATTTACTTAGTCTTTCATACCATGCCCTAGGAGCTTGTTTTAATCCATATAGATCATTTTTCAACTTAAAGACATAGTTTGGAAATTCTGAGTTTTCAAAACCAGGGGTTGTTCTACATAAAATTCTTCTTGAATAAAACCATTTAGAAAAGCACTTTTAACATCTATTTGGTATAGTTTGAAGTCCATTATTGATGCATAGGCAAGTAACATTCTAATAACTTTTAGTCTTACTACAGGTGCATATGTTTCTTCATAATCTATGCCTTCTTCTTGATTATATCCTTTAGCAACTAGTCTATCTTTATTTCTTATGACTATACCATGTTCATCAAGTTTATTTCTATAAATCCATTTTGTTCCTATAATTGTATGATTAATAAGTCTATTAACCAATTCCCATACTTGATGTCTCTCAAATTGATTTAATTCTTCTTGCATAGCATTAATCCAATGTTCATCATTTAATGCTTCATCAATATTTTTAACTTCTATTTCAGAAACAAAAGTCATATTATTGCAAGCTTCTTTAGAGAGTGTCTAGTACTTACCCCTTTTGATATATCTCCAATGATATTTTCAAGAGGATGATTTCTTGAGATTCTCCACTCTCTTTGAGGATTCATGTTTGTTTGATCTTCTTGGATTATTGAATCCTCATTTTCTTCATCTTTCTTGTCCTTTTGAGTTTTCTCATTAATATGAGTATCTTCAAAGCTTTCTACAATTTCATCAATAATATCTTTTCTTGGACAAACAAGGTTAGTTTCATCAAATACAACATGTATTGATTCCTCAATAGTCATGGTTCTTTTGTTGTATATTCTATATGATTTGTTATTTAGAGAGTATCCAAGAAATATCCCCTCATCAGATTTAGCATCAAATTTTCCTAAGTTATCTTTTTCATTATTAAGTACAAAGAATTTGCATCCAAAAATATGAAGATGTGAAATGTTAGGTTTTCTTCCATTGAATAAATCATAAGGAGTTTTCTAAAGAATAGGTCTAATCAAAGCTTTATTCATAGTATAGCATGCAGTGTTAACAACTTCTGCCCAAAAGAATTTTGGGAGTTTTGAATCATTTATCATTGTTCTTGCTAATTCTTCTAATGATCTATTCTTTCTTTGACTACTCCGTTTTGTTGAGGAGTTCTAGGAGCATAAAAGTTATGTTCAATTCCATTTTCTTCACAAAATAAATCAAAATCTTTATTTTTAAACTCTTTTCCATGATCACTTCTAATGGAGACAATCTTAAGATTTTTCTTGTTTTAAATTAGTTTAGCAAATTTTCTAAAGACACCAAATGTATCACTTTTATGAGCAAGAAATAAGGTCCAAGTATATCTAGAGAAATCATCCACTAAGACAAGACCATAGTAACTTCCACCAAAGCTCATAGTTCTAGAAGGTCCAAACAAGTCCATATGTAAAAGTTCTAAGGGTCTAGAGGTTGTGACTATATTCTTTGGTTTAAAAGATACTTTTACTTGTTTTCCTTTTTGGCATGCATCACATAGTTTATTTTTCTCAAATTTAATTTTTGGTAATCCTATTACTAAATCTTTTGAGATTAATTTATTTAAGTGTTCCATGTTTATGCGAGTTATTCTTTTATGCCATAGCCATGATTCATCATCTTTACTCATGAGGCATTGAGAATGATTAGAATTATTTTCTATTTTTATTTTATATACATTGTTAACTCTAAATCCAACTATCATAACATTTTTATCATTTTTTGTGTTCAATTAGACATTTTTGTGAGTCAAATGATACAGAAAAACATTTATCACAAAGTTAGCTAACACTTAATAAACTATGTTTAAGACCATCCACAAGTAAGACATTTTCTATGGAGGTTGATAAATTTGTACCAATTCTTCCAATGCCAAGTATTTTTCCTTGGTTGTTGTCTCCATAGGTTACATGTCCACTTCTCTTAGGAGTGAGGTCAATGAATTTTGAATCATCTCCTGTCATGTGCTTGGAACATCTACTATCAATGTACCAAGTTTGGTTTTTGGAATCCTTCAAAACAAAGAAAGGTTGATTTAGGTACCCAAGTTTTCTTTGGGTCCTTAATGTTAGTATTAACAGAAGAACCTTTAGGAATCCAAACCATATTCTTGAGATTGCTAAAATTCTTTCTAATATAGCATGTTGATGAATTATGACCTTTCTTACCACAATAAAAACATGTTGTGAATGGAAAACTAGTAGCTTGTGTGGGAATAAAGAAATTTTTGTATTTCTTTTGTTCTTTTTGAGGATTATATCCTAATCCTGCCTTATCAAATACATATTTTTGTTTTCCTAATATTATATCTAAATTATTTCTTCCACTAGTAAATTTTGCAAGAGTGTTTCTTAGGTTACTAATTTCCTTTTTAAATCTATTGCATTTTGAACATGGATGATTTATTTTATTTGTTTCTAACTTATTTTTAATCTCTTGATTTTCATCTTTAGAATTTATTATCTTAATTTCAGTTTTAAGATTATTTAATTCATTATTTAATTTCAAAATCTCTTTTTCCAAGTTTGAAATTGTTTTCTTATATGATGATACTAATTTTGCAAGTTTAAAGGATTCTTTATGCAAATCATTGAATGCATCTTGAAGTTCATCAAATGAGATTGAGATATCATTGTTAGAAGATGTTACCTCATCTTCGCTTTCGTAATCTTTGGCCATGAGTCCCAAATTTACAACTTCATTTTCAAAGTCATTTGTAGAATCCATGTCATTTTCTTCCCAAGTGATATAAGTTTTCTCCCCTTTCTTTTCTTTGAAGATTTTCTTGTTGGATTTTTCCATTTTTTTTTATAGATTGGACATTCTAATCTCAAATGTCCCGGTTGATTACACTCGTAGCATTTTGGGGTTGAAGAAGATTCTTCTCCTTTCTTCTTTATGTTGAAGTTGAATTTTCTTCTATTTCCTTTATTCCTTACGAATTTGTTGAATCTTTTTACAAAGAGGCTAAAATCATCATCATCATCATCATCTTCCTCAATGTTGTCATCTTTTTCATTTTCTTCATAAGAGGATGAAGATGCTTTAAGTGCTATACTTTTCTTCTTTTTGTCACTATCTTCATTTTGACTTAGTCTCATCAATTCCAATTCATGCTCTTGAAGTTTTCCAAATAGAGATTCAAGAGACATGGTAGACAAATCTTTTGATTAAGCAATTGCAGTTACTTTTGGTTGTCATTCCTTACTCAAACATCTCAAGATTTTGTTAATAAGATCTTCATTTGGAAATATTTTTCCTAGAGATGCAAGATGATTGATTATATGTGTAAATCTCTTTTGCATGTCTTGAATACTTTCTTTTTGATTCATTCTAAATAATTCATATTCATGGGTGAGAGTGTTTCTCCTAGATCTTTTAACATCATTTGTGCCTTCATGTGTTATTTTTAATGTATCCCACATTTCTTTTGCATTTATACAATTTGAAATTCTAAAATATTCATCTATGCCTAATGTAGAAGTAATTATATTTTTGGCTTTCAAATTGTATTGAACTTTTCTTTTGTCATCATCACTCCACTGGTCTTTAGGCAAATTTTTTATTTCATTGCCTACTACAATAGTGGAAATGAAAGGACCATTTTCAACAGCATCCCATATGTTTAAATCTATGACTTCTATAAAAATTTGCATCCGAGATTTTCAATAATGATAACCTTCACCATTGAATATAAGAGGTCTATTAATAGAGTTTCCTTCGGGAAATAAAAAATTTGATGAGGCCATTTCAATTCTTGAAGCTTTTAAGCCTTATACAAGCAACCTGCTCTTGATACCACTTGTTAGTCAAATAGCCTCGTATAACTTAAGAGGGAGGATGAATTAAGTTAACCAAATTTTCCGACTTTTATGAGTTTTTAGAAATGCTTTCTCATATATTCAATTTCTTAGACAAATTGTATGTTGTTAGTCCCTTAGCCTCGTATAACTTAAGAGGGGGGGTGAATTAAGTTTTCTAAATTTTCCTCTTATAAAAACTTTTCCAATTACTTTCTTATCACTTTATTTCCTTAGACAAATTTGCATGTAAAGAATGATAATGAAGAACAACTCAAACACAATTAAATAACAAATAAATAAAAGTGTAGGGAAGAAGAATTGCAAACTTGATTTTATACTGGTTCGGCCAGTCCTGCCTACATCCAGTCCTCAAGTCTCCCACTTGAGAATTCCACTACTCTTGTAAACCTTACAAGAAAATGAATCCTCCAACACCTCGGAACTCCCTTTCCTTGTGTTGAGATTCAAACACCAACAAGGAGAAAAACCCTTTCTCCTTTACAGATCCAATGATCTATTAAGTAATACAGAATGACTCTCTTGAAGAGTGGATATTACACTTTCATGATCTTTGATGAACTCTTTAGAGATTTTGCAAATGATTTTGGCCAAGTGATTTGTAAAGATAATTTTTCACAATTGAGTTCGTCACTTTTCTCTGAAAAATTATAGGTATTTATAGACAATTGTATCTTGAGTTATGTCTTTTCATGAAGAGTTGTAACTCTCTATAATTTTTCAGAAAATAGGCTCTGGTAATCGATTACAAGTCTTGGTAATCGATTACAACGGTTTAAGTTCAAAAATGTTTGAAACGTTGTATAGTTCAAATTTGAATTTTGAAATTTCTCTTCTGGTAATCGATTACAGTCAGTGGTAATCGATTACCAGAGAGCATTTTAACATTTTGAAAGGTTTTCTTTCTCTGGTAATCGATTACAGCAAGTGGTAATCGATTACCAGAAACATGTCACTTGTTTTGGCTTATGAAAATCTAAGATATAAAGAGCTTCTATTTTCCACTTAAAAATATTTTTATTTAATCTTTTGAATACTCTTTTTGCTTTCTTTTCAAACAACTTATTCTTATATTCAAAAGTATTAAGTTTAGGTTTTCTTGAAATTCTTATTTTAATGGCCAAGTCAAATTTGCAAATTCTAAAAGTTCATTTTACATACTAAGCTAAGCAGTCAAGACTTATCTAGTTATTACTTGAGATCTTGCTTCTTGATCAGCTTGCTTTAACTTGACCTTTATTTTCTTCAATGCTTTGGCATCATCAAAACTTTGTGAATATTTTCTTCCACATTTGGTATCAGTCACTGTCGAATCATGGCGCTTGGGCTCCTACGCTCTTAAGTAAAAAGAGTTGTGCCCTGGCTATCAGCTATAGCTTTTGGCCTAGTGGTAAGCGCTCGATCCAACAATTGGTATCAGAGCCAAGGTCATGAGTTCGATACCCAGCGGGGCAATTGCTGAGGGGGAGATTGTTGCGGGTTGCATCAATTGTCCCATGGCGGAGGCTAGGTGGGCCAAGTCACTATCGAATCATGGTGCTTGGGCTCCTACGCTCTTAAGTAAAAAGAGTTGCGCCCTGACTATCAGCTATAGCTTTTGGCCTAGTGGTAAGCGCTCGATCCAACATATGTAAAGTTTAATGATGCAAAACTACTCAAACACAATTAAGTAACAAGTAATTAAGAGTGTAGGGAAAAAGAAATTGCAAACTCGTTTTATACTGGTTCGGCCAATCCTGCCTACGTCCAGTCCTCAAGTCTCCAACTTGAGATTTCCATTATTCTTGTAATTCTTACAAGACTTGAATCCTCCAACACCTTGGAACACCCTTTCCATGTGTTGAGATTCAAAAACCAACAAGGAGAAAATTCTTTCTCCTTCACAGATCAAATGATCAATTGGGTTTTACAGAATAACTCTCTTTTAAGAGTAGATATTACACCATTAAGATCTTAATGAACTCTTTTGAATAATTGCAAATGAATTTTGGCCAAGAATTTTTGTATATGACTTTTTCAAAAATTGAGTTCATAACCTTTTACTAAAAAGTTATAGGTATTTATAAACAATTATTTCTTAGGTTGTGTCTTTTCATGAAGAGTTGTAACTCTTTATAATTTTTCAGAAAAGATACTCTGGTAATCGATTACAAGGCTTAGTAATCGATTACAACGGTTTTTAAGTTCAAAAAATTTGAAACGTTGTATCTTTTAAATTCAAATTTTTGAAGTTCCCTCTTCTGGTAGTCGATTACAAGGTCTAGTAATCGATTACCAGAACACATTTTTGTATTTGAAATTTGAAATTTGAAGTTTCCTTGCTCTGGTAATCGATTACATAAGCTGGTAATCGATTACCAGACAAATATTACTATATTTGTTACACAAACTTTTGATTATAGGAAACTTCTAATTTTCAGTCACAAATATTATTGTAAAATATTTTTGAATACTCTTTTTACCTTCTTTTTCAAAAACTTATTCTTATATTCAAAAAGACTAAATTTGGATTTTCTTGAAATCCTTATTTTAATGGCCAAGTGAAATTTGCAATTTTTAAAAGTTCATTTTACATATCAAGCTAAGTAGTCAAGACTTATTTAGTTATTTCTTGAGATTTTGCTTCTCGATCAACTTGCTTTAACTTGACCTTTTATTTTCTACAACGTTTTGGCATCATCAAAACTTTATGCATATGTTCTTCCATAGTTTTTAGTGAGAGATTGGTGGGAATGACATTAATGAAATTATTCCACATAAAAAAATTTCAGAACTTCAAGAAATGATTTCACTAAGAACTCATGGTTTTTAGTGAGAGATTTGGCAATGGTGAATAATAATAAGAAAGATGACTATAATTAATTTGGGTGATTGACAATTTACGATACTTTCATTGAGTATTATAATGAGCAATTGAAAAAGGTTCCAGAGACATTAAGACAAAAGAATCCACACGTTAGGATAATATATGTTGATTATTATGATGTTGTTAAACATTATTTCAAACACCACAACAATATGGTGGATTGTGTTCTTATTTTCTTTTATTAGATGAATAATGTATAATTACATGTGATTGTTAATTTTGTTATGATTTATTCTACCAAATTCATTAATTTATGTCATGCAAGATTTTCTTCTAACAAGATTGAGACTTTTAAAACATGTTTTGAAAAGGATGAACCTTACAATCTCAATGAACAAATATTTTGTAAAAGTGTTATCTCAGTGATTTATTCAAATCCTTCAAAATATATTAGGATAGACTCCATTTAATCGAAGTATAGTATATAGGGATTAATCAAAAGATCTTTTTGCTAGTCTTTCTCTTAAATTTCCTCTTTTTAAAATAGTTTAGAATTGAAGTAAACATTAAAAAAAAAGATTAATTAGAATAAACTTTGTTGCTATATTTTATACATGTTTTTTATAACTATTGAGAAAACAAAGAGCTGCTAAAATATGGATCCCATGTTTCTTAATGGAAACTCGTTAATTATTGTATAATTTTGATTTCTATGCTTTAGTATAATTTGGAGGACATGATTGCTTGCGCAAGAGAAACTCATACATTGTTGTTGAGTAATGAGAGCAACTTCGGTGGATTTTTTTTATTGTATCAATTAAAGATATATCATTCATTTATGCTTGCTTATGTTCGTGTAGGATTCATTATCGATATAAGATTTTTATTATTTTTTTTGTGTTGTAGCATTGTTAAGAAAAATAGATCGGTTTGTGTGACTTCTTCATTTGAAAATCAATTAAATGTCCTTGTTAATCTCTTTAACCAAATAAACAATCACTATGTAGATTGATTGAACAACTTTATGCTACTGGAAATAAATACCATTTTTTTATGATTAGGGATATTATTTTTAGGGTCAATTGATCATCTAAACTCTAAAGATACTTTAATTTCATAAAATTAAAATGTTAAAAAGAATTATAAAATCGAGATTTTTGGGGGAAAAAAATAGGTTTGGACAAACACCGTAGGAACTGTTATTTTTTCCTTAATCAATGACTTCACATTCCAAATAACTTCTTTATGGCGAGGGTGTGACTGTACTCTCTTTTTAAGAATAATCTTATTATACAGCATGGAAGGTCATTTTGAAAAACCGCCATCAGGTAGAGACGAGTGAGAGGACTAGTACTAGGAAATAGAGGCTGTAGCTGAATGATCTTCTGAAATTAAAAATTTTAACTATATTATATCGACATTAGTAAGGACAATAAACTTATAAACACTACCATTGGTGAAGCAGATAACACCACCTATGTTGGCTCATGGGTAATCTTGGCTTTTTTCACTTGAGTCAAATATCATGCTTGCAACTTCTCTCTGTATCTGAAATTTTCAACCACCCAACAGTTGCTATGAATGCAAGACTAAAAACCTAGCCATTGCACCCAGTATAAATTAGAAAAAATTGCTTAAATCTTTGCGATGGCGAACAATAATAAAACAAAAGTGACAATAAAGAATCAAATAAATGACATTCTAACTTTACCCCAACCACACAAGATTGGCTGCAGGGTAACATCAGAAAGGGGAGAAAAAAATAAGGGAAACAACAAAGAAATTTAGAGAAAACAAAAAATCGAAATATGTATAATGCTGCACGCTCCTATTGTGCGAACGCCTCCACTTAGGACAACGCATTTCTGCTGTCATTCTCCTCCAAGCTGAAAAAACACATCTTAAATGAAGTATTTACTCACCGAAGCTCCTTTATTATTATTTTTCGTAACCCAAAATCGGAAAGATGATTATGATGATAACCACCTTAAGAACACCAAGGCCGATCAATCAAGCACTGGGCTTGATCATCTTCACGGTCTCCCATGTAAAATCAGGATCATCTCGTCCAAAATGCCCATAAGCAGCAGTCTTCTGGTACCTGAAGTTGCCACCTCTCATGAGGTCAAGGTTGATAGCAATCATTCCAGGCCTGAAGTCAAAATTCTCCTTAATCAAAGCCAGAATATCCTTATCCGGAATCTTCCCCGTTTTGTATGAATCCACAAACACAGACAAGGGTTCAGGCACTCCAATTGCATAAGAAACCTGCACGAGACAACGACGTGCAAGCCCTGAAGCCACCACACTCTTTGCCGCTTGCCTAACAATGTATGCTCCACTTCTATCGACCTTGGTTGGATCCTTGCCCGAGAAGGCACCTCCACCATGAGCACCCCACCCACCATAGGTATCAATGATGATCTTCCTTCCAGTGAGTCCTGCATCTCCATGGGGTCCTCCAATCACAAACCGACCTGAAGGGTTGAGGTGGAAGATGGTCTTGTCATCAAGGTATTCAGCTGGGACCACAGGCTTTATCACATGCTCTTTCAAATCTTTGCCAATTTGCTCATTGGTGACAGTTTCATCATGTTGGGTTGAGATGAGGACTGTATGCACGCGGACAGGGACCATTGCCCCATTGTCATTCCTGTACTCAACAGTCACTTGGGTTTTACCATCAGGCCTCAGCCACGGGCATGTCTTGTTCTTTCTTACTTCAGTGAGCTTGGCACCAATTTTGGTAGCAAGTACATGAGTGAGTGGCATGAGTTCAGGTGTTTCGTCTGTGGCATAGCCAAACATGTGGCCTTGGTCACCGGCTCCAATTTCCTCAGGCTTTTTGGTCATATGACCGTGAACTCCCTGGGCAATATCAGGGCTCTGCTGCTCAATGTTGACCAGAACATTGCATTTGTCAGCATCAAGACCAACTTCGGCTGACACGAACCCAATGCCTCGGCAAGTGTCACGAACTATTTTCTCATAGTTCACCTTGGCCTTGGTTGTGATCTCACCAAAGACCATAACCATGTTGGTTTTTGTACAGGTCTCGCAAGCAACCTTGCTCTGTGGGTCTTGCTCCAAGCAAGCATCGAGAATGGCATCAGAAACCTGATCACAGATCTTGTCAGGGTGGCCTTCGTTTACAGATTCTGAGGTGAAGAGGAAGGTATCCATATCTGTCGTTCAAAAATAGAAATAGTGTGGAACTTATGTACAAGTTAGTCAACTTAAATAGAAGCAATTAACTTAAAATTGTAAAGGCAGATTCTATCGCATACATATCATGAAAACTTGCAAGGTAGACGGCTCTACCATGTCCACCAAGGAAAGAAAAGAGTTCACACTTCAAATATATACACACTTTTTAATAGTCTAATGTTCGCTTGGATTAACTAATCTAAGAAAACAACAACTTCTTTTAGCTTTTTTGATTGTTTTTCCATAAATAATATTTCCCAAACATGCATAATTAAAATAATGATCAAGATCTCTAGTTGTTGCTTTTAAATATTCATCGTTACATGATGTTAAGAAAGTCTTTAAATAACCCACATTTATACGTAAAAATAATTATAATTAGAACTTAATAGTCAAGAACTAATTATATAGATGGTTTTGACATGATTATTCAAATAAAAATCAATTCATCATACATGTTGGCAATTTGTGATTTGACAATTTGTAGATTCAATCTTTATCATAAAAAAGGAACATATGTTGTTTTTTGGTATAGTTATTTATGATTGGAGGACACGACGAAAAATCATTATAATTTAAATACATGTATCATTTATTCTTAATACAAAAACTTTTCATCAACACTTTGTACGAAATTGTTGATTGTTGATGGAACTTCTCATTGATGTATATTTGAACCTAATCTAGCAGCATTAGAAAAAAGGCATGAGATATTGTTTATTGTTTTTCCAATTCGACATGTTGGTGAATACTAATAGAGATCAAATCCTATATATTGTTATCAACATGTTAAACAGAAATGGCATGTGTAAAGAACAACCGCAATTCAGAAACAAGGCAAGCAAATAAGGCAATCGAGCAAAGGATCAAAAATGACGTAGAGCATGTGCAATTTGGCGATATGAAATTTGCAGTTATTTAATGCAGAGAGGGTTACGAAGGAAATAAGGAGATGAAGGATAAGGTAGTCGGTTATGAGAGCAATGGCGGCGAATGATAGATCTAAATTGAAATGATAATGGGAAAAGAGAAGAATGAGACATTGTGTATTGGGAGAGGAGAGAGATACGTACCGTGTATATGCCTGAGAAGGAGAAGGAGAAGGAGATGTGAAATTGAAGAGTGAGATCGATAGTGTTACATCAACATATATTGCAACGAGAAGGAAGGAGAGAGAGAGTGCATAAACGGAAGACTCGCTCCATCTTCCCCTCCCTCACTCTCATTTCCTGTCTAATTTTTTATTTTATTATTTTGTTATAAATTTTACTAACTCATATTTTACATAATTTTTCTTTTTAATTATGCTAAAATTGTTTTAATTTTCATCATTTTGTTTTCGTCCTAATATGCTTTAACTTCAGGATCATGAAACTAAAAATATAAAAATAAAGATTCTAAATAATGCAACATTCTAATTAACAATTATTCCTTTATTTGAATTTATTGACGAATCCAAAAATTTTAGATAGTGAGAACAATACTTACTCATATATTTATAATATTAAAAATTTTATATATAATTTTTAAAAGTATAAATATATATCATAATTATTTCTGTTCTTACCGGAAATCTACTGTAGAGCTGATCCGCCGGGTAAGATTGGTGAGCCTCCTTCGCTAGGTGTATTGGTGCTCCGAGATGGGGGAGGTACCTACAAAAGAGACTCCGATGCTAAAGTTAGGGTTTGTATGAGTATGAGTCTCGTATATATAATGCACATACCTTTGTGTGAGTTAGGGTTGTCTTGGGCCTGAGATAAGATATGATATGATACGATATCATATAATATGATATGATCACGTTGTGACATAATATGGTATAATTGGAGAACGGTTTTAGCCTGGGACGAGATCTCCGGGCTCGGGCGTGATCTGTCCGGATTCCAGGCTGACGTTGTTCAACGCGTGCCCGGGATGACCCTTATAATGTCAACCCGGGCTGAGAGCCCGGGTGCGAAATGCGGTCAATACACTAGCCCCCCGAGCTCCGAAGGCCGTAGGTCGAGGAGTTAAGGTCGGGCTCGTGAGAGGAGAGGTGGCTTTGCGCGTACGCTAGCTGGAGGCTCGCCACGTGTCGCGACTATTCATGCTCTGGAGACGTTTGATTGACGTATTGGGGGCAGTGACGGTTTTTTAATGATGGTTTGGTAATAAGTGTGTCGTCGGGTGTGCCTTTCAACTGACACGTGTCGCGTCAGTTTTGAATTTCGGGGAGAGTTTTAGCCTTTCTCTCTTCTCGCGCCTCTTTCCTGTCTTTCTTCTGACTTCTCGAGTACGAGAGCTTTTCTTGGTTCCCTTTACCTCCTTTCTCTTTTGCGCTTCCGTCGCCGTCGTCGTTTCCGGTAGTCCCTTCTTTGGTAGGGTTGTTTTCTGAGGAGGAGTACCAGGTACTTCCTTTTTATTTGCTTCTTCTCTTTTTTCATGGCCGGTGGAAGTGGTGCCGGATCCTCTGCGTCTGCCAGGGGCAAGGCGCGTGGCAAGGTGG
Organism: Cajanus cajan; assembly: GCF_000230855.2. Lineage (NCBI taxonomy): Eukaryota > Viridiplantae > Streptophyta > Magnoliopsida > Fabales > Fabaceae > Cajanus > Cajanus cajan. The sequence goes on along the minus strand of NC_138523.1, from coordinate 34,809,365 downwards.
TGGCCGCCGGAAGGGTCACTGTTGAGAAGAAAGATTCGCCGCCACCTAGGGGCCCAGAGCCGGGCGTTCCTGGTTACGACTGGGTCAAACACGAGGTGGCCGAGGCTCAGAGCATTTTTCGCTCTTTCCTCGAAGTGAATGCGTTTCGGAGAGCGCATAGGGTTTGCGATTCCTCCATTTCCCACATGATTCGGCTTGAGCCCTGTCAGGCTGATGAGGGCGTGTATATGGGGAGGTCTACTGATCCCCCTCATTTCTATGTATATAAATGCTTTTTTAGGGATTTGGGTGTCTGTCTTCCTTTTACCCAGTTTGAGTGCGATTTTTTGAATTTCATCAACGCGGCTCCTTGCCAGTTGCATCCCAATAGTTGGGGTTTTTTGAGGGCTTTTCAGGTCTTGTGTACAGTTCTACGTATAGAGGTGTCTCTTCGCGTCTTTCTTCATTTTTATCAGTTGAAGATGGGCGTTCCGCCTTATGGCATTTTGTCCCTGAGCGGGAGTAGGGATGGGGGCTTGTTTACTCCCTACTCCCAATCGTACAAAAATTTCAAACAGGAGTTTTTTCGGGTCGCCCTTGTGGGTGTTGACCCTTTGGAAGACGAGGTGTTCTACTTCGGCGGTTTGCCGAGGTTTCCATTCTATTGGTGTCCCAAGCCGTCCTGGTTTCACGGTTTGGGGGATCTGAAGGTGACGGCCGCGGAGACGGCCGCCATCAAGAATCTTGCCGCGCTCCCTCGTCCGTTGGATTGCAAGCTCGTCTTGTCGCTTGCGAATTCGCCTTTCAGGGAGAGGGGCCTAGAGAGTGAGTATTATGTGCTCTGGTAGGTTTTTAGGACTTGTGTAGTTGCCGGTTATTGATGTGTTTATGTTTCTTTTCTGCAGGCATTATGGGTAGAAACTTGTGGCGTCAGCTTAAACACCGCTACAATGTTTCCGAGCTCGAGGTTCCCGAGCCTCCGGAGGAGGATGCTGTCTCCCTAAAGACCCACCAGAAGAGGAAGAGGGGGAAGGAGGAGGTCGGGGGGACCTCCGCTTCTCACGATGTCGAGGAGGCGACCTCCCGGGCTGTGGACGCTGTGGATCTCACCGATAGCCCTCCGGCCAAGGAGGCCTCGCCAGTGGCTACGACGGAGGTGGTAAAGGGTGTCGGGCTTACTGCACCGGACGCCGAGGTGAGTAGCTTATCATATGCACGCGTTTTCCGTGTTAATTCCCCGTCTTTGTTTTTTGAGGCGTTATGGATCCCTTTGCAGGGCGGGGTTGGCGTTGCTGAGGTGGAGGTCTGCGTTTCCGAGCAGACCGTCCGAGTTGCCAAGGTGGTAAGTATTGTCTTCTCGGACTTTTCACTCTGGCTTTTTGCTATGTTGCCTGGCTGTTTGATCTGGGTGATTTTTTGTAGGCAGGAAATGCCTCTGGGCCTGAGCTGCAGGCGGGGAAAACCGCTGAGCCTGAGGTGCAGGCGGGAAAAGCCGCCGAGCTTGAGGTGCAGGCGGGAAATGCTGCTGATCCTGAGGTGCAGGCTTCCGGGCTGGCCGCCCAGGCTGCTGGGGTGAGTCTGGTTTTTTGTTTTGTTTTGTTTTGTTTTTGTGGCTTTCTCGCATGTATCCTTATCTATTTGTGATGCGGGACTGGTGTTTGCAGGCGGGCTCATCGCAGGGGCCTTCCCGTACCCAATATCTGTCCCATCGCTTTGGGAAGGGGATAGATACGGTGCGGCTGGATCACGTGAGCGCGTCCGCCGATATGGATTCATTATGGAGCGCGGGGGTGACCGCGGAGAGGCTCTTTCCTCAGGGTTCGTTGAGCTCCGAGGACTAGGGATTGATTGGCAGGATCGGTCCCGAGGACAATTTTGATGCTGCCCAGGTCATGCTGCAGAGGGTGATAAGCATAATGAGTCACTGGAAACCCAAGTGGGGCCAGCAGCGAGAAGACTTGGCCAAGCAACAACAGGAGATGGCTAAGCGGGAGCAGGAGCTGGCCAAGCAAGAGCAGGAGCTGGCTAAGGTGAAGGGCCGGCTTCAGCCATGGAAGGAGGCGAACAAGATCCTGAGGGAGGATAATAAGGCTCTCACTGCGGCTCTTGATGAGGCGAAGCGGCGGGAGGCTGAGCTCCGGACCGCGCGTAGCGACCTTGCGCGGGTGCAGAAATCTCTTGAGATTGCATTGCGGTCCAATGAGGCTTATGCTTCTCGAGTGGGGGAGCTGCAGGGGCTCGCCGTTTTTTCTCGGGCGCGGGCCCGTTCTTTGGAGGACGAGGTGACGTCCTCCCGTGACCAGGTGCGGGTCTTAGAGGATGCTGTGGCTTCTCTAAAGGGGGAGTTGGCAGCGGCGGCTGAGGAGCGTCTCCGCAGTGAGGCCATTCTGGGTGGTCGAGAGGATGAGATTGCTGCGCTGAGAGTAGAGCTCGTGGAGCTGGCAGCGGGGAAAACGGCCGTGGAAGGATGGCTCGTCGAGATGGAGCGCTCCGTTGTGGCAGAGCATAAGAGGGGCTTTCAGAAGGCTGCCCGTCAGGCACGACTTCTTGCTCCCGGGTTCGACTTCTCCTCGATGCATGTGGAGAAGGTGGTCCGTCGCGGGAGGATTGTTTCGGAGGACGATGTTAACGACAGTTCCAGTGAAAATGCCTCCGCTTAGGTTTTCTTTGTAATTTTGGTTTCCTTTCTCTTTGACGTGAATTGATGTATTGAATCTTGTGAACTTTTCTTGTATACATGTATGCATGTTGCTCCATTTTGTTCGTTTTGGGTTTAATTTTGGTTGTTCGCACTGTTTGAAGCGCATGTTTGGCGTCTGTTATATGCTTTTGTATCGGGTGATACCTGTTATCTTAGTGACGTCGAGATTCGAGGTCGGCTTTAGTTGCTTGCTCAGTAGGGTTTTTCGCGGAAGTTCGGACTCGGCCGTAGATGAATGTGTTAAGATTCGTATTCGATCTCAAATTGTGACTTTGTAATTGTTGTGAGAGTTTATAAATGACCGTAGGCTGGAGTCAAGGTCAGAATTCAATCCTAAGTTGGTCGTGCCGGGGTTCGAATTCGACCCTGGTATCGAGAGTGGGGTGTGCTTTGCCAGGATTCAAAGTTGTCCTCAAGTTAGTGGTTTGGTATCGACCTTTAAGGGAGAATTCGTGTGTGTGTTGAGATTCGTATTCGACCTCAGATTTTGAATTAGGCGACTTGGCTAGGTTCGGACTCGACCTTTAAGGGGGAGCATCGAGGCTCATACTCGACCTTGTATGCTAAACGAGGTTCGGGCGTGACTTCGAACTTCTGTTTGGGTGAGTGTCTCTGTAGAGGCTTGATGACCTTGATTTATTAGCGTCGAGGTATTGCGCCAACCTCAAGCCGGAGTGTAGTAGGTTGGATAAGTGGTCTATGTCCGCCCTTAAGTTTAGGGTCATGCATGTTTTGTCATAGATCGAACTCGATTTCGGGTATATGGTTGGGACTCGACCTCCGAATGAGTTACTAGGGTTCGACCTTGACTTTTGACAAGAGCGTCGAGGTTTGCACTTGACTTCGTAAACTGTGAGCGGGTTCCATTAAGGTTCGGACTCGACCTTTGAAGAAAGCGTTGTCGCCACCGGCCCGAAACAGGCTTTCGGCATTCGCGAATGATGGTTGGACTCTTTTATTTGTTTAAAATATGGATTGCTAGAATGACTTATTCTCAAACTGAGACCTCGTCAAACGAGCAATTTTATTAAAATGGTTCACCAATCCATATTAATCCCAAGCGGGACCCTCCATGGATTAGTGGTTTTCGCAAAAGGAGGGTTCTTTGGAGTCGCCACCAATGTTTTACTCAAAACATTGGAAAAAGGGATAAGGCAATCGATTCAAAAATCGACTTCGGCCATTACAACCAGAGTCGGGTAAGGGAGTCGGTTACGCGTGGGGAAGGTGTTAGCACCCCACAGCGCCCCTTTCGGCTATGACAGATTATTTCTAAAATAATAGCGTAAAATTACTAAATTACCCCTATTTATTCTAAGCAATTATAAATTAACTATCTACATGATGACAGTTTAAATATGCACACAGAAAGCAGTAAAAGGAAGGATTTAAGAAGAAACCTTTGAAGCGTGCTTTTATATATTTCGTAAAACTGGGAAGCTTTTTGGCGTTCCCTCGCTCTACAAGCCCGCTCGCTCCCTCCTATAAAATTTTAACTATGGAAATCCGGAGGATTTCCCTTCGACTAGGTTCGATCCTCAAGCAAAATGGCTCGGGGCTCAAGAACTTCGTCGGATCAACTCTCCGAGTGATTTCTAGGGCAGAACACTGCTCAAAAACCCCAGAATACTCAAGGAGAGGGTTGAAACTATCTTCAAAAGTGTGAAATGACGTCCAATTGACGTCATATTTATAGGGAACAGGCCCAGTACGGGCCCTGGAGCCAATACGGCCGTATTGAAATTTTTGAACTTCAATACGGCCGTATTGAGTTCAATACGGCCGTATTGAAATTCAGAAATTTCAATACGGTCGTATTGAGTTCACTGCGGCTGTATTGAAGCTTCAATACGGCCGTATTGATTTCAGTATGGCCGTATTGAAGTTTCAGAAACTTCAATACGGCCGTATTGAGTTCACTGCGGCCGTATTGAAGCTTCAATACGGCCATATTAAGTTCAGTACGGCCGTATTGGGCTTCATTCCCTCCACTTTCTTATTTTGAGCTATTCTAAGACCTCTAGACCTACAGAGAACCCTCCTAGGGCCTTCCAGGAGTCCTTCTGGCTGATCTTCCTTCAGTCTTCGAGAGTCTTCAAGCTTTATTTCCGACCCGGGCAATTTTAGGGGTCTACAGCTGCCCCCCCTTTACTTAGTCAAACGGTCTTTTGGTGTACCGATTGACAAGTAAAGGAGTTGACCCAATTGTCCGGGTAATGTGCCATCCTTCCGACTTGTAGTGTCTTCAGGTGGGAAAATTGTTGAGTAACCTCTCCAGGTTGGTGCATACCTCCGCGCTTCTAGTCCCTTTGGTAGCGTGAGTCTTGCCCTCTCCAGGGTGAGTATTAGTCATCGCCTCTCCAGGCTCGTGCGTGAGTCTTGCCCTCTCCAGGGTGAGTTTGCCCTCTCCAGGGTGAGTTTGCCCTCTCCGGGGTGAGTATTAATCGTCGCCTCTCCAGACTTGTGCGTGAGTCTTGCCCTCTCCAGGGTGAGTTTGCCCTCTCCAGGGTGAGTTTGCCCTCTCCGGGGTGAGTATTAGTCGTCGCCTCTCCAGACTTGTGCGTGAGTCTTGCCTTCTCCAGGGTGAGTTTGCCCTCTCCAGGGTGAGTTTGCCCTCTCCGGGGTGAGTATTAGTCGTCGCCTCTCCAGACTTGTGCGTGAGTCTTGCCCTCTCCAGGGTGAGTTTGCCCTCTCCAGGGTGAGTTTGCCCTCTCCAGGGTGAGTTTGCCCTCTCCGGGGTGAGTATTAGTCGTCGCCTCTCCAGACTTGTGCGTGAGTCTTGCCCTCTCCAGGGTGAGTTTGCCCTCTCCAGGGTCTGCCTCCGTGTTCTTGACGACATTGGCAATGTGAGTTTGCCCTCTCCAGGGATTTGAGATGATTTTTGTCTCCACAGTCCACGATGCTGCTTCGACGGTTTTTCTGATTTTGTGCCGCTGAGGGCTGGATAACGCAGGGATCCTTCTAGGGGATGTGCAGTCATTCATAGGTTCCTGTGCCCCAACTTGCATTGCATTGTTGGTACCCATTGAGGAATTTCTGTTTCCTTGGGGTGTAGACACAGATGCTCTTCTTGAATTGAGCGATGCCTTATGTTTGGCTGACGTCCTTTGACGTTGGTGGAGTATCCCGGTTATCTTTATTCGGGTATCTCTTTTGGGTTTTCTGATTTTTGTCGCCTCTGTGTAGGCTGTTATCCACTGGGGGATTTTGTCGTTGATTTTGATTGGCCTCTTCTGTTAGGCAGATCATCTTGATGTTCAATGATAGGCTGAAAGCCGAATTCCACTTGGGGAATGATTTATTGATCTTTTTATGATTTTTGCTTTTTGAAGGAAGTGCCTCTGAGTAGGCGAATTATCTTGATGTTTGATGATTGGCTGAAAAGCCAAATTCCGCTTGGGGAATTGTTATTAATTTCTTTTTTGGGTTTTCCTTTTTGAAGGAGTGCCTCTTGTGTAGGCGACTGGGGATTTGAAGTTCTCATGTATCCCAGAGTATTATTTAGAAAGCCTCTTCAGGCTTAGCTTCACTCTTCATTTGAGTTGGAAAGCTATCTTCCACTGAGGAAGTCTAAGTCCTTTGACTTGGATATTTTGTTTGGATCATGCTTCCGTTGGGGAATTTTGCTGATCTCGCTTTGATAGCTTTCACTGGGGAATTTGACCCGTGAGTGGAAGCTGAGATATCTCTGGGGAGTATTATTTCTGCGAGCCTCTCCAGGCTCAATTATTCTGTACAATTTGTCGAGTATTATTTCGGCGAGCCTCTCCAGGCTCAGTTATTCTGTACGAGTATTATTTCGGCAAGCCTCTCCAGGCTCAGTTATTTTGTATGATGAATTGATATTTTTTGTTCAGCCCGAGAATGCGAGCTGAGACGTCTTTTGGAGAGTATTATTTCGGCAAGCCTCTCCAGGCTCAGTTATTTTGAGAGAGTATTATTTCGGCAAGCCTCTCCAGGCTCAATTATTCTGTAAGAGTATTATTTCGGCAAGCCTCTCCAGGCTTAGTTATTCTGAAAGAGTATTATTTCGGCAAGCCTCTCCAGGCTTAGTTATTCTGAAAGAGTATTATTTCGGCGAGCCTCTCCAGGCTCAGTTATTCTGTACGAGGCGATTGATTTTTCTAAATCTTTTGCCCTTTTTGTCGTTTTTGGCTTTTTCTGTATTTTTTGCCTTTTTGTTGATTTGCGGCTTTTTCTGTTGACCGCTGCCATACACAAGCAATTTTCTATTTTTTCTATTTTATGCAATTGCCTCATGATAAGGTCTTTGAATGTGCAACTAATGTGTGTGTGATGCACAAATGCAAGTTTGATTATTTTATTAATGCTTTTTAGAAAAATGAATGGCTCTCCCTATCCTCCTCTTCTTGGAGGAATTTCTGTCATCGACGAGAGGGAATATTTTTGTGAGCCTTATATGCAGGAGATTATGGATTTTATAGGAACCCCTCCAATTTTCTTTATTTGACCGATTATTAAGAGAGTTTCGTACAATTTTTGAAACATCAATTTAGAGGCATAATCACATGGTCAAGAGAGAAAAGAAACAAAATGGATATTTTATTTGATATTCAACAATGTTTTTACAGAAAGATATACAGAAGGAAATTTCTGAAGAATGGCTGGCCAGGGTAGGCTATATACATTGGGCTTAACAATTATATCTGTAATTGTTGCTCTTTACGTTCCCCTAATTGCTTCGGCCTGAGCCAGGAGTGTAGATGCTGCAAGACGCTTGCTTCTAGAAGATAATCACTTGAACCGCCTTTCGGTTTTCGATTCAAGCGATCGTTGCTTGCTTTGCTTTTACATCTTATTCTTTTGCCCCTAACTTTTGCCTAGGACGTATCCTAGCGGGGATAATTTTGCCGTTGTTTTGCCTAGTACCCTTGTACTGGCGGGCTTTTTATTTTGCCCTAACTTTTGCCTAGGACGCCCTTTTCGGGTTTTCATCCTAGCGGGCCTATGCAAGCAACGTCTTCAAGCATAGTACTTCTTTACCACGTCAGCGTTGACTGGGTATCGAAGTTCTTCTCCATCCATGTCTATGAGGATTAATGCTCCTTTTGAGAAAGCTCGCTTTACCACATACGGTCATTCGTGATTTGGGGCCCACTTTCCGATTTTGTCCTTTTGAGTTGGTAGTAATTTCTTCATTACCAACTCTCCCTCATGGTAGACTCGAGGGTGGACTTTCTTGTCAAGAGCCTTTTTGATCTTCCTCTGATAGGCTTGACCATGGCATATGGCGTTCAGCCGTTTCTCTTGGATAAGGTTCAACCGGTCGTATCGGCTTTGAACCCTTTCTGCCTCGGAAAGTTTTGCTTCCATGATTATCCTTATATAAGGTTTTTCGACTTCGACGGGTAGAACTGCCTCCTGAAGTCCTATAACCATGAAGAGCAAAGGGTAATATCTCGTGTCAGTCTTTAAATGAGACAACCATCTTTTGCACTATTTTCTTGATGTTCTTTTTGGTTGCCTCGACTGCCCCATTCATCTTTGGCCGATATGGGGAAGAGTTGTGGTGTTGGATCTTGAATTCTTGGCTCAGTTCTTCCCCCATTTTGTTGTTCAGATTAGATCCATTATCAGTGATGATTTATTTCTCCATACTTCCACTAGATTATTCTAAAATCTTTTGGGACAAGAGAGAAAAGAAGGGAAAGATATTTTTATTCTGAAGTTTGTGTTTTAGAGGGGATTTATTTTTCAAAAATGGTTTTTGTAAGAATGGTTAGCCGAGGTAGGCTTATGTGTTTAGGCTTGTTTGATTAAACACTTATGAAGTTAAGAAAATCTTTGTTTATTGACGTTGTGATTTTGACAACTTGGATAGCTTCTCTTGAACCTTTCTTTTTGAATTCGGTTCATGGTACCATCATGGATTTCTTTTGTTTTTTGATTGTCCTTATTTTTGCCTAAAATACCCTTTTGTGGCGTTTTAGCGGACTTTTGTTTTTGTTCATTTTTGCAACCCTAACTTTTGCCTAGGTCACCCTTTCGTGGGATTCCTAGCGGGTCTTTTGCTCTTATTTTTACGCATTCCCTTTTTGGGTTTCCTGCCGAGCTTCTTTTGTTTTTAGGATTTCTTTTTATCCATGATGGCACTTGTCGAGGCCAAGGGAAGGTGCTCCAAGTTGTCACACACACTTCCATATAAAAATGATGTGGGTTTATTATTATTAAGATGATTTTAACCTCATTCATGTTCATTCAAACAGGGTTAAAAAAATGTGGTTTAGAATTTTATTATAAGCAAGAAAAGAAGCAATGAAGAATGATTTTATTATAATCATAGCGGAAACATGTGTCCTTATTTCATCACTGATATGGGTCCCAACATTGACCTCTTTTATTTCTCGGCCCTGCGCCAAATTCACGGTCTCCAATTTCTTTTGACACGGTTGGAGTAGACGAGCTTCTTGATCTAGCAGTCTTTGCAGATCCGGAGAGATGGTCTCCTCATCACTGTCCAACTCAACCCATTCATCCTCAACTTTTGGATCCCGGTCAGAGCGAACAATTACAGACATAATTATTTTATTGGTTCTGTTTAGGTTTAGAATTATTAATGTTAATGAGGAAAGAGAGAAAAGAACAAAAGAGAGAATGATATGTGAAAAATGCCTCTTTATTGATATGTATTAAATTTTGTACAAAGACCCTTATTTACATGAAAAGGTTCTCATGATCTCGGGTACTGATCACGAGTCCCTAAAAGAAAAGAAAAATATGGAGGGGCCCTATTGTGGCTTGCCATTCTCTACTCCTGCTTTGGTAGAGGATTCTCGCTCACGTCGGGTGCTGTCGAATCGAAAGTGACCCACCCAACATCGATAAGGTCTTGGACCTTATTTTTGAGAGCTCTACATTTCTCAGTTGAATGCCCCGATGCCCCCGAATGGTATAGACATTTGTCTTGCGGTTTGTACCAATAGGGATGAGGTGGATCAATCTTCTTTAGTGGAACGTAAGCTAGAAGACGTGCTTCCACTAGCTTCGGCAGGAGGTCGCTATATGTGGTCGGAAGTTTATCAAACTTCTTCACAGGGTTGTATTGCGACTTTCCTGACTTCGAAGTGGAAGAAGATGAAGAAATATTTACGGCATTGACTCCTCCCTCCTTCTTCTTCCCGTAGGTCTTCTTGGCTTCAAATGATTGGGAAAGCCCAGCTAGCTTCCCACTTTTCAGCCCTTGTTCCACTCTTTCGCCAATGGTGATGATGTCCGAGAAGAGTGTTGTCGTGTTCCCTATCATCTTGTCATAATAGGGACCGGTCAACGAGTTTATGAACAAGGACACCGTCTCCTTATCCGACAGCGGGGGCTCTATTTGTGCCGCCAACTCCCTCCATCGTTGGGCGTACGCCTTGAAAGATTCATCATTATTCTTGCTCAAGGCTTGAAGATCGGACCTATCGGGTGTTAGGTCGATGTTATACTTATAGCGCTTGAGAAAGGCGTCGGCCAACTGCCTCCACGTGCACACTTGATTTCCATCCAGCTGCATATACCAATTGAGTGCAGTTTCAGCCAAGCTCTCTTGAAAGCAATGAATTAAGAGCTTTTCATTGGTAGCATATGCAGCCATTTTTCGGCAATACATGGTGAGATGACTTTTGGGGCAAGTCGATCCCACGTATTTCGGGAAATCTGGCACTTTAAATTTAGGAGGGAATTGAATGTCCCTCACCAAGCACATATCGGCGGCATCTTTGACATCAAAATCATGCCCCTCCATAGCCCTTAGCCGATCCTCTAGGGCGTGGAATTGTTCTTTTGAAACCTCGGGCTCTTTGATTACAATTCCAGCCCCTATAGGTATAGTGTGTGGAGGTTCTTCCTCGTGCTCTTCCTCCTCATGATGATGGGACTCATAGTCACTGTGGTGAGACCCATGTACATTATGGTGACGCATGAGTTCCATCATTTGCGCCATTTGTTCTTTGAGCTGTGAGAGCTCGGCTGTAAGCTTCTTGTTTTGGTCCTCCAGCGCTTCCATCTTCTTGATTTTCTGTGCGCGTGTGAGGACAGAGAGATGACCAGCCACTTTCTAAAATGTTTTAATCTAATTAGTTTATTCATGGTATGAATACACTCTCGATGTGAGCTTGATAAGACTCCATCTTTAAGGCACTGCCTTTTTAAGATGAAGGTTTATCACCCTCCCTAGCCTATGATCTCTCCCCAACGGAGAATCTCAATAGTCATGGGTCCCTTTCACTCTCATCAAGAGGTATTGGTGAACCTAAAATGCATGGTTTATGAGGATGCATGATGTCTTATTGGTAATGATGCACGTGCTCCTCATTTTTATTATATTTTCACACATGATTTTTCCTCTCATGTCATGGTTTTTTCATGCATGGGGATTATTCTTTAGACCTTATCACGAGGTTATTTATTAATGCACAAACAATTGCACATAAGCATTTACACAAACAATTCACTCATCCACGAACAGTCACGAGCGAATCACGAGGTAGGGGTATCCTGCAGAAAGGTGCATATTCAAGGTAGGTTCTAACTGTTCTCACCGGTCTGAGGCCCCCAAGGTGCCCCCATTATAGGGACCCAATTCCTCTCGTCGTAAGTCGATGGAAAGCTCCAACGCACTGTCGGACTCGAGTTCATGGTTATCACCTTGAGTGATGCTTTCCGACAACGGTCTACGGGCACCTATAGACCCATTCGACAACCGGCCGTACTAACATCCACTCCCTATGGCTTACCACTCATGCCCCCGGGTATAGAGGGAACTGTTGTGTGCAAAGGTTTGTGTGCAATTTATATTTCAAACAATTGCGGAAAATTAAACAAACAACAGTTATTAAAGCCAAATAAATAAAGCATGTTATTATACAATCAAGGGGTAATGAAGTAATTTTAACTATTATTTGTTAAAAATAATCTGTCACTAAATGGGACTGACTCTCGAGGCTTCCCCAGTGAAGTCGCCATCTGTCGCCACCGGCCCGAAACGGGCTTTCGGCATTCGCGAATGATGGTTGGACTCTTTTATTTGTTTAAAATATGGATTGCTAGAATGACTTATTCTCAAACTGAGACCTCGTCAAACGAGCAATTTTATTAAAATGGTTCACCAATCCATATTAATCCCAAGCGGGACCCTCCATGGATTAGTGGTTTTCGCAAAAGGAGGGTTCTTTGGAGTCGCCACCAATGTTTTACTCAAAACATTGGAAAAAGGGATAAGGCAATCGATTCAAAAATCGACTTCGGCCATTACAACCAGAGTCGGGTAAGGGAGTCGGTTACGCGTGCGGAAGGTGTTAGCACCCCACAGCGCCCCTTTTGGGTTCCCTATGACAGATTATTTCTAAAATAATAGCGTAAAATTACTAAATTACCCCTATTTATTCTAAGCAATTATAAATTAACTATCTACATGATGACAGTTTAAATATGCACACAGAAAGCAGTAAAAGGAAGGATTTAAGAAGAAACCTTTGAAGCGTGCTTTTATATATTTCGTAAAACTGGGAAGCTTTTTGGCGTTCCCTCGCTCTACAAGCCCGCTCGCTCCCTCCTATAAAATTTTAACTATGGAAATCCGGAGGATTTCCCTTCGACTAGGTTCGATCCTCAAGCAAAATGGCTCGGGGCTCAAGAACTTCGTCGGATCAACTCTCCGAGTGATTTCTAGGGCAGAACACTGCTCAAAAACCCCAGAATACTCAAGGAGAGGGTTGAAACTATCTTCAAAAGTGTGAAATGACGTCCAATTGACGTCATATTTATAGGGAACAGGCCCAGTACGGGCCCTGGAGCCAATACGGCCGTATTGAAATTTTTGAACTTCAATACGGCCGTATTGAGTTCAATACGGCCGTATTGAAATTCAGAAATTTCAATACGGTCGTATTGAGTTCACTGCGGTTGTATTGAAGCTTCAATACGGCCGTATTGATTTCAGTACGGCCGTATTGAAGTTTCAGAAACTTCAATACGGCCGTATTGAGTTCACTGCGGCCATATTGAAGCTTCAATACGGCCGTATTAAGTTCAGTACGGCCGTATTGGGCTTCATTCCCTCCACTTTCTTATTTTGAGCTATTCTAAGACCTCTAGACCTACAGAGAACCCTCCTAGGGCCTTCCAGGAGTCCTTCTGGCTGATCTTCCTTCAGTCTTCGAGAGTCTTCAAGCTTTATTTCCGACCCGGGCAATTTTAGGGGTCTACAAGCGTCGGGGTTCATACTCGACCTCGGATTTGACGTTTGATTAAGGTTCGAACTGGACCTCAGATTTTTGCGAATGAATGGGTTAAGGTTCGTGTTCGGCCTTTAACGAGAGTGCTGGGGTTCGTGCTCGACCTTGGGTTTGCCTTTTTAAGGTTCGAATTCGACCTTTATCAAGGATACCGGGGTTCGTGCTCGACCTCGGGTTTGCATTTTTAAGGTTCGAACTCGATCTTTATCAAGGATACCGGGGTTCGTGCTCGACCTCGGGTTTGCATTTTTAAGGTTCGAACTCGACCTTTATCAAGGATACTGGGGTTCGTGCTCGACCTCGGGTTTGCATTTTTAAGGTTCGAACTCGACCTTTATCAAGGATACCGGGGTTCATGCTCGACCTCAGGTTTGCATTTTTAAGGTTCGAACTCGACCTTTATCAAGGATACCAGGGTTCGTGCTCGACCTCGGGTTTTACGCGCGCGATTGAATTACGGGGGTTCTATTTTCGTGTTTACAGTAATTGATGCGGTAATATTGAAGGAAATGCAATGAGTGAGCGAAAAGGAGAATATTATTAGATAATCCTGTCGTACCTCGTTAAAAACCCTCTCCGTTTAGGACGGAGGCGGGAAAAGAGTGCGCGGTTTCGCTTTTACAAATGTGAAATTAGAGTTTAGGGGCATGTAGTGGGGGGACTCTTCTTGCCCTCCTTGCCGGACGCGGAGGTCCTCAGGCTTTCGGCGTAGCATTGCCGAGCTGTCTTCTGGTTTGCTCTGACGGAGATAATTTTTCTGTCCTTTCCTGGGAACTTCATGGTGAGGTGCGGGGTGGACACCACCGCGCCGAGATGATTTAAAGTCGGCCTCCCTATTATGATGTTATAGAAGGTGTTGGCCTCCACGAGGAGGTATCGAACCATGATTCTTCTGGCGTTCGGGGGTGTGCCAAAGGTTGTGAGCAGGTCCACGTATCCGCGGGTGTGGACCCGTTCACCGGCGAAGCCAACTAGGGGCTCTGTATGCGGCTGGATGAGAGAGTGAGGGACGTCGAGCTTGAGGAAAGTTGGCCAGTACAGGACGTCTGCCGAGCTCCCCTGATCGATGAGTGTCTTTTGGACTTCCCAGTTTGCGATTTCTACCCCGATGACCATGGGGTCATCCTGATTGGGGCTGATCCCTGCGTAGTCCTCGTCGGAGAAGGAGATTAATGGTGAGCTCTTGTAGGGGATCGAGGTAGTGGAATGGGCGCAGTTGATACTGTGGAGGTGTCTTTTTTGGGCTGAGCTGCTGGCACCTCCTCCGGCGAAGCCGCCTGCAATTGTGTTGATTATTCCCCGCAGGGGGGCTGGTTCGGTCTCCTGGCTTATTTCAGCCTGTACTGCGCCATTGGCATTTTGCTGAGGTCCTGTGGGTAGGTCCCCCCGAGCTCCTGATCTGCGGCCTCTCCCGCGTCCCCGGCCTCCGGAGCCACCTCGGGAGCCTGGCTGTCGCTGAATGTAGTGGCCGAGGTGTCCTGCCTGGATGAGTTCCTCGATGCGGTCCCGGAGTGTGCGGCACTCGTCTGTGGTATGGCCATAGTTTCTGTGATACCGATAGTGTTTGGACTTGTCAGCACTGTTTGGTGTGTGGCCGGGTGGTGGGAGGTCTAGCAGGTTGCTGTTACTGGCTTCCTCCAAAATGTGGACTCTTGGGGCGTTCAGAGGGGTGTAGAAGTCGTACCTCTCGGCTTTGTTTGTCCTGGCTGTCTTCTTGAATTGGCTGTCGTTGTTGACTTTAACCTTGTCTTTGTGGCCCTGTTCTGGTTTTGCGGGGCCCTTACCGCGAACCTGGTCGCGGAAGGCCGCGTGCTCCTCCATTTGAATGTAGCCGGCGGCGCAGGCGCGCAGTTCGTCCATATCGCGAGGGGCGTCGCGACATAGGCTGTCGACGAACGATCTGGGTTTCAGTGCCATGAGCATGGCGTGTAGGGCGACTTCCGGGTTTAGATTTCGGATCCGGACTGATATGTTAGAGAAGCGCTCCATGAAGGCCCGTAGGGGCTCGTCGTCATTCTGTCTGAGGTTGGCCAAGGCGGCCGAGGTTGTGTGGTGAGGTCAGCTGGTGGCGTACTGTGCCGTGAACCGCCGCACCAAGGTGGCGAAACTGTCAATGGACCCTGCCGGCAGTTGGGTGTACCAATGGAGCGCGGGTCCTTTAAGCGAGGTCGGGAAGACCCTGTACAGTATAGCGTCACTGTTAGTGTAAAGGTTTACCTGAGTCGTGTACGTGTCGACGTGCTCATCGGGGTCCGTAGTGCCGTCGTAGCGGTCGAGGTGGAGGGGCTTCCACCCGCGGGGTAACGAAGTCTCCATGATGCCGTTCACAAAGGGATGACGGCGGAAAGGCTCTTGGCCCTCGGAGACGTGAGTGGGGGCCTTGCTGGTGCCCTGCCCTGATCTGTGTGTTGATGCATGAGACCGGTGCGTGGCGGGCTGTGAATGTGGTGCCCTGGTGGTTGCTTGGGAATGGGGGGCTGAATGCGCCTCCTTCTCATGATCACCGCTGTCGTGCGGTGGCTGGCCGGGGCGATGCCGAGGGAGCTGGCCGCGGATGCGCTCGTTCTCGGCGCGTAGCGCCGCTAGGTCTGCTTCGTTAGCGGTGCGCATCGCCACGAGGTCATTCTCATGCTGGGCACGCATATTCTGGAGGTCGGCGTCGTGCTGTCGCCGCATCTGCTCGACTTGTTCGACCAAACGCCTCAGGGTCGCGGTATCGCTGTCCATGGTAGTTGAGTTGCTTGTGTTATCTGTTGCTCGTCTAATATGGCTTATGGTAGAAACCATGCAGGTGGCCGATGAGAGCTTGGTCTGATCGGCCCCACGGTGGGCTCCAAATGTTCTTACCGGAAATCTGCTGTAGAGCTGATCCGCCGGGTAAGATTGGTGAGCCTCCTTCGCTGGGTGTATTGGTGCTCCGAGATGGGGGAGGTACCTGCAAAAGAGACTCCGATGCTAAAGTTAGGGTTTGTATGAGTATGAGTCTCGTATATATAATGCACATACCTTTGTGTGAGTTAGGGTTGTCTTGGGCCTGAGATAAGATATGATATGATACGATATCATATAATATGATATGATCACGTTGTGACATAATATGGTATAATTGGAGAACGGTTTTAGCCTGGGACGAGATCTCCGGGCTCGGGCGTGATCTGTCCGGATTCCGGGCTGACGTTGTTCAACGCGTGCCCGGGATGACCCTTATAATGTCAACCCGGGCTCTCAGCCCGGGTGCGAAATGCGGTCAGTACAATTTCTATATCTACAATTATAATTAAAGATGAAAATAAATTAGATCAGATTATGTTATATTATAATTTAATAGGTTTGAACCTAACTTTCTTTCAAATTACATGTCTTAAATATGACTTATTTATCTGTCATACATATTTTTTAAATATTTAGTTAGAACTACAATGTTAAATATCTACTTTATAATAATTTAACACAAATAAAATCATAAAAATAAATATGTTAAATCTTATAAATAAATAAAACAAGTTTAATTTATTTATGATATAAATATGTTTTTAATATTTGGTATAAATTTTTAGATGATAATTTATTTTAAAATATATTTTATAATAAAAATTCAAATATAGAACATAAATATTCCAATCTTTCCTACTTTGATTTTTTAATCAACACATATACAATCTACAATCTTTACTATTTTAATTTTTTTAATCAACGTATAAAATAAATATAAAGCACAAAAGGTAAATATCTATACTACAAATTTTATTTTATCAAAAACTAAATTTTTTTAATATATTATATTATATATGTGAACATTAATATATATATATATATATATATTATAATTAAACTTTAAGAAAAATAATTCATTATTAAGGAGTATTCTTCATTATATATGAGAACTAATCTTCTTCAAAAATTTGACAAATATCAAATAAATGAACATTTTCTCTAAATTTATATTTTATACATACGATAATTTAAATATATATATATATATATTTATTTTACTAGAATATAATTTTTATTTTTTAAAATATTTTTTGAATAAAAAAAATATGTATATATAAAAGAGTAGTGGGAGCAAGTACTCAGGCACGAATCCACGTTAGAGAGAGTGGGGGCATGTGCCCCCACTACCATTTTCCAACACATATTTTTTTATCAAAAAATAATATATTTTTAAAAATAAAAATTATATTTTAATTAAAGAAACATATATATTTAAATTATCATATTATAAAATACAAATTTAAAAGAGTTGTTCATTTATTTGATATTTATCAAATTTTCGCAGGAGATTACTTCTTATATGTGTTAAAAAAATATTTCTTAATAACGAATTAATTTTTTTAAAAGGTTTAATTTTTGATAAAATAAAATTTGTAACATATATTTTTACCTTTTGTGCTTTTTATTTATGTATACATTGATTAAAAAAATTAAAATAGTAAAGATTGTAAAATTCTATACGTTGATTAAAAAAATCAAAATGAAAAGGATTGGAATATTTATATTCTATTTAAATTTTTTATTATAAAATATGTTTGAAATAAATTATTATCTAAAATATTATATTAAATATTAAAAACATGTTTATATTATAAATAAATTAAACTTAATTTTTATACAACTTAAAATATTTATTATGTTTTTATTAGTATTAAATTATTATAAAGTATATTTTTAAAATTGTAGTTCTAACCAAATATTTAAAAAATGTCTATGATAGATAAATAAGTCATATTTAAGACATGTATTTAAAAAAAAGTTAGGTTCAAACTTACTAAATTATAATATAACATAGTCTGACTTAACTTATTTTCATTTTTAATCGTAAACATAGTTATAAAAGTTTGTAAAAAATAATTATGATATATATTTATACTTTTAAAAGTTATATATAAAATTTTTAACATTATAAATATATAAATAATTATTGCCCCCACTATCTAAAATTTCTGAATCAGTCACTGCCCCTATCGAATGCAGATCTGTCTCTGTTTGAGTCCGTAAAAAAATTAAAATAAAGTTAATGTCACCAAAATACGTTACTTTAATTGTTCAGAATATAATGGAAATAAATTAAATTTGATAAAATGTATTATTCCATTCCATTTTTGTTGCACTACAAGCAGGTACAGGTCTAGCAACTTAAAGAAAGGAAGCGAGGGGATTTTTTAATGTTTTGAAATTATTTAAATATTTATCTATTAATAAATCATTATTTAATAAAATATTTACTTATTTTACATATAAGATTAAAAATGTTATTTTCAATGATTAAAAAAAAAATTAATTTTAAGAAATATTGTTAAAATTTCTACATCTTTTAGTTTATACTAACATTTTTTTTCTTTCAAACCTTAAAAAAAATAATTTTACAAAATAATATATATATATATATATAGAGAGAGAGAGGAGGGTTATAATAGTATTACACCGCTCATATAACTTTATATTTGTTCCTACCGTAAGTCCGCTGTCATCGTTAGGGTCACCACATCCGAGGTATTGTCCGCTTTAGCGCTCGTTGGGCCATCACGATTTTGTCCTTGAAAAGGCGTCTCGGTGGGTTAAAGAGAAAGAGTGTTTATAAACTACCCTTAGCCTCGACTCCTAAGCGATGTGGGACTTTTAGGCATACCAGAACAATATTAAATGTGAATTTTGTAAATTCAACTGTTAGATTGAAAGTTCCTTACTCTTAGATCATATATACAAAATTTTATATTAATTCAATATGATTTGATACTTCATTCTTATAAAACAAAATTGACGTAATATATTTATTTCAAAATATACTAAAATATGAACCTTTTGATTACCTTCAAGTTATTGTTCAATTTTAACAAAATTTGATATACACATATAAAGTGATATGAACTTTCAGTCTAACGGTTGAATTTTCAAAATTCACACTCAATATAAAGTTATTGAGCGATGTAATACTTAGTAAAAGTTACACTGATGTTATTATAACCTCACTCTAGATTTGATAATAACACCGGTGTAACTTTTACGAAGTATTACACCGCTCAATAACTCTATTAAATGTGAATTTTGAAAACTCAACCGTTAGATTGAAAGTTCTTTACTCTTAGATCATATATACAAAATTTCATATTAATCCAAGATGATTTGATACTTCATTCTTATAAAACAAAATTAACGTAATATATTCATTTCAAAATATACTAAAATATGAACACTTTAATTACTTTCAAGTTGTTGTTCAATTTTAACAAAATTTGATATACACATTTAAAGTGATATGAACTTTCAATCTAACGATTAGATTTATAAAATTTACAATTACTATAAAGTTATTGAGCGGTGTAATTATAACCCTCCTCATATATATATATATATATATATGAAGATGGATCCAGTTATTCTAAAAGTAAGTTTGCTTAAACTTATTTCACTCAATAACTCATATTCTACATCAAATTTTAAATATCCAACCATTGAATTAAAATTTCTTAATATATAGATCAAATCTACCAAGTTTGAAAATTTTTGAAAATTATTTAATATTCTATTTTGTTAATTCAAATCAAGGTATAAAATATTTTTATAATTATCTACTAATTTAAATTAATAAAATAGAGTATCAAATAATTTTAATTTTTTTTAAAACTTTATAAACTTTATTTATGCACTAAAAACTCTTAATTCATCAGTTGAGTTGTTAAAATTTAATGTAAAACATGACTAATTGAATGAAACCTAAATAAACTTATTCTTAAAATAAAAGTTAATCTATTTTCTCTCTATATATATATACACATATTAAAGATCATGAGGGGGTAGACCCTGGTCCCCCCACCCCCAATCTGTCCATGACTACAAGACGATTTTAACTTCAATTTTTTCAGTTCTTCAAACTCTTTGAAAGCCAATTAAATTAAGCAATTATTTCTCTAAAATAAGCTAAAGTGTGAGTTATGAGTATGATTAATAGTCAACCCTTACTTCGGTAGTTAAGGTAAACAAATTTGACATAAGTGTGTGTACTAAAGATCCAAGTTTTTTTTTTCTTCTCTTTTTGAAGTGATAGATGCAAGCTTGATAAGAACGTATGATGGATCGGCCAAGCACATAAGCTCCGAAATTCTCATCACGTCTAAACCTTAGGGTGTGTTTGCAAACATGCTGATGTAACATCAATTCGTTCCCAGGCAACTTTTATGTTTGGTGCAATGGATCGAAAACCTCAGTGCAACCTACTACAAACAGTGAAATGAATATCCAAACACACTTCAAAAATTTAAGGCTAGTCATTTTAAAGGGTAATAAAGCTCAGACAACAAAAAAGTTTCTTTCCAAGCCGAAAGGAGCCTTAATAACCTGATATTGTCTTACCAGTTCCAAGAATGCCCCTTAACCTTCTGAAATTATGGCCGGGGATGCTTGGACCAAGTTATTATTTATCAGCAATATTGCTGACATTAAGTTTGAAGATCTTTCTGAAGATCCACTACCACAGTACCACCTTAATGGCAATTTGCGTATATATCGAATATCAAATGATTTGAATCAATGTATTGGATCGGGTAAGCCCTGATGCGAGTGGAACACATTCCATAAATTGTGATGTTTTATGTGCTTTGGTAGCTGCCGAATGCCATACTATATATGATAGCGAACATAAATCAGAACAGAGGAACAAGAAATTAGGATACACGCCTCGCCATTTGTACAATACATGAAGTTATTATCTATGCTCACAGTATTTAACCACTTAATAACTATCAAAGACCTTTCAGTATTAGAATCATAGACAATCTGCAATTCTAGAAATACCGCAATAAAATCTCAACTTCTAAATCCCGTTTCTATCGTGTGATTTGAGATAGCTTGTAGTAAGATGCCGGCCATTTCCCCCGTAATAGTGTGGATAACAAATCAATCTGAACTAGTTTTAAAAACGAAACGATAAAGGAGAACATAAATAGCATCATGGTAATCAGAGTTCTCAATTGGGGCTAAGAAACTGTGCAGGAAAGAATGTATGTACACCATAACTAAAATAAATAACCTCAACATAACAAGACAGGTTCAACGGAAGCTGTAATTAGTAACTGAAGCCTAATTGAAGTCCAAGGGCAAAATGAACAAGAAAAAGCGTCATGATACCACTACCCAAGATACCATGAACATTCCTCAGTCCAGGATTTCCCTGCACATTATTCAAGCAACCAAAAGTAAGGACAAACAAATGGAGAATGTGAAGTCTTTCATTCCATTCATTAATGAATTCGGTTTTACTTGCTTCTCAACAACAGTTACAATTTCATTCATAAACAAATTTCAGTTTTTAATAGATGTGTTTGGGAAATGGAAATGGGCACCAGCAAGAACCCAAGTCAAAAACCAATGGTGAAGGAAATCATTATAAGGTAAGAGAAAGAAATAAGCACTACCTCAAAAAGTGTTGGCAATATAGTTTGTATTGTCAACAAAGCAAGACCAGTGACACCTGTGACAGCATGAGGACTGCGTGCAAACAAAAAAGAAAAAAAAAAAAGACAACGACATGAAGAGATGCAAGGATTAAGAAGTCACTGGCTATTTGAAACTGAACAAAAAGAGTATAATAGTGGGTGATAACCTCTCAAAAATGGGTCTATCCGAAGTGAGTAGAGATGTTATTCCACCTGTAGCTCCAAAAGCAAAGAAGAAAAACATACCAGCTAAAAGCTTAGGATGCAAATCCTTGGCCTGAGCCTTTTCCTCCTGCAAAATATTCAAAAATAAATAAATAAATAAATTATAGAAATACCAAGCTAATAAAGTAGTAAAATTAATGTTTGGGATCGGGATATATGTGAGTAATCCGATAATAATTCAGCAGTAGCTAGTCCAATAGGTTCAACAATACTCAGAAGAATTATTAAGTAATCCAAAATTATCAAGTGTCTAATCTTAATCAATCACTGCATGGCATACACTTAAAAATTTCAATTTAAAAAAAAATTAATAACATTTGATTAATTACCTTTACCATGCAAACAAAGACCAGTTAGCGACCATATGGTCCACCTAATAATTTCTCCACAATATTGTCGTAAAGAGAGTGAATTATGGATATAATTAATCCTTGTAAGATGGACTTGTAAAATGAAGATTATTCTCTGATTATGTATAAATTTTTTTTATCATAATTGATGAAAAATCTAAAAGAAAAAAAAAATTAAGAAGAAAGGATTTTTTTTTTGGATTGGCAAAATAAATCATTATAAAAAGGGAAAAGCAATTAGAGTAGAGAGGTTACCAGATTATCAGAATAACGAATACGAAAACCGAGATAAGTACCATAGCCACCCATAGCAAAGAGCACAACCGCCTGAAAGTGAAGATATGAATTCAATTATTTTAAGAAATCATTTGCTTCTTTGTATAATGGATACGATGAATGGTGATTACGTACCATGTTGCCAGGGTGGCCCCAATGCACGAGCCAGTCCGGCAAATTCCAGGACTTCACAAGGTCAACGAAAGGCCCAAACGCGGAAGTAATGGCTTCACCTGTTAGTAAGTAGCATACATTGATTACGGTGAATTAAATGATGAGTGAAAAGGTTTGGTTTGGTTGGGAGTGCGTACCTCCGGGTAAGAGAGCAGCGGCGCACAGCATCGGGAACGGAGAGAAAGAGCGTAAGATGGTTTGGGTGCGTTTTGTCGATTTGAGTTGGGGAAAATCCTCTTTGGACGCGAGACACTTGGCGAAGGAGTTTCGGGACTGGAACAGAGCTGAACATGGGGAAGAGAGAGAGAGAGGACGCAGAGCGACGCCAACAGAAGCAATGGACATGGACATTTTGGTATGCGCCAAAACAAAGACGAATTGCACAGCACTGGTCTTGAATGATGGATATAGAGAGGGAGAGTGGAAAGGTGAGGAAAGCAAAGAGACACGCCTACTGGCTACTATCACCCTCTCCACGTGCTCTCCACACGCTTCTTTCTTCTTCCATTTCCTCACTGGGCCTATATCTCCATGGGCTTGGCCCACCAACATACCACAACTCTCACTTTACACGCCGGCAGATGTTAAACACACCTCCACCCTCGTATAAGCACACCCCATTTTTTTTAAAAAATATATAAAATGTCTAAATTACCCTTTAAAAAAAATTAAATTCCTAAATTTACACCTCTCTTCCCCGCACCTCACACCCTCCCTTCTCCGCACCCCACACCCCCTTCCCGCACCCCCTTCTCCGCACCCTACACCCCTTCCCCGCACCCCCACACACCCCTTCCCCGCACCCCCTTCTCCGCACCCTACACCCCTTCACCGCACCCCCACACCCCACACCCCACACCTCCCTTAAAATATTGGAAGAATGCTAACAACACAGCGCTTTTAATTTGTTTTGAACCTTCCGTTCCAACACTCCCTCGCCACACCTTCTTCTCTATTAGGTATTCTCTACTCTATTTCTTGCTTTCATTCTTCCCCACTTTTTATACTTTCATTTATTTAAATTCATTCTTCTCAAGACTCTTTTTTAACACTCTTTTTTAACGATTGATTTACAAACATACCTAGTTATGCGTTTCGCTTATGAGATGGAAACCTCGTTATGAAATCGGGAAATCTGGGACTAGAATAGAAATAAAGTGTTAGGTTATGTGGTGAATCAATGAAGTTAAAATATTACTGCTATGATTCCTTTGCTTGTCAATTAATTTGTTCCAAGAGGCTATTTGGAAATTCTATGTTTTTAGCTTTTCTGTGTCCTCTTATTTTGTTTAAGCTGCATACTTTTTTGCCTAAATTGTAAATATAGTTATAACCATTGAGTTAAACTAAGTATCAGAATTAGATTTTAAATTTTAGATTATACTTATTTGAATATTAATTATGAGTTTATATTGCCAGGGATTTGGTTGTAGCTTCTCCCGTGGAGTATCGATGATTTGAGATATCCTAATAAGGTTAGACTTTGGTTTGCTTAATTTACTGCATTATCCCAAAAAGAACAAGCTTTTTATATATATATAAAAAAAACTTTTTTCTAACATTAATGGCAGGAAGAAGTTGAGAAAATTACACAACCAATTCTGGATGGCCTTGGTGAAAACTATTCTATTCATTGTGAAGGTACTGATTTTATTATAATACTTGCAACAAATAAGATCTACAAGTGGAGGAATAGGTTGGAAGCAAGGAATCAATTGACATTATTCAATACAACAGAGCATTAACTGTAGTTAGTTAGCTTGTATTTTGGCAATAGCAATTTGGTTGTCGAGAGAGATAATGGTCTCTCAGATACCCTTAGAAACTAACCATTGTATCATCTTCCACTTCTCAATCACATTGATCGTAATGCAGCTAATGAATAATATAGTACAATTTCATTTCTGTTCTATCATTTTCTTCTATCTCTGGTCCAGTATCATTTTACTCGCTGCAATTTGTATGGTGACATCTGCAGATAATTCCTTTCTTAATATTGAATTGTCTTATCATTGCTGAAGCTCATGCTGTGTCTTTGTTTTGTTGTCTTAATGCAAATCGATCTTCAAGTTAAAAGTGTTGTTTGATAGGTTTTGTTTGATGAGTGGTTAGAAGTTAGCCTTTGATAGACTAATTAAGTAATTAAATGAACAGGAAATTATGCATCTGTTCCTAGAATTTATTTTTACTTTCAGATGTAATGTGTTGATGAAGTTTTATTTGTGACTGCTATATTTCATTATCATTCTGACTCTCCAAAGTAAAGCATAATAGTATTTACCTAACTGATCATTGGAACAATGCATTTTCATTTGTTATATCCTCATTCATTTTAATCATTATATTTAAATGCTGAGTGATAAAGTTGAATTTTATTTTAGGAACTGCATTTTTTCCCTTGCAAAGTTGGTTGAATCATTCTTGTTGTCCTAATGCCAAAGCTTTCAAAAGAGATGAGGTATGTGGGGCAAAACTATCTTTATTTTATTTACTATTTGATTTGGTTTGAGTTGTTAGCATACTTGGCTTCATTTGATGCCCCAAAGATTATGATTAAAGTAATTTTCTTTGGCCTTGTATATATTATCATGTTTCTATTTTAACAAGAAAAAGAAAATGAGAATTCATGTTATCCATGTGGCTGCCTTGTTTGTTTACAAGATCCTTTAGACCTTTGATTGGTTGAAGTTCTCGTTCCGTGCTTGCTTTGTTAGTAAGCATGTGGCTTTTTCATACTATAGATAATATTGTTAAGATGTGTGACATTAACTAAGAATATGATTAGAATAGTCCTTATAAGACTTGAAGTTGAACAATTCTCTTTCCTAGAGTTGGCCTTTAGAGTAAGTTATTAATCTTAGTATCAGCTGCTTATTTGGTGTTCACATCATTATTAAATTCACAATTATTCCTTTTTATTGTATTCAACATGTTTTGTTGTACTTAGACTGTCTAGATTCTGTTCATGTTGCTACTTTTTGGTTGTAACCTTGAAAACAAACAGGGCATTTCTTCCCCTCTGCTTTAGTGCTGTCTGTAACATTGAATCTAAAGATTTATCTTTAAAACCTTGCATATTTTGCTTGCAGGATAAAGATGGCCAAGCAACAATAATTGCGCAGAGGTCCATTTGTAAAGGAGAAGAGGTTGGTTTATAGTTTATACTTAATACCAATATCTATAGACCATAAATTTTATTTCCATTTGTTTTATGTAAAACCAATATATCTGTGATTGTGGCTTGATAGATAAACATAAATAATAATCTATTTAGAAGAAGTAAAAAGCCACATAAAAGAATTTAACAGTGAAATCTTTGCACTTTGAAAGCATAATGACCAATGTTTTGATGCTTTTATATCATCTAATATTTGGATTTTAGAGTAATTATAAACAATTTTAATATTAAGTGAAATTCATCTTGAATATATTATGTTTTGGTATTATATGGGTTTAAAATTAACAGTTTAATAATACTTCACCATTGAGTTTTTATCATCTTAGTATGTTTATCTCATTTTGTGTTAACAAAGCTTAAAATAATTATTTTGTATTAAAAAAATATCTATAAATTATTTTTTCTCATGATACGAACCCGTCCCATTTGTTGAATATTATACAAACTCTTTCTATTTTATTGATACATTTCAATTAAATCCCTCCGATTTAGTATAACTTTAAAATTATAAATTCTCAAATGACAATAGCATTAAAGAATCATAAGAGAATAATAATAAAATAAATTATCGTTCCATATTCAAATAAAACGGACCACTTTAAAATTTTTGTAATAAAAAATTACTAAACAGTTAATCATATGAACTATTAGTAAGATGGAATAAAACTAATTTTTAAGTCAAATTTTAAGAATGAAATAATAAAAAAAAGGTCAAATTTTAAGAAAAATATTAATTTTTTATAGAAAAATATTATACATGTTCCCCTATATTATCTTGGAAATATGAAGAAAAAATGACAATTGTTATATATCTGTAATAACAGTATGAACACTATAGTTTGGAACTGAAAATTTAGCTCTCAATTGGTTTTATGCAGTATTTAGCTAAAACTTGTAATCAAAACGGGAGAGATCTTTTGGCCGAATAGTTGTTTAATGCGTGCCAAGTAAAAGGTATTCTATCAGTTAATTTCAATATAGGATAAAAGTAAAAACATAAAAAGGGTAATTGAAAGAAATGGACCAAAAGCTGAGTCATGAGAATACTGTGGGCCAAGGTTTTAAAATACTCTGCTTATCCAAAATATCAAGCAATATCAATAATCAAAAAAGCTTTAGGAAGAAGGGAGGTATGGGGTGTGGGGGTGCGGGGAAGGGGTGTGGGGTGCAGAGAAAGGGGTGCGGGGAAGGGGGGTGTAAATTTAGGAATTTTATTTTTTTAAGGATAATTTAGATATTATATATATATTTTTTTAAAAAAGGAGGTGTGTTTATACGAGAGTGGAGGTGTGTTTATCATGTGCCTTAAAATGGCTACCTATAACTGATTTTAAAACCCCGATTTTAAAAGTCATTTTTGTACTAGTGTTTCTTTCCATAGAACAAGTAAGAGTCTTTCTCTTACAAGACCACCTGCTAACATTGCGCACCCCTCTTCTTTCTCTTTCTGGCACTCCTCTTCTTCTTTTTTTTTTCCCGCACCTCGCACCCCCTGTTCTTTCTCTTCTCCACACCTCTCTTCTTCTTTCTTTGTCCCGCACCCCCCGTCTTCTTTCTTTTCTACCCCTTTCTTCTTTTCTTCTTCATCACTTTCTTATCCGACCTCTCTACCTCCTCTTCTAGCCTTTTTAGTTTTTGTAATATCTTCTTCCTTTTTTATTTTGTTATAAACTGTAAGCTCACGGTTTAGTGTCAAAGGAAAATGTGTAAGGTCATATGCATTTTTCCTCCAAGTAATTCTCCTCACTATCTCCACCTTCTTCTATATTCTTTTGTTCTTATTGTTTGTCCTTTATTATTGCTTATTGTTTCTCTATTTTGTTAACATTGTATCTCATCTTTACATTTCTTTTTAGGATTCTTTATAGGGTTTGTGTGTTTGAAATTGATTGATCAATTGTCTTTGTATTTTGAAATTGACCGATCATCTATCGTTATGTGAAGTTATGGCACGGACAAGAGGTGGTAGCGTTGCACGAAAGCGTCAACGACTAACAAAAGATAAGCAACATGTGAATGCTCAAGTACCTATAGTCGATGATCACGAGGAGCCTCAAGAGGTCATGTTAGATGGTGTTGTAAACCCTCAAGCACCGAGGTCGTTTCTAGGAGGCCTTGAGGATTTGTCAGTCCTTAGGAATTTTTCAGACCATGTTGCAACCCGCTTATGGAGTGGCGAGGTAATTAATGTTGTTGGATTTTTTAAATTTGATGTTTAATAAACTTTTATAATGACAAGATCATAAAACATTAGGATCGTGGTGAGCTTAAGATTGTCAATCATGGAAGAAAAGTAAAAAATTTTGTCATCAAGCACCACCAAATACAAAAGTTGGTAGATAAGTCTGGCTTGGCATCACTTCTAGTTTGCAACTACCAGATGGTGGATAAAGGTCTTGTGTCTGCATTTGTTGAGCGATGGCATCCAGAGACAAGCTCATTCCACTTGCCAATAGGAGAGATGACTATCACTCTTGATGATGTGTCATGCTTATTGCACCTACCAATTAGAGGTGCACTTTTTAGTCAGCCGGTCATGGACCATGACATTGCATGTGTATACTTAGAAGATTTGTTAGGAGTCTCACACGAGGATGCAATCCTTGAGATAAGGGCTACAAGAGGTGCTTATGTTCGCATGAGTTGGTTGAGAGATGTTTATGATGCGAGGTGCCAAGAGAAGCGTTGGGAATTTGCTACAAGGGCTTTTCTTCTATTCTTGGTTGGTTGCACAATTTTTGCTAACAAGAGCGCAGCATATGTGGATGTAGCATTCTTGGACCTATTTCGTGACCTTTCAGCTTGCAGTGATTATGCATGGGGTGCAGCTACCTTGACATTCTTGTATGAGTACTTGGGTGATGCTTGTGTCCATAGCACTAAGCAAATAGGTGGCTACATGACCCTTTTACAGGTGAAAACTTTTCATACTATTTTATGCTTAATGTAAAAATTTTGTATTGCTTTTGACTTTATTTAATTTAATTTGGGTTATTAATTTTGAAAAAGGCATGGATATTTGAGCACTTTCCTCGGATTGGTTCCCGCCAGTTGTCCATGGAATACTTGGAGCAAAATACTCGTGCTAGTCGTTGGTCACATAGCAAGAGTATAGGCCACGTGCTTCCATATAGGAAGGAACTGGATGCAATCATCATTAATGAAGTTTGTTGGATGCCTTATAGTCATCATAGAAATTATCGACCATTTGAAGATATAACACTATATTCAGGGTGGCTTAAGTGGGGTACCTACAAGCAAGCACACTTGCCTGAGCGGGTATTACGTCAATATGGACATGTTCAACACATCCCAAGATCACCTCAACATGTTACTAGTGTGGTGATTTCTCTTGAGGAGATTGATGATATATGGTTGCACTATGCAAATTATGTGGTGGATGTTGCTGCTATAGGCCATCAACAAGAGCATTCAATAGATTGTGAAGATGGATATATGCAATGGTTCTCTCGGATTTCTCACCCATTGATCATTCCACCACAGGAGAGAGAGACTTCTAAGGTGCCTCAAATGCAACCTGCTACAATTTCTCATTATCCAAGTATTAATGGCCCTCATTTTGTAGGGGTAAGATTATGTCATTCATTTAAATAACTTTGTATATTTTCATTTCAAAATGCATCAAATAATTCTAAATTTATTGTTATGTGTAGGAGACGTGCAAGAGTTGTAAGAAGATTTATGATTTTGCAAATGATATTTGATAGAAGATTGGCAATAGAAGGTACTGAAATTTGGGATATAACTAGACAGGCATTGATCATGGCACGTGTTGGGAGTGGGGAAAAGTTCACACATCAAAAAGGGAGAAAGGGTTGAATTTACCATATAATAGTGATAGTTTACTTTGGTCTCTTTTGTTTATTTTAACATATTTTGGTCTTTTAGTACTATAACAGACTTTTATAGAAGAAGACATTCACCTGATATCACAGTAAGAAATTTTTGTTCCTTAAAAAGTGTATCATTTTAACTTTGTCTACGGACTTCAATGTTTGTCACTTTTCTATTGTGATATTATATTTTCATCTAGCTTTTACTTATTTTCACCCTCGTTCTGTCCAAGTTATATAAAACATAACTATTTAATTATGATATTGATATAAAGTATTTTATAATAATTAATATTATTAAATTAGAATTCTCATTCTCAATCTCAACTGAGTTTTCTTTCTTCTTTTTTAGAAAACTTAAATACTAAATGAGTTTATTTCCGCAAGAAACATGCTTTATTAAGTTCATCATTTATTACAATTATCTTAATTTCTTTCATTTTTCTTAAGTTATAATGAAGGTAACAATACCATTAACTTGACGTGGTTAAAAAGCAGTGAAGTAAGCGTTTAATGCACGAGAATACTGAGTAAGAAACCCCTCATGCAACCCTTTATGGAAGCGTTTTGCTTTGAATAATGTGAGTTTATCTGCAATATTTTTTTGATTTTTTTTCTACAGAAATTAATTTGGACTTGGATATTAGTCATTTACTATTTTGTGAGTGTGGTGACATTTGGAAGAAACGGTTCAAGATAACTATGCCCTGAAAAATGAAAATATTAATACATGTCATGAATGAATAAAAACAAAGCCAAAGAAACTGATACCCTAGTTTATTCAAAGTGCGGGTATTGAAAACAGTCGGCAGTACACCTTAGTAGAGAAACAAATCTAATGGACTGAGACAGTTACAAGTGCCACTTGCCACACTTGTTAGTTTACCAAAATTGATCAGCATTTTGCGATACTTTTTATGCTTATTTCATGCATTTTGCATCACAACAACTAGTTTAGTGTGTTTTCTTTTGTTTGTTCGAGTTAGTAAATAAAAAGAAGTCAGTTCACCAAAATTGATCAGCATTTTACATTGTTTTTTTTTATATTTATTGTTATGTATTTTGCATCACAGCGATTAGTTTAGTGCCTTTTCTTTTGTTTGTTAGAGTTAATAAATAAAAAGAAGTTGTTTCTCTAAGAATTTAATTACACAAGGGAAGAAAATATATGGAACATCACATTTGAATAAGATTTTATATTTTAACCTCCATCATGAAGAATATATGTCTTGGACATATCTTTCAAGGTTTCATACGCAACAAGATCTATGCCAGAATAAGGGATAATCCCAAGAAGATAAGGAATCAATCCCCTATAAATTAATCCCAACAAGAGAAGGGATAATACTTAACTCACATAGAAGCTCGGGCACCACATACCTCTGGTAGGTCAATCTTATTCGAAATTATAACATATGGTCGTTCAATCCTTAGTAATGTCTACATAATCTACTTTTTTAGTAAATAATGATGTAAACCGTTGCATACGACTAATATATGGAGTTTGCCAAAAACGAGATTCAACTTTGCAATATCTTGACCATTGCAAAGCAATGGGAGGTAATGCAGCTTCGGCCTTCAAAACAACCTGTAAATTAATTTAAATTAAAATGTTAATAACTTATAATTAGATTAAAATTTTAAATTAAAATAATATGCATCATATCATACCTGCACGAAATGACAATTACTTACAAACCCAATAGTAATAAGTCGGTGACTTGACTTGGATAATGGAGGAGATCCTCTAAGAGGAAAGAATGTCATACTTTGTTGTGAGGATAAAGTGATGAGAACCACTTTATATCTTGAGGCAATTACATAACCCATATCTGGTAAGGTCATCCACTTATCAACAGATGCATGTGTATCAACATACAAAGATTGTCTCAATACATCCACTCGACTAACACTACCAAAGAGTTCGACGTAATCATCCTTCCACTGTTGAAGCTCTTTAATTAAATCTTGACGAACTAGAGACCATGATTCCTCACCCATACCAAGTTGTGCTGCAACTGCACGATAACCACAATTTCCATCCACTTTAACATCAATAATATCTTCAATAAATGGATGAAGCTCAATCGGAAAAGAGTCCATAAATGGTAAAACTTTCCTACGTTTAGAATCATGGGTTGATTTATAAGATGAAGGGTGAGTTGATGTGCTATCATGGATAGAAACTACTGCATCAACATGCT
The DNA here is from genome assembly GCF_000230855.2 of Cajanus cajan. Taxonomy (NCBI): domain Eukaryota; kingdom Viridiplantae; phylum Streptophyta; class Magnoliopsida; order Fabales; family Fabaceae; genus Cajanus; species Cajanus cajan. The sequence continues at coordinate 34,777,754 of NC_138523.1, read as the reverse complement.
CCCAAAAAGAAGGATCACGCTTAGTTGATCTATCTCTCTTTGACCCTGAACCCTTTGGTGCACCCTTTGTTTTTACCTTTTCAGGAGGTGGATACAATGAAGTTGTATCAGGAAATGTTAGCTCACGCAATTTTTCAAGTATAGTTACTTTTCCAACATTATCAACTTCCATAAATCGCTTTAGCAAAGCATCTATATAAGGTTGCAGTGATAACACGTTACCTTCATGGTTTTTCCCTTGGTCACCAAAATTTAACCTCTTCCAATGACTATGAATTGTATCTAAGGGAATTGGTTGACACATTGTACTGTATCTAGCAAGCTCACATGCGCAAGGTAAACCATGTGTAGTTCGAATTGTGCAACCACATATAGAACTGTCAATACCAATGGTCTTAACCCGATCATATTGGTAAGCTATATGACTTAATGCGTTCCTCGATACAAATCCACGCAACTTAATGTAAAATGAATTATTGTGTCTATGTTCCACTACATTTATACTTTTCTCAAATGATGCCTTAATCTCTGTGTTGTAGTGTAATCATGTTATTCATAGCATCCCAACAATTACACATATCCCCTCTACTATGTTGAAGAAACCTCTTCAACCTCCAATGTGCAGCCTCAACCCTATTAAGTAACACATAATAACTAAGTTAATAATTATAATAATCATTATTATATAAATAATTAGCATGATAATAATAATAATTAATATAATATTTTTGACATAATTATTATAATAACAAAAAATAGCATAATAATTATAATATATTTCATGATAAATTATTTGAATAGAGTAATATTTATAATAATACATTAGTAGTAGTAGTAATAATAATAATAATAACAAAAAGAATTATTAGCATAATCATAATTGTATTTAAATTATTAATTATCATACTAATAGTTATAATATATTTTGACGATAAGTTATAAAAATATAAATTTAAGCTTACCTATTGGTTGTTGTGTTACCCAAATGCATCACCTTATTTGTCCATGCAGTGACAAATTTTTCCTTGTGCGGAATCAACCATGAATCTCTCACATAATCATTGAAAATAGGAAAATTTGAGCAAACCTTCTCAAATAATGTCAAACGTTGCACATATTGATCCTCATTAGAAGAATTCACAACATCATCCCATGCATCCATTACTAAGTCCCATTTCTCCTTTGGATAAACTACCATCTTGCATTTAGCCTTCACATTCTTGTTGATGTGAAAACGACATAACAAATTAGTAGAGCTAGGAAATATCATTTGTAAGGCCTTCATCATACCAAGGTCTCTATCTGTTACAATCACTTGTGGTGTATCATTGTCATTAGTAATCAATCCTTTTAACTTTTGTAGTGCCCAAGTGTAGTTATCAACTCGCTCAGACATCACATAAGCAAATGCCACAGAGAATGTTAACTCTGTTGAAGTGACACCAACAATCTCAAGTAATGGCAACCCATATCTGTTGGTTTTATAAGTACTATCTATGAGTAAAATAGTATGAAAAGTACCAAAAAGTTTAATGGAGTCTGGATGTGACCAAAATATATCTTTGATAACATCAGAATTATCCACCTTTCTATACCAGTACACATATTTATCACGTTCTAATAATTTCAACAGATGTTGCATTTCTGTTCTAGAACCTTTCATAGAGGATCGATAAGCTTGTCGATAATTGTAAATGTGTCTAATAGTACTAAGATTATGCACATTACGATCTTTCAATGTAAGTAGTATGTTTCTTGGCTTTACCATGTTCTTTGTCATTTCACCAACTAAAGACTTCTCTTCAGCACTCAATCGACCAGCATATGAATGACCCACTAATGTTTCTGCTAAATCATGGTTGTGATAACCACACATTATCTTAAGGGTCCATCCTCTAGCCTTTTTTGAAGTTGTTCCCCTTAGTTTGAAAGGGCACTCACATTTTTTGGTACTAGTCACCCTATTAGATAATGCATTTTTGTTTGATCTTCTAAATTTTCCACTTCTTTCACAACTCAAAATTACAAATGTCTTCCTTTTATCACGTCCTGTATTTGTATCTGATCTAAAAATAATAAGGACAAATCCACTTTCTTTTGCAACATGTCGTGCCCAATCCAACATAGCATCTCGACATGGAAAAACCTAAACATATAAATAGAAACACAATTATTATTATTATTATTATTATTATTATATATTGATAACTTAACAAAAATAATTGATTGTTCAATTACCTCTTTAGTGTTAAATACACCACTACAGTCAATAGTCTTATTTGTTGTTCCATTGGTTGATATATTCCTCACCTCAGACATTTTCCTAACATGTATTTCATGTGCACATATAAATAAAAATAAAATATTAAATAAATAAAACTATAACGAGAGATAAAAAAAATATAAGAATTGTACTAAAAACAAAAATATAATATTTTAGGAATAATAAAATTTTTATTCCAGAAAATACTTTCCATAATATTTAATTCTGTAGCCTCCGAAAATGTTTTGTTACATAATTACGGAAAGTACTTTCCATAATACTAAAGTTACTGTTACGGAAAGTTCTTTCCGGAATTATATAAAAGTTCTAGAAAATACTATAGTTCCGGAAAGAACTTTCCATAATATTAAATTCTTATTCTAGAAAGTATTTTCCGGAAATATTTTGTTACATAATTCCAGAAAGTACTTTCCATAATATTACAGTTACTATTACGGAAAGTTCTTTCCGGAATTATATGAACAATAATTTTACTTCCGGAAAATACTTTCCGGAATGCTAAAAAACTTATTTTACATTCTGGAAAGTACTTTCCATGATATTAAAGTTACTATTACGGAAAGTTATTTCCGGAATTATATGAACAATAATTTTACTATTCCGGAAAGTACTTTCCGGAATGCTAAAAAACTTATTTTACAAGCGCATGACACATTTAACTTACCAGTTTCTTTATCTCTTCATCCACCACCGGCGTCTGCGATCGAACCTGTTGTGCATAAGTAATGTTAAATAAGTTTAAAAAAATTGTAAATATGAAATTTAATTTAATATATTAATTTTGTACCTTGTATTGAATGTAGAGGATAATAATGATTGAATGAAAAATTAGGGTTTAAGAAAGAATAGAGTGGAAAGTGAAAAATAGAATTTAAAAGATAGAAAGATAAAATATGATTATGTTGATTGTAAAACAAGAAAAATCAAGAATGAAAAACGAAAAAGAATAAAATCATCAAAAAATGACTAGAGTAATAAAAAAGGAGAATAAGAAAAAGAAGAAGAAAGAAGAAGAAGAATGATAAAAGAAGGGGGTGAATAAAACAATTTTAAAAATAATAATTTAGTTACAAGGATATTTTAGGAATTTAAAAAAAAAGATTGGAGGTGTATTTATAAATGATAGGAGGTGTATATATCATCAGCCAAATTATTGTTCATATAATTCCGGAAAGAACTTTCCGTAATAGTAACTTTAATATTATGGAAAGTACTTTCCGGAATGTAAAATAAGTTTTTTAGCATTCCGGAAAGTACTTTCCGGAATAGTAAAATTATTGTTCATATAATTCCGGAAAGAACTTTCCGTAATAGTAACTGTAATATTATGGAAAGTACTTTCCGGAATTATGTAACAAAACATTTTTGGAAAATAATTTCCGGAATAAGAATTTAATATTATGGAAAGTATTTTCCGGAACATTTTTATATAATTCCGGAAAGAACTTTCCGTAACAGTAACTTTAATATTATGGAAAGTACTTTCCGTAATTATGTAACAAAACATTTTCGGAGGAAGGGAGGTGTGGGGAAGGGGGTGTGGGGAAGAGAGGTGTAAATTTAAGAATTTAATTTTTTTTAAAGGGTAATTTAGACATTTTATATATTTTTTTAAAAAAAGGGGGTGTGCTTATACGAGGGTGGAGGTGTGTTTAACATAAGCCTTACACGCCTTGTATACACTCACCTCTCTCGCATCATTCTAGGCTTTTTGACCAAATAGCGGTTATTTCGAAAACATTTTACGTAAATGAGGTTGTTATGTAACTTATTACACCTTTGGGGCTGTTTACGTCGGTATCGTTATGGGCTATAGCGACACTTATGACACGTGACTTTTTTTTATTATTTTAAGCCATGAACGTCATATTAAAAGAGTTGTTGTAGCTATTAGCGTTTCAAAGAAAGTTGCTACAACCTATAGCGACACAAGTCGGCTCGAAATAAAGTTGCTATAGCCTATAACAACCCCTTTTAAAATAAATATGATTAATAATAATTGACTTGAAAATATAGAATGATAAATATAAAATTAACTGAACGAGAAAATGTGTAAAAAAATGAAAACATAAAGAATGATAAATTAAAAAAAATTAATAAAATTAATAACATAATTGTGGAGAAAAAAAAACGAGGTTGCTATGGGCCATAGCGCCTTAATGTCGCTATGGACCATAGCGCCTCTATAGTGCATTAAAAAATTGTATAAATATAATTTAAATAATATATAAAATAAAAAAGAAAATATATAAAATAAAAACGAAAATATTCTGTGAAGAAAAAATATATATAAATAACGTAAATAATAAAAGAAGTATAAAAAATAAGTATTGTTAATAAATGATAATTTAATTTTTTTTTTTAAAAAAGAACATTAACATAGGTCGTTATGGGCCACAGCGCCACGATGTCGCTATGAGTCATAGCGCCTGTTTTTTTAAATAAATGTTAATAATTTAAAATCTTAAAAATTAAAAAATAAAGTATAAAAAAATTGAGGTAAAACAGATAAAATTAAATGCACTAGAAAATAATATATATATATATATATATATATATATATATAATTTTAATCTGGAAATAGATATAAAAATAAAAATAAATAAAATAAAAAAAGGGGGGTCGCTATAGCCCATAGCGACTTAGCCCATAGCGACTTATGGTTTATCCAACGGGTAGTTGCCAATTGTCAAATTTACCACAGCGGTAGCCAATAATTGACTGACACATGGCACAGAGGAGTAAAATTTTTTTTTACCCCTATAAAATAAGCACAGATAGTCCCCCTCCCCAACTTTGTGTTGTTTGTTTCCTAGATAGGTAAGCAAACGTTTATTTTATTTTTTTTACTTAACATTATTTTATTTTATTAGAATTTTTATTATTTATTTTACGTTGTGGTTAACTGTTATATTTATTTTGTTTTTCAGTTTATTGTTAGTTTATTTGGCTTTCTGCCTGGATTTCTTCATCCCAGGTATTTATTATTTTTAGTTTTTAATTTTTTTCCTGTAATAATTATAAAGTCGCTATAGGGTATATCATTTTATATATTTATTTTAATTAATAATTTTATTTTATTTTTAAATTTTTTATTTTGATTCTGTATAATTTATTGATGTATATAGATATTGTTCTTACCAGAGATCGGTCGTAGGGACGATCTGTTGAGTAAGATCGGTGAGTCTCCTTCGCTTGGTACGCTTGTTGTTCCAAGGTGGGGGTGGTACCTGTAAAAAAGACTCCGATGCTAAAGTTAGTGTTTGTGGATGTATGAGTTTCGTATAAATAATGCACGTAGCTTTGTGTGAATTAGGGTTTCATTGGGCCTTGAGCCTGAGATCAGTCATGATCTATTTGGGTGTCGGGCTGACGTTGCCTGGCGCGTGTCCGAGGTCACTCCGCGCTGTGATGCCGAGCTCGAGCTCGGCATGGTAGTATGGATAGTACACTAGCCTCCCGAGCTCCGAGGACCGAGGGTCGAGGAGTTAAGATCGAGCTTGGCAAGGAGCCGTGACCCTTTGCGTACGCCTGTCTGTCACGCTGCCACGTGTCATAACCGTCATCTCGATCCCATAATGCATGGGCGACGTGTTAATGGGAAGTGACGGTTATGCAATGATGGTCGTGCCCATCATAATGGGGCTCATTAAATGTGTCATCAGTTATGTTCCCCAGCTGACACGTGTCGTGGCCATTTGAATTTTGGAAAACCCTTTTCTCTCTCTCGCGCCCTTTCCCCCTTTCACTTTACTCTTTTTCGTTCTCTCTCTTCTTTGGCTTCTTGTGCACGCCGATTTCTGCACTTCTGCTTCCACCATCTCCGTTTTCGCTTTCTTTGTCTCCGTTCTCCTCCGTTGCCTTCTCCGGCAACCAAGTTCTCATCCTCTCGTTTCTGTTCTTTCGTTTTTCAAAGGAGTACCAGGTACTTCGATTTCTCAATCTTCTCCTTCTTCCCAAATGTTTGCATCTTCTTGATGGCTAGTAACAGTGATGCCCCTCCTTCCGCGCCGGCCAAGGGTAAAGGCAAGGCGCGCGGCAAGGCGGTGGCCCCCGAGACGGCCGCCGCTGAAAAGAAAAAGAGGGGGAACCAGCCTAAGGAACCCTTCCCCGTCATCCCTGGCTACAAATGGGTCAGGGGTGACGTCGGGGAATTTCAAAGCATCTTCAAGTCGTTCATGGAGATTAATGCGATGTGGAAATCACATAGGATCTGTGAACCATCCATTTCTAAGCTTATCCGGCTTGAATCTTGTCAGCCCGGTGAGCGTGTATATATGGGGGGTACCCCTGACCCTCCCTTCTTTTACATGTACTAGTGTTTCTTCAGGGATTTAGGCGTATGCCTTCCCTTTACCCAATTTGATTGTGATTTTTTAAATTTTGTCAACTCGGCTCCTTGCCAGTTGCACCCTAATAATTGGGGTTTTTTTTAGGGCTTTCCAGGTCATGTGCTCGACCCTAGGGATAGGGGTATCTCTCCTTGTTTTTCTTCATTTCTACCAACTGAAACTGGGTGTACCTCCCTATGGTTGGGTTTCTTTGAACGGTAGTAAGGATGGAGGATTATTTTCTCTCTACTCCCAGTCTTACAAAAAATTCAAACAAGAGTTTTTCCGGGTTTTGCTCGTGGAGGTCGACCCGCTGAAAGATGAGGTGTTCCACTTTGGCGGGTTACCGAGGTTCCCTCTTTACTGGCGGTAGGCTCCGGCCAGGTTTAATGGGTCGGCCAACCTGCAATTGACGGCCTCGGTCGTTGCTGCCATTAAAGACCTAGAAGCATTTCCTCGTCCCTTGGATTGTAAGCTCGTCTTGTCGCTTGCTAACTCGGCGTACAAGGAAATGGGTCTAGAGAGTGAGTACCCTGTCCTCGTTAGTTGTCAGGGTTTGTAAAATTTTCTTTTACTGACGCATCTGATTCTTGTATTTGCAGGCATAATGGGCAAAAGCAAGTGGCACGAGCTGAAGTCTCTCTACAACGTTGCCAAGATCGAGGTCCCTGAGCCTCAAGAGGAGGAGGTTGCCCCCTGGAGAACCGCAGGAAAAGAAAGAGGGGGGAGAAGGAGGTCGTGGGGACCTCCACCCCTCGTGATGCTGAAGAGGTGACGTCGAAGGCTGCTGACGTCAACGCGGTCGACCTCACTGGGAGTCCTCCGCCCAAGGGAGCTCCCCAAGTGGCCGCTGAAGAGGTTGCCTAGGCCATCGAGGTTTGTGCCTTTCTTTTTGATTTCCCTTCTATGCTGCCTTTTTCTTGTTTTCTAACTTAGGAGAAAATTTTGTCTTTTGTAGGCGAGGCCTGAGCCAGATGCTGCTGAGGCCCAGGTGGCGCCGAGCTCGGAGGTGCCAGGGCTGAACACCCCTGCTGCTGCACAGGCGGCCTTTGCCCCGACACCCACCAAGGTCCGCAAAGAGGGCCCGAGCTCCGAGGTCCCAACATCTACTCCTGCAGCCTCGGCGTCGCCGTCTGGTTCGTCTAAGGGGGCCCCTAAGAGCAAATACCTCGCTCAACGCTTTTAGAAGGATCGCCCTCTGTCACAGTTGGATCACGTAAGTGCCTCGTCAGACATAGACTCTTTGTGGAGTGCGGGGGTGACCGCGGAGACCTTCTACCCCAAGGGTTCGCTGCGCTTGGCTGATCAGGCTATGTTCGAAAAGGTCGGGCCAGTGGAGGGCCTCGACTCCGTTGAGGTCTTTCTATAGAGGGCGATGGCTATTGTGGACCACTGGAAGCATAGGTGGTCCAAGCAGTAGGGGACCTAGAGAAGATGAAGGGCTGAGTCCATCCTCTGGAGGAGGAGAATTGGGCGTTGGGGGCCGCCCTAGGCGAGGTTAAGAGGCAGAATAAGATCGAGCTTCAAGCCACGAGGAGACATCTCGCGAGGGTTCAGAAATCTTTGGAGATCGCCTTGAGGGCTAATGAAGGCTACGCCGCTCAAGTTGGCGAGCTTCAGGAGCTTTCCACCTTCTCCCGGAATCGAGTGCTCTCTCTTGAAGACGAGGTCTCGGCGCTGAAGGCCGACCTGGGGGAAGCTGCTGAGAGGCGTCTCTCTGATGAGGTGCTTCTTAGTGGCAAGGAGGAGGAGGCCTTCGCTTTGAGGGTGGACCTTGACAAAATGGCCGCGGCGAAGGCAGAGCTGGAGAGGAAGCTTGCTGAGACCGAGCGAGCTGTCTTGTTTGAGCATAAGAGGGGCTTCGTCAAGGCTGCTCGTCAGGCGAGGTTGCTTGCTCCTGGAGTTGACCTCTCTACTATGCATGTGGAAAAAGAGGTGCGCTTCGGGAGGCTGGTAAGGGAAGACGACCTCCCAGACAGCTGGAGCGATAATGCCTCTAGCTAGGCTGATTCTATAATAACTTAGCTTATTTTTCGCACTTTATTTTCGGAACATTTTGTATTTGCCAGACTTGTGTATATAATTTGCTTTGTTCATCTATGGTTTTCATTTCGCGCTTTCAATGGTTCTATTGTGTCCTTCTGTTTTGGGTTCATGTTTTAGGCTTAGTTTGTGCCTGTTTTTTGTGGTTTGGAAACACTTTTAAACTTTGGCTTAGTTTAAAGTGATTTGCACCATTGTTCGAGTTCGACCTCAGCATAGGGTAGGATAATTCGCTCTGAGGTTCGAACTCGACTTCGGGTAAAATGGAGCGATTTATACCAAGGTTCAAACTCGACCTTAGCTTGAGATAGAATAATTCGCATCAAGGTTCGAATTCGACCTTGGATAGAATTTTGACCTTGAGGTTCGGATTCGACCTCAGCGTAAGATAATTTGCACCGAGGTTCGAACTCGACCTCGACCTAAGGTAAGATAAATCGTACCAAGGTTTGAATTCGACCTTGGCTTAAGGTAAAATAAATCGTACCATGGTTCAAACTCGACCTTGGCTTAGAGTAGAATGAATCGTGCCAAGGTTTGAACTCGACCTCGGCTTAAGGTAAAATAAATCGTACCAAGGTTCGAACTCGACCTTGACTTAGAGTAGAATGAATCGTGCCAAGCTTCGAACTCGACCTCGACTTAGCACAAAACATCTTATGGTAAAATGATGTAGAGTTAAGAAACTATGAATAGAAAAAGAATGAGTCATTTTATTAATGTTGTGGGTGTGCCTCGTTAAAAACCCTCTCAGCCAAAACCCATTTTTCTGTTTTTTGGGACAAAAGACTGAGGCAGGAAAAGAGTGGACAACTCATTTGTACAATTTCAACTAAAGTAGAACTTGAGATGCGTGGCATTCCAAGTTCTTGGGATGACTTTGCCGCTGAGCTCTTCCAGACGGTACGCCCCATTTTCTAAGTTTTCTGTGACTCAGAATGGGCCATCCCAGTTAGGTGCTAGGTCCTAATAGTCTTCAGACCAAGTCGCCAACCCTGAATGAGCGAGGGCGAACTCGCGTGTTGTACCTCCTGGAGGCTCGAAGCTTGCAGGCCTCTTCATGAATCCGAGCTTCGTCTCTGAGCTCGTCAATCAAGTCAAGGTCGGCTACTATTTCCTGAGCTTTCTACTTGTTTTCGAAAACTTGGCGTTGATGAGACGCCTCTCCGACTTCCACTAGGATCATGGCGTCAGCTCCATGAGTTAGCCTGTAAGGCGTTTTGATGGAATCATGCCTAGGAAGGCAAGGGGTGACACATTGAAGGAGCCAAGAGGAGTTGGCTAGACATGATGTTTTGGGCCAGTCAAGGCCCAATGGGCCTGGAAGGCCCAATTTGAACTTCACATGGGCCATCTCTTGATAAATCCATTTTTCTTATATTTTGTACATATTATATTAGTATAGGTTTCACATATTTTGGTCTTGTATTTTGGACCACATAGAATAGCATTTTTTGGGCCATAGGCTTATTGGGCCTAGTTTTGGGCTTTTGGTACCCAATATTGGGCTCATTTTATTTCTTTTATTATTTCCTAATGTTTGTATATGTTTGGACATTGTATTTAGGCCAATAGATTAGGATTTAAGGAGGATTATTAGTTTAAGTGAATTAGGCAAAACTAGGTTTAATTTAGCATGCATTTAAGTTGTATTTTGAGTCACATGGATGGTGCCACCTTGGCTGAACATGTGTGACTCAAATTCAACCCTAAATGCACACTAAATCAAACCTAAAAACACCTAGCATCAATGTGAACCGGACTTGTACATGTGAGTTAAGTTTTGAATTCAAAATTCAAAACTAGGTTTAATTTATCATGCATTTAAGTTGCATTTTGAGTCACATGGATGGTGCCACCTTGGATGAATATGTGTGACTCAAATTCAACCCTAAATTCACACTAAATCAAACCTAAATACACCTAGCATCAATGTGAACCGGACTTGTACATGTGAGTTAAGTTTTGAATTCAAAATTCAAAATTTGAATTCAAAACTTGGCGCCACATGTGAAGCCTCCACATTGGCGCCAAGTGTCCCTAATTCCGGATCCATTTAAGCTAACTCCTTCACACATTGTAATCACTTTTGATATATGAAATTTGAGAGAAAATATTCTGCCAAGTTTCTTCCAAAAGTCACCAAGAGAGAGCCATCACTTTTTAGGAACCCTAGCTAGGTTTCCTACCTTTTGAAGTGAGCTTTCCTTTGTTCCTTAAGCTTGGATGCTTCCATCCATAGTCTAGGAACCCTAAGTCCGAAAATCTTCACTCCTTCAAGTGTCTTACATTTGGATTTCAAGCTCCATTGAAGAGGTCCAAGCTTTGGTGAATCCGAGGAGAAGAATACCTTTCACTTCTCATAGTGTTTGCCATCAATTTTGGTATCAAGAGCAAGGTTCTTCTTGGAGATAAGTTTCCTTAATTTTTTTGGTCCATTTGTATTGTTGTCTTTGTGTTCTTGTGTGTCTTGTTTGAGTTTCATTTCGGATCTATTTGTTTTTGAAAAAAAATTCTATCCATAGATCCATTGATTGATTGTATTTTGATTTTTCTTTCACAATCAATATGTTTAGGACTATTTGCTTGTGCTTCTTTTTGTTTTTGTTTGAGTCTCTCATTTTCCTTTCATGTGTCCGTGATTGGACTTCATACATTTGCATTAGATTTTTGTCTTGAATCCTTGTTTTTTCTTAGTAGTTTGTGTTTAGTCCTTATATGTTGCAAATTCCTTGAATAACATGTTTAACCTAGTTTTCTTTTGAGTTGTTTGTCTACATTTTGGTCTCGGTTTGTTTACTCTTCTTGCCTACCTATATGTGCTTTTTATTTTACCTTTTTGAGTTCATAATTTGCTATTAGTTCTAGCAAATTTCTTAGAGTTAGGTTTCCATTGTGTACTTAAGTTTTCAAATCACTTTCTATAAAAATTTCTTGAAACAATTTTGTGTTACTTAAAATTTCAAGTGAATCATTTTACTTCTAGTGCACTATTTCTTTTGGATTCAAATTTTAAAAGTGTAGTTTCTGGAAAACAGAGAAAATACAGAGCATGATGTCTCAAAATAGTTAAAAAAAGAAAGTGAACAAAAGAATCCAATTAAAACCTAAAAACTAGTGCACTAGTTCCACCAATTTCACTTGAAATTTGACAAACTTGTAGTCTCGGTTTCTTTACATTGGAATTGTGAAAATTTTGAAAACAAAAGGCAAATGTCTTCTCTGGAATCTTAATTTGAATTCAGAAAAAGAAAGAATAAAAAAAATTATATAAAGCATTTTTAAGAGTAAAAGCCGAGAAGAGCAAAAACAAGAAAAATTCACTTGATTCCATATTTTCTTTGGACTACTATTTTGTGTGTACTTGTTCAAATTCCTTCAAATTTTTTTTGTTGTTTTGTAAATCTATTCTAGTGCCTATCTAGGAGCTTTCTTTACTGTGTGCTAGCTTTCATTGGAGTCTTATTTTTTAGCTTTCTTTGTTGGATATCTTTGAGTCTTGTCATAAACACCTTATTCTTCAATTTTTGGTATAAGCTTCTTAAATTGTGCTTTTGTTGCTTGTCTTGTTTTCTTTGACTAAACATTCTGTGCTGGAAGTAGCCTCAAATCCTTGCTTAAGGATCAAACATTGACTCAACAACAAGTAGGAAAAGACTTGGACATTAAAGACTTCAAAATTTGACCTAATTTAGTGACCAAACTTTTCCTAAACTACCTTCACAAGAGTGATCATTCCTTTAACCTTGTGAGCAGCCTTTATTAATCACTTTGTTGTGTTCATTGTTCAGGGTCCAGGAGCAACTTAATTCAAGGATTAGTGGCGGATTGGAACACTTAAACAAGTGTTAGAAAAATTGGACAACAAATCCGTCACTAATTTGGTCACAAAAGCCGCCATTATTTGCTTTCTAGTGTAGTTTAAATTCTTGCAAATTCTCTTGTATTTTAAATCAATTTGTAAAGCTTGGAGGGAGTATTAAGAAGCTGGTCAGGTATATCTAACCCTTGGTAGCCTACTCACGTGTAGTACTAGTGGAAGTGGCTTGGAAATTTCATATGTTTCAAGCTTCCACTTAGGGCAAACCGACTAGTTGCTTATCCTTGTTTCCTTTAAGTTGTTTGATCTTAATTGTGTTTACTTTGCTGCCTTGATTCATCTAGACTTGTGTAGATTTAATTGTTCACGCTTAGATAGCTCCAAAAACAAATTGTGAAAAGCATACACATAAAATTTTTTGTGAAAATCTTTGTGGAATTGAAAATACCACAAGGGAGTTTAGTGATTTCCACTTGAAAAGGCTTGGTTATTAAGTGGCTCTTAGTAGCTCACCTCCTTTGATAGTGCAACTTGTACACTTAGACTTCCAAGTGCTATTTTTGTTCCTAGAAAATATCAAAAATATTTTATCTCTTTTGCATAGCATATAAAAATTCTTTTGTTTAATCATGAGAAAATATTCTTCAAATGGTAGTGATTCAAGCTCTCCAAAAAGTTTTTCACATCATACTCAAAGGCTTAAATCACTAAAACCTTGGACAAAGCAAGAAGTGTTAAAAAGAGAAAAATAAAAACTTGAAAGAAAAGCACAACTTGCAATTTTAGAAGAAGAAATTCACATTCTTAAACAAAAGGAAGAAAAACTTTTAGCAAAAGAAAAATTGAGAAAAACTAGAAATAAAGAAAAAAAAAGGCATTTATCTTAGGGAAGAGTAAGGAGGAAAATATCTTCTCTAAAGGACTTGTGAATGAAGAGAGATGTTCTATAAACCATTTGCAAAATACTCTCTTCATACATCAAGACCTTAACTTTTACCCTTATGCTACCACTAGTCATGAAGTAGAGATTCTAGAACAAAATATTTTAAAGAAAAATGAATCTCAACTTCAAGATGTAGTGAAGAAGGAGTGGACTACATTTAGTTCCACTTCTTGTGCTACTTCCTTGGAGGTGCCCAAGGAAGAAAGCCTTCCCCTCTTTAGGACTCCTTCTACCTTAGTTGTTCTAATAAAGCACCCAATTTTTGGTTTACATTGTTTGATGGATACAACTTGTAATAATCTATATTCTATGTTTGCTCTTATGGGAAGTTCATTCTCTTTTGAACTTAATATGATTCCTTCCCTACAAGACAAATATAGTTTATATGATTACGAGTATCTAGCAAACAATCAAATCCAAAATTGTTTAGGACGTTTTCTAGTTGGCTTTTCTTTATATTTTAGGAAAAGCCTAGGTTACCGTTTAGGGTACTTTAGGCAAGATGTTGTAGTTTTTAAGAATCACTCTTTTCATTGTCTTAACCATAGTGTCATTAAATTTTTAGGATTTCATTCTAGGTTATACTTAGAAGAGGATCCTATTTTTACTTTTAGGGAGTCTAATTTTGATAGTTTATTTTTCTTTCTTAGGCTAGATAGAAGGACTCCTCTTAGGATCCACATTCCATTTTCTTTTCATGAACATGTAACCTCTTATACATGGTTTGTTGTGCATGTAGGTGATGATTTTTCTCCCATGGATCCTCGTGATTTGAGGACAAATCCTTTTCAAGAGGGAGGGGACAAATTGATGGCAAACACTAGGAGAAGTGAAAGGTATTCTTCTCCTCGGATTCACCAAAGCTTGGACCTCTTCAATGGAGCTTGAAATCCGAATGTAAGACACTTGAAGGAGTGAAAGGTATCCTTTGATTTAGTGTGCATTTAGGGTTTCATTTAGGGTTCCGGCCATGTAGCATAGGAATTTCATTTCATGGTCATTTAGATTTAGGGTTAATTTAGGTTAACATGTTCACTTGCATTTGAATGTCATTAGTATGACATTTGAAGGTGCATTTCGACCATGTGCACACATGCACATGGTGTGACCGAAATGCAACTCAAATGGATACTAAATTACATCCAAATGAGTGCACATGGAGGGGGTGGCCGGTTGGCACCAAAATTTGAATTTTAAAATTCAAATTTTGGTGCCTAGAGTTAAGTTAACCATACCATGGTTTTACTTAACTCTAGGTGAACCCAACTTAAACCCTTAACCTAATTTCACCTATAAATCTCTCCATGGCCGAGTTTTGTATCACTTTTGGATTAATTGAATGAGTTTTCAATACTTGAAACCTCTCCCTCCGAAAGTCACTTTGGTTACCTTCTCTACCCTCCTTGAGTGTTTCTCTTTGTAGAGCTAGGTTGCCTTACTTCTTTAGAACTTAGCTTGTGAGCAAGCTACGACCACCTTGAGTCTTCTTGGAGTTTCCATCCTTGACGTTCTTTCCAAGGATCCGTGGAGACTTGAAGTTTCTTCCTATGTGCATCCAAGTGGAAGCACATCAAGTGGTATCTAGAGCTTTGGGTTCTTCAAGAGATAAGTCACTTTTTCTTGTCTTTTGAAGTGTGGATCCGTGATTGGATTGTGTTCATCTTTTGTTCATTGTGTTCATCTTGAGTTTTTGTCACTTTAGAGTTGATTCCTTCCTAGATCTATTTTCTTGTCTTAAAATTGATGGATCTAGTTTCTTGTTGCTTGAATGATTCATCTATGCGCCTATGACTATATGCTTCCATGAATCATGCTCCATTGTTTTGCATATTAGGAAATTTCTACCTATGATCTTTTTGTTTTCTTTGAGTCATATTTGAAATCTTATTCGGTCAATGTGTGTTTGAGCCATTTTGTTTTGAATCTATGTCTAGTAGCTAGTAGGCATGTGTAGTTCCTTTCATGTTTATCATTCTTAGCTATGCTTGTTTAACTTTTGATTTTTTTTCCTTTTACATTCTTGAAAACATTTTCTGGATTTGGCCGAGATCCATAGCATTTGGTATAAGCTCATCATTTTGTTTTTAATTGAGTTCATGAACTACTATTAGATCATTAGTAGTTTTCTTAGAATTTTAGGTTTCCAAAATCTGAAAATGTTTTGAAATTTTCCTTTGTCCGTGAGTGTGTTTGATCTTTGTTGTCTAAAGAAGTGATTGAATTTGTGTTTGTAATTCAAATTTGAAATTGAAATTGTGGAGCCAAAACCGTGTATGTGCCAATTACATTTACAAGCATGAAAAGCATGACCCATTTGTGATGAATTTGAAATCAATGTGGCTTGGCATTTGGCATTTATTCTAAACCGGTTTTTGGTGTCATATACAACTTGACCGAGACATATATGTGAATCAAATTTTTGGACAGAAAAAGGCAACTCCTAAAGTTAATAAAAAAAATAATTAGAAGAAAGATCAAAAGAAATCTAAAACAAAAGTGATTATAAAAAAAAAAGTGCTAAATCAAAAATTTGAAGAGAAAAAGCCAATTAAGGAGTTTGAATTTGCATGTGATCTTCTCGGATTGAAATTGTTATTGACTCATAATATTTTTCAGCTTACTTGTCTTTGAGTGTTTTGGTTTTGTGCATCCATTCTAGAGCTATTCTAGGTCAATTCCTTCTTGTCTAGTCACCTACTTGTTTGTGTCATCTAAATTTGTCATCTCTTAATCTACTCTTGTCTTTCTTACTCCATCAATACTCTTTGCTATTCTTATATTTGATTAACATCAAAGTGTGGCCAAAGTTTGACCTAGCCTATCTTCCTAGAAGCTAGTTCTACAAGGGTCATCAAAAGAAGCCTAAGGAAAGGAGGAGGAAAGGATCATAGGTGGCTCTCGGTTTTGGAAAACTTCAAACATAAACACTATATACACTTTGGCTGGAAATTTGTGATGGCTGGACTGGACCAAACCGTGAAGATTGGTGGAGATTCAAATTGAATTGTATTTGTAATTGTTTTAAAAATAAATAAATAAATAAAAGTGTTAGTGACGGATTTTAGTGACTAATTTTCCTTACTAGTTTGAAAATTTGTTTTCAAATTTAGTCACTAATCCATCACTAATTCTTGGTGGCTGTTTTCATACATTACTTTAAGCCACTTGTTCTTTACTTTTCGGTTTGATTCATACCTTGTATTTGGGCGATTTCAAGGAGTGTCTTGGGAGTGTCTTTGGTACACAACCATCTCTCCTTAAGTTTACCATTTTCGTTAGTACTTGGTGGGAGTGGTCCTTGATTGATCTTTGGTATCTCTCAAGCTCTCACCCTAGGACACGTTTAGGTAGTTTTAATTCTTGCTTAATACTTGTTTTAGTTGTTTTCATACGTCTAGTATATCATAGTTCACAAAACATTAAAAATAATTTTCATTGAAAAGAATTTGGTAGAGATTAACTACAAAGGGGATTAGTAATTTTTACTTGAAGAGGCTTGGTTTTTAAGTGGCTCTTAGTAGCTAACCTCCCTCCAAAGTTCAATTTGTATACTTAATCCTTCAAGTACTTAGTCTTAACCTTGCATAAAAAATTGCTTTTCAAACTTCTTTTATCAAAAGAAATCTTTCACCTATAATGGAAGAATTTTCTACTCCTCCTAGTGATAGTAATTCAAGTGACTACAATGACATTTCAAAAGTAGCACATGAATTAAGATCATTAAAGGTTTGGAGAGAGCAAGAGGCCAAGCGTAGACTTAAAGAAAAACTTGAAAGTGAGGCCCATCTTGCACTCTTAGAAGAGGAAATTCGGCTATTAAAGGAAAAGGAAGAAAGATTACACAATAAGCACCAAAGTAGGCATAGAAGTTCTCAAATCCATAGTTCAAAATCTTTTTCACACAAGCTTAAGCCATTAACACTTTCGACAAAGCAAGAAGTGTTCACAAGAGAAAAAGAAAAAATTGAAAGAGAAACACAACTTGCAATTTTGGAGGAAGAACTTCTCATTTTGAAACAAAAAGTAGAAAGACTTTTATCAAAAGCAAAACTGAGAAAAATAAGAGAAAAAGAAAAAAAAGCATTTCTCTTAGGAAAGAGTAAAGAGGAAAACATATCCTCTAAGGGGCTTGTATGTGAAGAGAGTTGTTCTACCACTAAAAATCCTTCACAAAATATTCTCTTCTTCAAACAAGACCTTGACTCTTACCCTAATGTCACCACTAGTCATGAAGTAGAGATTCAAGAACAAGTTAGTTTTACAACAAATGAATCTCAACTTCAAGATGTAGTGAAGAAGGAGTGTGCTACATTTAGTTTCACTTCTTATGCTACTTTCTTGGAGGTGCCCCAGGAAGAAAGCTTTCCTATCTTTAGGACCCCTTCTACTTTAGTTGTTCTAATAAAGCACCCAAATTTTGGAATATATTGTTTGATAGATATATCTTGTCATATTGCATATTCTGTTTTTGTTCTTAAGGGAAGTACATATGAACTTAATTTACCTCTTTCCCTACAAGACAAAAATGGTTTATATGAGTCTTCAAGATTTTCCAAGACATTTTATCTACCAAACAATATGATTCAAATTTGTTTAGGACGTTTTCTAGTATTTTGTTCTTTATATTTTAGGAAAATCCTAGGCTACCATTTAGGGTATTTTAGGCAAGATGTTATAGTTTTTAAGAATCATTCTTTTCATTGTCTTAGTCATAGTGTCACTACATTTTTAGGATTTCATTCTAGGTTATACTTAGAAGAGGATCCTATTTCTACTTTTAGGGAGTCTCATTTTAATAGTTTAGTTTTCTTTGCTAGGTTAGTTAGAAGGATTCCTCTTAGGATCCACATTCCATTTTCTTCCTATGAACATGTCACCTCTTATACATGGTATGTTGTGTATGTAGGTGATGATTCTTATTCCATGCATCCTCGTGATTTGAGGACAAATCCTTTTCAAGAGGGAGGGGATGATGGAATCATGCTTAGGAAAGCAAGGGGTGACATATTGAAGGAGCCAAGAGGAGTGGGCTAGACATGGAGGATTGGGCCAGTCAAGGCCCATGGGCCCGATAGGGCTTGAAAGGCCCAAGTTGAGCTTCTCATGGGCCATATCTTGTTTTAGCTATTTTCTTATGTCTTGTATATACCATGTTAGTATAGGTTCTCTATATTTTGGGTCTTTTATTTTGGACCATATAGGATAACATTTTAGGCTATAGGCTTATTGGGCCTAGTTTTGGGCTTCATGGGCCTTTGGGCTTTTGGTACCCAATATTGGGCTCATTTTCATTCTTGTAATTTTTCCTTTCCCTTGTATTTGCTTGGCCATTGTATTTAGGCCATTAGATTAGGGTTAGTGTAGGATTGGGCCTTAGTGCCTTGTATTTCTTTTGGCCTTGTATTTCCGGCCATGTAGCATAGGAATTTCATTTCATGGTCATTTAGATTTAGGGTTAATTTAGGTTAACATGTTCACTTGCATTTGAATGTCATTAGTATGACATTTGAAGGTGCATTTCGACCATGTGCACACATGCACATGGTGTGACCGAAATGCAACTCAAATGGATACTAAATTACATCCAAATGAGTGCACATGGAGGGGGTGGCCGGTTGGCACCAAAATTTGAATTTTAAAATTCAAATTTTGGCGCCTAGAGTTAAGTTAACCATACCATGGTTTTACTTAACTCTAGGTGAACCCAACTTAAACCCTTAACCTAATTTCACCTATAAATCTCTCCATGGCCGAGTTTTGTATCACTTTTGGATTAATTGAATGAGTTTTCAATACTTGAAACCTCTCCCTCCGAAAGTCACTTTGGCTACCTTCTCTACCTTCCTTGAGTGCTTCTCTTTGTAGAGCTAGGTTGCCTTACTTCTTTGGAACTTAGCTTGTGAGCAAGCTACGGCCACCTTGAGTCTTCTTGGAGTTTCCATCCTTGACGTTCTTTCCAAGGATCCGTGGAGACTTGAAGTTTCTTCCTATGTGCATCCAAGTTGAAGCACATCACTTCCTAGGCATGATTCCATCACGTTTCCCGCGTCGTTGATTGGGGGGTGAAATGGTACGCCTAGAGGATGCTGGGGAGCTCGTCGGCCCATTGTCCTTTGGCGCTTCCTAACCGCTTCTTGAGCTCTCGGAGTATCACCTTGTTTGCAACTTCGGCTTGGCCATTGGTCTGTGGATGTTCCACTGAGGTCGGGAGGTGTTTGACTCCGAGTTCATGGAGGAAGTCTTCGAAACTCTACGCAATGAACTGTCTGCCATTGTCAATGACCAGGGAATGTGGAATACCAAACCTGCATATAATACTCTTCCAGGTGAACTTTTGTACGTTCTCAGTGGTGATCTTGGTGAGTGGGCATGCCTCGATCCACTTGGTGAAGTAGTCGATTGCCACTATGAGGAATTTGAGTTGACCCTTTACGGGGGGGAATGGTCCGAGGATGTCCATTCCCCACTAGGCAAAAGGCCACGACGACATCATCTGGTGGAGAGCTTCTGGCGGTTGCCGATGTGTGTTGCCGAACTGCTAGCACTCCTTGCATTTTTGTACGTAGGCTTGGCAGTCCGACTTCAATGTGGGCTAGTAATACCCAGCTCGGAGTACTCTGGTCGCCGTTGAGCGTGCTTCGGAGTGCATGCCACATATCCCTCGATGTATCTCCTCGATGACATACATAGCTTGAAGCTCGGCCAGGCATTTGAGCAATGGGGCGGAGATGCCACGTTTGAACAGTTCATCTCCGACAATGACGAACTTAGCTGACCTTGTTAGAAAAGAATGGCCTAATCCAAGAGGGGGGGTGAATTGGATTTAATGACCCTTTAAAAATTTATCAGCGTTTTTTGGATCTTAATTTCACTCAAAACTTTTCTATGACAGAATTTTCAAATGAAGCACTCTTAAAGACTTGTTACAATGATATGAATGCAATGTGCAACTTGATTACAAGATAATGATGTTCAAATATAATATCCAATTATAGATTTAACCCATCTAAATTCACATACACATGTTAATCAAGTTTTATCTTCTTTAAAGCTCAACCAAGAAATTGCAAAATAAGAGATAAGGTTGAAGAAGATTGCACAAGTCTTTTATACTGGTTCAGCCACTCCACATGTGACCTACATCCAGTCCTTAATCACCACCTGATTAAGATTTTTCCACTATCTTTAAGCAAGAAGGTTTACAAGCAAACACACATGCATATACTTCACTACTAAAAGATAATCACTTTCTTGACCCCAAGAAAGCACCCCTTGTAGATCCCACTACAAGAACCTTAATCACTTGAGAAACCCTTCTCAAGATTTTCCACAAAGATTCACAAAGAAACAAACATGAAACGAATTCACCTGGAATTCTTGAACAATTCTTTGTCTTTCTCTTTCAAGGGTATGATGATGATGATGATTTTCACAAGTTCTTTAACAAATGTTTTTCTTCTTGGATTTTCACAAAGAAACCTCTCCAAGATGTTACACAGACTCTCTAAAGCGTTTTTAGAAGTTATCAGTTCTCACTCAATGTTATTAAGTTTCAAAATAGTTCAAGTCTATTTATAAAAGTTCAAACCCAGATAATCGATTATTTTAAAGAATAATCGATTATTTTGTTCTTCAGATTTCTGGAAATCAACCAAGAACAATTTAATCGATTATTTAGCTGGATAATCGATTATTCCAGAGAGTTGTTTCTGAAATAATCAATTATTTTGACAAATAATCGATTATTACAGCAAGGCATTCCACTTAGCCCATTTGCTGAAATAATCGATTATATTTAACAATAATCGATTATTTTGAGTCAGTTCTTAAAACTTCATTTTAAGTCTCAAAATAATTTTCCAATGTTCTCAACTCATCATCATCTACTCCCTACTTGATTTTAGACAAGTTTTGCTCAATGCACAAAGCACACACACAAGTATACACAAATATAAAAATTCATCTCCTAAGTTCTATTACATAGACTTAGATCATAGCATTCTCTTGACTCTTCTTTAACTTTGTTTTTGTGTTCTCCAAGTTGTTGCATGTTGTGATCATCAAAACTCCTTAAGCTTCAAGCTCTCCTAAGCTCAACAGACCTTACCCTCATCTTCCGAGCTTCATCTTTATCCTCGGGCAAAGTTCCCCCCTTTAAGTAATTCCAAATACCTGTCATCCATCCGAGGTCTCCGCTGTCACTAGTGTTGACGACCTTGTCGTCTAAGCTAGGTGAGTGCAGGGTCTCCTAGATGATGGTTCGATGTTGCCCAGGACGTTTGGTACTGGCGAGCTTCGATAGGAGGTCAGCTTTGGCATTTTGTTCTCATGGTACATGATGAATTTTGAACTCGTCGAAGGACGAGAGCTGCTGTGATGCCACATGAAAGTATCTTTACAGAAGGGTGTCTTTGGTTTGGTATGCCCTACTGAGCTGCTCTACCATGAGCTTTGAGTCATTGTTGCAACTCACTCTCCGCACTCCGAGGTCGTGAGCTAACCTTAGCCCTGCGAGAAGCGCTTCGTATTCCGCCTGGTTGTTTGTCACTTTGAAGCCAAACTTGAGAGATTGCTCCAAGGTGACCTGATTTGGCTCTTCCAAAATAATACCTGCACCACCACCTTTAGAATTAGAGGACCCATCAACATGTAAAGTCCATACCTGTTGTTTGTCGGCCGATGTTGGAGTCAGTTCAGCCACAAAATCTGCCAGGCATTAGGCTTTGAGGGGGCCACGACTTTCATACTTGATACCGAATTCAGACAGTTCTACAGACCAAGCTATCATCCGTCCAGCGAGCTCTGGCTTCCTTAGGATTTTCCTGATCGGGTAGTCAGTTTTGACGACCACCTGGTGACTTTGAAAGTAGGGTCGGAGACGCCGAACTGCAGTGACAAGCGCCAGCGCGAGCTTCTCAATCATCTGATACCGTCTTTCCGTGTCTTGAAGGACTCGACTGATGAAGTAGATCGGCATTTGCACCTTCTGGTTCTCTTGGACTATGACCGTGCTGATTGCGCTTTCTGCCACAGCTAGGTAGAGGAGGAGGTCGGAGCGGTGATCTGGCCTCTGGAGGACCGGTGGAGTTGTGAGGAAGACTTTGAAGCTCTTGAAAGCTTCTTCACATTGGTTCGTCCACTCGAAGTTCTTTGGCTTTCGCAGCAGGGTGAAGATGGGCCCTGCCTTCTCCACTAACCTGGGGATAAAACGGGAGAGGGAAACCAACCTTCCTACCAGGCGTTGGACTTCTTTCACAGTCTGAGGGCTTTGCATCTGGATTATGGCTTTGCCCTTCTCCGGGTTGGCCTCAATCCCCCTGCTAGTGATCATGAAACCAAAGAATTTACCTCCCTGGACGCCGAAGACGCACTTCTCTGGGTTGAGGCGCATGTTGTGTTTTCTG
Source organism: Cajanus cajan (assembly GCF_000230855.2). Classification (NCBI taxonomy): domain Eukaryota; kingdom Viridiplantae; phylum Streptophyta; class Magnoliopsida; order Fabales; family Fabaceae; genus Cajanus; species Cajanus cajan. The sequence goes on along the minus strand of NC_138523.1, from coordinate 34,754,929 downwards.
ATCTGGCTGAATACCTCGGCCAGGTCGACAGCATGACCTTCGGTCGAAGTGGCTTTGACCACCATGTTGTCGACGTAAACCTCCATGTTCTGCCTAATCTGTTGGTGTAAAACTTTGTCCATCATTCGCTAGTAAGTGGCCCCTACATTTTTTAGACCGAATGGCATCACTTGGTAGCAAAAATTGGCGTGGTTGGTGATGAACGACGTGTGCACCTCGTCTGGTGGGTACATCATGATCTGGTTGTATCCGGAGTAAGCATCGTGAAAGCTGAGGAGGGCGTGCCCAGATGGTCCATCGACCAGTCTGTCGATGCTCGGTAAGGGATACGAGTCCTTGGGGCATGCTTTCTTCAGATCGGTGTAGTCGACGCACATGCGCCACTTCCCTGAGCTCTTCTTCACTAGTACCACGTTTGCAAGCCACGTGGTGTATCTGACCTCGCGGATGAAGCCCGCGTTCAGTAGCTTTTGCGTCTCGGTGATGATGGCCTCTCGCCTCTGTCTTCCAACCTTCCTCTTCCTCTAGGCCACTATTTTTGCCTCCTTGTGAATTGCCAGCCTGTGACAGATAAAGTTAACATCTATACTTGGCATGTCGGCATTGGACCATGCAAAGAGGTCGGCGTTCTTGGAGATTTCAGCTTCAAGCTGTTGCCGTAACTTCGGGCTTAATTGCCTGCTTATTTTGGTGCACTATCCAGGGAGTTTGCCGATCTGGAGGTCATCGAGCTCATCAATGGGACTCGGCCATTCCTCATGGGAGTCCGACCTCGGATCTAGGTCAGCGATGTCCACGTGGGCGATATGAGCCACTATAGGGGGGTCACTTTTGTGGCGCTCCTCGGATGGTGAGACCTGCAAACTTTCGGCGTAGCATTGCCGAGCTGTCTTCTAGTTCACCCTGATGGAGATGACCTTTCCACCACTCCCTTAGAATTTCATGGTGAGGTGCGGGGTAGACACCATTGCCCTGAGTTTGTTCAACTTCGACCTTCCAATGAGTATGTTGTAAGACGTGTTGGCTTCCACAAGGAGGTATTGGACCATGATCCACCTTTAGTCAGGAGAGGTCCCGAAGGTTGTCAGCAGGTCCACATACCCTCGAGTGTGAACTCGCTCTCCTGCAAAACTGACTAAGGGTTCTGTGTGAGGTTGGATGAGGGAGTGAGGGATGTCTAACCTGAGGAACGTCGGCCAGTATAGGACGTCAGCCGAGTTGCCTTGGTCGATCAGTGTCTTGTGGACCTCCCAGTTGGCGACCTCCATAGCGATGACCATTAGGTCATCTTGATTTGGACAGACGCCAGTGTAGTCGTCGTCGGTGAAGGTGATCGGTGGTGAGCTTTGGTGCGAGGCCGAGGTAGCAAAGTGTACATTGTTGATGCTGCACAAGTGTCTTTTTCGCGCCAAGCTGCTGGAGCCTCCCCCTGCGAAACCACCTACAATTGTGTTGATAACTCCCCGCAAGGGAGCTGACCCTGTTTCTTGGCTTACCTCGGCCTGCACTGCGCCACCAGTGTTTTGTTGAGATCCAGAGGGTTGGTCTGTGCGGGTGGCCGAACTGCGACCTCGCCCTCGTCCTCGTCCGTTGTAGCCTCCTCGGTGACCCTGCTATCGTTGGACGTATTGCCCGAGGTGACCTGCCTGGACGAGTTCCTCTATACGATCTCTGAGTGTGCGACATTCCTCGGTGGTGTGACCGTGGTTTCTGTGGTACCTGCAGTGCTTTGACCTATCTGCGTTATTGGGACTATGCCCGGGTGGTGGCAGAGTGAGCAAGTTGTTGTTGCTGGCTTCCTCCAGGATGTGTACTCGGGGCGCACTCAGGGGGGTGTAAAAGTCGTACCTTCCCCCTTTATTTGCCCTAGCTGCCTTCTTGAACTGGATGTCATTGGTGACTTTCATCTTGTCTTTGTGACCATGATATGGCTTTGCCTGTGTTTTGCCACGAACCTGGTCACGGAAAGCGGAGTGCTCTTCCATCTGGATGTACCCTGCGGCTCGGGCACGGAGTTCATCCATGTCAAGGGGAGCTTGTCGGCACAAGCTGTCCACGAAAGGTCCAAACTTGAGCGCCATGAGCATGGCGTGTAGGGCGACCTCGAGATTCAAATTTTGAATCTTAACTGAGATGCTGGCAAAGCGCTCCATAAACGTCCTCAGTGGTTCGTCATTACTCTGTCTGAGATTGGCCAGAGCGGCTGATGTAACGTGATGAGGTCGGCTCGTTGCATACTGTGCCGTAAATCGTCGGACCAGGGTGTCAAAGTTGTCGATTGATCCTGCCGGCAGTTGGGTATACCAGGCGAGTGCTGCACCCTTGAGCGAGGTCCAAAAAACCCTAAGCAGAATAGCATCGTCATTAGTGTATAGGTTTACCTGTGTGACGTATAGGTCAATGTGCTCGTCTGGGTCAGTAGTGTCGTCATAACGGTCGAGGTGGAGGGGCTTCCAGCCAAAAGGTAGAGGCGTCTCCATGATGTCGTCCACAAAAGGGTGGCGACGAATGCTCGTCCGATTTCTAGGAGCCTGGTCAGGAGCATTGCTGACTTCGTGGGCCGACCTATTCGTCGATGCGTGCGACCGATGTGTGGCAGACCTGGGAGTCGGTGCCCTAGGTGCAGTTGGTGGTTGAGAAACCAAGTGCACCTCTTCCTCCTGTTGGTTACTCGGTTGAGGGGGTTGATCAGAAGGGTGTCGAGGAAGCTGGGCGCGAATACGCTCATTCTCGACGCACAGCGCTGCTAGGTCAGTCTCGTTCGCGGCGGCAGCGCTGCTAGGTCGGTTTCGTGCTTGGCACGAATACTTTGCAGGTCGACAGCGTGCTGCTGCCGCATCTGTTCAACCTAGTCGATCAGTCTTCTCAATGCTGCTTCGCTGTCCATGTTTGTCGTGCGATCAACGTCGTCTGTTGCTCGTCTACTATGACTTCGGGTGAAAACCATAAGCGTAGCCGATAAGAGCTTTCTTGATCGGCCCCACAGTGGGCGCCAAATGTTCTTAACAAAGATCGGTCGTAGGGACGATATGCTGAGTAAGATTAGTGAGCCTCCTTCGCTGGGTACGCTTGCTGTTTCAAGGTGGGGGTGGTACTTGCAAAAGAGACTCCGATGCTAAAGTTAGTGTTTGTGGATGTATGAGTCTCGTATAAATAATGCACGTACCTTTGTGTGAATAAGGGTTTCATTGGGCCTTGGACCTGAGATCAGTCATGATCTATTTGGGTGTCGGGCTGACGTTGCCCATGAATTATGTTTCTTTATATTTTAAAAATAGTAAATAATTTAATGAAAATTAATTTTATAAATTATCCCAGTTAAATATAATTATTTAAAATTATTAATATTAAATTATAAAGTCGTTATAGGGTATATCATTTTATATATTTATTTTAATTAATTATTTTATTTTATTTTAAAATTTTTTATTTTGATTCTGTGTAATTTATTGATGTATATAGATATATTTTTTAAGGTTGTTAGTGTTATTTTATGTTTTTTATATTTTAAAAATAGTAAATAATTTAATGAAAATTAATTTTATAAAATTATCCTAGTTAAATATAATTATTTAAAATTATTAATATTAAATTATAAAGTTGCTATAGGATATATCATTTTATATATTTATTTTAATTGATAATTTTATTTTATTTTAAATTATTTATTTTGATTCTGTGTTTTTTATTGATGTATATAGATATATTTTTTAAGGTTGTTAGTGTTATTTTATGTTTTTTTATATTTTAAAAATAGTAAATAATTTAATGAAAATTAATTTTATAAATTATCCCAGTTAAATATAATTATTTAAAATTATTAATATTAAATTGGTAGTGAAATCGCTATAGATTATGTCATCTTAATTAATTAAATTAATAAAAATAATTAATCTGTTAAAAAATATTTAATTTTATTATGAGTGATTTATTTATATTAATATTTTATTTTAAGGTTGTTAGTGTTATATTAGTTATTTTTATATCACTTTATTTATTTATGTTTATTTATATTTTTAAAATAGTGTTAACATAAAATTTATATGATAATTATTAATATTTGATAATTGTAAAGAATACTGTTGAAATAATATTGTTTATAAAATTAATTTTCGTAAAAAAATAGTAAATAATTATTTGAAAATTAATTTTATAAAATATTCCAGTTAAATTTAATTAATTAATATTATTTATTTGAAGTTAGTTATAACTGTTATATTTTTAATTTTTTCAGATTATTGTTGATTTATTTGGATTTCTGGCTGGATTTCTTCATCTCAGGTATTTATTATTTTAAGTTTTTAATTTTTTTTTGTTATAATTGTAAAGTGTAACGACCCGCCATGGTCTCTACACTTGGTGGAATCGCACTATTGCTAGTGAACTAAAAGAAATATTAAGCTAGATAACTCATACATACATGTATAGATAAGACTAAAATAACTAGGTTTCTTAAATACAAAATAGAACACCATATATGTACAGTCATCCTAAAAATAATATTCCCTAGTGCCGGTCAAGCACAGACAAAATCGTTACCCAAAATGGTAACTCTAACAAGAGGATCAAACTCCCCGTCTCGCAGCGGTCACCTCAACTCCAAGCTAGCCCTGACCTGCTCCCATACCAAGTATGATCATCGCAATCCCACCACATGGAAACAAAAGGGTAAGCTAGAGTTCAAAACCAATCATACAAGTACAGAATAAAATCTATACTATACATCATCCAACTATTAATCATGTTCATAGAGTTACACCATACGCTCTACCTGATGGAGGCCCATGGGCCAAGGGCCCAACTACTAGGATTATGGCCAAGAGGATGCATGAAGAATGGGCCAATACTCAAGAGAAGCCCATAGTACTTTTTAGTTGGGCTTTAACTCAAGCCCATGTAGATTAGGTTTGGGCCCATTGGGCTTGTATTGTATTTTGGGCCTTGTATTTTGGCCACCTAGATTAGGAATTTCATTTCATTTCCATTTGAATTTAGGGTTAATTTAGGTTGTCATGTGCATTTCAATTTGCATGTAATTAGTATTATATTTAGTAGGCATTTCGGCCATGTGCACTCATGCACATGGGGTGACCGAAATTACTCCTAAATGAATATCAAATCACATGCAAATTAGGAGGCACATGGGGTGACCGGACTTGGCACCAAAATTTGAATTTAAACATTCAAATTTTGGCGCTTAAGGTTAGTTAAACCGTACCATGGTTTAACTTAACCTTGGGTTAAGCCTAGCTTGTTCACCACACTTCCTATCCCTATAAATTCACTTTGACCGAACTTGTAATGACTTTGGCAATTTATGAGAATTCATTTCTTTGAAAATTCTCTCCCACCGAAGTCACTCTAGAAGTTCCTTTCTCCTTCTCTACTTGAGCTTCTCTCTTTGTAGAGCTAGGCTAGCATTCTTCTATCCGAAATTGGAAGATCAAGCTAGGCTACCCTTGCTTCTCCACTCTAGTTTCTCTCCTTGCATCAATCAACAAGGAACCGTGGAGAGGTGTTCAAGCATCATGGAGTATCTTCCTATGAAGGCTCCATCACTATCCAATACTACTCATGCATAAAATACAATCCACCAATCATGAAGTCAAACACCATACTTCATCATATTAATAATCATGCAATAAATGCATCTCATGACAGATATCAATGCATATCAATCATCTAATACGTCGTCAAGCATACACCTAGGAGATCTCCCTAACAACAGAGCTGTATAAGTGACATCCCATCCTACCGAAACCATCCCAACCGTTTTCATGCCCAATGTGCCTGCTCAGTCACAGCTAAACAGGATATAATCCTCACTCGGGTTTACTCGGATGATGTCACTTACACGATTGGAAGTCCAGATCCACCGTCAGGTATAGCACAACTAGGTACGGGCTTACCGCGACCTTGGCATGCATAACCAAGTCAATTGTGGAGTTCGCCCACCGACTATCCGCAAGGATCCACGCACCTTCCCGAGTACTTGGTTAAGGGAATAACCCTCGACCTCATACCCCACTCCAACACTAGCTGAGGACTTAGAGGAGACTCACCCAACCCAGTGGCCTACTTGAGCACCACTCTCCCAAATCTAGTGGCCTACCTGAGCACCACTCTCATATATCAGTGGCCTATCCAAGCACCACTCTCAAGAAACTCTATGTGATCTCTTCCAATTCAAAAATATTTTTCCTCTCCTCAAGTCCTAGGCTAGACTCATGCCATAAGGCATCACATGCAATTATGCATCATACATCATACATGGTCTGCCCACCATCATGATCAACAATCATACACATGTCACAAGACATCACATGCAATAATGCATCATACATCATATATGGTCTACCCACCATTATGATCAATAATCATACACATGTCATAAGACATCACATGCAATAATGAATCATACATACATGATCCAAAACTTCAACTTAACATGAATTAGCATCATTTCATTCATAAACATATTCACGCCCGGCGCAGCTTGAGCTCGCCCAGCCTAATCCCAACCAGAGAGTTTTAAAACTCATCAACGCCTGGCGCGTTCAACTCACGCTTGGTGTCCTTGAGACAGAGACTCCTAAGAGTCTCCATGCCTGAAGCAACCAAATCACGCCTGACCCAACATTCAACCACATGCAAACACAAAAACACAATGCATAGGCTCCATACAACATAAAACAAACTCAAAATCAACATGCACCTATTTGATGCATCAAATTCACCAAAAACCCCATTTTTCCCAAAACCCAAAAAAATGAGCGAATTCTCCGATCCAACCATGGATCCTCAACTTTCATGCATCAATTGAGTTTCTAAACTCACATGCAACTTAAACAACAAACATTCTAGCTTCCCTCGCCTGAAGATTGGCTCAAAATAGCCAATAATTGAGAAGAAGTAGAATTCCCTTCCGAAGCTCAACCCTGGAACTTCAATCCCCCCAAAGCAAACTTCCTAATCTGAATTTCAAGAAAAGACAGAAGGCATTAGTGATCTAGAGGAGAAAAGGAATCATACAGAGAAATTTGGGAGAGAAAAGAGCTCACAGACCTAGAGTGCTTATCTCGAAAACTTCTCTCTAAAAACTTCACTTTCTCCTCAACCACACAACCCCTATTTATAGAAGTTCAGGAGTGTCCAGAACGGCCTGTTCCGAATCTGGAACGGCCCGTTCAACACCCCTTCATCACATACAAAAATCATATGCAGAACGACCCGTTCTGAAACCAGAACAGCCCGTTCTGGGACTCATCCAGAACGGCCCGTTCTCCATCCAGAACGGCCCGTTCTCAACTATGATTTACAGGTCAATTTAGTAGTTTGGAACGGCCCGTTCCAGATTGGGAACGGCCCGTTCCAGATTGGGAACGGCCCATTCTGGGCTACTAAATCACCCATATTGGGCTTTTGGGCCTTCTGAAATAACTTACTACGTTACATAAAGTCGCTATAGGGTATATCATGTTATATATTTATTTAAATTAATAATTTTAGTTTATTTTTAAATTATTTATTTTGATTTTGTGTAATTTATTGAGATATATACATATATTTTTTAAGGTTGTTAGTGTTATTTTATGTTTTTTTAAATTTTAAAAATAGTAAATAATTTTATGAAAATTAATTTTATAAAATATCCGAGTTATATTTAATTAATTAATATTATTAATAATAAATTGGTAGTAAAGTTGTTATAGATTATGTCATCTTAATTAATTTAATTAATAAAAAAATTTATGTGTTAAAAAATAATTATTTTTATTTTGTGTGATTAGGTAATATTAATATTTCATTTTAAGGTTGTTAATGTTATATTAGTTAAATTTATATCAGTTAATTTATTTAAGTTTTCATATATATTTAAAATAGTGTTAAGATAAAATTTATATGATAATTATTAATATTTTATAATTTTATAGTTTTATTATTCGTAATTATTGAGTTTTTAATATTAATTAAAATTTAGAAATAATATTTTGTTATATTTTTTTATAGATGGCATCATCTTCTAGAGGTATGCGTGTGACATGTGGACCCGTTGACGATGATTATTAACGTTGCAAAATATACATGTTTCACAACATGTTTGGAATAGAGAAAATGATAGGAGATTAATAGCATGACGTGCTGCTCTAACGCGCACTAGAATTTTGGGAGTTCCACACAAAATAGTTTCATTATTAGAGCAAGTTGGTTTCGGACGGATTGCTCGTTTAAATTATATCAAAGTTAGTCCTAGTTTGTTAATGGCTTTGGTAGAACGATAGAGACCAGAGACACACACATTTCACATGTCATTAAGAGAATGCACAATTACTCTTGAAGATGTTGGTATGCTTGTTGGTCTTCCGATTGACGGTGAATCTGTATTAGCTCGAGGCACTGCTAATATATTGGGATTGGGTAATTATAACTTGACTTTAACTAAATTGTAATTTTATAGTATATATTTATTATAATATTAATAATTGTTAAATATTTTGTTTTATTTTATTCAGCTGAGGAGTTGTTAGGGGTTGTTCTAGCGTAGTCTGAAGTTAAAGGACATCGCGTGAAGTTATCTTGGTTGTGTCGCCACCGGCCCGAAACGGGCTTTCGGCATTCGCGAAGGATGGTTGGACTCTTTTATTTGTTTAAAAATATGGATTGCTAGAATGACTTATTCTCAAACTGAGACCTTGTCAAACGAGCAATTTTATTAAAAGGCTCACCAATCCATGTTAATCCCAAGCGGGACCCTCCATGGATTAGCGGTTTTCATAAAAAGGAAGGGTTCATGGAGTCGCCACCAATGTTTTACTCAAAACATTGGAAAAAGAAGTTTAAGGCAATCGATTCAAAAATCGACTTCGGCCATGACAACCAGAGTCGGGTAAGGGAGTCGGTTACGCGTGGGGAAGGTGTTAGCACCCCACAGCGCCCCTTTCGGGTTCCCTATGACAGATTATTTCTAAAAATAATAGTGCGAAATTACTAAATTACCCCTATTTATTCTAAACAATTATAACTTAACTATCTACATGATGACAGTTAAATATACACACAGAAAGCAGTAAAAGGAAGGACTTAAGAAGAAACCTTTGAAGCGTGCTTTTATATTCAAGTAAAACTGGGAAGCTTTTTGGCGTTCCCTCGCTCTACAAGCCCGCTCGCTCCCTCCTAGAAAATTTTAACTATGGAAATCCGGGGGATTTCCCTTCGACTCAGTTCGAGACTCAAGCAAAAAGCTCAGAACTCGAGAACTTTGTCGGATCAACTCTCCGAGTGATTTCTAGGCAGAGCACTGCTCAAAAAAACCCAGAATACTCAAGAAGAGGGTTAAAACTCAGTGGAAAAGTGTCGAATGACGTCCAATTGACGTCATATTTATAGGGATGAGGCGCAATACGGCCTCTGGGGGTCAATACGGTCCGTATTGAAGTTTTGAACTACAATACGGCCGTATTGAATTCAATACGGCCGTATTGAAGTTCAAAAAACCTCAATACGGCCGTATTGAGTTCAGTGCAGCCGTATTGAAGTTCAGTGCAGCCGTATTGAGTTCAGTGCAGCCGTATTGAAGTTCAGAAACTTCAATACAGCCGTATTGAGTTCAGTACGGCCGTATTGTAGTTTAAAATGTTCAATACGGCCGTACTGAACTTTTGGGAGGCCGTATTGGGCTTCATTCCCTCCACTTTCTTATTTTTTGCTACTCTAAGACCTCTAAACCTACAGATTGTCATCCCACGGTCTTCTAAGAGTCTCTTTGGCTGACTTTCCTTTGATCTTCGAGAGTCTTCGAGTCTTATTTCCGACCTGGACAATTTTAGGGGTCTACAGCTGCCCCCCCTTTACTTAGTCAAACGGCCTTTTGGTGTACCGTTTGATAAGTAAAGGAGTTGACCCAATTGTCCGGGGAATAAGCCATCCTTCCGACTTGTAGTGTCTTCAGGTGGGAAAATTGTTGAGTAGCCTCTCCAGGTTGAGTTTGCCCTCTCCAGGGTGAGTATTAGTCGTCGCCTCTCCAGGCTCATTGCATACCTCGGTGCTCTGGACATCTGGGTAGCTGAGTATTGCCTCTCCAGGCTTGTGCATACCTCGGTGCTCTGGACATCTGGGTAGCTGAGTATTGCCTCTCCAGGCTTGTGCATACCTCGGTGCTCTGGACATCTGGGTAGCTGAGTATTGCCTCTCCAGGCTTGTGCATACCTCGGTGCTCTGGACATCTGGGTAGCTGAGTATTGCCTCTCCAGGCTTGTGCATACCTCGGTGCTCTGGACATCTGGGTAGCTAAGTATTGCCTCTCCAGGCTTGTGCATACCTCGGTGCTCTGGACATCTGGGTAGCTAAGTATTGCCTCTCCAGGCTTGTGCATACCTCGGTGCTCTGGACATCTGGGTAGCGTGAGTTTGCCCTCTCCAGGGATTTGTGATAGTTTTGTCTCCACAGTCCACGATGCTGCTTCGACGACTATTTTTGATTTTGGTGCCGCTGAGGGCTGGATAACGCAGGGATCCGTCTAGGGGATGTGCAGTTACTCATAGGTTCTTGTGTCCCAATTTTGCATTGCGTAATTGGTGCCCATTGAGGAATTTCTGTTTCCTTGGGGTGTAGACACAAAGATGCTCTTTCTGAGATGAGCGGTGCCTTATGGTTGGCTGACGTCCTTTTGACGGTGGTGGAGTATCCCGGTTATCCTTATTCGGGCGACTCTTTTTGTTTTTCTGGTTTTGTTGCCTCTGTGTAGGCTATTATCCGCTGGGGATTTTGTCATTGATTTTGTCTCCACAGTCCACGATGCTGCTTCGACGGTTGTTTTTTATTTTGATGCCGCTGAGGGCTAGATAACGCAGGGATCCGTCTAGGGGATGTGCAGTTACTCATAGGTTCCTGTGTCCCAACTTTCCATTGCGTAGTTGGTACCCATTGGGGAATTTCTGATTCCTTAGGGTGCAGACACAAAGATGCTCTTTCTGATGTGAGCGATGCCTTATGATTGGCTGACGTCCTTTCGACGTTGGTGGAGTATCCCGGTTATCCTTATTCGGGTATCTCTTTTGGACTTTCTGATTTTTGCTGCCTCTGTGTAGGCTGTTATCCGCTGGGGATTCTGGATGTTGATTTTGATTGGCCTCTTCTGTTAGGTAGATCATCTTGATGCTTGACGTTTAGCTGAGAGCCGAATTCCACTTGGGGAATGGTTTATTGATCTTTTGTGATTTTGCTTTTTTGAAAGGGTGCCTCTTGGTAGGCGACAGGGGATTTGAAGTTCTTATGTATCCCAGAGTATTATTTAGAAAGCCTCTTCAGGCTTAGCTTCACTGCTTGAGTTGGAAAGCTATCTCCCACTGAGGAAGTTTAAATCCTTTTGACTTGGATATTCTGTTTGGATGATCAGACCTCCTTTGAGGAATTTTGCTGATCGTATTCTGATAGCTTTCACTGGGGAATTTGGCCCGTGAGTGCAAGCTTGAAATATCTCTGGGGAGTATTATTTCGGCGAGCCTCTCCAGGCTCAATTATTCTGATGAGGGAGTATTGTTTCGGCAAGCCTCTCCAGGCTCAATTATTCTGAGAGAGTATTATTTCGGCAAGCCTCTCCAGGCTCGGTTATTCTGCGAGAGTATTATTTCGGCAAGCCTCTCCAGGCTCAATTATTCTGTGGGAGTATTATTTCGGCAAGCCTCTCCAGGCTCAGTTATTCTGAGAGAGTATTATTTTGGCAAGCCTCTCCAGGCTCAGTTATTCTGAGAGAGTATTATTTCGGCAAGCCTCTCCAGGCTCAGTTATTCTGTATGAAGAAGGAGTATTATTTCGGCAAGCCTCTCCAGGCTCAGTTATTCTGTACGAGTATTATTTCGGCAAGCCTCTCCAGGCTCAATTATTCTGTATGAGTATTATTTTGGCAAGCCTCTCCAGGCTCAGTTATTCTGTACGAGTATTATTTCGGCAAGCCTCTCCAGGCTCAGTTATTCTGTATGATTTGTTGGATTTTCTGTATTTTGCCTTTTTTGTCGATTTTGGCTTTTTCTGTGTTTTTGCCTTTTTTGTTGATTTCGGTTTTTTCTGTATTTTTTGTTGATTTTGGCTTTTTCTGTGTTTTTGCCTTTTTTGTTGGTTTTGGCTTTTTCTGTACAGAAATGTCTCTGGGGAGTATTATTTTGGCAAGCCTCTTCAGGCTCAGTTATTCCGTATGATTTGGGGAGTATTATTTCGGCGAGCCTCTCCAAGCTCAATTATTCTGTGAGAGTATTATTTCGGCAAGCCTCTCCAGGCTCAATTATTCTGAGAGAGTATTATTTCGGCAAGCCTCTCCAGGCTCAGTTATTTTGAGAGAGTATTATTTCGGCAAGCCTCTCCAGGCTCAGTTATTCTGTGGGTTTTATTGATTTTCTGAATTTCTGCATTTTGTTTGCTGCTGTCATACACAAGCAATTTTTCTATTTTTTCTATTTTATGCGACTGCCTCATGATGAGGTCTTTGAATATGCAATTAATGTGCGTGATGCACAAAATGCAAGTTTAATTATTTTATTAATTTGTTTTTTTTTTTTTGGAAAAAATGAATGGCTCCCCCTATCCTCTTCTTCTTGGAGGAATTTTGTCATCGACGTGAGGGAGGATTTCTGTTATTGCCAATACGGCCGTTATTCATTTCAGTATGCCCGTATTGAAATGAAAATTTGTTCATAACCCTAATTTTGGTACGGGCGTACTGAACATGATACGGGCGTATTGTTTTTCTGAAGTTTATATTTTTTTTGTTTTTTTCAATAAACAGAGAATAAGTGATCTTCCATTACACCTATCATCTGTATGCATGTATGCGGTATGATGCACCTAATTCTATTTGATTCATTTTTCAAAAGAATTAACCGATGCGTTTTTGGATTTTGCCATTCCTCTAGACGGGCTGTGCGCTGCCGATTTCTGTAACCGAGGAATGATGCGTGTTATATTGAGATTTGGTGTCATCAACCAAATGATCCTTCCCTTCCTTTAGAAGATATGTCAACCCTCCTATTGACCACTATATCTCCATGTTTCCACTAGATTATCCTAAAATCGCTTGGGACAAGAGAGAAAAGAAAGGAAAGGTATATATTTTTCGAAAGTTTGTGTTTTAGAGGGGTTTTTATTTTCATTTTGAAAAATGGTTTTTGTAAGAATGGCTGGCCAAGGTAGGCTTATTGTGTTTAGGCTTGTTTGTTTAAGCATTTATGAAGTTAATCAAATCTTGTTATTGACGTTGTGATTTGACAACTTAGATAGCTTTCCCTGAACTTTTTCTTTTTGAATTCTGTTCATGGTACCATCATGGATTTCTTTTCGCTTTTTGATTGTCCTTATTTTTGCCTAAAACACCCTTTTGTGGCGTTTTAGCGGACTTTTGTTTTTGTTCATTTTTGCAACCCTAACTTTTGCCTAGGTCACCCTTTCGTGGGATTCCTAGCGGGTCTTTTGCTCTTATTTTTGCGCAGCCCCCTTTTTGGGTTTCCTGCCGAGCTTTCTTTTATTTTAAAAGATTTCTTTTTATCCATGATGGCACTTGTCGAGGCCAAGGAAAGGTGCTCTAAGTTGTCACGCACACATCCACATAAAAATGATGCGGGTTTATTGATTATTAAGACGATTTTAACCTCATTTATGTTTATTCAAACAGGGTTAAAATAATGTGGTCTAGAGATTTATTGCAAGCAAGAAAAGAAGCAATAAGAAATAATAAAGAATGATTTTATTATAATCATAGTGGAAACATGTGCCCTATCGAGGCTCGGGGGTCGGGCTGTCCCCGAGGAGTAATCTCTAATAGTCATCAGGTTTACACATCCCTATCGGAAGGAGGAGAGCACTTGATGACGACGACCGGCCTTGATGCTTGTGAACCGGCCTTCCTAAAGATCTTGCTTAAAGAACGTCGAGAAGGATCTTGATTCCTCTTCGTTCTTTGATCTTTAACAGGGTTGTATCCTAACCCTTGTTTCCCCGGATTATCCTTGATGATGGGTGTAGACCCCTAAAATTGTCCGGGTCGGAAATAAAGCTTGAAGACTCTCGAAGACTGAAGGATAATCAGCCAGAAGGACTCCTCGAAGGCCCTGGGAGGGTTCTCTGTAGGTCTAGAGGTCTTAGAATAGCTCAAAATAAGGAAGTGGAGGGAAAAAGCCCAATACGGCCGTACTAAAGTCAATACGACCGTATTGACACTTCAATACGGTCGTACTGAAGTCAATACGACCGTATTGACACTTCAATACAACCGCAGCGAACTCAATACGGGCGTATTGAAATTTCTGAATTTCAATACGACCGTATTGAACTTCAATACGACCGTATTGAAGTTCAAAAATTTCAATACGGCCGTATTGCCCCTGTAGGCCGTATTGCGCCTATTCCCTATAAATATGACATCAATTGGACGTCATTCCACACTTTTTACTCAGTTTTGACTCCCTCCTTGAGTATTCTAGGGTTTTTGAGCAGTGTTCTGCCCTAGAAATCTCTCTGGGAGTCGATCCGACGAAGTTCTTGAGTCCCGAGCCATTTTGCTGGAGGATCGAACCTAGTCGAGGGGAAATCTTTTTGATTCCCTTAGTTAAAATTTTGTTCTAGGAGAGCGAGGAGCGGGCTTGTAGAGCGAGGGAACGCCAAAACGCTTCCCAGTTCTTTGCAATATATAAAAGCACGCTTCAAGAGGTTTCCCTTCAATCCTTCCTTTTACTGCTTTCTGTGTGCATATTTAAACCGTCATCATGTAGATAGTCAATTTATAATTGCTTAGAATAAATAGGGGTAATTTAGTAATTTTATACTGTTCTTTTAAAAATAATCTGTCATAGGGAACCCGAAAGGGGCGCTGTGGGGTGCTAACACCTTCCCCACGCGTAACCGACTCCCTTACCCAACTCTGGTTGTAATGGCCAAAGTTGATTTATAAAATCGATTGCCTTATCTCTTTTTCCAATGTTTTGAGTAAAACATTGGTGGCGACTCCACGAACCCTCCTTTTACGAAAACCACTAATCCATGGAGGGTCCCGCTTGGGATTAATATGGATTGGTGAGCCTTTAAATAAAATTGCTCGTTTGACGAGGTCTCAGTTTGAGAATAAGTCATTCTAGCAATCCACATTTTTTAAACAAATAAACGAGTCCAACCATCCTTCGCGAATGCCGAAAGCCCGTTTTGGGCCGGTGGCGACAGATGGCGACTCCACTGGGGAAGCTTCGAGGGTCAGTCCCATTTAGTGACAGATTATTTTTAACAAATAATAGTTAAAAATTACTTTATTACCCCTCACTTGTATGATAACATGTTTATCTATTTGGCTTTAATAACTGTTGTATTTTTAAATTTACGCAATTGTTTGAAATAAAAACTGCACACAAACCTTTGCACACAACAGTTCCCTCTATACCCGGGGGCATGAGTGATTAACCATAGGGAGTGGATGTTAGTACGGCCGGTTGTCGAATGGGTCTATAGGTGCCCGTAGACCGTTGTCGGAAAACATCACTCAAGGTGATAACCATGAACTTGAGTCCGACGGTGCGTTGGAACTTTCCATCGACCTACGACGAGAGGAATTGGGTCCCTATAATGGGGGCACCTTGGGGGCCTTGGACTAGTGAGAACAGTTAGATCCTCCTTGAATATGCACTTTTCTGCAGGAGACCCCTACCTCGTGATTCGCTCGTGACTGTTCGTGGATGAGTGAATTGTTTGTGTAAATGCTTATGTGCAATTGTTTGTGCATTAATAAATAACCTCGTGATAAGGTCTAAAAATGATCCCCATGCATAAAAAACCATGACATGAGAGGAAAGACCATGTGTGAAAATATAATAAAAGTAAGGAGCATGTACATCATTACCAATAAGACATCATGCATCCTCATAAAAACATACATTTTTAGGATCACCAATACCTCTTGACATGAGTGAAAGAGACCCATGACTATAGAGATTCTCCGTTGAGGAGAGATCATAAGTCAAGGAGGGTGGTAACACTCTATTTTAAAAAGGCAGCGCCTTAAAAATGGAGGGTTATCGAGCTCATGTCAAGAGCGTATTCATTCCATAAATTAATTAGATTAAATATTCATTTTTAGAAAGTGGCTGGTCATCTCTCTGTCCTCACACGCGCAAAGAAGATCAAGAAAATGGAAGCATTGGAGGAGCAAAACAAGAAGCTCACAACCGAGCTTTCACAGCTTAAAGAGCAAATGGCGCAGATGATGGAACTCATGCGTCATCACAACATCCATGAATCTCATCATAGTGATCATGGGTCCCATCATGAGGGAGAGGAGGAAGAGCATGAAAAAGATCCTCCAAACGCCGTACCCCTTGGGGCAGGAATTATAATAAAAGAGCCCGAGGTCTCAAAGGAACAATTCCATGCCCTCGAGGATCGGCTAAGGGCTATGGAGGGGCATGATTTTGATGTCAAAGATGCCGCCGATATGTGCTTAGTGAGGGACATTCAATTCCCTCCTAAATTTAAAGTGCCAGATTTCCCGAAGTACGTGGGATCGACTTGCCCTAAAAGTCATCTCACCATGTACTGTCGCAAGATGGCTGCATATGCCACAAATGAAAAGCTCTTGATCCACTGCTTTCAAGAGAGCTTAGCTGAAACTGCACTCAACTGGTATATGCAGCTAGATGGAAATCTAGTACACACATGGAGGCAGTTGGCCGACGCCTTCCTCAAGCGCTACAAATACAACATCGACCTAACACCCGATAGGTCTGATCTTCAAGCCTTGAGTAAAAAGAACGATGAATCCTTCAAGGCGTACGCCCAACGTTGGAGGGAGTTGGCGGCACAGATAGAGCCCCCGCTGTCGGATAAGGAGACGGTGTCCTTATTCATCAACTCGTTGACTGGTCCCTATTACGATAAAATGATAGGGAACACAACGACACTCTTCTCGGACGTCATCACCATAGGAGAAAGGGTGGAACAAGGACTTAAAAGTGGGAAGCTGGCTAAGCCTTCCCAATCATATGAAGCTAAGAAGGCCTTTGGGAAGAAGAAAGAAGGAGGAGTCAACGCTGTAACCATCGCTCCGTCTTCTTCCGCTTCGAAGTCAGGCAAATCGCAAAACAACTCTGTGAAGAAGTTTGATAGACTTCCGACCACTTACAGCGATCTCCTGCCGAAGCTAGTAGAGGCGCTGTAGACCCCTAAAATTGTCCGGGTCAGAAATAAAGCTTGAAGACTCTCGAAGACTGAAGGATAATCAGCCAGAAGGACTCCTCGAAGGCCCTAGGAGGGTTCTCTGTAGGTCCAGAGGTCTTAGAATAGTTTAAAATAAAGAAGTGGAGGGAAAAAGCCCAATACGGCCGTACTGAACTCAATACGGCCGTATTGAAGCTTCAATACGGCCATACTGAAGTCAGTACGACCGTATTGACACTTCAATACGACCGCTGCGAACTCAATACGGGCGTATTGAAATTTCTGACTTTCAATACGACCGTATTGAACCCCAATACGACCGTATTGAAGTTCAAAAATTTCAATACGGCCGTATTGGCCCTGTAGGCCGTACTGCGCCTATTCCCTATAAATATGACGTCAATTGGACGTCATTCCACACTTTTCAACATAGTTTGAACCCTCTCCTTGAGTATTCTGGGGTTTTTGAGCAGTGTTCGGCCCTAGAAATCACTCGGAGAGTTGATCCGACGAAGTTCTTGAGCCCCGAGCCATTTTGCTTGAGGATCGAACCTAGTCGAGGGGAAATCTCTTTGATTCCCTTAGTTAAAATTTTGTTCTAGGAGAGCGAGGAGCGGGCTTGTAGAGCGAGGGAACGCCAAAACGCTTCCCAGTTCATTTTTTATAAAAAGCACGCTTCAAGAGGTTTCCCTTCAATCCTTCCTTTTACTGCTTTCTGTGTGCATATTTAAACTGTCATCATGTAGATAGTCAATTCATAATTGTTTAGAATAAATAGGGGTAATTTAGTAATTTTACGCTGTTATTTTAGAAAATAATCTGTCATAGGGAACCCGAAAGGGGCGCTGTGGGGTGCTAACACCTTCCCCACGCGTAACCGACTCCCTTACCCAACTCTGGTTGTAGTGGCCAAAGTTGATTTTTAAATCAATTGCCTTATCCCTTTTTCCAATGTTTTGAGTAAAACATTGGTGGCGACTCCACGAACCCTCCTTTTATGAAAACCTCTAATCCATGGAGGGTCCCGCTTGGGATTAATATGGATTAGTGAGCCTTTTAATAAAATTGCTCGTTTGACGAGGTCTCAGTTTGAGAATAAGTCATTCTAGCAATCCACTATTTTTAAACAAATAAACGAGTCCAACCATCCTTCGCGAATGCCGAAAGCCCGTTTCGGGCCGGTGGCGACAGATGGCGACTCCGCTGGGGAAGCTTCGAGAGTCAGTCCCATTTAGTGACAGATTATTTTTAACAAATAATAGTTAAAATTACTTCATTACCCCTTGCTTGTATTATAATATGTTTATCTATTTGGCTTTAAATAACTGTTGTTTGTTTAAAATTCCGCAAATTGTTTGGAATAAATTGCACACAAACCTTTGCACACAACAGTTCCCTCTATACCCGGGGGCATGAGTGGTAATCCATAGGGAGTGGATGTTAGTACGGCCGGTTGATGGGTTTATAGGAGCCTATGAGACCGTTGTCGAAAAGCATCACTCAAGGTGATAACCATGAACTTGAGTCCGACGGTGCGTTGGAGCTTTCCATCGACCTACGACAAGAGGAATTGGGTCCCTATAATGGGGGCACCTTGGGGGCCTTTGACCAAGTGAGAACAGTTAGATCCTCCTTGAATATGCACTTTTCTGCAGGAGACCCCTACCTCGTAATTCGCTCGTGACTGTTCGTGGATGAGTGAATTGTCTGTGCATTGACTATGTGACATTGTATGAGCATACATTTGCATTCTTTAAACATACAACATTCCTAGTAAAATAAAAATAAATAGAAATAAGGATCTTCTAGTACATGGTGTTGACATCTACCCTCATCACATTCATGTAGGCAGTTTCCCTTTTCACCCAAAAAAAAAATACAAAATACAAAAAATAATATTTACCCAAACCAAGCAATATCATGCATCATGTTAGGAAAATCCCAAGAAACATGATAATGCCTAGTTAAATAAACACTATGCATGCATATTCATCTCCATCATCTCATATCATGCATTTTACTGTAGATCATGGAGGGATCTAGGGGAGTGCAAGGGCAATTGAAGAAAGTGGACTTCTTATTATACCGTGCCGAGAGGTTGGATCACCTCTGTACCTTGATGCCACGAGAGGCTCGTTTGGAGTTTGAAAAATCCTATGGACGAGTTCTCGACTTGATGAAGATTTGTGTAGATCCATCCTTTCTGAGAGCATTGGTCCACTTTTGGAGTCTCGATCTACATTGTTTCGAGTTCCCCCAGTTTGACCTAGTTCCTACTCTCGAGGAATACGAGCTCATGCTACGATGGCCCAAATCAGCTGGGGTCTATATCTTTCATGATAACCATGTGGCCGTGGAGAGAGTTGCCACTCAGGTCAAATTACCATCACGATCAGCTGCCTTGGTGGGGAACGGTAATGTTAAAGGTTGGAAGCTTGCTATGATTGAAGACCACCTTTCTTCCTTGGCTGGTGAGGGAGATTGGTTAGCTTTCAACAAGACTCTAGCATTAGCTGTATTTGGGATGATCCTTTTCCCTTTCTACGCTAACACAGTGGACCATGCTGCAATGGACGCTTTCTTCGCTTGGGACGTACACATGAAGAGTCCCGTGCCTGCCATTCTTGCCGACACCTTGCTCTCTGTTCATTTGTCTCAACAGAAGCAAGGGAAAACCATTCGATGCTGCACCTCCTTGCTGTATGTATGGGGCATTACACACTTCTATGCTTCTAGTCATATGGGGACCTTGCCCGATCCATTGAGGAGTTTCTCCAAGATCCCCGTACGCCGCCGATATGCTTCCGAATGGAAGGAAGAAATGGAACAGTGGAACATTAATCACTTCACATGGGTTTGCCCTTGGTTCCATCCGAGCCATATATTGACGAGATGCGGCAGTTATCCAAGCATACCATTGATGGGCCTCAGAGGTTGCATAGCCTACTCGCCTAAATTGGTTATGAGACAACTAATGAGGACCCAAATTATTCCTACTAAAGAGGAGCTTGGAGGGTCGTGTTTCTCCTATGATTCCGAACATCAAAGGGATATGCACTCTGTCATAAGAGCGTGGGAGAGACCAACCTATGAGGGAGATCTCGAACTTGGAAAGCCTCGGGTATCCGTCTCCATTGATTATGAGGAATGGAGGAGCAAGAGGGTGGTGCCTCAACCATCCACTTCTTGTGCAACCACAGCAACAAGGAAGGCATTGCAAGAACAAGTCGACGCCTTGACCAAAAAGCTGGAAATTATGGGAGCTCAAATGAGAGTTCTTGAAGAGAAAAATGAAGAATCCAGTTTTACTATTGACGGTCTTCAAAGGCAATGCAAGAAGAAGGACCACGAGATAGAGCGGCTCAAGGATGAGTGTGCTAACCTCAATGAGGAGACTACTCGGGCATCCAAAATGCAAAAAATTGAACCGAGTAGTCAACTCCAAGAAGTCAACGCAAAGATAGCGCACCTGGAAGCCGAACGTGCAAAGCAGGCACAGTTGATCAGGGACATGCAAGAGGACTTGCTATCGACTCGATCCGACGCACAGAAATGGCGGGAAGTCGCTCAACGACAAGCCGCAAACCTTTCCGACTTCCGCAAAAAGGAAAGGGAAGGATTGGCACGAATGGCTAAACTCCAAGAGGAGAAAGATCGAGCCGAAGACGAGCTGAACGAGCTGCAGGCCATGATCAACTATCACATTCAGAAAGCGAAGGAGGCTCAGAAGACTTGTGATGATATGAGCCAAGCCGTCCACTTGCAAGTTGAAGCAATGGCACGCCATGTTGAGGAAGCCGAAGAAGAATGGCAACGACGTATGAACCCGCCTGTGGGTTTCTACCGGCTTTTCTCTTTTTGTAAAAAATTGCTTCAAAGCATTGTATAAAAAGTTGTGCACTTTCTTCAATGAATAAAATCGAATTCTTGAGATTTATCGCCTTTGCATCTCATTAGTCATTCATTTTGCATTTATCTCTCCTAGTAATTAATAATAAAGATTAATAAAAAGAAAGAATTAATCGATGTGTATGTTCAGAATGGATCGCACGCCATTTGTGATAAAATGCAAACCAACAACTACGCAAAGCGAACACACGACGACGCCGTTGTTGGTAGTCAAGATAGAAAAAGGGGAAGGCCCCACGCCGTTAAGGATTGTCGCTCCAAGACCTTTCCCTTACGAATCAAATAAGGCTGTGCCATGGATATACGACATCCATACTTCTACCGGCAGTGATATCTCCAACATCGCTGGACTTGGGGGCATGACTAGGAGTGGCAGGATCTACACTCCCGAAGATCTGCACGATAAAGCTCCCAAGAATAAAGGAAAAGAAAAGGAGAAAACCGAGGAAGATAGAGAATCCGAGGAGGAGACTGATGAGCTGTTAAAATTCATCAAACAAAGCGAGTACTCCATTGTGGATCAACTTCACAAGACACCAGCAAAGATCACTTTGTTGTCATTGATCCTAAGCTCCGAACCGCATCGGCAAGCTCTGTTGAAGGTCTTGAACGAGGCATATGTGTCGCATACCATCTCCCAAGACAAGTTTGAGGGAATTGTTAACCACATCACGGCTAATGATCACCTCACTTTCACCGATGAAGAAATCCCCGCCGAGGGACCTAATCACAACAAACCCTTGCACATCTCTGTAAAGTGCAAGGAGTACCACATCGCAAAAGTCTTGGTGGATAACGGGTCTTCCTTGAATGTGATGCCCAAAAGAACTTTTGATCAAGTGGCAATCAAGGGAGTCCAAATGCGCCCGAGCAACATGATCGTTCGAGCTTTCGATGGTTCTAAGAGAGAAGTGGTGGGAGAAGTCAATCTTCCGATCCAAATTGGACCTACCATCTTCAACGTCGAATTCCAAGTGATGGATATTACTCCTGCATACAGCTGTCTCCTAGGCCGACCTTGGATTCATGATGCGAAAGCTGTGCCCTCTACGCTCCACCAAAAAGTCAAATTCATTGTGGGTGACAAACTGGTGACTGTACAAGCTGAAGATGACATACTCATCAGCAAGCCATCCAACATACCTTATGTGGATGCAACAGAGGAAGCTTTGGAAACCGCCTTCCAAGCATTGGAAATTGCCAATGTTGAAACGTTTCCCCGAGAAATGAAGAAGGTAGCCCATATGCTCACAAAGAACGGATACTTGCCAGGACAAGGATTGGGCAAGTACTCCCAAGGAATCCCGGAGCTACCTATTATCAAGGACAATCCGGGGAAACAAGGGTTAGGATACAACCCTGTTAAAGGTCAAAGAACGAAGAGGAATCAAGATCCTTCTCAACGTTCTTTAAGCCAGATCTTTAAGAAGGCGGATTCACAAACGTCAAGGCCGGTCGTCGTCATCAAGTGTCCTTTTCCTTCTAATAGGGATGTGTAAATTCAGTGACTATTAGAGACCACTCCTCGGGGACAGCCCGACCCCCGAGCCTCGATAGGGCACATGTTTCCATCACGATTATAATAAAATCATTCTTCATTAATTTCTTATTGATTCTTTTCTTGCTTACCATAAGATTCTAAACCACGTCATTTAACCCTGTTTGGATAAACATAAGTGAGGTTAAAATCGTCTTAATAATCAATAAACCCGCATCATTTTTATGTGGAAATGTGCATGACAGCTTGGAGCACCTTTTCTTGGCATCAATAAATGCCATCATGGATAAAGAAATCCTAAAGATAATAAGCTCGGCAGGAAACCCAAAAGGGGACCGCACAAAATAAGAACAAAAGACCCGCTAGGAATCCCACAAAAGGGTGACCTAGGCAAAAATTAGGGTTACAAAATAATGAACAAAAACAAAAGCCCGCTAAGACATCACAAATGGGTGTTTTAGGCAAAAGTTAGGGCCGTCAAAAAAGGAAAAACAAAATAAATCCATGATGGTACCATCAATCGAATTCAACAAGGGGCTCAAGAAAAGCTATCCAAGTTGTCAAAACACAATCATTAATAACGAAGATGTGCTTAACTTCATGAGTGTTTAATCGAACAAACCTAAACACAATAAGCCTGCCATTGGCCAGCCATTCTTACAAAATCCATTTTTCAAAAATAAAACAATCCCCTCTAAAACACAAACTTTTGAAAAATATACCTTTTCCTTCTTTTCTCTCTTGTCCCTAACGATTTTTGAATAATCTAGTGGAAACATGGAGATATAGTGGTCAATAAGAGGGTTGACACATCTTCTAAAGGAAGGGAGAATCATTTGGTTGATAACACCAAAAAACAAATACGCATCATTCCTCGGTTACAGAAATCGGCAAAGCACAGTCTGTCTGGAGGAATGGCAAGATCCAAACAAAGAACGCATCGATTAATTCTTTTGAAAAACTGAATCAAATAGAATTAGGTGCATCTCATTCGCATACATACATACAGATGATAGGTGTACTAGAAGACCACTTATTCTCTGTTTATCAAAAAAAAAAAAAAAAAAAAAAAAAAAAAAAAAAAAAAAAAAAAAAAACCATAAAATCAGAAAAAATCCAATACGCCCGTATTGGTATTAATACGGTCGTATTGGAGTTAACGTTAAGCACAACGTTTCAACTCCAATACGGGCGTATTAAAATCCAGTACGATCGTATTGAATCCCAATACGATCGTATTGAATCCAATACGGTCCGTATTGGTTGTAGATTTTGTACATCAACGGAAAGGCCAATACGGCCGTATTGAATCCAATACGGGCCGTATTGGCGGAATTTTGCCTATAAATAAAGGCTTCCCCTCCCTCATTTTGCATACCTTCCTTCATTCTCCACATTCCTTGCTTGTGAGTGCATTCCTAGAGAGATTATCGGAAATGGCAGAATCTTCTCGCAAAAGGCAGAGAGCCCCGGCCAGACGCGTAATGACAGACCGACACCGAGACCGTCTGCAGCTCATAGAGACGTTCACCATTGAGCCGTCAAGAGTGCTCGACTTTGAGCTTCTCCAAGCGGTGGGCTTGGAGAATGATGTCAGGAACTACTTCGACGCTATAGGATGGGGATTTGTCCTTAATCCACCATCCCAGCTATATTTGACGGCCACGAAGGAGTTCTTGGCCACAGTCGGCGTCACGGAGTCGACTAACAGCTACGGGGAGGATGTTTGCGCGGTGGATTTCTGGATGAATGAAGGATACCGCACGCTGACGTTGGACGAGTTCAACGTCCAGGCAGGGTTTTTCAGCCGCACTGATCAGCTGGCCTTCCGAGATGCCATATGTGAGTGGCCTGATCAGTGGACTCCGGTTGAGATGTGGAGTTTGCTCACTGGCCGACGGGATTATCATTCAGGGGTGAAGGGCTCCCGGCTCCCGACTGCTCTTAGGATCTGTCATAAGATCCTCACCAGTACCATTCATGGCAGGTCCAAGAGTCAGGAGTCGATTACACGACCGGATCTGCTGGCCTTATACTGCATGGCCACCGGCCGGAAGGCCAACCCTGGATATTTCTTCCTTGAGCACGTGAAGAAGTTTGGGATACGAGAGGGAGGAGAGTCCAGACAGGGGTACATCTTGGTTGCCCCACTCCTCTCACAGCTGGCGGAGACATGGGGATGTCCCGATGGTGCGGAGCCAGGGGCGTTGGCGCCAAAGTTGATTGGTGCCTCCACCCTGATTAACATGAAGATCATCGCTAGATCGCCAGGAGGGGGGTTTGTGCGAGTAGATGGCCTCGAGACCTTCGACGACCTCCTCAACAATCTCGACTTTGAGGGAGGCGACACCCCGCAGCCAGAGGCTAGCACGTCACGGTCGGACAGGGGATACTTTGACGCCCGCTTCGACACACTGCAGCAGAGCATTGACACGCGATTCGATGCTTTTCAGCAGAGCATCGACACGCGATTCGATGCTTTTCAGCATAGTGTCGGTACATGGCAGCAGAGTACCGATGCTCGACTAGATACCTTGGTGCAGGGGTTCGACAACCTCTCCGTCTGGATGCATCGCCGCTTCCCGGACTCGCCACAGGACCCGCCAGCAGAGGAGTGAAGACTGGCTTCTGTTTTAGTGCTTTTTCATGTACTAATTTGGTTGGGCTTAGCCCCATTTCCCAAATTTTTCTTGTACAAATTCATTTTTAATGAAATTTGCCACTTTTGAATTCAAAATTCTCTAGCAATTTAAATTCTGTACAGCAAAAGCCAAAAATATGAAAAAAGGCAAGATACAGAAAAAGCCAAAAAATAAAAAGGCAAGAATACAGAAGATCCGACAATCAGTTTGCACAGAATAACTGAGCCTGGAGAGGCTCGCAGAAATAATACTCCCCAGAGAAACCTCAACTCACGCTCTTGGACTCAAAATCCCCAGCAAGAGCTATCAAAGCAAAATCGTCAAAGACCCCAATGGAAGTACGATCACCCAAGCAGAATATCCAAGTCAAAGGACTGAAACTTCCTCAGTGAAGATAGCTCTCCAACTCAAGTGTTGAGTGAGGCTAAGCCTGTAGAGGCTTCCTAAATAATACTCTGGGATACATAAGATCCCCAAATCCCCAGTCGCCTACTCAAGAGGCATCCCTGCAGAAGGAGGAAAAAATAAAAAAATCAATAATCATTCCCCAAGTGGAATCTGGCTCTCAGCCAATCATTGAACGTCAAGCTGATACGCCTAGCAGAAGAGGCTAATCAAAATCAACGACAAAATCCCCCAGTGGATAACAGCCTACACGGAGGCAGCAAAATCAAAAACCAAAAGAGACACCCGAACAAGGATAACCGGGATACTCCACCAACGTTGAAAGGACGTCAGCCAATCATAAGGCACCGCTCACATCAGAAAGAGCATCTTTGTGTCTGCACCCAAAGGAATCAGAAATTCCCCAGTGGGAACCAACTACGCAATGGAAAGTTGGGACACAAGAACCTATGAGTAACTGCACATCCCCTAGACGGATCCCTGCGTTATCCAGCCCTTAGTGGCACAAAATCAAAAAACAACCGTCGAAGCAGCATCGTGGACTGTGGAGACAAAATCATCACGAATCCCTGGAAAGGAGATATTCACGCTACCCCGTCGTCACAAACACGGAGGTATGCAGCTTCCGGCTCGGACAATGAGCGAAGCTATCTCTGGAAAAGGGGTACTCACCGCTTACCGTTGTCATAAGGGTACTTAGCTTCCGGCTCGAACAAAGAGTGAAGTTAAGCCTGGAGAGACGGTACTTACAGCTTCCAGCTTGGGCAACAAGCAAAGCAAGGCCTGGAGAGGCAAAACTCACACTGCTTACCGTTGTCACAAGGGTACTTAGCTTCCGGCTCGAACAAAGAGTGAAGTTAAGCCTGGAGAGACGGTACTCACAGCTTCCAGCTTGGGCAACAAGCAAAGCAAGGCCTGGAGAGGCAAAACTCATACTGCTCACCGTCGTCACAAAGATGCTTAGCTTCCGGCTCGAACAAAGAGTGAAGTTAAGCCTGGAGAGACGGTACTCACAGCTTCCAGCTTGGGCAACAAGCAAAGCAAGGCCTGGAGAGGCAAAACTCACACTGCTCACCGTCGTCGCAAAGGTGCTTGGTTTCCGGCTCGAACAAAGAGTGAAGCTAAGCCTAGAGAGGCGGTACTCAACCATCAGCGTCATCAGAGGCGCGTTGATGTCCAACTTCCGGCTCGGGCGTCGAGTGAAGTTGGCCTTGGAGAAGGTAAACTCAGCTACCGAGGATGTCAGAAGCGCCGAGGTATGCACCCACCTGGAGAGGCTACTCAACATTTTCCCACCGGAAGACGCTACAAGTCAGAAGGTCGGCACAATACCCGGACAATTGGGTCAACTCCTTTACTTGTCAGCCGATACACCAAGAGGCCGTCCGACTAAGTAAAGGGGGGGCAGCTGTAGACCCCTAAAATTGTCCGGGTCAGAAATAAAGCTTGAAGACTCTCGAAGACTGAAGGATAATCAGCCAGAAGGACTCCTCGAAGGCCCTAGGAGGGTTCTCTGTAGGTCCAGAGGTCTTAGAATAGTTTAAAATAAAGAAGTGGAGGGAAAAAGCCCAATACGGCCGTACTGAACTCAATACGGCCGTATTGAAGCTTCAATACGGCCATACTGAAGTCAGTACGACCGTATTGACACTTCAATACGACCGCTGCGAACTCAATACGGGCGTATTGAAATTTCTGACTTTCAATACGACCGTATTGAACCCCAATACGACCGTATTGAAGTTCAAAAATTTCAATACGGCCGTATTGGCCCTGTAGGCCGTACTGCGCCTATTCCCTATAAATATGACGTCAATTGGACGTCATTCCACACTTTTCAACATAGTTTGAACCCTCTCCTTGAGTATTCTGGGGTTTTTGAGCAGTGTTCGGCCCTAGAAATCACTCGGAGAGTTGATCCGACGAAGTTCTTGAGCCCCGAGCCATTTTGCTTGAGGATCGAACCTAGTCGAGGGGAAATCTCTTTGATTCCCTTAGTTAAAATTTTGTTCTAGGAGAGCGAGGAGCGGGCTTGTAGAGCGAGGGAACGCCAAAACGCTTCCCAGTTCATTTTTTATAAAAAGCACGCTTCAAGAGGTTTCCCTTCAATCCTTCCTTTTACTGCTTTCTGTGTGCATATTTAAACTGTCATCATGTAGATAGTCAATTCATAATTGTTTAGAATAAATAGGGGTAATTTAGTAATTTTACGCTGTTATTTTAGAAAATAATCTGTCATAGGGAACCCGAAAGGGGCGCTGTGGGGTGCTAACACCTTCCCCACGCGTAACCGACTCCCTTACCCAACTCTGGTTGTAGTGGCCAAAGTTGATTTTTAAATCAATTGCCTTATCCCTTTTTCCAATGTTTTGAGTAAAACATTGGTGGCGACTCCACGAACCCTCCTTTTATGAAAACCTCTAATCCATGGAGGGTCCCGCTTGGGATTAATATGGATTAGTGAGCCTTTTAATAAAATTGCTCGTTTGACGAGGTCTCAGTTTGAGAATAAGTCATTCTAGCAATCCACTATTTTTAAACAAATAAACGAGTCCAACCATCCTTCGCGAATGCCGAAAGCCCGTTTCGGGCCGGTGGCGACAGGCGCGTCTTATAGCTTACATTCCACCAAAGAAGGTGAATCCACCCTACCCCGATTGGTACAATCCACAAGACAAATGTCTATACCACTCGGGGGCACAAGGGCATTCAACGGAGAACTGCCGAGCTCTCAAGTATAAGGTCCAAGACCTTATCGACGCTGGGTGGGTCACTTTCGATTCGACGGCGCCCGACGTGAGCAAGAATCCTCTACCGCAGCAGGAGTAGAGAGAAGGGCAAACCATGATAGGGCCCCTCCACATTTTTTTTAGGGACTCATGATCAGTACCCGAGATCATGAGGACCTTTTCATGTAAATAAAGGGTTTTGTACAGTTTTACACTCATATATCAATAAAAAGGCATCTTTCACACATTATTCTCTCATTTTGTTCTATTCTCTCTCTCTCATAAATATTAATAAACTCTAAACCTAAACAGAACCAATAAATAATTATGTCTGTGATTGCTCGCTCTGACCGGGATCCGAAAGCCGAGGGTGAATGGGTTGAGTTGGACAGTGATGAGGAGACCATCTCTCCGGATTGTCGCCACCGGCCCGAAACGGGCTTTCGGCATTCGCGAAGGATGGTTGGACTCGTTTATTTGTTTATAAAATGTGGATTGCTAGAATGACGTATTCTCAAACTGAGACCTTGTCAAACGAGCAATTTTATTAAATGATTCACCAATCCATATTAATCCCAAGCGGGACCCTCCATGGATTAGTGGTTTTCGCAAAAGGAGGGTTCGTGGAGTCGCCACCAATGTTTTACTCAAAACATTGGAAAAAGGGATAAGGCAATTGATTTTATAAATCAACTTTGGCCATTACAACCAGAGTTGGGTAAGGGAGTCGGTTACGCGTGGGGAAGGTGTTAGCACCCCACAGCGCCCCTTTCGGGTTCCCTATGACAGATTATTTCTAAAATAACAGTAAAATTACTAAATTACCCCTATTTATTATAAGCAATTATAAATTGACTATCTACATGATGACAGTTTAAATATGCACACAGAAAGCAGTAAAAGGAAGGATTTAAGAAGAAACCTCTTGAAGCGTGCTTTTATATATTGAGTAAAACTGGGAAGCTTTTTGGCGTTCCCTCGCTCTACAAGCTCGCTCGCTCCTTCCTAAAAACTTTTGACTATGGAAATCCGGAGGATTTCCCTTCGACTAGGTTCGAATCTCCAAGCTAAGTGCTCGGAATTCCAGAACTTCGTCGGATCGACTCCCAGAGAGATTTCTAGGGCAGAACACTGCTCAAAAACCCCAGAATACTCAAGGAGGGAGTCAAAACTGAGTGAAAAAGTGTGGTAGGACGTCCAAATGGCCTCCTATTTATAGGAATGGGCCTCAATACGGCCTACAGGGGCAATACGGCCGTATTGAAATTTTTGAACTTCAATACGGTCGTATTGAAGTTCAATACGGCCGTATTGAAGTTCAGAAATTTCAATACGGCCGTATTGAATTCAATACGGCTGTATTGAAGCTTCAATACGGCCGTATTGATTTCAGTACGGCCGTATTGAAGTTTCAGAAACTTTAATACGCCGTATTGAGTTCACTGTGGCCATATTGAAGCTTCAATACGGCCGTATTGGGGTTCAGTACGGCCGTATTGGGCTTTTTCCCTCCACTTCTTTATTTTGAGCTATTCTAAGACCTCTAGACCTACAGAGAACCCTCCTAGGGCCTTCGAGGAGTCCTTCTGGCTGATTATCCTTCAGACTTCGAGAGTCTTCAAGCTTTATTTCCGACCCGGACAATTTTAGGGGTCTACAGCTGCCCCCCCTTTACTTAGTCAAACGGTCTTTTGGTGTACCGGCTGACAAGTAAAGGAGTTGACCCAATTGTCCGGGTGATGTGCCGACCTTCTGACTTGTAATGTCTTCCGGTGGAAAATTGTTGAGTAGCCTCTCCAGGTTGTTGCATACCTTGGCGCTTCTGACAACCTCGGTAGCTAAGTTTAACACCAACGTGCCTCTGACGACGCTGATGGCTGAGTATTGTCTCTCCAGACCTTGAGTATTGTCTCTCCAGACCTCGAGTACTGTCTCTCCAGACTTTGTTTGAGTATTGTCTCTCCAGACTTTATTTGAGTATCGTCTCTCCAGACTCTGAGTACTGTCTCTCCAGACTTCGAGTACTGTCTCTCCAGACTCCGAGTACTGTCTCTCCAGACTTTGTTTGAGTACTGTCTCTCCAGACCTTGTTTGAGTATTGTCTCTCCAGACCTTGTTTGAGTATTGTCTCTCCAGACCTTGTTTGAGTATTGTCTCTCCAGACTTTGTTTGAGTATTGTCTCTCCAGACCTTATTTGAGTATCGTCTCTCCAGACTCTGAGTACTGTCTCTCCAGACTCTGAGTATCGTCTCTCCAGACTTTGTTTGAGTATTGTCTCTCCAGACCTTGTTTGAGTATTGTCTCTCCAGACCTTGTTTGAGTATTGTCTCTCCAGACTTTGTTTGAGTATTGTCTCTCCAGACCTTGTTTGAGTATTGTCTCTCCAGACTTTGTTTGAGTATTGTCTCTCCAGACCTTGTTTGAGTATTGTCTCTCCAGACCTTGTTTGAGTATTGTCTCTCCAGACCTTGTTTGAGTACCGTCTCTCCAGACTTCGTTTGAGTATCGTCTCTCCAGACTTTGCCTCTCAAAGATGAGGTAGTTGAGTATAGTTTGTCTCCACAGTCCACAATGCTGCTTCGACGGTTTGTTTTTCTGATTTTGTGCCGCTGAGGGCTGGATAACGCAGGGATCCGTCTAGGGGATGTGCAGTCATTCATAGGTTCTTGTGTCCCAACTTGCATTGCTTAGTTGGTACCCATGGGAATTTTTGACTCCTTGGGGTGTAGACACAGATGCTCTCTGAGTTGAGCGATGCCTTATGTTTGGCTGACGTCCTTTTGACGTGAGTGGAGTATCCCGGTTATCCTTATTCGGGTGTCTCTCTTTGATTTTCTGATTGTGTTGCCTCTGTGTAGGCTGTTATCCACTGGGGATCTTGTTGTTGATTTTGATTAGCCTCTTCTGTTAGGCGTATCGGCTTGACGTTCGATGTTTGGCTAAGAGCCGGATTCCACTTGGGGAATACTTATTGATATTTTTGATTTTCTTCTCCTTTTTGCAGGGATGCCTCTTGAGTAGGCGATTGGGGATTTGGGGATCTTATTGTGTCCCAGAGTATTATTTAGGAAGCCTCTACGGGCTTAGCCTCGCTCAGTGCTTTGAGTCGGAGAGCTATCTTCCACCGAGGAAGTGTTAAGTCCTTTGACTTGTATATACTGTTTGGATGATCGCACTTCCATTGGGGATTGCGTCGATTTTGCTTTGATAGCTCTCGCTGGGGATTTTTCCGTGAGCTTGAGCTGAGGTTCCCTCTGGGGAGTATTATTTCTGCGAGCCTCTCCAGGCTCAGTTATTCTGCATACTGTGGAGGATATGGAGTATTATTTTGGTAAGCCTCTCCAGGCTTAGTTATTTGGTACAGATTGTTTGTTGGATTTTCTATATCCTTGCCTTTTTTATTTTCGGCTTTTTCTGTATTTTGCCTTTTCTTCTGATTTTGGCTTTTTCTGTATTTTGCCTTTTTTATGTTTTTGGCTTTTGCTGTACAGAAATTAAAAGTGTTAAAGAAATTAGATTTATGAGAGAGTATTATTTCGGCAAGCCTCTCCAGGCTCAGTTATTTTGTAGGAGTATTATTTCGGCAAGCCTCTCCAGGCTCAATTATTCTGTGGGAGTATTGTTTCGGCAAGCCTCTCCAGGCTCAATTATTCTGTACGAGTATTATTTCGGCAAGCCTCTCCAGGCTCAATTATTCTGAGAGTATTATTTCGGCGAGCCTCTCCAGGCTCAGTTATTTTGAGAGAGTATTATTTCGGCGAGCCTCTCCAGGCTCAGTTATTTTGAGAGTATTCTTTCGGCAAGCCTCTCCAGGCTCAGTTATTCTGTATGATGCTGTTGATTTTCTGAATCTTTGTATTTTGCTTGCTGCTGTCATACACAAGCAATTTTCTATTTTTCTATTTTATGCGGTTGCCTCATGATAAGGTCTTTGAATGTGCAACTAATGTGTGTGTGATGCACAAATGCAATACAATTTTTTACTTTTGTTCATTTATTTAGAAAAGTGAGTGGCTCTCCCTATCCTCTTCTTCTTGGAGGACTTTCTGTCATTGACGCGAGGGAGTATTTTTGTGAGCCTTTATGCAGGAGATTATGGATTTTACAGGAACCCCTCCAATTTTCTTTTATTGACCGATTATTAATGGAATTTCGTACAATTTTATGAAAAACCAATTCAGAGGCATAATCACATGGTCAAGAAAGAAAAGAAACAAATGGATATTTTTATTGATATTCACAAGTGTTTTTACAGAAAGATATACAGAAGGAAATTTCTGAAGAATAGCTGGCCAAGGTAGGCTATACATTTTTGGCTTAAACAATTATATCTGTAATTGTCGCTCTTCCCGTTCCCCTAATCGTTTCGGGTGAGATGCCTGAGCCAGGAGTGTAGATACTGCAAGACGCTTGCTTCTAGAAGATTATCACTTGAACCGCCTTTCGGTTTTCGGTTCAAGTGATCGTTGCTTGCTTTACTTTTTGCATCTTATTCTTTTGCCCCTAATTTTTGCCTAGGACGTGTCCTAGCGGGGATAATTTTGCCTTTGTTTTGCCTAGTACCCTTGTACTGGCGGGCTTTTTGTTTTGCCCTAACTTTTGCCTAGGATGCCCTTTTTGGGTTTTCATCCTAACGGGCTGATGCAAGCAACGTCTTCAAGCATAATACTTCTTTACCACGTCAGCGTTGACTGGGTATCGAAGTTCTTCTCCATCCATGTCTATGAGGATTAATGCTCCTTTTGAGAAAGCTCGCTTTGCCACATACGGTCCTTCGTGATTTGGGGCACACTTTCCGATTTTGCCCTTTTTGAGTTGGTAGTAATTTCTTCATTACCAACTCTCCCTCATGGTAGACTCGAAGGTGGACTTTCTTGTCAAAAGCCTTTTTGATCTTCCTCTGATAGGCTTGATCATGGCATATGGCATTCAGCCGTTTCTTTTTGATAGGGTTCAACTGGTCATATTGGCTTTGAACCCATTCTGCCTCGGAAAGTTTTGTTTCCATGATTACCCTTAGATAGAGTATCTCGACTTCGATGGGTAGAACTGCCTCCACCCCATAAATGAGTGAGAATGGAGTAGCTCCTGTAAATGGACGTACTGAAGTCCTATAGCCATGAGGAGCGAAGGGTAACATCTCGTGTCAGTCTTTAAATGAGACAACCATCTTTTGCACTATTTTTTTGATGTTCTTATTGGTTGCCTCGACTGCCCCATTCATCTTTGGCCGATATGGGGAAGAGTTGTGGTGTTGGATCTTGAATTCTTGGCACAGTTCTTCCACCATTTTGTTGTTCAGATTAGATCCATTATCAGTGATGATTTATTTCTCCATGCTTCCACTAGATTATTCTAAAATCTTTTGGGACAAGAGAGAAAAGAAGGGAAAGATATTTTTGTTTTGAAGTTTGTATTTTAGAGGGGATTATTTTTCAAAAATGGTTTTTGTAAGAATGGATGGCCAAGGTAGGCTTATGTGTTTAGGCTTGCTTGATTAAACACTTATGAAGTTAAGAAAATCTTTGTTTATTGACGTTGTGATTTTGACAACTTGGATAGCTGCTCTTGAACCTTTCTTTTTGAATTCGGTTCATGTTACCATCATGGATTTCTTTTGTTTTTTGATTGTCCTTATTTTTGCCTAAAACACCCTTTTGTGGCGTTTTAGCGGACCTTTGTTTTTGTTTATTATTGTAACCCTAACTTTTGCCTAGGTCACCCTTTTGTGGGATTCCTAGCGGGTCTTTTTATCTTTAGGATTTCTTTATCCATGATGGCACTTATTGAGGCCAAGAAAAGGTGCTCCAAGTTGACACACACACTTCCACATAAAAATGATGTGGGTTTATTATTATTAAGATGATTTTAACCTCATTCATGTTTATTCAAACAGGGTT
Source organism: Cajanus cajan (assembly GCF_000230855.2). NCBI lineage: Eukaryota > Viridiplantae > Streptophyta > Magnoliopsida > Fabales > Fabaceae > Cajanus > Cajanus cajan. The sequence goes on along the minus strand of NC_138523.1, from coordinate 34,720,661 downwards.
AAAAAAAATGTGGTTTAGAATTTTATTATAAGCAAGAAAAGAAGCAATGAGAAAGAATGATTTTATTATAATCATAGTGGAAGCATGTGTCCTTATTTCATCACTGATATGGGTCCCAATGTTGACCTCTTTTATCTTTCGGCCATGCCCCAAATTCACGGTTTCGAATTTCTTGACGAGCTTCTTGATCTAGCAATCTTTGCAGATCCGGAGAAATGGTCTCCTCATCACTGTCCAACTCAACCCTTTCACCTTCGGATCCCGGTTAGAGCGAACAATTACAGACACAATTATTTTATTGGTTCTGTTTAGGTTTAGAATTTATTAATATTGATGAGGAAAGAGAGAAAAGAACAAAAGAGAGTGATGTGTGAAATGCCTCTTTAAAATGTACAAAAACCCTTATTTACATGAAAAGGTTCTCATGATCTCGGGTACTGATCATGAGTCCCTAAAAGAGAAGAAAAATATGAAGGGGCCCTATTGTGGCTTGCCATTCTCTACTCCTGCTTTGGTAGAGGATTCTTGCTCACGTCGGGCGCTGTCGAATCGAAGGTGACCCACCCAGCATCAATAAGGTTTTGGACCTTGTATTTGAGAGCTAGGCATCTCTCTGTTGAATGCCCTGGTGCCCCCGAATGGTATAAACATTTGTCTTGTGGCTTGTACCAATCGGGGTAAGGTGGGTCGATCTTCCTTGGTGGAACATGAGCTAGAAGTTTGGCTTCTACTAGCTTCGGAAGGAGATCGCTATAAGTGGTCGGAAGTTTATCAAACTTCTTCACAGGGATGAATTGCGATCTTCCTGACTTCGAAGTGGAAGAAGCCGAGGATATGGTTATAGCATTGACTCCTCCCTCATTCTTCTTCCTGAAGGTCTTCTTAGCCTCGAATGATTGGGAAGGCTTAGCTAGCTTCCCACTTTTCAATCCTTATTCCACTCTCTCCCCAATAGTGATGATGTCCGAGAAGAGTGTCGTTGTGTTCCCTATCATTTTATCGTAATAGGGACCAGTCAACGAGTTGATGAATAAGGACACCATCTCCTTATCTGACAGCGGGGGCTCTATCTGTGCCGCCAACTCCCTCCATCGTTGGGCGTACGCCTTGAAGGATTCATCATTTGTCTTACTCAAGGCTTGAAGATCTGACCTATCAGGTGTTAGGTCGATGTTGTATTTGTAGCGCTTGAGAAAGGCGTCGGCCAACTGCCTCCATGTATGTACTAGATTTCCGTCTAGCTGCATATACCAGTTGAGCGCGGTTTCAGCTAAGCTCTCTTGGAAACAGTGGATCAAGAGCTTTTCATTTGTGGCATATGCAGCCATCTTGCGACAGTACATGGTGAGATGACTTTTAGGGCAAGTCGATCCCACGTACTTTGGGAAATCTGGCACTTTAAATTTAGGAGGGAATTGAATATCCCTCACTAAGCACATGTCGGCGGCATCTTTGATATCAAAATCATGCCCCTCCATAGCCCTTAGCCGATCCTCTAGGGCGTGGAATTGTTCTTTTGAAACCTCGGGCTCTTTGATCATAATTCCAGCCCCAAGAGGTATGGCATGTGGAGGATCTTCTTCATGCTCCTCCTCCTCATGATGGGACCCATGGTCATTGTGATGAGATCCATGAATGTTATGGTGACGCATGAGTTCCAACATTTGCGCCATCTGCTCTTTGAGCTGTGAAAGCTCGGTTGTGAGCTTTTTGTTTTGCTCCTCCAATGCTTCCATTTTCTTGATTTTCCGTGCGCGCGTAAGGACAGAGAGATGACCAGCCACTTTCTAAAATGAATGTTTAGTTAGTTTATTTTATGGAATGAATACACTTTTTAACATGAGCTTGATAAACCTCCATCTTTAAGGCGCTGCCTTTTTAAGACGGAAGTTTACCACCCTTCTTTATCTATGATTTCTCCCCAACGGAGAATCTCTATAGTCATGGGTCTCTTTCACTCATGTCAAGAGGTATTGGTGATCCTAAAATGTATGTTTTTATGAGGATGCATGATGTCTTATTGGTAATGATGTACATGCTTCTCACTTTTATTATATTTTCACACATGGTCTTTCCTCTCATGTCATGGTTTTTTATGCATGGGGAATTTTTAGACCTTATCACGAGGTTATTTATTAATGCACAAACAATTGCACGTAAACATTTACACAAACAATTCACTCATCCACGAACAGTCACGAGCGAATCACGAGGTAGGGGTCTCCTGCAGAAATGGTGCATATTCAAGGTAGGTTCTAACTGTTCTCACCAGTCCAAGGCCCCCAAGGTGCCCCCATTATAGGGACCCAATTCCTCTCGTCGTAGGTCGATGGAAAGTTCCAACGCACCGTCGGACTCAAGTTCATGGTTATCACCTTGAGTGATGTTTTCCGACAACGGTCTACGGGCACCTATAGACCCATTCGACAACCGGCCGTACTAACATCCACTCCCTATGGTTAATCACTCATGCCCCCGGGTATAGAGGGAACTGTTGTGTGCAAAGGTTTGTGTGCAGTTTTTATTTCAAACAATTGCGGAATTTAAACATACAACAGTTATTTAAAGCCATATAATAAAACATATTATAATACAAGCAAGGGGTAATGAGGTAATTTTAACTATTATTTGTTAAAAATAATCTGTCACTAAATGGGACTGACTCTCGAGGCTTCCCCAGTGGAGTCGCCATCTGTCGCCACCGGCCCGAAACGGGCTTTCGGCATTCGCGAAGGATGGTTGGACTCGTTTATTTGTTTATAAAATGTGGATTGCTAGAATGACGTATTCTCAAACTGAGACCTTGTCAAACGAGCAATTTTATTAAATGATTCACCAATCCATATTAATCCCAAGCGGGACCCTCCATGGATTAGTGGTTTTCGCAAAAGGAGGGTTCGTGGAGTCGCCACCAATGTTTTACTCAAAACATTGGAAAAAGGGATAAGGCAATTGATTTTATAAATCAACTTTGGCCATTACAACCAGAGTTGGGTAAGGGAGTCGGTTACGCGTGGGGAAGGTGTTAGCACCCCACAGCGCCCCTTTCGGGTTCCCTATGACAGATTATTTCTAAAATAACAGTAAAATTACTAAATTACCCCTATTTATTATAAGCAATTATAAATTGACTATCTACATGATGACAGTTTAAATATGCACACAGAAAGCAGTAAAAGGAAGGATTTAAGAAGAAACCTCTTGAAGCGTGCTTTTATATATTGAGTAAAACTGGGAAGCTTTTTGGCGTTCCCTCGCTCTACAAGCTCGCTCGCTCCTTCCTAAAAACTTTTGACTATGGAAATCCGGAGGATTTCCCTTCGACTAGGTTCGAATCTCCAAGCTAAGTGCTCGGAATTCCAGAACTTCGTCGGATCGACTCCCAGAGAGATTTCTAGGGCAGAACACTGCTCAAAAACCCCAGAATACTCAAGGAGGGAGTCAAAACTGAGTGAAAAAGTGTGGTAGGACGTCCAAATGGCCTCCTATTTATAGGAATGGGCCTCAATACGGCCTACAGGGGCAATACGGCCGTATTGAAATTTTTGAACTTCAATACGGTCGTATTGAAGTTCAATACGGCCGTATTGAAGTTCAGAAATTTCAATACGGCCGTATTGAATTCAATACGGCTGTATTGAAGCTTCAATACGGCCGTATTGATTTCAGTACGGCCGTATTGAAGTTTCAGAAACTTTAATACGCCGTATTGAGTTCACTATGGCCATATTGAAGCTTCAATACGGCCGTATTGGGGTTCAGTACGGCCGTATTGGGCTTTTTCCCTCCACTTCTTTATTTTGAGCTATTCTAAGACCTCTAGACCTACAGAGAACCCTCCTAGGGCCTTCGAGGAGTCCTTCTGGCTGATTATCCTTCAGACTTCGAGAGTCTTCAAGCTTTATTTCCGACCCGGACAATTTTAGGGGTCTACACGGATCTGCAAAGACTGCTAGATCAAGAAGCTCGTCTACTCCAACCGAATCAAGAAGAATTGGAGACCGTGAATTTGGGGCAGGGTCAAGAATTGAAAGAGGTCAATATTGGGACCCGTATCAGTGATGGAATAAAAACGCAATTGATTCAATTGTTGAGGGAATACAAGGACGTATTTGCATGGTCGTACCACGATATGCCCGGTTTGGACTCCAACATCGTTGAACACAAGTTGCCCTTAAAAGAGGGGTTTCGACCTATTAAGCAAAAGCTTCGACGAATCAAGCCCGAATGGTCCTTAAAGATTAAGGAGGAGGTGGAAAAACAATTAGACGCGGGATTCTTGGTTGTATCCCAGTATCCCGAATGGCTGGCTAACATTGTGCCAGTCGTCAAAAAGAATGGGAAGGTTAGAGTGTGTGTTGATTATAGGGATTTGAATCATGCCAGTCCAAAGGACGATTTTCCCTTGCCACATATTGATACACTCGTGGATCACACAGCCACAAACACGCTCTATTCCTTTATGGATGGATACTCGGGATATAATCAAATCAAGATGAATATAGAAGACCGCGAGAAAACTTCTTTCATTACACCCTGGGGAACTTTCTGCTACAGGGTGATGCCTTTTGGACTTAAAAATGCGGGTGCCACCTACCAACGAGCGATGGTGACGCTATTCCACGATATGATCCACAAAGAAATTGAAGTATACGTGGATGACATGATCGCAAAGTCAAAAGACGAGATGGACCACGTCCAATATTTGAGAAAATTATTCAATCGGCTTCGTAAGTATCAGCTTAAGCTAAACCCGGCTAAGTGTACTTTCGGAGTTCGGTCGGGTAAGCTTCTTGGGTTCATCGTCAGTGAAAAAGGCATAGAGGTGGACCCCGATAAAGTAAAGGCAATAATGGAAATGCCTCCTCCTAAAACTGAGAAAGAAATTAGAGGATTCCTCGGCAGGGTGAACTACGTCGCAAGGTTCATCGCACAGTTGACTGACACGTGCAAACCGATATTCAAGCTGTTGCGCAAGAATCATTCCGAAACTTGGGATGAGAATTGTCAACGAGCTTTTGACAAGGTCAAACAGTGCTTGGCCAATCCACCAGTATTGGTGCCACCTGTCGAGGGAAGGCCATTAATCCTCTATCTGACAGTGCTTGATGAGTCCATGGGAGCCGTGCTAGGGCAACAGGACGAAACTGGAAAGAAAGAACAAGCCATCTACTACCTGAGCAAAAAGTTCCTTGATTATGAAACCCGCTACACGCCATTAGAAAAGACTTGCTGTGCGTTAGCGTGGGCAACACAAAGGCTCAGGCAGTACATGATAAGGCATACTACTTGGTTGGTTTCCAAAATGGACCCAATTAAGTACGTGTTTGACAAACCAATAATCACTGGGAAGATTGCCCGATGGCAAGTGCAATTATCAGAATTTGACATCATACATGTCACACAAAAGGCCATCAAGGGTAGCACCTTAGCTGATTACCTAGCACACGGGCCGACCAATGACTATCAATCCCTTCAGGATGATTTCCCCGATGAGCATATAATGAGTATACAACATGAAGAACCAAAAGACGATGCGTGGACCATGTATTTTGATGGAGCCTCCAACATGCTTGGACAAGGGATTGGGACAGTGTTAATCTCCCCACAAGGAAAGCATATCCCTCTAACAGCAAGACTCAATTTCGACTGTACAAATAATATGGCCGAATACGAGGCTTGCGCGTTAGGAATCCAAGCGGCTATCAACAATGGTATCCTCAAACTCAAAGTATTTGGAGATTCGGCTTTAGTCATCCATCAGCTACGAGGTGACTGGGAAGTCCGAAATCCTAAACTGATACCATATGTTGAGCATATCAAAGATTTGGCACAATTCTTCCAAAGTGTCATCTTTGAATACATTCCAAGGGAGGAGAATCAGTTTGCTGACGCCCTTGCTACACTATCATCGATGTTCGCCTTGGATAAGGAGCATGAAATGCCCATCATCAATATCCGGCGGCACGATAAGCAAGCGTTCTGCCTACTGATAGATGAAGCTGTTGACGATCATCCATGGTTCCATGACATCAAACAATATTTGTCAAAAGGGGAATATCCTGATATGGCTAGTGATAATGATAAAAAGCATATCCGAAGAAGGGCCATGGGATTTCTGTTGATTGGAGAAACCCTCTACAAAAAGAATTATGACTCGGTCTTGTTGAGATGTATAGACCAAGTCGAAGCTCAAAATGTAATCAAAGAAATACATGAGGGGGTTTTCGGTACCCATATTCCCGGGCCTGCAATGGCTAAGAAAATCCTCAGAGCAGGGTACTATTGGTCGACCATGGAAAGGGATTGTTACCAATACGTTCGGAAATGCCACAAATGTCAAACATATGCCGACAATATTCATGTCCCACCAACGCCACTCAATGTGTTGGCTTCACCTTGGCCATTTGCAATGTGGGGCATGGATGTTATTGGACCCATCGAGCCAAAAGCATCCAACGGACATAGGTTCATCCTTGTGGCCATTGACTATTTCACCAAATGGGTAGAAGCGGCATCGTATGCTCATGTGACCCGAAAGGTGGTAACGTCCTTCATCAGAAAGAATATCATATGCAGATACGGTATTCCCGACAAAATCATCACTGATAACGGATCCAATTTGAACAATAAGATGGTGGAAGAGCTGTGCAAAGAGTTCAAAATTCAGCACCATAACTCTTCCCCATATCGACCAAAGATGAATGGGGCAGTCGAGGCAGCCAATAAGAATATCAAGAAGATAGTACAAAAGATGGTTGTCTCATTCAAAGACTGGCATGAGATGCTACCCTTCGCTCTCCATGGTTATAGGACTTCAGTACGTACATCCACAGGAGCTACTCCATTCTCCCTTGTTTATGGAATGGAGGCAGTTCTGCCGGTTGAAGTCGAGATACCGTCTCTGAGAGTAATCATGGAAGCAAAACTTTCCGAGGCAGAATGGGTTCAAAGTCGACACGACCAATTGAACCTTATCGAAGAAAAACGACTGAACGCCATATGCCATGGTCAAGCCTACCAAAGGAAGATCAAAAAGGCTTTTGACAAGAAAGTCCATCATCGAGTCTACCATGAGGGAGAGCTGGTGATGAAGAAATTGCTACCGGCCCAAAAGGACAAAATCGGAAAGTGGACCCCAAATTACGAAGGACCATACGTGGTAAAGCGAGCCTTCTCCGGAGGATCATTGATTCTCACAGACATGGACGGAGAAGAACTTCGATACCCAGTCAACGCTGACGTGGTAAAGAAGTATTATGCTTGAAGACGTTGCTTGCATCAGCCTGCTAGGATGAAAACCCAAAAAGGGCATCCTAGGCAAAAGTTAGGGCAAAACAAAAAGCCCGCCAGTACAAGGGTACTAGGCAAAACAAAGGCAAAATTATCCCCGCTAGGACACGTCCTAGGCAAAAATTAGGGGCAAAAGAATAAGATGCAAAAAGTAAAGCGAGCAACGATCACTTCAACCGAAAACCGAAAGGCGGTCCGAGTGATAATCTTCTAGAAGCAAGCGTCTTGCAGTATCTACACTCCTGGCTCAGGCATCTCACCCGAAACGATTAGGGAAACGGGAAGAGCGACAATTACAGATATAATTGTTTAAGCCAAAAATGTATAGCCTACCTTGGCCAGCCATTCTTCAGAAATTCCCTTTGTAAATCTTTCTGTATAAACATTTGTGAATATCAATAAAATATCCATTTGTTTCTTTTCTTTCTTGACCTTGTGATTATGCCTTTAAATTGATGTTTCTAAAAATTGTACGAAACTCTTAATAATCGGTCAATAAAAGAAAATTGGAGGGGTTCCTGTAAAATCCATAATCTCCTGCATAAAGGCTCACAAAAATACTCCCTCGCGTCAATGACAGAAAGTCCTCCAAGAAGAAGAGGATAGGGAGAGCCACTCACTTTTCTAAATAAATGAACAAAAATAAAAAATTGTATTGCATTTGTGCATCACACACACATTAGTTGCACATTCAAAGACCTTATCATGAGGCAACTGCATAAAATAGAAAAATAGAAAATTGCTTGTGTATGACAGCAGCAAGCAAAATACAAAGATTCAGAAAATCAGCAGCATCATACAGAATAATTGAGCCTGGAGAGGCTTGCCGAAAGAATACTCTCAAAATAACTGAGCCTGGAGAGGCTCGCCGAAATAATACTCTCTCAGAATAATTGAGCCTGGAGAGGCTTGTCGAAAGAATACTCTCAAAATAACTGAGCCTGGAGAGGCTCGCCGAAATAATACTCTCTCATAATAACTGAATTTAATTTAAATTCTGTACAGCAAAAGCCAAAAACATAAAAAAAGGCAAAATACAGAAAAAGCCAAAAAATAAAAAAGGCAAGGATACAGAAAACCCAACAATCAGTTTGCACAGAATAACTGAGCCTGGAGAGGCTTGCCGAAACAATACTCCTCATCCCCCAACTGTACAGAATAATTGAGCCTGGAGAGGCTCACAGAAATAATACTCCCCAGAGAAACCTCAACTCACGCTCTTGGACTCAAAATCACCAGCAAGAGCTATCAAAGCAAGATCGACGACATTCCCAATGGAAGCACGATCACCCAAGCAGAATATCCAAGTCAAAGGACTTAAACTTCCTCAGTGAAGATAGCTCTCCAACTCAAGTGTCGAGTGAGGCTAAGCCTGTAGAGGCTTCCTAAATAATACTCTGGGATACATAAGATCCCCAAATCCCCAGTCGCCTACTCATGAGGCATCCCTGTAGAAGGAGAAAAAAATAAAAAAATAAAAAAAATCAATAATCATTCCCCAAGTGGAATCTGGCTCTCAGCCAATCATTGAACGTCAAGCTGATACGCCTAACAGAAGAGGCTAATCAAAATCAACGACAAAATCCCCCAGTGGATAACAACCTACACAGAGGCAGCAAAATCAGAAAACCAAAAGAGACACCCGAACAAGGATAACCGGGATACTCCACCAACGTCGAAAGGACGTCAGCCAATCATAAGGCACTGCTCACATCAGAAAGAGCATCTTTGTGTCTGCACCCAAAGGAATCAGAAATTCCCCAGTGGGAACCAACTACGCAATGGAAAGTTGGGACACAAGAACCTATGAGTAACTGCACATCCCCTAGACGGATCCCTGCGTTATCCAGCCCTTAGTGGCACAAAATCAAAAAAAACAACCGTCGAAGCAGCATCGTGGACTGTGGAGACAAAATCATCACGAATCCCTGGAAAGGAGATATTCACGCTACCCCCGTCGTCACAAACACGGAGGTATGCAGCTTCCGGCTCGGGCAATGAGCGAAGCTATCTCTGGAAAAGGGGTACTCACCACTTACCGTTGTCACAAAGGTACTTAGCTTCCGGCTCAAACGAAGAGTGAAGCTAAGCCTGGAGAGACGGTACTTACAGCTTCCAGCTTGGGCAACAAGCAAAGCAAGGCCTGGAGAGGCAAAACTCACACTGCTCACCGTCGTCACAAAGGTGCTTGGTTTCCGGCTCGAACAAAGAGCGAGACTAGGCCTGGAGAGGCAAAACTCATACTGCTCACCGTCGTCACAAGGATACTTAGCTTCCGGCTCGAACAAAGAGTGAAGCTAAGCCTGGAGAGGCGGTACTCAACCATCATCGTCATCAGAGGCGCGTTGATGTCCAACTTCCGGCTCGGGCGTCGAGTGAAGTTGACCTTTTGAGCAGTGTTCTGCCCTAGAAATCTCTCTGGGAGTCGATCCGACGAAGTTCTTGAGTCCCGAGCCATTTTGCTGGAGGATCGAACCTAGTCGAGGGGAAATCTTTTTGATTCCCTTAGTTAAAATTTTGTTCTAGGAGAGCGAGGAGCGGGCTTGTAGAGCGAGGGAACGCCAAAACGCTTCCCAGTTCTTTGCAATATATAAAAGCACGCTTCAAGAGGTTTCCCTTCAATCCTTCCTTTTACTGCTTTCTGTGTGCATATTTAAACCGTCATCATGTAGATAGTCAATTTATAATTGCTTAGAATAAATAGGGGTAATTTAGTAATTTTATACTGTTCTTTTAAAAATAATCTGTCATAGGGAACCCGAAAGGGGCGCTGTGGGGTGCTAACACCTTCCCCACGCGTAACCGACTCCCTTACCCAACTCTGGTTGTAATGGCCAAAGTTGATTTATAAAATCGATTGCCTTATCTCTTTTTCCAATGTTTTGAGTAAAACATTGGTGGCGACTCCACGAACCCTCCTTTTACGAAAACCACTAATCCATGGAGGGTCCCGCTTGGGATTAATATGGATTGGTGAGCCTTTAAATAAAATTGCTCGTTTGACGAGGTCTCAGTTTGAGAATAAGTCATTCTAGCAATCCACATTTTTTAAACAAATAAACGAGTCCAACCATCCTTCGCGAATGCCGAAAGCCCGTTTCGGGCCGGTGGCGACAATGGGTAGCTCCGGAATTCCTTGGGAGTCCTTGCCAAGTCCTTGTCCCGGCAAGTATCCATTCTTGGTGAGCATATGGGCTACCTTCTTCATTTCTCGGGGAAATGTCTCAACATTGGCGATCTCCAATGCTTGGAAGGCGGTTTCTAAAGCTTCCTCTGCTGCATCCACATAAGGTATGTTGGATGGCTTGCTGATGAGTATGTCATCTTCAGCTTGTACAGTCACCAGTTTGTCACCCACTATGAACTTGACTTTCTGGTGGAGCGTAGAGGGTACAGCTTTCGCATCATGAATCAAAGGTCGGCCAAGGAGATAGCTGTATGCCGGAGTAATGTCCATCACTTGAAATTCGACGTTGAAGATAGTGGGTCCAATTTGGATTGGAAGATTGATTTCTCCCACTACTTCTCTTTTAGATCCGTCGAAAGCTCGAATGATCATGTTGCTCGGGCGCATTTGGACTCCCTTGATTGCCACTTGATCGAGCGTTCTTTTTGGCATCACGTTCAAGGAAGATCCATTATCTACCAAGACTTTAGCGATGTGATACTCCTTGCACTTTACAGAGATGTGCAAGGGCTTGTTGTGATTTGGTCCCCCAGCGGGGATTTCCTCATCGGTGAAAGTGAGGTGATCATTAGCCGTGATGTGACTAACAATCCCCTCAAACTTGTCTTGGGAGATAGTGTGCGACACATATGCCTCGTTCAAGACTTTCAACAGAGCTTGTCGATGCGGTTCGGAGCTTAGGATCAACAACAATAGGGTAATCTTTGCGGGCGTCCTATGAAGTTGATCCACGATGGAGTACTCGCTCTGTCGGATATACTTTAACAGCTCGTCAGTCTTCTCCTCGGATTCTTTATTTTCTTCGGTTTTCTCCTTTTCTTTTCCTTTATTCTTAGGAGCTTTATCGTGAAGATCTTCGGGAGTGTAGATCCTGCCACTCCTAGTCATGCCCCCAAGTCCAGCGATGTTGGAGATATTGTTGTTGGCAGAAGAGTGGATGTCGTATATCCACGGCACAGCCTTATTTGATTCGTAAGGGAAAGGCCTTGGAGCGGTGATCCTTAATGGTGTTGGACCTTCCCCTTTGTTTGTCTTGATTACCAACAACGGAGTTGACGTGTGTTCGCTTGGCGCGGTTGTTGGCTTACACTTGATAACGAACGGCGTGCGATCCATTCTTTGAACATACGCATCGATTAATTTTTTCTTTTTATTAATGTTATTAATGGATTACTAGGAGAGATGTATGAAATGAATGACTCCTAGATCCCTCCATGATCTATATGCATGATATGAGATGATGATGTTGAATATGCATGCATTGTGTTTATTGAACTAAGCATTATCATGTTTTCGGGATGTCCCTAAGATGATGCATGATATTGCTTAGTTTTGGGTAAATATCATTTTTCTTTGTTTTTTGAATATATATTTTTTTATATTTTTAGGGTGAAAAGGGAAACTACCTATATGAATGTGATGAAGGTAGATGTTAACACCATGCAATGGAAGATTCTTATTCCTATTTATTCTTATTTTAAAAGAATAGGAATGTTGTATGTTTAAAGAAATGCAATGTATGCTCATACAATGTCACATAATCAATGCACAAACAATTCACTCATCCACGAACAGTCACGAGCGAATCACGAGGTAGGGGTATCCTGCAGAAAAGTGCATATCCAAGGTGGATCTAACTGTTCTCACCGGTCTGAGGCCCCCAAGGTGCCCCCATTATAGGGACCCAATTCCTCTCGTCGTAAGCCGATGGAAAGCTCCAACGCACTGTCGGACTCGAGTTCATGGTTATCACCTTGAGTGATGCTTTCCGACAACGGTCTACGGGCACCTATAGACCCATTCGACAACCGGCCGTACTAACATCCACTCCCTATGGCTTACCACTCATGCCCCCGGGTATAGAGGGAACTGTTGTGTGCAAAGGTTCGTGTGCAGTTTGTATTTCAAACAATTGCGGAAAATTAAACAAACAACAGTTATTAAAGCCAAATAAATAAAGCATGTTATCATACAAGTAAGGGGTAATAAAGTAATTTTAAACTATTATTTTAAAAATAATCCATCACTAAATGGGACTGACTCTCGAAGCTTCCCCAGTGGAGTCGCCATCTGTCGCCACCGGCCCGAAACGGGCTTTCGGCATTCGCGAAGGATGGTTGGACTCTTTTATTTGTTTAAAAATATGGATTGCTAGAATGACTTATTCTCAAACTGAGACCTTGTCAAACGAGCAATTTTATTAAAAGGCTCACCAATCCATGTTAATCCCAAGCGGGACCCTCCATGGATTAGCGGTTTTCATAAAAAGGAAGGGTTCATGGAGTCGCCACCAATGTTTTACTCAAAACATTGGAAAAAGAAGTTTAAGGCAATCGATTCAAAAATCGACTTCGGCCATGACAACCAGAGTCGGGTAAGGGAGTCGGTTACGCGTGGGGAAGGTGTTAGCACCCCACAGCGCCCCTTTCGGGTTCCCTATGACAGATTATTTCTAAAAATAATAGTGCGAAATTACTAAATTACCCCTATTTATTCTAAACAATTATAACTTAACTATCTACATGATGACAGTTAAATATACACACAGAAAGCAGTAAAAGGAAGGATTTAAGAAGAAACCTTTGACGCGTGCTTTTATATTCAAGTAAAACTGGGAAGCTTTTTGGCGTTCCCTCGCTCTACAAGCCCGCTCGCTCCCTCCTAGAAAATTTTAACTATGGAAATCCGGGGGATTTCCCTTCGACTCAGTTCGAGACTCAAGCAAAAAGCTCAGAACTCGAGAACTTTGTCGGATCAACTCTCCGAGTGATTTCTAGGCAGAGCACTGCTCAAAAAAACCCAGAATACTCAAGAAGAGGGTTAAAACTCAGTGGAAAAGTGTCGAATGACGTCCAATTGACGTCATATTTATAGGGATGAGGCGCAATACGGCCTCTGGGGGTCAATACGGTCCGTATTGAAGTTTTGAACTACAATACGGCCGTATTGAATTCAATACCGTATTGAAGTTCAAAAAACCTCAATACGGCCGTATTGAGTTCAGTGCAGCCGTATTGAAGTTCAGTGCAGCCGTATTGAGTTCAGTGCAGCCGTATTGAAGTTCAGAAACTTCAATACGGCCGTATTGAGTTCAGTGCGGCCGTATTGTAGTTTAAAATGTTCAATACGGCCGTACTGAACTTTTGGGAGGCCGTATTGGGCTACATTCCCTCCACTTTCTTATTTTTTGCTACTCTAAGACCTCTAAACCTACAGATTGTCATCCCACGGTCTTCTAAGAGTCCCTTTGGCTGACTTTCCTTTGATCTTCGAGAGTCTTCGAGTCTTATTTCCGACCCGGACAATTTTAGGGGTCTACAGTTTGGTAGCAAACTTTAATGACATTGCCGATGAGATAAATGATGTAGATCAGCTGCTTCATTATGCTAGAGCCTGGATATTACATTTTCTAGGAGGACTGCTTGTTCCCGATACATCTTCCTGCTTTGTGTCATTAAGGTGGTTGGTGTTTTCATGCGACTTTCAAATTACAAGGACATATGCATGGGGTGCAACTGTGCTTGGATGTTTGTATCGCAATTTATGCACCTCAACTGATTACAAAACCCCAAATTGTGGTGGATTTACACTTTTATTACAACTATGGGCATGGGAATGATTCCCAACCATTCTCTCTTCACCATTGCCACCTATTCCTCCAGGCATTCCTATTGGTTTAAGGAATGACAAATTTGAAAGTTTAAATTTTGACAATTAATCAATTAATTTAACATAATTTAATTGTTTACAAAAAAAAAATTTCAGGTGGTCAAACACAGCCACAAAAATAAGTATGAGCGATGATATTAAATTTTATCGCAAATACTTTGATCGTACTACTAGGAAATCTGTAAGTAATTTACATTTTGGGGTTTTATAAATAAATTATCTAAATTATTTGTATTTTAATATATACTAATTAAAAAATAAATTTTACAGATTATTTGGCAACCATATCCGCCTATTGAACAGATGCACGGTGACTGCACACAGGGGATCCGTATTTGGGGTTCTGTAATCCCATTACTTTCCCTATGTATTTGTGAATGGCATCAGCCAGATAGGGTGATGAGGCAATTTGGTTGTCAACAACCAATTCCAAATCCTCCGATGACTCCTGCTAATGTGCATGCATTGACCCTAAGCGGTAAGGCTGAAGATGATTGGGCTATAATATTAAGTGCAGCACTAGAGCACTGGGGAAATCGATATGCATATCACTTTGCACCTACTCCTTCACAGGTCAGACTATTAGGTCCAAATTCAGAATACATGAGGTGGTACCGTAGAAAAGGGAAGTTGTACATTGATCCGGAAGAAATTAAAGACTCAATTATGGTATGCGCACATTAGTAATTAAATTTTAATACATTTTTTTGGAAAAATATAAAGTTATAAATTATTTATTTGATTTGTTCTATATGTAGGGAGATGTAACAAAATGTTTGGCATACTTGACATCTCCTAATGGCCGAGAAGAATTTTCACTGGAATCAGTCACAAAGCAAACTCAGCGATTATTATCCATATCTGATGACTTTGTAGAACATTTTGTTGAGCCAGCTGAGGCAGCACCCTCTCCTTCTGAGTCATATGAGTTGGGGACATTCAATGTTCCTCCATACTCTAGGGAGGCTGAAGGATTATCGCGATGAAGAACGACAATTGTGGCTATGGATCACACATACCCTACATTGCCAGAAAGACCAGCAGGGATGTACTATGTTCCTTCACAAGATGCCAGTTATCCTTCTCAATCACAAACTACATATTGGTACACACCACCACGCCCACCAGGTTTTAAGACATCAGTTCCGATGACAACAACAGACATTTGTGAGTCACTTGGTTTAGAGTCGACGCCTGTACCATCACTCGAACCCTTTATCTCAACAGAAATGATGGATGATATATTTGGACAATCTCCTTTTCTAACTCCACAACCAAGTGTGGCACAGGATGATACACAACAGAGTCAGCCAGAACCTTTTCATATTCCATATGATGATGATTATATCACCCGTACTTATACATCAAGTAATATAATATTTTATTATTTTGTTCTTTATTTTCTTATTATAATTATTATTAATAATTTAAATTTATCTATTAAATTTGATGTTACAAGGGTTGATTTGCGACCATAATTTTCTGTGGAGGCTAGTCATCC
The DNA here is from genome assembly GCF_000230855.2 of Cajanus cajan. Lineage (NCBI taxonomy): Eukaryota > Viridiplantae > Streptophyta > Magnoliopsida > Fabales > Fabaceae > Cajanus > Cajanus cajan. The sequence continues at coordinate 34,705,011 of NC_138523.1, read as the reverse complement.
ACCATCGCAGCCACAACAATTACGTGTTTGGAGGAATCCTCAAAGGGTAGCAAGAGAAAGACCACGACGATGTATTCTGACTCTTGGTAGTATTAGAGGTCATAATCATGATAATGAGGAAGATGAAGAAAATGATGAGTAGACATTGTATAATTATGAATAATGACATTAACTTTCACAAAATTCTAAACATGCTAAAAACTTTTAGACTAATCATCACGGTTAGATATTGATGGACAAATGCGCCTGTTGTGACCTTCATATTTACATATGCTACATTTTTGTCATCGTTGTGAACTTTCAACCCAGTCCATTTCGTTTCTAATTCTTGTTGATTTTGGTCGCCCTTTCCCATGCACAGATGTTGGATCTGGGATAAGTATCCAATCCTCATCACTTGGAAGGATTAAGTCTTCATTTTTGATTGGTTCCCAAAGACCAGAGTATGCTTTTAAAACATAATCAGTTGTATAAAATGGATCTATGAACTAGTAGTAATCAATGCTAACAACACCACATGCAACTATAACATGAGAACAAGGATAATGAAATGCTATAAACTTTCCGCATTGACAGTATCGTTCCTTTAAATTGACTACCCATTTCTTTCCCCCTGTTTGTCTTACTAGATCAAATGCCTCTTCAACCTCAAATTTTGAAGATTGAATGTCATATTTACATACTTGGTGGGAACAAGCCTCTTCTTGATTTTTTTGTAAAGCTTAAACCAATTTTGAAACGAAAACTTTCCCTGATGAAACATCAGCTAAAGCACGACTACCACGATTACTAAAATACTCAACGCACTTGGTATAAGTCGATCAAACTAATGCAGTGATAGGCAGATTTCTACAATCCTTGAATACCTTATTAACACATTCAGACAAATTTGTTGTCATGTGATCATATCTCCAACTATCTGCATCATATGCCATGGTCCATTTTTCTTTTGATACTCCTCTTATCCACCTTTCAACATCAGGGCTAGATTGACAAAACTTTTCCAAATTACGATAAAAAATATGTCTACATGGTGTATACCCTGCATACATATTATGAATAATGCACAATTAAAATAATGAATTTACAAATAACTTCAAAATAAGTTTTCTTACCTAACTTCACAAGCTGTTGTTTTAGTTTCACATCCTTGAATCGATTATCAAAATTACTCGCAATGTGCCTAATGCAATACTTGTGATATGCATTTGGCGGTCTCCAACCAAGTGCCTGATGAGGTTCCACTTGGTGAATCCTCAATGAACACATTCAAATCCTTCTCGGTTCCTTGGAAATATGGCAAGGAAGGAAGCTCCAAGAAGCATCAATGTTACCTAAGCTTGACCATGCCAAGTCCGGAAGAAGAAAGGGATAACCTAGCTCTACAAAGAGAGGAGCTCAAGGAGGGTAGAGGTAGGCTATGAGTGACTTTCGGAGGGAGAGAGTTCAATGTGAGAAATCTCATTCATAAATCCAAAAGTGAGGTACATGGCTCGGTCATATGAATTTATAAGAGTAAATTAGGTTTAGGTAACCATGGGTTAGCCTAAGGTTAAGTGAAACCATGGTATGGTTCACTTAACTTTAGGCGCCCAAAATTTGAATTCAAAATTCAAATTTTGGTGCCTTAAACCGGATCACCCATGTGCAAGCTCATTTGAAATGTAATTAGAGTTCCATTTGAGTTGCATTTCGGATCACACCATGTGCATGTGTTGCACATGGCCGAAATGCACACCAAATGTGATTCTAATTACATTCTAATGTAACTACACATGTAACCTAAATAACCCTAAATTCAAATGACCTCTAAATGAAAAAGCTAAGCTACATGGCCGGAAATACAAGGCCCAAAAGAAATACAAGGCACTAAGGCCCAATCCTATACTAACCCTAATCTAATGGGCTTGAGACAAAGCCCAACAAAATAAAGTGGTGGGCTTTCCTTGGGCTTGGGCCCACTCTTCATGTATCATCCTTGCCATAGCCCTAGTAGTTGGGCCCTTAGCCCATGGGCCTCCTCCATCATCCCCTCCCTCTTGAAGAGGATTTGTCCTCAAATCCAAAGCATCCTCCTCTTGGGTAGCTAGTCCTGTAAAAAGAGACAAGTCAGAAACATTGAAACTAGAACTAACACCATACTCAGAAGGGAGATCTAGGACATAGGCATTATTATTGATTTTCTTAAGGATTTGGAAAGGACCATCCCCTCTAGGACTAAGTTTTGACTTTCTTTTGGAAGGAAACCTATCCTTCCTAAGGTGTAGCCAAACCCAGTCACCTTCCTTGAAGATAACCTCTTTCCTACCCTTATTATTATATTTTTGGTATTTTTCTGTTTGGGATTGAATATGATCTCTAACCCTTTCATGTAATTTCTTGACAAACTCAGCCCTAGATGTGCCTTCTTTATGAATAAAGGAAACAACATCGGGAAGAGGTAATAAATCCAATGGAGTAAGAGGATTAAAGCCATAAACAATCTCAAATGGAGACATGTTAGTGGTCTTGTGAACCACCCTATTGTAGGCAAACTCCACATGAGGAAGATAGTCATCCCATGACTTCTTATTGCCTTTGAGGATTGCCCTCAACATAGTCCCTAGAGACCTATTTACTACCTCAGTTTGCCCATCAGTTTGGGGATGACATGTGGTAGAAAATAGTAGTTTAGTTCCTAACCTGGCCCAAAGAGTTTTCCAAAAATGGCTTAGGAACTTAACATCTCTATCTGAGACTATAGTTTTAGGTAACCCATGTAGTCTCACAATTTCTTGAAAGAATAATTTAGCAATGTTACTTGCATCATCCACTTTGTGGCAGGGAATGAAGTGTGCCATTTTGCTAAAACGGTCCACAACCACAAAGATGGAATCCTTTCCTCTTTGGGTTCTAGGCAATCCAAGGATAAAATCCATGGAAATGTCTACCCAAGGAGAAGAGGATATGGGCAAGGGGGTGTAGAGCCCATGAGGTTTTGTGGTAGACTTTGCTTGTAAACAAGCAATGCAACTACTACAAAACCTTTGGACATCTCGTTTCATATGAGGCCAAAAGAATTTCTCTCTCAAAAGTGAAAGAGTTTTCTCAATTCCAAAATGCCCCATGAGCCCACCCTCATGGCTCTCCCTAACCAAAAGTTTTCTAATAGATCCTTGGGGTATACAAAGTTTGTTTTCTTTAAAAAGAAACCCCTTAGAAATATAGTAACCTTGGTAAGGTTTTTGAATACATAAAGAATAAAAGTTAGCAAAATCAAGGTCTTTCTCATACAACTCCTTGATGTCATCAAACCCTAGTATTTGAGAACCTAGGGTGTTCAATAAAACATGTCTTCTTGACAAAGCATCAGCTACTACATTTGTAGAGCCCTTTTTATATTTGATGACATAAGGAAATTGTTCTAAATACTCAACCCATTTTGCATGCCTGTTATTTAATTTATGTTGACCCTTCAAATATTTAAGTGATTCATGATCACTATGTATGACAAATTCCTTGGTCACAAGATAATGTTCCCAAGTTTGAAGGGCACGAACTAAAGCATATAACTCCTTGTCATAGGTAGGGTAGTTCAAGGCAGCCCCATGAAGTTTTTCACTGAAATAAGCTATAGGGTGGCTACCTTGTAACAACACAGCTCCTATGCCAAGTCCTGAAGCATCACATTCTAGCTCAAAGGTTTTAGAAAAATCAGGCAAAGCTAGAACAGGTGCTTGAGTAAGTTTATGCTTTAGATCTTGAAAAGCTAAGTTATGTTTTTCCTTCCATTCAAAGACCACATCCTTCTTCACCAACTCATTGAGAGGTGAAGCTAATGTAGAGAAGTTAGGAACAAATCTCCTATAAAAGCTTGCCAAACCATGGAAGCTCCTAACTTCACTTACATTAGTAGGAATAGGCCATTCTTGGATGGCTTTGATTTTCTCGGGGTCGACATGAACCCCATTTTTGCTTACCACAAACCCTAGAAAAATAACATTATCTACACAAAAAGTGCACTTGTCCACATTGGCAAACAAGTGATTGTCTCTAAGGACAAAAAAGACTTGCCTTAGGTGATCAACATGATCACTTAGACATTTGCTATAGATTAAGATATCATCGAAATAAACAACTACAAACCTACCAATGCAATCCCTAAGGGCACAATTCATCAACCTCATGAATGTGCTAGGTGCATTAGTAAGCCCAAATGGCATTACTAACCATTCATATAATCCAAACTTAGTCTTAAAAGCGATTTTCCACTCATCACCTTCTTTGATTCTAATTTGGTGATATCCACTCTTAAGATCTACCTTGGAAAATATGGATGACCCATGCAATTCGTCAAGCATGTCATCAAGCCTAGGAATTGGGTGCCTATATTTTATGGTGATGTTGTTGATGGCTCTACAGTCACAACACATCCTCCATTTTCCATCTTTTTTTGGCACCAAGATGACAGGTACAGCACAAGGACTTAAACTCTTTTGAATCCAGCCCTTTTCCAACAATTCTTGTACTTGCTTCTCTATCTCCCTGGTTTCTTGTGGATTAGTCCTATAGGCTGGTCTATTCGGAAGACTAGCCCCAGGCACAAGATCTATTTGATGTTCTATTCCCCGAAAAGGAGGAAGTCCAATTGGGCCTTCCTTTGGAAATATATCATCAAATTCTTTTAAAAGATTTTTAACCACAAGAGGTAGAGAAGTTTCCAAAGAAGATGTGGCAGTGCAAGTTAATGTTCCTCTACACATGAGGTTATGAGAAGATGGTTCAATAAAGAGAGAAGTTTTGTGTAAAGGTTTTGGTTGAAAACTCTCTTCTTGAACTATCTCTAGAGAGGGAACATTAATCTCTCTAGAATCCTCTTTTTCATCAATTTTTAGAAGTTTTTTTTTTTTCAACCTTTTTTTGTTTTCCTTTTTCTTGCTCACGTTTGGCCTTCATTTGTACTTGATCTTCTATCACTTGTGAAGGTGACAAAGGATGAAGCACAAACTTTTTACCCTTATGAGTGAAAGTTATTTTATTAGTTAGGCCATCATGATGAGTTTGTTTATCAAATTGCCATGGCCTACCCAATAAAATATGACAAGCCTCCATAGGAACTACATCACATTTAGCTTTATCTTGATAGTTCCCTATAGAAAACTCTACTTCCACTTGTTGGTTGACCACCATATCCCTATCATCATTAAGCCAATGAAGTTGATAAGGTTTTGGGTGGGGAGTGGTAGTCAAACCCAACTTTTCAACCATCCTAGTGCTACAACAATTGCACCAAGATCCACTATCCACTATGAGAGAACAAGCTTTGTTTGAAATATTACATCTTGTATGAAAGATGTTCTCTCTTTGGGATTGTGTATCACTAGGTTGGTTATTGAGGACCCTTCTCATCATAAGAAGTTCTCCATTATAAGGATAAGTGACCTCACATGATTCTCCTTCACTTGCTTCTTCTTCATCCTCACTTGAAGATGAAGAAGCAGTAGCTGCATCTTGGCTACTATAAATGTCTTGGCCCCTTAAAATCATCACTTTTTTGTTAGGGCATTGAGAAGCAATGTGGCCTCTCCCAAGACACTTAAAGCATTTTATGTCACTAGACTTGGTGCTAGTGTATGAGGTGTTTGTTTTTTTATCTTTTTCTTTACCTTTATCTAGATTTTTGGAGGAAGAAGTATTTTTCTTGTCAAAATCATTTTTCTTACCCTCCCTCTTGTTGTTATCCTTAGAAAAAGAAGATGAGTATGAGCTTACTTTAAAACCTTTTCGTAAATTTTGTTGTTCAACCTTTATGCAAAGTTGAACCAAATCATCCAAATCCCTATAAGGGAGAAGCTCAACCTTATCTCTTATTTCATAGGATAATCCACTCAAAAACCTAGCAATGGTAATATTTTCCTCTTTTCTAATGCCAGCCCTCATGATGTACAACTCCATCGTTTGTCTATATTCTTCCACAGTCATATTTTTTTGATGGAGTCTTTGGAGCTTGTTGATAAGCTCCCTAGTGTAGTAAGAGGGTATATGCCTCCTCCTCAAGGCACTCCTTAATTCATTCCAATATTGAATTGGAGGTTCATTATGGAGACGCCTATCTCTCACAAGAGAGGTCCACCAATACATGGCATGACCTTGAAAACTCAAAGTGGCTAGGGAAACTTTTCTTTCTTCACTTACTTGGTGGCAAGTGAAGATTTGTTCTACTTTCATTTCCCAGTCTAGGTAACCCTCCACATCATCTTTTCCATGAAAATAAGGGAGATCTACCCTAGATTCCCTTTTCTTGGAGTTCCTATGGATTCTCCTAGGAGGTGGTTGATAATGATCTCCTAAAGCTAGGCTGTTATGTATTGACTCTCCTAGTGTGGAACTATGAGCGTAGGAACTATGTTGACCATGGTGATGTTTTCTTTTATCTTTCTCCTTTAATAAACGAATTTCCTCCTCCATTAGAGCAAATTGAGCTTCTTTTTCAAGTTTTTGTTGTAATTCTTGCTCTTTCCATAGTTTTAGTGATCTTAATTCACGTGACAATTTAGTAAAACTTTTGTTGTCACTTGAATTAGTATCACTATGAGGAGTAGAAAATTCTTCCATTATAGGTGAAAGATTATTTTTTATGAATGAACTTTGAAAAGCAATTATTTTTATGCAAGGTTAAGACTAAGTACTTAGAGGATTATGTATACAAATTGAAATTTGGAGGGAGGTGAGCTACTAAGAGCCACTTAAAAACCAAGCCTCTTCAAGTAAAAATTACTAATCCCCTTTGTAGTTAATCTCTACCAAATTCTTTTCAATGAAAATGATTTTTGATGTTTTTTTGTGATTTATGACAAACTAGACGTATGAAAGCAAATAAAAACAAGTATTAAGCAACAAATTAAACTACCTAAACGTGTCCTAGGGTGAGAGCTTGAGAGATATCAAAGATCAATCAAGGACCACTCCCACCAAGTACTAACGAAAATTGTCTAACTAAGGAGAGATGGTTGTGTACCAAAGACACTTCCAAGACACTCCTTGAAATGGCCAAATACAAGGTAATTACAAAGCTAAACAACAATGAAACAAGTGGCTTTTTAAGAGAAATTAAAACAGCCACCAAAAATTAGTGAGGAATTAGTGACCAAATTTTGCAACAAAATTCAAATTAGTAAGGAAAAAAGTGGTCTCTAATCCGTCACTAATGCTCTGTTTTTTTTTTTTTTAAATTCAAATACAATTTCCAATTGATTCTCCAAGAGGTCTTCACGGGAATTCTGGTCCAGCAACTTCAAAAAAAATTCAGCCACAAGTGTTTGGTGTTTGATCTTTTGAATTTTGATAGCCAAATCCGAGAGTCTCCTTTTTCCTTTCCTCCTCCTTTTCTTAGTCCTCTTTTGATGACCCTTGTAGAACTAGCTTCTAAGGAGATAGGCTAGGTCAAGCATAGGTCACATTTGAGTTCCATAATGAATACAAACAGCAAAGGTATTTAAGAGTTAAAGAAAACAAGATTAGAGTAGGAGAAGATAATATGGATGACAATAGACAAGATTAGGCTAGGTCAAGGAAGAATAACCCTAAGAAAAAGGTTCTAGAATTGATTTATAAAACCAAAACACTCAAGAAGAATGTGAGCTGAAAATTTTAAGGTGCAATTTCACATCCAAACCGAGAAGACAACAATGTAGATTCAACTCCTTAATTGGCTTTTTCCTTTCAAATTTAGGTTTAGCACTTCTTTTTTTTTTAATCAAATTTCTTTTGCATATTTTTTTTTTATAATCCTAGGAGTTGCCTTTTTTTCTTTTAATCAAAAAGTCACACAAGTCTCGGTCACACCTTAATTGAAGCTCCAAAACTGGATTCAAATTGTAATTCAAATGCCACTCAAATTAGGTTAAAATATAATGAACATGTGACATGCTTTTGATGCTTGGTTGTTTTATGTAGCACATGCACGGTTTTGGCTCCAATTTTAAAATTCAAATTGCAATTTAAACACAATTTTCCAGCACACACCAATGAAACAAGATCAAACCTCACGGATTTAAAATTTTTGTGTAAGACATTTTCAAGATTTTAGAAACCTAAAAAAATTTCTAAGAAAACTACTAATGATCTAGTAGTAGTTTATGAACTTAAACAAAACCAAAATGATGAGCTTATACCAAAGAAAAATAGATCTCGGCCAAATCCAGAAAATGATTCAAAATTCACTCAAAACAAATTTCAAATGGATTACTCAACATAACTAGGAAATATGAACATAATAAGAACTACACATGACTACTAAACATTGATTCAAAATAAAAATGACTCAAATACACATGGTCCGAATAAAACTTCAAATATGACTCAAAGAAAACAAAAAGATCATAGGTAGAATTTTCCTAATAAGCACAAAGAATTGGAGCATGATTCATGGAGCATATAATCAAAGACGCATATATGAACCATTCAAGCACAAGAAACTAGATCCATCAAATTTTCAAGGCAAAATTAGATCTAGGAAGGAATCAACTCAATAGTGACTGTCGCCACCGGCCCAAACGGGCCTCGGCGGTCGCGAAGATGGTCGAGCTCGCTTTTATTTTAGTTTTGAAAATGTATTGGATTATTAGAACGACTTGTTCTCAAACTGAGACCTTGTCAATCTTATCCAATTTATTTATTAAAATGTCTCACCAATCCATATTAATCCCAAGCGGGACCCTCCATGGATTAGGGGTTTTCGTAAAAGGAGGGTTCGTGGAGTCGCCACCAATGTTTTACTCAAAACATTGGAAAAAGGGATAAGGCAATTGATTTTATAAATCAACTTTGGCCATTACAACCAGAGTTGGGTAAGGGAGTCGGTTACGCGTGGGGAAGGTGTTAGCACCCCACAGCGCCCCTTTCGGGTTCCCTATGACAGATTATTTTCTAAAATAACAACGTAAAATTACTAAATTACCTCTATTTATTATAAGCGATTATAAATTAACTATCTACATGATGACAGTTTAAATATGCACACAGAAAGCAGTAAAAGGAAGGATTTAAGAAGAAACCTCTTGAAGCGTGCTTTTATATATTGAGTAAAACTGGGAAGCTTTTTGGCGTTCCCTCGCTCTACAAACTCGCTCGCTCCTTCCTAAAACTTTTAACTATGGAAATCCAGAGGATTTCCCTTCGACTAGGTTCGATCCTCAAGCAAAATGGCTCGGGGCTCAAGAACTTTGTCGGATCAACTCTCCGAGTGATTTCTAGGGCAGAACACTGCTCAAAAACCCCAGAATACTCAAGGAGAGGGTTGAAACTATCTGAAAAAGTGTGGAATGACGTCCAATTGACGTCATATTTATAGGGAATAGGCGCAATACGGCCTACAGAAGCAATACGACCGTATTGAAATTTTTGAACTTCAATACGGCCGTATTGAGTTCAATACGGCCGTATTGAAATTCAGAAATTTCAATACGGCCGTATTGAGTTCAATACGGCTGTATTGAAGCTTCAATACGGCCGTATTGATTTCAGTACGGCCGTATTAAAGTTTTAGAAACTTCAATACGCCGTATTGAGTTCACTGCGGCCGTATTGAAGCTTCAATACGGCCGTATTAAGTTCAGTACGGCCGTATTGGGCTTCATTCCCTCCACTTCCTTATTTTGAGCTATTCTAAGACCTCTAGACCTACAGAGAACCCTCCTAGGGCCTTCCAGGAGTCCTTCTGGCTGATCTTCCTTCAGTCTTCGAGAGTCTTCAAGCTTTATTTCCGACCCGGGCAATTTTAGGGGTCTACAGCTGCCCCCCCTTTACTTAGTCAAACGGTCTTTTGGTGTACCGGCTGACAAGTAAAGGAGTTGACCCAATTGTCCGGGTGATGCGCCGACCTTCTGACTTGTAGCGTCTTCCGGTGGAAAATTGTTGAGTAACCTCTCCAGGTTGTTGCATACCTCGGCGCTCCTGACAACCTCGGTAGCTAAGTTTACCCTCTTCAGGTCCTGCCTCTTAACATTCAGCAGTGTGAGTTTACCCTCTCCAGGTCCTGCCTCTTAACATTCAGCAGTGTGAGTTTACCCTCTCCAGGTCCTGCCTCTTAACATTCAGCAGTGTGAGTTTACCCTCTCCAGGTCCTGCCTCTTAACATTCAGCAGTGTGAGTTTACCCTCTCCAGGTCTTGCCTCTTAACATTCAGCAGTGTGAGTTTACCCTCTCCAGGTCCTGCCTCTTAACATTCAGCAGTTGAGTTTACCCTCTCCAGGTCCTGCCTCTTAACATTCAGCAGTGTGAGTTTACCCTCTCCAGGTCCTGCCTCTTAACATTCAGCAGTGTGAGTTTACCCTCTCCAGGTCCTGCCTCTTAACATTCAGCAGTTGAGTTTACCCTCTCCAGGTCCTGCCTCTTAACATTCAGCAGTTGAGTATTGCCTCTCCAGGCCCTGCCTCTTAACATTCAGCAGTGTGAGTTTACCCTCTCCAGGTCCTGCCTCTTAACATTCAGCAGTTGAGTTTACCCTCTCCAGGTCCTGCCTCTTAACATTCAGCAGTGTGAGTTTACCCTCTCCAGGTCCTGCCTCTTAACATTCAGCAGTTGAGTTTACCCTCTCCAGGTCCTTCCTCTCAACATGAGGTAGTTGAGTATCGCCTCTCCAGGCCCTGCCTCTCAACATGAGGTAGTTGAGTATAGCTTGTCTCCACAGTCCACAATGCTGCTTCGACGGTTTGTTTTTCTGATTTTGTGCCGCTGAGGGCTGGATAACGCAGGGATCCGCCTAAGGGATGTGCAGTCATTCATAGGTTCTTGTGTCCCAACTTGCATTGCTTAGTTGGTACCCATGGGAATTTTTGACTCCTTGGGGTGTAGACACAGATGCTCTCTCTCTGAGTTGAGCGATGCCTTATGTTTGGCTGACGTCCTTTTGACGTGAATGGAGTATCCCGGTTGTCCTTATTCGGGTGTCTCTCTTTGATTTTCTGATTGTGTTGCCTCTGTGTAGGCTATTATCCGCTGGGGGATTTTGTCGTTGATTTTGATTAGCCTCTTCTGTTAGGCGTATCGGCTTGACGTTCGATGTTTGGCTAAGAGCCGGATTCCACTTGGGGAATACTTATTGATATTTTTGATTTTCTTCTCCTTTTTGCAGGGATGCCTCTTGAGTAGACGATTGGGGATTTGGGGATCTTATTGTATCCCAGAGTATTATTTAGGAAGCCTCTACAGGCTTAGCCTCGCTCAGCGCTTTGAGTCGGAGAGCTATCTTCCACTGAGGAAGTATTAAGTCTTTTGACTTGTATATACTGTTTGGATAATCGCACTTCCATTGGGGATTGCGTCGATTTTGCTTTGATAGCTCTCGCTGGGATTTTTCCGTGAGCTTGAGCTGAGGTTCCCTCTGGGGAGTATTATTTCTGCGAGCCTCTCCAGGCTCAGTTATTCTGCATACTGTGGAGGATGTGGAGTATTATTTTGGTAAGCCTCTCCAGGCTTAGTTATTCTGTACAAACTGTTTGTTGGATTTTCTATATCCTTGCCTTTTTTCATTTTCGGCTTTTTCTGTATTTTGCCTTTTCTTCTGATTTGGCTTTTTCTGTATTTTGCCTTTTTTTATGTTTTTGGCTTTTGCTGTACAGAAATTAAAAGTGCTAAAGAAATTAAATTCAGTTATTATGAGAGAGTATTATTTCGGCGAGCCTCTCCAGGCTCAGTTATTTTGTAGGAGTATTATTTCGGCAAGCCTCTCCAGGCTCAATTATTCTGAAGGAGTATTATTTCGACAAGCCTCTCCAGGCTCAATTATGCTGTATGACGAGGGAGTATTATTTCGGCGAGCCTCTCCAGGCTCAGTTATTCTGAGAGTATTCTTTCGGCAAGCCTCTCCAGGCTCAGTTATTCTGAGAGAGTATTATTTCGACAAGCCTCTCCAGGCTCAGTTATTCTGTGGGAGTATTGTTTCGGCAAGCCTCTCCAGGCTCAGTTATTCTGTGGGAGTATTGTTTCGGCGAGCCTCTCCAGGCTCAATTATTCTGTGGGAGTATTGTTTCGGCAAGCCTCTCCAGGCTCAGTTATTTTGAGAGTATTCTTTCGGCAAGCCTCTCCAGGCTCAGTTATTCTGTATGATGCTGTTGATTTTCTGAATCTTTGCATTTTGCTTGCTGCTGTCATACACAAGCAATTTTCTATTTTTCTATTTTATGTAATTGCCTCATGATAAGGTCTTTGAATGTGCAACTAATATGTGTGATGCATGCAATACAATTTTTTATTTTTGTTCATTTATTTAGAAAAGTGAGTGGCTCTCCCTATCCTCTTCTTCTTGGAGGACTTTCTGTCATTGACGCGAGGGAGTATTTTTATGAGCCTTTATGCAGGAGATCTATGGATTTTATAGGAACCCCTCCAATTTTCTTTATTTGACCGATTATTAAGAGAGTTTCGTACAATTTTTGAAACATCAATTTAGAGGCATAATCACATGGTCAAGAGAGAAAAGAAATGAATAGATATTTTATTGATATTCGCAAGTGTTTTTACAGAAAGATATACAGAAGGAAATTTATGAAGAATGGCTGGCCAGGGTAGGCTATATACATTGGGCTTAACAATTATATCTGTAATTGTTGCTCTTTACGTTCCCCTAATTGCTTCGGCCTGAGCCAGGAGTGTAGATGCTGCAAGATGCTTGCTTCTAGAAGATAATCACTTGAATCGCCTTTCGGTTTTCGATTCAAGCGATCGTTGCTTGCTTTGCTTTTACATCTTATTCTTTTGCCCCTAACTTTTGCCTAGGACGTATCCTAGCGGGGATGATTTTGCCGTTGTTTTGCCTAGTACCCTTGTACTGGCGGGCTTTTTATTTTACCCTAACTTTTGCCTAGGACGCCCTTTTTTGGGTTTTCATCCTAGCGGGCCTATGCAAGCAACGTCTTCAAGCATAGTACTTCTTTACCACGTCAGTGTTGACTAAGTATCGAAGTTCTTTTCCATCCATGTTTGTGAGGATCAATGCTCCTCCTGAGAAAGCTCGTTTTACCATGTACGGTCCTTCGTGATTTAGGGCCCACTTTCCGATTTTGTCCTTTTGAGTTGGTAGTAATTTCTTCATTGCCAACTCTCCCTCATGGTAGACTCGAGGGTGGACTTTCTTGTCAAAAGCCTTTTTGATCTTCCTCTGATAGGCTTGACCATGGCATATGGCGTTCAGCCGTTTCTCTTCAATGAGGTTCAACTGGTCATACCGGCTTTGAACCCATTCTACCTCGGAAAGTTTTGCTTCCATGATTACCCTTATATAAGGTTTTTCGACTTCGACGGGTAGAACTGCCTCCATCTCATAGATGAGGGAGAATGGAGTAGCTCCTGCAGACGTGCGTACTGAAGTCCTATAGCTATGAAGAGCAAAGGGTAACATCTCATGCCAGTCTTTAAATGAGACAACCATCTTTTGCACTATTTTCTTGATGTTCTTATTGGTTGCCTCGACTGCCCCATTCATCTTTGGCCGATATGGGGAAGAGTTGTGGTGTTGGATCTTGAATTCTTGGCTCAGTTCTTCCACCATTTTATTATTCAGATTAGATCCATTTTCAGTGATGATTTATTTCTCCATGCTTTCACTAGATTATTCTAAAATCTTTTGGGACAAGAGAGAAAAGAAGGGAAAGATATTTTTGTTTTGAAGTTTGTGTTTTAGAGGGGATTTATTTTTCAAAAATGGTTTTTGTAAGAATGGTTAGCCGAGGTAGGCTTATGTGTTTAGGCTTGTTTGATTAAACACTTATGAAGTTAAGAAAATCTTTGTTTATTGACGTTGTGATTTGACAACTTAGATAACTTCCCTTGAACCTGTTCATGGTACCATTATGGATTTATTTTTGTTTTTTGATTGTCCTTATTTTTGCCTAAAACACCCTTTTGTGGCGTTTTAGCGGACCTTTATTTTTGTTTATTTTTGTAACCCTAACTTTTGCCTAGGTCACCCTTTCGTGGGATTCCTAGCGGGTCTTTTGCTCTTATTTTTGCGCAGTCCCCCTTTTTTGAGTTTCCTGCCGAGCTTCTTTTATTTTGAAAGATTTTCTTTTTACCCATGATGGCACTTGTCAAGGCCAAGGGAAGGTGCTCCAAGTTGTCACACACACCTCCACATAAAAATGATGTGGGTTTATTATTATTAAGATGATTTTAACCTCATTCATGTTTATTCAAACAGGGTTAAAAATAATGTGGTTTAGAATTTTATTATAAGCAAGAAAAGAAGCAATGAAGAATGATTTTATTATAATCATAGTGGAAACATTAGTCTTTATTTCATCACTGATATGGGTCCCAATGTTGACCTCTTCTATCTCTCGGCCTTGCCCCAAATTCACGGTCTCTAATTTCTCTTGACACGGTTGGAGTAGACGAGTTTCTTGATCTAGCAGTCTTTGCAGATCCGGAGAGATGGTCTCCTCATCACTGTCCAACTCAACCCGTTTATCCTCAACTTTCGGATCCCGGTCAGAGCGAACAATTACAGACATAATTATTTTATTGGTTCTGTTTAGGTTTAGAATTATTAATGTTAATGAGGAAAGAGAGAAAAGAACAAAAGAGAGAGTAATGTATGAAAAATGCCTCTTTATTGATATATGTATGTAAAACTGTACAAAACCCTTATTTACATGAAAAGGTCCTCATGATCTCGGGTACTGATCAGGAGTCCCTAAAAGAAAAAAGTGGAGGGGCCCTATCATGGCTTGTTATTCTCTCTAATCCTGCTTTGGCCGAGGATTCTTGCTCACGTCGGGCGCTATCGAATCAAAAGTGATCCACCCGGCATCAATAAGGTCTTGGACCTTATATTTGAGAGCTCTGCAGTTCTCCGTTGAATGCCCCGATGCCCCCGAATGGTATAAACATTTGTCTTGTGGTTTGTACCAACTGGGATGAGGTGGATCAATCTTCTTTAGTGGAACGTAAGCTAGAAGACGTGCTTCCACTAGCTTCGGCAGGATGTCGCTATATGTGGTCGGAAGTTTATCAAACTTCTTCACAGGTTTGAATTGCGATCTTCCTGACTTCGAAGTGGAAGAAGACGAAGAGATGGTTATGGCACTGACTTCTCTCTCCTTCTTCTTCCCAAAGGTCTTCTTAGCTTTAAATGATTGGGAAGGTTTAGCTAGCTTCCCGCTTTTCAGCTCTTGTTCCACTCTTCCTTCAACATGATGGGACTCATGGTCACTGTGCTCAGCCCCTTGTATGTTGTGGTGACGCATGAGTTCCATCATTTGCGCCATTTGCTCTTTGAGCTGTGAGAGCTCGGCTGTAAGCTCCTTATTTCGTTCCTCCAACGCGTCCATTTTCTTGTTGAGCTGAGAGAGCTCGGTTGTGAGCTTCTTATTTTGCTCCCCCAGCGCTTCCATCTTCTTGATTTTCTGCGCGCGTGTGAGGACAGAGAGATGACCAGCCACTTTCTAAAAATGAATATTTAATCTAATTAATTTATGGGATGAATACGCTCTTGACATGAGCTTGATAACCCTCCATTTTTAAGGCGCTGCCTTTTTAAAACAAAGCGTTACCACCCTCCTTGACTTATGATCTCTCCTCAACGGAGAATCTCGATAATTATGGGTCTCTTTTACTCATGTCAAGAGGTATTGGTGAACCTAAAATGCATGGTTTATGAGGATGCATGATATCTTTATTGGTAATGATGCACATGCTCCTCACTTTTATTATATTTTCACACATGGTTTTTCCTCTCATGTCATGGTATTTTCATGCATGGGTATTATTCTTAGACCTTATCACGAGGTTTTTTATTAATGCACAAACAATTGCACATAAGCATTCACACAAACAATTCACTCATCCACGAACAGTCACGAGCGAATCACGAGGTAGGGGTATCCTGCAGAAATGGTGCATATTCAAGGTGGTTCTAACTGTTCTCACCAGTCCAAGGCCCCCAAGGTGCCCCCATTATAGGGACCCAATTCCTCTCATCGTAGGTCGATGGAAAGCTCCAATGCACCGTCGGACTCAAGTTCATGGTTATCACCTTGAGTGATGTTTTCCGACAACGGTCTACGGGCACCTATAGACCCATTCGACAACCGGCCGTACTAACATCCACTCCCTATGGTTAATCACTCATGCCCCCGGGTATAGAGGGAACTGTTGTGTGCAAAGGTTTGTGTGCAGTTTTTATTTCAAACAATTGCGTAAATTTAAAAATACAACAGTTATTAAAGCCATATAATAAATCATGTTATCATACAAGCAAAGGGGTAATGAAGTAATTTTAACTATTATTTGTTAAAAATAATCTGTCACTAAATGGGACTGACTCTCGAGACTTCCCCAGTGGAGTCGCCATCTGTCGCCACCGGCCCAAACGGGCCTCGGCGGTCGCGAAGACGGTCGAGCTCGCTTTTATTTTAGTTTTGAAAATGTATTGGATTATTAGAACGACTTGTTCTCAAACTGAGACCTTGTCAATCTTATCCAATTTATTTATTAAAATGTCTCACCAATCCATATTAATCCCAAGCGGGACCCTCCATGGATTAGGGGTTTTCGTAAAAGGAGGGTTCGTGGAGTCGCCACCAATGTTTTACTCAAAACATTGGAAAAAGGGATAAGGCAATTGATTTTATAAATCAACTTTGGCCATTACAACCAGAGTTGGGTAAGGGAGTCGGTTACGCGTGGGGAAGGTGTTAGCACCCCACAGCGCCCCTTTCGGGTTCCCTATGACAGATTATTTTCTAAAATAACAACGTAAAATTACTAAATTACCCCTATTTATTATAAGCGATTATAAATTAACTATCTACATGATGACAGTTTAAATATGCACACAGAAAGCAGTAAAAGGAAGGATTTAAGAAGAAACCTCTTGAAGCGTGCTTTTATATATTGAGTAAAACTGGGAAGCTTTTTGGCGTTCCCTCGCTCTACAAGCTCGCTCGCTCCTTCCTAAAACTTTTAACTATGGAAATCCGGAGGATTTCCCTTCGACTAGGTTCGATCCTCAAGCAAAATGGCTCGGGGCTCAAGAACTTTGTCGGATCAACTCTCCGAGTGATTTCTAGGGCAGAACACTGCTCAAAAACCCCAGAATACTCAAGGAGAGGGTTGAAACTATCTGAAAAAGTGTGGAATGACGTCCAATTGACGTCATATTTATAGGGAATAGGCGCAATACGGCCTACAGAAGCAATACGGCCGTATTGAAATTTTTGAACTTCAATACGGCCGTATTGAGTTCAATACGGCCGTATTGAAATTCAGAAATTTCAATACGGCCGTATTGAGTTCAATACGGCTGTATTGAAGCTTCAATACGGCCGTATTGATTTCAGTACGGCCGTATTGAAGTTTTAGAAACTTCAATACGCCGTATTGAGTTCACTGCGGCCGTATTGAAGCTTCAATACGGCCGTATTAAGTTCAGTACGGCCGTATTGGGCTTCATTCCCTCCACTTCCTTATTTTGAGCTATTCTAAGACCTCTAGACCTACAGAGAACCCTCCTAGGGCCTTCCAGGAGTCCTTCTGGCTGATCTTCCTTCAGTCTTCGAGAGTCTTCAAGCTTTATTTCCGACCCGGGCAATTTTAGGGGTCTACAGTGACAAAGACTCAAGATGAACAATATGAACATAAGATGAACACAAGAACAAGTTGAACCACGAATCAAAATTCAAGAAGATGAACTTATCTCTTGAAGACCGAAGCTTTGATACCACTTGATGAGGTTCCACTTGGTGAATCCTCAATGAACACATTCAAATCCTTCTCGGTTCCTTGGAAATATGGCAAGGAAGGAAGCTCCAAGAAGCATCAATGTTACCTAAGCTTGACCATGCCAAGTCCGGAAGAAGAAAGGGATAACCTAGCTCTACAAAGAGAGGAGCTCAAGGAGGGTAGAGGTAGGCTATGAGTGACTTTCGGAGGGAGAGAGTTCAATGTGAGAAATCTCATTCATAAATCCAAAAGTGAGGTACATGGCTCGGTCATATGAATTTATAAGAGTAAATTAGGTTTAGGTAACCATGGGTTAGCCTAAGGTTAAGTGAAACCATGGTATGGTTCACTTAACTTTAGGCGCCCAAAATTTGAATTCAAAATTCAAATTTTGGTGCCTTAAACCGGATCACCCATGTGCAAGCTCATTTGAAATGTAATTAGAGTTCCATTTGAGTTGCATTTTGGATCACACCATGTGCATGTGTTGCACATGGCCGAAATGCACACCAAATGTGATTCTAATTACATTCTAATGTAACTACACATGTAACCTAAATAACCCTAAATTCAAATGACCTCTAAATGAAAAAGCTAAGCTACATGGCCGGAAATACAAGGCCCAAAAGAAATACAAGGCACTAAGGCCCAATCCTATACTAACCCTAATCTAATGGGCTTGAGACAAAGCCCAACAAAATAAAGTGGTGGGCTTTCCTTGGGCTTGGGCCCACTCTTCATGTATCATCCTTGCCATAGCCCTAGTAGTTGGGCCCTTAGCCCATGGGCCTCCTCCATCAGTGCCTCGTTGTCAATGACCAATTTAATGCTACGATGTCGATCAGAAATTAAACATATTCCTTGTTTATTTGTAACATGTAAACGCAAATGAGCCAAAAACCATGACCACGCAAGTAATGTTTCTCCTTCGACCACAACAAATGCAAGAGGAAGAACATTGTTATTACCATCCTGTGTTGTGGCAATGAGCAATGTGCCTCGATACTTGCCATATAGATGAGTGCCATCAACTTGTATCAGAGGTTTATAATAATTAAATGCATCACAACACGCCTTGAATGTCCAAAATAACCCGTGAAACTGACGGTAACCACGATCACAATGATTACCAACAAAAAACTCATCATGACCAGATCATAAAATGATCCTGGCGCAATTTCCTTCATGTATTTAAGCCATCGGGCTAAAAAAGCATACGATTTTTCCCAATCACCAAATATTTTAACAATTGCTTTTTGTTTAGCCATCCAAGCCTTTCTATAAGATATTTTAAACCCAGTTTGAGATGTTATTCTCTCTTGGATAAGGCTAATCTTGATTTCTGGATCTTGGTTAACCATTCCTACATATTAAATATTAGTAATCAGTGATATAAATTATTATTAATATAATATTATAAGTTCTAGTTGCAGAACTTACCTTGTATAAATGATGCAATTAACTCAGAATCTAACTTATTATGATCTTGTGACAAAGACATGTTCAAACACGTATGACGTCCACCCCACTGAGTCACTTTCCACTTTTCAGATTTCTTTGACTCAATAGCTCTCATATACCATCCACATCCATCATGTGCATTTGGACATCTAACAACCCACTTCATCTTTTTCGACTCAACCACATAAAAACTTTGATGCATTCTCATTGCATTTTGCTTGACTACATTTTTTACCGCATCTTTATTCTCAAACTCCAATCCAACATATAAATCTTGGCCAATTGACCAAGTATTAGCCACATCCATCCCTGGGATATCTTCTTCATTTGGATAACTCCAATTGATGTTAGTGTAGTGAGGTAAATTACCCCAAAATTGACTTCCACCTAATTTAATAATAATAAATATGGTAATTTCAATAAAATAAATTTAAACAATTTATTAAATGAGTAACAAAAAATATTGACAAATTTAATTTTCAAATGTTACCTTCAGTAGATGGATAAATTGAAATTGGTTCAACCATTGGACTATGAACAATAACATCTGACTCCACCTCACTATCAGATGCTTCACAATCATTTATTTCATCTTCATTTGATTCATCAACGCTTTCATATGACAATGAAACATGATAGTCTTCATCCGCTTCGTCATCTTCATCTTCGTCTCTTGTCATCAATAGTGATCGTTCAATTGACAAATTTTCTAAAGATTCTTTCATATCTATTTCAGCATGTAATTCCATTTTTGGCATCACATTCTGGCTCATAAAAGCTTCTATCATGCATTGTACATCATCATCGTCACTCAATTCCAATGAAGAACATCTGTTGAAGGAGAAGGTGAGAGAAGTGATGAATGAACCTCTCCTTAGCTTCTCCTAGGCACGGATCTTCTTCAAGGAAATAGAAACCAACGTGATGAACACTAGATGGTGGAGGATTCACGGATAGGAAGAGGCCTAAGCCTTGGATGGAAGCATCCAAGCTTAAGGTGCAAGGGAAAGCTCACTTCAAAGAGGAGGAAAACCTAGTAGGATTCCTAAGGTGAAGCTTTCTCTCATGGTGACTTTCAAGGGAAAATTGGGCTGAATAAGCTCTCCAATTTTATTAATCTCAAAAGTGAATATAATAGGTGAAGGAAAGGTTTAAGTATGCATGGAAAAGTGACCCATAGGCGCCTAAACTAAAGCCTCACAAAATGGCGCCTAAAGTTTGAATTCAAATTTGAAATTTGAATTCAAACTTTGGTGCACATGTGTAAGTCCGAAAATTTAGGTACAAAGGTGCATTTAGGTGTGATTTGAGAGTCATTTAGGGTTAATTTGAGTGGAACATGTTCAGCCACCCATGGTGCTAAACATGTGACTCAAATGTAACTTAACTGACTTCCAATCTAATTTAACCTAATTAGCATACTTTAGTATTCCTTGTATTTTCCTATTCTAATGACCTAATTACATTGGTCAAACAATTACAATGGAAAGGAAAAATTACAAGAATGAAAATGAGCCCAATATTGGGTACCAAAAGTGATAGAAGAGGTTAGGAGGAGTGGAAGATGACTTCTCCTTAGCTCTCCTTATGCACGGATCTTCTTCAATGGAGGTTGACCACGAATTGAGGAACCAAAGAAAGAGGAGAACTCATAGGTAGGAAGGCCTAAGCCTTGAAGGAAGTATCCAAGCTCAAGCACTCAAGGGATTGCACACTTCAAAGAGAAGGAAACTAGGTTTTCCTAAGGGAATTTGAAGGAACTCTCTATGGCTCTCTCTTGGAATTTCGGTGACTCTTGAAGAAGGCTGAATTCAATTCAGAAATCTCATATATTCAAAAGTGTTTTTACAAGGTAAGAAATGCACATTTATAGGTGGGAAAGCTAGACTACTTGGCGGCAATTCAAATGGTCATAGTTGGCGCCAAGTTTGAATTTCAAATTTGAATTTGAAATTCAAACTTTGGCCACTCACATGACTAATCCAGATGCTACTATCATTTATATGTCATTTGGGAGTGATTTGAGTTGAATTTGAAGCTCACATGGTCGGAACCACTCCATGCCATCCATGTGACTCAAATTCAATTCAAATTACTTCTAAATGACACATGAATGAACCCTAATTCACCTATGTAGACCCCTAAAATTGTCCGGGTCGGAAATAAAGCTTGAAGACTCTCGAAGACTGAAGGATAATCAGCCAGAAGGACTCCTCGAAGGCCCTAGGAGGGTTCTCTGTAGGTCTAGAGGTCTTAGAATAGCTCAAAATAAAGAAGTGGAGGGAAAAAGCCCAATACGGCCGTACTGAACCCCAATACGGCCGTATTGAAGCTTCAATATGGCCACAGTGAACTCAATACGGCGTATTGAAGTTTCTGAAACTTCAATACGGCCGTACTGGAATCAATACGGCCGTATTGAAGCTTCAATACAGCCGTATTGAATTCAATACGGCCGTATTGAAATTTCTGAACTTCAATACAGCCGTATTGAACTTCAATACGACCGTATTGAAGTTCAAAAATTTCAATACGGCCGTATTGCCCCTGTAGGCCGTATTGAGGCCCATTCCTATAAATAGGAGGCCATTTGGACGTCCTACCACACTTTTCAACATAGTTTGAACCCTCTCCTTGAGTATTCTGGGGTTTTTGAGCAGTGTTCTGCCCTAGAAATCACTCGGAGAGTTGATCCGACGAAGTTCTTGAGCCCCGAGCCATTTTGCTTGAGGATCGAACCTAGTCGAGGGGAAATCTTTTTGATTCCCTTAGTTAAAATTTTGTTCTAGGAGAGCGAGGAGCGGGCTTGTAGAGCGAGGGAATGCCAAAACGCTTCCCAGTTCATTTTTTATAAAAAGCACGCTTCAAGAGGTTTCCCTTCAATCCTTCCTTTTACTGCTTTCTGTGTGCATATTTAAACTGTCATCATGTAGATAGTCAATTCATAATTGTTTAGAATAAATAGGGGTAATTTAGTAATTTCGCACTATTGTTTTTTAGAAAATAATCTGTCATAGGGAACCCGAAAGGGGCGCTGTGGGGTGCTAACACCTTCCCCACGCGTAACCGACTCCCTTACCCAACTCTGGTTGTAGTGGCCAAAGTTGATTTTTAAATCAATTGCCTTATCCCTTTTTCCAATGTTTTGAGTAAAACATTGGTGGCGACTCCACGAACCCTCCTTTTATGAAAACCACTAATCCATGGAGGGTCCCGCTTGGGATTAATATGGATTAGTGAGCCTTTTAATACAATTGCTCGTTTGACGAGGTCTCAGTTTGAGAATAAGTCATTCTAGCAATCCACATTTTTCAAAACAAATAAACGAGTCCAACCATCCCTCGCGAATGCCGAAAGCCCGTTTCGGGCCGGTGGCGACAGATGGCGACTTCACTGGGGAAGCCTCGAGAGTCAGTCCCATTTAGTGACAGATTATTTTTAACAAATAGTTAAAATTACTTTATTACCCCTCACTTGTATGATAACATGTTTATCTATTTGGCTTTAATAACTGTTGTATGTTTAATTTTCCGCAAATGTTTGAAATAAAATTGCACACAAACCTTTGCACACAACAGTTCCCTCTATACCCGGGGGCATGAGTGGTAATCCATAGGGAGTGGATGTTAGTACGGCCGGTTGATGGGTTTATAGGAGCCTATGAGACCGTTGTCGAAAAGCATCACTCAAGGTGATAACCATGAACTTGAGTCCGACGGTGCGTTGGAGCTTTCCATCGACCTACGACAAGAGGAATTGGGTCCCTATAATGGGGGCACCTTGGGGGCCTTTGACCAAGTGAGAACAGTTAGATCCTCCTTGAATATGCACTTTTCTGCAGGAGACCCCTACCTCGTGATTCGCTCGTGACTGTTCGTGGATGAGTGAATTGTTTGTGTAAATGTTTATGTGCAATTGTTTGTGCATTAATAAATAACCTCGTGATAAGGTCTAAAAATAATCCCCATGCATAAAAAACCATGACATGAGAGGAAAGACTATGTGTGAAAATATAATAAAAGTAAGGAGCATAGGCATCATTATCAATAAAACCTCATGCATCCTCATCATCATTTATAGGTTCACTAATACCCTCTCGATGTGAGTGAAAGAGACCCGTGACTATTAAGATTCTCCGTTGTGGAGAGATAATAGTCTAGGGAGGGTGATAAACTTTCATCTTAAAAAGGCAGCGCCTCAAAGATGAAAGGTTATCAAGCTCATGTCAAGAGCGTATTCATGAATAAACTAATTAAGTTAAAAAAAAAAAAAAAAATTCATTTTAGAAAGTGGCTGGTCATCTCTCTGTCCTCACGCGCGCGCAGAGAATCAAGAAAATGGAAGCGCTGGGAGAGCAAAATAAGAAGCTCACAACCGAGCTCTCTCAGCTCAACAAGAAAATGGACGCGTTGGAGGAACGAAATAAGGAGCTTACAGCCGAGCTCTCACAGCTCAAAGAACAAATGGCGCAAATGATGGAACTCATGCGTCGCCACAACATACAAGGGGCTGAGCACAGTGACCATGAGTCCCATCATGTTGAAGGAAAAGTGGAACAAGAGCTGAAAAGTGGGAAGCTAGTCAAACCTTCCCAATCATTTAAAGCTAAGAAGACCTTTGGGAAGAAGAGGGAAGGAGGAGTCAATGCTATAACCATTTCCTCATCTTCTTCCACTTCGAAGTCAGGAAAGTCGCAATTCAACCCTGTGAAGAAGTTTGATAAACTTCCGACCACATATAGCGACCTCCTGCCGAAGCTATTGGAAGCAAGTCTTCTAGCTTACGTTCCACTAAAGAAGATTGATCCACCTTATCCCGAGTGGTACAAACCACAAGATAAATGCCTATACCACTCGGGGGCATCGGGGCATTCAACGGAGAACTGTAGAGCTCTCAAATATAAGGTCCAAAGCCTTATTGATGCCGGGTGGATCACTTTTAATTCAACAGCGCCCGACGTGAGCAAGAATCTTCGGCCAAAGCAGGAATAGAGAGAAGAACAAGCCACGATAGGGCCCCTTCATATTTCTCTTTTAGGGACTCATGATCAGTACCCGAGATCATGAGAACCTTTTCATGTAAATAAGGGTTTTTGTACATTTTACCCATATCAATAAAGAGGCATTTCACACATCACTCTCTCTTTTGTTCTTTTCTCTCTTTACTCATCAATATTAATAATTCTAAACCTAAACAGAACCAGTAAAATAATTATGTCTGTAATTGTTCGCTCTGACCGGGATCCGAAGGTGAAAGGTTTGAGTTGGACAGTGATGAGGAAACCATTTCTCCGGATCTGCAAAGATTGCTAGATCAAGAAGCTCGTCAAGAGAAATTCGAAACCGTGAATTTGGGGCATGACCGAGAGATAAAAGAGGTCAACATTGGGACCCATATCAGTGATGAAATAAGGACACATGCTTCCACTATGATTATAATAAAATCATTCTTTCTCATTGCTTCTTTTCTTGCTTATAATAAAATTCTAAACCACATTTTTTAACCCTGTTTGAATAAACATGAATGAGGTTAAAATCATCTTAATAATAATAAACCCACATCATTTTTATGTGGAAGTGTGTGTGTCAACTTGGAGCACCTTCCCTTGGCCTCGACAAGTGCCATCATGGGTAAAAAGAAATCTTTCAAAATAAAAGAAGCTCGGCAGGAAACCCACAAAGGGGACTGCGCAAAAATAAGAGCAAAAGACCCGCTAGGAATCCCACGAAAGGGTGACCTAGGCAAAAGTTAGGGTTACAATAATAAACAAAAACAAAGGTCCGCTAAAACGCCACAAAAGGGTGTTTTAGGCAAAAACAAGGACAATCAAAAAACAAAAGAAATCCATGATGGTACCATGAACCAAATTCAAAAAGAAAGGTTCAAGGGAAGCTATCCAAGTTGTCAAAATCACAACGTCAATAAACAAAGATTTTCTTAACTTCATAAGTGTTTAATCAAGCAAGCCTAAACACATAAGCCTACCTTGGCCATCCATTCTTACAAAAACCATTTTTGAAAAATAAATCCCCTCTAAAGACACAAACTTTAGAACAAAAATATCTTTCCTTTCTCTTCTCTCTTGTCCCAAAAGATTTTAGAATAATCTAGTGGAAGCATGGAGAAATAAATCATCACTGATAATGGATCTAATCTGAACAACAAAATGGTGGAAGAACTGTGCCAAGAATTCAAGATCCAACACCACAACTCTTCCCCATATCGGCCAAAGATGAATGGGGCAGTCGAGGCAACCAATAAGAACATCAAAAAATAGTGCAAAAGATGGTTGTCTCATTTAAAGACTGACACGAGATGTTACCCTTCGCTCCTCATGGCTATAGGACTTCAGTACGTCCATTTACAGGAGCTACTCCATTCTCACTCGTTTATGGGGTGGAGGCAGTTCTACCCATCGAAGTCGAGATATTCTATCTAAGGGTAATCATGGAAACAAAACTTTCCGAGGCAGAATGGGTTCAAAGCCAATATGACCAGTTGAACCCTATCAAAAAGAAACGGCTGAACGCCATATGCCATGGTCAAGCCTATCAGAGGAAGATCAAAAAGGCTTTTGACAAGAAAGTCCACCCTCGAGTCTACCATGAGGGAGAGTTGGTAATGAAGAAATTACTACCAACTCAAAAGGACAAAATCGGAAAGTATGCCCCAAATCACGGAGGACCATACGTGGGAAAACGAGCCTTCTCAGGAGGAGCATTGATCCTCACAAACATGGATGGAGAAGAACTTCGATACTTAGTCAACACTGACGTGGTAAAGAAGTACTATGCTTGAAGACGTTGCTTGCATAGGCCCGCTAGGATGAAAACCCAAAAAGGGCGTCCTAGGCAAAAGTCAGGGCAAAATAAAAAGCCTGCCAGTACAAGGGTACTAGGCAAAACAAAGGCAAATTTACCCCGTTAGGATACGTCCTAAGCAAAAGTTAGGGGCAAAAGAATAAGATGTAAAAGCAAAGCAAGCAACGATCGCTTAAACCGAAAACCGAAAGGCGGTTCAAGTGATTATCTTCTAGAAGCAAGCATCTTGCAGCATCTACACTCCTGGCTCAGGCCGAAGCAATTAGGGGAACGTAAAGAGCAACAATTACAGATATAATTGTTAAGCCCAATGTATATAGCCTACCCCGGCCAGCCATTCTTCAGAAATTTCCTTCTGTATATCTTTCTGTAAAAACACTTGTGAATATCAATAAAAATATCCATTTGTTTCTTTTCTTTCTTGACCATGTGATTATGCCTCTGAATTGGTTTTTCATAAAATTGTACGAAATTCCATTAATAATCGGTCAATAAAAGAAAATTGGAGGGGTTCCTGTAAAATCCATAATCTCCTGCATAAAGGCTCACAAAAATACTCCCTCGCGTCAATGACAGAAAGTCCTCCAAGAAGAAGAGGATAGGGAGAGCCACTCACTTTTCTAAATAAATGAACAAAAGTAAAAAATTGTATTGCATTTGTGCATCACACACACATTAGTTGCACATTCAAAGACCTTATCATGAGGCAACCGCATAAAATAGAAAAATAGAAAATTGCTTGTGTATGACAGCAGCAAGCAAAATACAAAGATTCAGAAAATCAACAGCATCATACAGAATAACTGAGCCTGGAGAGGCTTGCCGAAAGAATACTCTCAAAATAACTGAGCCTGGAGAGGCTCGCCGAAATAATACTCTCTCAAAATAACTGAGCCTGGAGAGGCTCGCCGAAATAATACTCTCAGAATAATTGAGCCTGGAGAGGCTTGCCGAAACAATACTCCCACAGAATAATTGAGCCTGGAGAGGCTTGCCGAAATAATACTCCTACAAAATAACTGAGCCTGGAGAGGCTTGCCGAAATAATACTCTCTCATAAATCTAATTTCTTTAACACTTTTAATTTCTGTACAGCAAAAGCCAAAAACATAAAAAAGGCAAAATACAGAAAAAGCCAAAATCAGAAGAAAAGGCAAAATACAGAAAAAGCCGAAAATAAAAAAGGCAAGGATATAGAAAATCCAACAAACAATCTGTACCAAATAACTAAGCCTGGAGAGGCTTACCAAAATAATACTCCATATCCTCCACAGTATGCAGAATAACTGAGCCTGGAGAGGCTCGCAGAAATAATACTCCCCAGAGGGAACCTCAGCTCAAGCTCACGGAAAAATCCCCCAGCGAGAGCTATCAAAGCAAAATTGACGCAATCCCCAATGGAAGTGCGATCATCCAAACAGTATATACAAGTCAAAGGACTTAACACTTCCTCGGTGGAAGATAGCTCTCCGACTCAAAGCACTGAGCGAGGCTAAGCCTGTAGAGGCTTCCTAAATAATACTCTGGGACACAATAAGATCCCCAAATCCCCAATCGCCTACTCAAGAGGCATCCCTGCAAAAAGGAGAAGAAAATCAAAAATATCAATAAGTATTCCCCAAGTGGAATCCGGCTCTTAGCCAAACATCGAACGTCAAGCCGATACGCCTAACAGAAGAGGCTAATCAAAATCAACGACAAAATCCCCCAGTGGATAACAGCCTACACAGAGGCAACACAATCAGAAAATCAAAGAGAGACACCCGAATAAGGATAACCGGGATACTCCACTCACGTCAAAAGGACGTTAGCCAAACATAAGGCATCGCTCAACTCAGAGAGCATCTGTGTCTACACCCCAAGGAGTCAAAAATTCCCATGGGTACCAACTAAGCAATGCAAGTTGGGACACAAGAACATATGAATGACTGCACATCCCCTAGACGGATCCCTGCGTTATCCAGCCCTCAGCGGCACAAAATCAGAAAAACAAACCGTCGAAGCAGCATTATGGACTGTGGAGACAAACTATACTCAACTACCTCATCTTTGAGAGGCAAAGTCTGGAGAGACAATACTCAAACGAAGTCTGGAGAGACGGTACTCAAACAAGGTCTGGAGAGACAATACTCAAACAAGGTCTGGAGAGACAATACTCAAACAAGGTCTGGAGAGACAATACTCAAACAAAGTCTGGAGAGACAATACTCAAACAAGGTCTGGAGAGACAATACTCAAACAAGGTCTGGAGAGACAATACTCAAACAAGGTCTGGAGAGACAGTACTCAAACAAAGTCTGGAGAGACAGTACTCGAAGTCTGGAGAGACAGTACTCGAAGTCTGGAGAGACAGTACTCAGAGTCTGGAGAGACGATACTCAAATAAAGTCTGGAGAGACAATACTCAAACAAAGTCTGGAGAGACAGTACTCGAGGTCTGGAGAGACAATACTCAAGGTCTGGAGAGACAATACTCAGCCATCAGCGTCGTCAGAGGCACGTTGGTGTTAAACTTAGCTACCGAGGTTGTCAGAAGCGCCAAGGTATGCAACAACCTGGAGAGGCTACTCAACAATTTTCCACCGGAAGACATTACAAGTCAGAAGGTCGGCACATCACCCGGACAATTGGGTCAACTCCTTTACTTGTCAGCCGGTACACCAAAAGACCGTTTGACTAAGTAAAGGGGGGGCAGCTGTAGACCCCTAAAATTGTCCGGGTCGGAAATAAAGCTTGAAGACTCTCGAAGACTGAAGGATAATCAGCCAGAAGGACTCCTCGAAGGCCCTAGGAGGGTTCTCTGTAGGTCTAGAGGTCTTAGAATAGCTCAAAATAAAGAAGTGGAGGGAAAAAGCCCAATACGGCCGTACTGAACCCCAATACGGCCGTATTGAAGCTTCAATATGGCCACAGTGAACTCAATACGGCGTATTGAAGTTTCTGAAACTTCAATACGGCCGTACTGGAATCAATACGGCCGTATTGAAGCTTCAATACAGCCGTATTGAATTCAATACGGCCGTATTGAAATTTCTGAACTTCAATACGGCCGTATTGAACTTCAATACGACCGTATTGAAGTTCAAAAATTTCAATACGGCCGTATTGCCCCTGTAGGCCGTATTGAGGCCCATTCCTATAAATAGGAGGCCATTTGGACGTCCTACCACACTTTTCAACATAGTTTGAACCCTCTCCTTGAGTATTCTGGGGTTTTTGAGCAGTGTTCTGCCCTAGAAATCACTCGGAGAGTTGATCCGACGAAGTTCTTGAGCCCCGAGCCATTTTGCTTGAGGATCGAACCTAGTCGAGGGGAAATCTTTTTGATTCCCTTAGTTAAAATTTTGTTCTAGGAGAGCGAGGAGCGGGCTTGTAGAGCGAGGGAATGCCAAAACGCTTCCCAGTTCATTTTTTATAAAAAGCACGCTTCAAGAGGTTTCCCTTCAATCCTTCCTTTTACTGCTTTCTGTGTGCATATTTAAACTGTCATCATGTAGATAGTCAATTCATAATTGTTTAGAATAAATAGGGGTAATTTAGTAATTTCGCACTATTGTTTTTTAGAAAATAATCTGTCATAGGGAACCCGAAAGGGGCGCTGTGGGGTGCTAACACCTTCCCCACGCGTAACCGACTCCCTTACCCAACTCTGGTTGTAGTGGCCAAAGTTGATTTTTAAATCAATTGCCTTATCCCTTTTTCCAATGTTTTGAGTAAAACATTGGTGGCGACTCCACGAACCCTCCTTTTATGAAAACCACTAATCCATGGAGGGTCCCGCTTGGGATTAATATGGATTAGTGAGCCTTTTAATACAATTGCTCGTTTGACGAGGTCTCAGTTTGAGAATAAGTCATTCTAGCAATCCACATTTTTCAAAACAAATAAACGAGTCCAACCATCCCTCGCGAATGCCGAAAGCCCGTTTCGGGCCGGTGGCGACAACCTATTAATGTATACCTCCTAAAAACCTAATCTAATGACCAAAATACATTGGTCTAATGAATACAATGAATAGAAAAAATTACAAGAAGAAGAATGAGCCTAATATTGGGTATCAAAAGCCCAAAGGCCCATGAAGCCCAAAACTAGGCCCAACTAGCCTAAAACCTAAAATGCTTCTCTATGTGGTTCAAAATACAAGACCAAAATATATTCAAACTATGCTAACAAAAATATAATAAGAATGTTAATAACAAGATAGGCCCATGTTGAAACTTGGTTTGGGCCTTCCAAGCCCATAGGGCCCATTGGGCCTTGACAGGCCCAATCTTCCATGTCTAGCCCACTCCTCTTGGATCTTTGAGTGTGTCACCTCTTGCATTTCCAAGTATGATTCCATCAAAAAGCCCAAAGGCCCATGAAGCCCAAAACTAGGCCCAACAAGCCTAAAACTTAAAATACTACTCTATGTGGTCCAAAATACAAGACCAAAATATATTCAAACTATGCTAACAAAATATAACAAGAATATTTATAACAAGATAGGCCCATGTTGAAACTTGGTTTGGGCCTTCCAAGGCCATAGGGCCTATTGGGCCTTGACTGGCCCAATCTTCCATGTCTAGCCTACTCCTCTTGGATCTTTGAGTGTGTCACCTCTTCCATTCCCAAGTATGATTCCATCATCTGTTGTTATCATGCTATGAAGCAACAAATCTGTAAGTTATAGATAATATTACTTGATTTGACTTAAGACGAAATTTGTTGTGAATCCTTCTCTTTAATATATCCAAAGTTAAACCTCGTTTAATATACATTCCTTTTTTGGGTCCATCAAATGTTACACCTTTAGAACTTTCATACATCCTTCCTGATGGAGAAGATAGGAGGAGTGAATGTTGTTCTTCTCCTATTCTTCACCTAGGCTTGGATCTTCTTCAAGGAGCTTGAATCCGAAGATGGAGAACTCTGGAATGATGAAGGAACACGAGTGGAATGAGGTCTAGACTTGGATGGAAGCATCCAAGCTCAAGCATCAATGGAGAGCACACTTCAAAGAGAAGGATTCTAGGTGAATTCCTAAGGTTTTTGAAGTTGAACTCAAGGAGACTTTGAGAGGGAAACTCGACACTATGGCTCACAAATTTCATTAATCATTCAAAGTGAATACAAAGATGTGAAAGAACACTTAAGTAAGCACGGTTTTGCACTCTTTGGGCGCCTAAATCAAAAGATGACATGTGGCGCCCAAAATTTGAATTCAAATTTGAAATTTGAATTCAAATTTTGGCTCCCATGTGCTACTCCGAAAATTCAGGTACCTAAGGTGCATCTAAGTGTAATTTGGAGTGTAATTTAGGGTTAATTTGAGGTCACATGTTCAGCCACCAAAGGTGCAAAACATGTGACTCAAATGTAACTTAAATGGCTTCCAAATTAAACCTAATTTAACCTAATTAGCCTACTTTAGTATTCCTTGTATTTTCCTATTCTAATGACCTAAATACATTGGTCCAACAAATACAATGGAAAGGAAAAATTACAAGAATGAAAATGAGCCCAATATTGGGTACCAAAAGCCCAAAGGCCCATGAAGCCCAAAACTAGGCCCAACTAGCCTAAAACCTAAAATGCTACTCTATGTGGTCCAAAATACAAGACCAAAATATATGATACCTATACTAACATGATGTATACAAAACATATGAAAATAGCTATAACAAAATATGGCCCATGAAAAGTTCAACTTGGGCCTTCTCAGGCCCATAAGGCCCATTGGGTCCTGGCTGGCCCAAACCTTCATGTCTAGCCAACTCCTCTTGGATCTTTGAGTATGTCACCTCTTGCACTCCAAAGCATGATTCCATCATCCCCTCCCTCTTGAAAAGGATTTGTCCTCAAATCTCGAGGATGAATGGAAGAAGAAAAATTAACACCTACATATAAAACATGCAAGGAATAAGAAGTAACATGGTAAGAGAAAAGATCATGGATCCTAAGAGGAGTCCTAGTATCTAACCTAAAGAAAGATAAAATATTAGACTCTCTAGAAATAGGCTTCTCTTCTAAGCATAACCTAGAAGTAAAACCTAAAAATGTAAGAACACTATGACTAAGACAATGAAAAGACTGATTTTTAAACACTACAATATCTTGCCTAAAGTACCCTAAATGTAGGCTTTTCCTAAAATATAAAGAAAATACTACTAAAAAACGTCCTAAACAATTTTGGATTTGATTGTTTATTAGATACTCATAGTCGTATAATCTATTTTTGTCTTGTAGGGAAGGAAACATATTAAGTTCAAAAAAATAAGAACTTCCCATAAGTATATTCTATATTCTATGTTTGATCTTATGGGAAGTTCTTATTTTTTTGAACTTAATATGTTTCCTTCCCTACAAGACAAAAATAGATTATATGACTATGAGTATCTAATAAACAATCAAATCCAAAATTGTTTAGGACGTTTTTTAGTAGTATTTTCTTTATATTTTAGGAAAAGCCTAGGATACCATTTAGGGTACTTTAGGCAAGATATTGTAGTGTTTAAAAATCAGTCTTTTCATTGTCTTAGTCATAGTGTTCTTACATTTTTAGGTTTTACTTCTAGGTTATGCTTAGAAGAGGAGCCTATTTCTAGAGAGTAATATTTTATCTTTCTTTGTTAGGTTAGATACTAGGACTCCTCTTAGGATCCATGATCTTTTCTCTTACCATGTTACTTCTTATTCCTTGCATGTTTTATATGTAGGTGTTAATTTTTTTTCTTCCATTCATCCTCGAGATTTGAGGACAAATCCTTTTCAAGAGGGAGGGGATGATGGAATCATGCTTTGGAGTGCAAGAGGTGACATACTCAAAGATCCAAGAGGTGTTGCCTAGACATGAAGGTTTGGGCCAGTCAGGGCCCAATGGCCCTGATGGGCCTGGGAAGGCCCAAGTTGAACTTTTCATGGGCCATATTTTGTTATAGCTATTTTCATATGTTTTTGTATACATCATGTTAGTATAGGTATCATATATTTTGGTCTTGTATTTTGGACCACATAGAGTAGCATTTTAGGTTTTAGGCTAGTTGGGCCTAGTTTTGGGCTTCATGGGCCTTTGGGCTTTTGCTACCCAATATTGGGCTCATTTTCATTCTTGTAATTTTTCCTTTCCATTGTAATTGTTGGACCAATGTAATTAGGTCATTAGAATAGGAAAATACAAGGAATACTAAAGTATGCTAATTAGGTTAAATTAGGTTTAATTTGGAAGTCATTTAAGTTACATTTGAGTCACATGTTTAGCACCTTGGGTGGCTGAACATGTGCCACTCAAATTAACCCTAAATGACTCTCAAATCACACCTAAATGCACCTTGGTACCTAAATTTTCGGACTTACACATGTGCACCAAAGTTTGAATTCAAATTTCAAATTTGAATTCAAACTTTAGGCGTCATTTTGTGAACCTTAAGCTTAGGCGCCTATGTGTCATAATTTCGGTGCATACTTAAGCCAATTCCTTCTCACTTTTTATTCACTTTGAACCTTATATGAAATTTGAGAGCCAAGAGCCGAATTTCCTTTTCAAAGTCTTCTTGATAATTCACCTCAAAAACCTAGGGAGTTCATCTTCTTCCTTCTCTTTGAAGTGAGTCTTCCATTGATCTTTGAGCTTGGATGCTTCCATCCAAGGCTTGAGCCTTCAACCATCCGTGTTCCTTCTTCATTCAAGTTCCATTTCATTCGGTGATGTCTCCTTAAAGAGGATCCGTGGCTAGGAGGAGCTAAGGAGAAGAACACCAACCACTTCTCCTAACCTCTTCCATCAATTTTGGTATCAAGAGCAAGGTTCTTCAAGGAGATAAGTTGCTTCCATTTTTGTGTCCGTGTTCTTATTGTTCTTGTGTGTCTTGTGTCTTATTTGAGTTCTTCTTTTCGGATCTATGTTGTTTTGAATATTTTGTGTTCTATAGATCCATTGTTGATTGTTCTTGATTTTCTTCCACAATCAATGTTTTAGGAACTATTTGCTTGTGCTTATTTTGAGTTTATTTTGAGTCTCTCCATTCCTTGTATGTGTCCGTGATTGGACCTCATGCATTGCATTTAGATTTTGGTTTTGAATCTATGTTTTGTCTTAGAAGTTTGTGTTTAGTCTTTATATGTTGCAAATTCCTTGAATAGCATGTTTAACCTAGTTTTATTTTGAACTTTGTGTCTACATATTGCTCTCGGTTTTGCTTCTCTTTTGCCTACCTATATGTGCTTTTTCTTTTACCTTATTGTGTTCATAATTTGCTATTAGTTCTAGCAAATTTCTTTAGAGTTAGGTTTCTATTGTGTACTTAAGTTTTCAATTCACTTTGCTTTGAAAATCTCTTAAAAATTTTGTGACCTAAAATTTCAAGTGTTTAAACTACTTCTAGTGCACTTTTCTTGTGGATTCAATTTTTTTTAAAAAAAAAGAGGCTGAAAACAGAGGAAATACAGAGCCTAAAACAAAAGAAGAGTTCCAAATTTCAAAAGAAAAAGAGTACAAAAAGAATCCAAAAACAAAACCTAAAACTAGTGCACTAGTTTCCTTGTTTTCACTTGAAATTTGACCTAACTTGTAGTCTCGATTTCTAGAGCTTGGAATCATAAAATTTTTTGAAACAAAAGGCAAATATACTCTCTGGACTCTTAACTTGAAACTGGAAAAAGAAAGAATAAAAAAAAATAGAGAAAGCAAATTAAAAGGAAAAAGCCGAGAGGTGTACATTGGTGAAAAACCTACTTGATTCCTTGTTATTGTTTTGACTACTATTTTTGCTATACTTATCCAATTGCTTTCAAATTTTTTTTGTTTTGTTCATCTACTCTAGTACCTATCTAGGAACATTCCTAACTGAGTGCTAGCTTTATTTGGAGTCTTATTTTCCAGTTTTACTTGTTGAACCTCTTTGAGTCTTGTCATATATACATATTACTCTTAACTTTTGGTATAAGCTTTTCAAATTGTGCTTCTATTGCTTGTCTAGTTTTCTTTCAATAATTTCCCTGTGCTGGAAGTGGCCTCAAATCCTTTCTCAAGGATCAAGCATTGCTCAACAAAGAGTAGGAAAAGTTTGGACACTAAGACCTAAAAATTTGACCTAAATTAGTGACCAAAACTTCTCCTAAACTTCCTTCACTTGAGTGACCATTCCTTTCACCTTGTGAGGCAGCCACCATTAACCTCTTTTGTTGTGATTTCCACTTGAAAAGGCTTGGTTATTAAGTGGCTCTTTGTAGCTCACCTCCCTTGATAGTGCAACTTGTACACTTAGACTTCCAAGTGTTATTTTCATTCCTAGAAAATACCAAAAACATTTTATAACTTTTTGTATAGCATATAAAATCTTATTGCTTAATCATGAGTCAACATTCTCAAAGTAGTAGTGACTTTGAATCTCCTAAAAGTTTTAAAAGAATTGTGAAGGAGGTTGAGGCACTAAAACTTTGGAAGCATGATGAAATACTTCAAAAACAAAAAGAAAAACTTGAAAAGGAAGTACAAATCATGGCTTTAGAACAAGAGATTCAAAAGATTAAGCAACGAGAAGAAAAACTTTTGAAAAGATTAAATAAAAATAAAAGTCCAAAAGGTTCTTCTAGGAGCTCAACCAAGAGCTCCAATGATTCTCAAAATCAAGATAATGATGGTAGTATACAAATGGATGCTTACTATCAACCCCCACCTAGGAGAGTCATTAAAGAACACAAAGTGAGGGAATCAAGGGTTGATCTCCCTTACTTTCATGGAAAAGATAATGTGGACACCTACTTGGATTGGGAGATGAAAGTGGAGCAAATCTTCACTTGTCATCAAGTAGGTGAAGAAAGAAAAGTTCCTCTAGCCACCCTAGCTTTTCAAGGACAAGCCATGTATTGGTGGACATCCTTGGAAAGAGAGAGAAGACTTCACAATGATCCTCCCATCACTTATTGGAATGAGTTGAGGAGTGCTATGAGAAGAAGGCACATACCTTCTTATTATAGTAGGGAGCTTATGGATAAGCTCCAAAGACTCCAAAAAAAGAATATGAGTGTTGAGGAGTATAGACAAAAGATGGTGTTGTATCTCATGAGGGCTGGCATAAGGGAAGAGGAAAGATTGACCATTGCTAGGTTTTTAAGTGGTCTAAATTTTGATATAAGAGATAGAGTTGAGTTACTCCCTTATAGGGACCTTGATGATTTGGTCCAACTTTGTATAAGGGTGGAACAACAAAATTTAAGGAAAAATTCTTTAAAAGGAAAAACTCAAGCTAACTCTTATATCAAGAATGACTACAAGAGGGAGGGTCAATATGACTCTTCTAAAAGCTCTAGTAAGGGTCAAGAAAAAGAAAAAGAAAATGAGAAAAATGTTGTCACTTCTAGTAGTAAAACTAGTGACATCAAATGCTTTAAATGTCTTGGGAGAGGCCATATAGCTTCTCAATGTCCAACTAAAAAGGTCATGATTTTGAGAGGACAAGACATTTATAGTAGCCTTGATGAATCTAGTTCTACCACTTCAAGTGATAGTGAGACTAGTAAGGAAGATCCTCAAATTAAAAAGCTATATCCTGTTGATGGTGATCTTCTTATGGTCAAAAGGCTTCTTGGAAGTCAACCTTGTCCCACTTCACTATCACAAAGAGAGAACATCTTTCACACAAGATGTTTAGTTTCCAAAAGAACTTGTTCTCTCATTGTTGATAGTGGATCATGTTCAAATTGTTGTAGTACAAGGTTGATTAACAAGTTAGCCCTTACCACCATTCCTCACCCTCACCCTTACAAACTTCATTGGCTCAATGAAGGTGAGGAATTGGAGGTGAATCAACAAGTGAAGGTCAAGTTTTCTATAGGGGATTATAAATATAAAGTTTTATGTGATGTGATCCCTATGGAAGCTTGTCATATTTTGCTTGGTAGGCCATGGCAATTTGATAAACAAACTATACATGATGGCCTCACTAACAAAATATCCTTCATTCATAAAAATAAGGAAATTGTTTTTAATCCTTTAACACCACCCCAAGTGTTTGAGGATCAAAAGCAAATGAAAAAGAAAAGAAACAAAGAAAAGAAAGAAGGACAGAGTGTGGATAAAAAGGACTCCACTAAGACATTTGTGACAAAAGAGAGTTATTTTATGACCAAACAAGACTTGAAAAGAACTCTCTTTATTCATAAAAGTCTTGACTCTTATCCTAATGCTGCCACTTATCTTAAAGTTGAGAATGAGGAACAAAATGAATTTCAAGTAAAGAATTCTTCTCAACTTCGAGATATAGTGAAGAAGGAGTGGACTATACCTAGTGTTACTCCTTATACTACTTCCTTGAAGGTGCACAAGGAAGGAAGTATTTCTTTGGATTTCATAAAGCACCCAATTTTCGGTTTACATTGTTTAGTAGATATAACTTGTAATAATCTATATTCTATGTTTGATCTTATGGGAAGTTCTTATTTTTTTGAACTTAATATGTTTCCTTCCCTTCAAGACAAAAATAGATTATATGACTATGAGTATCTAATAAACAATCAAATCCAAAATTGTTTAGGACGTTTTTTAGTAGTATTTTCTTTATATTTTAGGAAAAGCCTAGGATACCATTTAGGGTACTTTAGGCAAGATATTGTAGTGTTTAAAAATCAGTCTTTTCATTGTCTTAGTCATAGTGTTCTTACATTTTTAGGTTTTACTTCTAGGTTATGCTTAGAAGAGGAGCCTATTTCTAGAGAGTAATATTTTATCTTTCTTTGTTAGGTTAGATACTAGGACTCCTCTTAGGATCCATGATCTTTTCTCTTACCATGTTACTTCTTATTCCTTGCATGTTTTATATGTAGGTGTTAATTTTTTTTCTTCCATTCATCCTCGAGATTTGAGGACAAATCCTTTTCAAGAGGGAGGGGATGATGGAATCATGCTTTGGAGTGCAAGAGGTGACATACTCAAAGATCCAAGAGGTGTTGCCTAGACATGAAGGTTTGGGCCAGTCAGGGCCCAATGGCCCTGATGGGCCTGGGAAGGCCCAAGTTGAACTTTTCATGGGCCATATTTTGTTATAGCTATTTTCATATGTTTTTGTATACATCATGTTAGTATAGGTATCATATATTTTGGTCTTGTATTTTGGACCACATAGAGTAGCATTTTAGGTTTTAGGCTAGTTGGGCCTAGTTTTGGGCTTCATGGGCCTTTGGGCTTTTGCTACCCAATATTGGGCTCATTTTCATTCTTGTAATTTTTCCTTTCCATTGTAATTGTTGGACCAATGTAATTAGGTCATTAGAATAGGAAAATACAAGGAATACTAAAGTATGCTAATTAGGTTAAATTAGGTTTAATTTGGAAGTCATTTAAGTTACATTTGAGTCACATGTTTAGCACCTTGGGTGGCTGAACATGTGCCACTCAAATTAACCCTAAATGACTCTCAAATCACACCTAAATGCACCTTGGTACCTAAATTTTCGGACTTACACATGTGCACCAAAGTTTGAATTCAAATTTCAAATTTGAATTCAAACTTTAGGCGTCATTTTGTGAACCTTAAGCTTAGGCGCCTATGTGTCATAATTTCGGTGCATACTTAAGCCAATTCCTTCTCACTTTTTATTCACTTTGAACCTTATATGAAATTTGAGAGCCAAGAGCCGAATTTCCTTTTCAAAGTCTTCTTGATAATTCACCTCAAAAACCTAGGGAGTTCATCTTCTTCCTTCTCTTTGAAGTGAGTCTTCCATTGATCTTTGAGCTTGGATGCTTCCATCCAAGGCTTGAGCCTTCAACCATCCGTGTTCCTTCTTCATTCAAGTTCCATTTCATTCGGTGATGTCTCCTTAAAGAGGATCCGTGGCTAGGAGGAGCTAAGGAGAAGAACACCAACCACTTCTCCTAACCTCTTCCATCAATTTTGGTATCAAGAGCAAGGTTCTTCAAGGAGATAAGTTGCTTCCATTTTTGTGTCCGTGTTCTTATTGTTCTTGTGTGTCTTGTGTCTTATTTGAGTTCTTCTTTTCGGATCTATGTTGTTTTGAATATTTTGTGTTCTATAGATCCATTGTTGATTGTTCTTGATTTTCTTCCACAATCAATGTTTTAGGAACTATTTGCTTGTGCTTATTTTGAGTTTATTTTGAGTCTCTCCATTCCTTGTATGTGTCCGTGATTGGACCTCATGCATTGCATTTAGATTTTGGTTTTGAATCTATGTTTTGTCTTAGAAGTTTGTGTTTAGTCTTTATATGTTGCAAATTCCTTGAATAGCATGTTTAACCTAGTTTTATTTTGAACTTTGTGTCTACATATTGCTCTCGGTTTTGCTTCTCTTTTGCCTACCTATATGTGCTTTTTCTTTTACCTTATTGTGTTCATAATTTGCTATTAGTTCTAGCAAATTTCTTTAGAGTTAGGTTTCTATTGTGTACTTAAGTTTTCAATTCACTTTGCTTTGAAAATCTCTTAAAAATTTTGTGACCTAAAATTTCAAGTGTTTAAACTACTTCTAGTGCACTTTTCTTGTGGATTCAATTTTTTTTAAAAAAAAAGAGGCTGAAAACAGAGGAAATACAGAGCCTAAAACAAAAGAAGAGTTCCAAATTTCAAAAGAAAAAGAGTACAAAAAGAATCCAAAAACAAAACCTAAAACTAGTGCACTAGTTTCCTTGTTTTCACTTGAAATTTGACCTAACTTGTAGTCTCGATTTCTAGAGCTTGGAATCATAAAATTTTTTGAAACAAAAGGCAAATATACTCTCTGGACTCTTAACTTGAAACTGGAAAAAGAAAGAATAAAAAAAAATAGAGAAAGCAAATTAAAAGGAAAAAGCCGAGAGGTGTACATTGGTGAAAAACCTACTTGATTCCTTGTTATTGTTTTGACTACTATTTTTGCTATACTTATCCAATTGCTTTCAAATTTTTTTTGTTTTGTTCATCTACTCTAGTACCTATCTAGGAACATTCCTAACTGAGTGCTAGCTTTATTTGGAGTCTTATTTTCCAGTTTTACTTGTTGAACCTCTTTGAGTCTTGTCATATATACATATTACTCTTAACTTTTGGTATAAGCTTTTCAAATTGTGCTTCTATTGCTTGTCTAGTTTTCTTTCAATAATTTCCCTGTGCTGGAAGTGGCCTCAAATCCTTTCTCAAGGATCAAGCATTGCTCAACAAAGAGTAGGAAAAGTTTGGACACTAAGACCTAAAAATTTGACCTAAATTAGTGACCAAAACTTCTCCTAAACTTCCTTCACTTGAGTGACCATTCCTTTCACCTTGTGAGGCAGCCACCATTAACCTCTTTTGTTGTGATTTCCACTTGAAAAGGCTTGGTTATTAAGTGGCTCTTTGTAGCTCACCTCCCTTGATAGTGCAACTTGTACACTTAGACTTCCAAGTGTTATTTTCATTCCTAGAAAATACCAAAAACATTTTATAACTTTTTGTATAGCATATAAAATCTTATTGCTTAATCATGAGTCAACATTCTCAAAGTAGTAGTGACTTTGAATCTCCTAAAAGTTTTAAAAGAATTGTGAAGGAGGTTGAGGCACTAAAACTTTGGAAGCATGATGAAATACTTCAAAAACAAAAAGAAAAACTTGAAAAGGAAGTACAAATCATGGCTTTAGAACAAGAGATTCAAAAGATTAAGCAACGAGAAGAAAAACTTTTGAAAAGATTAAATAAAAATAAAAGTCCAAAAGGTTCTTCTAGGAGCTCAACCAAGAGCTCCAATGATTCTCAAAATCAAGATAATGATGGTAGTATACAAATGGATGCTTACTATCAACCCCCACCTAGGAGAGTCATTAAAGAACACAAAGTGAGGGAATCAAGGGTTGATCTCCCTTACTTTCATGGAAAAGATAATGTGGACACCTACTTGGATTGGGAGATGAAAGTGGAGCAAATCTTCACTTGTCATCAAGTAGGTGAAGAAAGAAAAGTTCCTCTAGCCACCCTAGCTTTTCAAGGACAAGCCATGTATTGGTGGACATCCTTGGAAAGAGAGAGAAGACTTCACAATGATCCTCCCATCACTTATTGGAATGAGTTGAGGAGTGCTATGAGAAGAAGGCACATACCTTCTTATTATAGTAGGGAGCTTATGGATAAGCTCCAAAGACTCCAAAAAAAGAATATGAGTGTTGAGGAGTATAGACAAAAGATGGTGTTGTATCTCATGAGGGCTGGCATAAGGGAAGAGGAAAGATTGACCATTGCTAGGTTTTTAAGTGGTCTAAATTTTGATATAAGAGATAGAGTTGAGTTACTCCCTTATAGGGACCTTGATGATTTGGTCCAACTTTGTATAAGGGTGGAACAACAAAATTTAAGGAAAAATTCTTTAAAAGGAAAAACTCAAGCTAACTCTTATATCAAGAATGACTACAAGAGGGAGGGTCAATATGACTCTTCTAAAAGCTCTAGTAAGGGTCAAGAAAAAGAAAAAGAAAATGAGAAAAATGTTGTCACTTCTAGTAGTAAAACTAGTGACATCAAATGCTTTAAATGTCTTGGGAGAGGCCATATAGCTTCTCAATGTCCAACTAAAAAGGTCATGATTTTGAGAGGACAAGACATTTATAGTAGCCTTGATGAATCTAGTTCTACCACTTCAAGTGATAGTGAGACTAGTAAGGAAGATCCTCAAATTAAAAAGCTATATCCTGTTGATGGTGATCTTCTTATGATCAAAAGGCTTCTTGGAAGTCAACCTTGTCCCACTTCACTATCACAAAGAGAGAACATCTTTCACACAAGATGTTTAGTTTCCAAAAGAACTTGTTCTCTCATTGTTGATAGTGGATCATGTTCAAATTGTTGTAGTACAAGGTTGATTAACAAGTTAGCCCTTACCACCATTCCTCACCCTCACCCTTACAAACTTCATTGGCTCAATGAAGGTGAGGAATTGGAGGTGAATCAACAAGTGAAGGTCAAGTTTTCTATAGGGGATTATAAATATAAAGTTTTATGTGATGTGATCCCTATGGAAGCTTGTCATATTTTGCTTGGTAGGCCATGGCAATTTGATAAA
The DNA here is from genome assembly GCF_000230855.2 of Cajanus cajan. Lineage (NCBI taxonomy): Eukaryota > Viridiplantae > Streptophyta > Magnoliopsida > Fabales > Fabaceae > Cajanus > Cajanus cajan. Next base: position 34,663,025 of record NC_138523.1, on the reverse strand, counting down.
CAAACTATACATGATGGCCTCACTAACAAAATATCCTTCATTCATAAAAATAAGGAAATTGTTTTTAATCCTTTAACACCACCCCAAGTGTTTGAGGATCAAAAGCAAATGAAAAAGAAAAGAAACAAAGAAAAGAAAGAAGGACAGAGTGTGGATAAAAAGGACTCCACTAAGACATTTGTGACAAAAGAGAGTTATTTTATGACCAAACAAGACTTGAAAAGAACTCTCTTTATTCATAAAAGTCTTGACTCTTATCCTAATGCTGCCACTTATCTTAAAGTTGAGAATGAGGAACAAAATGAATTTCAAGTAAAGAATTCTTCTCAACTTCGAGATATAGTGAAGAAGGAGTGGACTATACCTAGTGTTACTCCTTATACTACTTCCTTGAAGGTGCACAAGGAAGGAAGTATTTCTTTGGATTTCATAAAGCACCCAATTTTCGGTTTACATTGTTTAGTAGATATAACTTGTAATAATCTATATTCTATGTTTGATCTTATGGGAAGTTCTTATTTTTTTGAACTTAATATGTTTCCTTCCCTACAAGACAAAAATAGATTATATGACTATGAGTATCTAATAAACAATCAAATCCAAAATTGTTTAGGACGTTTTTTAGTAGTATTTTCTTTATATTTTAGGAAAAGCCTAGGATACCATTTAGGGTACTTTAGGCAAGATATTGTAGTGTTTAAAAATCAGTCTTTTCATTGTCTTAGTCATAGTGTTCTTACATTTTTAGGTTTTACTTCTAGGTTATGCTTAGAAGAGGAGCCTATTTCTAGAGAGTAATATTTTATCTTTCTTTGTTAGGTTAGATACTAGGACTCCTCTTAGGATCCATGATCTTTTCTCTTACCATGTTACTTCTTATTCCTTGCATGTTTTATATGTAGGTGTTAATTTTTTTTCTTCCATTCATCCTCGAGATTTCAGTACAAATCCTTTTCAAGAGGGAGGGGATGATGGAATCATGCTTTGGAGTGCAAGAGGTGACATACTCAAAGATCCAAGAGGTGTTGCCTAGACATGAAGGTTTGGGCCAGTCAGGGCCCAATAGGCCTGATGGGCCTGGGAAGGCCCAAGTTGAACTTTTCATGGGCCATATTTTGTTATAGCTATTTTCATATGTTTTTGTATACATCATGTTAGTATAGGTATCATATATTTTGGTCTTGTATTTTGGACCACATAGAGTAGCATTTTAGGTTTTAGGCTAGTTGGGCCTAGTTTTGGGCTTCATGGGCCTTTGGGCTTTTGCTACCCAATATTGAGCTCATTTTCATTCTTGTAATTTTTCCTTTCCATTGTAATTGTTGGACCAATGTAATTAGGTCATTAGAATAGGAAAATACAAGGAATACTAAAGTATGCTAATTAGGTTAAATTAGGTTTAATTTGGAAGTCATTTAAGTTACATTTGAGTCACATGTTTAGCACCTTGGGTGGCTGAACATGTGCCACTCAAATTAACCCTAAATGACTCTCAAATCACACCTAAATGCACCTTGGTACCTAAATTTTCGGACTTACACATGTGCACCAAAGTTTGAATTCAAATTTTAAATTTGAATTCAAACTTTAGGCATCATTTTGTGAACCTTAAGCTTAGGCGCCTAAGTGTCATAATTTCGGTGCATACTTAAGCCAATTCCTTCTCACTTTGTATTCACTTTGAACCTTATATGAAATTTGAGAGCCAAGAGCCGAATTTCCTTTTCAAAGTCTTCTTGAGAATTCACCTCAAAAACCTAGGGAGTTCATCTTCTTCCTTCTCTTTGAAGTGAGTCTCCCATTGATCTTTGAGCTTGGATGCTTCCATCCAAGGCTTGAGCCTTCAACCATCCGCGTTCCTTCTTCATTCAAGTTCCATTTCATTCGGTGATATCTCCTTAAAGAGGATCCGTGGCTAGGAGGAGCTAAGGAGAAGAACACCAACCACTTCTCCTAACCTCTTCCATCATGGCCTACCAAGCAAAATATGACAAGCTTCCATAGGGATCACATCACATAAAACTTTGTCTTTATAATCCCTTATAGAAAACTTGACCTTCACTTGTTGATTCACCTCCAATTCCTCACCTTCATTGAGCCAATGAATTTTATAAGGGTGAGGGTGAGGAATGGTGGTAAGGGATAACTTGTTAACCAACCTTGTACTACAACAATTAGAACATGATCCACTATCAACAATGAGAGAACAAGTTTGATGGAGGAGGCCCATGGGCTAAGGGCCCAACTACTAGAGCCATGGCAAGAAGGATGCATGAAGAGTGGGCCCAAGCCCAAGAAAGGCCCATTACTCTATTTTGTTGGGCTTTAGCCCAAGCCCATTAGATTAGGGTTAGAATAGGATTGGGCCTTAGTGCCTTGTATTTCTTTTGGGCCTTGTATTTTCGGCCTTGTAGTGTAGGATTTTCATTAGAGGTCATGTGAATTTAGAGTTAATTAGGTTACATGTGAATCTACATTAGCATGTAATTAAAAGCACATTTGGTGTGCATTTCGGCCATGTGCAACACATGCACATGGTGTGATCCGAAATGCAACTCAAATGGCCTCCTAATTACATGCCAAATGAGAGCACATGGAGGGGGTGGCCGGTTGGCACCAAAATTTGAATTTAGAATTCAAATTTTGGCGCCTAGAGTTAAGTTAACCATACCATGGTTTTACTTAACTCTAGGTGAACCCAACTTAAACCCTTAACCTAATTTCTATTATAAATTCCTTCATGACCGGATTGTAGGATATTTTTGGATGATATATTGATGAGATTTCTTTCCATAGAAATTGCCTATCCGAAAGTCACTCTCCCTAACTCTACCCTACTTGAGATCCTCTCCTTGTAGAGCTAGGGAAACCTTCCTTCTTCCGGACTTAGCTAGACGCAAGCTAGAGTCACATTGGTGCTTCTTGGAGCTTCCATTCCTTGTCAATCTTCCAAGGAACCGAGGAGCATTGAGGGAATTCTTGAGGATTTCCAAGTGGAACCTCATCAAGTGGTATCAGAGCTTCGGTCTTCAAGAGATAAGTTCATCTTCTTGAATTTTGATCCGTGGTTCCAAATTGTTCTTGAGTTCATCTTGAATTTCATCTTGTTAAATTTTTGAGTTCATGTCACAATTGATTTGATTCTTTCCTAGATCTAGTTTTTGTTTCAAAATTTTGATGGATCTAGTTTGTATTGCTTGAATGATTCATATGCGCCTATGTTATATGCTTTCATGAATCATGCTAATCTCTTCTTGTGTTCAATTAGGAATTTTCTGCCTATTAGCTTTTGATTTTGTTTGAGTCTTCTTTGCATCTTATTCAGTCAATTAAATGCTTGAGTCTTTTATTTTTTAAATCCATGTCTAGTAGGTTTGTGTAGTTCTTATATGTTCATCTATCTTAGCTATGCTTGTTGACCCTTTTTAATTTTTGATTTGCATCTTGAAACAATTTTCTGGATTTGGCCGAGATCCATTTCTTTTCTTTGGTATAAGCTCATGAATTTAGTTTCATTTTTGAGTTCATAAACTACTACTAGATCATTAGTAGTTTTCTTAGAATTTTAGGCTTCCAAAATTTTTTTTGAAAATGTCTTACACAAAAATGTTAATTCCGTGAGGTTTGATTTTGTTTTATTAGTGTGTGCTGGAAAATTGTGTTTGGAATGCAATTTGAATTTGAAAATTGGAGCCAAAACCGTGCATGTGCTACATAAACCAACCAAGCATCAAAAGCATGTCACATGTTCCTTACATTTTGACCTAATTTGTGTGGCATTTGAATTTCAATTTGAATCCGGTTTTGGTGTTTCATTTAAGGTGTGACCGAGAATTTGTGAGTTTCTTTTAAAGAAAAAGGCAACTCCTAAGATTTAAAAAAAAAAAAAAGAAAAGAAAGTTCAAAATCAAAAGTGAATTTAAAAAAAAAAAAAATATATGCTAAACCTAATTTGAAAAGCAAAAGCCAAATTAAGGAGTTTAATTCTCAATTTGTTCTTCTCGGTTTTTACTTGTTTGGATTCATTAAAAGAAATTTTCAGCTCACCTATTTTTGAGTGTTTGGTTTTGTGCATCTACTCTAGAACCTTTCTTAGGTTTGTTCTTCCTTGACCTAGTTTAATCTTGTCTTTTGTCATCTATATTCACTTCTTCTACTCTAATCCTCTTTCCTATAACTCTTCCATACTTGTGTTGTTTGTATTCATCATGGAAATCAAATGTGACCTATGCTTGACCTAGTTTATCTCCTTAGAAGCTAGTTCTACAAGGGTCATCAAAAGAGGACTAAGTAAAGGAGGAGGAAAGGGAAAAGGAGGCTTTCGGATTTGGCTATCAAACACCAAACACTTGTGGCTGGAAATTTGAAGTGGCTGGACAAGCATTTCCGTGGAGAATTTTTGGAGATTCAATTGAAGATTGTATTTGAATTTTAAAAAAAAAATGTATAAGCATTAGTGACGGATTTTAGTGACCGATTTTACCTTACTAATTTGAATTTTGTTGCAAAATTTGGTCACTAATCCATCACTAATCCTTTGTGGCTGTTTTTTTTTTTAATATTTCATTTCAGCTACTTGTTCTTGTTGTTATACTTTGTACTTGGCCTTTACAAGGAGTGTCTTGGGAGTGTCTTCGGTACACAACCATCTCTCCTTAAGTTTACAATTTTCGTTAGTACTTGGTGGGAGTGGTCCTTGATTGATCTTTGGTATCTCTCAAGCTCTCACCATAGGATACGTTTAGGTAGTTTAATTTTTTGTTGCTTAATCCTTGTTTTACTTACTTTCATACGTCTAGTTTATCATAGTTCACAAAAACATCAAAAAAAAAAAAATTTCATTGAAAAGAATTTGGAAGAGATTAACTACAAAGGGGATTAGTAATTTTTACTTGAAGAGGCTTGGTTTTTAAGTGGCTCCTAGTAGCTCACCTCCCTCCAAAGTTCAATTTGTATACATAATCCTCTAAGTACTTAGTCTTAACCTTGCATAAAAACAATTGATTTTCAAAAACCATTTTTCAAAAAGCTCCTTTCTCCTATAATGGAAGAGTTTTCTACTCCTCAAAGTGATAGTAATTCAAGTGATTACAATGACTTGTCAAAAGTAACACATGAATTAAGATCACTTAAGCTTTGGAAGAAGCAAGAAGCCAAGCAAAAACTTAAAGAAAAACTTGAAAGAGAGGCTCAACTTGCTACTTTAGAGGAAGAGATTCGAATATTAAAGGAGAAAGAAGAAAAATTACACCACAAGCACCGAAGTAGACATAGCTCCCACCATAGTTCAACTCTAGGAGAGTCAATGAATGATGATAGTCTTGTTTTAGGAGATCATTATCAACCCCATCCTAGACGAGTGCATAGGGCCCCCAAGCCAAGGGAATCTAGGGTAGATCTCCCTTATTTTCATGGGAAAGATGATGTTGAGGGGTACCTAGATTGGGAAATGAAGGTGGAACAAATTTTCACTTGTCATCAAGTGAATGAAGAAAGAAAAGTCTCCTTAGCAACCCTAAGTTTTCAAGGTCACGCCATGTATTGGTGGACTTCTTTAGTGAGGGATAGGCGTCTCCATAATGATCCTCCAATTCAATATTGGAATGAATTAAGGAGTGCCTTGAGGAGGAGACATATTCCCTCTTACTATACTAGAGAGCTTATCAATAAGCTCCAACGACTCCATCAAAAAAATATGACTGTGGAAGAGTATAGACAAACAATGGAGTTGTACTTAATGAGGGCTGGTATTAGGGAGGAAGAAAATATTACAATTGCTAGGTTTTTAAGTGGGTTGACTTTTGACATAAGAGATAAAGTAGAGCTTCTCCCTTATAGGGATTTAAATGATTTGGTTCAACTTTGCATCAAGGTTGAACAACAAAATTTGCGAAAAGGTTCTAAAAGCTCATACTCATCATCTTTTTCAAAAGTTGACTACAAGAGGGAGGGCAAGACAAATGATTTCGAAAAAAATACTTTTCCCTCTAAAAACCTAGACAAAGGTAAAGAAAAAGAAAAAGAGAAGAAAACAATCACTTCACACACTAGCACTAAGACTAGTGACATAAAATGCTTTAAGTGTCTTGGGAGAGGCCACATTGCTTCTCAATGCCCTACTAAGAAAGTTATGATTTTAAGGGGCCAAGATATTTATAGTAGCCAAGATGTAGCTACTACTTCTTCATCTTCCAGTGAGGATGAAGAAGAAGCAAGTGAAGAAGAGCCATGTGAGGTTACTTACCCTTATAATGGGGAACTTCTTATGATGAGAAGGATCCTCAATAACCAACCTAGTGATACACAATCCCAAAGAGAGAACATCTTTCATACAAGATGTAACATTTCAAACAAGGCTTGTTCTCTCATAGTGGATAGTGGATCTTGGTGCAATTGTTGTAGCACTAGGATGGTTGAAAAGTTGGGTTTGACTACCACACCCCATCCAAAACCTTATCAACTTCATTGGCTTAATGATGATGGGGATATGGTGGTCAACCAACAAGTGGAAGTAGAGTTTTCCATAGGGAACTATCAAGATAAAGTTAAATGTGATGTAGTTCCTATGGAGGCTTGTCATATTTTATTAGGTAGGCCATGGCAATTTGATAAACAAACTCATCATGATGGCCTAACTAATAAAATAACTTTCACACATAAGGGTAAAAAGTTTGTGCTTCATCCTTTATCACCTTCACAAGTGAAAGAAGATCAAGTACAAATGAAGGCCAAACGAGAGCAAGAAAAAGGAAAACAAAAAAAAGTTGAAAAAAAAAAAAAAAACTTTTAAAAATTGATGAAAAGGAGGATTCTAGAGAGATTAATGTTCCCTCTCTAGAGATAGTTCAAGAAGAGAGTTTTCAATCAAAACCTTTACACAAAACTTCTCTCTTTCTTGAATCATCATCTCATATCCTCATGTGTCGAGGAACATTAACTTGCACTACCACATCTTCTTTGGAAACTACTCTACCTCTTAAGGTGAAAAATCTTTTAGATGAATTTGATGATATATTTCCCAAAGAAGGTCCAGTTGGACTTCCACCTTTTAGGGGAATAAAGCATCAAATAGATCTTGTGCCTGGGGCTAGTCTTCCAAATAGACCAGCTTATAGGACTAATCCACAAGAAACCAAAGAGATAGAGAAGCAAGTACAAGAGTTGTTGGAGAAGGGCTGGATTCAAAAGAGTCTAAGTCCTTGTGCTGTACCTGTCATTTTGGTGCCAAAAAAAGATGGAAAATGGAGGATGTGTTGTGACTGTAGAGCCATCAACAACATTACCATAAAATATAGGCACCCAATTCCTAGGCTTGATGACATGCTTGATGAATTGCATGGGTCATCCATATTTTCCAAGGTAGATCTTAAGAGTGGATATCACCAAATTAGAATCAAAGAAGGTGATGAGTGGAAAACCGCTTTTAAGACTAAGTTTGGATTATATGAATGGTTAGTAATGCCTTTTGGGCTTACTAATGCACCTAGTACATTCATGAGGTTGATGAATCATGCTCTTAGGGATTGCATTGGTAAGTTTGTCGTTGTTTATTTTGATGATATTCTAATCTATAGCCAAAGTCTAAGTGATCATGTGGATCACCTAAGACAAGTATTTCTTGTTCTTAGAGACAATCAATTGTTTGCCAATGTAGACAAGTGCACTTTTTGTGTAGATAATGTTATTTTTTTAGGTTTTGTGGTGAGTAAAAATGGGGTTCATGTGGACCCCGAGAAAATCAAAGCCATCCAAGAATGGCCTATTCCTACTAATGTAAGTGAAGTTAGGAGCTTCCATGGATTGGCAAGCTTTTATAGGAGATTTGTTCCTAACTTCTCTACATTAGCTTCACCTCTCAATGAGTTGGTGAAGAAGGATGTGGTCTTTGAATGGAAGGAAAAACATAACTTAGCTTTCCAAGATCTAAAGCATAAGCTCACTCAAGCACCTGTTCTAGCTCTGCCTGATTTTTCTAAAACTTTTGAGCTAGAATGTGATGCTTCAGGACTTGGCATAGGAGCTGTGTTGTTACAAGGTGGCCACCCAATAGCTTATTTCAGTGAAAAACTTCATGGGGCTGCCTTGAACTACCCTACCTATGACAAAGAGTTATATGCTTTAGTTCGTGCCCTTCAAACTTGGGAACATTATCTTGTGACCAAGGAATTTGTCATACATAGTGATCATGAATCACTTAAATATTTGAAGGGTCAACATAAATTAAATAAGAGGCATGCAAAATGGGTTGAGTATTTAGAACAATTTCCTTATGTCATCAAATACAAAAAGGGCTCTACTAATGTAGTAGCTGATGCTTTGTCACGGAGACATGTTTTATTGAACACCCTAGGTTCTCAAATACTAGGTTTTGATGACATCAAGGAGTTGTATGAGAAAGACCTTGATTTTGCTAACTTTTATTCTTTATGTATTCAAAAACCTTACCAAGGTTACTATATTTCTGAGGGGTTTCTTTTTAAAGAAAACAAACTTTGTATACCCCAAGGATCTATTAGAAAACTTTTGGTTAGGGAGAGCCATAAGGGTGGGCTCATGGGGCATTTTGGAATTGAGAAGACTCTTTCTCTTTTGAGAGAGAAATTCTTTTGGCCTCATATGAAGAGAGATGTCCAAAGGTTTTGTAGTAGTTGCATTGCTTGTTTACAAGCAAAGTCTACTACTAAACCTCATGGGCTATACACACCCTTGCCTATATCTTCTTCTCCTTGGGTAGACATTTCCATGGATTTTATCCTTGGTTTGCCTCGAACCCAACGAGGAAAGGATTCCATATTTGTGGTTGTGGACCGTTTTAGCAAAATGGCACATTTTATTCCATGCCACAAAGTGGATGATGCAAGTAACATTGCTAAGTTATTCTTTCAAGAGATTGTGAGACTACATGGGTTACCCAAAACTATAGTCTTTGATAGAGATGTTAAGTTCTTAAGCCATTTTTGGAAAACTCTTTGGGCAAGGCTTGGAACTAAACTACTATTTTCTACCACATGTCATCCCCAAACTGATGGGCAAACTGAGGTAGTAAATAGGTCTCTAGGGACTATGTTGAGGGCAATCCTCAAAGGCAATAAGAAGTCATGGGATGACTATCTTCCTCATGTGGAGTTTGCCTACAATAGGGTGGTTCACAAGACCACTAACATGTCTCCATTTGAGATTGTTTATGGCTTTAATCCTCTTACTCCATTGGATTTATTACCTCTTCCGGATGTTGCTTCCTTTATTCATAAAGAAGGCACCTCTAGGGCTGAGTTTGTCAAGAAATTACATGAGAGGGTTAGAGATCATATTCAATCCCAAACAGAAAAATACCAAAAATACAATAATAAGGGTAGGAAGGAAGTTATCTTCAAGGAAGGTGACTGGGTTTGGCTACACCTTAGGAAGGATAGGTTTCCTTCCAAAAGAAAGTCAAAGCTTAGTCCTAGAGGAGATGGACCCTTCCAAATCCTTAGGAAAATCAATAACAATGCCTATGTTCTAGATCTTCCTTCTGAGTATGGTGTTAGTTCTAGTTTCAATGTTTCTGATCTTTCTTTGTTTACAGGACTAGCTACCCACGAGGCAGACACTCTGGATTTGAGGTCAAATCCTTTTCAAGAGGGAGGGGATGATGGAGGAGGCCCATGGGCTAAGGGCCCAACTACTAGAGCCATGGCAAGAAGGATGCATGAAGAGTGGGCCCAAGCCCAAGAAAGGCCCATTACTTTATTTTGTTGGGCTTTAGCCCAAGCCCATTAGATTAGGGTTAGAATAGGATTGGGCCTTAGTGCCTTGTATTTCTTTTGGGCCTTGTATTTTCGGCCTTGTAGTGTAGGATTTTCATTAGAGGTCATGTGAATTTAGAGTTAATTAGGTTACATGTGAATCTACATTAGCATGTAATTAAAAGCACATTTGGTGTGCATTTCGGCCATGTGCAACACATGCACATGGTGTGATCCGAAATGCAACTCAAATGGCCTCCTAATTACATGCCAAATGAGAGCACATGGAGGGGGTGGCCGGTTGGCACCAAAATTTGAATTTAGAATTCAAATTTTGGCGCCTAGAGTTAAGTTAACCATACCATGGTTTTACTTAACTCTAGGTGAACCCAACTTAAACCCTTAACCTAATTTCTATTATAAATTCCTTCATGACCGGATTGTAGGATATTTTTGGATGATATATTGATGAGATTTCTTTCCATAGAAATTGCCTATCCGAAAGTCACTCTCCCTAACTCTACCCTACTTGAGATCCTCTCCTTGTAGAGCTAGGGAAACCTTCCTTCTTCCGGACTTAGCTAGACGCAAGCTAGAGTCACATTGGTGCTTCTTGGAGCTTCCATTCCTTGTCAATCTTCCAAGGAACCGAGGAGCATTGAGGGAATTCTTGAGGATTTCCAAGTGGAACCTCATCAAAGTTCTTTTAGAAACTAAACATCTTGTGTGAAAGATGTTCTCTCTTTGAGAGAGTGATGTGGGACAAGGTTGGCTTCCAAGAAGCCTTTTGATCATAAGAAGATCACCATCCACAGGATACAACTTTTCAATTTTAGGATCTTCCTCACTAGTCTCACTACCACTTGAAGTGGTAGAACTAGATTCATCAAGACTACTATAAATGTCTTGTCCTCTCAAAATCATGACCTTTTTAGTTGGACATTGAAAAGCTATATGGCCTCTCCCAAGACATTTAAAGCATTTGATGTCACTAGTTTTACTACTAGAAGTGACAACATTTTTATCATTTTCTTTTTTTTATTTCTTTTTCTTGACCCTTACTAGAGTTTTTAGAAGAGTCATATTGACCCTCTCTCTTGTAGTCATTCTTGATATAAGAGTTAGTTTGAGTTTTTCCTTTTCTCAAATTTTGTTGTTCCACCCTTATACAAAGTTGGACCAAATCATCAAGGTCCCTATAAGGGAGTAACTCAACTCTATCTCTTATATCAAAATTTAGACCACTTAAAAACCTAGCAATGGTCAATCTTTCCTCTTCCCTTATGCCAGCCCTCATGAGATACAACTCCATCTTTTGTCTATACTCCTCAACACTCATATTCTTTTGTTGGAGTCTTTGGAGCTTATCCATAAGCTCCCTACTATAATAAGAAGGTATGTGCCTTCTTCTCATAGCACTCCTCAACTCATTCCAATAAGTGATTGGAGGGTCATTGTGAAGTCTTCTCTCTCTCTCTAAGGAGGTCCACCAATACATAGCTTGTCCTTGGAAAGCTAAGGTGGCCAAGGGAACTTTTCTTTCTTCACCTACTTGGTGACAAGTGAAGATTTGCTCCACTTTCATTTCCCAATCCAAGTAGGCATCCACATCTTCTTTTCCATGAAAGTAAGGGAGATCAATCCTTGATTCCCTCACTTTGTGTTCTTTAATGACTCTCCTAGGTGGGGGTTGATAGTAAGCATCCATTTGTATACTACCATCATTATCTTGATTTTGAGAATCATTGGAGCTCTTGGTTGAGCTCCTAGAAGAACCTTTTGGACTTTTATTTTTATTTAATTTTTTTGAAAAGTTTTTCTTCTCGTTGCTTAATCTTTTGAATCTCTTGTTCTAAAGCCATGATTTGTACTTCCTTTTCAAGTTTTTCTTTTTGTTTTTGAAGTATTTCATCATGCTTCCAAATTTTTAGTGCCTCAACCTCCTTCACAATTCTTTTAAAACTTTTAGGAGATTTAAGTCACTACTACTTTGAGAATGTTGACTCATGATCAAGCAATAAGATTTTATATGCTATACAAAAAGTTATAAAATGTTTTTGGTATTTTCTAGGAATGAAAATAACACTTGGAAGTCTAAGTGTACAAGTTGCACTATCAAGGGAGGTGAGCTACAAAGAGCCACTTAATAACCAAGCCTTTTCCAGTGGAAATCACTAAACTCCTTTGTGGTACTTCCAATTCCCCAAAACTTTTCACAAAAATTTTGAATGCTTTTTCACAATTTGTTTGTTTTTGAGACTAAACTAAACGTGAGCAAGTAAAACTACACAAGTCTAGACGTTTCAAGGCAGCAAAGTAAACAAAAATTAAAGTTCAAACACTTGAAGGAAGCAAGGATAATTGATAGCAAACTTAGGAGAAGTGATGGATGATCTTCTCCACGGATTTGCTTAGGCCGGATCTTCTTCAATGGAGGCTTGATTCTTCAACTCAAGAACACTTAGAAGCTTAAGAACTCACGGATGCACTCAACCTAGAACTAGGAGGGAAGCATCCAAGCTCAAGCATCAATGGAGAGCACACTTCAAAGAGGAGGATTCTAAGGTGAAATCCTAAGGTTTTGAAGATGAACTCTAAGGGACTTTTGAGAGAGGAAACTCGGCCAATGGCTCACAAATTTCAATTATGATCAAAAGTGAATACAAAAGGTGAAAGAATGGCTTAAGTATGCACGGAATTATGACCCATAGGTGCCTAAACTAAAGCCTCACAAAATGGCGCCTAAAGTTTGAATTCATATTTGAATTTTGAATTCAAACTTTGGTGCACATGTGTAAGTCCGAAAATTTAGGTGCCAAGGTGCATTTAGGTGTGATTTGAGAGTCATTTAGGGTTAATTTGAGTGGCACATGTTCAGCCACCCATGGTGCTAAACATGTGACTCAAATGTAACTTAAATGACTTCCAAATTAAACCTAATTTAACCTAATTAGCATACTTTAGTATTCCTTGTATTTTCCTATTCTAATGACCTAATTACATTGGTTAAACAATTACAATGGAAAGGAAAAATTACAAGAATGAAAATGAGCCCAATATTGGGTACCAAAAGCCCAAAGACCCATGAAGCCCAAAACTAGGCCCAACTAGCCTAAAACCTAAAATGCTACTCTATGTGGTCCAAAATACAAGACCAAAATATATGATACCTATACTAACATGATGTATACAAAACATATGAAAATAGCTATAACAAAATATGGCCCATGAAAAGTTCAACTTGGGCCTTCCCAGGCCCATCAGGCCCATTGGGCCCTGACTGGCCCAAACCTTCATGTCTAGCCAACTCCTCTTGGTTCTTTGAGTATGTCACCTCTTGCACTCCAAAGCATGATTCCATCATCCCCTCCCTCTTGAAAAGGATTTGTCCTCAAATCTCGAGGATGAATGGAAGAAGAAAAATTAACACCTACATATAAAACATGCAAGGAATAAGAAGTAACATGATAAGATAAAAGATCATGGATCCTAAGAGGAGTCCTAGTATCTAACCTAACAAAGAAAGATAAAATATTAGACTCTCTAGAAATAGGCTCCTCTTCTAAGCATAACCTAGAAGTAAAACCTAAAAATGTAAGAACACTATGACTAAGACAATGAAAAGACTGATTTTTAAACACTACAATATCTTGCCTAAAGTACCCTAAATGGTATCCTAGGCTTTTCCTAAAATATAAAGAAAATACTACTAAAAAACGTCCTAAACAATTTTGGATTTGATTGTTTATTAGATACTCATAGTCATATAATCTATTTTTGTCTTGTAGGGAAGGAAACATATTAAGTTCAAAAAAATAAGAACTTCCTATAAGATCAAACATAGAATATAGATTATTACAAGTTATATCTACTAAACAATGTAAACCGAAAATTGGGTGCTTTATGAAATCTAAAGAAATACTTCCTTCCTTGTGCACCTTCAAGGAAGTAGTATAAGGAGTAACACTAGGTATAGTCCACTCCTTCTTCACTATATCTCGAAGTTGAGAAGAATTCTTTACTTGAAATTCATTTTGTTCCTCATTCTCAACTTTAAGATAAGTGGCAGTATTAGGATAAGAGTCAAGACTTTTGTGAATAAAAAGAGTTCTTTTTAAGTCTTGTTTGGTCATAAAATAACTCTCTTTTGTCATAAAGGTCTTAGTGGAGTCCCATTTATCCACACTCTTTCCTTCTTTCTTTTCTTTGTTTCTTTTCTTTTTCATTTGCTTTTGATCCTCAAACACTTGGGATGGTGTTAAAGGATTAAAAACAATTTCCTTATTTTTATGAGTGAAGGATATTTTGTTAGTGAGGCCATCATGTATAGTTTGTTTATCAAATTGCCATGGCCTACCAAGCAAAATATGACAAGCTTCCATAGGGATCACATCACATAAAACTTTGTCTTTATAATCCCCTATAGAAAACTTGACCTTCACTTGTTGATTCACCTCCAATTCCTCACCTTCATTGAGCCAATGAAGTTTATAAGGGTGAGGGTGAGGAATGGTGGTAAGGGCTAACTTGTTAACCATCCTCATACTACAATAATTAGAACATGATCCACTATCAACAATGAGAGAACAAGTTCTTTTAGAAACCAAACATCTTGTATGAAAGATGTTCTCTCTTTGAGATAGTGAAGTGGGACAAGGTTGGCTTCCAAGAAGCCTTTTGATCATAAGAAGATCACCATCCACAGGATATAACTTTTCAATTTTAGGATCTTCCTCACTAGTCTCACTACCACTTGAAGTGGTAGAACTAGATTCATCAAGACTACTATAAATGTCTTGTCCTCTCAAAATCATGACCTTTTTAGTTGGACATTGAGAAGCTATATGGCCTCTCCCAAGACATTTAAAGCATTTGATGTCACTAGTTTTACTACTAGAAGTGACAACATTTTTATCATTTTCTTTTTCTTTTTCTTGACTTTTACTAGAGCTTTTAGAAGAGTCATATTGACCCTCCCTCTTGTAGTCATTCTTGATATAAGAGTTAGCTTGAGTTTTTCCTTTTAAAGAATTTTTCCTTAAATTTTGTTGTTCCACCCTTATACAAAGTTGGACCAAATCATCAAGGTCCCTATAAGGGAGTAACTCAACTCTATCTCTTATGTCAAAATTTAGACCACTCAAAAACCTAGCAATGGTCAATCTTTCCTCTTCCCTTATGCCAGCCCTCATGAGATACAACTCCATCTTTTGTCTATACTCCTCAACACTCATATTCTTTTGTTGGAGTCTTTGGAGCTTATCCATAAGCTCCCTACTATAATAAGAAGGTATGTGTCTTCTTCTCATAGCACTCCTCAACTCATTCCAATAAGTGATTGGAGGGTCATTGTGAAGTCTTCTCTCTCTCTCTAAGGATGTCCACCAATACATAGCTTGTCCTTGGAAAGCTAAGGTGGCCAAGGGAACTTTTCTTTCTTCACCTACTTGGTGACAAGTGAAGATTTGCTCCACTTTCATTTCCCAATCCAAGTAGGCATCCACATCTTCTTTTCCATGAAAGTAAGGGAGATCAACCCTTGATTCCCTCACTTTGTGTTCTTTAATGACTCTCCTAGGATGAGGTTGATAGTATGCATCCATGTTCAAACTACCATCATATTCTTGGCTTTGAGAATCATTGGAGCTCTTGGTTGAGCTCCTAGAAGAACCTTTTGGACTTTTATTTTTATTCAATCTTTTCAAAAGTTTTTCTTCTCGTTGCTTAATCTTTTGAATCTCTTGTTCTAAAGCCATGATTTGTACTTCCTTTTCAAGTTTTTCTTTTTGTTTTTGAAGTATTTCATCATGCTTCCAAAGTTTTAGTGCCTCAACCTCCTTCACAATTCTTTTAAAACTTTTAGGAGATTCAAAGTCACTACTACTTTGAGAATGTTGACTCATGATTAAGCAATAAGATTTTATATGCTATGCAAAAAGTTATAAAATGTTTTTGGTATTTTCTAGGAATGAAAATAGCACTTGGAAGTCTAAGTGTACAAGTTGCACTATCAAGGGAGGTGAGCTACAAAGAGCCACTTAATAACCAAGCCTTTTCAAGTGGAAATCACTAAACTCCTTTGTGGTACTTCCAATTCCCCAAAACTTTTCACAAAAATTTTGAATGCTTTTTCAGAATTTGTTTGTTTTTGAGACTAAACTAAACGTGAGCAAGTAAATCTACACAAGTCTAGACGTTTCAAGGCAGCAAAATAAAGCAATTAAAAGACAAAGAACTTAAAGGAATCAAGATAAGTAACTAGTCGGGTTCCCTAAGTGGAAGCTTGAAACATATGAAATTTCCAAGCCACTTCCACTAGCACTACACGTGAGGATGCTAACAAGGATTTAGATATACCTGACCAGCTTCTTAATACTCCCTCCAAGCTTTACAAATTGATTTTAAAATACAAGAGAGATTGCAAAATTTAAACTAGCCTAGAAAGCAATAAATGGCTGTTTTGGTGACCAATTTAGTGACGGATTGTTGTGCAAATTTTCCAACACTTAATCAAGTGTTTAATTCGCCACTAATCCTTCAATATGATGCTACTGGACCTGCAAAAGAAACACAACAAAGAGGTTAATGGTGGCTGCCTCACAAGGTGAAAGGAATGGTCACTCAAGTGAAGGAAGTTTAGGAGAAGTTTTGGTCACTAAATTAGGTCAAATTTTTAGGTCTTAGTGTCCAAACTTTTCCTACTCTTTGTTGAGCAATGCTTGATCCTTGAGCAAGGATTTGAGGCCACTTCCAGCACAGGGAAATTATTGAAAGAAAACTAGACAAGCAATAAAGCACAATTTGGAAAGCTTATACCAAAAGTTAAGAGTAATATGTATATATGACAAGACTCAAAGAGGTTCAACAAGTAAAACTGGAAAATAAGACTCCAAATAAAGCTAGCACTCAGTTAGGAATGTTCCTAGATAGGTACTAGAGTAGATGAACAAAACAAAAAAAAATTGAAAGCAATTGGATAAGTATAGCACAAGTAGTAGTCAAAACAATAACAAGGAATCAAGTGATTTTTCACCAATGTACACCTCTCGGCTTTTTCACTTTAAAATGCTTTCTCTAATTTTTTTTTTAATTCTTTATTTTTCTATATTCAAGTTAAGAGTCCAGAGAGTATATTTGCCTTTTGTTTCAAATTTTTCTAAGATTCCAAGCTATAGAAACCGTGACTACAAGTTAGACAAAAATTCAAATGAAAACAAGGAAACTAGTGCACTAGTTTTTAGGTTTTGTCTTGGATTCTTTTGTACACTTTTCTTCTTTGAATCTTTGTACTTTTCTTTTGATTTAGGCTCTGTTTTTGTCTCTGTTTTCAGCCTATTTACTTTTTAAAATTTGAATCCAAAAGATAGTGCACTAGAAGCAAGATTAAGCACTTGAAATTTTGAGTCACAAAAATTTTTATAAGATTTTTCAATGGAAATGTGATTTGAAAACTTAAGACACAATGGAAACCTAACTCTAAAGAAACTTACTAGAGCTAATAGCAAGTTATGAACACAATAAGGTAAAAGAAAAAGCACATATAGGAGGCAAGAACAATAAGCAAACCGAGAGCAACAAATTGATGAACAAGACACAAAGAAATTTAGGTCAACATGCTATTCAAGGAATTTTAAGACATATAAAGACTACACAAACATACTAAGACAAAACATGGATTAAAAACCAAAATCAAAATGCAATGTATGCAGTCCAATCACGGACACATATTAGGAATGGAGAGACTCAAAATTAAAATAAAAAACAAGCACAAGCTAATAGGTCCTAAACAAGTTGATTGAGGAAGAAATTCAAGAACAATCAACCAATGGATCTATGGAACAAAATATGATAAAAAGCATGTAGATCCGAAAAGAAACTCAAACAAGACACTTGTCGCCACCGGCCCGAAACGGGCTTTCGGCATTCGCGAAGGATGGTTGGACTCTTTTATTTGTTTAAAAATATGGATTGCTAGAATGACTTATTCTCAAACTGAGACCTCGTCAAACGAGCAATTTTATTAAAAGGCTCACCAATCCATGTTAATCCCAAGCGGGACCCTCCATGGATTAGCGATTTTCATAAAAAGGAAGGGTTCATGGAGTCGCCACCAATGTTTTACTCAAAACATTGGAAAAAGAGGTTTAAGGCAATCGATTCAAAAATCGACTTCGGCCATTACAACCAGAGTCGGGTAAGGGAGTCGGTTACGCGTGGGGAAGGTGTTAGCACCCCACAGCGCCCCTTTCGGGTTCCCTATGACAGATTATTTAAAAATAATAGTGCGAAATTACTAAATTACCCCTATTTATTCTAAGCAATTATAAATTAACTATCTACATGATGACAGTTTAAATATGTACACACAGAAAGCGGTAAAAGAAGGGACTTTAAAGAGATAAACCTTTGAAGCGTGCTTTCTTATATATCTTGACAGAAATTGGGAAGCGTTTTGGCGTTCCCTCCCTCTACAAGACCGCTTGCTCCCTCCTATAAAATTTTAACTATGGAAATCCGGAGGATTTCCCTTTGACTAGGTTCGAGACTCAAGCAAATGGCTCGTGACTCAAGAACTTCGTCGGATCAACTCTCCGAGTGATTTCTAGGCAGAGCACTGCTCAAAAAAACCCAGAATACTCAAGAAGAGGGTTAAAACTCAGTCCCTAAGTGTAGAATGACGTCCAATTGACGTCATATTTATAGGGATGAGGCGCAATACGGCCTCTGGGGGTCAATACGGTCCGTATTGAAGTTCAAAAAACCTCAATACGGCCGTATTGAAGTTCAGTGCAGCCGTATTGAAGTTCAATGCAGCCGTATTGAATTCAATGCAGCCGTATTGAAGTTCAGAAACTTCAATACGGCCGTATTGAGTTCAGTGCGGCCGTATTGTAGTTTAAAATGTTCAATACGGCCGTACTGAACTTTTGGGAGGCCGTATTGGGCTTCATTCCCTCCACTTTCTTATTTTTTGCTACTCTAAGACCTCTAAACCTACAGATTGTCATCCTAGGGTCTTCCAGGGTCTTCCAGGAGTCCTTCCGGCTGACTTTCCTTTGATCTTCGAGAGTCTTCGAGTCTTATTTCCGACCCGGACAATTTTAGGGGTCTACAGCTGCCCCCCCTTTACTTAGTCAAACGACCTTTTAGTGTACCGGTTGATAAGTAAAGGAGTTGACCCAATTGTCCGGGGAATAAGGCCATCCTTCCGACTTGTAGTGTCTTCCGGTGGAAAATTGCTGAGTAGCCTCTCCAGGTTGAGTTTGCCCTCTCCAGGGTGAGTATTAGTCATCGCCTCTCCAGGCTCATTGCATACCTCGGTGCTCTGGACATCTGGGTAGCTGAGTATTGCCTCTCCAGGCTTGTGCATACCTCGGTGCTCTGGACATCTGGGTAGCTGAGTATTGCCTCTCCAGGCTTGTGCATACCTCGGTGCTCTGGACATCTGGGTAGCTGAGTATTGCCTCTCCAGGCTTGTGCATACCTCGGTGCTCTGGACATCTGGGTAGCTAAGTATTGCCTCTCCAGGCTTTGTGCATACCTCGGTGCTCTGGACATCTGGGTAGCTAAGTATTGCCTCTCCAGGCTTGTGCATACCTCGGTGCTTTGGACATCTGGGTAGCTGAGTATTGCCTCTCCAGGCTTTGTGCATACCTCGGTGCTCTAGACATCTCGGTAGCTAAGTATTGCCTCTCCAGGCTTGTGCATACCTCGGTGCTCTGGACATCTGGGTAGCGTGAGTTTGCCCTCTCCAGGGATTTGTGATAGTTTTGTCTCCACAGTTCACGATGCTGCTTCGACGACTGTTTTTGATTTTGGTGCCGCTGAGGGCTGGATAACGCAGGGATCCGTCTAGGGGATGTGTAGTTACTCATAGGTTCTTGTGTCCCAATTTTGCATCGCGTAATTGGTGCCCATTGAGGAATTTCTGTTTCCTTGGGGTGTAGACACAAAGATGCTCTTTCTGAGATGAGCGGTGCCTTATGGTTGGCTGACGTCCTTTTGACGGTGGTGGAGTATCCCGGTTATCCTTATTCGGGTGACTCTTTTTGTTTTTCTGGTTTTGTTGCCTCTGTGTAGGCTATTATCCGCTGGGGATTTTGTCATTGATTTTGTCTCCACAGTCCACGATGCTGCTTCGACGGTTTTTTTTTTTTTATTTTTTTTTTTTTTTTTATTTTGATGCCGCTGAGGGCTAGATAACGCAGGGATCCGTCTAGGGGATGTGCAGTTACTCATAGGTTCCTGTGTCCCAACTTTCCATTGCGTAGTTGGTACCCATTGGGGAATTTCTGATTCCTTAGGGTGCAGACACAAAGATGCTCTTTCTGATGTGAGCGATGCCTTAT
Organism: Cajanus cajan; assembly: GCF_000230855.2. Taxonomy (NCBI): domain Eukaryota; kingdom Viridiplantae; phylum Streptophyta; class Magnoliopsida; order Fabales; family Fabaceae; genus Cajanus; species Cajanus cajan. Next base: position 34,642,948 of record NC_138523.1, on the reverse strand, counting down.
GATTGGCTGACGTCCTTTCGACGTTGGTGGAGTATCCCGATTATCCTTATTCGGGTATCTCTTTTGGATTTTCTGATTTTTGCTGCCTCTGTGTAGGCTGTTATCTGCTGGGGATTCTGGATGTTCATTTTGATCAGCCTCTTCTGTTAGGCATATCATCTTGATGTTCAATGATTGGCTGAAAAGCCAAATTCCGCTTGGGGAATTGTTATTGATCTTTTGGATTTTTTTTCTTTTTTGAAAGAGTGCCTCTGAGTAGGCGAATTATCTTGATGTTTGGTGTTCGGCTGAGTGCCGGATTCCGCTTGGGGAATGATTATTTGTCTTTTGTGATTTTTCTTGAGGGGGTGCCTCTGAGTAGGCAAGTGGGGATTTAAAGTTTTTTTATCCCAGAGTATTATTTAGAAAGCCTCTTCAGGCTTAGCTTCACTCATCGCTTGAGTTGGAAAGCTACCTTCCACTGAGGAAGTTTAAGTCCTTTCGACTTGGATATTCTGTTTAGATGATCAAGCCTCCCTTGGGGAATTTTGCTGATCTTGGTTTGATAGCTTTCACTGGGGAATTTGGCCCGTGAGTGGAAGCTGAGGTTTCTCTGGGGAGTATTATTTCTGCGAGCCTCTCCAGGCTCAGTTATTCTGAGAGAGTATTATTTCGGCGAGCCTCTCCAGGCTCAATTATTCTAAGAGGGAGTATTGTTTCTGCAAGCCTCTCCAGGCTCAATTATTCTGAGAGAGTATTATTTCAGCAAGCCTCTCTAGGCTCAATTATTCTGTATGATGAATTGGTTTTTTGTTCAGCCCGAGAATGCGAGCTGAGACGTCTTTTGGAGAGTATTATTTTGGCAAGCCTCTCCAGGCTCAGTTATTCTGTATAATTTGTTGGATTTTCTGTATTTTGCCTTTTTGTTGATTTTGGCTTTTTCTGTGTTTTTGCCTTTGTTGATTTTGGCTTTTTCTGTGTTTTTGCCTTTTTGTTGATTTCGGCTTTTTCTGTATTTTTTGTTGATTTTGGCTTTTTCTGTATTTTTGCCTTTTTTGTTGGTTTTGGCTTTTTCTGTACAAAAATGTCTTTGAGGAGTATTATTTTGGCAAGCCTCTTCAGGCTCAGTTATTCTGAGAGAGTATTATTTCGGCGAGCCTCTCCAGGCTCAATTATTCTGAGAGAGTATTATTTCGGCGAGCCTCTCCAGGCTCAGTTATTCTGAGAGAGTATTATTTCAGCAAGCCTCTCCAGGCTCAGTTATTCTGAGAGAGTATTATTTCGGCAAGCCTCTCCAGGCTCAATTATTCTGTACGTTTTATTGATTTTCTGAATTTCTGCATTTTATTTGCTGCTGTCATACACAAGCAATTTTTCTATTTTTTCTATTTTATGCGACTGCCTCATGATGAGGTCTTTGAATATTTCTTTGTGGCCAATACGGCCATATCTATTTTAGTACGCCCGTACTGAGTTGAAAATTTGTTCATAACCCTGTTTTTAGTACGGGTGTACTGAACATGATACGGGCGCATTGTTTTTCTGAAGTTTATATTTTTTTGTTTTTTTCAATAAACAGAGAATAAGTGATCTTCCATTACACCTATCATTTGTATGCATGTATGCAGTATGATGCACCTAATTCTATTTGATTCACTTTTCAAAAGAATTAACCAATGCGTTTCTCTGTTTGGATTTTTGCCATTCCTCTAGACGGGCTGTGTGCTGCCGATTTCTGTAACCGAGGAATGATGCGTGTTATATTGAGATTTGGTGTCATCAACCAAATGATCCTTCCCTTCCTTTAAAAGATATGTCAACCCTCCTATTGACCACTATATCTCCATGTTTCCACTAGATTATCCTAAAATCGTTTGGGACAAGAGAGAAAAGAAAGGAAAGGTATATTCTTTTTTGAAAGTTTGTGTTTTAGAGGGGATTTATTTTTATTTTGAAAAATTGTTTTTGTAAGAATGGCTTGGCCAATGGTAGGCTTAAGTGTTTAGGCTTGTTTGATTAAACACTTATGAAGTTAAGCACGTCTTGGTTATTAACGTTTGTGATTTGACAACTTGGATAGCTTTTCTTGAGCCCCTTTGTTGAATTCAGTTGGTGGTACCATCATGGATTTATTCTATTTTTCGATTGTCCTTATTTTTGCCTAAAACACCCTTTTGTGGCGTTTTAGCGGACCTTTGTTTTTGTTTATTTTTGCAACCCTAATTTTTGCCTAGGTCACCCTTTCGTGGGATTCCTAGCGGGTCTTTTGCTCTTATTTTTGCGCAGTCCCCTTTTTGAGTTTCCTGCCGAGCTTATTTTATTTTGAAAGATTTCTTTTTACCCATGATGGCACTTGTCAAGGCCAAGGGAAGGTGCTCCAAGTTGTCACACACACCTCCACATAAAAATGATGTGGGTTTATTATTATTAAGATGATTTTAACCTCATTCATGTTCATTCAAACAGGGTTAAATAATGTGGTTTAGAGTTTTATTGCAAGCAAGAAAAGAAGCAATAAGAAAGAATGATTTTATTATAATCATAGTGGAAAACATGTGCCCTATCGAGGCTCGGGGGTCGGGCTGTCCCCGAGGAGTGATCTCTAATAGTCACTGAATTTACACATCCCTATTAGAAGGAAAAGGACACTTGATGACGACAGCTGGCCTTGACGTTTGTGAACCAGCCTTCCTAAAGATCTGGCTTAAAGAACGTCGAGAAGGATCTTGATTCCTCTTCGTTCTTTGATCATTAACAGGGTTGTATCCTAACCCTTGTTTCCCCGGATTGTCCTTGATAATGGGTAGCTCCGGGATTCCTTGGGAGTCCTTGCCTAATCCTTGTCCTGGCAAGTATCCGTTCTTAGTGAGCATATGGGCTACTTTCTTCATTTATCGGGGAAACGTCTCAACATTGGCAATTTCCAATGCTTGGAAGGCGGTTTCCAAAGCTTCCTCTGCTGCATCCACATAAGGTATGGTGGATGGCTTGCTGATGAGTATGTCATCTTCAGCTTGTACGGTCACCAGTTTGTCACCTACTATGAACTTGACTTTCTGGTGGAGCGTAGAGGGTACAGCTTTCGCATCATGAATCCAAGGTCGGCCGAGGAGACAGCTGTATGCAGGAGTAATATCCATTACTTGGAATTCGACATTAAAGATAGTGGGCCCAATTTGGATTGGAAGACTGATTTCTCCCACTACTTCTCTTTTAGAGCCGTCGAAAGCTCGAACGATCATGTTGCTCGGGCGCATTTGGACTCCCTTGATTGTCATTTGGTCGAACGTTCTCTTTGGCATTACGTTCAAGGAAGATCCATTATCCACCAAGACCTTTGCGATGTGATACTCCTTGCACTTTACAGAGATGTGCAAGGGCTTGTTGTGGTTCGGTCCCTCGGCGGGGATCTCTTCATCGGTGAAAGAGAGGTGATCATTAGCCGTGATGTGACTAACAATCCCCTCAAATTTGTCTTGGGAGATAGTATGCGACACATATGCCTCGTTCAAGACTTTCAACAGAGCTTGCCGATGCGGTTCGGAGCTTAGGATCAACGACAACAAAGTGATCTTTGCTGGTGTCTTGTGAAGTTGATCCACAATGGAATACTCGCTTTGTTTGATGATTTTTAACAGCTCATCAGTCTCCTCCTCGGATTCTCTATCTTCCTCGGTTTTCTCCTTTTCTTTTCCTTTATTCTTAGGAGCTTTGTCGTGCAGATCTTCGGGAGTGTAGATCCTTCCACTCCTAGTCATGCCCCCAAGTCCAGCGATGTTGGAGATATCGCTGTCGGCAGAAGAATGGATGTCGTATATCCACGGCACAGCCTTATTTGATTCGTAGGGGAAAGGTCTTGGAGCAGTAATCCTTAATGGTGTTGGACCTTCCCCTTTATTCGTCTTGATTACCAACAACGGAGTCGCCGTGTGTGCAGTTGTTGGCTTGCATTTAATTACCAATGGCGTGCGATCCATTCTGAACATACGCATCGATTAATTCTTTCTTTTTATTAATATTTATTATTAAATTACCGGGAGAGATAAATGCAAATGAATGACTAATGAGATGCAAAGGCAATAAATCTCAAAAATACAATTTTTATTAATTGAAGAAAGTGTACAACTTTTATACAATGCTTTGAAGCAACTTTTTACAAAAAGAGAAAAGCCGGTAAAAACCCACAGGCGGGTTCATATGTCTTTGCCATTCATCTTCGGCTTCCTCCACATGGCGGCCCATTGCTTCAATCTGAGTATGGACCGCTTGGCTCATATCATCACTGATTTTCTGAGCATCTTTCGCTTTTTGTATATGATAGTTGATCATGGCCTGCAGCTCATTAAGCTCATCCTCGGCCCGATCCTTCTCCTCTTGGAGTTTGGCCATTTGTGCCAATCCTTCCCTTTCCTTTTTGCGGAAGTCGGAAAGGTTTGCGGCTTGTCGTTGAACAACTTCCCGCCATTGTTGCGCATCGGATCGAGTCAAAAGCAGATCGTCTTGCATATCCTTGATCAACTGTGCCTGCTTTGAATACTCGGCCTCAAGGTGTGCTATCTTCATGTTGACTTCTTGGAGTTGACTACTCGGTTCAACCTTTGGCATTTTGGGTGCCCGAGTAGCCTCCTCATTGAGGTTAGCACAATCATCCTTGAGCCGCTCTATCTCGTGGTCTTTCTTCTTGCATTGCCTTTGAAGACCATCAATAGTAAAACTGGATTCTTCATTTTTCTCTTCAAGAACTCTCATCTGAGCTCCCATGATTTCCAGTTTCTTGGTCAAGGCGTCGACTTGCTCTTGCAACACCTTCCTTGTTGCTGTGGTTGCACAAGAAGTGGATGGTTGAGGCACCCCCCTCTCGCTCCTCCATTCCTCATAATCAATGGAGACGGATACCCGAGGCTTTCCAAGCTCGAGATCTCCCTCATAGGTTGGTCTCTCCCACGCTCTCATGACAGCGTGCATGTCCTTCTGATGCTCGGAATCGAAGGAGAAACACAACCCTCCAAGCTCCTCTATAGTAGGAATGGTCTGAGTCCTCATCAGTTGCCTCATAACCAATCTAGGTGAGTAGGCTATGCAACCTCTGAGGCCCATCAATGGTATGCTTGGATAACTGCCGCATCTCATCAATACATGGCTTGGACGGAACCAAGGGCAAACCCACGTGAAGTGCTCGATACTCCACTGTTCCATCTCTTCCTTCCACTTAGAAGCATATCGGCGGCGTACGGGAATTTTCGAAAAACTCCTCAAAGGGTCGGGCAAGGTCCCCATATGACTAGAGGCATAGAAATGAGTGATGCTCCACACATACAGCAAGGAGGTGCAGCATCGGATGATTTTTCCTTGCTTCTGTTGAGACAGATGAACAGAGAGCAAGGTGTCGGCAAGAATAGCAGGCACGGGACTCTTCATGTGTACGTCCCAAGCGAAGAAAGCGTCCATCGCAGCATGGTCCACTGTGTTAGCGTGAAAGGGGAATAGGATCATCCCAAACACAGCTAACGCTAGAGTCTTGTTGAAAGCTAACCAATCTCCCTCACCAGCCAAGGAAGAAAGGTGGTCCTCAATCATAGCAAGCTTCCAACCTTTAATACTGCCGTTCCCCACTAAGGCAGCTGATCGTGATGGTAATTTGACCTGAGTGGCAACTCTTTCCACGGCCACATGGTTGTCATGAAAGATATAGACCCCAGCTGATTTGGGCCATCGTAGCATGAGCTCGTACTCCTCGAGAGTAGGAACTAGGTCAAACTGGGGGAACTCGAAGCAGTGCAAATCGAGACTCCAAAAGTGAACCAGTGCTCTCAGAAATGCTGGATCCACACAGATCTTCATCAAGTCGAGGACTCGTCCATATGATTTCTCAAACTTGACGCGAGCCTCTCTTGACATCAAAGTACAGAGGTGATCCAACCTCTCAGCATGGTATAACAAGAAGTCTACTTTCTTCAACTGCCCATGCATCTCCTTAGACCTCTCCATATTCTACAATACAATGCATGATATGAGATGATGGAGATGAATATGCATGCATAGTGTTTATTCAACTAAGCATTATCATGTTTTGGGATTTTCCTAAGATGATGCATGATATTGCTTGGTTTGGATAAATACATATTTTTTCTTTTGGATATTTTGTATCTTTTTTGTATTTTTTGGGTGAAAAGGGAAACTACCTATATGAATGCAATGAAGGTTGTTAACACCATGTACTAGAAGATCTTTATTTCTATTTATTCTTTTTATTTAAAAAGGAATGTTGTATGTTTAAAAGGTGCAATGTATGCTCATACAATGTCACATAAAAATGCACAAACAATTCACTCATCCACGAACAGTCACGAGCGAATCACGAGGTAGGGGTATCCTGCAGAAAAGTGCATATTCAAGGTGGTTCTAACTGTTCTCACCGGTCTGAGGCCCCCAAGGTGCCCCCATTATAGGGACCCAATTCCTCTCGTCGTAAGCCGATGGAAAGCTCCAACGCACTGTCGGACTTGAGTTCATGGTTATCACCTTGAGTGATGCTTTCCGACAACGGTCTACGGGCACCTATAGACCCATTCGACAACCGGCCGTACTAACATCCACTCCCTATGGCTTTCCACTCATGCCCCCGGGTATAGAGGGAACTGTTGTGTGCAAAGGTTCGTGTACAGTTTGTATTCCAAACAATTGCGAGAATTTAAACATACAACAGTTATTTAAAGCCAAATAGATAAAACATATTATCATACAAGTGAGGGGTAATGAAGTAATTTTAACTATTATTTGTTAAAAATAATCTGTCACTAAATGGGACTGACTCTCGAGGCTTCCCCAGCGGAGTCGCCATCTGTCGCCACCGGCCCGAAACGGGCTTTCGGCATTCGCGAAGGATGGTTGGACTCTTTTATTTGTTTAAAAATATGGATTGCTAGAATGACTTATTCTCAAACTGAGACCTCGTCAAACGAGCAATTTTATTAAAAGGCTCACCAATCCATGTTAATCCCAAGCGGGACCCTCCATGGATTAGCGGTTTTCATAAAAAGGAAGGGTTCATGGAGTCGCCACCAATGTTTTACTCAAAACATTGGAAAAAGAGGTTTAAGGCAATCGATTCAAAAATCGACTTCGGCCATTACAACCAGAGTCGGGTAAGGGAGTCGGTTACGCGTGGGGAAGGTGTTAGCACCCCACAGCGCCCCTTTCGGGTTCCCTATGACAGATTATTTAAAAATAATAGTGCGAAATTACTAAATTACCCCTATTTATTCTAAGCAATTATAAATTAACTATCTACATGATGACAGTTTAAATATGTACACACAGAAAGCGGTAAAAGAAGGGACTTTAAAGAGATAAACCTTTGAAGCGTGCTTTCTTATATATCTTGACAGAAATTGGGAAGCGTTTTGGCGTTCCCTCCCTCTACAAGACCGCTCGCTCCCTCCTATAAAATTTTAACTATGGAAATCCGGAGGATTTCCCTTCGACTAGGTTCGAGACTCAAGCAAATGGCTCGTGACTCAAGAACTTCGTCGGATCAACTCTCCGAGTGATTTCTAGGCAGAGCACTGCTCAAAAAAACCCAGAATACTCAAGAAGAGGGTTAAAACTCAGTCCCTAAGTGTAGAATGACGTCCAATTGACGTCATATTTATAGGGATGAGGCGCAATACGGCCTCTGGGGGTCAATACGGTCCGTATTGAAGTTTTGAACTACAATACGGCCGTATTGAATTCAATACGGCCGTATTGAAGTTCAAAAAACCTCAATACGGCCGTATTGAAGTTCAGTGCAGCCGTATTGAATTCAATGCAGCCGTATTGAAGTTCAGAAACTTCAATACGGCCGTATTGAGTTCAGTGCGGCCGTATTGTAGTTTAAAATGTTCAATACGGCCGTACTGAACTTTTGGGAGGCCGTATTGGGCTTCATTCCCTCCACTTTCTTATTTTTTGCTACTCTAAGACCTCTAAACCTACAGATTGTCATCCTAGGGTCTTCCAGGGTCTTCCAGGAGTCCTTCCGGCTGACTTTCCTTTGATCTTTGAGAGTCTTCGAGTCTTATTTCCGACCCGGACAATTTTAGGGGTCTACAACACTTAGAACACAAAGAACACAAAAACAATCGGACCAAAACAAGATGAAGAACTTATCTCCTTGAAGACCTTGCTCTTGATACCAAAAATGATAGCAAACTTAGGAGAAGTGATGGATGATCTTCTCCACGGATTTGCTTAGGCCGGATCTTCTTCAATGGAGGCTTGATTCTTCAACTCAAGAACACTTAGAAGCTTAAGAACTCACGGATGCACTCAACCTAGAACTAGGAGGGAAGCATCCAAGCTCAAGCATCAATGGAGAGCACACTTCAAAGAGGAGGATTCTAAGGTGAAATCCTAAGGTTTTGAAGATGAACTCTAAGGGACTTTTGAGAGAGGAAACTCGGCCAATGGCTCACAAATTTCAATTATGATCAAAAGTGAATACAAAAGGTGAAAGAATGGCTTAAGTATGCACGGAATTATGACCCATAGGTGCCTAAACTAAAGCCTCACAAAATGGCGCCTAAAGTTTGAATTCAAATTTGAATTTTGAATTCAAACTTTGGTGCACATGTGTAAGTCCGAAAATTTAGGTGCCAAGGTGCATTTAGGTGTGATTTGAGAGTCATTTAGGGTTAATTTGAGTGGCACATGTTCAGCCACCCATGGTGCTAAACATGTGACTCAAATGTAACTTAAATGACTTCCAAATTAAACCCAATTTAACCTAATTAGCATACTTTAGTATTCCTTGTATTTTCCTATTCTAATGACCTAATTACATTGGTAAAACAATTACAATGGAAAGGAAAAATTACAAGAATGAAAATGAGCCCAATATTGGGTACCAAAAGCCCAAAGGCCCATGAAGCCCAAAACTAGGCCCAACTAGCCTAAAACCTAAAATGCTACTCTATGTGGTCCAAAATACAAGACCAAAATATATGATACCTATACTAACATGATGTATACAAAACATATGAAAATAGCTATAACAAAATATGGCCCATGAAAAGTTCAACTTGGGCCTTCCCAGGCCCATCAGGCCCATTGGGCCCTGACTGGCCCAAACCTTCATGTCTAGCCAACTCCTCTTGGTTCTTTGAGTATGTCACCTCTTGCACTCCAAAGCATGATTCCATCAATAATCAACTAGTCGGTTTGCCCTAGGTGGAAGCTTGAAACATATGAAATTTTCAAGCCACTTCCACTAGTACTACACGTGAGAATGCTAACAAGGAGTTAGATATACCTGACCAGCTTCTTAATACTCCCTCCTGTAGACCCCTAAAATTGTCCGGGTCGGAAATAAAGCTTGAAGACTCTCGAAGACTGAAGGAAGATCAGCCAGAAGGACTCCTGGAAGGCCCTAGGAGGGTTCTCTGTAGGTCTAGAGGTCTTAGAATAGCTCAAAATAACGAAGTGGAGGGAAAAAGCCCAATACGGCCGTACTGCATTCAATACGGCCGTATTGAAGCTTCAATACGGCCGCAGCGAACTCAATACGGCGTATTGAAGTTTCTGAAACTTCAATACGGCCGTACTGAAATCAATACGCCCGTATTGACACTTCAATGCAGCCGCTGTGAACTCAATACGGGCGCATTGAAATTTCTGAACTTCAATACGGCCGTATTGAACTCAATACGACCGTATTGAAGTTCAAAAGTTTCAATACGGCCGTATTGCTCCCGTAGGCCGTATTGCGCCTATTCCCTATAAATATGACGTCAATTGGACGTCATTCCACACTTTTCAACATAGTTTGAACCCTCTCCTTGAGTATTCTGGGGTTTTTGAGCAGTGTTCTGCCCTAGAAATCACTCGGAGAGTTGATCCGACGAAGTTCTTGAGCCCCGAGCCATTTTGCTTGAGGATCGAACCTAGTCGAGGGGAAATCTCTTTGATTCCCTTAGTTAAAATTTTGTTCTAGGAGAGCGAGGAGCGGGCTTGTAGAGCGAGGGAACGCCAAAACGCTTCCCAGTTCATTTTTTATAAAAAGCACGCTTCAAGAGGTTTCCCTTCAATCCTTCCTTTTACTGCTTTCTGTGTGCATATTTAAACTGTCATCATGTAGATAGTCAATTCATAATTGCTTAGAATAAATAGGGGTAATTTAGTAATTTTACGCTGTTATTTTAGAAAATAATCTGTCATAGGGAACCCGAAAGGGGCGCCGTGGGGTGCTAACACCTTCCCCACGCGTAACCGACTCCCTTACCCAACTCTGGTTGTAGTGGCCAAAGTTGATTTTTAAATCAATTGCCTTATCCCTTTTTCCAATGTTTTGAGTAAAACATTGGTGGCGACTCCACGAACCCTCCTTTTACGAAAACCACTAATCCATGGAGGGTCCCGCTTGGGATTAATATGGATTAGTGAGCCTTTTAATAAAATTGCTCGTTTGACGAGGTCTCAGTTTGAGAATAAGTCATTTTAGCAATCCACATTTTTCAAACAAATAAACGAGTCCAACCATCCTTCGCGAATGCCGAAAGCCCGTTTCGGGCCGGTGGCGACAGATGGCGACTCCACTGGGGAAGCCTCGAGAGTCAGTCCCATTTAGTGACAGATTATTTTTAACAAATAATAGTTAAAATTACTTTATTACCCCTCACTTGTATGATAACATGTTTATCTATTTGGCTTTAAATAACTGTTGTTTGTTTAAATTTCCGCAATTGTTTGAAATAAAAATTGCACACAAACCTTTGCACACAACAGTTCCCTCTATACCCGGGGGCATGAGTGGTAATCCATAGGGAGTGGATGTTAGTACGGCCGGTTGAATGGGTCTATAGGAGCCTACGAGACCGTTGTCGGAAAACATCACTCAAGGTGATAACCATGAACTTGAGTCCGACGGTGCGTTGGAGCTTTCCATCGACCTACGATAAGAGGAATTGGGTCCCTATAATGGGGGCACCTTGGGGGCCTTTGACCAAGTGAGAACAGTTAGATCCTCCTTGAATATGCACTTTTCTGCAGGAGACCCCTACCTCGTGATTCGCTCGTGACTGTTCGTGGATGAGTGAATTGTTTGTGCATTGTTTATGTGAAATTGTTTGAGCATACATTGCATTTCTTTAAACATACAACATTCCTATTCTTTTAAAAATAAGAATAAATAGGAATAAGAATCTTCCATTATACGGTGTTAACATCTACCTTCATTACATTCATATAGGTAGTTTCCCTTTTCACCCAAAAATACAAAAAATATAATAAATAAAAATACCCAAAAAAAGAAAAAAGGGTTATTTATCCAAACCAAGCAATATCATGCATCATCTTAGGGACATCCCGAAAACATGATAATGCCTAGTTCAATAAACACAATGCATGCATATTCAACATCATCATCTCATGCATATAGATCATGGAGGGATCTAGGAGTCATTCATACATCTCTCCTAGTAATCCATTAATAAACATTAATAAAAAGAAAGGATTAGTCGATGCGTATGTTCAAAGAATGGATCGCACGCCGTTCGTGTAAGCCAACAACCATGCCAATCGAGCGCACATCAACTCCGTTGTTGGTAATCAAGACGAATAAAGGGGAAGGTCCGACACCATTAAGGATCACAGTCCCAAGGCCTTTCCCTTACAAATCAAATAAGGCTGTGCCGTGGATATACGACATCCACTCTTCTGTCGACAGCGATATCTCCAACATCGCTGCACTTGGGGGCATGACTAGGAGTGGCAGGATCTACACTCCCGAAGATCTTCATGACAAAGCTCCCAAGAATAAAGGGAAAGAAAAAGAAGAAAAAACCGAGGAAAATAAAGAATCCGAGGAGGAGACAGACAAACTGTTAAAATATATCCGACAGAGCGAGTACTCCATCATGGATCAACTTCATAAGACGCCAGCAAAGATTACTCTGTTGTCGTTGATCCTATGCTCCGAACCGCATCGGCAAGCTCTGTTGAAAGTCTTGAACGAGGCATACGTGTCGCACACTATCTCCCAAGACAAGTTTGAGGGGATTGTTAGTCATATCACGGCTAATGATCACCTCACCTTCATCGATGAAGAAATCCCCACCGAGGGATCAAACCACAACAAGCCCTTGCACATCTCTATAAAGTGCAAGGAGTATCACATCGCTAAAAGTCTTGGTAGATAATGGATCTTCCTTGAAAGTGATGCCAAAAAGAACGCTCAAGCAATTGGCAATCAAGGGAGTCCAAACGCGCCCGAGCAACATGATCGTTCGAGCTTTCGACGGTTCTAAAAGAGAAGTAGTGGGAGAAATCAATCTTCCAATCCAAATTGGACCCACTATCTTCAACGTCGAATTTCAAGTGATGGATATCACTCCCGCATACAGCTGTCTCCTCGGCCGACCTTGGATTCATGATGCGAAAGCTATTCCTTCTACGCTCCACCAGAAAGTCAAGTTCATAGTGGGTGACAAACTGGTGACCGAACAAGCTAAAGATGACATACTCATCAGCAAGCCATCCAACATACTTTATGTGGATGCAGCAGAGGAAGCTTTAGAAACCGCCTTCCAAGCATTGGAAATCGCCAATGTCGAAACGTTTCCCCGAGAAATGAAGAAGGTAGCCTCCATGCTCACCAAGAACGGATACTTGCCAGGACAAGGATTAGGCAAGGACTCCCAAGGAATCCCGGAGCTACCCATTATCAAGGATAAATCCGGGGAAACAAGGGTTAGGATACAACCCTAACAAAGATCAAAGAACGAAGAGGAATCAAGATCCTTCTCGACGTTCTTTAAGCCAGATCTTTAGGAAGGCCGGTTCACAAGCGTCAAGGCCGGTCGTCGTCGTCAAATGTTTTTCTCCTTCCGATAGGGATGTATAGACTCAGTGACTATTAGAGATCACTCCTCGGGGACAGCCCGACCCCCGAGCCTCGATAGGGCACATGTTTCCATTATGATTATAATAAAATCATTCTTCATTAATTCTTTATTGCTTCTTTTCTCGCTTGCAATAAAATTCTAGACCACATTATTTTAACCCTGTTTGAATAAACATGAATGAGGTTAAAATCATCTTAATAATAATAAACCCACATCATTTTTATGTGGAAGTGTGCGTGTCAACTTGGAGCACCTTTTCTTGGCCATCATGGATAAAGAAATCCTAAAAAGCAAAAGACCCGCTAGGAATCCCACAAAAGGGTGACCTAGGCAAAAGTTAGGGTTACAAAATAAGACCAAAAGACCCGCTAGGAATCCCACAAAAGGGTGACCTAGGCAAAAGTTAGGGTTACAAAATAAGACCAAAAGACCCGCTAGGAATCCCACAAAAGGGTGACCTAGGCAAAAATTAGGGTTACAAAATAATGAATAAAAACAAAAACCCGCTAAGACACCACAAATGGGTGTTTTAGGCAAAAGTAAGAGCCATCAAAAAAAGGAAAAAACAGAATAAATCCATGATGGTACCATCAATTGAATTCAACAAAGGGGCTCAAGAAAAGCTATCCAAGTTGTCAAAGCACAATCATTAATAACAAAGATGTGCTTAACCTCATAAGTGTTTAAACAAACAAACCTAAACACAATAAGCCTACCTTGGCCATCCATGCTTACAAAAACAATTTTTCAAAAATAAAATAATCCCCTCTAAAACACAAACTTTTGAAAATATATCCTTTCCTTCTTTTCTCTCTTGTCCCAACGATTTTTGAATAATCTAGTGGAAACATGGAGATATAGTGATCAATAGGAGGGTTGACACATCTTCTAAAGAAAGGGAAGAATCATTTGGTTGATGACACCAAAATCAAATACGCATCATTCCTCGGTAACAGAAATCGGCAGCGCACAGTCCGTCTGGAGGAATGGCAAAATCCAAACACAAAAACGCATCGGTTAATTCTTTTGAAAAAAGAATCAAATAGAATTAGGTGCATCATACTACATACATGCATACAGATGATAGGTGTACTGGAAGATCACTTATTCTCTGTTTATTGAAAAAACAAAAAATATATAAACTTCAGAAAAAACAATACGCCCGTATCATGTTCAGTACGCCCGTACCAAAATTAGGGTTATGAACAAATTTTCAATTCAATACGGGCATACTGAAATGGATGCGGCCGTATTGGCCATAAAGAAATTTTCAAAGACCTCGTCATGAGGCAACTACATAAATATAAAAAAATAGGAAAAATTGCTTGTGTATGACAGCAGCAAACAAAATGCAAAGATTCAGAAAATCAACAGCGTCATACAGAATAACTGAGCCTGGAGAGGCTTGCCGAAAGAATACTCTCAGAATAACTGAGCCTGGAGAGGCTTGCCGAAAAAATACTCTCAGAATAACTGAGCCTGGAGAGGCTTGCCGAAAGAATACTCTCAAAATAACTGAGCCTGGAGAGGCTTGCCGAAAGAATACTCTCAGAATAACTGAGCCTGGAGAGGCTTGCCGAAATAATACTCTCTCAAAATAACTGAGCCTGGAGAGGCTCGCCGAAATAATACTCTCTCAGAATAATTGAGCCTGGAGAGGCTCGCCGAAATAATACTCTCTCAGAATAACTGAGACATTTCTATACAGAAAAAGCCAAAACCAACAAAAAAGGCAAAAATACAGAAATCAACAAAAATACAGAAAAAGCCGAACTCAACAAAAAAGGCAAAAACACAGAAAAAGCCAAAATCAACAAAAAAGGCAAAAACACAGAAAAAGCCAAAATCGAAAAAAGGGCAAAATACAGAAAATCCAACAAATCATACAGAATAATTGAGCCTGGAGAGGCTCGCCGAAATAATACTCTCTCAGAATAACTGAGCCTGGAGAGGCTTGCCTAAATAATACTCCCGCAGAATAATTGAGCCTGGAGAGGCTTGCCGAAATAATACTCCTTCAGAATAATTGAGCCTGGAGAGGCTCGCCGAAATAATACTCTTTCATCATAACTAAAGCCTGGAGAGGCTTGCAGAAATAATACTCTCAGAATATTTGAGCCTGGAGAGGCTTGCAGAAATAATACTCTCAGAATATTTGAGCCTGGAGAGGCTTGCTGAAATAATACTCTTTCAGAATAATTGAGCCTGGAGAGGCTTGCTGAAATAATACTCTTTCAGAATAATTGAGCCTGGAGAGGCTTGCAGAAATAATACTTCCTCAGAATAACTAAAGCCTGGAGAGGCTTGCAGAAATAATACTCCCCCAACTGTACAGAATAAATGAGCCTGGAGAGGCTCGCAGAAATAATACTCCCCAGAGAAACCTCAACTCACGCTCTTGGACTCAAAATCCCCAGCAAGAGCTATCAAAACAAGATCGACAACATTCCCAATGGAAGTACGATCACCCAAGCAGAATATCCAAGTCAAAAGACTTAAACTTCCTCAGTGAAGATAGCTCTCCAACTCAAGTGTCGAGTGAGGCTAAGCCTGTAGAGGCTTCCTAAATAATACTCTGGGGTACATAAGATCCCCAAATCCCCAGTCGCCTATTCAAGAGGCATCCCTGCAGAAGGAGAAAAAAATAAAAAAAATCAATAATCATTCCCCAAGTGGAATCTGGCTCTCAGCCAATCATTGAACGTCAAGCTGATATGCCTAACAGAAGAGGCTAATCAAAATCAACGACAATATCCCCCATTGGATAACAGCCTACACAGAGGCAGCAAAATCAGAAAACCAAAAGAGACACCCGAACAAGGATAACCGGGATACTCCACCAACGTCGAAAGGACGTCAGCCAATCATAAGGCACCGCTCACATCAGAAAGAGCATCTTTGTGTCTATACCCCAAGGAGTCAGAAATTCCCCAAGGGTACCAACAATGCAATGCAAGTTGGGGCACAAGAACCTGTGAATGACTGCACATCCCCTAGACGGATCCCTGCGTTATCCAGCCCTCAGCGGCACAAAAATCAAAAAAACAACCGTCGAAGCAGCATCGTGGACTGTGGAGACAAAATCATCACGAATCCCTGGAAAGGAGATATTCACGCTACCCCGTCGTCACAAACACGGAGGTATGCAGCTTCCGGCTCGGACAATGAGCGAAGCTATCTCTGAAAAAGGGTACTCACCGCCTACCGTTGTCACAAAGGTACTTAGTTTCCGGCTCGAACAAAGAGTGAAGCTAAGCCTGGAGAGACGGTACTTACAGCTTCCAGCTTGGGCAACAAGCAAAGCAAGGCCTGGAGAGGCAAAACTCACACCGCTCACCGTCGTCACAAAGGTACTTAGCTTCCGGCTCGAACAAAGAGTGAAGCTAAGCCTGGAGAGGCGGTACTCAACCATCAGCGTCATCAGAGGCGCGTTGATGTCCAACTTCCAGCTCGAGCGTCGAGTGAAGTTGACCTTGGAGAAGGTAAACTCAGCTACCGAGGATGTCAGAAGCGCCGAGGTATGCACCCACCTGGAGAGGCTACTCAACATTTTCCTACCGGAAGACGCTACAAGTCAGAAGGTCGGCACAATACCCGGACAATTGGGTCAACTCCTTTACTTGTCAGCCGATACACCAAGAGGCCGTCCGACTAAGTAAAGGGGGGGCAGCTGTAGACCCCTAAAATTGTCCGGGTCGGAAATAAAGCTTGAAGACTCTCGAAGACTGAAGGAAGATCAGCCAGAAGGACTCCTGGAAGGCCCTAGGAGGGTTCTCTGTAGGTCTAGAGGTCTTAGAATAGCTCAAAATAACGAAGTGGAGGGAAAAAGCCCAATACGGCCGTACTGCATTCAATACGGCCGTATTGAAGCTTCAATACGGCCGCAGCGAACTCAATACGGCGTATTGAAGTTTCTGAAACTTCAATACGGCCGTACTGAAATCAATACGCCCGTATTGACACTTCAATGCAGCCGCTGTGAACTCAATACGGGCGCATTGAAATTTCTGAACTTCAATACGGCCGTATTGAACTCAATACGACCGTATTGAAGTTCAAAAGTTTCAATACGGCCGTATTGCTCCCGTAGGCCGTATTGCGCCTATTCCCTATAAATATGACGTCAATTGGACGTCATTCCACACTTTTCAACATAGTTTGAACCCTCTCCTTGAGTATTCTGGGGTTTTTGAGCAGTGTTCTGCCCTAGAAATCACTCGGAGAGTTGATCCGACGAAGTTCTTGAGCCCCGAGCCATTTTGCTTGAGGATCGAACCTAGTCGAGGGGAAATCTCTTTGATTCCCTTAGTTAAAATTTTGTTCTAGGAGAGCGAGGAGCGGGCTTGTAGAGCGAGGGAACGCCAAAACGCTTCCCAGTTCATTTTTTATAAAAAGCACGCTTCAAGAGGTTTCCCTTCAATCCTTCCTTTTACTGCTTTCTGTGTGCATATTTAAACTGTCATCATGTAGATAGTCAATTCATAATTGCTTAGAATAAATAGGGGTAATTTAGTAATTTTACGCTGTTATTTTAGAAAATAATCTGTCATAGGGAACCCGAAAGGGGCGCCGTGGGGTGCTAACACCTTCCCCACGCGTAACCGACTCCCTTACCCAACTCTGGTTGTAGTGGCCAAAGTTGATTTTTAAATCAATTGCCTTATCCCTTTTTCCAATGTTTTGAGTAAAACATTGGTGGCGACTCCACGAACCCTCCTTTTACGAAAACCACTAATCCATGGAGGGTCCCGCTTGGGATTAATATGGATTAGTGAGCCTTTTAATAAAATTGCTCGTTTGACGAGGTCTCAGTTTGAGAATAAGTCATTTTAGCAATCCACATTTTTCAAACAAATAAACGAGTCCAACCATCCTTCGCGAATGCCGAAAGCCCGTTTCGGGCCGGTGGCGACACCTCCAAGCTTTACAAATTGATTTTAAAATACAAGAGAGATTGCAAAATTTAAACTAGCCTAGAAAGCAATAAATGGCGGTTTTGGTGACCAATTAGTGACGGTTTTTGTGTTCAACTTTTCTAACACTTGTTTAAGTGTCTTAATCCGCCACTAATCCTTCAAATTTGATGCTCCTGGACCTGCAAAGAATCACAACAAAAGAGGTTAATGGTGGCTGCCTCACAAGGTGAAAGGAATGGTCACTCAAGTGAAGGAAGTTTAGGAGAAGTTTTGGTCACTAAATTAGGTCAAATTTTTAGGTCTTAGTGTCCAAACTTTTCCTACTCTTTGTTGAGCAATGCTTGATCCTTGATCAAGGATTTGAGGCCACTTCCAGCACAGGGAAATTATTGAAAGAAAACTAGACAAGCAATAGAAGCACAATTTGAAAAGCTTATACCAAAAGTTAAGAGTAATATGTATATATGACAAGACTCAAAGAGGTTCAACAAGTAAAACTGGAAAATAAGACTCCAAATAAAGCTAGCACTCAGTTAGGAATGTTCCTAGATAGGTACTAGAGTAGTGAACAAAACAAAAAAAATTTGAAAGCAATTGGATAAGTATAGAACAAATAGTAGTCAAAACAATAACAAGGAATCAAATGAATTTTTATCAATGAACACCTCTCGGCTTTTTCACTTTAAAATGCTTTCTCTATTTTTTTTAATTCTTTCTTTTTCTATATTCAAGTTAAGAGTCCAGAGAGTATATTTGCCTTTTGTTTCAAATTTTTCTAAGATTCCAAGCTATAGAAACCGTGACTACAAGTTAGACAAAAATTAGGTCAAAATTCAAGTAAATTTGAGAAACTAGTGCACTAGTCTTTAGGTTTTGGTTTGGATTCCTTTTGAACTCTTTTTCTTTTGAACTTTAGGTCTTTAGGCTCTGTTTTAAACTCTGTTTTCCAGCATCTTAACTCACTTTTTTTATAAATTTGAATCCACAAAATTAGTGCACTAGAAGTAGGATTACACTTGAAATTTTGAGTCAAAATTTTTAAGAGATTTTCAAAGGAAAGTGAATTGAAAACTTAAGTACACAATAGAAACCTAACTCTTAAAGAAATTTGCTAGAACTAATAGCAAATTATGAACACAATAAGGTAAAAGAAAAGCACATATAGGTAGGCAAAAAAAAAAACAAAACCGAGAGCAATATGTAGACACAAAGTTCAAAATAAAACTAGGTTAAACATGCTATTCAAGGAATTTGCAACATATAAAGACTAAACACAAACTTCTAAGACAAAATGTAACACCCCAGCACAAAACATAGATTCAAAAGCAAAATCTAAATGCAATGCATGAGGTCAAATCATGGACACATACAAGGAATGGAGAGACTCAAAATAAAATCAAAAAAATAAGCACAAGCTAATAGTTCCTAAAACATTGATTGTGGAAGAAAATCAAGAACAATCAACAATGGATCTATGGAACAAATTTGATTCAAAACAATTAGATCCGAATAGAAACTCAAAGAAGACATACAAGAGTACACAAACAGCAAAACAATCGGACAAAACACAAGAGAACTTATCTCCAAGAAGAACCTTGCTCTTGATACCAAAAATGATGGAGAAGATAGGAGGAGTGAATGTTGTTCTTCTCCTATTCTTCACCTAGGCTTAGATCTTCTTCAAGGAGCTTGAATCCGAAGATGGAGAACTCTGGAATGATGAAGGAACACGAGTGGAATGAGGTCTAGACTTGGATGGAAGCATCCAAGCTCAAGCATCAATGGAGAGCACACTTCAAAGAGAAGGATTCTAGGTGAATTCCTAAGGTTTTTGAAGTTGAACTCAAGGAGACTTTGAGAGGGAAACTCGGCACTATGGCTCACAAATTTCATTAATCATTCAAAGTGAATACAGAGATGTCAAAAAACACTTAAGTAAGCACGGTTTTGCACTCTTTGGGCGCCTAAATCAAAAGATGACATGTGGCGCCCAAAATTTGAATTCAAATTTGAAATTTGAATTCAAATTTTGGCTCCCATGTGCTACTCCGAAAATTCAGGTACGTAAGGTGCATCTAAGTGTAATTTGGAGTGTCATTTAGGGTTAATTTGAGGTCACATGTTCAGCCACCAAAGGTGCAAAACATGTGACTCAAATGTAACTTAAATGTCTTCCAAATTAAACCTAATTTAACCTAATTAGCTTACTTTAGTATTCCTTGTATTTTCCTATTCTAATGACCTAAATACATTGGTCCAACAAATACAATGGAAAGGAAAAATTACAAGAATGAAAATGAGCCCAATATTGGGTACCAAAAGCCCAAAGGCCCATGAAGCCCAAAACTAGGCCCAACTAGCCTAAAACCTAAAATGCTACTCTATGTGGTCCAAAATACAAGACCAAAATATATGATACCTATACTAACATGATGTATACAAAACATATGAAAATAGCTATAACAAAATATGGCCCATGAAAAGTTCAACTTGGGCCTTCCCAGGCCCATAAGGCCCATAAGGCCCATTGGGCCCTGGCTGGCCCAAACCTTCATGTCTAGCCAACTCCTCTTGGATCTTTGAGTATGTCACCTCTTGCACTCCAAAGCATGATTCCATCACTTCCAATGTAAATATAAGCTATAATTTAATCCATAATATCTGCAAAAAAAAATATTAATTAGTACACATACATAGAATTTTTATTTAAACTACAAAAAATTTCATTCACAAATAAGAATCTAAACCTCAACTTAATATATTTATCGATATGATTTCAAATGTTACCAAAATGTTAACGAGGTGAGATGCATATATATACTACAACAGTCGTTATTACTTATAGCGACATTCACTTAAATTATAATAAAAATTAAAAAAATTGTTGGAGTCGCCATGGCCCATAGCGACACTAAGTCGCTATGGCCCATAGCGACGTTGTTCTTATATTTTTCAATTTTTATAGCTTTATCCATATTTATTTAATTCATTTTTAAAAATAAAGAATAATTTACTTCTTTTTGTTTTTACGTTTTCTTTACAATTAAAATTTTAAATAACATTTATAAAATAAATGTGGATGTGGTAAAAGAAAAAACAAATTTAAATAAACAAGTTCATTATGGCCCATAGCGACACTAAGTCGCTATGACCCATAGCGACGTTGTTCTTATATTTTTCAATTTTTATAGCTTTATCCATATTTATTTATTTAATTTTTAAAAACAAGAATAATTTACTCTTTTTTTTTTTTACATTTTCTTTACAATTAAAATTTTAAATAACAGTTATAAAATAAATGTGGATGTGGTAAAAGAAAAAAAAATTAAATAAAGAAGGTCGTTATGGCCTAAGTTGCTATGGCCCATAACGACGTTGTTTTTATATTTTTAAATTTTTAAAGCTTTATCCATATTTATTTTATTAATTTTTAAAAACAAACAATAATTTACTTCTTTTTTATTTTTATTTTATATTTCTATTATTTTTGTTTTTTTCTTATTTTTTTTCCTTTGATGGAGGAGGCCCATGGGCCAAGGGCCCAACTACTATGACTATGGCAAAAAGGATTCAAGAAGAGTGGGCCCATGCTCAAGAAAAGCCCATCACACTTTTCAGTTGGGCTTTGATTTAAGCCCAAGTAGAGTAGGAGTAGTGTAGGTTTGGGCCTTAGGGCTTGTATTGCATTTTAGGCCTTGTATTTTGGCCACTTAGACTAGGATTGTCATTTCATGGTCATTTGGATTTAGGGTTAATTTAGGTTAGCATGTGCATCTTCAATTGCATGTAATTAGTATGGCATTTGGAGTGTATTTCGGCCATGTGCACACATGCACATGGTGTGACCGAAATGCAACTCAAATGGATACCAAATCACATCCAAATGAGTGCACATGGAGGAGGTGACCGGTTGGCACCAAAATTTGAATTTTTGAATTCAAATTTTGGCGCCTAAGGTTAAGTAAACCATACCATGGTTTCACTTAACCTTAGGTTAACCCAACGTGAACCCTTGACCTAATTTTGCCTATAAATCCATCTTTGGCCGAGTTGTGTAACACTTTTGGAATTAATTGAATGAGAATTCTTCATTTGGAAATCTCTCCTCCGAAAGTCTCCTATAGCCTAAACTCTACCCTACTTGAGATCCTCTCCTTGTAGAGTTAGGCATCCTTACTTCTATCCTAGAATAGCTAGGTTAAGGCTTGGCTACACTTGTTCTTCTTGGAGCTTCTAATTCTTGCATTCCTTCCAAGGATCCGAGAAGAATTGAAGAGCATTCCTTGAGGTTTCTTCAAGAAGGACCTCATCAAGTGGTATCTAGAGCTTCGGTCATCAAGAGATA
Source organism: Cajanus cajan (assembly GCF_000230855.2). NCBI lineage: Eukaryota > Viridiplantae > Streptophyta > Magnoliopsida > Fabales > Fabaceae > Cajanus > Cajanus cajan. The sequence continues at coordinate 34,620,827 of NC_138523.1, read as the reverse complement.
AGTTTCTTGTCTTTTGGTTGAGTTGTATGATCCGTATGCAATACTTGAGTTTATGTCACTTTAGAGTTGATTCCTTCCTAGATCTATTTCTTGCCTAAAAATTGATGGATCTAGCTTTCGGTTTGCTTGAATGATTCATTTATGCATTTTATCTTAATTTCTTTTCATGAATCATGCTCCACATATTATGCTATTAGGAAAATTCAGCTCATGAACCTTTTGTTTTTCTTGAGTCTTACTTGAAAATTTTTCGGTCAATTGATTGTTCGAGTCATTTAATTTTTGAATCCATGTCAAGTGTCATGTGTAGTTCTTTAATTGTTGTTAATTCCTAGCTATGCTTGTTTCACTTTTTGTTTTCATTATCTTGTGAATTTTTTTTTTATGGATTTGGCCGAATCAATATTGTTTTAGTGTGCTCATAATTTTGCTTTTGATTTGAGTTCATAAACTACTATTAGATCATTAGTAGTTTTCCTAGTTCTAGGTTTCCTTTGCTACAAAGTGTCTTCAATTTTTTTGCCTAATTCCGTGAGTTTGATCTTCAAAATCTTTTGGTTGCTGAAAAATTTTGTTTAGAAAATTTTGAAATTCAAAATTGGAGCCAAAACCATGGCATTTGGTTAAGACAAAACAAATGACAAAAGTATGTTCACATTTCATTACATGTTGACCTAATTTGATTGTCATTTGCATTTCTAATTTGAAAACGGTTTTAGTGCTTTTAAAAAAAAGGTGACCGAGAGTTTGAGTTAAAAATTCAAAGGCAGAAAAAGGCATCTCCTAAAATATAAAAAAATATATATATAACAAAAGTTCAAAAGAAAAGTTGATAAAAAAAATATTCAAACCTAATTCTTCAGAGATAAAAGCCAAACAAAGGAGATTGTGTTGACTTGATTTGTGTCTCGGTTGCTATTGTGTAGTTTCAATATCATATATTTTCAGCTTTCAAACTTTGAGTGTTTTGATTTGTTATTCAAATTCTAGAACCTATCTAGGTTTCTTCCTTCTTGTACTAGCCTAATCCTTTTCTTTGCTCATCTATATTGTCTACTCTTATAATCCATTCTTGTCTTGGTTTATTCTCAAATTGTCTTGGCTATTTGTGATAAATTTGGACTCAAAGTGTGGCCTAGTTTTGACCTAGTCTATCTCCACAGAAACTAGTTCTACAAGGGTCATCAAAAGAGGACTAAGATAAGGAGGAGGAAGGTGACAAAGGAGAGCTTCTCGGATTGGCTACCAAAATCAAACACCAAACACTTTTTGTTGCTGGAATTTGTGTGGCTGCTGCACCTCTACAAATCCGTGAAGACACATTGGAGAACATTTCACCTTGTATTCAATTTTTTTTTTTAAAAAAAATAGAGTATTAGTGACGGATTTAGAGACCAATTTTTCCATTACTAATTTGAATTTTCATTACAAAAGTGGTCTCTAATTTCTTCACTAATTTTGGTGGCTGTTTTTGTGTTCCATTGAAGCCACTTGTTTACTTTTCTGTCCAGCTTTTAATTCAATTGTAATTGGCCATTTTTGGAGTGTCTTTGGTACATAACCATCTCTCCTTAGGAACCCTAAATTTGTAGACTTGGTGGAAGTGGTCCTTGATTGGTCTTTGGTACCTCTCAAGCTTTCACCTTAGGAATCCGTGTAGGTAGTTTATTATCCTTGCAATTTAATTTGTTTTAGTTCCTAATTCGTCTAGTTATTCAACCTATCACAAATCACAAAAAAAAATATTTTCATTAAAAAGATTTTTCGTGAGGATTAACTACAAGGGGGATTAGTAATTTTTACTTGAAGAGGCTTGGTTATTAAGTGGCTCTTAGTAGCTCACCTCCCTCCAAAGTTCAATTTGTATACTTAGTCCTCCAAGTACTTAGTCTTAACCTTTAAAAATTGCTTTTAAAAAGTCTTTCATCAAACAAAATCTTTCACCTATAATGGAAGAATTTTCTACTCCTCATAGTGATAGTAATTCAAGTGACTACAATGACATTTCCAAGGTAGCACATGAATTAAGATCACTCAAAACTTGGAAAGAGAAAGAGGCTAAACATAGACTTAAAGAAAAACTTGAAAAGGAAGCTCAACTTGCTCTTTTGGAAGAGGAAATTCGTCTATTAAAGGAAAAAGAGGAAAAATTGCACAATAGACACCGAAATAAACATAGCTCTCAAGCTCATAGTTCAACCATAGGAGAATCCATGCATGATGATAGCCTAGCCTTAGGTGATCATTATCAACAACCTCCTAGGAGAGTTCATAGGACCCCTAAAGCTAGGGAATCTAGGGTAGATCTCCCTTATTTTCATGGCAAAGATGATGTGGAGGGGTACCTTGATTGGGAAATGAAGGTTGAACAAATCTTCACTTGCCATCAAGTGAGTGAAGAAAGAAAAATGTCTCTAGCCACCTTGAGCTTCCAAGGCCACGCCATGTATTGGTGGACATCCCTTGTTAGGGATAGGGGTCTCCATAATGACCCTCCAATTCAATATTGGAATGAGTTAAGGAGTGCTTTGAGAAGGAGACACATTCCCTCCTACTACACTAGGGAGCTTATCAACAAGATCCAAAAACTCCATCAAAGGAACATGACTGTTGAGGAATATAGAAAAACCATGGAGTTATATTTGATGAGGACTGACATTAGAGAGGAAGAAGACATTACCATTGCTAGATTTTTTAGTGGTCTAACTTTTGAAATAAGAGATAAGGTTGAGCTTTTACCTTATAGAGATTTGAATGACTTGGTTCAACTTTGTATCAAGGTTGAATAACAAAATTTGAGAAAAAATTTCAAAATAAGCTCACACTCATCTTCTTATTTTAAGAATGACTACAAGAGGGAGGGAAAAACTTTTGAAAAGAAAAATACTTTTTATTCCTCCAAAAATCTAGACAAGGGTAAAACAAAAGAAGAAAAAGAAAAGAAAAACACCTCACACACTAGCACCAAATCTAGTGACATAAAGTGCTTTAAGTGTCTTGGGAGAGGCCACATTGCTTCTCAATGCCCTAACAAAAAGGTCATGATACTAAGGGGCCAAGAAATTTATAGTAGCCAAGATGAAGCTACTACTTCTCCATCTTCAAGTGAGGATGAAGAATAAGCAAGTGAGGAAGAGTCATGTGAGGTCACTTACCCTTACAATGGGGAACTTCTTATGATGAGAAGGGTCCTCAATAACCAACCTAGTGATACACAATCCCAAAGAGAGAACATTTTTCACACAAGGTGTAACATTTCCAATAAAGTTTGTTCTCTAATTGTGGATAGTGGATCTTGGTGCAATTGTTGTAGCACTAGGATGGTTGAAAAATTGGGCTTAACTACCACACCCCATCCCAAACCTTATCAACTTCATTGGCTCAATGATGATGGGGATATGGTGGTTAACCAACAAGTGGAAGTAGAGGTTTCCATTGGGAACTATCAAGATAAAGTCAAATGTGATGTAGTTCCCATGGAAGCTTGTCATATTTTGTTGGGTAGGCCATGGCAATTTGATAAGCAAACACACCATGATGGCCTAACTAATAAAATAACTTTCACTCACAAGGGCAAGAAGTTTGTGCTTCATCCTCTATCACCCTCACAAGTGATGGAAGATCAAGTACAAATGAAGACCAAACGTGAGCAAGAGAAAGAAAAAGAAAATCAAAAAAAGAAAGAAAAAAAACTTCTAAAAACTAGAAATCAAGAGGATTCTAGAGAGTCTAGTGTTCCCTCTCTAGAGATAGTTCAAGGAGAGACATTTGAAACAAAACCTTTACCAAAAACATCTCTCTTACTTGAACCATCTTTTTATATCCTCATGTGTAGAGGAACACTCACATGCACTGCCACAAGTTCTTTGGAAACTTCTCTACCTCTTGAAGTTAAAAATCTTTTAAAAGAATTTGATGATGTATTTCCTAGTGAAGGCCCTATGGGACTTCCACCTTTTAGGGGAATAGAGCATCAAATAGATCTTGTGCTTGAGGCTAGTCTTCCCAATAGACCAGCCTATAGGATAAATCCTCAAGAAACCAAAGAGATAGAGAAGCAAGTACAAGAATTGTTGGATAAGGATTGGATTCAAAAGAGTCTAAGCCCTTGTGCTGTACCTGCTATCTTGGTGCCAAAAAAAGATCAAAAATGGAGGATGTGTTGTGACTGTAGAGCCATCAACAACATCACCATAAAATATAGGCACCCAATTCCTAGGCTTGATGACATGCTTGATGAGTTGCATGGGTCATCCATATTTTCCAAAGTAGATCTTAAAAGTGGATATCACCAAATTAGAATCAAGGAAGGTGATGAGTGGAAAACTGCTTTTAAGACTAAGTTTGGATTATATGAATGGTTAGTGTAGACCCCTAAAATTGTCCGGGTCGGAAATAAAGCTCAAAGACTCTCGAAGACCGAAGGAAAGTCAGCCGGAAGGACTCCTGGAAGACCCTAGGATGATTCTTTGTAGGTCTAGAAGTCTTAGAGTAGCTTAGAATAAGGGTGTGCGAGGATTGGAGCTCAATACACCCTCCCAGAGGTTCAGTACGGCCGTACTGAGCCATTTGAACTGCAATACGACCGTAATGAACTCAATACGGCCGTACTGAAGTTTTTGAACTTCAGTACGGCCGTACCAAATTCAATACGGCCGTACTGTAGTTCAAAAAACTTCAGTACGGGCCGTAGTGAAATCAATACGGCCGTACTGAAGTTTTTGAACTTCAGTACGGCCGTACCAAATTCAATACGACCGTACTGTAGTTCAAAAACCCAGTACGGGCCGTATTGACCTCCCAGGCCGTATTGCGCCTCAATCCTATAAATAGGACGTCATTGGCACGTCCTCCTGGACTTTTGACACAGGTTTGGACCCTCTTGCTGAGGATTCTTGGGTTTTTGAGCTATTCTCTGCCCTAGGAACCTCTCTGAGAGCCAACCCGACTAAGTTCTTGAGTCATGAGCCTTGAAGCTTGAGACTCGAACAAGTCGAAGGGAAATCTCTTTGATTTCCATAGTTAATATTTGTTCTAGGGAAAGGAGCGAGCGAGCGTGTAGTGGGAAGGAGCGCCAAAAAGCCTCCTAACTCTTTTTGAATATATAAAAGCACGCTTCAAAGGTTTCTTTCCAAGTCCTTTCTTTTACCGCTTTCATTTATCGCTTTTTGATTGTTGCATTGCACGCTTTCAACATGTAGATAGTTTACTTATAATCGTTCTAATAAATAGGGGTAATTTAGTAACTTTACACTATTATTCATGAAATAATCTGTCATAGGGAACCCGAAAGGGGCGTTGTGGGGTGCTAACACCTTCCTCACACGTAACCGACTCCCTTACCCAACTCTGGTTGTAATGGCCGAAGTTGATTTACGAAAATCAATTGCCTTATATCTTTTTCCAATGTTTTGAGTAAAATATTGGTGGCGACTCCAAGAACCCCTTCTTTTTGCGAAAACCACTAATCCATGGAGGGTCTCGCTTGGGATTAACATGGATTGGTGAATCATTTAACAAAATTGTTAGCTCGATGAGGTCTCAGTTTGAGAATAAGTCGTTCTAACAACCCATCATTTTTCAAAACATAAAAAGAGTCCAACCATCGTCGCGAATGCCAAGGTCCGTTTCGGCGGGTGGCGACAGATGGCGACTCCACTGGGGAAGCCTCGAGAGTCAGTCCCATTTAGTGATGGATTATTTCTAAAATGATAGCTTAAAATTACTTCATTACCCCTAGCTTGTATGATAATATATTTTATCTAATTGGCTTTAATAACTGTTGAATGTTTAAATTTTCGCAATTGTTTGAAATACAAACTGCACACGAACCTTTGCACACAACAGTTCCCTCTATACCCGGGGGCATGAGTGGAAAGCCATAGGGAGTGGATGTTAGTACGGCCGGTTGTCGAATGGGTCTATAGGTGCCCGTAGACCGTTGTCGGAAAGCATCACTCAAGGTGAAAACCATGAACTCAAGTCCGACAGTGCGTTGGAGCTTTCCATCGACTTACGACGAGAGGAATTGGGTCCCTATAATGGGGGCACCTTGGGGGCCTTGGACCGGTGAGAACAGTTAGAACCTCCTTGAATATGCACTTTTCTGCAGGATACCCCTACCTCGTGATTCACTCGTGACTGTTCGTGGATGTGTGAATTGTTTGTGCATTGTTTATGTGACATTGTTTGAGCATACATTGCATTCTTTAAACATACAACATTCCCTTTTAAAATAAGAATAAATAGGAATAAGAATCTTCCATTACATGGTGTTAACATCTACCTTCATCACATTCATATAGGTAGTTTCCATTTTCACCCAAAAAATAAATAAATACAAAAACAAAATACCCAAGAAAAAGAAAAAAGATATTTATCCAAACCAAGCAATATCATGCATCATCTTAGGAGCATCCTGAAAACATGATAATGCTTAGTTGAATAAACACAATGCATGCATATTCAACGCCATCATCTCATATCATGCATTCTTATCGAAGATCATGGAGGGATCTAGGGGAATGTATTGCATACATCTCTCCTAGTAATTCATTAATAACATTAATAAAAAGAAAGGATTAATCGATGCGTATGTTCAGAATGGATCGCACGCCATTTGTTATTAAGTGTAAGCCAACAACCGCGCCAAGCGAACGCACATCAACTCCGTTGTTGGTAATCAAGACGAAAAAAGGGGAAGGTCCGACACCGTTAAGGATCACTGCTCCAAGACCTTTTCCCTACGAATCAAATAAGGTTGTGCCATGGATATACGACATCCATTCTTCTGCCGATAGCGATATCTCTAACATCGCTGGACTTGGGGGCATGACTAGGAGTGGCAGGATCTACACTCCCGAAGATCTTCATGATAAAGCTCCCAAGAATAAAGGAAAAGAAAAAGAAAAAGAAAAAAACGAGGAAAATAAGGAATCCGAGGAGGAGACTGACGAGCTGTTAAAATATATCCGACAGAGCGAGTACTCCATCGTGGATCAACTTCATAGGACGCCAGCAAAGATTACTCTGTTGTCGTTGATCCTAAGCTCCGAACCGCATCGGCAAGCTCTGTTGAAAGTCTTGAACGAGGCATACGTGTCGCACACTATCTCCCAAGACAAATTTGAGGGGATTGTTAGTCACATCACGGCTAATGATCACCTCACTTTCACCGATGAAGAAATCCCCGCTGAGGGACCGAATCACAACAAGCCCTTGCACATCTCTGTAAAGAGCAAGGAATACCACATCGCTAAAGTCTTGGTGGATAATGGATCTTCCTTGAATGTGATGCCAAAAAGAACATTTGATCAAGTGGCAATCAAGGGAATCCAAATGCGCCCGAGCAACATGATCGTCCGAGCTTTCGACGGTTCTAAAAGAGAAGTGGTGGGAGAAATTAATCTTCCAATCCAAATTGGACCCACCATCTTTAATGTCGAATTTCAAGTGATGGACATTACTCCCGCGTACAGCTGTCTCCTCAGCCGACCTTGGATTCATGATGCGAAAGCTGTTCCCTCTACACTCCACTAGAAAGTCAAATTCATAGTGGGTGACAAGCTGGTGACCGTACAAGCTGAAGATGACATACTCATCAGCAAGCCATCTGCCATACCTTACGTGGATGCAGCAGAGGAAGCTCTAGAGACCGCCTTCCAAGCATTGGAGATCGCCAATGTCGAAACGTTTCCCCGAGAAATGAAGAAGGTAGCCTACATGCTCACCAAGAACGGATACTTGCCTGGACAAGGACTTGGCAAGGATTCCCAAGGAATTCCCGAGCTACCCATTATTAAGGATAATCTGGGGAAACAAGGGTTAGGATACAACCCTAATAAAGATCAAAGGACGAAGAGGAACCAAGATCCCCCTCGACGTTCTTTAAGCCAGATCTTTAGGAAGGCCGGTTCACAAGCGTCAAGGCCGGTCGTCGTCATCAAGTGCTCTTCTCCTTCCGATAGGGATGTATAGACCTGATGACTGTTAGAGATTACTCCTCGGGGACAGCCCGACCCTCGAGCCTCAATAGGGCACATGTTTCCACTATAATTATAATAAAATCGTTCTTTATTATTTCTTATTGCTTCTTTTCATGCTTACAATAAATTTCTAGACCACATTATTTTAACCCTGTTTGAATAAGCATGAATGAGGTTAAAATTGTCTTAATAACAATAAACCCGCATCATTTTTATGTGGAAGTGTGCGTGACAACTTGGAGCACCTTTCCTTGGCCTCGACAAGTGCCATCATGGATAAAAAAGAAATCCTTTAAAAACAAAAATCATAAAAACAAAAAAAGCTCGGCAGGAAACCCAAAAAGGGGGCTGCGCAAAAATAAGAGCAAAGAACCTGCTAAGAATCCCACGAAAGGGTGACCTAGGCAAAAATTAGGGTTGCAAAAATAAACAAAAACAAAAGTCCGCTGAGACGCCACAAAAGGGTGTTTTAGGCAAAAATAAGGACAATCAAAAAAGCAAAAGAAATCCATGATGGTACCATGAGCCGAATTCAAAAAGAAAGGTTCAAGGGAAGCTATCTAAGTTGTCAAATCACAACGTCAATAACAGGACTTTCTTAACTTCATAAGTGTTTAATCAAACAAGCCTAAACACATGAGCCTACCTTGGCCAGCCATTCTTACAAAAACCGCTTTCAAAACAAATAATAATCCCCTCTAAAACACAAACTTTTGAACAAAAAATATATATATCTTTCCCTTCTTTTCTCTTGTCCCAAACGATTTTAGAATAATCTAGTGGAAACATGGAGATATAGTGGTCAATAGGAAGGTTAATACATCTTCTAAAGGAAGAGAAGGATCATTGGGTCGATGACACCAATCTCGATATAACACGCATCATTCCTCGGTTACAGAAATCGGCAGCGCACAGCCCGTCTAAGAGGAATGGCAAAATCCAAGCAAAGAAACGCATCGGTTAATTCTTTTGAAAAATAAATCAAATAGAATTAGGTGCATCATACCGCATACATGCATACAGATGATAGGTGTACTGGGAGATCACTTATTCTCTGTTTATTGAAAAAACAAACAAAAAAACAAAAAACAAAAAACAAAAAAAAAACAAAAAAACAAAAAAAATATAAACTTCAGAAAAAACAATGCGCCCGTACCATGTTCAGTACACCCGTACTAAAATTAGGGTTATGAACAAATTTTCAACTCAATACGGGCGTACTGAAATGAATACGGCCGTATTGGCCATAAACGTCCACACCAATACGGGCGTATTGAATTCAATACGGCCCGTATTGGCCCATTCTTTTGTACATCAACAACATCTTCATTCCTCTGCATACTTTATCTGTGAGTGTGTTTGAGATCCCTCTGTACAGAAAAAGCCGAAAATCGACAAAAAAGGCAAAAATTCAGAAAATCCAACAAAATCGTACAGAATAACTGAGCCTGGAGAGGCTTGCCGAAATAATACTCCCCAGAGACATCTCAGCTTGCACTCTTGGGCCGAATTCCCAGTGAAAGCTATCAGAGCAAGATCAGCAAGATTCCCCAATGGAAGCATGATCATCCAAACAAAATATCAAAGTCAAAGGACTTAGACTTCCTCAGTGGAAGATAGCTTTCCAACTCGAGCGACGAGTGAAGCTAAGCCTGAAGAGGCTTTCTAAATAATACTCTGGGATACATAAGATCCTCAATCCCCATTCGCCTACTCAGTGAAAGCTATCAGAGCAAGATCAGCAAGATTCCCCAATGGAAGCATGATCATCCAAACAAAATATCAAAGTCAAAGGACTTAGACTTCCTCAGTGGAAGATAGCTTTCCAACTCGAGCGACGAGTGAAGCTAAGCCTGAAGAGGCTTTCTAAATAATACTCTGGGATACATAAGATCCTCAATCCCCATTCGCCTACTCAGAGGCACTCCTTCAAAAAGAGAAAATCCAACAATCATACAGAATAACTGAGCCTGGAGAGGCTTGCCGAAATAATACTCCCCAGAGACATCTCAGCTTGCACTCTTGGGCCGAATTCCCAGTGAAAGCTATTAGAGCAAGATCAGCAAGATTCCCCAATGGAAGCATGATCATCCAAATAAAATATCCGAGTCAAAGGACTCAGACTTCCTCAGTGGAAGATAGCTTTCCAACTCGAGCGACGAGTGAAGCTAAGCCTGCAGAGGCTTTCTAAATAATACTCTGGGATACATAAGATCCTCAATCCCCATTCGCCTACTCAGAGGCACTCCTCCAAAAAAAAAGGGAAAATCCAAAAAGATCAATACCCATTCCCCAAGCGGAATTCGGTATTCAACCAAACACCGAACGTCAAGATAATCCGCCTAACAGAAGAGGCCAATCAAAATCATACGACAGAATCCCCCAGCGGATAACAGCCTACGCAGAGGCAATAAAACCAGAAAATCAAAAAGAGTCACCCGAATAAGGATAACCGGGATACTCCACCACCGTCGAAAGGACGTCAGCCAACCATAAGGCACCGCTGACATCAGAAAGAGCATCTTTGTGTCTACATCCCCAAGGAATCAGAATTTCCCCAGTGGGCACCAACTACGCAATGGAAAGTTGGGACACAAGAACCTATGAGTAACTGCACATCCCCTAGACGGATCCCTGCGCTATCCAGCCCTCAGCGGCACCAAAATCAAAAACAACCGTCGAAGCAGCATCGTGGACTGTGGAGACAAAATCATCACAAATCCCTAGAGAGGGCAAACTCATGCTACCAAAGTGACCAGAAGCACGGAGGTATGCAACCCTGGGGAGGGCAAACCGCAGACCCTGGAGAGGGCAAACTCACGCTACCGAGGTTGTCAGAAACACCAAGGTATGCACGAGCCTGGAGAGGCGACGACTAATACTCAGCTACCCCGTCATCAGAAACACGAAGGTATGCAGCTACCGAGGTTGTCAGAAACACCGAGGTATGCACGAGCCTGGAGAGGCGACGACTAATACTCAGCAACCCCGTCGTCAGAAACACGGAGGTATGCAGCTACCGAGGTTGTCAGAAACACCGAGGTATGCACGAGCCTGGAGAGGCGGTACTCAGCTACCCCGTCGTCAGAAACACGGAGGTATGCAGCTACCGAGGTTGTCAGAAACACCAAGGTATGCACGAGCCTGGAGAGGCGACGACTAATACTCAGCTACCCCGTCGTCAGAAACACGGAGGTATGCAGCTACCGAGGTTGTCAGAAACACCGAGGTATGCACGAGCCTGGAGAGGCGGTACTCAGCTACCCCGTCGTCAGAAACACGGAGGTACGCAGCTGCCAACATCGTCAGAAACATGGAGGCATGCACACCCTGGAGAGGGCAAACTCACGCTACCGAGGTTGTCAGAAACACCAAGGTATGCACGAGCCTGGAGAGGCGACGACTAATACTCAACCTGGAGAGGCCACTCAACAATTTTCCCACCGGAAGACACTACAAGTCGGAAGGATGGCTTACTCCCCGGACTATTGGGTCAACTCCTTTAATTGTCAACCGGTACACCAAAAAGCCGTTCGACTAAGTAAAGGGGGGGGCAGCTGTAGACCCCTAAAATTGTCCGGGTCGGAAATAAAGCTCAAAGACTCTCGAAGACCGAAGGAAAGTCAGCCGGAAGGACTCCTGGAAGACCCTAGGATGATTCTTTGTAGGTCTAGAAGTCTTAGAGTAGCTTAGAATAAGGGTGTGCGAGGATTGGAGCTCAATACACCCTCCCAGAGGTTCAGTACGGTCGTACTGAGCCATTTGAACTGCAATACGGCCGTAATGAACTCAATACGGCCGTACTGAAGTTTTTGAACTTCAGTACGGCCGTACCAAATTCAATACGGCCGTACTGTAGTTCAAAAAACTTCAGTACGGGCCGTAGTGAAATCAATACGGTCGTACTGAAGTTTTTGAACTTCAGTACGGCCGTACCAAATTCAATACGGCCGTACTGTAGTTCAAAAACCCAGTACGGGCCATATTGACCTCCCAGGCCATATTGCGCCTCAATCCTATAAATAGGACGTCATTGGCACGTCCTCCTGGACTTTTGACACAGGTTTGGACCCTCTTGCTGAGGATTCTTGGGTTTTTGAGCTATTCTCTGCCCTAGGAACCTCTCTGAGAGCCAACCCGACTAAGTTCTTGAGTCATGAGCCTTGAAGCTTGAGACTCGAACAAGTCGAAGGGAAATCTCTTTGATTTCCATAGTTAATATTTGTTCTAGGGAAAGGAGCAAGCGAGCGTGTAGTGGGAAGGAGCGCCAAAAAGCCTCCTAACTCTTTTTGAATATATAAAAGCACGCTTCAAAGGTTTCTTTCCAAGTCCTTTCTTTTACCGCTTTCATTTATCGTTTTTTGATTGTTGCATTGCACGCTTTCAACATGTAGATAGTTTACTTATAATCGTTCTAATAAATAGGGGTAATTTAGTAACTTTACACTATTATTCATGAAATAATCTGTCATAACGAACCCGAAAGGGGCGTTGTGGGGTGCTAACACCTTCCTCACACGTAACCGACTCCCTTACCCAACTCTGGTTGTAATGGCCGAAGTTGATTTACGAAAATCAATTGCCTTATATCTTTTTCCAATGTTTTGAGTAAAACATTGGTGGCGACTCCAAGAACCCCTTCTTTTTGCGAAAACCACTAATCCATGGAGGGTCCCGCTTGGGATTAACATGGATTGGTGAATCATTTAACAAAATTGTTAGCTCGATGAGGTCTCAGTTTGAGAATAAGTCGTTCTAACAACCCATCATTTTTCAAAACATAAAAAGAGTCCAACCATCGTCGCGAATGCCAAGGTCCGTTTCGGCGGGTGGCGACAGTTAGTAATTCCATTTGGGCTTTCTAATGCACCTAGCACATTCATGAGGCTAATGAATCATGCCCTTAGGGATTGCATTGGTAGATTTGTAGTTGTTTATTTTGATGACATCTTAATCTATAACCAAAGTCTAAGTGATCATGTGGATCACCTAAGACAAGTCCTACTTGTTCTTAGAGACAATCACTTGTTTGTCAATGTAGACAAGTGCACTTTTTGTGTAGATAATGTTATATTCTTAGGTTTTGTGGTGAGTAAAAAGGGGGTTCATGTGGACCCCGAGAAAATCAAAGCCATCCAAGAGTGGCCTATTCCTACTAATGTTAGTGAAGTTAGGAGCTTCCATGGATTGGAAAGCTTTTATAGAAGATTTGTTCCTAACTTCTCTACATTAGCTTCACCTCTCAATGAGTTGGTGAAGAAGGATGTGGTCTTTTTGTGGCAAGAAAAACATAATTTAGCATTTCAAGAGCTTAAGCAAAAACTCACTCAAGCACCTGTTCTAGCTCTCCCTGATTTTAGCAAAACCTTTGAGCTAGAATGTGATGCTTCAGGTCTTGGCATAGGAGTTGTGTTGTTACAAGGTGGCCATCCCATAGCCTATTTCAGTGAAAAACTTCATGGGGCTGCCTTGAACTACCATACCTATGACAAGGAGTTGTATGCTTTAGTTCGAGCCCTTCAAACTTGGGAACATTATCTTGTGACCAAGGAATTTGTCATTCATAGTGATCATGAATCACTTAAATACTTGAAGGGTCAACATAATATAAATAAGAGGCATGCAAAATGGGTTGAGTACCTTGAGCAATTTCCTTATGTCATTAAGTATAAGAAAGGCTCTACAAATGTAGTAGCTGATGCTTTATCAAGAAGACATGTGTTGTTGAAAATCCTAGGTTCTCAAATACTAGGGTTTGATGACATAAAGGAATTGTATGAGAAAGACCTTGATTTTGCTAACTTTTATTCTTTATGTATTCAAAATCCTTATCAAGGTTACTATATTTCCGAGGGGTTTCTTTTTAAAGAAAATAAACTTTGTATTCCCTAAGGATCTATTAGGAAACTCTTGGTAAAGGAGAGCCATGAGGGTGGGCTCATGGGGCATTTTGGGATTGAGAAAACTCTTTCACTTTTGAAAGAGAAATTCTTTTGGCCTCATATGAAAAGAGATGTCCAAAGATTTTGTAGTAGTTGCATAGCTTGTCTACAAGCCAAATCTACCACAAAACCTCATGGACTATACACCCCCTTGCCAATATCCAATGCTCCTTGGGTAGACATTTCCATGGATTTTATCCTTGGTTTGCCTAGAACCCAAAGAGGAAAAGATTCCATCTTTGTGGTAGTGGACCGTTTTAGTAAAATGGCACACTTTATTCCATGCCACAAAGTGGATGATGCAAGCAGTGTGGCTAAATTATTCTTTCAAGAAATAGTGAGACTTCATAGGTTACCTAAGACTAAAGTTTCGGATAGAGATGTTAAGTTTCTTAGCCATTTTTGGAAAACTTTATGGGCAAGGCTAGGAACTAAACTTCTATTTTCTACCACATGTCACCCCCAAACTGATGGGCAAACTGAGGTAGTTAATAGGTCTCTTGGGACTATATTGAGGGCAATCCTCAAAGGCAACAAAAAGTCATGGGATGACTATCTCCCTCATGTGGAGTTTGCCTACAATAGGGTGGTCCATAAAACCACCAACATGTCTCCTTTTGAGATTGTTTATGGTTTCAATCCTCTCACTCCTTTGGATTTATTACCCCTTCCCGATGTTGCTTCTTTTATCCATAAAGAAGGCACATCTAGGGCTGACTTTGTCAAAAAATTGCATGAGAGGGTTAGGAATCATATTCAATGCCAAACAGAAAAATATGTAAAATACAATAACAAGGGTAGAAAGGAAGTTGTCTTCAATGAAGGTGACTGGGTTTGGCTACACCTTAGGAAGGATAGGTTTCCTTCCAAAAGAAAGTCAAAACTTAGTCCTAGAGGAGATGGACCCTTTCAAATCCTTAGAAAAATAAACAATAATGCCTATGTCTTAGATCTCCCCTCTGAATATGGGGTTAGTCCTAGCTTCAATGTCTTTGATTTATCTCTTTTTACAGGACTTGCTACCCAAGAGGAGGAAGCTTTGGATTTGAGGACAAATCCTCTTCAAGAGGGAGGGGATGATGGAGGAGGCCCATGGGCCAAGGGCCCAACTACTAGGGCTATAACAAAGAGGATTCAAGAAGAGTTGGACCATGCTCAAGAAAAGCCCATCACACTTTTCAGTTGGGCTTTGATTTAAGCCCAAGTAGAGTAGGAGTAGTGTAGGTTTGGGCCTTAGGGCTTGTATTGCATTTTAGGCCTTGTATTTCGGCCACTTAGACTAGGATTGTCATTTCATGGTCATTTGGATTTAGGATTAATTTAGGTCAGCATGTGCATCTTCATTTGCATGTAATTAGTATGGCATTTGGAGTGTATTTCGGCCATGTGCACACATGCACATGGTGTGACCGAAATGCAACTCAAATGGATACCAAATCACATCCAAATGAGTGCACATGGAGGAGGTGACCGGTTGGCACCAAAATTTGAATTTTTGAATTCAAATTTTGGCGCCTAAGGTTAAGTAAACCATACCATGGTTTCACTTAACCTTAGGTTAACCCAACGTGAACCCTTGACCTAATTTTGCCTATAAATCCATCTTTGGCCAAGTTGTGTAAGACTTTTGGAATTAATTGAATGAGAATTCTTCATTTGGAAATCTCTCCTCCGAAAGTCTCCTATAGCCTAAACTCTACCCTACTTGAGATCCTTTCCTTGTAGAGTTAGGCATCCTTACTTCTATCTGAGAATAGCTAGGTTAAGGCTTGGCTACAATTGTTCTTCTTGGAGCTTCTAATTCTTGCATTCCTTCCAAGGATCTGAGAAGAATTGAAGAGCACTCCTTGAGGTTTCTTCAAGAAGGACCTCATCATCCTTGATAGTGTCGCCATGGGCCACATAGCCTTTTGTAGTGCATCAAGTAATGTGAGTCAGCCTATAACGACTTTAGTGAAGTCGCTACAGCCCGTAGCAACTTCTACGAGGCTAATTCGAGCCCAAACCACTAACAAAAAAAAGCCACGTGTCATAGGTGTCGCTATGGCCCATAGCGACACCAACGTAAACAACCCCAAAGGTGTAATAAGTTACAGAACAACCCCATTTGCGTAAAATATTATATTTTTGAAATAACCCCTATTTGGTCAAAAAGCCCATCATTCTATCTCTATATTTCCGTTATTTAAAAGAGACCATCGCCAAATAATCTTTTGCACCCTATTCTCATAATAAAATTAGGTTTTCTGTATCTTTCAAAACTTACTTTCTCTTTTTATAAACCAAATCAGAGTTCAGTTGTGGGATGATAGCCCCCAATATGAATGATATATACATTAGTCATAATTTATGGAGGTTGACATTTATTTTTTAGTAAATGTAAATTTTAAATATTGGACAATACACTTCTTCTCTTTTCCATCGGATTAGACTAAAATATTAGTCATGACAACTTAATATTCAGAGTATGCAAAAATCTTAATTATTCTACCTAAAATTATTGATTTAGATAAAATGTAATACTAGACACGGTGTGAATTTATTATATGTACTGTTTTAAATAAAGTATCATTGTCATACTAAATGTGTACTGAATTAGATAAGATATCATTATTACATCAAATATCAAGTGAAATTATTGTGAACTATTGTAGATAAAGTTGGCTAAGGTTTCATTCACGAGACACATGTTTTGTAATAAACTTTATTTGTAGTGAGTCTCTTCTTCTATAAATGGCAGGAACTTTTTTTTTAAAAACATGAGACCATATTGATTTGCAATGTCAAAGAATTTATCCAAAAGGCACTTATGTAAATTCATATCCTAAGAAAATAAGAATATCATCTAAAGTAAATGAGAGTATTATCTAGGATAGATTCAAAGATTTTGGTTATTGCCTTTCGAAATAATGGGGACTTGTTCTTATTTAAGAAGTCAACAATAAAAAATTCTATTGTTGACATACCAATAGACAATTTAAAGAAGTTGAAAAACACTATTAGTCTACCTTCAAGAAAACTTTAGTTGTTAAAAATAAAATTAAAAATTTTGATTTCCATTTAAGGGGGTACCAATTTGACATTCAAATGGATAATTCATCTTTTTTAAAGATTCTCGAATTCAAAAACAAGATGTGTCCTAATCCTCATATTATCAAACTAAAAATCATTAAGATTTTCATCTAAGATTAACACCTAGTTCACCTACTGATATTCTCTAATATGCCAAATCTCATTATTTTCACTTTGTGCATGAAATTATGAAATACAACCACAAAACAGTTGTAGTATATGACCCTGAAGTCCCTTTCGAATGAATCTTTGAATTATTTTGTGAACCAGGATAGGATCTCTATGATGTCATACTCTTACTTATTTGGTATAACACAATTTAATATTCTATTCTGATTGTTGTAAAGACCCAAATAACATATCAAATTCTCATAGATCCCAACAAAGAGGTTTATCTCTTCTAAACTTTATTTAAATGATTTTTTCCTTTATCTTGATGGAAAAAAGAGTTGAAGAGGATCTTAACTCATGAAAAAAGTAGAGGAATATCAAATAAAAAAAATGATAATTTGACTTCAATTTTTATAGTTGATCGTCCTTATATATAACTAATGAAAAATTACTATTAATATAACGTTTAACATAATTACAATACAAAGCAAATTTGTCATATATTGTAGTATGTAATTGAATAACAGTATAAATTTTTTTTCATATACGGTGTTTGGTAGATGGTGAGATTATATTATTTATTCTTCATATATATATAAAAAATTATCAAAAAATGATAATTATAGTAATATTAATTATAATTATCAAATGCTTCTAAATTTTTTTAATATTTTTTTATTGATAATTTATAAATATAGTAATTCTAGTAATTAAGAATGATACATGCTGTGATTTGGATTTAATTATGACTAATATATATTTTAATTTTTGGTACATATTAATATATCTTTTAAGCAAAACATGATATTATCATAATTATAAAACTTTAATTATTTGTTACATTAAAGTGGTTAATAAAGATAGCATAATATTTTAAATTTTTAATGCAGTCAGAATCAAATACAACAAACAATCCAGAGTTTTTAAAATCACTGTAGTTTATTGTTCAGAGACTTTTCTGATATTTTCTATTTATTGAGGGTTATTTTTGTACATTCAATTTTTCTTTATTTTATATTGTATCTTTTTATTTGAAATCTGAATCAAATCCCTTATTTTGTGCTGCCACTTTTAATGCTTTTGTCTCCGTATATGATTTTCTTACCTAATAGGATTTCTAACCCGATTTTTGCTTTTCCACTTCAAATTCCTTTGGTTCCTTGATATTGTTCAATGTTTTTACTTATGATCTAGGGTTTGCTTTAGTGGACGGTGCAATGCGTTCTTCGGTGTGTGGTGCATTTTTCGGTGGCCCTACGTCCTTCGGTGTGCAGTGTGTCTGATGTGATTCCACTTGGAATGCACATGAACTCTTCAAACCTTCATGGAAATCCTTTGGAAGAAGCTTCAAGGATGTAGACTCCACAAGGTTCAATGTGACCTAAGCTAGCATGTAGCTAAGTCCGGAGAAGAACAAGTTCCTAACTCTACTAGGAGAAGCACTCAAGAAGGGTAGAGTTTTAGGAGTTTAGGTGACTTCGGAGGGAATGATTTTCAAGAGAGAAATTCATCAATATAATCCAAAGTGATACAATATCCGGCCATGGGAAGATTTATAGGAGAAATTAGGTTAAGGGTTTAAGTTGGGTTCACCTAGAGTTAAGTAAAACCATGATATGGTTAACTTAACTCTAGGCGCCAAAATTTGAATTCTAAAATTCAAATTTTGGTGCCAACCGGCCACCCCCTCCATGTGCACTCATTTGGATGTGATTTAGTATCCATTTGAGTTGCATTTCGGTCACACCATGTGCATGTGTGCACATGGCCGAAATGCACCTTCAAATGTCATACTAATGACATTCAAATGAAGTGAACATGTGACCTAAATTAACCCTAAATCTTAATAACCATGAAATGAAATTCCTATGCTATATGGCCGAAAATACAAGGCCCAAAAGAAATACAAGGAACCAAGGCCCAATCCTATACTAACCCTAATCTACTTGGGCTTGAGTCAAAGCCCAACAAAACAAAGTGGTGGGCTTTCCTTGGGCTTGGGCCCACTCTTCATGCATCCTCCTTGCCATAGCTCTAGTAGTTGGGCCCTTAGCCCATGGGCTTCCTCCATCATCCCCTCCCTCTTGAAGAGGATTTGTCCTCAAATCCAAGGAATCCTCCTCTTGATCAGCCAGTCCTGTAAAGAGAGATAAATCAGAAACATTAAAGTTAGGACTAACACCATACTCTGAAGGGAGATCTAGAACATAGGCATTATTATTGATTTTTCTAAGGACTTGAAAAGGTCCATCTCCTCGAGGACTAAGTTTGGACTTTCTTTTGGAAGGAAATCTATCCTTCCTAAGGTGTAGCCAAACCCAGTCACCTTCCTTGAAGATAACTTTTTTCCTACCCTTATTATTGTATTTTTGGTATTTTTCTGTTTGGGATTGAATATGATCTCTAACCCTCTCATGTAATTTCTTGACAAAGTCAGCCCTAGATGTGCCTTCTTTATGAATAAAGGAAGCAATATCAGGGAGAGGTAATAAATCCAATGGAGTAAGAGGATTAAAGCCATAAACAATCTCAAAAGGAGACATGTTAGTGGTCTTGTGAACCACCCTATTATAGGCAAACTCCACATGAGGGAGATAGTCATCCCATGACTTCTTATTGCCTTTGAGGATTGCCCTCAACATAGTCCCTAGAGACCTATTGACTACCTTAGTTTGTCCATCAGTTTGAGGATGACATGTGGTAGAAAATAGAAGTTTAGTTCCTAACCTTGCCCAAAGAGTTTTCCAAAAATGGCTAAGGAACTTAACATCTCTATAGGAAACTATAGTTTTGGGTAACCCATGTAGTCTCACTATTTCTTGAAAGAATAATTTAGCAATGTGGCTTGCATCATCCACTTTGTGGCATGGAATAAAATGTGCCATTTTACTAAAACGGTCCACAACCACAAAGATGGAATCCGTTCCTCTTTGGGTTCTAGGCAAGCCAAGGATAAAATCCATTGAAATGTCTACCCAAGGAGAAGAGGATATGGGCAAGGGGGTGTATAGCCCATGAGGTTTAGTGGTAGGCTTTGCTTGTAAGCAAGCAATGCAACTACTACAAAACCTTTGGACATCTCGCTTCATATGAGGCCAAAAGAATTTCTCTCTCAAAAGTGAAAGAGTCTTCTCAATTCCAAAATGCCCCATGAGCCCACCCTCATGGCTCTCCCGAACCAAAAGTTTCCTAATAGATCCTTGGGGTATACAAAGTTTGTTTTCTTTAAAAAGAAACC
Organism: Cajanus cajan; assembly: GCF_000230855.2. NCBI lineage: Eukaryota > Viridiplantae > Streptophyta > Magnoliopsida > Fabales > Fabaceae > Cajanus > Cajanus cajan. Next base: position 34,600,479 of record NC_138523.1, on the reverse strand, counting down.
CCTCAGAAATATAGTAACCTTGGTAAGGTTTTTGAATACATAAAGAATAAAAGTTAGCAAAATCAAGGTCTTTCTCATACAACTCCTTGATGTCATCAAACCCTAGTATTTGAGAACCTAGGGTGTTTAATAAAACATGTCTTCTTGATAAAGCATCAGCTACTACATTTGTAGAGCCCTTTTTATATTTGATGACATAAGGAAATTGTTCAAGATACTCAACCCATTTGGCATGTCTTTTATTTAATTTATGTTGACCCTTCAAATATTTAAGTGATTCATGATCACTATGGATGACAAATTCCTTGGTCACAAGGTAATGTTCCCAAGTTTGAAGGGCACGAACTAAGGCATATAACTCCTTGTCATAGGTAGGGTAGTTCAAGGCAGCCCCATGAAGTTTTTCACTGAAATAAGCTATGGGATGGCCACCTTGTAACAACACAGCTCCTATGCCAAGTCCTGAAGCATCACATTCTAGCTCAAAGGTTTTAGAAAAATCAGGCAAAGCTAGAACAGGTGCTTGAGTGAGTTTATGCTTTAGTTCTTGAAAGGCTAAGTTATGTTTATCTTGCCATTCAAAGACCACATCCTTTTTCACCAACTCATTGAGAGGTGAGGCTAATGTAGAGAAGTTAGGAACAAAACGTCTATAAAAGCTTGCCAAACCATGGAAGCTCCTAACTTCACTAACATTAGTAGGAATAGGCCATTCTTGGATGGCTTTGATTTTCTCGGGGTCAACATGAACCCCATTTTTGCTTACCACAAACCCTAAGAAAATAACATTATCCACACAAAAAGTGCACTTGTCTACATTGGCAAACAAGTGATTGTCTCTAAGAACAAGTAAAACTTGTCTTAGATGATCCACATGATCACTTAGACTCTTGCTATATATTAAAATATCATCAAAATAAACAACTACAAACCTACCAATGCAATCCCTAAGGGTATGATTCATCAACCTCATGAATGTGCTAGGTGCGTTAGTAAGCCCAAAAGGCATAACCAACCATTCATATAGACCAAACTTAGTCTTAAAAGCAGTTTTCCACTCATCACCCTCCTTAATTCTAATTTGGTGATATCCACTCTTAAGATCTATTTTGGAAAATATAGATGACCCATGCAATTCATCAAGCATGTCATCAAGCCTAGGAATTGGGTGCCTATATTTTATGGTGATGTTGTTGATGGCTCTACAGTCACAACACATCCTCCATTTTCCATCTTTTTTTGGCACCAAAATTACTGGTACAGCACAAGGACTTAGACTCTTTTGAATCCAACCCTTCTCCAAAAACTCTTGTACTTGCTTCTCTATCTCTTTGGTCTCTTGTGGATTAGACCTATAGGCTGGTCTATTTGGAAGACTAGCCCCAGGCACAAGATCTATTTGATGTTCTATTCCCCTAAAAGGAGGAAGTCCAATTGGGCCTTGTAGACCCCTAAAATTGTCCGGGTCGGAAATAAAGCTTGAAGACTCTTGAGGACTGAAGGAAAGTCAGCCAGAAGGACTCATGGAAGGCCCTAGGAGGATTCTCTGTAGGTCTAGAGGTCTTGTAATAACCTCAAAATAAGGAAGTGGAGGGAATGAAGCCCAATACGGCCTCCCAAAAGTTCAGTACGGCCGTATTGAGCATTTTGAACTACAATACGGCCGCACTGAATTCAATACGGCCGGATTGAAGTTCACTACGGCCGCACTGAACTCAATACGGCTGTATTGAGGTTTTTTGAACTTCAATACGGCCTTACTGAATTCAATACGGCCGTATTGTAGTTCAAAAACTCAATACGGGCCATATTGACCCCCAGAGGCCGTACTGCGCCTCATCCCTATAAATATGACGTCAATTGGACGTCATTTGACACTTTTACACTGAGTTTTAACCCTCTTCTTGAGTATTCTGGGTTTTTTTTGAGCAGTGCTCTGCCTAGAAATCACTCGGAGAGTTGATCCGACAAAGTTCTCGAGTTCTGAGCTTTTTGCTTGAGTCTCGAACTAAGTCGAAGGGAAATCCTCCGGATTTCCATAGTTAAAATTTTCTAGGAGGGAGCGAGCGGGCTTGTAGAGCGAGGGAACGCCAAAAAGCTTCCCAGTTTTACTTGAATATAAAAGCACGCTTCAAAGGTTTCTTCTTAAGACCTTCCTTTTACTGCTTTCTGTGTGTATATTTAACTGTCATCATGTAGATAGTTAAGTTATAATTGTTTAGAATAAATAGGGGTAATTTAGTAATTTCGCACTATTATTTTTAGAAATAATCTGTCATAGGGAACCCGAAAGGGGCGCTGTGGGGTGCTAACACCTTCCCCACGCGTAACCGACTCCCTTACCCGACTCTGGTTGTCATGGCCGAAGTCGATTTTTTGAATCGATTGCCTTAAACTTCTTTTTCCAATGTTTTGAGTAAAACATTGGTGGCGACTCCATGAACCCTTCCTTTTTATGAAAACCGCTAATCCATGGAGGGTCCCGCTTGGGATTAACATGGATTGGTGAGCCTTTTAATAAAATTGCTCGTTTGACAAGGTCTCAGTTTGAGAATAAGTCATTCTAGCAATCCATATTTTTAAACAAATAAAAGAGTCCAACCATCCTTCGCGAATGCCGAAAGCCCGTTTCGGGCCGGTGGCGACAGATGGCGACTCCACTGGGGAAGCCTCGAGAGTCAGTCCCATTTAGTGACAGATTATTTTTAACAAATAATAGTTAAAATTACTTCATTACCCCTTGTTTGTATGATAACATGCTTTATTTATATGGCTTTAATAACTGTTGTATGTTTAAATTTCCGCAATTGTTTGGAATACAAACTGTACACGAACCTTTGCACACAATAGTTCCCTCTATACCCGGGGGCATGAGTGGTAAGCCATAGGGAGTGGATGTTAGTACGGCCGGTTGTCGAATGGGTCTATAGGTGCCCGTAGACCGTTGTCGGAAAACATCACTCAAGGTGATAACCATGAACTCGAGTCCGACAGTGCGTTGGAACTTTCCATCGACTTACGACAAGAGGAATTGGGTCCCTATAATGGGGGCACCTTGGGGGCCTCAGACCGGTGAGAACAGTTAGATCCACCTTGAATATGCACCTTTCTGCAGGATACCCCTACCTCGTGATTCGCTCGTGACTGTTCGTGGATGAGTGAATTGTTTGTGTATAGGTTTATGTGATATTGTTTGTGCATTAAAAATAAACCTCGTGATAAGGTCTAAGAATAATCCCCATGCATGAAAATACCATGACATGAGAGGAAAGACCATGTGTGGAAATATAATAAAAGTGAGGAGCATGTACATCATTACCAATAAGACATCATGCATCCTCATAAACCATGCATTTTAGGTTCACCAATACCTCCTGACATGAGTAAAAGAGACCCATAATTATCGAGATTCTCCGTTGGGGAGAGATTATAGGCTAGGGAGGGTGATAAACCTTCATCTTAAAAAGGCAGCGCCTTAAAGATGGAGTCTTATCAAGCTCACATCGAGAGTGTATTCATACCATGAATAAACTAATTAGATTAAAACATTTTAGAAAGTGGCTGGTCATCTCTCTGTCCTCACGCGCGCGCAGAAAATCAAGAAGATGGACGCATTGGAGGAACAATATAAGAAGCTTACAGCCGAGCTCTCACAGCTCAAGGAGCAAATGGCGCAAATGATGGAACTCATGCGTCACCACAACATACAAGGGGCTGAGCACAGTGACCATGAGTCCCATCATGTTGGAGGAAGAGTGGAACAAGAGTTGAAAAGTGGGAAGCTAGCTAAACCTTCCCAATCATTTAAAGCTAAGAAGACCTTTGGGAAGAAGAAGGAGAGAGGAGTCAGCGCCATAACCATTTCCTCATCTTCCTCTACTTCGAAGTCAGGAAAATCGCAATACAACTCTGTGAAGAAGTTTGATAAACTTCCGACCACATATAGCGACCTCCTGCCGAAGCTAGTGGAAGCACGTCTTCTAGCTTACGTTCCACCAAGGAAGATGGATCCACCTTATCCCGAGTGGTACAAACCACAAGATAAATGCCTATACCACTCGGGGGCACCAGGGCATTCAACAGAGAACTGCCTAGCTCTCAAACACAAGGTCCAAAGCCTTATTGATGCCGGGTGGATCACTTTTGATTCAACAGCGCCCGACGTGAGCAAGAATCCTCGGCCAAAGCAGGAATAGAGAGAAGAACAAGCCACGATAGGGCCCCTTCATATTTCTCTTTTAGGGACTCATGATCAGTACCCGAGATCATGAGAACCTTTTCATGTAAATAAGGGTTTTTGTACAGTTTTAATACATATCAATAAAGAGGCATTTTTCACATATCATTCTCTCTTTTGTTCTTTTCTCTCTTTCCTCATTAACATTAATAATTCTAAACCTAAACAGAACCAATAAAATAATTATGTCTGTAATTGTTTGCTCTGACCGGGATCCGGAAGTTGAGGATGAATGGGTTGAGTTGGACAGTGATGAGGAGACCATTTCTCCGAATCTGCAAAGATTGCTAGATCAAGAAGCTCGTCAAGAGAAATTGGAGACTGTGAATTTGGGGCATGGCCGAGAGATATAAGAGGTCAACATTGGGACCCATATCAGTGATGAAATAAGGACACATGTTTCCGCTATGATTATAATAAAATCATTCTTCATTGCTTCTTTTCTTGCTTATAATAAAATTCTAAACCACATTATTTTTAACCCTGTTTGAATAAACATGAATGAGGTTAAAATCATCTTAATAATAATAAACCCGCATCATTTTTTATGTGGAAGTGTGTGTGACAACTTGGAGCACCTTCCCTTGGCCTCGACAAGTGCCATCATGGATAAAAATAAATCCTTTAAAATAAAAGAAGCTCGGCAGAAAACCCAAAAAGGGGGATGCGCAAAAATAAGAGCAAAGAACCCGCTACGAATCCCACAAAAGGGTGACCTAGGCAAAAATTAGGGTTGCAAAATAAACGAAAACAAAAGTCCGCTAAAACGCCACAAAAGGGTGTTTTAGGCAAAAATAAGGACAATAAAAAAAAAAAAAGAGAGAAATCCATGATGGTACCACGAGCCGAATTCAAGAAAGGTTCAAGGGAAGCTATCTAAGTTGTCAAATCACAACGTCAATAAACAAAGATTTTCTTAACTTCATAAGTGTTTAATCAAACAAGCCTAAACACATAAGCCTACCTTGGCCATCCATTCTTACAAAAACCATTTTTGAAAAATAAATCCCCTCTAAAACACAAACTTCAGAATAAAAGTATCTTTCCCTTCTTTTCTCTCTTGTCCCAAATGATTTTAGAATAATCTAGTGGAAGCATGGAGAAATAAATCATCACTGATAATGGATCTAATCTGAACAACAAAATGGTGGAAGAACTGTGCCAAGAATTCAAGATCCAACACCATAACTCTTCTCCATATCAGCCAAAGATGAATGGGGCAGTCGAGGCAACCAATAAGAACATCAAGAAAATAGTGCAAAAGATGGTTGTCTCATTTAAAGACTGGCACGAGATGTTACCCTTCGCTCCTCATGGCTATAGGACTTCAGTACGTACATTTACAGGAGCTACTCCATTCTCCCTCGTTTATGGGATGGAGGCAGTTCTACCCGTCGAAGTCGAGATACCTTCTCTAAGGGTAATCATGGAAACAAAACTTTCCGAGGTAGAATGGGTTCAAAGCCGATACGACCAGTTGAACCTTATCAAAAAGAAACGGCTGAACGCCATATGCCATGGTCAAGCCTATCAGAGGAAGATCAAAAAGGGCTTTTGACAAGAAAGTCCACCCTCGAGTCTACCATGAGGGAGAGTTGGTAATGAAGAAATTGCTACCAACTCAAAAGGACAAAATCGGAAAGTGTGCCCCAAATCACGGAGGACCATACATGGTAAAACGAGCCTTCTCAGGAGGAGCATTGATCCTCACAGACATGGATGGAGAAGAACTTCGATACCCAGTCAACACTGACGTGGTAAAGAAGTACTATGCTTGAAGACGTTGCTTGCATAAGCCCGCTAGGATGAAAACCCAAAAAAGGCGTCCTAGGCAAAAGTTAGGGCAAAATAAAAAGCCCGCCAGTACAAGGGTACTAGGCAAAACAAAGGCGAATTTATCCCCGCTAGGATACGTCCTAGGCAAAAGTTAGGGGCAAAAGAATAAGATACAAAAACAAAGCAAGCAACGATCACTTGAATCGAAAACCGAAAGGCGGCTCAAGTGATTATCTTCTAGAAGCAAGCGTCTTGCAGTATCTACACTCCTGGCTCAGGCATCTCACCCGAAGCAACTAGGGGAACGTAAAGAGCAACAATTACAGATATAATTGTTAAGCCCAATGTATATAGCTTACCCTGGCCAGCCATTCTTCAGAAATTTCCTTCTGTATATCTTTCTGAAAAAAAAAAAAAAAAAAAAAAAAAAAAAAAAAAAACTTGTGAATATCAATAAAATATCTATTCATTTTCTCTTCTCTCTTGACCATGTGATTATGCCTCTAAAATTGATATTTCATAAAAATTGTACGAAATTCCTTTAATAATCAGTCAATAAAGAAAATTGGAGGGGTTCCTATAAAATCCATAATCTCCTGCATAAAAGGCTCACAAAAATATTCCCTCTCGTCGATGACAGAAATTCCTCCAAGAAAAAGGAGGATAGGGAGAGCCATTCATTTTTCTAAAAAACATTAAATAATAAAACTTGCATTTGTGCATCACACACACATTAGTTGCACATTCAAAGACCTTATCATGAGGCAATCGCATAAAATAAAAAAATAGAAAAATTGCTTGTGTATGACAGCAGTCAACAAAAGCCGAAAAACGACAAAAAAGGCAAAAATACAGAAAAAGTCAAAATTCGACAAAAAAGACAAAGATTCCGCATCATACAGAATAATTGAGCCTGGAGAGGCTTGCCGAAATAATACTCCCACAGAATAATTGAGCCTGGAGAGGCTTGCCGAAATAATACTCTCGCAGAATAACCGAGCCTGGAGAGGCTTGCCGAAATAATACTCTCTCACAGAATAACTGAGCCTGGAGAGGCTTGCCGAAATAATACTCTCTCAGAATAACTAAGCCTGGAGAGGCTTGCCGAAATAATACTCCCTCATCAAAATAATTGAGCCCGGAGAGGCTCGCCGAAATAATACTCCCCAGAGATATTTCAAGCTTGCACTCACGGGCCAAATTCCCCAGTGAAAGCTATCAGAATACGATCAGCAAAATTCCCCAAAGGAGGTCTGATCATCCAAACAGAATATCCAAGTCGAAAGGATTTAAACTTCCTCAGTGGGAGATAGCTTTCCAACTCAAGCAGTGAAGCTAAGCCTGAAGAGGCTTTCTAAATAATACTCTGGGATACATAAGAACTTCAAATCCCCTGTCGCCTACCAAGAGGCACCCTTTCAAAAAAGCAAAATCACAAAAGATCAATAAACCATTCCCCAAGTGGAATTCGGCTCTCAGCCAAATGTCAAGCATCAAGATGATCTACCTAACAGAAGAGGCCAATCAAAATCAACATCCAGAATCCCCAGCGGATAACAGCCTACACAGAGGCAGCAAAAATCAGAAAATCCAAAAGAGATACCCGAATAAGGATAACCGGGATACTCCACCAACGTCAAAGGACGTCAGCCAAACATAAGGCATCGCTCAATTCAAGAAGAGCATCTGTGTCTACACCCCAAGGAGTCAGAAATTCCCCATGGGTACCAACTATGCAAATGCAAGTTGGGGCACAAGAACCTATGAATGACTGCACATCCCCTAGACGGATCCCTGCGTTATCCAGCCCTCAGTGGCACAAAATCAGAAAAACCATCGAAGCAGCATAGTGGACTGTGGAGACAAAAAAATCATCTCAGATCCCTGGAGAGGGTAAACTCGCATTGCCAAAGTGATCAGAAGACACGGACGCAGACCCTGGAAAGGGCAAACTCAATTGCCTAGGTCGTCAGAGACAACCGAAGCAAAGTCTGGAGAGACGGTACTCAAAGTCTGGAGAGACGGTACTCAAAGTCTGGAGAGACAGTACTCAAAGTCTGGAGAGACGGTACTCAAAGTCTGGAGAGACGGTACTCAAAGTCTGGAGAGACGGTACTCAAAGTCTGGAGAGACGGTACTCAAAGTCTGGAGAGACGGTACTCAAAGTCTGGAGAGACGGTACTCAAAGTCTGGAGAGACGGTACTCAAAGTCTGGAGAGACGGTACTCAAAGTCTGGAGAGACGGTACTCAAAGTCTGGAGAGACGGTACTCAAAGTCTGGAGAGACGGTACTCAAAGTCTGGAGAGACGGTACTCAAAGTCTGGAGAGACGGTACTCAGAGTCTGGAGAGACGGTACTCAGAGTCTGGAGAGACGGTACTCAGAGTCTGGAGAGACGGTACTCAGAGTCTGGAGAGACGGTACTCAGAGTCTGGAGAGACGGTACTCAGAGTCTGGAGAGACGGTACTCAGAGTCTGGAGAGACGGTACTCAGAGTCTGGAGAGACGGTACTCAGAGTCTGGAGAGACGGTACTCAGAGTCTGGAGAGACGGTACTCAGAGTCTGGAGAGACGGTACTCAGAGTCTGGAGAGACGGTACTCAGAGTCTGGAGAGACGATACTCAGAGTCTGGAGAGACGGTACTCAGAGTCTGGAGAGACGGTACTCAGAGTCTGGAGAGACGGTACTCAGAGTCTGGAGAGACGGTACTCAGAGTCTGGAGAGACGGTACTCAAGGTCTGGAGAGAAGGTACTCAAAGTCTGGAGAGACGGTACTCAAGGTCTGGAGAGACAGTACTCAACCATCAGCGTCGTCAGAGGCACGTTGGTGTTCAACTTCCGGCTCGGGCGTCGAGTGAAGTTGACCCTGGAGAGGGTAAACTTAGCTACCGAGGTTGTCAGAAGCGCCGAGGTATGCAACAACCTGGAGAGGCTACTCAACAATTTTCCACCGGAAGACGCTACAAGTCAGAAGGTTGGCACATCACCCGGACAATTGGGTCAACTCCTTTACTTGTCAGCCGGTACACCAAAAGGCCGTCCGACTAAGTAAAGGGGGGGCAACTGTAGACCCCTAAAATTGTCCAGGTCGGAAATAAAGCTTGAAGACTCTTGAGGACTGAAGGAAAGTCAGCCAGAAGGACTCATGGAAGGCCCTAGGAGGATTCTCTGTAGGTCTAGAGGTCTTGTAATAAGCTCAAAATAAGGAAGTGGAGGGAATGAAGCCCAATACGGCCTCCCAAAAGTTCAGTACGGCCGTATTGAACATTTTGAACTACAATACGGCCGCACTGAACTCAATACGGCTGTATTGAGGTTTTTTGAACTTCAATACGGCCGTACTGAATTCAATACGGCCGTATTGTAGTTCAAAAACTCAATACGGGCCGTATTGACCCCCAGAGGCCGTACTGCGCCTCATCCCTATAAATATGACGTCAATTGGACGTCATTTGACACTTTTACACTGAGTTTTAACCCTCTTCTTGAGTATTCTGGGTTTTTTTGAGCAGTGCTCTGCCTAGAAATCACTCGGAGAGTTGATCCGACAAAGTTCTCGAGTTCTGAGCTTTTTGCTTGAGTCTCGAACTAAGTCGAAGGGAAATCCTCCGGATTTCCATAGTTAAAATTTTCTAGGAGGGAGCGAGCGGGCTTGTAGAGCGAGGGAATGCCAAAAAGCTTCCCAGTTTTACTTGAATATAAAAGCACGCTTCAAAGGTTTCTTCTTAAGACCTTCCTTTTACTGCTTTCTGTGTGTATATTTAACTGTCATCATGTAGATAGTTAAGTTATAATTGTTTAGAATAAATAGGGGTAATTTAGTAATTTCGCACTATTATTTTTAGAAATAATCTGTCATAGGGAACCCGAAAGGGGCGCTGTGGGGTGCTAACACCTTCCCCACGCGTAATCGACTCCCTTACCCGACTCTGGTTGTCATGGCCGAAGTCGATTTTTGAATCGATTGCCTTAAACTTCTTTTTCCAATGTTTTGAGTAAAACATTGGTGGCGACTCCATGAACCCTTCCTTTTTATGAAAACCGCTAATCCATGGAGGGTCCCGCTTGGGATTAACATGGATTGGTGAGCCTTTTAATAAAATTGCTCGTTTGACAAGGTCTCAGTTTGAGAATAAGTCATTCTAGCAATCCATATTTTTAAACAAATAAAAGAGTCCAACCATCCTTCGCGAATGCCGAAAGCCCATTTCGGGCCGGTGGCGACAGGCCTTCCTTAGGGAATATATCATTAAATTCCTTTAAAAGATTTTTTACCTCAAAAGGTAGAGAAGTTTCCAAAGAAGATGTGGCAGTGCAAGTTAGTGTTCCTCTACACATGAGGATATAAGAAGATGGTTCAATAAAGAGAGAAGTTTTGTGTAAAGGTTTTGATGGAAACCTCTCTTCTTGAACTATCTCTAGAGAGGGAACACAAATCTCTCTAGAATCCTCTTTTTCATCAGTTTTTAGAAGCTTTTTTTTTTTCAACTTCTTTTTTTTTTTGCTTTCCTTTTTCTTTATCACGTTTGGCCTTCATTTGTACTTGATCCTCCTTCACTTGTGAAGGTGATAAAGGATGAACCACAAACTTTTTATCCTTATGTGTGAAAGTTATTTTATTAGTTAGACCATCATGATGAGTTTGTTTGTCAAATTGCCATGGTCTCCCTAATAAAATATGACAAGCTTCCATGGGAACTACATCACATTTAACTTTGTCTTGATAATTCCCAATAGAAAACTCTACTTCCACTTGTTGGTTGACCACCATATCCCCATCATCATTAAGCCAATGAAGTTGATAAGGTTTTGGATGGGGTGTGGTAATCAAGCCCAACTTTTCAACCATCCTAGTGCTACAACAATTGCACCAAGATCCACTATCCACTATGAGAGAACAAGCTTTGTTTGAAATGTTACATCTTGTATGAAAGATGTTCTCTCTTTGGGATTGTGTATCACTAGGTTGGTTATTGAGGACCCTTCTCATCATAAGAAGTTCCCCATTATAAGGATAAGTGACCTCACATGACTCTTCCTCACTTTTCTTCTTCATCCTCACTTGAAGATGGAGAAGTAGTAGCTTCATCTTGGCTACTATAAATGTCTTGGCCCCTTAAAATCATTACTTTCTTGGTAGGGCATTGAGAAGCAATGTGGCCTCTCCCAAGACATTTAAAGCACTTTATATCACTCGACTTAGTGCTAGTGTGTGAGGTGTTTGTTGTTTTGTCTTTCTCTTTTTCTTTACCCTTGTCTAGATTTTTGGAGGAAAAAGTATTTTTCTTGTCAAAATCATTTTTCTTACCCTCCCTCTTGTAGTCAACCTTAGAGAAAGAAGATGAGTATGAGCTTGCTTTAAAACCTTTTCTCAAATTTTGTTGTTCAACCTTGATGCAAAGTTGAACCAAATCATCCAAAACCCTATAAGGGAGAAGCTCAACTTTATCTCTTATCTCAAAAGTTAAACCACTCAAAAACCTAGCAATGGTAATGTTTTCCTCCTCTCTAATACCAGCCCTCATTAAATATAACTCCATCGTTTGTCTATACTCTTCCACAGTCATATTTTTTTGATGAAGTCTTTGGAGCTTGTTGATAAGCTCCCTAGTGTAGTAAGAGGGTATATGCCTCCTTCTCAAGGCACTCCTTAATTCATTCCAATATTGAATTGGAGGATCATTATGGAGACGTCTATCTCTCACAAGAGAAGTCCACCAATACATGGCATGACCTTGAAAACTTAGGGTGGCTAAGGAGACTTTTCTTTCTTCACTCACTTGGTGGCAAGTGAATATTTGTTCCACCTTCATCTCCCAATCTAGGTACCCCTCCACATCATCTTTTCCATGAAAATAAGGGAGATCTACCCTAGATTCCCTTGGCTTGGGAGTCCTATGAACCCTTCTAGGAGGTTGTTGATAATGATCTCCTAAAGCTAGGCTATCATCATGCATTGACTCTCCTAGGGTTGAACTATGTTGGGAGCTATGTCTACTTCGGTGCTTGTGGTGTAATTTTTCTTCTTTCTCTTTTAATATCCGAATTTCATCCTCTAAAAGAGCAAGTTGAGCCTCCCTTTCAAGTTTTTCTTTTAATCTTTGTTTGGACTCTTGCTCTTTCCAAAGTTTAAGTGATCTTAATTCATGTGTTACTTTTGACAAGTCATTGTAATCACTTGAATTACTATCACTTTGTGGAGTAGAAAATTCTTCCATTATAGGAGAATGGTTCTTTTTTAAGAATGAATTTTGAAAAGAAATGGTTATGCAAGGTAAAGACTAAGTACTTAGAGGATTATGTATACAAATTGAACTTTGGAGGGAGGTGAGCTACTAAGAGCCACTTAAAAACCAAGCCTCTTCAAGTAAAAATTACTAATCCCTCTTGTAGTTAATCTCTACCAAATTCTTTTCAAGAAAATTATTTTTGATGTTTTTGTGTACTATGAAATACTAGTCGTATGAAAGCAAGTAAATACAAGTATTAAGCAAAATTAAAGACTACCTAAACGTGTCCTAAGGTGAGAGCTTGAGAGATACCAAAGATCAATCAAGGACACTCCCACCAAGTACTAACGAAATTGGCAAAACTAAGGAGAGATGGTTGTGTACCAAAGACACCCCCAAGACACTCCTTGAAATGGCTTATTACAAAGTATAAACAGCAAAGAACAAGTGGCTGAAATGAAGAAATAAAAAACAGCCACAAAGAATTAGTGATGGTTTAGTAACCAAATTTGCAACAAAATTTTCAAACTAGTAAGGAAAATTTGTCACTAAAATCCGTCACTAATACTTATTATTTTTTTTTTTAAATCAATTACAAATTCAAATTGAAACTCCCAAAAGTCTTCACGGCTGATCCAGTCCAGCAACCACAATTTTTCCAGCCAAGAGTGTTTATGGTGTATGTTTTGAAGTAGCCAAAAACCGAGAGCCACCTATGTCCTTTCCTCCTCCTTTTCTTAGGCTTCTTTTGATGACCCTTGTAGAACTAGCTTCTAGGAAGATAGGCTAGGTCAAACTTAGGCCACACTTGATGTTTAAACAATGATAAGAACAACAAAGAGAGTTGAAGAAGTAAAGATCATAAGAGTAGAGTAGGAAATGACAATTTAGGTGACACAAATAAGTAGTTGACTAGAACAAGAAGGAATTGACCTAAGAAGAGTTCTAGAATAGATGCACAAAACCAAAAAAAACACTCAAAGATATGAGAACTGAAAAAAATTTATGAGTCAAGCACAAGTATCAACCGAGAAGAAACAAATTGAGAATTCAAACTCCTTAATTGGCTTTTGCTTTTCAAATTAGGTTTAGCACCTTTTGTTTTGTTTTTTTTTTAATCAATGTTGTTTTGAATTTCTTTTGAACTTTCTTCTAAATTTTTTTTAATCTTTAGGAGTTGCCTTTTACTATAAGGTTTCTATGTCTCATATAAGTCTCGGTCATTTGAGGAAAACACCAAAACCGGATTCAAATTAATTGCCAAATGACAAACCAAATTACATTCAAATTCAAGATAAATGGAACATGCTTTTCATGCTTGTAGTTTTGAATGGCACATGCTCACGGTTTTAGGCTCCAAGATTCAAATTCAAATTTGAATTAGTAACACAAATTTTCAGCACACACCAAGACATTAAGATCAAATACTCACGGATACACAATTTGTTTAAGACATTTTCAAAATTTGGAAAACCTAAAATTCTAAGAAAACTACTAATGATCTAATAGTAGTTTATGAACTCAATTAAAAACAAAATGATGAGCTTATACCAAATGCTTAAGGATCTCGGCCAAATCCAAAAATTAGATCAAATTTCAAAAAGAAAAACACATTACAAGCAAGCTAAGAAAGATGAACATATGAGAACTACACAAACCTACTAGACATGGATTTCAAAATAAAAGACTCAAGCATTCAATTGACTGAATAAAATTTCAAAAATGACTCAAATAAAACAAGAAGATCATAGGCAGAAATTTCCTAATAGGTAAAAGCAATGGAGCATGATTCATGTAAGCATATAGTCATAGGCGCATAGATGAATCATTCAAGCAAAAGAAACTAGATCCATCAAATTTAAGACAAGAAAATAGATCTAGGAAAGAATCAACTCTAATATGACAAAAACTCAAGATGAACACAATGAACAAAATATGAACACAATCCAATCACGGATCCATACTTCAAAAGACAAGAAAAAGTGACTTATCTCTTGAAGAACCCAATGCTCTAGATACCACTTGATGTGGTTCCACTTGGAATGCACATGAACTCTTCAAACCTTCATGGAAATCCTTTGGAAGAAGCTTCAAGGATGTAGACTCCACAAGGTTCAATGTGACCTAAGCTAGCATGTAGCTAAGTCCGAAGAAGAACAAGTTCCTAACTCTACAAGGAGAAGCACTCAAGAAGGGTAGAGTTTTAGGAGTTTAGGTGACTTCGGAGGGAATGATTTTCAAGAGAGAAATTCATCAATATAATCCAAAGTGATACAATATCCGGCCATGGGAAGATTTATAGGAGAAATTAGGTTAACGGTTTAAGTTGGGTTCACCTAGAGTTAAGTAAAACCATGGTATGGTTAACTTAACTCTAGGCGCCAAAATTTGAATTCTAAAATTCAAATTTTGGTGCCAACCGGCCACCCCCTCCATGTGCACTCATTTGGATGTGATTTAGTATCCATTTGAGTTTCATTTCGGTCACACCATGTGCATGTGTGCACATGGCCGAAATGCACCTTCAAATGTCATACTAATGACATTCAAATGAAGTGAACATGTGACCTAAATTAACCCTAAATCTTAATAACCATGAAATGAAATTCCTATGCTATATGGCCGAAAATACAAGGCCCAAAAGAAATACAAGGCACCAAGGCCCAATCCTATACTAACCCTAATCTACTTGGGCTTGAGTCAAAGCCCAACAAAACAAAGTGGTGGGCTTTCCTTGGGCTTGGGCCCACTCTTCATGCATCCTCCTTGCCATAGCTCTAGTAGTTGGGCCCTTAGCCCATGGGCTTCCTCCATCAGTGTCTTTCATCTTTCGATGGCCTTGGCTTTCGTTCATTGGAATTAATAGCTGCAAGGAGAAGCAATACTTAATATGAATGTGAAACTATGATTTTTCATCTTTTCTATTTGAGATTTGATTATTTTTCTTTGAGGATTTTCCCTTTTTAATTTTTCCTCCTTTATGTTTGTGTTTTATTTTTCCTCTGTTTGATTTTTCATGAGATCTACAAGACCCGTAGCCATTTTTTCATTTTGTACATTGGTTGGGTTAGGTGTGATGCATGCATGTATTGAGCGTATATGTTGTTGTTAGGTTAGTTTGTTAGCCAATTTTTGTCGTGTTTTAGGGAGTAAGCCTGAAAATGTGGATGTGTAATGCCTCTTTGATTTTGGGGTTAGGTTTATGTTACCTGAAATTATGGTAGGTTATTTACTATCTGACATAGTACACATTGTTGTTGGGATTGATGTGTTTTTAAGTATGCGATTCCTATTTATTGTGGTTTTTGCATTGTATAGGGTATAGAAGAATTGTTGCAAATAAGTGTCATTTTGTATTTTGTTCATCTATCCCCTGATTATCTAGTATTGGTAAAGAAAAATGTGGGATGGGGTTCATTAATGGTCATTGTACTTGATTTATTTTGAATTTGAATTTGAATTTTTATAGCATTCTGTTATCCCGGAAAGTGTTTTGTTTTTCATGTCTATATATACATATTTTTAAGAATCGTTTCAATGTACAACACTTTGGCAATATATCTTAAGTGGATTGTTAATGGATACTGTGAAAAAGAGTGTATGTGGGTCTTATGATTCAGGTTAGCGAAAAAACACATAGAAGGGGGGGTTGAATATGTGTGTGTGTGAACAAAGGTATTTTAAAAAACGTTTTCGTAAGAGTAGTGCTCTTCTTCCACTACACTTTTGAATATCAGACGATTGTGTAGAGCTTGATTAACGAACAATCAATGCGTCTGAAAGGTTTATCGTCCACTAGGGAAAATGTCTCGTAAAAGTATTAATTGAAGGTCTTACATTTTCCTTTTCAAGATAGTTTCGATTAAGAATAAGTAGCAGATGAACTTTCAGTGTAATAAGTTTGTCAAGCAAAGTTAGCGTCTTCGTCTAAAAGTTGTTTTTAAATATATATGAACATTGGACGAAGTCTTTCGCAAGGATTTAATCGATAAGGAAGATTTGTGTCTAAGTAAATAAAAGAATGTAATCATTTTATACTGGTTCGCTCAACAAAGTTACATCCAGTCTCCTTCAACTTGAAGGGTTCCACTAAATATGCAATGAAGTACATAAGTATTGTTGACCACTCCTGACCCATTAACTTCACTCATCAATGCTAGTATCTTCTTCTTAGCCTATTCAGGCTAGCAATGAGTATTATGAACCACCCAAGTTAGAACCACTCCTGGTCCAAGTATTCTCAACCACTCCTGGTCCAAGTATTCTCGACCACTCCTGGCCCAAGTATTCTCGACCACTCTTGGCCCGCCAGTTTCACTCACCAGCACTAGTATTCTCAACTACTTCTAGTTCAAGTATTCTCGACCACTCCTGGCTCGTCGGCTTCACTCACCAATGCTAGTATTCTTAAACCACTTCTGGTTCATCAAGTATTCTCGACCACTCCTGGCCCGTTGGCTTCACTCACCAACGCTAGTATTCTTAAACCACTTCTGGTTCCCCAAGTATTCTCGACCACTTCTGGCCTACCAGCTTCACTCACCAGTGATTGTATTTTCTTATCAGCCAGTTCTGGCTAGCAGTGAGTATTCTTTGACAAGCCCCTTCGGGCTTTACAAGTATTCTTTTCCTAGCCTCTTCAGGCTCTACAATGTTGACAAAAGTATAGTCGGGTTTGAGTGTTTTGGGTTACTCTCACTGAGAGGATACACATATGATCTACACTCACTAAGGTTTGCTACCTTAGTTTTACAGAGGCTTAAGCTTGAGTGTTTGGGTTACTCTCATTGAGAGAATACAAGGGTTTACAACACTCACTAAGGTTTAGTTCACCAATGACACCTTAACCACCTTAGTCTACAAAGATAAAAATACAATATTACATTGTACATATGACTTACGAATGCTCATCTCTGGTCTCCGTCTCGTGAGCTTAATATCACTCATTTAATTTCAATCAGAGAGCCCAGGGCAAGGCATATAATCATTCTTTCGTTACTTCTTGGCTCCTCTTTATGATTTGAGGTCGTGGCTTATATATTCTTGTGAGTTTTGCCCGTTGCTTGATTTGAATATGTCCATTGACGCGGAGCTTCCTGTTGCATATGTCCGTTGAAGCTAATATAGCTATTTGCAACTATTTTGATCCTTTCCTTTAATGTGTTTGGTCTTGATTTAAATGTTGCTTCCTATTTTTAGGCATTGCGTGTATTCTTCTCTGTCCTGTTGTAGTAGTGTTTGACTTTATCTAAGGCTTAGAAGTTGTTTGTCTTTTTCTAGTCATGCAGCAACATAGCAGTTGTCCTTTCCTAAAAAAGTAACGCACTTTTTCTGACACATGCATGCTTTGCTTTAGCTTGCTTCTTTTCTTTGTTTCTTCATATGCATTTTACATTGAGTGCTCTGGGATGTTTATAGATGATATCTTGGCTTATTTCTTGAGACGTGATTCCTTGTTTGCCTGCGTGCCAGTCTTCGTCTTCGTCTGGTGGTCTTATGCACTTCAAACTTGGCTTTTGCTTCAGCGCTTGAATTTAGTGCTTTGAATTTTCTTTGGTTTGATTAACAATGTGAATAGGCAAATATTTTTTCCATCAGGAGTGTCTCTCAGTCTGTGTTATCCTTTGACTGATGCATAGTTGTCCTACTTTAGACATATGCTTCATCTGGTTTGCGCTTTAGCATAGTTGTGCTAGACACTTCTTTGCCTGAATATTCTTGTGATTATCTGGCACATATTCATGTTTCACTTATTCATCTCTTGACCCTGGGTTTCTTATGTCATTTGCTTCATCTTGTCTTGACTATTCCTCATAGGCTTCGTCTAATACCTTGGTGCCTTATTTTGATAATACTAGTCTTCGTTCTTATGCTTGATTTCTCATCATTTGAGTCTTTCATCTGATTTGTACAATCTTCATGAATTGTGACATTTAATGCTTCTGACTTAGCATTAAATGTTTGCTTGTTGAATCTGTACTTCTTGAGCTCTATTGTACTTTCTTAGTACTGTTGCTGCAGAGGTGTTGTCTTTTTCTGGCTGGTAGGTGTACTTGCTCTATCACACGATGTTTTGATCTGTGGATAATCGCTCGTTCATTTGTCTTATCTTCCTTCTTACACTTTGATGACTTCATATGTTCTTTTGAGAGTGTAAATGTTAGGTGACTTGTCTTGTTGTGTCTTCAGACGCATTCCAGCTTTCTTAACCTTCGTCTGTGTATGAGTCTTCGTCTATATAGTTGATTCAGTCTAGAGTGCTCTAATCAGGACTTGCCCATCGTCCATGGTCTTGTATCGTCTGAGTCCCCATTATCTCCCTTCTTGTGCTGGACTTGATTCTATCTGAATGTTTGTTCTTTTTGTCTAACATCTTGTCAGCTTTTGCCCTTGTTCTTTACTCCTTGGTGTAGATGTCTTCATCTCATGCATTTCATTTACCTTGATGCTTGACTCATATCTCTTGATTCTGGTATGGATGTATGTTTTCCATTCTTCAGTTTACCTGTACTTATATCTGAAACACTAACACACTTGTTAGTAATAACAATAAGTATTATATTTGTCTCATTCAAAACCTTGCTGGGAAGTCCTATCACTCCGTCTGACTTAACAATGATCCTATTGGAACAATATGTGGTGGGAAGGAAACATGGAAACTGAAAGTTAGAGTTGTGAGATTGTGGAAAATGGCTTCGTTTGATCAGCCCAATAACCCATTTGCAATCCAAATGATATTGATGGATGCTGAGGTATTGATTCAATTTATTTTTTTGTTTTCATACTTTGTTTGATTATGGTTTATTAATATAGTTACGTTTATGTTTAATTATACTCAGGGTGGAAGGATAGAAGTAAGTATAAGGAAGCCAATGATGAAGAAATTTGTCAATGTTATTGTTGAAGGAGAGGTGTATAGTATGACAAACTTTTCAATTTTGCTTAATGGTGGTGCTTACAGGGCGACCAAACATGAATATAGGTTGTTTTTCAACTCCAAAACAAAATTTTTTCTATGTGAAAGTTCTCTTATTCATACGTTTAGTTTTTCATTGGTGGATTCCTTATTTATTGCCCAAACTAATGGAGAATCCAAATATCTACTTGGTATTTATTTTATATTTTAAATAGTTTTAATAGTAACATTGTTATATATTGTGATATATTAATTGGATGTTTTATTGTGTTGATTTATACATTAGATGTAATGGGAATTTTGACAATTGTCTATGGTGAAAGGAGTTTTGTCAAGGATGGAAAAACTTCCAAGGTTATAACATTGGAGTTGGCTGATGATAAGTATGTGTATTATGAATTGTACTATGAAATATGAAATATTTTCATGTTAAATGTTTCTAAAATGTATTTTCTTAAATTTATACAATGTTGGTTAATGTTTCAGGGGTGTTGTTAAATGTTATTTGTTTGAAGAGTTTGTGGATTTGGTGAATGATTTTATTGTTGCTGGTGTTGCCCATTGCCCTATTTTGGTGCTTCAACTTTGTTGAGTTAATACCTACAATGGTTAGTTTTTTGGGAATTATTTTCTGCATTTTTTTAGGTTAATTTTACTTGATAAACCATTAATTTATTTTTATGACTTATGTTATATGTTTTACTTGTATTGTTGTTGTACAGGTGAAATTGGTTTACAGAATGTGGAAAATGCTTCTAGGCTTTTTTGGGATCCTTAAATTCCATAAGCAATCAATTTTAGGAATGGGTGAGATGTGTTTGTGTGTATTTTTGTGTATATCATATATTTTTGCTAAAGAATCTTATAGTGTGTAGTTAGTTTGAATTTGAATTTGAATTTTTTGGAAAATATTTTCATTATAAGTTGTCAACTGATGGTATTGAAGTTGATGTGTCTATTCGTGTTGTTAATGGAGGATATGCTCAAATATCTTTAGAAGATGAATTTCTTAAGAAATTTCCTCAAAAATCCATTAATGAGTTGCAAGTCTGTGAGGAGGTGATCATGATATTGTCATTCAATATTATATGATGATTCAATTAATTTTTTAAATTTTTATTTTTTTTATTTTTTTTCTTGATTTTTACTTATAAGAGGGTATATTTGTTGTTTTGGGTAATGTGTTGACTATATTTGAGGATGGTTCATGGTGGTACATGGCATGTAAGTGCCATAGGGCTATAGCTCTTGATTAGGCATTTTACTATTATGCTAGATGTGAATGCCATGTGATGGATGTCACACCTTGGTAAATAGTCTTTTTCCTTATGTTGTATTTACTTATATACATATTTAGAGTTTATATTTTTACTGATAATTTCTTATGTTTGATGTTTCAATTTTAAATTGAAACTTGAAGTTAGTGATGGGAAAGGTGTTGGGTCTTTTGTTTTGTTTGATTCTGATTGTAATGCTCTGATGAAAAAAACATGCAAGCAACTACTATCTAAGTTGAAGGTTTGTGATATAATTTAATTTAATTTGGAAAAAATAAGAATAGAATTTTAATTTTAGTCATGTTAGTTATTTATTGTGTTCGTTTTATACACTCCAAAATTATGTGTATATATTTTTTGATGATGTTTACTTTTTTTCATAAGGATCCAACTGTTGTTGATTATCTAGTTGAGTTTGGTAACTTAGTTGGAGTGGAGTTGTTGCTTATTATTGAGAAGTCAGATGATCATGGTTTTCGTTATGAAGATACTTTTAAAGTAAAAAGACTTTCCCTTGATGATTGTGTAATAGAGAAGTTTAAAGGAGAAGATTCTATTACAACTCCAGAATATGTATATTATTTATTTAGTTTTTTATTGTTATTGGTAATCATTGTTAGTCATATATTTTATATGAAGTTTTATTTTTTATTATATCATTTCAGTTGAAATTCTGATCCACTTTGTCTTCCGTTGCTATTCTTGAAGAGAGTTTTCATGATTCAGGGGAGTTTATTGATGTTGGGTCAAGTCTTACCCACATTGATTCACTGTCTACTGAAGTTGGAGAGCCTTCAACCATGGTTTCTTTTGGTACTCCAAGTGAACCAACAGTTGTTTCATTAGTTGAGGATGATCTACATAACCTTGTGAAATGTGACACCCTCTATCCACATACATAATACACAATAAATATAAAGTACTAGGTGTGAGTAGAAAGTTTCGAACCGCCCGAAATTGAAGTTTTCCGTGGTCCATTTTTTAGTTCGGACGGTTTTTTTTTCGGATTTTTCAATTTTACGGGTTGTTTGACTCGGTTTGATATGGATTTTGTTGGTCAGGTTGGGTTAAAATATTTGAACCCGTTGGTATCCATACCCGACCGACACATAATAATTAAAATTTAAAAGGTATGTTATTACTTATTAGCTAGCACCGCGACCGCGAGAGTAGAAGTTAGAAAGTAGAAACCCTAAGCATCGTGAAACCCTCTCTTCACGCTAGTAGAAACTAGAAACCCTACCGCCGCCTGTCCCGTCAGGATCATCCCTCTTCACTGCAACCCCTGTTTTCCACCTGTGCAATCATCTCCACAATCCAACGCATTCCCAGGTACTCCACATTTCTCTTCTCACAAATGGGTCTCAATCGTTTTCCACAATTTCCAAACTTTTTTTTCCCTTTTAACAAATTCCTTAATATTTGCAAATGGGTAATATAATGCCCATCTTACGTTAACGCAACGGTTCTGACAATGGCATTTTTTTTCCCTTTAATGTTTGATCAAACATTATCAGTGGACAACTTAGAGATTGTCAGGTGTTGTTGGATGAAGTGAAGTTTTGTGTTTTTCGTCCAAGATTGGATTTTTCGTTGTGGGTAATGATTGATTCGTTTGCCGTGGGTGTTGAGCTCAAATGGGGGTTGTTTGTTTTGTGTTGTGAGCTCGGGTTATGGCCCAATCCAACTAATCCGATCCAGTTAATCCGAGACCCGAAAACCCGAACCCGATAAACCCGAAACACTGTTACGGTCGAAAATGGGCTATTTTTTTTTATCGGTTTGAATTGGGCTAAATATTTTTTACCCGAATTCGTCCGAACCCGCCCCGTGCTCAGGCCTATAAAGTACATTCCTGAGTACATAAAACTTTCTTAATCAAAACAAGGTTCCAAAACACATAGATAGAGAGTTCACATTCATATTTCACAAATATGCAGAAATGATGACAAAATAAAACATTAATCTTTCCAAAACATAATAACAGTAATGAAACTCCGATACTAATCCTAACTAAGCCCCAATGTCACATGTCCTATCAGAGCACACACCACAATGAGACTTAAATCTCATCACCAATATCCTCATGTTGATGATCATCTGCAACACAATAAAAATACAATAAAGCAACAAGGGAGTGAGAAACATCTCACTCTGGTTCAGATGTAGAAATAAATGTTAGGCAACATACACACAATCATAATAAATAACACACAAGTTACACATAATCAAGCACAACTCTCAAGTTATAGATACATTAGAATACATATACATTCACTTATCATGCAATAATGTCATGGACTCGACTCATAAATGCATGCATATGGCGCCATATGGAAGTTGCACATTCCTCATCACTAGTATGCTGCTACAACAACATACCTGGGGCATGTTCATTCATAAATACATCACTGGTGACCAAAGGTACACCTAGAATAGCTCAATACATCTCTAGCATGCGGCCTAAGCGGCACACCTGGAATAGCTCAATACATCACGGGTGACTCAAGGTAAACCTGAAATAGCTCAATACATCACTAGCATGCAGCCTAAGCGGTACACCTAGAATAGCTCAATACATCACCAGTGACCCAAGGTACACCTGGAATAGCTCAATACATCACTGGCATGCGGCCTAAGCGGCACACCTGGAGTCATATATGCACATGATGTGTTGGATCGAGCGCTTACCACTAGGCCAAAAGCTATAGCTAATAGTCAGGGCGCAACTCTTTTTACTTAAGAGCGTAGCAGCCCAAGCGCCATGATTCGACAGTGACTTGGCCCACCTAGCCTCTGCCACGGGACAATTGATGCAACCCGCAACAATCTCCCCCTCAGCAATTGCCCCGCTGGGTATCGAACTCATGACCTTGGCTCTGATACCAATTGTTGGATCGAGCGCTTACCACTAGGCCAAAAGCTATAGCTAATAGTCAGGGCGCGCAGCAGCCCAAGCGCCATGATTCGACAGTGACTTGGCCCACCTAGCCTCCGCCACGGGACAATTGATGCAACCCGCAACATGATGCATGTCACACATTCACTATTTCATTGACTCAACATTTCACTTATCACGTCTCATCATATCCCATGTCACATTATCTCATAATATCATATCACAAATCACATGTTCACTTTTCACATTTTCACGTCATATTCACATAGTCTAATACAAGGAACTTCATGATTTCAACTCCATGATTTCACGCATTGATTACAACATCATACTCATTCAATTTGTAATTCATAACATACAAAGCATAAAGGTCATAGATTCAACTTCATGATTTCACGCATTTTCCATAACCAACCAGTTAATATAATACTTCAATTGGTCAAAACACTTCAAATATTATCCAAAACATGAATCCATCGTCAACTTTACATATAATGTCTCAAAATTCATCCAAAGATCATATCCCTAATTTTACTTCATAAGGTTTCCCACAAGAACTCACAAAGCACTCTAATTCATATCAAAACTTGTCTATTTTTTAAATTAAACACATATTCACACTCAGAAAACATCAAGGAACACAACAGAAAACTCAGAAGGCACAAAAGAAAATATTCAAAAATTTTCTATTTCTCATAGGGTTTCCCGTGGGAACACAAAGAGAACTCTAATCCATATCAAAACATATCCAAACTCAAAATTAAACATACATTCATGCTCAATAATCATCATAGAACACAACAGAAAACTCAGAAGTCAAAACATAAAACATTCAAAATTTGTCTGTTTCTCATAAGGTTTCCCGTAGAAACCAATAGAGCACTCTAATCCATATCAAAACTTATCTATTATTGAAATTGAACATATATTCACTCTTAGAATCATACAAGGGACGCAACAGAACAGTCAAAAAGAAAAATAGAAAACATTCATAAAGTGCCTGTTTTCATAGGCTTACATCAGGCAAAGGATTGGGGGCCAATCCGACTACCCAACATATATTCTCACTCCCCTCTTACCTTGATGAGTAGAAGACAAAGCCCGTACAGTTTTCCAATGACCTCCTCCTCATGCTTCTCTTGAGTCTTCAGAGCACACGCGTAGAAAAGAAGGAGTAAGTGAGAAGTGTGAAAGTAACTCCTGAAAACCTCCTTTCTTAAAAATAATAAAAATAAATAATAATAATAATAATAATAATAATAATAATACTATTTGGCAAAAGACTACTACGTCCCTCCTTCTCTTCTCACAAAATAATTAAACATATTTCCTCCTTTTAAAAAATAACATAAATATAATAATTCTTGATAAAAAATATTTTCATAAAAATAGTCTTATAGCGAATAATCCAAATATTAATTAAAAATCATGTTTTATATTAAAATAGAGGTCCCATAAAACTGATAAATAATATAAAATATACTTCTCTTTTTAGTAAAAATAACATATATTTTATATAAAAAATAAAGCTCATATCAAATAGCTAAATAATATTAAAAATACTTCTAATAAACACATTAAAACATTAAAATAAATACTACGTAATATTAATATAATTTTGAAAAAATTAGGGTGTTACATGAAAAATGATTGCGAAAAAGGGAAAGTTAAAGTTGAAATTGATTGTGCAAGTGCTCGGAGAAAGGATCAAGTTGAAATCTATGAAGTTAGAACCCTATGAATGAAACTATTAAAATATTTGGAACAATGATATTTTGTTGTTTAGGACTGTTGTTTAGTAGCTGTTGGTTAGTTTTTTGTTGTTGGGAATATTGAAATAGAAGACCATCAATGTAAGATATATGCTAATCAATCTTTGTATCATTTGTTGATTTCATTTAGAAATCAAAACTCTTGTGTTTTTTTTTGGGTTGAATGTTATTGTTTTGTAATAGAAACTTAGACATTTTAGTGATGCATGTATTAATCCTAAATGTAATATTATCCTATGAATGATGACTTATTTTGTAGATTTTATATATTTTGTGTGGTTGATTTACACTTATATGTTAATTCCTTTATATTTGACAAGTCTACACCCTTGTGAATTTTGATTTGCAAATTAATTTTTGATTTTTTAGTATATTTTATTCTTTTGTGAATCCAGACTTGATTTTGGGAAAAAAAAAAGTATATTATTTTGTCAAAATCAAGATAACAAATCAGAAGTTAAAATCACATGTTAAATTTTAGAAATTTATAAGATTTTTTAGAATTCAATAAATTAAATTTTAATTTGTATTATACGTAAATTTCAACATTTCTAGATGAAATTATAACATTGATATTGTTAATTAATTTAATGTTGTCCATTTTTAATTTTTTTAATAAATTTTTATGTGAAATTCGGTTTATTGTAATCTTTCTTAATTTTTGTTGCAATATGTTATTAAAAAATATAAATTTAGGTGTCATATTTTATTAATTCAATTTTTCGGTGAAATTTAAAATATATGACAATTAATCTAAAATAAATGGCAATTAATCACTAATTTAAAATATATTAATGTCATTTACCAAAATTAATGTTTCTAATAATAAATTTTATTATTTTTTATATTTATAAGTTATGTACATTAAAATAATTAATTTAAATGACCATCAATTTTTTTATTGCAACATCCCAAATTTTCTACTAGTATAATAGTTAATTATTGTTTATTTTTATATTTATGGAGGTTATTTTCTTATAGATATTTTAATGGGTTTTATAAAATGTTTTAAAGGTTTTTAATATTTATGAGTATTTTAATAATAAATATTTATAAAAATTATTTTTGATAATATTTTGATTTTTTTAGTAGCCTAGAACGGGTCGTTCTCAAACTGGAACGGGTCGTTCCAAACTACTAAAAGGACCTTTAAATCGTAGACTGGGAACGGGTCGTTCCAACACTGGATTTTATGAGCAATATGCGAACTCAGAACAGGCCGTTCCACTTTGGGAACGGGTCGTTCCACACATGGCCGTTGTAGGTTAAATTGTAATCCTAGAACGGGTCGTTCTAGTATGAGAACAAGCCGGTCTGGTCTGAGAACGGGCCGTTCTGGTCTGAGAACGGGCCGTCCTGGTCTGAGAATGGGTCGTTCTAGATATGAAATTTTAGCATAACGAATGAATCCAGAACGAGCCGTTCCAGATTCGAAACGGGCTGTTCTGGCCACTCCTGATACATATAAATAGAACACTCCGACACTCCCAAAAGCACATTTTTCACTTCTGACCTCTTTTTTCTTCTACACTCTCTGAAGACCAAGGGATAACCTAGAAAAGGGGACTAGCAAGATCTGGCTTTAGTTTCAGCTCCTGCTTATCGAGGTAAGGAGGAGTGAGAAACCTCGCTTTGAGTGTGAGAATATATGTTGGGTAGTGGGATTGGCCCCCAATCCTATGTTTTTTGTATGCTCATGTATGAGGGGTTTTTCCCAATTATATATGTTTCTTCTATTGCTCTTCTTATATGTAAATAAGTGTATGATTTGAGATCTTTGTGGGTTCTTGAGAGAACCCTATGAGAAACAGGAAAAAATGTGAATATTTTCTGTTTTGCTATCTGATTGCTCTATTGTATTCCTTGTTGAATGTAATGTGAAAATATGTGATTAATTTTGAGAATAAATATGTTTTGATATGATTTAGAGTGCTCTATGGGTTCCAGCGGGAAACCCTATGAGAAATAGGCAAAATATAAATATTTTCTGTTTTGATTTTTGATTGTTCTGTTATATTCCTTGTTTGATGAGATGTACAAATATGTATTTAAGTTTACAAATAGACGAGTTTTGATATAAATTAAAGTGCTCTGTGGAGGCTATGTGAATATGATGAGATAATGTGATAATATGATATGATGATGTGATGTGAAATGTGATTGAGACATGAGATATGAAGATATATATGTGGTAATGTGATATGATGATAAGATATGATGATATGATGAGATGATGTGAAAAGTGATAATGAGACATGATGATGTGATATGATAATGAGACATGACAATGTTATATGAGAATGCATAGAGTCTTGATTGACATGCATCATGTGCATAAATGTTTTTAAGGGTACGATATGGAATAAGCCGCCAGAGAAAGCCCCCTAGTGTAAAAGCTTTGGGGATTAGTCCTTGTGGATAGCTCGGTTTGGAAGTCCTAGTCTCGCCCTTTGTGTGCATGGGATGTATCTTGCGCGGCTTAGCTATCCCGACGAGACTCTGGTAGTATGTCCTTCTAGTGAGAGTGCGTAGAGGGTGTGACCTGGCATGTACTCCTAGACTACCCTTCGTGTATTGCTAGCGACAATATGCCATGTGATGTTTTACTGGCGCCACATGCATGATAATATGTAGTTCGTGTCCATACATGTGCATTTTTAATGTTATATGATAAATTGATATTTTAATATATCTATGCTATACCTGTCTTGTTTGTGTTTGACTATCCGGTGTGTATTTCTACACTAAGGCAGAGTGAGATGTTTCTCACTCCCTTTTCTCTTGTGTTGTTTTCTCTGACTGTCAAACAGGTTATTATCAGCATGAGGCTGAGGATGTTGGTGATGAAGCTTAGGCTTCTACGTTAGAATTTGCTCTGATAGGACATGTGACATCGAGGCATAGATAGGATTAGATTGGGATGTTGTTTTTATTAAATTATTTTGGAAAACTTAGTTCCATTTCCTTGTAATTTCTCTACATGCTACATGGATTAAGTTTATGAATTTGAACTCTTTACCCTTATGTTGTTGGAGATTTGATTGTCTTATGATGAAGAATTTTATTTTATTTTATTTATTTTATATAATTACTATATATGTAGAGGAGGGTTCAAACGACACCGGTGTAACTTTTACTAAGTGTTACACTTCTTAATAACTTTATATTAAATGTGAATTTTGAAAATCCAACCATTAGATTGAAAGTTCATATCTCTTAGATCATATATATCAAATTTTATATTAATCTAAGATGATTTGATACTTCATTCTCATAAAACAAAATTGACGTAATATATATATTTCAAAATATACTAAAATATGAACACTTTGATTACCTTCAAGTTGTTGTTCAAATTTAACAAAATTTGACATATATGATCTAAGATATATGAACTTTCAATCTAACGGTTAGATTTTCAAAATTCACATTTAATATAAAGTTATTAAGCGGTGTAACACTTAGTAAAAGTTACACCGGTGTCGTTTGAACCCTCCTCATATATGTATGTTGAGGTAAAGGGTATCACATTTATAGTGTATCTTAATTATGTTTTTAGAAATCATATATGATCAAGACGTGGTAATGATAGAATGTAATATAGGTAATTCAAATTTTAATTGATACATAATTATTTGAA
The DNA here is from genome assembly GCF_000230855.2 of Cajanus cajan. NCBI lineage: Eukaryota > Viridiplantae > Streptophyta > Magnoliopsida > Fabales > Fabaceae > Cajanus > Cajanus cajan. The sequence goes on along the minus strand of NC_138523.1, from coordinate 34,571,731 downwards.
TTAATTATAATTTTAAATTTAATAATGTTGTTTTAAAAATAAATTTTACCAAATGGAAATAAAATATATTATTTTTATGTTTTATTGTTACAAAAAATATTTACTTAAATTATTACCTTTTTATTATAATAATGATCGTTATATGAAATTTATAAAACTTCTTCAAAATTTTATAGAGAGTTTTTATAATTTTTATTCTGTAACATTTTGTTTAGTTTATTCTATTTAAATTTCTGTTGTGAAATGTTATAAAAAAAATTCAAAATTAAGTGCCACATTTTATTAATAAAATATTTTCAAAAACAATTTAATATATATGACAACTAATCTAAATATATGACAACTGATAACTAATTTAAAACATATTAGTGTCATTTATCAAAATTTAAAGTTTGTAACAATCAAAATTCACTACAAGAAAAATATTGATTTTCGACATAAATAAGTAAATTTCTGAAAGATTTTTTTTTTCCGACGGATTTAAATCTGTCGGAAAAAGTGGTGTCGGAAAAAAAAATCCGTCGGAAATAATTTAATCCGACGGAAATTTCCGACAGAAATATAAACAGAAAATTCTGTCAAAAATTATAATTTTTTTAATTTTAATAAATTTATTAATGTAACAACCCTCATATTTGGCCTCTCAAGGGTTCTATTTCACGACATTTCATTGTTTAAAGTGTATCTTAATTATGTTTTTAGAAATCATATATGATCAAGACGTGGTAATGATAGAATGTAATATAGGTAATTCAAATTTTAATTGATACATAATTATTTGAATTAATTATAATTTTAAATTTAATAATGTTGTTTTAAAAATAAATTTTACCAAATGGAAATAAAATATATTATTTTTATGTTTTATTGTTACAAAAAATATTTACTTAAATTATTACCTTTTTATTATAATAATGATCGTTATATGAAATTTATAAAACTTCTTCAAAATTTTATAGAGAGTTTTTATAATTTTTATTCTGTAACATTTTGTTTAGTTTATTCTATTTAAATTTCTGTTGTGAAATGTTATAAAAAAAATTCAAAATTAAGTGCCACATTTTATTAATAAAATATTTTCAAAAACAATTTAATATATATGACAACTAATCTAAATATATGACAACTGATAACTAATTTAAAACATATTAGTGTCATTTATCAAAATTTAAAGTTTGTAACAATCAAAATTCACTACAAAAAAAATATTGATTTTCGACAGAAATAAGTAAATTTCTGAAAGATTTTTTTTTTTCCGACGGATTTAAATCTATCGGAAAAAGTGGTGTCGGAAAAAAAAATCCGTCGGAAATAATTTAATCCGACGGAAATTTCCGACAGAAATATCGACAGAAAATTCCGTCAAAAATTATAATTTTTTTAATTTTAATAAATTTATTAATGTAACAACCCTCATATTTGGCCTCTCAAGGGTTCTATTTCACGACATTTCATTGTTTAGCGCGTGTTTTATCCTTACTTGCGCAATTTCTAGGAAACTTCCCAGAAGGTCACCCATCCCTGTACTACTTCAGGTCAAGCACGCTTAACTGTGAAGTTCTAATGAGTAAGCTACCGAAATGTATATGTATGTTGTCAGTATAACTTGTACAAATTAATTCATTTAAGTCATCCTCAAATATACAATTTCATACTTGTACTATAATAATTTTATATTATGAATAATAATAATAATATATTTAATTATTCTTTATTTATATGTACTTACTTTTATAATTAACATCTACTTATTTCTATTTAAAATTATAATTTAAATTATTTAATTTTATAATTTACAATGATAATATAATTTATAAAATTTTAAATATTTATTTATTACATACTTATAAATTAAATTTTAACATTTTAAATAAATTATTAATTAATTTAATATATTTATTTACCTTAAATCAAACATATAAAATTTAAAAAATGTATTTATCCTTGTTTTATTTTCTAAATATCAACCATTAATAAAATAATAACTTAAAATCTTATCTAATTATATCATAATATTCTCATATCAAATTTAAAACCAGATATTAGTTATACAAAAATGTTAAGATCATATAGTAAATTGTCAATAAGATTTTAGTTAAATAATTTAAAATAATTAATGTTTCAATTATATTGTTAATTAGCAAATAATTTATTCCAAAGCTAATTAATTTTTCTTATATTAATTATTAGTAAAATTTAATAACTTTTAATTTAACAATTAATTGGATCGATGAAATTCAACACACATCATGAGTTATTGAGCGAAATAACTTTACCAAGAGTTATTTTGTAATTTATCTTAAATCAAACATATAAAATTCAAAAAATGTATTTATCCTTATTTTATTTTTTAATTATCAACCATTAATAAAATACTAACTTTAAATCTTATCTAATTATAGATAATATTTTCATATCAAATTTAAAACCAGTTCTTATATTTTCGACAAATATAACATTTTGTATATATGATTTAAGAGTAAAGAATTTTCAATTTAGCGGTTGAATTTACAAAATTCACATTTAATATAAAGTTATTGAGCGGTGTAATACTTAGTAAAATTTACATCGGTATAATTATAACCCCCCTCATATATATATTAAATGTGACTTTTACTAAGTATTACACCGTTCAATAACTTTATATTAAATGTAAATTTGGTAAATCCAACCGTTAGATTGAAAGTTCATATCTCTTAGATTATATATACAAAATTTTATATTAATCCAAGATGATTTGATACTTCATTTTTATAAAACAAAATTGATGTAATATATTCATTTCAAAATACACTAAAATATGAACACTTTGATTACCTTTCAGTTGTTGTTCAATTTTAATAAAATTTGATATACACGTATAAAATGATATGAAATTTCAATTTAACGGTTGGATTTACAAAATTCACATTTAATATAAAGTTATTGAGCAGCGTAATACTTAGTAAAAGTTACACCGGTATAATTATAACCTCCTATATTATATATATATATATATATATATATATATATATATATATATATGTGTGTGTGTGTGTGTGTGTGTGTGTGTGTATGTATGTATGTATATAATTTTAAGCTTATTGCTTCTAGAAAATAAATTTTTTTTTTCTTCTAAAATATAAAACTACTATTTATGTTAAATAAACTAATATATGCACTAATTATTTAATAGAAAACTCATGAAATACACAAATATGAAAATATTCACACTTGAACTTGCTTACTATAATTTTAAAGACAATATACTAACATCTCTAAGTAGTTTATAAATATTTAAAAATAAATATTATTTATTTAAAATAATTGTTAAGATCAAAAAATTAATTTTAAAAGGTTTAAATATATTTTAGTCCCTATAAGATGGGTGATTTTGATTTTGGTCTTTGTAAATTTTTTTCTTTATTTTTTATCCTTGTAAGATTTATAAAGATTGTTTCCTACTTGTAAAATGAGTAAAATATTTTTCTTTGATTTTCATCCCTCTAAAATATAAATTCACTAGTTTGATTATTTTAAGGTAGATAAATAATATTTATTTTAAAAAACTAAAAAAAAATTTAGAGGTGTTAAATATCAATACGATAATAGTACGTAATTGTTGTAGGTGATACCTAAGATAATTATTTATCTTTTTTTTAAAAAAATAAAAAGTAGTTAAAAATGATTACATAAAAAATAAGAATTTAAAATAAAAATTCTAATTTTAGAAAATGAAAATAAGAATTAAAAAAATTAAAAATAAGAAATTTCCGAAGGATTTATTTTTCCGTCAGAAATTTCTGACGGAATATTCCGTCAAAAATTTTCCGTCGATTTAGGGTTTATTTCGAATCTTGGAGGGAGCATGATGGTTCTTGAGGGGCCTACCCCCATGCAACCCATGCATGCAAATCACATTGGGAGCCCAAACCCATAACAGGTGCAACATCAGGTACGAGTTAGAAACCCTTTGGCAGGGAAGAATACTCGAGCATTGCGTGGCAAGTCTATTGTAAGTGGTTCTGGTTTACCAAAAAAGAAGGGTATTCAATTTAAGAACACGCCATCTAAGCTAATGAGTTCTGCACCTGATACACCCAGACTAGCAACGCTAGCCATATCGTTCATGGATCAACAAAAAAACTCAAAACTGGTGTTAGACAATATTCGTTTAATGACTAACATGAAAGGATCCAATTGGCTTCTGGATGATTCAATGTCTAAGGTAGTGGAACCAGATGTTGAAATCCAGGCACTAGCAGCAGCCTTACGAAGGAATTTTAATTCTATTGATCATCAGAACATTGACGTGTCTGAAGAACACTTTGTAAAGCTAGGGTCTTCTGAGGCCACCCTACATTAAAGTTTCCAATGAATTTCTTATCTTGGAATTGTAGGGGTGCTGCTGGTGGTGGTGGATTTCCAGCTTTAATAAATGATATGATTAAAGAGCATGACATTGGAGTTCTTTGCCTTTTGGAAACACATATTAGCAGTGACCGAGCTTTATGTGTGACACGTCATATTTCTTTAGATAAATCCTTTATGGTGCATGCTAATGGACAAGATGGAGGGATATGGTGCATGTGGAATTCCCAGTTTTGGCATCTTGAAGTAATGGAACATAATTCTCAATATATTCATCTTAAGATCCTTAGTGGGGCGACTAGTATTGTACACTTGTGTACGCGAGCCCCCAACCCCAAGGTCGTATGTCGCTTTGGGGTGATCTTTGTCGTTTGGCTGAGCTAATAGATGGTCCTTGGAATTTAATGGGAGACTTTAATGCAGTCTTGAGGCAATACGAGAGGTCTGGAGGGTCTACTAATGCTTGTATTCGAGGAGACAACGCATTTAAAGATCTTTTCAACTGTTGTCATTTGATGGATATAGAGTACAATGGAGCTTCATTTACATGGCATATGGGTACTATTTTTGAATGATTAGATAGATCACTTGCCTCCTATGAGTGGCACATCATGTTCCCATATACATTCCTTACTCATCTAAATCCAGTAAAGTCTAATCACGCACCTATTCTACTTAAATTATTGTCTACAGGTCCTACAAGTAGAGGCAGTAGACCCTTTCGCTTTGAACATGCTTGGTTGACTCATGAGTCGTTCCTAGCACTGCTTCAACAAGACTGGAACATCTATCATGACTGGAACAACCGAATTAATCACACTATAAGGGCCCTGTTGGAGTGGAATAAAAATATGTTTGGCAACATCTTTTTTAATAAAAGATGCTTGCTTCGACAGCTTAATGGAATTGCATGTGATCTTTTACAAGGACCTAACCCCTATCTGGAATGGCTACAAGTGGATCTATGGTCTGAACTAGACTAGATCCTAAGACGAGAAGAGATACTTTGGTATCAGAAATTACGTTCCAAATGGTTAAAACTTAGGGACAGAAATACGCGTTACTTTCATGGAACAACGATTATTCGCTGAAGGAAGAGTAAGATAGATAAGTTGATGGATGATAGTAATAACTGGATTACCCAACCAGATGATATAGAAAATATGGTTACCAATTTCTATAAATCTTTATTTTCGAACACACGAGACTTAGTTACTTTTGTTCTCTCTAATGTTTTTCCTCAACTTGAGAATGATGAGTTATTAGAGATCGGGAGACCAATATGTGATGCAGAGATACTCCAGGCAATCAAACAGATGAGAGGTTTCAAAGCCCCTGGGCCTGACAGCCTTCAAGTGATCTTTTTTCAATCTTAGTGGGATAGGGTTGTCCCTGTTGTTTGTAAACTTATTCATGATATTGAAGACAATCCTTCTTTGGTTGCTGACATAAATTCAACACTGATTGCACTAATTCCAAAAATTGATAATGTTAGGCATTTGAAACATATGAGACCTATATGTAATGTATCCTATAAGATCAAAAAAAGTCAATCAAAAAAAGTCTTCTATTATGTAGAGAATGAATCAGAAGGTCCTTACGTGGTTTTGTATACAACACAGGTACTACCTATAGTATAGCAATTTGTTTTTAAATTTTAATATAAAGCTTGTGTAATACAAAAATTAAGTGATGTGAAATCTAATATATATATGTATATATATATATATATATTATAATAAAAGGAAGGAAGTCTGTGACTCTCTTTTCCCACTCAAAATAAGGGTACTTATGTAACTTTATCTTATCATAACTATTTTGAATTTTATTTTTTTAATTTAATAAATTCTAAACCTTTAGTACTTCTGAATAGAAGAAAAACCCTTCATTTTCCTCTTTGCTTTATACGTTTCCCATCAAATTTCTTCCACTTTGTCTTACACTCAAAGTAGTAATTATGGATATTTATTTCTTATTGATTGATTACAGCTTTTCAATGTCAATTAATAATTCTTATTAATAGAGAAACATTGCAGAGATCTGAACCCAATCATATAATACCATAAACCATTCCTCTTCTTCTCTGCTTCATACGTTTCCCATCAGAGAAGCAATTATGGATATCTATTTCCTATGTATTGGTTTCAGTTTTTCAATGCCAATTGATCTCAACTATCTTCTAATTTTTAAGCCATTTTTATTTTGAAAACTTCATTCTAATTGTCCTATTCCATCATACTCTCTATTTCTAAAAATACTCTCTCCATATATACATTGTCCACTTTCTGATTGTCGCCACCGGCCCAAACGGGCCTCGGCGGTCGCGAAGACGGTCGAGCTCGCTTTTATTTTTAGTTTTGAAAATGTATTGGATTGTTAGAACGACTTGTTCTCAAACTGAGACCTCGTCGATCTTATCCAATTTATTATTGAAAGAGTCTCACCAATCCAATTTAATCCCAAGCGGGACCCTCCATGGATTAGTGGTTTTTGTAAAAAGGGAGGGTTCGTGGAGTCGCCACCAATGTTTTACTCAAAACATTGGAAAAAGAAGTTAAGGCAATCGATTTCAAAAATCGACTTCGGCCATTATAACCAGAGTCGGGTAAGGGAGTCGGTTACGCGTGAGGAAGGTGTTAGCACCCCACAACGCCCCTAACGGGTTCCCTATGACGGATTATTTTACAAATAATAGCACAAAATTACTAAATTACCCCTTTTATTTATGAACGATTATTATCTTAAATATCTACATGATGCTTAAATTAAACACACAGAAAGCAGTAAAAGGAGGGAATTAAAGAAAACCTCTTGGAGCATGCTTTTATAAATCTCAATAAATGCTAGGAGGCTTTGCGGCGCTCCTTCCCTCTACAAACTTGCTCGACACTCTCCTCGAAGAAAATTTTGACTAAGGGAATCAAAAAGATTTCCCCTTTGGTTAAATCCGAGACTCAAGCAAAGCGCTCAGAACTCGAGGATTTAACCGGTCCTGACTCCCAGAGAGGTTCCTAAGGCAGAGCACTGCTCAAAAACCCCAGAACACTCAATCAGAGAGTCAAGAAATGGTTCAAAAGTGTCTATTGACGTCAAATGACGCCATATTTATAGGAAATAGGAGCAATACGGGCGCTGGGATCAATACGGCCCGTATTGAGAATTTGTTCTTCAATACGGCCGTATTGAACTCAATACGGCCGTATTGAAGTTCACAAATCTTCAATACGGCCGTATTGAGTCCAGTACGGCCGTATTGAAGTTCAAAACTTCAATACAGGCCGTACTGGTCCCCAAGCAGCCCGTATTGGTCCCAATTCCTCCTATTTTCTATTTTTAGCTATCCTAAGACCTCTTAGACCTATAGAGAACCCTCCTTGGGCCTTCTGGAAGTCCTTCTGGCTGATCCTTCTTCAGTCTTCGAGAGTCTTCAAGCTTTATTTCCGACCCGGACAATTTTAGGGGTCTACAGCTGCCCCCCCCTTTACTTGGTCAAACGGCCTTTTAGTTTACCGGTTGACAAGTAAAGGAGTTGACCCAATTGTCCGGGTGATGTGCCAACCTTCTGACTTGTAGCGTCTTCCGGTGGAAAATTGGTTGAGTAGCCTCTCCAGGTTAGCCTCGCTAGACGCCCTAGCTGGAAGCTGTGAGTACAACTTCACTCGCTGCCCGAGTCGGAAGTTGCGTACCTCCGTGTTTTCTGAACACTTTGGTACAGAGTTTGCCCTCTCCAGGGTGAGTACCGTCTCTCCAGATACAACTTTACTCGCCGCCCGAGCCGAAAGTTGCATACCTCCGTGCTTTCTGAACACTTCGGTACTGAGTTTGCCCTCTCCAGGGTGAGTACCGTCTCTCCAGATACAACTTTACTCGCCGCCCGAGCCGAAAGTTGCATACCTCCGTGCTTTCTGAACACTTTGGTACTGAGTTTGCCCTCTCCAGGGTAGCTTCACTAGACGCCCTAGCCGGAAGCTGTGAGTACTGTCTCTCTAGATACAACTTTACTCGCCGCCCGAGCCGAAAGTTGCATACCTCCGTGCTTTCTGAACACTTCGGTACTGAGTTTGCCCTCTCCAGGGTCTGCCTCCGTGTTTCTGATCACTTTGGCAAAGTGAGTTTGCCCCCTCCAGGGGCTGTGATTGATTTGTCTCCACAGTCCACGATGCTGTTTCGACGGTTTGATTTTGATTTTGATGCCGCTGAGGGCTGGATAACGCAGGGATCCGTCTCGGGGATGTGCAGTTACTCATAGGTTCTTGTGTCCCAACTTTGCATTGTATGGTTGGTGCCCATTGAGGAATTTCTGTTTCCTTGGGGTGTAGACACAAAGATGCTCTTTTTGAAATGAGCGATGCCTTATGTTTGGCTGACGTCCTGTCGACGTTGGTGGAGTATCCCGGTTATCCTTATTCGGGTGACTCTTTTTGACTTTTCTGGTTTTGTAGCCTCTGTGTAGGCTGTTATCCGCTAGGGATGTTGACATGTTGATTTTTTGACTGGCCTCTTCTGTTAGGCAGATAGTCTTGATGTTCGATGTTTTGGCGGGATGCCAAATTCCGCTTGGGGAATTTTATTAATCTTTTTGATTTTCTTCCCCTTTTGTGGGGATGCCTCTTGGATAGGCGATCATCCACTGGGGATTGATGTTGATTGGCCTCTTTTGTTAGGCAGATCATCTTGACGTTCATTTGTTAGGCTGAGAGCCAAATTCCACTTGGGGAATAGTTTATTGGTCTTCCTTTTGAAGAGATGCCTCTTTAGTAGGCAATTGGGGATTTGAAGTTTTTATTCATCCCAGAGTATTATTTAGAAAGCCTCTTCAGGCTTAGCTTCACTCATCGCTTTTGAGTTGGAAAGCTATCCTCCATTGGGGAAGTTTAAAGTCCTTAGACATTTTTCTTGGATGATCAGGCCTCCTTTGGGGATTTCGCTGATCGCATTCTGATGGCTTTCACTGGGGAATTTGGCCCGTGAGTGTAAGCTTGAGATATTTCTGGGGAATCGAGCCTTTCTAGGCCCAACTATTCTGAAGGAAGAGTATTGTTTCTGCGAGCCTTTCCAGGCTCAATTATTCTGAGGGAGTATTCTTTCTGCGAGCCTCTCCAGGCTCAATTATTCTGAAGGAGTATTATTTCTACGAGCCTCTCCAGGCTCAATTATTCTGAAGGGAGTATTCTTTCTGCGAGCCTCTCCAGGCTCAATTATTCGGAGGGAGTATTCTTTCTGCGAGCCTCTCCAGGCTCGATTATTCTGAAGGAGTATTATTTCTGCGAGCCTCTCCAGGCTCAATTATTCTGAAGGGAGTATTCTTTCTGCGAGCCTCTCCAGGCTCAATTATTCTGAGGGAGTATTCTTTCTGCGAGCCTCTCCAGGCTCGATTATTCTGAAGGAGTATTATTTCTGCGAGCCTCTCCAGGCTCAATTATTCTGTACAAGCTGTTTGTTGGATTTTCTGTATTTTGCCCTTTTTTCGATTTTGGCTTTTTCTGACTGCTGTCATACACAAGCAATTTTCTATTTTTTCTATTTTATGCAATTGCCTCATGGTAAGGTCTTTTGAATGTGCAACTAATGTGTGTGATGCACGCGATGCAAGTTTGTATTTTTTATTCTTTTGTTTAGAAAAGTGTATGGCTCTCCCTATCCTCCTCTTTTTTTGGAGGACTTTCTGTCGTTGACGCGAGGGAGTATTTTTATGAGCCTTTATGCAGGAGATTACGGATTTCATAGGAACCCCTCCAATTTCCTTTATTGACCGATTATTAACAGAGTTTCATACAATTTTTTGAAACATCAATTTTAAAGGCATAATCACATGGTCAAGAGAGAAAAGAAACAAATGGATATTTTATTGATTTTCAAATGTTTTTACAGAAAGATTTACAGAGGGATTTTCTGAAGAATGGCTGGCCAGGGTAGGCTATATACATTTTGGCTTAAACAATTACATCTGTGATTGCTGCTCTTCCCGTTCCCCTAATTGCTTTGGGTGAGATGCCTGAGCCAGGAGTGTAGATGCTGCAAGACGCTTGCTTCTAGAAGATTATCACTTGAACCGCCTTTCGGTTTTCGATTCAAGTGATCGTTGTTTGCTTTACTTTTTGCATCTTATTCTTTTGCCCCTAATTTTTGCCTAGGACATGTCCTAGCGGGGATAATTTTGCCTTTGTTTTGCCTAGTACCCTTGTACTGGCGGGCTTTTCGTCTTGCCCTAACTTTTGCCTAGGATGCCCTTTTTGGGTTTTCATCCTAGCGGGCTGATGCAAGCAACGTCTTCAAGCATAATACTTCTTTACCACGTCAGCATTGACTGGGTATCGAAGTTCTTCTCCATCCATGTCTGTGAGAATCAATGCTCCTCCGGAGAAAGCTCGCTTCACCACGTATGGTCCTTCGTAATTTGGGGCCCACTTTCCGATTTTGTCCTTTTGAGCTGGTAGCAATTTCTTCATCACCAGCTCTCCCTCATGGTAGACTCGAGGATGGACTTTTTTGTCAAAAGCCTTCTTGATCTTCCTTTGGTAGGCTTGACCATGGCATATGGCGTTCAGTCGTTTTTCTTCGATAAGGTTCAATTGGTTGTATCGACTTTGAACCCATTCTGCCTCGGAAAGTTTTGCTTCCATGATTACTCTCAGAGACGGTATCTCGACTTCAACCGGCAGAACTGCCTCCATTCCATAAACAAGGGAGAATGGAGTAGCTCCTGTGGATGTACGTACTGAAGTCCTATAACCATGGAGAGCGAAGGGTAGCATCTCATGCCAGTCTTTGAATGAGACAACCATCTTTTGTACTATCTTCTTGATATTCTTATTGGCTGCCTCGACTGCCCCATTCATCTTTGGTCGATATGGGGAAGAGTTATGGTGCTGAATTTTGAACTCTTTGCACAGTTCTTCCACCATTTTATTGTTCAAATTGGATCCATTATCAGTGATGATTTTGTCGGGAATACCGTATCTGCATATGATATTCTTTCTGATGAAGGACGTTACCACCTTTCGAGTCACATGAGCATACGATGCCGCTTCTACCCATTTGGTGAAATAGTCAATGGCCACAAGGATGAACCTATGTCCGTTGGATGCTTTTGGCTCAATGGGTCCAATAACATCCATGCCCCACATTGCGAATGGCCATGGTGAAGCCAAAACATTGAGTGGCGTTGGTGGGACATGAATGTTGTCGGCATATGCTTGACACTTGTGGCATTTCCGGACGTATTGGTAACAATCCCTTTCAATGGTCGACCAATAATATCCTGCTCTGAGGATTTTCTTAGCCATTGCAGGCCCGGGAATATGGGTACCGAAAACCCCCTCATGTATTTCTTTGATTACATTTTGAGCTTCGACTTGGTCTATACATCTCAACAAGACCGAGTCATAATTCTTTTTGTAGAGGGTTTCTCCAATCAACAGAAATCCCATGGCCCTTCTTCGGATATGCTTTTTATCATTATCACTAGCCATATCAGGATATTCCCCTTTTGACAGATATTGTTTGATGTCATGGAACCATGGATAATCATCAACAGCTTCATCTATCAGTAGGCAGAACGCTTGCTTATCGTGTCGCCGGATATTGATGATGGGCATTTCATGATCTTTATCCAAGGCGAACATCGATGATAGTGTAGCAAGGGCGTCAGCGAACTGATTTTCCTCCCTTGGGATATATTCAAATACGACATTTTGAAAGAATTGTATCAGGTCTTTGATATGTTCAACGTATGGTATCAGCTTAGGATTTCGGACTTCCCATTCACCTCGCAGTTGGTGGATGACTAAAGCCGAATCTCCGAATACTTTGAGCTTCAGGATACCATTGTTGATTGCTGCTTGGATTCCTAACGCGCAAGCCTCGTATTCGGCCATGTTATTTGTACAGTCGAAGTTGAGTCTTGCCGTTAGGGGGATATGCTTTCCTTGTGGGGAGATTAGTACTGTTCCAATCCCCTGTCCAAGCATGTTGGAGGCTCCATCAAAGTACATGGTCCACGTATCATCCTTGGGATCTTCATGTTGTAAATGCATTATATCCTCATCGGGGAAATCATCCTGAAGGGATTGATAGTCATTGGTCGGCCCGTGTGCTAGGTAATCAGCTAAGGTACTACCCTTGATGGCCTTTTGTGTGACATGTATGATGTCAAATTCTGATAATTGCACTTGCCATCGGGCAATCTTCCCAGTGATTATTGGTTTGTCGAACACGTACTTAATTGGGTCCATTTTGGAAACCAACCAAGTAGTATGCCTTATCATGTACTGCCTGAGCCTTTGTGTTGCCCACGCTAACGCACAGCAAGTCTTTTCTAATGGCGTGTAGCGGGTTTCATAATCAAGGAACTTTTTGCTCAGGTAGTAGATGGCTTGTTCTTTTTTTCCAGTTTCGTCCTGTTGACCTAGCACGGCTCCCATGGACTCATCAAGCACTGTCAGATAGAGGATTAATGGCCTTCCCTCGACAGGTGGCACCAATACTGGTGGATTGGCCAAGCACTGTTTGACCTTGTCAAAAGCTCGTTGACAATTCTCATCCCAAGTTTCGGAATGATTCTTGCGCAACAGCTTGAATATTGGTTTGCACGTGTCAGTCAACTGTGCGATGAACCTTGCAATGTAGTTCACCCTGCCAAGGAATCCTCTTATCTCCTTCTCGGTTTTAGGAGGAGGCATTTCCATTATTGCCTTTACTTTATCGGGGTCCACCTCTATGCCTTTTTCACTGACGATGAACCCGAGAAGCTTACCCGACCGAACTCCGAAAGTACACTTAGCCGGGTTTAGCTTAAGCTGATACTTACGAAGCCGATTGAATAATTTTCTCAAATATTGGATGTGGTCCATTTCGTCTTTTGACTTTGCGATCATGTCATCCACGTATACTTCAATTTCTTTGTGGATCATGTCGTGGAATAGTGTCACCATCGCTCGTTGGTAGGTGGCACCCGCATTTTTAAGTCCAAAAGGCATCACCCTGTAGCAGAAAGTTCCCCAAGGTGTAATGAAAGAAGTTTTCTCGCGGTCTTCTATATTCATCTTGATTTGATTATATCCCGAGTATCCATCCATAAAGGAATAGAGTGTGTTTGTGGCTGTGTGGTCCACGAGTGTATCAATATGTGGCAAGGGAAAATCGTCCTTTGGACTGGCACGATTTAGATCCCTGTAGTCAACACACACTCTAACCTTTCCATTCTTTTTGATAACTGGCACAATGTTAGCCAGTCATTCGGGATATTGGGATAAGACCAAGAATCCCGCGTCTAATTGTTTTTCCACCTCCTCCTTGATCTTTAAAGACCATTCGGGCTTGATTCGTCGAAGCTTTTGCTTAACGGGTCGATACCCTTCTTTCAATGGCAACTTGTGCTCGACGATTTTGGAGTCCAAACCGGGCATATCACGGTATGACCACGCAAATACATCTTTGTATTCCCTTAATAATTGGACCAATTGTGCTTTCATTTCATCACTGATGTGGGTCCCAATGTTGACCTCTTGCAACTCTTGACCCTGCCCCAAATTTACAGTCTCCAATTCTTCTTGATACGGTTGGAGTAGACGAGCTTCTTGGTCTAGCAGTCTTTGCAGATCCGGAGAGATGGTCTCCTCATCACTGTCCGACCCAACCCATTCATCCTCAGCTTTCGGATCCCGATTGGAGCGAACAATCACAGACATAATTATTTATTGGTTCTGTTTTAGGTTTAGAATTTATTAATGTTAATGAGAGAGAGAGAAAAGAACAAAATGAGAGAGTAATGTGTGAAAAATGCCTTTTATTGATATGTGTAAAAATGTACAAGACCCTTATTTACATAAAAGGGTTCTCATGATCTCGGGTACTGATCATGAGTCCCTAAAAGAAAAGAAAAACATGGAGGGGTCCTATCGTGGCTTGCCCTTCTCTCTACTCCTGCTTGGGCAAAGGATTCTTGCTTACGTCGGGCGCTGTCGAATCAAAGGTGACCCACCCAGCATCAATAAGGTCTTGGACCTTATGTTTGAGAGCTCTGCAGTTCTCCGTTGTATGTCCTGGTCCTCCCGAGTGGTATAAGCATGTATCTTGAGGTTTGTACCACTCGGGGTAGGGTGGGTCCATTTTCCTTGGTGGAACATAAGCTAGAAGTTTGGCTTCTACTAGCTTCGGCAGGAGGTCGCTATATGTGGTCGGAAGTTTATCAAGCTTCCTCACAGGGGTAGACTGCGATCTTCCTGACTTCGAAGTGGAAGAAGACGAAGAGATGGTTATGGCATTGACTCCTCCTTCTTTCTTCTTCCCGAAGGTCTTCTTAGCTTCGTATGATTGGGAAGGCTTAGCTAACTTCCCACTTTTGAGCCCTTGTTCCACCCTTTCTCCAATGGTGATGATGTCCGAGAAGAGTGTTGTCGTGTTCCCTATCATTTTGTCGTAATAGGGACCGGTCAACGAGTTGATGAATAAGGAAACCGTCTCCTTATCTGACAGCGGGGGCTCTATCTGTGCCGCCAACTCCCTCCATCGTTGGGCGTACGCCTTGAAGGATTCATCATTTGTTTTGCTCAAGGCTTGAAGATCGGACCTATCGGGTGTTAGGTCGATGTTGTATTTATAGCGCTTGAGAAAGGCGTCGGCCAACTGTCTCCATGTATGTACTAGATTTCCATCTAGTTGCATATACCAGTTGAGCGCGGTATCAGCTAAGCTCTCTTGGAAACAATGAATCAAGAGCTTTTCATTTGTGGCATATGCGGCCATCTTGCGACAGTACATGGTGAGATGACTTTTAGGGCAAGTCGATCCCACGTACTTTGGAAAATCTGGCACCTTGAATTTGGGAGGGAATTGAATGTCCCTCACCAAGCACATGTCGGCGGCGTCCTTGATATCAAAATCATGCCCCTCCATAGCCCTTAGCCGATCCTCGAGGGCATGGAATTGTTCCTTTGAAACCTTGGGCTCTTTTATTATAATTCCAGCCCCAAGAGGTACAGCGTTTGGAGGATCTTTTTCATACTCTTCCTCCTCTCCCTCATGATGGGACCCATGGTCACTGTGGTGTGATCCATGGACGTTGTGATGACGCATGAGTTCCATCATTTGCGCCATTTGCTCCTTAAGCTGTGAAAGCTCGGTTGTGAGCTTCTTGTTTTGCTCCTCCAAAGCTTCCATCTTCTTGATCTTCTGCGCACGTGTGAGGACAGAGAGATGACCAGCCACTTTCTAAAATGAATGTTTTTAAGCTAATTAGTTTATTCATGGTATGAATACACCCTTAAAGTGAGCTTGATAACCCTCCATCTTTAAGGCGCTGCCTTTTTAAGATGAAGGTTTATCACCCTCCTTAGCCTATGACCTCTCCATAACGGAGAATCTCAATAGTCATGGGTCTCTTTTGCTCACATCGAGAGGGTATTGGTGATCCTAAAATGAATGACTGATGAGGATGCATGAGATCTTATTAACAATGATGTACATGCTCCTTGCTTTTATTATATTCTCACACATGGTTTTTTTCTCTCATGTCATGATATTTTCCATGCATGGGGATTATTCTTTAGACCTTATCATGAGGTTTATTAATGCACAAACAATGTCACATAAACCTATACACAAACAATTCACTCATCCACGAACAGTCACGAGCGAATCACGAGGTAGGGGTATCCTGCAGAAAAGTGCATATTCAAGGTGGTTCTAACTGTTCTCACCGGTCTGAGGCCCCCAAGGTGCCCCCATTATAGGGACCCAATTCCTCTCGTCGTAAGCCGATGGAAAGTTCCAACGCACTGTCGGACTTGAGTTCATGGTTATCACCTTGAGTGATGTTTTTCCGACAACGGTCTCATAGGCTCCTATAAACCCATCAACCGGCCGTACTAACATCCACTCCCTATGGATTATCACTCATGCCCCCGGGTATAGAGGGAACTGTTGTGTGCAAAGGTTTGTGTACAGTTTGTATTTCAAACAATTGCGGAAATTAAACAAACAACAGTTATTAAAGCCATATAATAAATCATGTTATCATACAAGTGAGGGGTAGTGAAGTAATTTTAGACTATTATTTTGAAAATAATCCATCACTAAATGGGACTGACTCTCAAGGCTTCCCCAGTGGAGTCGCCATCTGTCGCCACCGGCCCAAACGGGCCTCGGCGGTCGCGAAGACGGTCGAGCTCGCTTTTATTTTTAGTTTTGAAAATGTATTGGATTGTTAGAACGACTTGTTCTCAAACTGAGACCTCGTCGATCTTATCCAATTTATTATTGAAAGAGTCTCACCAATCCAATTTAATCCCAAGCGGGACCCTCCATGGATTAGTGGTTTTTGTAAAAAGGGAGGGTTCGTGGAGTCGCCACCAATGTTTTACTCAAAACATTGGAAAAAGAAGTTAAGGCAATCGATTTCAAAAATCGACTTCGGCCATTATAACCAGAGTCGGGTAAGGGAGTCGGTTACGCGTGAGGAAGGTGTTAGCACCCCACAACGCCCCTAACGGGTTCCCTATGACGGATTATTTTACAAATAATAGCACAAAATTACTAAATTACCCCTTTTATTTATGAACGATTATTATCTTAAATATCTACATGATGCTTAAATTAAACACACAGAAAGCAGTAAAAGGAGGGAATTAAAGAAAACCTCTTGGAGCGTGCTTTTATAAATCTCAATAAATGCTAGGAGGCTTTGCGGCGCTCCTTCCCTCTACAAACTTGCTCGACACTCTCCTCGAAGAAAATTTTGACTAAGGGAATCAAAAAGATTTCCCCTTTGGTTAAATCCGAGACTCAAGCAAAGCGCTCAGAACTCGAGGATTTAACTGGTCCTGACTCCCAGAGAGGTTCCTAAGGCAGAGCACTGCTCAAAAACCCCAGAACACTCAATCAGAGAGTCAAGAAATGGTTCAAAAGTGTCTATTGACGTCAAATGACGCCATATTTATAGGAAATAGGAGCAATACGGGCGCTGGGATCAATACGGCCCGTATTGAGAATTTGTTCTTCAATACGGCCGTATTGAACTCAATACGGCCGTATTGAACTCAATACGGCCGTATTGAAGTTCACAAATCTTCAATACGGCCGTATTGAGTCCAGTACGGCCGTATTGAAGTTCAAAACTTCAATACAGGCCGTACTGGTCCCCAAGCAGCCCGTATTGGTCCCAATTCCTCCTATTTTCTATTTTTAGCTATCCTAAGACCTCTTAGACCTATAGAGAACCCTCCTTGGGCCTTCTGGAAGTCCTTCTGGCTGATCCTTCTTCAGTCTTCGAGAGTCTTCAAGCTTTATTTCCGACCCGGACAATTTTAGGGGTCTACACTGATTTAGGTACTTTTGTACTTCTAATATGAGGATCAACACTTTCTCTATCAATCATAGGAAAACCATTTTGAGGTATGCTTGTATGAAGTTTTAATTTTAAAGGTTGGTTGTTTCAATGTTGATGTATAGTGAACATATTATTAAAAGTTTTTTCCCTTTTACTTTCATCTTCTTTTTAGAGGACACGACTAAGAGGTTTACATTACTAAATGACATTGCAGTAGGGAAATTGATTGGAAGATAAGAGTTCGTATAATAAGATTGTGGAGGCTACCAAAGTTTAACAATCCATTGCAAAAAAATTCCTTGGAGATGATTTTGGTGGATGAAGAGGTTTTTTTCTTCATAAACTATAACAATTATAAATTTCATTGTTGGATAGTGTAATTTTTTTTTGTTTTTGCTTCTATTTGAAATTTTCATCTTCACCAGAAAATTATGATTAGTAAAGATATTATTTTTATAATCAATTATAATGAGTTAATGATCTTAGTAAAGACATTGATAAATTTTTTTACACCTATGTTGTTTTTTAGAAGCTAATGTATTTTTTCTCTTTATTCTTTTAATTATTTTTACCTATTATAATTCAAATAATAACCTTATTTTAAAATAAATGAAATTAGTCTGATTCAAATAATAACCCTTTTTTAAATATATTTCTTTAATTCTTTACTTTTTATTCATATTAATATATATTTTCTTTAATAACCTTATTTTAAAAAGTTTTTTCCTTTTTATTTTCATCTTCTTTTTAGAGGACATGGCTCAAAGGTTTACATTACTAAAGAGTTATTCCAACAATATGTTGTTGTTGATTGCTACTCGATGATTTAATCTCAATTATTATCATATATATGGAATAACCAACAAAATATAAGAAAATAGTTCTTATCTAGTGTAGAAGAAGTTGTTCATCGTTGTGATATCAATCCTTCTTCTGTGGTAACTCGGGTTGTGCTTCCTTCATCATTTGTTGGTGGAAGGAGATACATGTTCAATAATTTTCAAGATGCTATGGCTATTTGTAAGTTGTATGGCTATCCTGATTTGTTCTTGACAATTACTTGCAATCCTAAATGGAAGGAGATACAAAGATTTGTTGATGAAAGAAAGTTCAATGCTCCGAATGAAGTTGGATGAGTTGATGTCTGACTTAAAGAAAGGACAATTATGTGAGAAAGTGAATGCAGGTTTGTAAAATTGTATATAACCTTTCTATGACTTTGATTTATTATTTTATGTTAAATTTATAACATATAACTTCTTATGTCATGTTTAACATAGGAATGTACACAGTTAAGTTTCAAAAAAGGGGTTTGCCACATGTACATATTTTGATATGGTTACACAAAAGTGACAAATTAAATTCTGTTGAAATGATAGACTCTGTTGTATGTACTGAGTTACCTAATCCTTGCAAATTCCCAACTTTATATGGTGTGGTGTCTACGTATATGGTACATGGTCCTTGTGGTGTCAATCGAAGAGAATCACCCTGCATGAAAAATGGAATATGCTCAAAATATTTTCCAAAAAAGTATGTTGAGAATACGAGCATTAATGGTGATGGATACTGAATCTATCGAGGAAGAAACACTAGCATAACAACAATTAGATATGGCATGGAATTGGATAATAAATTTGTAGTTCCATATAATCCAATGTTGTTGATGAAGTTTCAAGCTCACATTAACATTGAATTTGGCAACAAGAGCAATTCTATCAAGTATCTTTTCAAGTATATCAATAAGGGTGTTGATCGTGTTACGTTATCAATTAGTTTGGATGGTAACATGAGTCAAATCTCTCAGCATATTGATGTAATCAAACAATACTATGATTGTCGTTATCTTTCTCCTTGTGAGTCAATATGGAGAACTATTGCATTTGATATCCATCACCATTGGCCACTTGTAACAAGGATAACTTTCCACTTGCCTCACGAACAATCCATTTTCTTTAACGACGATGATACAATTGATAGTATTTGTTATCGTAAGAGAAATAAGAAGTCAATTTTTCATGTTGGATGGAGGCAAATAAAAGATATCACGACATTCGAAATTTAACATATGGACAATTTCCTACAAAGTTTGTGTTTAATGTTGAAGATGAAGAATGACGTTTAAGGAAATAGGGGTATTCAATTGGTCGGTTGAGTTTTGTTCCAATGGGATCTGGAGAATTGTATTACTTAAAGACAAATTTTACTGGTTGTCTTGAGGGGAATTCGAGTAGATGTAGTGATGACAACCATTAACTCTTCAGATCTTTGGAAACATTGCAAAGTGTTCACATTGAAGGAAAACATAGGTTACAAATTGTTCATGATGAAAAGTCACATGAAGATATGAAATCTTTTTCTAAATGAATATTAAATGTTGGAGATGGAAATGTAGGAGAATATAATGATGGTGAATCTATTGTTCAGATTCCTGCTGATTTGTTACTTGCTTATGATTGTGATCCTATTGATGAAATTGTATCTCATACTTATTCAAATTTGCTGCAAAACATATGTTCTGTTCAATTTTTTGAGGACAAGGCAATTCTCACACCAAAATTGGAGATGGTTGACATGGTGAACAAATATGTGATGTCAAAAATTCCTGGAGATGAAAAAATATACCTTAGTTCTGACACAATCTGTAAAGCTAATTTGGATTCTAATATTCAATTAGATTAGTTAACTAGAGTTTTTAAATGATATTAGTTGCTAAGGAATTCCATAACATAGGTTGATTTTAAAGAAGGGGTTCCAATAATGCTTATGAGAAACCTTAATATATCTATTGGTTTATGTAATGGAACAAGATTAATCATGCATGAATTAGGAGTTAATGTGATATGTACAACAGTGATCACAAGAAGTCATGCAGGGAAAACGATTTTCATTCCTCACATGAATTTAATTCCGTCTAATAATTTGACTCCAGTGAAATTTCAACGTAGACAATTCCCATTGTGTATATGTTTTGCAATGACGATAAACAAGAGTCAAGGACAAACACTACGTCAAATTGGTGTTTATCTCCCTAAACCAGTGTTCTCTCATG
Organism: Cajanus cajan; assembly: GCF_000230855.2. NCBI lineage: Eukaryota > Viridiplantae > Streptophyta > Magnoliopsida > Fabales > Fabaceae > Cajanus > Cajanus cajan. Next base: position 34,551,002 of record NC_138523.1, on the reverse strand, counting down.
GTCAATTGTATGTTGCAATATCTAGGGTAAATTCACGATCTGGTTTAAAGATTTTAATTTGTAATGAGAAGACAAATGAATGTAATTTTACAAAAAATATTGTTTACAAAGAAATATACTAGAAAATATAAATGAAATTGTTCTGTTGACATTGTCCATTATTTCATGTTCCTTTAGTTTGAATTGATATGTAGATTGTTTACCAAATTTACAAGTAATTGTGAATAACCAATTTTATCCGGACCCACAAAACCAATGAAATGGACATCTACTATGAAGAGGATGAGCTCCCAAAGTATAGAGGCAACACCATATGACAACAAGGAAGCTTGAAGCCCAAACAAGTGGTTTTAGGAGCCCAGAACGGGTTGTTCCAAAACTGGAACGGGCCGTTCCCAAGTCAGAACGGGTCATTCCTACATTAAAATGGGTCGTTCCAAGTTACTAAAAAGACCTAAAACCCTAATTGAGAACGGTCCGTTCTGCCTTTAGAACAGGTCATTCTGCCTTTAGAATGGGTCGTTCCAAGTTCAAATTTAGCTCATAACTGAATGATCCAGAACGGGCCGTTCCGAGCCCGGAATGGGCCATTCTGGTCAGGTCTGACATTTATAAATAGCAGACTCGGGCCTTGTTCTCGGCGACAAAAAAAGGGGCAAAAAAAATTTGGCTAAGATTCCTTATAGCTTGAAAATCCTCTTTCTTTCTCTCTCTTTGTATTTCTTGAGATCTGTGAGGCATCTGTGTAGTGTGAAAGGTAGCCAAAAAGCACCTAATAGATCCTCATATCTGAAGATTCAACATGATAACAAGTTCAACATTTTATTCGCCTCACCTTTGGTGTCATATTCTTTTCTTAACCTTTTTTTTCCTTTTTTTTATTTGTTGAAAATAATTGTATGTACATAGTGAGTGTGATTTGTTGTCTTCAAGATTATTGTTTAGAAAGTATTCAATATACAATAAATAACAACGTTAGTTGAATAACATTTTTATCTTTGACGTTATTTGATTTTGAGGGTTTAATAATTAGGCATTTGCTAACTTAAATTCTTATACAAGTTCTATTTTTTTTTAAATAGAAATAAATAAAAGAGGTTTATTCTTGTATTTAAATATTTTTAGGGTAAATTAAATATTTATAAATTTATGTAATTTTGCGCAATTAATTAAAGGTACTGTGTTTTTACAGGCATCGTAGGATGCTAATACCTTCCCTATACGTAATTGACTTCTGAACCCAATTTTGATTTTAAAAGGTTATTTTTAAAGGGTTTCCCAATGTTTTTCCCTTAAAATAAAATATTGGTGACGGCTCCATTAAAAAAAATGTTTGCGTCATCCCGTCGTGATTTCGGTTACGGTAGATGGCGACTCCACTAGGGATATTTGAGAGTCAGACCTTATTAAATTAATTGCGCAAAATTATGAATTTATAAATATTGATTTTTACCCTTTTTATTTTATTTTTATTTTATTTATTTATTTTGTTTTTTTGTTCTTTTTTGTTTGGCTACGCATGTTTTGTTTGGATTTAAGCTTAAATTAGAGTTTTATTTATTTATTTGTTATATATACATTCTTCTTTACCTGTCTTTTGTGAGATTTGGATAATTTTTAGGTTTACATGTCTGTTTGTTACCTCACGCACCCACTGACACTTGTACCTCACACACTTTGGGCTCTATACTCGGGCTTGTGCGAGCCTAAGAATAGAAGGTGGGTTAATGACTGTTATTGAGGGGCTTAATGCTCACCTGATAGTTGTTAAGTTACTGCTCAGGTTGTTATTAGTAGCATGGGTTAATCATATTGAGAGGGTATGTTCCCTACTTGTGATTGATTCATGTGCTAGGTCTTTATTTATATGATAAGGGCAACCTGGGGACCAATAAATCTTAAGGAGTCTAGATCTACCCATAAAACAATGCACTAATAGGCAGACTTAGTGACCTTCCGAATTAGGGTGTTAACGTTAGAAATTTGCTACCCTAGGTTTATCGTAATAGGTCACATTGTACTACTATTTATCCCTCCTTTTATACATGTTCGTGCTAACAAAAAAAAGGCATGTTAATATGTTTATGCATCACACATTCATATCTAATATCATTTTAGTATCAAGATTATTTTTCTTGCCCAAAATAAAATTTAATAAATAAATAAAAGATAAAAATGATGGAAGGCCATGCATACATTCATATTAGGGGCATAATAGGTTGCATGTTTTTCATTTAACTAAGTCTTTGTCTCATTAACACTTTAAAACAATTGATAGTATTCAATATGGAGGAGATTTAAAATCATACTAGCAATGCATCAGGGTTAAGCAAGAGTATCAGGATAAATGTGTTAAAAAAAGATCTCCGAAGGATAGGTAAGATCTGCCAAAAGATGACTAAAGAGGTTCGTTCAAATTTTCAAAAGGAATATGATAATAGCACATTTGACTTGATATATAACTTGTTTTAGACATCATCTATTGAGGAGAGAATTCTCCCTTGAGTGATTATTATTCACATTTTGATCTTGAGATGATTGATCCTTGTTTGAAAATGTGGCTCGTACTGTTGCATTGCTAGTAAAATGACCTTATCCATTGATGAGTGAATGCTCCCTTGAAATAAGTGTCAACCGTCATATGACCTAAGGGGTTTTGCCTCTAACGTTGAGATATGGGGAATCGCTCTTCAATTTGAATACAAAATCAATCTTTTCCAAAATTTGTTTCTTTTTCCTTTTCTTTTATACTCATAAAAAATAATAAATAAATAAAAAACAAAAGTTTTTCCTCGACATCATTATAGGACACGCCCTCAGGCCAAGATCATGGATGAGATAGAGGAATGCAACGTCTCTATTTGTGATCTGCGAGAAATCTTTTGGAGTGCTAGGTTTGAGTTTCCAAACTCAGTAGTTATTGTTGAGCATGGCTTTCATAAGGATGAACATGTTAATTTGGTGCACGCTTGTCTGCCAAACATGGAGCTTAATAATTGGGAGATTGTTGAGTTGCCTATGGTTTCGAATTCAGATTTAAAGTAATTTTCTTGTAATGTTAATCTTATTGCTCTTCCCAAGGCTTTAAGATTTATTTCTTTGAATAAGGGCTCATGTGTTTCCATTTAATATTAAATAAAATGCATCCATTCTTCTTTCATCTCTTACCTCTTCCTTTCTCCTTAATCTAAAAAATGCATTCATTATTCTTTCACCTCTTTGTCGCAACCCGAAAATTTCTGATCTTGCGACCTATGGTTTAGACATCCTTTTAAAAGTCTAATTAATTAAGGAATGCTCGGACACCAGACTAATCCTTAATCAATGGTTTTGAAAATAGGTTCATGGAGTCGCCACCAATATTTTACTCAAAACATTGGAAAAAGAAAAGGTTTTTAAAGATCCAATAATGGCCTTGATAACCAGAATTGGGTTCGGGGGTCGGTTACGTGTAGGGAAGGTATTAAGCACCCCTACAACGCCCTCAATCGGTACCCTATGATGAAGTTAATATGATAAAAATTAATAAATTAAATATTGAATCTCCTTTATTAATATTTATTTACATATTTAAAATATAAATTAAACGATTAACCCTAAAATATCTACATTATGAAGTTTGTTATAACAAAAAAAAAAGAGATAAAGATGAATAATAAAAGAGAGAGAAAAAGATTGACTGAAATACCTCTTGAACGAGCTTTATTGAATCTTCAAATATGAAAAAGGTGCTTTGTGGCGACCTTTCACACTACAGTATGCCTCACAAATCTCAAGAAATACAATAGGAGGGAGAGAGAATATAGAGATGCGACACAAATCTCAAAAAATATAATAGAAGGGAGAGAGATAGAGAATTTTCGTGCTCAAAGGAGTCTTATTTGAAATTTCTCTGGCCGTCCGGTGAACTGTGCCCAAGACTTCAATTTATAGGGATCAGCAGTGGGCCAGAACGGTCTGTTCCGATTTCGGAACGGGCCGTTCTAGCCCAATTATTATGTGTAAATTTCGTACCCTGGAACGGCCCGTTCTGAAAACGGAACGGCCCGTTCCAGAGTAGAAAGTAACACAAATTTTCCTTTTCCAGAACGGCCCGTTCCAGATTTGCCTTGTTTGGAACGACCGTTCTGGTATTGGAACGGCCCGTTCCACCCAAAATATTTAGTTGATTTTAGTTACGTTGGAACGGCCCATTCTTATATTGGAACGGCCCGTTCCGGGGTTGAGAACGGCCCGTTCCGATTTTGGAACGGTCCGTTCTGAGTTTTGGAACGGCTCGTTTCGATTTTGGAATGGCCCGTTCCGGGCTACCGAAACCACCTTATTTGGCCTTTAGGCCTTCTGATGTCTTGTCTTGTTGTTTGCCTACTTCGACAGCCCCTTCCCTTCGTAATGGAGGTCCATTTCTTTGTTTGTGTGCCCCCCGGACGAAATTGGGTGTCTACAGCTACCCCTCTTTACTTGTCCTTTGGAGTAGCTATGTGTTGCTTTTCCAAAGGCAAGTAAAGACGTAGACATTTTGTCCGGGTCTCCTCCTCGTCTCTTTGGTGTTGGCGCTTCTACGTTCCTTCTCTTGAATAGGTGTATTCGCTCGTGTCCTCGCCCTTTAGAGTAGTTGAGTGTTGGTTGCATACTCTATTGGGTAACAAGGCTAACAAACTGTACACCTGATCTTCGATCTTCAAGTAGATCCTCCATTGTGTCTCTTGTGATAGTGCGTTCTTTTATTTGTAGCTTGTTGAAGAGGGAGACTTTTCGTAGCTCAGCTTCCTTCACGGCTTTGTCGTATACCGGATTGGGAGATGACTACAGTCTCTCCAGACCTTTCCCTCACGGCTTTGTCGTATACCAAATTGGGATGTGAGTACAATCTCTCCAGACCTTTCCCTCACGGCTTTGTCGTATACCGGATTGGGATACGAGTACAGTCTCTCCAGACCTTTCCCTCACGGCTTTGTCGTATACCGGATTGGGATTTGAGTACAGTCTCTCCAGACCTTTCCCTCACGGCTTTGTCGTATACCGGATTGGGATGTGAGTACAGCCTCTCCAAACCTTTCCCTCACGGCTTTGTCGTATACCGGATTGGGATGCGAGTACAGTCTCTCCAGACCTTTCCCTCAAAGCTTTGTCGTATACCGGATTGGGATTTGAGTACAGTCTCTCCAGACCTTTCCCTCACGGCTTTGTCGTATACCGGATTGGGATGCGAGTACAGTCTCTCCAGACCTTTCCCTCACGGCTTTGTCATATACTAGATTGGGATGTGAGTACAGTCTCTCCAGACCTTTCCCTCACGACTTTGTCGTATACTGGATTGGGATGCGAGTACAGTCTCTCCAGACCTTTTTTGTATTTTGAGGAAACTGCCGGTGCCCTCATTGGTTTGCTTGAATTTTGGTAGATATTGCCCCAAGGATGTTGGGCAGGAGGTGTGTCGTGATGCCTCTAATTTGGCTGTTTTTGTCTTTTGTTCAGATGCTGTCAATTGGAATTTGTGTTTCCCTTTCTTGGCTTTCCTTGTTGGTGTTGTGGGATGAAAGACTGCCCCTAGGTGGATGGGCAGGAGATGTTTGATGTGCCCCTGTGTTGGTGGGCAGTGGATGGCTAGCAGGGATTCCAGTGTTGCCCGTGCCACATAAGTATTGTGATGCCTCTCGAGGCGCCTGCTTGTGGTAGCTTTTTTTTTTTTTTTAATTTTTTTTTTGTTTAGCTTCGGCTCTTTCATGTTTGAAGCTTTCCTTTTTTGCTATTTTTCTAAATGCTTCAACTTTTTCAACATTTGTGAAGCTTGCCTTTTTCTGATATTGTTTTTTCTTTTTTTTTTTTATTGTCATCATTGGTGGAGGGATCTATTCCCATGATGTTATTTGCTGGATCTTTATTGAGGAGTATTATTTTGGAAGCCACTCTTGGCTTTGGTAGGAAAACATTCCTGGTCTTGGCATTTTCATGAATCTTCCATCATTCGGTTGAGGAGTAGGGCGCGATGGCCTCTTCATGCTTATGTGTTTGCTTATTTGGTTGATTCTATTCCACTATTGATATGTATTTGCTTAGTGGGCACATAGAATCACTTGGGGTTGCCATTTGACACCGCTTCGACTCATGCTTGGCTATTGAGCTTTTACGAGTGCTTTGTCCTGATGAGTCTTTCTGACCCATAGCAAGTAGAATGCATGGATGCATGGATGCAATGAAAATGCAAGACAAGAATGATTCTTTTATTTTTTTTTTTTGTGTAACGCCCTTCCATATGTCCCTAACTCATATGCATGTGATGCAGTTTATGCTCATGTGTTTATTCCTAAAGATGCAATTCAATTTTTTTGTCAGGAAAATAACCTGTACGTGTTAAGGTCAATGTTGACGATTCCTTTTTATCCATGTCATTTGTGATTATCGCCGGGATATGTTCTTTTGAACTCAAGGTTTCAGTGGCTCCTTGATTATTTAGTCGATGTGTAGTCAAGCGTCTCCCAACTCCGTTCAGGGACATCTCGATCTTTCCTCTGTGAGTATTCACTGTGCATTCTCCGTGTATATTTTCGGTACCATTTTAATGCCATAAGGTTCAAGAGAAAAGACAGAAGGGATGTTTGTATTTTTTTTCAGAAGGGTTGTTAGAATGGATGTTTTTCCCAAAAAGGTTTTTTTTTTTTTTTTTAGAAGAATGGATTTTTTTTTTTTAGAAGGGTTGTTAGAATGAATGCTTTTTCCAAAATGGTTTTTTAGAAGAATGGCTGGCCAAGGTGGGCTTTAGTGTTTATGGCTATTAAACAAAACATATTTGCTACAAAGAAGCTATCATTGTGTTTAGCCTTTTTGGAAAGTGAAGTGATGACTCGGGGTCGTACTTTACTTGGATGATTCCTCTGAGCCGTCTTTGGGTTTTCAACTCAGGTTGCTGCTTTAACGTCCTAACTTTTGCCTAGGTCACTTGAGATGTGTTTCCTAGCGGACATTTTTCTTTTTATCTTTTTCTTTTGCCTAGGTTACCCATTTTTACTTGGGGATTGCCTAGCAGATCTTGCCCTAACTTTTGCGCAGCCCCCTTAGTGGGTTTCCTGCCGGGCCTTCATTTTTTTTTGCAGCACTCATGAGGTATGGGATGTCTTTATTTTATCAAACCCTAGTCATGTTTGAATTCCTGATTGTTCCTTTATTATCCTTTCCATGCTATTATCGAGTAACATCTTTGTCGCAAATACATTTTGTTTATTAAGGGTTGATGGATGAGGCCTAGAGTGAATATTTAAAGGGAGAAGAGAAACGAAAGAGTGTTATGGCATTTAAAACAGTATTTCAATTTACACGTGCCCCTTTAGCAAAGCTCGAAGGCCCGGGCATGCCCCGAGTTCGTGATTCAAACATAGAGAGATAGACAGAGGTTGCCCCCTAGAGAGTCATGAATGATTTGATAATTTCCAAAAGAAAACCTTTCCACTTGCTTGAACGTCGGTGTTTTGCATTTGGAGTGAAACCTTTGTGAATTCTTGCTTTAGAAGGGAATACTCGAGCCACCTTTCGATTCCAACTCAGATAGACATTTCTGATTTTTATATATACCTACTTTTGCATAGGACGTATCCTATCGGGATTTTAATTTATTTATTTATTATTTTTTTTTCACCCTAATTTTTGCCTAAGACGCCCTTTACGGGTTTTCATCCTAATGGGTTTTTTGTATGCAATGTCTTTATTCTTCAATTGGGTTTTGTCTTGTAATTCCCTAACAAGCATGGATTCATCCATTCTTGACCATTCCTCTTATCCCGGCAATTGTTGTTTCCGCATGGGAAAGTCTCGATGTTTGAATAGTCAATTTGGGTGTGTGATGCCCCCAATTACTGATAAGTGTTCCCCGATTTGATGTGTCAGGTTCGCATTTGATTACAGTAATTTCCATTATCCGGCTAACACGCATAAATTAGATTTCCCTTTTTATTCTTATTTATTATTTACAAGGAAGGCGTGTTATCTATATGAAACGTAAAATAGGATGCAAAGACATATGAGAAATTCGACGGATATTATTCTCATTGATTTTTGTTTAGAGAACATTCTTTGCATACTATTACATGTGCCTTCCATTTCTAATGAATGTATGCTAATGTACTATCCTAGGAGATGCATAATATTTATTTTTTGCCTAAATTTTATCATTTTTTTTTACTAAGAGTTATGATGCATGATTTTTTTATATTTTTTTGTTTTTTGTTTTTTGTTTTTTTTTTTTTAGATAGACTACCCTATATGATGTTTTAGAGTTAGGGTATATAGAAAGGAGTTAAATTTTTATCATATTTCTTATTAATATCTATTTGTTTATAATTCTTCTCTATTTGAAATAAATAAACACAAACAAATGTAACACACATATGCTCAAACAAATATACACCCGCGAACAGTCACGTTTAAATCCTTGGTCTGTGGTCCCTGCAAGAAAAGTGCATTGTATAGGAAAGTTCTAATCTCACTAGTCTTAAGGCCCCCAAGGTGCCCCCATTATAGGGACCCAGTATCTTCATCGCCGTCACCTGGCAAACTCTAAGGTCTGTCACAGTATTTCGGGCTAGAGTAACCGGTTATCACCTTGAGTGTGATTTTCGACAAGGCTCGCAGGCTCCAAGGCCAAACTTGGGCCGGTCGTACGTCAACCACTCCCTATGTTTATTACCCTCATGCCCCCGGGTGTAGGGGAAACTGTTGTGTGCAAAGGTTTGTGTACAATTTTTATCTCAAAAAGTGCAGAATTTAAATAAGAAAATAGATATTAAAGCCAAACAAATAAAACAAACAAAGTAAAGGGGAAAAATATTTAAATTATTATTTTTATTTTATTAACTTCATCAATTAAATGGGCCTGACCCTCTTAAAACGACCCCAGTGGAGTCGCCATCTGTCGCAACCCGAAAATTTCCGATCTTGCGACCTATGGTTTAGACATCCTTTTAAAAGTCTCATTAATTAAGGAATGCCCGGACACCAGACTAATCCTTAATCAATGGTTTTGAAAATAGGTTCATGGAGTCGCCACCAATATTTTACTCAAAACATTGGAAAAAGAAAAGGTTTTTAAAGATCCAATAATGGCCTTGATAACCAGAATTGGGTTCGGGGGTCGGTTACGTGTAGGGAAGGTATTAAGCACCCCTACAACGCCCTCAATCGGTACCCTATGATGAAGTTAATATGATAAAAATTAATAAATTAAATATTGAATCCCCTTTATTAATATTTATTTACATATTTAAAATATAAATTAAACGATTAACCCTAAAATATCTACATTATGAAGTTTGTTATAACAAAAAAAAGAGATAAAGATGAATAATAAAAGAGAGAGAAAAAGATTGACTGAAATACCTCTTGAACGAGCTTTATTGAATCTTCAAATATGAAAAAGGTGCTTTGTGGCGACCTTTCACACTACAGTATGCCTCACAAATCTCAAGAAATACAATAGGAGGGAGAGAGAATATAGAGATGCGACACAAATCTCAAAAAATATAATAGAAGGGAGAGAGATAGAGAATTTTCGTGCTCAAAGGAGTCTTATTCGAAATTTCTCTGGCCGTCCGGTGAACTGTGCCCAAGACTTCAATTTATAGGGATCAGCAGTGGGCCAGAACGGTCTGTTCTGATTTCGGAACGGGCCGTTCTAGCCCAATTATTATGTGTAAATTTCGTACCCTGGAACGGCCCGTTCTGAAAACGAAACGGCCCGTTCCAGAGTAGAAAGTAACACAAATTTTCCTTTTCCAGAACGGCCCGTTCCAGATTTGCCTTGTTTGGAACGACCGTTCTGGTATTGGAACGGCCCGTTCCACCCAAAATATTTAGTTGATTTCAGTTACGTTGGAACGGCCCATTCTTATATTGGAACGGGCCGTTCCGGGGTTGAGAACGGCCCGTTCCGATTTTGGAACGGTCCGTTCTGAGTTTTGGAACGGCCCGTTTCGATTTTGGAATGGCCCGTTCCGGGCTACTGAAACCACCTTATTTGGCCTTTACGCCTTCTGATGTCTTGTCTTGTTGTTTGCCTACTTCGAAAGCCCCTTCCCTTCGTAATGGAGGTCCATTTCTTTGTTTGTGTGCCCCCAGGACGAAATTGGGTGTCTACACTCTTGCCCCTTCCTTTTTCCTTAATCTCTTTATCAATCTTATCCTAACTTTAAATAAGGCAGATTTGAGAAAAATGTGCTTGAAAGTGACAGTGCTTGTGTTACATCAAATAATTTTGATTGTCCCATTAATCAGACTTGTGAGGAAATAGAAAATTATTTAGAAACTTCCCCTGAGTTATTCAGATTAGTGGAACAAGAGATCAAAAAGATCCAACTGCACCAAGAGTTGACTCAAACAATTAATTTGGGTGATGAAGGGGAAAGAAAAAAAGTCAAGACTGACACACTCATGAAAGAAGCTGAACGTAATAAGTTGATAAAGCTTTTACATGATTACAAGGATATCTTTGCTTGGTCGTATCAGGATATGCCAGGACTTGATACTAGCATATTGGAACATAAGCTACCGTTGAAGCCAGAAGGTCTTCCTGTCAAACAAAAGTTGAGAAGAATGAAACCCGAATTGTATTTGAAGATTAGAGAAGAGGTCAAAAAGAAATTTTACGCAGGATTTCTAATTGTTGCCAAATATCCGCAATGGGTTGCTAATATAGTACCAGTTCCTAAGAAAGATGCGAAAGTTTGAATGTGTGTGCATTACCGAGATTTAAATAGAGCCAGCCCAAAGGATGATTTTCCACTACCTCATATTGAGGAGGACAGGGAGGAAACGACATTTATCACACCATGGGGCACCTTTTGCTACAAGGTCATGCCATTTGGGCTAAAAAATGTTGAGGCACAATGAATTGTTAAAGAAGTTCATGAAGGCTCTTTTGGCACTTGTACCAACGGGCATGCTGTGGCAAGAAAAATCTTAAGGGCTGGTTATTATTGGTTAACCATGGAGAATGATTGCTTTAAATACGTGAAGAAATGTCATAAATTTCAGACATATGCTGATAACATCAATGCTCTGCCAACTTCCTTTAATGTTTTGTCATCACCTTGGCCATTTTCGATGTGGGGAATGGATGTTATTGGGCCTATTGAGCCGAAAGCGTCAAATGGACATCGTTTCATTCTGGTTGCTATTGACTATTTTACCAAATGGGTTGAAGCCGCTTCATATGCCCATATGACTCGAAATGTGGTTGTAAAGTTCATCAAAAAGGAATTAATTTTTCATTACGGTGTGCCAAGAAAAATCATTACTAACAATGGAACCAACTTGAACAACAAGATGATGATAGAGTTATGTGTGACTTCAAAATTCAGCATCATAACTCTTCCCCATATCGCCCAAAGATGAACGGGGCAGTTGAAGTAGCAAACAAGAACATCAAGAAGATCATTCAGAAAATGGTGGTGACATACAAAGATTGGCATGAGATGCTTCCATTTGCTTTACATGGATATCGTACCTCTGTTCGAACCTCAACCGGGGCAACCCCATTTTCTTTAGTTTATGGAATGGAAGTAGTCCTTCCAATTGAGGTTGAAATTCCCTCTTTAAGAGTATTAGTGGAAGCCAAACTAGAAGAAGCGAAATGGGTCCAGGCCCGTTTGGACCAATTAAATCTCATTGAGGAGAAAAGGTTGAATGCAATTTGTCATGGCCAATTATACCAGAAAAGGCTAAAGAGGGCATTTGAAAAGAAAGTACACCCTAGGGAGTTTCAAGAAGGATACTTAGTGCTTAAGAAAATTCTACAAGTTCAGAAAGATCGTCTTGGTAAATGGGCACCAAATTATGAAGGACCTTATGTAGTTAAAAAGGTTTTCTGGGGGAAGCCTTAATCCTCACAAATATGGGTGGAAAAGATCTCCTACATCTTGTAAATTCTGATGCAGTAAAAAAATATTATGCCTAAAAATAAATAAATAAATAAATAAAAATGCTCGCTAGATTGAAAACCTGAAAAGGAGATCTGGGCAAAAGTTAGAGTGACCCGCTAGGTTGAAAACTCGAAAGAGTAATCTAGGCAAAAATTAGGGAACAAAAAAAACATACAAAAAAAACGCTCGCTAGATTGGAAACCAGAAAGGGCGATGCAGGCAAAAGTTAAAGCGACTTGCTAGGTTGAAAACTCGAAAGAGCAATCTAGGCAAAAAAAAAAAAGGCTCGCTAGATTGAAAACCTGAAAGGGCGATCTAGGCAAAATATAGAACAACTCGCTAGATTGAAACCTCGAAAAGGCAATCTAAGCAAAAATTATGGTCCCAAAAAAAATCTATCAAAATAAGAGAGAAGTATCGTTCCAATTTTTGAGGTATCAATTGGGGCAAGCCATGGCAGAGCCGAAAAACTGGGGCAAAAATACATTGAGTTATCCTCTCAAGTTTATTGGCGAGTAATCAAGGTTATTGAAGTGTAGTACTAGCATTGTTCATCTGGAAAGTGTCACTCACATAACAACTACCTCTCATTGCTACCGTTATATATATTTGTCATTCTTGTCATACAATGACTTCATTTGTAAACACATTTTTACTCTCTTGAATAAGATTATCCTACCCCTTGTTGTCAATTCTTTTTGCATTTTATGATAATATATTGAAAGGAAATGCATTTTACATCTAAAAAAGAAAATTCAAGGCATTACAAATTATTTTTATGAGTTTTAAAAGCCACAATATGCTTGATAATTTCTTGATAAATGTTACAAAGCGTAACCAACAAGATAACGTTGTTTCAACTCACATGTGCTTACAACAGCTTAAGGGTAACCCAAGGTGATGAGATTCCTCTTGGAAATCTCAAGATTGCTTCAAGCCTTCACGGAATTCCTTGGAAGAACGTCAAGGATGGAGACTCCACAAAGGCTTCAATGTGACCTAGGCTTGCATAAAGCTAAGTCCATAGAAGGAAGGAAGGTTCTAGCTCTACAAAGAGAAGCACTCAAGGAGGGTAGAGACTATGAACAAGGTGACTTCGGAGAGGAGAGTTTTTTTAAGAGAGAAAACTCATCAATATATTCCAAAGTAGTACAATACTCGGCCATAGGAAGATTTATAGGAGAAATTAGGTTAAGGGTTTAAGTTGGGTTTACCTAGAGTTAAGTAGAACCATGGTATGGTCTACTTAACTCTAGGCGCCAAAATTTGAATTCTAAAATTCAAATTTTGGTGCCAACCGGCCACCCACTCCATGTGCACTCATTTAGATGTGATTTAGTATCCATTTGAGTTGCATTTCGGTCACACCATGTGCATGTGTGCACATGGCCGAAATGCACCTTCAAATGACACACTAATGACATTCAAATGAAAGTGTTCATGTAACCTAAATTAACCCTAAATCTAAATGGCCATGAAATGAAAATCCTAAGCTACATGGCTGGAAATACAAGGCCCAAAAGAAATACAAGGCACCAAGGCCCAATCCTACACTAACCCTAATCTACTTGGACTTGAGTCAAAGCCCAACAAAACAAAGATATGGGCTTTCCTTGGGCTTGAGCCCACTCCTCATGTATCCTCCTTGCCATAGCCCTAGTAGTTGGGCCCTTGGCCCATGGGCTTCCTCCATCATCCCCTCCCTCTTGAAGATGATTTGTCCTCAAATCCAAAGCGTCCTCCTCTTGGGTAGCTAGTCCTGTAAAGAGAGATAGATCAAAAACATTAAAACTAGGACTAACATCATAATCAGAAGGGAGATCTAGGACATAGGCATTATTATTGATTTTCTTAAGGATTTGAAAGGGTCCATCTCCTCTAGGACTAAGTTTTGACTTTCTTTTGGAAGGAAACCTATCCTTCCTAAGGTGTAGCCAAACCCAGTCACCTTTCTTGAAGACAACTTCCTTCCTACCCTTATTATTATATTTTTGCTATTTTTCTGTTTGGGATTGAATATGATCTCGAACCCTCTCATGTAATTTCTTGACAAACTCAGCCCTAGATGTGCCTTCTTTATGAATAAAGGAAGCCACATCGGGTAGAGGTAATAAATCCAATGGAGTAAAAGGGTTGAAACCATAGACAATCTCAAAAGGAGACATGTTAGTGGTCTTGTGAACCACTCTATTATAGGCAAACTCCACATGAGGGAGATAGTCATCCCATGACTTTTTATTGCCTTTGAGGATTGCCCTCCACATAGTCCCTAGAGACCTATTCACTACCTCAGTTTGCCCATCAGTTTGGGGATGACATGTGGTAGAAAATAGAAGTTTAGTTCCTAGCCTTGCCCAAAGAGTTTTCCAAAAATGGCTAAGGAACTTAACATCTTTATCTGAGACTATAATTTTGGGTAACCCATGTAGTCTCACAATTTCTTGAAAGAATAATTTAGCAATGTTACTTGTATCATCCACCTTGTGGCATGGAATAAAGTGTGCCATTTTGCTAAAACGGTCCACAACCACAAATATGGAATCCTTTCCTTTTTGGGTCCTAGGCAATCCAAGGATAAAATCCATGGAAATGTTTACCCAAGGAGAAGAGGATATTGGCTAGGGGGTGTATAGTCCATGAGGTTTAGTGGTAGACTTTGCTTGTAAACAAGCAATGCAACTACTACAAAACCTTTGGACATCTCTTTTCAAATGAGGCCAAAAGAATTTCTCTCTCAAAAGTGAAAGAGTTTTCTCAATTCCAAAATGTCCCATGAGCCCACCTTCATGGCTCTCCTTGACCAAGAGTTTCCTAATAGATCCTTGGGATATACAAAGTTTGTTTTCTTTAAAAAGATACCCCTCAGAAATATAGTACCCTTGATAAGGTTTTTGAAAACATAAAGAATAAAAGTTAGCAAAAACAAGGTCTTTCTCATACAACTCCTTGATGTCATCAAACCCTAGTATTTGAGAACCTAGGATATTCAATAAAACATGTCTTCTTGACAAAGCATCAGCTACTACATTTGTATAGCCCTTTTTATATTTGATGACATAAGGAAATTGTTCAAGCTACTCAACCCATTTTGCATGCCGCTTATTTAACTTATGTTGACCCATCAAGTATTTAAGTGATTCATGATCACTATGTATAACAAATTCCTTGGTGACAAGGTAATGTTCCCAAGTTTGAAGGGCACGAACTAAAGCATATAACTCCTTGTCATAGGTAGGGTAGTTCAAGGCAGCCCCATGAAGTTTTTCACTGAAATAAGCTATGGGGTGACCACCTTGTAACAACACAGCTCCTATGCCAAGACCTGAAGCATCACATTCTAGCTCAAAGGTTTTGGAAAAATCAGGCAAAGCTAGATCAGGTGCTTAAGTAAGTTTATGCTTAAGTTCTTGAAAAGCTAAATTATGTTTTTCTTTCTATTCAAAGACCACATCCTTTTTCACCAACTCATTGAGAGGTGAAGCTAATGTAGAGAAGTTAGGAACAAATCTTCTATAAAAGCTTGCCAAACCATGGAAGCTCCTAACTTCACTAACATTAGTAGGAATAGGCCATTCTTGGATGGCTTTGATTTTCTCGGGGTCCACATGAACTCCCTTTTTGCTTACCACAAACCCTAGAAAAATAACATTATCCACACAAAAAGTGCACTTGTCTACATTGGCAAACAAGTGATTGTCTCTAAGAACAAGTAGAACTTGTCTTAGGTGATTCACATGATCACTTAGACTTTTGCTATATATTAAAATATCATCAAAATAAACAACTACAAACCTACCAATGCAATCCCTAAGGGTATGATTCATTAGCCTCATGAATGTGCTAGGTGCATTAGTAAGCCCAAAAGGCATTACTAACCATTCATATAATCCAAACTTAGTCTTAAAAGCAGTTTTCCACTCATCACCTTCCTTGATTCTAATTTGGTGATATCCACTTTTAAGATCTATTTTGGAGAATATGGATGACCCATGTAATTCATCAAGCATGTCATCAAGCCTAGGAATTGGGTGCCTATATTTTATGGTGATGTTGTTGATGGCTCTACAGACACAACACATCCTCCATTTTCCATCTTTTTTTGGCACCAAAATTACTGGTACAGCACAAGGGCTTAGACTCTTTTGAACCCAACCTTTCTCCAACAACTCTTGTACTTGCTTCTCTATCTCTTTTGTCTCTTGTGGGTTAGCCTTATAGGCTGGCCTATTTGGAAGACTAGCCCCAGGCACAAGATCTATTTGATGCTCTATTCCCCTAAAAGGTGGAAGTCCAATTGGGCCTTCACTAGGGAATACATCACCAAATTCTTTCAAAAGATTTTTCACCTCAAGAGGTAGAGAAGTTTCCAAAGAAGATGTGGCAGTGCAAGTTAGCGTTCCTCTACACATGAGGATATGAGAAGATGGTTCAAGAAAGAGAGAGGTTTTGTGTAAAGGTTTTGAGTCAAAAATCTCCTCTTGAACTATCTCTAGAGAGGGAACACTATTCTCTCTAGAATCCTCTTTTTCACTAATTTTTAGAACTTTTTTTTTTCAATTTTTTTTTCTTTTCTTTTTCTTGCTCAAGTTTGGTCTTCATTTGTACTTGATCTTCCATCACTTGGGAAGGTGATAGAGGATGAAGCACAAACTTCTTACCCTTATGAGTGAAAGTTATCTTATTAGTTAGGCCATCATGATGAGTTTGTTTATCAAATTGCCATGGCCTTCCTAATAGAATATGACAAGCTTCCATGGGAACTACATCACATTTCACTTTATCTTGATAGTTCCCAATAGAAAACTCTACTTCCACTTGTTGGTTGACCACCATATCCCCATCATCATTAAGCTAATGAAGTTGATAAGGTTTGGGGTGGGGTGTGGTAGTCAAGCCCAACTTTTCAACCATCCTAGTGCTACAACAATTGCACCAAGATCCACTATCCACTATGAGAGAACAAGCCTTGTTTGAAATGTTACATCTTGTATGAAAGATGTTCTCTCTTTGGGATTGTGTATCACTAGGTTGGTTGTTGAGGACCCTTCTCATCATAAGAAGTTCCCCATTGTAAGGATAAATGACCTCACATGACTCTTCCTCACTTGCTTCTTCTTCATCCTCACTTGAAGATGAAGAAGTAGTAGCTTCATCATGGCTACTATAAATGTCTTGGCCCCTTAGAATCATCACCTTTTTGTTAGGGCATTGAGAAGCAATGTGGCCTCTCCCAAGACATTTAAAGCACTTTATATCACTAGACTTAGTGCTAGTATGTGAGGTGTTTGTTTTTTTATCTTTTTCCTTTTCTTTACCCTTGTCTAGATTTTTGGAGGAGTCAAAGGATTTTTTCTTTTCAAAAATATTTTTCTTGCCCTCCCGCTTGTAGTCAACCTTAGAGTAAGAAGATGAGTATGAGCTTGTTTTAAAACCTTTTCTCAAATTTTGTTGTTCAACCTTGATACAAAAATGAACCAAATCATTCAAATCCCTATAAGGAAGAAGCTCAACCTTATCTCTTATCTCAAAAGTTAAACCACTCAAAAATCTAGCAATGGTAATGTTTTCTTCCTCCCTAATACCAGCCCTCATCAAATACAACTCCATTGTTTGCCTATACTCTTCCATAGTCATATTTTTTTGATGGAGTCTTTGGAGCTTGTTGATAAGCTCCCTAGTGTAATAAGAGGGAATATGCCTCCTTCTCAAGGCACTCCTTAACTCATTCCAATATTGAATTGGAGGATCATTATGGAGACGCCTATCCCTAACAAGGGAAGTCCACCAATACATGGCATGACCTTGGAAGCTCAAAGTGGCTAGGGGTACTTTTCTTTCTTCACTCACTTGATGGCAACTGAAGATTTGTTCCACCTTCATCTCCCAATCAAGGTACCCCTCCACATCATCTTTTCCATGAAAATAAGGGAGATTTACCCTAGATTCCCTTGGCTTAGGGGTCATATGGACTCTTCTAGGAGGTTGTTGATAATGATCTCCTACTGCTAGGCTATCATCAGGCATTGATTCTCCTAGGGTGGAACTATTGGCGTATGAACTATGTCTACTATGGTGTTTCTTTTTTTATTTTTCCTTTAATAGACGAATTTCCTCCTCCATAAGAGCAATTTGAGCTTCTCTTTCAAATTTTTCTCTAATTCTTTGTTGTGATTCTTGCTCTTTCCATAGCTTTAGTGATCTTAATTCACGTGATAACTTGGCAAGATCATTGTTATCACTTGAATTACTATCACTATGAGGAGTAGAAAATTCTTCCATTATAAGGGAAAGATTTCTTTTGATGAAAGAAGTTTGAAAAGCAATTTTTATGCAAGGTTAAGACTAAATACTTGGAGGATTAAGTATACAAATTGAACTTTGGAGGGAGGTGAGCTACTAAGATCCACTTAAAAACCAAGCCTCTTCAAGTAAAAATTACTAATCCCCTTTGAAGTTAATCTCTACCAAATTCTTTTCAATGAAAATTATTTTTGATGATGGATGATCTATGATATGCTAGTCGTATGAAAGCAAATAAAACAAGTATTAAGCAAGAAAGAAGCTATCTAAACGTGTCCTAGGGTGAGAGCTTGAGAGATACCAAAGATCAATCAAGGACCACTCTCACCAAGTACTAACGAAAATTGAAAACCTAAGGAGAGATGGTTGTGTACCAAAGACACTTCCAAGACACTCCTTTAAATGGCCAATTACAAGGTAATTACAAAACTAAACAGCAAATAAACGAGTGGCTTAAAAGAAAATAGAAAAAACAGCCACCAAGAATTAGTGAAGGATTAGTGACCAAATTTGCAACAAAATTTTCAAATTAGTAAGGAAAAATTGGTCTCTAAATCCGTCACTAATGCTTATATATATATATATATATATATATATATATATATATATATATATTAAATTCAATTACAAATTCAAATTGAATCTCTAAAAGTCCTCCACGGATTGCAAGTCCAGCAACCACCAAAAATGTCCAGCTCCAAGTGTTTAGTGTTTATGTTTTGAGAATCCCAAATCCGAATGTCACCAATGTTCTTTTCTCCTCCTTTTCTTAGGCCTCTTTTGATGACCCTTGTAGAACTAGCTTCTATGAAGATAAACTAGGTCAAACCATAGGTCACACTTGAGTCCAACAATGATAGTGAACAACAAAGACACTTGGAAAATAGGAGAGACAAGAATAGAATAGAAGATGACAATTTAGATGACACAAAACAAGTATTGGCTAGAACAAGAAAGAAATGACCTAAGATAAGTTCTAGAATGGATTCACAAAACCAAAGCACTCAAAAATATGTAAGCTGAAAATATTAACAAATGTCAATGACAAACCGAGAAGAAATTTTGTGAACTTAAATTCCTTAATGGCTTTTGCTTTTGAAATTTTAGCTTAGCACCTTTTTTTTTTTAATCACTTTGTTTTTTTTTTTGGAATTTTCTTTTGATCTTTCTCTATAAATTTTTTTTTTAAAACTTAGGAGTTGCCTTTTTCTTGCAAAGATTATGTAGCAAATAGGTCTCGGTCACACTTAGGAACACTAAAATCCGGATTCAAAATGAAATGCCAAATGACAAGCAAATTAGGTTAAAATTCAATGAACATGTAACATGCTTTTTATGCTTGCTAATTTGAATGGCACATGCACGGAATTTAGGCTCCAAATTCAAATTCAAAATTGAGACACAAACACAATTTTCAGCACTCCTTTAAGCAAACAAGATCAAACACTCACGGATTAGACAAAAAAAAATTTAAGACATTTTCTAGCATAGGAAACCTAATAATTTTCTAAGAAAACTACTAATGGTCTAATAGTAGTTCATGAACTCAAATTAAAAACAAAATTATGAGCTTATACCAATGACTATGGATCTCGGCCAAATCCAGAAAAAAAATGATTTCAAGATTCAATTCAAAAAAAATTCAAAATAGATCAACAAGCATAGCTAGGAAGGATGAACATAAAAGAACTACACAAACTTACTAGACATGGATTCAAAAATAAAACAAAATGACTCAAGCATGTAATGACCGAATAAAATTTCAAATATGACTCAAAGAAAGCAAAACGTTCATAGGCAGAAAATTTCCTAATAGGCAATAGAATGGAGCATGATTCATGGAAGCATATAATAATGAAGCATAAATGAATCATTCAAGCAATCAAGAAACTAGATCCATCAAATTTTAAGGCAAAAAATAGATCTAGGAAGGATGAAACTCTAACATGACAAGAACTCAAAATTAGTAAAAAGAACACAAGATGAACACAAAACAATTTGAACCACGGATCCACACTTCAAAAGACAAGAACAAGGACTTATCTCTTGAAGAATCGGATGCTCTGATATCACTTGATGAGATTCCTCTTGGAAATCTCAAGATTGCTTCAAGCCTTCACGGAATTCCTTGGAAGAACGTCAAGGATGGAGACTCCACAAAGGCTTCAATGTGACCTAGGCTTGCATAAAGCTAAGTCCATAGAAGGAAGGAAGGTTCTAGCTCTACAAAGAGAAGCACTCAAGGAGGGTAGAGACTATGAACAAGGTGACTTCGGAGAGGAGAGTTTTTTTAAGAGATAAAACTCATCAATATATTCCAAAGTAGTACAATACTCGGCCATAGGAAGATTTATAGGAGAAATTAGGTTAAGGGTTTAAGTTGGGTTTACCTAGAGTTAAGTAGAACCATGGTATGGTCTACTTAACTCTAGGCGCCAAAATTTGAATTCTAAAATTCAAATTTTGGTGCCAATCGGCCACCCACTCCATGTGCACTCATTTGGATGTGATTTAGTATCCATTTGAGTTGCATTTCGGTCACACCATGTGCATGTGTGCACATGGCCGAAATGCACCTTCAAATGACACACTAATGACATTCAAATGAAAGTGTTCATGTAACCTAAATTAACCCTAAATCTAAATGGCCATGAAATGAAAATCCTAAGCTACATGGCCAGAAATACAAGGCCCAAAAGAAATACAAGGCACCAAGGCCCAATCCTACACTAACCCTAATCTACTTGGACTTGAGTCAAAGCCCAACAAAACAAAGATATGGGCTTTCCTTGGGCTTGAGCCCACTCCTCATGTATCCTCCTTGTCATAGCCCTAGTAGTTGGGCCATTGGTCCATGGGCTTCCTCCATCACAAGGTAATAACCAACTGTCATTCAAGTCAAAAGTGTTCAAAGGTCTCACTCATCCATGATCCTTGGCTGTGTGTCACGATGAGGAATTTATGACCTTAAAAAAAAGCAAAAGCAAAAAGGAAAGGAAAAGAAACAAAAGTTTAAGTCTTGAAAGTTGTGTCTCATAACATTTTACATCATATCACCATTACATCACATTGCATTTGCATCTCTTGCTTCCTAAAACTTATGACGTAGAGTTTTTAGGCTAAGCACTTGCTTCACATATGACTTTCTATTTAAGTCCAGTACTTACCTGGCACAAGTTACATTTTTCTTTTGTATAAGCCCAGTATCTACTTGGCGCGACCCATCGACCAATTCAGCACAAGTATTCGGTCGATCCAATATCAGCATTAGATCAATCTTGCACCAGTATTCAGTCGATCTAGCACAAACTTTCAATCAATCCAGCACCGGCATTTGATTGAACTAGCACCATCATCCAGTCGTTGTAGCAACATCTAGTTGATCTAGCATCAACATTTGGTCAAACCGACATCAACATTCAATTGAACGAGTATTAGCATTCAGTCCATCAAGCACAAGCATTTGGTCGATCCAGCACAAGCATTCGACCACTCCAGCATAAGCAGTCATTCCATCAAGTACAAGCCTTTGGTCGATCCAGCACAAGCATTCGACCACTCCAGCACAAGCATTCATTCGATCAAGCACAAGCATTCGGTCGATCCAGCACAAGCATTCGACCACTCCATCAAGCACAAGCATTCGGTCGATCAAGCACAAGCATTCAACCACTCCAGCATAAGCATTCACTCCATCAAGCACAAGAATTCGGTCGATCCAGCACAAGCATTTGACCACTCTAGCATAAGCATTCAACCGATCAAGCACAAGCATTTAGTCGATCCAGCACAAGCATTTGACCACTCAGCACAAGCATTCATTCGATCAAGCACAAACATTCAGTTGATCCAGCACAAGCATTCGACCATCCAGCACAAGCATTCAGCATTAGCATTCAGTTGATCCAACACAAGCATTCGACCACTCCAGCACAAGCATTCAACATTAGCATTCGATCGATCCAGCACAAGCATTCGACCACTCTAGTACAAGCATTCAGCATTCGCATTCGATCGATCTAGCACAAGCATTCGACCACTCCAACACAAGCATTCAACATTAGCATTCATTCGATCTAGCACAAGCATTCGACCACTCTAGTACAAGCATTCAGCATTAGCATTCGGTCGATCCAGCACAAGAATTCAACATTAGTATTCAGTCGATCCAACACAAGCATTCAACCACTCTAGTACAAGCATTCAACCACTCTAGTACAAGCATTCAACATTAGCATTCGATCGATCCAGCGCAAGCATTCAGCCACTTCAGCACAAGCATTCAGCATTAGTATTCGGTCGATCCAGCACAAGCATTCGATCACTCCAGTACAAGCATTCAACATTAGCATTTGGTCGATCCAGCTCAAGCATTTGACCACTCCAGTACAAGCATTCAACATTAGCATTCAGTTGATCCAGCACTAGCACTTGACGATCCCAACACAACATTCTAGCATTTAACTGTTCAAGCAAAAGCATTGAATCTTTCTAGTACCAACATCAACAATAGGAGTTATGTCTTGGGTAGCTGGATAAAATTAATTCACATCTTTATTCATTTCTCATCACAAATGATCTAAATTACCTTATTTAGATTATTTAATAAGAAATAAATAAAGAGGGGCAACTGTGAATAACCAATTTTATCCGGACCCACAAAACCAATGAAATGGACGTCTACTATGAAGAGAAGGAGCTCTCAAAGTATGGAGGCAACACCATATGACAACAAGGAAGCTTGAAGCCCAAACAAGTGGTTTTAGGAGCCCAAAAGGGGCTGTTCCAAAATCGAAACGGGTCGTTCTAGGTTACTAAAAAGACCTAAAACCCTAATTGATAACAGGTTGTTCTACCTTTAGAACAGGTTGTTCCAAGTTCAAATTTAGCTCATAACTGAATGATCCAGAACGGGCCATTCCAAATCCGGAACGGGCCGTTCTGGTCAGGTCTGACATCTATAAATAGAAGACTCAAGCACTGCTCTTGGTGACGAAAAAAGGGGCAAAAAAAATTTGGTCTAAGTTTCCTTATAGCTCGAAAATCCTCTTTTTTTTCTCTCTCTTTGTATTTCTTGAGATCTATGAGGTATTTGTGTAGTGTGAAAGGTAGCCAAAAAGCACCTAATAGATCCTCATATCTGAAGATTCAACACGATAACAAGTTCAACAATTTATTCGCCTCACCTTTGGTATCATATTCTCTTCTTAACCTTTTTTTTTCTTTTTTTTTTCTTTTTTGAAAATAATTGTATGTACATAGTGAATGTGATTTGTTGTCTTCAAGATTATTGTTTAGAAAGTGTCAATATACAACAAATAACAACGTCAATTGAATAACATTTTTATCTTTGACGTTATTTGATTTTGAGGGTTTAATGATTAGCTATTTGCTAACTTAAATTCATTCTTATACAAGTTCCACTTTTTTTTAAAATAGAAATATATAAAAGAGGTTTATTCTTATATATATATATATATATATATATATATATATATTTAGGGTAAATTAAATATTTATAAATTTATATAATTTTGCACAATTAATTAAAGGTACTGTATTTTTACGGGCGTCATAGGTTGTTAATACCTTCCCTACACGTAATTGACTTCCGAACCCAATTTTGATTTTAAAAGGTTATTTTTAAAGGATTTCCCAATGTTTTTCCCTTAAAATAAATATTGGTGGCGGCTCCTTTGAAAAGAAAAATGTTTGCGTCATCCCGTCGTGATTTCGGTTACGACAGTAATTGTATAATTTTTTTTAATTATGATGATTCAAGATTAAAGATTTTCATATTAGTCTCTACATTAGTTATGGCTAAAGTAGTGACTTATTTTGTACATTCTTCAGATGGTAGCATTATTCGTATTTCAAAAAAAATTTTATTGAACCAAATGTCTTTTATGTGTATAGGTACTACCTAATATATAAATAAATAATCCATACCAAAGGTTTATATCTTTTTAAAATTATTTTAGTTATCACCATATGTATCTCATAATGATTCTTCAATTATTGTTAGGTGAATCGTATTATTGGATCCATTGCATTTCTTTTTGCAATCATTACTAAAATTTTAGCCTTGTTAGACAACTTAAGAAAAATCAAAGAACCCAATTGCAAGTTGAGTTTGGACAAAATTTGACCAACTGTATTTTAACAAGTTGTACCTTCAATTAGTTCCCAATGATTTTATGTGTTACACATTGCAATCAATGAAGAACAAAGAATTTAGAAGATGTTCTGAGTATACATTTGTAAATTTTTTTTTTATAAAAGCTCAAAATAAACTTGAGTACATTAATATTTATTGAAGAAATATAGTAACCTATATGTTAAATAAAAATAACATCTAACTACATTTTTTTTATTGTGAGATGATTTAGGTTACCAAACCTAAGTTCAAGTAAAGAGGTAGTTACTCCTCAATCTACAAACAAGCTATTACGATAGTTGAATATACGGTTCCTTTTAGAATGTTTATCGCATGAAAGAGGAAATCACATTCACAATCAAAAAGTCTTCTATTATGCTTCCAACATTCAACTAGAGAAGAATTACAGAGTTATTCTTATCCATTACTAAGTCGCGAATAATCAATTGGTGTATCTATCTGATTTGTTTTTTTTTTTTATTTTGTAATATTATATTTATAACAAATATTAAATTTATTATGTTAACAGAACTTACCTATTAATTTTGTTGAACATATGAGAAGACACAAGTTATTTATTTTAAAAAATATATTGCAAAGTTTTAAAAGGAATAATGACAAAAAAATTATAATGATTGAAAAGATATTTAAAATTATATTATTTATTTTCAACCTATTTAATAAATGTATAATATTTTAATTTATATATATATATATATATATGTATATATATATATATAAATAAAATTAAATATTAATAGATTTATTGCCCGTGCATTGCACGGGCCTAGCCACTAGTTTTTCTCAACTCCGACAAGTTAGATTCTCATATTTTTGTCGAAACAATTTTATAAAATATATTGGTAAAAAAACATGAACTTAATGACCATATATTACCCACGTAAAATAATTTTTTGCACTAATAATTTTAAAAATATATTTGACGACTAGGTTTTCAAATGAACATGAGACTAGATTTTCAAATGAACATGAAACAAGCTATATATTTAAGTGAATTTATTACATTGTAATCTGTAATTGAATAATCGTATAAAATTATTTTATATTATTGGTACATAGTTTTTTTTTCTTTCTCAATAATTCATAAGAAGCAAAATTTCTTAAATATGTTATTCTTTTAAAATAATAGACCAAACATTAAAATGTATCTTTCACCACTGCACTCACTGATCACTGTATGTTCTTACATATATAATTATGCAAACGAGGTTTAATGTGCCAGTTGCCACTCATGCATGTGCTGGAGTGATAACAAGTCTATACAAAACACAGATACCCCTCCATAACTTTTTTTTCCCAGATAATTTCGCTTGCATTCATGGCTTCTTACACGAAAACTATCAAATATCACTTGCTAAATTTGCAAAGCCCGACAAAACGAACTTTTATCCTGGATTTTGTGAGTGGCTTTGACAATAAAAACCACCAAAAGAATATCAGAAACAAGAGATGAGGAATACAAAGACGACGGAGACTACAATTCTCCCCTGATTGATACAATGATAGCATAGTCTGAAGCTACGACCTCTTACGGACTACCCAAATCCTTCCCTACTAACACGCCCTAAATTCCTAATTTCCAATTAACTCTTGCACAGACCCAGATGATGTCATGATCTCTAGTTTCAGACACAAATGTACGTACATACAGAACGGTTGTAAAAGATTACTCATCTAAATTCTGCTCCTTCTTGCATGTTTCTCCTGTCCATATTGCTGTCAAACATGGTGATTTTTGAATTCCACAGCAAACCATTATCTTCGATTTTTATGTACCCTACAATAGTTCATAATACAGCGTCAGTATTACACAAAATTTAAGAGTATGCCGAAATTAACTGTAAGTGCAAGTAAGCCCTGACAAGAGGTGAATTAATGATTAAGAAGAAGGCAATAACTAAACATTTACATGCATCAACTATCTAATCTTAGAATCTTGCACATCCACAATTTTCAATTGAAACCATAGTTTGACTGTCACTGTCAGTCTATCTCTGACAACATTTTAATTGATGATTAAGAACAGTCAAGATGAAAATCATCATCTTACCATTTTATATACATCTAGCAATTGTGACCTGAGCCAGAATGCATTATCTATCTACTCTTAAAATGTTGTTACATATATGACCCCTTGTTACTGACTCCAGTTGCGGATCCGTTTTCCATTTGCCATCAACAACAAATTTTATCTACAATAAACAAATACAGTTGTTAAATCATCTTGAAGTATTTATGCTTTTACAAGTCAAAAAAGGTAACAGAAACAAATAGGTAATAAACAATCCAAACTATTCAACTTACCAGACAAAAAAAAAAAGAATAAAGCCCATAATTAAAAGAATAAAAAAATAGGAAAGAGAACTAGAAAACTGGAAAATTACTACGATTCTAATCATTAGTATTGTTGAAGATGCACACACCTCATATACGCCAGGATAAAGCCACAGCATTGTTGACCAAAATTTGGAATTCCTGGATATTATTACATTGAACAGCATATATCAATATTATTATCAAGAAAGGTTTAAATTTTCAAATACTAACATGATATTTTTATGTTGTTATTTTATCAAGGTATGCAAAGAGTTTTTCATTCGGTATCCAATATGACATTGTCTGATTCCAATAATTGAAATTATACTAATTTCAGCCTTAACACTAATTTCTATCTAAACAAACAATCCTCAATAGTCAATACATTTCCTCTTATATGATCAACAAACAATAAGTAATCAGCAAGAACAGAATGATTACATATAAATACGTAATCAGTTAAGAATAACTAGTTGAACATGTTCAATTTAGAACCTTGATCCACCAAGGTCTATAGCACTAGTTGATGGTTGAGGATCCATTTTTATTCGGTGATGCCAACCATTGAAGCTACCAGCCACCTCCACAACATCAGCATCACCACAGAACTCAATCTGAACCTGGATATAAGGGCACACAGAACTATCAGCATGTAAGCAGAATTTTATTTTTCATCTTTACAGATAGAAAGTTATGATGTCACCCGTTGATTACCAAATACACCATATACAAGATCAAATAGAACCAACATCTCTTCCATGTGAAAAAACACACACCTGTCACCGTGCAATCATTGAAGCTAATAACCAAATAACTGGATCAACATTTGAATTCAACTATAAATTTTCATAATATCATTTATGAAGTTTCTGGTCAATTGTTAATCAGTCCAACGATATTTTAACATCCCATGGCAGACACACATACTCAGCTAAACCTCAGAGTCCTACTGGCTTCAAAAATGTTGTCTTCTAGTGCATCCATTGTGTATGTTGTATAGTGCAAGGAATGTGTATACAGTTTCATGTACTTATTTTTCTCCTAAAAGTGCTTATGGAGAAATTTATCAAAACAAACCTATAGTATTCTCAGGGACAACTTGGACAATTTTTTGTACAAGGGGTGTGTCAAAACTAAGAGGGCCACTACAGCTCCTCTTGAACATTGAATTAAAGATAGTGTTTGAAGTGTTTCTTTCAGATGAAACCTGATTTGGTACCAACTTTGGTCTTAAGAAAGACTTGATTTACAATCATAAGTTTAGGAAATGTCATACTCCAATGTATGGATAATTTTAAACAATTACTCTTCAAATTCATAAACAAATTCCTATCTGAAACTGCTCAAAATTTTAACAAAAGATAACCACTAGATCAAAATGCAAGATGCTTTGAATAAACTACTGGATTAAAAGACCACAAGAACACATATGCAATACCTCTTTGAGTCCTGAAAGACTTTCTTCAGCAACGTGTAACTCTACATCTTTTTCAGATATAAGTTTTCTGGCTTTGCTGATTTCTTCCTCTGCCTTGGTTTGCAAGACAGACAGAGCAAGCTGAAAGCAATAATAAAATGTGACTAAGTGATAGACTATGGCCAAGGCCAAGGAATCCAAGAGGTGATATCTTAAAAGAACCAAGAGGAATGGGATGATCTTAAAGACCTTTTTCATATATTTTGTACATAGTTCCTTTGTATAGGTCTAATTTTGCCTTTGTATTTGTGAGGCACTTTACTTGCTTTTAATTAGTGATTGTATATTGATTTTAGGGTGGGTTACTTGGAGAGTTTAACTCCATTTAACCTCCTTTGTTGATACATTCATTTTATATTTTTTCAGTAGGGAAAAAGGGGTGGCATTTAGCAATGCTTGAGGGTGTGACTAATAAATGGGCCAGAACTGGGCCTAGGCAAAATTTTGCATATTAGACTCATTTTGCTCCTAATTTTTCATAGATTTGATTTAGCTAGGTCTCATCATTATATGATGAACCTAACTAAACCAAATCAAAGATTTTCAAAATAATTCATGGAGCATTTTGGAGCCTAATCCGCCTAGCTCTTTCCTTAGTTTCTTGGCCAAAATTTGCTTGTTCCTTCTTCAAGCTTTGAAGCTTCTCCTCCAAGTTTCTAAACCTTGGTAGGGTGGGCTGACCTTACCATGGTTCTTAAGTGAACCATGGTCAAGGTTAGCTTCTCCTACAAGTTTTAGAAACCATGGATGGTTAGCTACACCTTACCATGGTTCCTAGTGAACCATGGTTAAGGTTAGCTTCTCCTAGAAGCTACCTCTCCCTATATAATTGTAAATCTGACCTAAACCTTCACTTTTGGACATTAATGAGACTTAGAATTCAGAAATTCTCTCTCATTTTCAAGAGTCAAATTCGTGAGAAAAACTTCTCCTAGTTTTCTCTCAAAGTTCCTTCTCCTAGAAGCTTGGTTCCTCAAGCTTCTCCACTTCTTCAAGAGGTAACCGAACCTCTCTTAGGTGCTTCTCCACCATTGGAGAATCCTCCAAGGTGATTCCGCCACCTTCAAGGAGTTCAACCTCATGGAGCATTTCGGCCCTTGCATGGAAATCTTGGAAGAATATCAATCCTCTCCAAGTGCTTCCATCACTTAGGGAGTTGTATGGATTACGAAATAACTCTCAATCTCTCATACATTGAAGAGAGGGATGAGAGAAGGGCTAAACAGCTGCTTCTAGTATGACTGTATGAGTATGCTATGATTTTGCCAACACTTCCAAACTAACAAAGATAATCATGACATATTTGGGAGTTGGGACACAAATTCAGATTAAACTACACTTAACTTGAACCCATTAAAAAAATAAA
This sequence comes from Cajanus cajan, assembly GCF_000230855.2. Taxonomy (NCBI): domain Eukaryota; kingdom Viridiplantae; phylum Streptophyta; class Magnoliopsida; order Fabales; family Fabaceae; genus Cajanus; species Cajanus cajan. The sequence continues at coordinate 34,521,456 of NC_138523.1, read as the reverse complement.
GTAGTTCAATGTGATAGTATGTACTGTGTAGCTTTAAACAAATTCAAAATAACCATGTGCAATTTCACATAATTGAGTGTCAAAACCAGAGAGTTTGCGATCTTTTAGAAGATCAAGCAGCTTCCTGTTCTTTTACAAGTTTTAATTACAATAACCTTTTTTACACATGGTGCGATTATGGATGATCATCCCTGAAAATGACATGCAGTTATGACATAAATTTCAGGATATTCAAATGCTTTCATAACAGTAGAGAACCTTTACAAAGCACACATGTTCCTATCATTGTATCATATTTACTCTTAGGCCCATCATAATGAATTTAGAATCTTTCTTTACCTAGTGAACTAAAGGTGTCAAAGCCCCAGAGAAATGTTATTTTGATGCTAACTAACGATTAACATAGTTGATGCCAGAAAATATATATAATTGAGAATGGATTGGGTAAAACTAAACCATAAAAGCTAGTTCAACAAAGGACGATTTTTGAAATAAGACATACTTTGACCCCCAGCCAATGTGGGATCTAAGCAATAAACACACATCTTGTGGTCCCAGATTCCAGACATTGCTCATTTACCTTTTCCTTCTCAATTTGTTCCTTCAGCTGAGACAGTTCCAACTCCTTCTGATACTATGCACCCAATAACATTTGCAAAGGGAAGAGGAAAAAGAATAATAACAGGTTAAATTCATAACAATTATAAACAAAAATTAATTAGCTAGCTTTAGCAACTTCTAAACCACAAAAGTAACTTTAAATAATTACTACCAGCATGAACTTGAGACGATTTATCTCATTTTCATTTTGCACTTTTGGAGCCTGCATAATGAGAGCAAGTAAAATGCAAATAATTAGGGTCACAAGAAGTTGTCAATGGAGATATAATTTCTAGATATTTATGCACAGCATGACCTCAGTATCCACATCCTTGTCGAGATGAGTAGTTACATCTTCATGTGGCAAGTGATCATCCCTACATATGATTTGAATGCAGAAAAAGAAGGGGGGTTCAGTTCAAACGAAAACATCAATGAACATCCCACAGTCCCAGTTGATTACTATCATCCATATAATACAAAATACTGACCAAAGACGCTGATTCAAATCCAATGCTCCAGATGGAACAACTTGCGTGGATGTCCCATGAGCCATAACATTATTATCTTCAGGAGAATAGGTACCTAGTGGCATATATAAAGCAGGTTATGATTCAATATATTCTTTGCTTTCCAGAGAATCATCCCCATTCAAAAGGCCAGAGACATGATCTAAGAATCAAACAATTAGGGTTATGCATTGTTGAAAAGGAACAAAAAGAAAGTATCCATATAGTTTGTACTGAACAGAGAAACTATTCTGACTTCATTTGTTCAGTACAAGGGCTTTGACTAAAGTATAGGCACTTGTCGCCAAAGTTTTTTTTTTTATAAAATGTTTGAAGCCAAAGCAACGTAGCCCAACATTTTAGTGTGAAAGCTCGAGTTGAGGCAAGACAGATCATCTATTTTCTCGGTCATTCTCTTCTCTTTACTGAATATGCTGACTCAAATCAGAAGCTACTGTTGTCAAAGGCATAGTTGTAGCCATTCATGATGTTAGTTAGAGTATATGAAATATGAGTATATCTTCTCATATCTTAGAATGTCTTCAGTTATTTTATTGGCAAGGTTTTCCTATTTCTTCATTATCTCTAAGGATGGATAACCATATTTCCTTATCTTAAGATGATTTTGTTTCCCAGATTAATTAGGATTATGATTAGCAAAAATACAAGTTAGTGTTCTATGTTTTGTGAGTATATTAAATGAATCAATACATTGTAATAAGTCTTAGTTAATATCAATGCAGTGTTTCATTTTTTTTCATCTCTCTTCTTACCCTATATTTTAAACCCCGTAACTTCAACACCAATACATCACTATACATAACAATTACCTTCCACTGGATCCAAATCTCCATTCTGAATAAAATTTGCAACCTTTTCCTTCAAAGACAAGTTGGCCAAAGTGTCAAAACTCGTAGAACTGATGTCAGCAGAATGAACAACTGAATCAAGTCCGTTGTCACCAGATGAGTTTTCCCTAGCGGTAACTTCAGAGGTTGCGGCAACATCTTCAGCAATATCATCGTTGCCATTATCTAGACCTTCTAATGCGTCCAAGTCCTTTTGCTCAATTAATGGTTCCAAATGACTAAACTCTTCGTCTTCAGCATCAATATCAGAATCATTAAACGAAGTGCTGGAATGGTTGTCCGTCAATGACAAGGTTAACTCTCCAACTGTTTTGCCCACTACGCTATCCTCACACTCAGAATTTCCAGAAGCCACCGTCTCAAAAGGTGATTCACCAGAAATTTCTGTAGGCATGATGGAACTTTGGCTACCGAAGTTGGGATAAAGACCTTCCCCTGAACCATCATAATCATCATCCTCAATAGTAACTTCATCTGGGTAGAAATTCCCCTCCGTCACATCGTTGACCACCTCAGAATGATCTTTGACTTCACTCAGACCATCTTGAACAGACGAATTAACCAAGGCTTCTTCACCGACGAAAGCACCTTCATCAAAACTTGAACCAGAGTCATCATAGAAACTACCAGAACTAAATTCAGTTGAAGCTTCAAAGTCATTGACCAAAAAGTCCACCTTCTCATTCTGACCTTTAAATTGCATTATAATAGATCATCAGTCATTACCACGAGTAAGTAACACAAAATAAGAGTCCATTCACAAAAAGGAAATCTTATCGACCTGTTAACGGATCTTCAAAACCATTTGCACCATCTAAACTCGTTTCAGCGCTTAAACCATCATCAAAGTCAACATGCAACGTGTTTCTCGTGAGAAGCTCCTGAATCTGTTTGTGCCCTCTCCTTCGGACAATGTTAGCAAGGTCATTCCTATAACCAGAGAAGACGAGTCAAATTTCACAGCATTTCAGCTAAATTAAACATCCTAACATCAAATTTGTTTTAACACGGGGGAATTTAATTGAAGGAAACAAAACTGAGGAATGAATTAAATGCAAGAGGAAGCGGAAGAACCATCCATGGAGAAGAAGCTCCTTGGTGGAGGGAATGTGGTCCTCCGGGAGGCCAACGGAAGCGAGAAATTCGCGGATGTCGTTGCAGATCTCGGCGTCGCTTTTGAGTCTTCGAGTTCTCCTGAATCGCGAAGTGAACGAATTAGGAAAAGGAGAAATTCAATCAACGATAGAGTGTGTGTGTGTGTGTGGGAGAGAGAGAGAGAGAGAGAGGGAAAACCTTGTTGTGGTTCTTGCGGTGATGGATTGAGAAGCACGTGCGCGGAGAGAGATGGAGGTTGAGGGTTGAATAAGGTGCGTTGGAGAGAGCATGCAGTGGCGACACGGAAGAGTGGTGCAGCTCGGGAAGTAACAAACCCACACGCTGCCCATTTACACTTCCACTCTCTGCCTCAAGCTCACATCAACCAGGATGATACATCATACATTCATACTCCTTTCTTTTTTTAATTCTTTTAACTCCTCCAGTTATTTATTTACCATCTTCATCATTTCATGGTGGAAACTTGAACGGTGATTGATTGCGTGGTTCAATCTGGAGCGTTGTTGCTGGTGCCGATCATTGCTCATTGCTCAATGTTACGTGGCGACTGCTCCCAGGGTAATTGCCTAACCCAATTTTATTTTTTTTAATATATTTATTTGAATTTCGAACTGGACCAGATGTGTTGTTAAAATTGTTGGCCACGTGATTTTAAATTTCCAATTTAAGATATTTTTACAAATTATTGTGCAAAGTTTGTGTGTATGCTTTGTTTGTTTCCGTACAAATATGAAAAATAATGAAAATCGGGCTTGTACTTATTATTCCAAATCGTCTGGCAGAAAAGGAAAAAGAAGGCACGTATTTGTATGTGGGTCTTCTCAAAATTTCTTCAAAGTTCAAACCCCTTAAGTCTTCAAAATCCTTCCCGTTGTCTCAATGTTCTTCAAAATTTCTTCAGACCCTTTCAACCCACTTTCTTCTTGCTTCTTTGAAATAATTGTGAATGCCTTATGAAACTGAGGGAAATTTGTCCTTTGTTGTTCTATCGTGAGGGACTAAGAGATAGGATTAACATTTTTTTTTAGCATTGACCGAGTAATGGATGCGGTTGAATTTAGTGAGGGTATGTGTGGAACCGAGAAGGAGAAATTTGTAAGGTTTTAAATTAATTGTTTCACCGTGAAGGAGGAGAATGTCTTCTGCCAAATTTTGGAATGTTAAATTCTTACAGGGTAGTGGGCACATTGAGGATTTGAGGGTATTTGTTCAAAAAAAAAAAGTGTTTTTAAAAAAATAAATAAAAGGAAGGTGTAAATATCAATTCCCCCATACTACATCAAAAGTGATGGGCTAAGTATTTGGAAGTTAAAGCCTATATATATATATATATATATATATTGTTCTTACCGTGATATATATATATATATATATATATTGTTCTTACCGTGATAGACTATGGCCAAGGCCAAGGAATCCAAGAGGTGATATCATAAAAGAACCAAGAGGAATGGGATGATCTTCAAGACTTTTTCATATGTTTTGTACATAGTTTCTTTTGTATATGTTATTTTTGCCTTTGTATTTGTAAGACACTTTATTTCCCTTTTTAGTAGCTATTGTATATTGATTCTAGGGTAGGTTACTTGGACACTTTGACTCCATTTAACCTAACCTAGAAATACATTCTTTTCTTAGTTTTCTAGTAGGAGTGGCATTAGCAAATTAGAGAGTGTCCTTAGTAAGCTAGAGAGTGCTCCTAGCAATTTAGCCAAAGGTGGTCCTAGGCTAAATTTTTCATATTGGACTCATTTTACTCCTAATTTTTCATAGATTTGATTTAGCTAGGTTCCATTCCCATTGAATGAACCTAACTAAACCAAATTAACCATTTTCAAATCAAAAGGAGTAAATTAATTCCAAGAAGCCGCCCACCTTAGAAGTGTGTTCACACTTGTGTTCACACTTGTGTGAACACTTGTGTTCACACTTGGACGAAATTCATGGAGTTTCTTAAGCTTGGAAGCTTGAAGCACAAGCTTCTCCTTGGCTAGCTTACCAAGCAAGCCAAGTGAGAAGCTTGCTCTCCAAGCCTCTTGACCTTGGACGGTTTATCTAGACTCAACCATGGTTCCTAGTGAACCATGGTCAAGACTAGCTTGCTCTCCAAGTTTCCTACTCCTATAAACTTGTAATTCTTTGATTGTAAAACACTTTTGACATTTAGAGAAATAAAATTCTGATTTCTCTCTCAAGAGTCTCTCATAGAAACCGTGGAGAATTTCCTACTCTAAGGATTCTCTAAAGTTCTTCAAAACCTTAGTCTAGGTTCCTCAAGCTTCTACCTCCAAGAGAAGTAACCGAACCTCCTTCTAAGGCATCACCTCCATTGAAGATTTCTTCAAGGAGATTTCTGGCTTCAATCCAAGGTCTACCTCAAGAGATTCGGTCCTAAGCATGGAGCAAAGTGGAGGAACAACAATCTCCTCACCTAGTTCCATCAATCAGCCACCAATTGCAGCCTCACAAGGTGTTTCACTCCTCTCTTTAGAAGCAACTTTGATGTTAGTCACTTCTAGGTGTTTCCAAGAGCCTAGCCACCAAGAGAGAACAAACTCCCTAAGCAACCACCAAAGCCTTCAAGTGGATGTCCTTTGCCTTGGCCTCCTACACCTTTCAAGAAGCACTCAACCACCTTCAAGACTGAATATTAGTGCTAAAACTGAAAATGAACAATTTAGAATGGCTACACCAAGTGGTAGAAGAAAATGAGACAAGACTAGAAAGAGTTCCACAAATTGACAAGCAAAAATTAAGGCAAATTTGGAAGCTAGTACACACAAGAGTAACCTAGGAAAGGCACTAGAATGGATTACAAAATTAAAAGCTAAGATTATGAACAAAAACAAGACACAAATAGGTGGCTGAACCAACTAAAAATGTAAGCAAAAATTCATCAAAACCGAGAGCAATTTAAGCAAAATTTTCACTCCTTTTGGCTTTTTCTTTTGCTTTTTCTTTCTTTTCTTTTTAGCAAAATATTTTTCTCTTATTTTTCATTCAATGTTCAGGAGTTTTGAATGCCTTTTGATCACTTAGGAGTCTCGGTTTTAAGGTAGAAAAACTGCAGCAAAAAATTTGACACAAAACAAGAGGTGTTCACATGCAATTTTCAATTAGTGCTACACAATTTTGTACTATTTTTTTGTCAAATTTTTAAGCACTCTTTCTCTTGTTTTTCTAATGCATTTAAGACACTCACACCTCTGTTTTGGTTCTGTTTTAATGTTCAAAAAATTTCAATAAGTCTCAGCCACACAACATACTCAAGGAAAACCTAAGAGGAATTAGTGTTTATGAATTTTTTTGACAAAACTTTTAACAAGACATAATAGAAACCTAACTCTAAGAAATTTGCTAGGACTAATAGCAAATTAAGAACTCAGTCATGTAAAACAAAAGCACATATGGTGAGGTACAGATTCAATAAGAAAAAATACACAAAAATTTCGGACTCAATCAACACAACACAAAAACTACGTCAAAACAAGCTAGTCTAGGAATCAATGACATTCAAAGGACTACACATGACTCTAGACAAAACATATGATTCAAAAACAAAATCTAACTCAAAGTATGTTGTCCAATCACGGACACATGTGAATGAATGGAGAAGACTCAAGCAAATACAAAAATGCACAAGTTCAAGAGTACCTAAAAGCACAAAACCGAAAATGATTCATAAGAATAGGAACAAGCAAACATGAATCATTTACTTCATACTTGACATATAGGATCCATCAAAAATTGTATTAGAACTAGATCCATGCAGCAAACACAATTTTAAGACATAGAAAATGAAGAATAGACAACACGGATTCAAGTAAGAAAAGTTAGAAACAAAAACCTCAAGAGCACTAGGCTCTAGATACCAAAAATGATGGAACTAGTTGAAGTAGATTGATGTTTCTTCAAGAGTTCCATGCTAAGGACCGAAATGCCTTGAGGTTTACTCCTTAAGATCTCTGAAATCTCCTTTGAAGAAGCTTCAATGGAGGTGAAGTCTATGAAGGAGGTTCGGCCACTCCTTAAGCTTGTGAAGGAAGCTTTAGGAACCAAGCCAAAAGTAGAAGCACTTTGAGAGAATCCTTAGAGTGAGGGTTCTCTTCGGTTTTTGTGACTCTTGAGTGGTAGAGAAATTCAGATTATATTTCTCAAATTTGTCAAAAGTGTTTTACAATCAAAGAATTACAAGTTTATAGGAGTAGGAAACTTGGAGAGCAAGCTAGTCTTGACCATGGTTCACTAGGAACCATGGTTGAGTCTAGATAAACCGTCCAAGGTCAAGAGGCTTGGAGAGCAAGCTTCTCACTTGGCTTGCTTGGTAAGCTAGCCAAGGAGAAGCTTGTGCTTCAAGCTTCCAAGCTTAAGAAACTCCATGAATTTCGTCCAAGTGTTCACACAAGTGTGAACACACTTCTAAGGTGGGCGGCTTCTTGGAATTAATTTACTCCTTTTGATTTGAAAATGGTTAATTTGGTTTAGTTAGGTTCATTCAATGGGAATGGAACCTAGCTAAATCAAATCTATGAAAAATTAGGAGTAAAATGAGTCCAATATGAAAAATTTAGCCTAGGACCACCTTTGGCTAAATTGCTAGGAGCACTCTCTAGCTTACTAAGGACACTCTCTAATTTGCTAATGCCACTCCTACTAGAAAACTAAGAAAAGAATGTATTTCTAGGTTAGGTTAAATGGAGTCAAAGTGTCCAAGTAACCTACCCTAGAATCAATATACAATAGCTACTAAAAAGGGAAATAAAGTGCCTTACAAATACATGTAGACCCCTAAAATTGTCCGGGTCGGAAATAAGACTCGAAGACTCTCGAAGATCAAAGGAAAGTCAGCCGGAAGGACTCCTGGAAGACCCTGGAAGACCCTAGGATGACAATCTGTAGGTTTAGAGGTTTTAGAGTAGCAAAAAATAAGAAAGTGGAGGGAATGAAGCCCAATACGGCCTCCCAAAAGTTCAGTAAGGCCGTATTGAACATTTTAAACTACAATACGGCCGCACTGAACTCAATACGGCCGTATTGAAGTTTCTGAACTTCAATACGGCTGCATTGAATTCAATACGGCTGCACTGAACTTCAATACGGCTGCACTGAACTTCAATACGGCCGTATTGAGGTTTTTTGAACTTCAATACGGCCGTATTGAATTCAATACGGCCGTATTGTAGTTCAAAACTTCAATACGGACCGTATTGACCCCCAGAGGCCGTATTGCGCCTCATCCCTATATATATGACGTCAATTGGACGTCATTCGACACTTTTACACTGAGTTTTAACCCTCTTCTTGAGTATTCTGGGTTTTTTTGAGCAGTGCTCTGCCTAGAAATCACTCGGAGAGTTGATCCGACGAAGTTCTTGAGTCACGAGCCATTTGCTTGAGTCTCGAACCTAGTCGAAGGGAAATCCTCCGGATTTCCATAGTTAAAATTTTATAGGAGGGAGCGAGCGGTCTTGTAGAGGGAGGGAACGCCAAAACGCTTCCCAATTTCTGTCAAGATATATAAGAAAGCACGCTTCAAAGGTTTATATCTTTAAAGTCCCTTCTTTTACCGCTTTCTGTGTGTACATATTTAAACTGTCATCATGTAGATAGTTAATTTATAATTGCTTAGAATAAATAGGGGTAATTTAGTAATTTTGCACTATTATTTTTAAATAATCTGCCATAGGGAACCCGAAAGGGGCGCTGTGCGGTGCTAACACCTTCCCCACGCGTAACCGACTCCCTTACCCGACTCTGGTTGTCATGGCCGAAGTCGATTTTTGAATCGATTGCCTTAAACTTCTTTTTCCAATGTTTTGAGTAAAACATTGGTGGCGACTCCACGAACCCTTCCTTTTTATGAAAACCGCTAATCCATGGAGGGTCCCGCTTGGGATTAACATGGATTGGTGAGCCTTTTAATAAAATTGCTCGTTTGACAAGGTCTCAGTTTGAGAATAAGTCATTCTAGCAATCCATATTTTTAAACAAATAAAAGAGTCCAACCATCCTTCGCGAATGCCGAAAGCCCGTTTCGGGCCGGGTGGCGACAGATGGCGACTCCACTGGGGAAGCCTCGAGAGTCAGTCCCATTTAGTGACAGATTATTTTTTAAATAATAGTTTAAAATTACTTTATTACCCCTTGCTTGTATGATAAAATGTTTATCTATTTGGCTTTTAATAACTGTTGTATGTTTAAATTCTCGCAATTGTTTGAAATATAAATTGCACACAAACCTTTGCACACAACAGTTCCCTCTATACCCGGGGGCATGAGTGGTAAGCCATAGGGAGTGGATGTTAGTACGGCCGGTTGTCGAATGGGTCTATAGGTGCCCGTAGACCGTTGTCGGAAAGCATCACTCAAGGTGATAACCATGAACTCGAGTCCGACAGTGCGTTGGAGCTTTCCATCGGCTTACGACGAGAGGAATTGGGTCCCTATAATGGGGGCACCTTGGGGGCCTCAGACCGGTGAGAACAGTTAGAACCACCTTGAATATGCACCTTTCTGCAGGAAACCCCTACCTCGTGATTCGCTCGTGACTGTTCGTGGATGAGTGAATTGTTTGTGTAAATGCTTATGTGCAATTGTTTGTGCATTAATAAATAACCTCGCGATAAGGTCTAAAGAATAATCCCCATGCATGAAAATGTCATGACATGAGAGGAAAAACCAATGTGTGAAAATATAATAAAAGAGAGGAGCATGTGCATCATTACCAATAAGATATCATGCATCCTCATAAACCATGCATTCTAGGTTCACCAATACCTCTTGACATGAGTAAAAGAGACCCATAATTATCGAGATTCTCCGTTGGGGAGGGATCATAAGTCAAGGAGGGTGGTAACACTCCGTTTTAAAAAGGCAGCGCCTTAAAAATGGAGGGTTATCAAGCTCATGTCAAGAGCGTATTCATCCCATAAATAAACTAATTAAAATATTCATTTTAGAAAGTGGCTGGTCATCTCTCTGTCCTCACACGCGCGCAGAAAATCAAGAAGATGGAAGCACTGGAGGACCAAAATAAGAAGCTTACAGCCGAACTCTCACAGCTCAAGGAGCAAATGGCGCAAATGATGGAACTCATGCGTCACCACAACATACACGGGGCTGAGCACAGTGACCATGAGTCCCACCATGTTGGAGGAAAAGTGGAACAAGAGCTGAAAAGTGGGAAGCTAGCTAAACCTTCCCAATCATTTAAAGCTAAGAAGACCTTTGAGAAGAAGAAGAAGAGAGGAGTCAGCGTCATAACCATTTCCTCGTCTTCCTCCACTTCGAAGTCAGGAAAGTTGCAATACAACTCTGTGAAGAAGTTTGATAAACTTCCGACCACATATAGCGACCTCCTGCCAAAGCTAGTGGAAGCACGTCTCCTAGCTTACGTTCCACTAAAGAAGATTGATCCACCTCATCCCTATTGGTACAAACCGCAAGACAAATGTCTATACCATTCGGGGGCATCGGGGCATTCAACGGAGAACTGTAGAGCTCTCAAATATAAGGTCCAAAACCTTATCGATGCTGGGTGGATCACTTTTGATTCAACAGCGCCCGACGTGAGCAAGAATCCTCGGCCAAAGCAGGATTAGAGAGAAGAACAAGCCACGATAGGGCCCCTCCTTAATTTTCTTTTTCTTTTTGGGACTCATGATCAGTACCCGAGATCATGAGGACCTTTCATATAAATAAGGGTTTTTGTACAGTTTTAATACATATCAATAAAGAGGCATTTTTCACACATTACTCTCTCTTTTGTTCTTTTCTCTCTTTCCCCATTAATAATTTAAACCTAAACAGAACCAATAAAATAATTATGTCTGTAATTGTTCGCTCTGACCGGGATCCGAAGGTGAATGGGTTGAGTTGGACAGTGATGAGGAGACCATCTCTCCGGATCTGCAAAGACTGCTAGATCAAGAAGCTCGTCTACTCCGACCGTGTCAAGAGAAATTGGAGACTGTGAATTTGGGGCAGGGCCGAGAGATAAAAGAGGTCAATATTGGGACCCATATCAGTGATGAAATAAGGACACATGTTTCCGCTATGATTATCATAAAATCATTCTTCATTGCTTCTTTTCTTGCTTATAATAAAATTCTAAACCACATTATTTTTAACCCTGTTTGAATAAACATGAATGAGGTTAAAATCATCTTAATAATAATAAACCCACATCATTTTTATGTGGAGGTGTGTGTGACAATTTGGAGCACCTTCCCTTGGCCTTGACAAGTGCCATCATGGGTAAAAAGAAATCTTTCAAAATAAAAGAAGCTCGGCAGGAAACTCAAAAAGGGGACTGCGCAAAAATAAGAGCAAAAGACCCGCTAGGAATCCCACGAAAGGGTGACCTAGGCAAAAGTTAGGGTTACAAAAATAAACAAAAACAAAGGTCCGCTAAAATGCCACAAAAGGGTGTTTTAGGCAAAAATAAGGACAAATCAAAAAAACAAAAATAAATCCATGATGGTACCACGAGCCGAATTCAAAAAGAAAGGTTCAAGGGAAGTTATCTAAGTTGTCAAATCACAACGTCAATAAACAAAGATTTTCTTAACTTCATAAGTGTTTAATCAAACAAGCCTAAACACTTAAGCCTACCATTGGCCAAGCCATTCTTACAAAAATCATTTTTGAAAAAATAAATCCCCTCTAAAACACAAACTTCAGAACAAAAATATCTTTCCTTTCTTTTCTCTCTTGTCCCAAACGATTTTAGAATAATCTAGTGGAAGCATGGAGAAATAAATCATCACTGAAAATGGATCTAATCTGAATAATAAAATGGTGGAAGAACTGTGCCAAGAATTCAAGATCCAACACCGCAACTCTTCCCCATATCGGCCAAAGATGAATGGGGCAGTCGAGGCAACCAATAAGAACATCAAGAAAATAGGGCAAATGATGGTTGCCTCATTTAAAGACTGGCACGAGATGTTACCCTTCGCTCTTCATGGTTATAGGACTTCAGTACGCACATCTACAGGAGCTACTCCATTCTCCCTCGTCTATGGGATGGAGGCAGTTCTACCCGTCGAAGTCAAGATACCTTCTCTAAGGGTAATTATGGAAGCAAAACTTTCCGAGGAAGAATGGGTTCAAAGCCGGTATGACCAGTTGAACCTCATTGAAGAAAAATGGCTGAACGCCATATGCCATGGTCAAGCCTATCAGAGGAAGACCAAAAAAGGCTTTTGACAAGAAAGTCCACCCTCGAGTCTACCATGAGGGAGAGTTGGTAATGAAGAAATTGCTACCAACTCGAAAGGACAAAACCGGAAAGTGGGCCCCAAATCACGGAGGACCATACGTGGTAAAATGAGCCTTCTCAGGAGGAGCATTGATCCTCACAGACATGGATGGAAAAGAACTTCGATACCCAGTCAACACTGACGTGGTAAAGAAGTACTATGCTTGAAGACGTTGCTTGCATAGGCCCGCTAGGATGAAAACCCAAAAAGGGCGTCCTAGGCAAAAGTTAGGGCAAAATAAAAAGCCCGCCAGTACAAGGGTACTAGGCAAAACAAAGGCGAATTTATCCCCGCTAGGATACGTCCTAGACAAAAATTAGGGGCAAAAGAATAAGATGTAAAAGCAAAGCAAGTAACGGTCACTTGAATCGAAAACCGAAAGGCGGTTCAAGTGATTATCTTCTAGAAGCAAGCGTCTTGCAGCATCTACACTCCTGGCACAGGCATCTCACCCGAAACAATTAGGGGAGCGTAAAGAGCAACAATTACAGATATAATTGTTAAGCCCAATGTATATAGCCTACCCTGGCCAGCCATTCTTCAGAAAATCCTTCTGTATATCTTTCTGTAAAAACACTTGTGAATATCAATAAAATATCTATTCATTTTCTCTTCTCTCTTGACCATGTGATTATGCCTCTAAAATTGGTATTTCTAAAAAATTGTATGAAATTCCTTAATAATCGGTCAATAAAGAAAATTGGAGGGGTTCCTATAAAATCCATAATCTCCTGCATAAAAGGCTCACAAAAATATTCCCTCACGTCGATGACAGAAATTCCTCCAAGAAAAGGAGGATAGGGAGAGCCATTCATTTTTCTAAAAACATTAAATAATAAAACTTGCATTTGTGCATCACACACATTAATTGCACATTCAAAGACCTTATCATGAGGCAATTGCATAAAATAGAAAATAGGAAAAATTGCTTGTGTATGGCAGCGGTCAACAGAAAGGGCCGCAAATCAACAGAAAAGGCAAAAATACAGAAAAAGCCAAAAAAATGACAAAAAAGGCAAAAAATACAGAAAAAGCCAAAAACGACAAAAAAGACAAAAGATTTAGAAAATCAATCGCCTCGTACAGAATAACTGAGCCTGGAGAGGCTTGCCGAAATAATACTCTCTCAGAATAATTGAGCCTGGAGAGGCTCGCCGAAATAATACTCCCCAGAGATATCTCAGCTTTCACCCTTGGACCAAATTCCCCAGTGAAAGCTATCAAACCAAGATCAGCAAAATTCCCCAAGGGAAGCATGATCCAAACAAAATATCCAAGTCAAAGGACTTAGACTTCCTCAGTGGAAGATAGCTTTCCAACTCAAACGAAGAGTGAAGCTAAGCCTGAAGAGGCTTTCTAAATAATACTCTGGGATACATAAGAACTTCAAATCCCCAGTCGCCTACACAGAGGCATTCCTACAAAAAGCAAAAATCCAAAAATAAATAAATATTCCCCAAGCGGAATTCGGCATCTAGCCAGACCATTAAACATCAAGATGATTTGCCTAACAGAAGAGGTCAATCAAAAAAATCAACATCCAGAATCCCCAGCGGATAACAGCCTACACAGAGGCAGCAAAAATCAGAAAATCAAAAAGAGTCACCCGAATAAGGATAACCGGGATACTCCACCACCGTCAAAAGGACGTCAGCCAATCATAAGGCATCGCTCACATTGGAAAGAGCATCTTCGTGTCTACACCCCAAGGAAACAGAAATTCCTCAATGGGTACCAACTACGCAATGGAAAGTTGGGACACAAGAACCTATGAGTAACTGCACATCCCCTAGACGGATCCCTGCGTTATCCAGCCCTCAGTGGCACAAAAATCAAAAAAACAATCGTCGAAACAGCATCGTGGACTGTGGAGACAAAATCATCACAAATCCCTGAAGAAGGAAAACTCACGCTACCCCGAGGTTGTCAAGAACACGGAGGTATGCAAATACCACGAGGTTGTCAAGAACACGTTGGTATACCCTGGAGAGGGAAAACTCACACTACCCCGAGGTTGTCAAGAACACGGAGGTATGCAAATACCACGAGGTTGTCAAGAACATGTTGGTATACCCTGGAGAGGGAAAACTCACGCTACCCCCGAGGTTGTCAAGAACACGGAGGTATGCAACTACCACGAGGTTGTCAAGAACACGTTGGTATAGCCTGGAGAGGGAAAACTCACGCTACCCCGAGGTTGTCAAGAACACGGAGGTATGCAACTACCACGAGGTTGTCAAGAACACGTTGGTATACCCTGGAGAGGGAAAACTCACGCTACCCCGAGGTTGTCAAGAACACGGAGGTATGCATGAGCCTGGAGAGGCGACGACTAATACTCACCCTGGAGAGGGCAAACTCAACCTGGAGAGGCTACTCAGCAATTTTCCACCAGAAGACACTACAAGTCGGAAGGATGGCCTTATTCCCCGGACAATTGGGTCAACTCCTTTACTTATCAACCGGTACACTAAAAGGCCGTTTGACTAAGTAAAGGGGGGGCAGCTGTAGACCCCTAAAATTGTCCGGGTCGGAAATAAGACTCGAAGACACTCGAAGATCAAAGGAAAGTCAGCCGGAAGGACTCCTGGAAGACCCTAGGATGACAATCTGTAGGTTTAGAGGTTTTAGAGTAGCAAAAAATAAGAAAGTGGAGGGAATGAAGCCCAATACGGCCTCCCAAAAGTTCAGTACGGCCGTATTGAACATTTTAAACTACAATACGGCCGCACTGAACTCAATACGGCCGTATTGAAGTTTCTGAACTTCAATACGGCTGCATTGAATTCAATACGGCTGCACTGAACTTCAATACGGCTGCACTGAACTTCAATACGGCCGTATTGAGGTTTTTTGAACTTCAATACGGCCGTATTGAATTCAATACGGCCGTATTGTAGTTCAAAACTTCAATACGGACCGTATTGACCCCCAGAGGCCGTATTGCGCCTCATCCCTATAAATATGACGTCAATTGGACGTCATTCGACACTTTTACACTGAGTTTTAACCCTCTTCTTGAGTATTCTGGGTTTTTTTGAGCAGTGCTCTGCCTAGAAATCACTCGGAGAGTTGATCCGACGAAGTTCTTGAGTCACGAGCCATTTGCTTGAGTCTCGAACCTAGTCGAAGGGAAATCCTCCGGATTTCCATAGTTAAAATTTTATAGGAGGGAGCGAGCGGTCTTGTAGAGGGAGGGAACGCCAAAACGCTTCCCAATTTCTGTCAAGATATATAAGAAAGCACGCTTCAAAGGTTTATATCTTTAAAGTCCCTTCTTTTACCGCTTTCTGTGTGTACATATTTAAACTGTCATCATGTAGATAGTTAATTTATAATTGCTTAGAATAAATAGGGGTAATTTAGTAATTTTGCACTATTATTTTTAAATAATCTGCCATAGGGAACCCGAAAGGGGCGTTGTGGGGTGCTAACACCTTCCCCACGCGTAACCGACTCCCTTACCCGACTCTGGTTGTCATGGCCGAAGTCGATTTTTGAATCGATTGCCTTAAACTTCTTTTTCCAATGTTTTGAGTAAAACATTGGTGGCGACTCCACGAACCCTTCCTTTTTATGAAAACCGCTAATCCATTGAGGGTCCCGCTTGGGATTAACATGGATTGGTGAGCCTTTTAATAAAATTGCTCGTTTGACAAGGTCTCAGTTTGAGAATAAGTCATTCTAGCAATCCATATTTTTAAACAAATAAAAAAGTCCAACCATCCTTCGCGAATGCCGAAAGCCCGTTTCGGGCCGGTGGCGACAATACAAAGGCAAAAATAACCTATACAAAAGAAACTATGTACAAAACATATGAAAAGGTCTTGAAGATCATCCCATTCCTCTTGGTTCTTTTATGATATCACCTCTTGGATTCCTTGGCCTTGGCCATAGTCTATCATCCCCTCCCTCTTGAAAAGGATTTGACCTCAAATCTCGAGGGTCCTCATGATTATTGGCCATACCTACAAATATATAATGAAATTCATCAGAAGTGATATTTTCAACAAATAAATGTGAAAGGAATATCCTAGAAGGAATCCTTTCATGAACCCTAAAGAATTCTATGATACTAGACCTACTAATATAATGAATAGGATCTTCTCCTAAACATAGACTAGGTATATTTCTAAATCCTAAAAATGTGCTAAAGCTAAAACTATAGCACACTAAAGACTTAATCCTAAAAACTAAAATATCTTGCCTAAAGTACCCTATGTGGTAAGCTAGGCTTTTCCTAAAAAATAAGGAAAATACTACTAAGAAATTCCCTAAACAATTTTGGATTATATTATTTGTTGGATAGTTATGAAAAGAATTTGTCACAAGGAACCTTGAAGGTTCAGATGTTATATCCAACAAATAATATATTCCATAAATTGGGTGCATTATTGACACAACTAAGGTAGGAAGACTATCTACCTTGGGCACCACCAAGGAAGTAGCATGAGAAGTAGAACTAAAAGAAGTCCACTTCTCCTTCACAAAATCTTGAAGTTGAGATTCTTTTTCTTTAAAAATAATGGATTTGTGAATCTCTTCTTCAAGACTAGTGGCAGCGTGAGGGTAAGAGTTAAGGTCTTTATGAATAAAGAGAATAGTTTTCATAGGTTCTTTATTGACAAAGTAATTCTCTTTAGACATAACTCCCTTAGAGGATATTTCTTCCTCTTTACTCTTCCCTACTTTCTCACTTTTTCTTTTTATTTTCATTTGTGTTTGATCCTTAGCCACTTGTTGAGGTGAGAGAGGATAAAACACAAATTTCTTTTCCTTATGAGTGAAGGTAATTTCATTAGTAAGACCATCATGTACTGTTTTCTTTTCAAATTGCCATGGTCTTCCTAACAAAATATGACAAACTTCCATTGGTACTATATCACATAAAACTTGGTCCTCATACTTCCCAATGGAAAATTTGACCTTCACTTGTTGGTTAACTACTATGTCACCATCCTTATTAAGCCATTGCAAATGATAAGGTTGAGGATGTGGCATAGTAATTAGACTCAACTTTTTAACCAACCTAGTGCTACAACAGTTGCACCATGAACCACTATCAACAATGAGAGAACAAGCATTATTTAAAACATTACATCTTGTATGAAAGATGTTCTCTCGTTGTGATAGGGCACCACTAGGTTGATTATGAAGGATTCTCCTAAGCATTAGGAGCTCTCCTTCATAAGGATAAATTGGCTCCACTTTGGACCTCTGAAGCTTTGTTTCAACCTCACTCTCACTAGAAGAGGAGGTAGTAGTCTCTTCTTGACTACTATAAGTGTCATGCCCCCTTAAGATCATAACTTTCTTTGTAGGACATTGAGAAGCAATGTGACCTCTCCCTAGACACTTGAAACATTTAATATCACTAGTCTTTGTGCTAGTGTGTGGAGTGATGAGATCTCTATCCTTATCTTTATTTTTCTCTTTCCTTTTAGCTAATTCTTTGGAGGGTTCTGAAATAATTTTCTTTTCAAAAGGTTTTTCTTCCTCTAAGTAGTCTTTCCTAAGAGATCTAGAGTGGGAGCTTTCTCTTTTAGAAGATTTTCTCAACATTTGTTGTTCTACCCTTACACAAAGTTGGACCAAGTCATTTAGGTCCCTGTAGGGTAGTAGCTCCACTTGGTCTCTAATCTCTAAGTTAAGACCACTTAAGAATCTGGCTACTGTAGTGGCTTCCTCTTCTCTTATGCATGCCCTCATCATTAAAAGCTCCATTTGTTGTCTATAGAGTTCTACAGACATATCTCTTTGTTGAAGCCTTTGGAGCTTATTCATAAGTGTAACGACCCACCCTAGGTCGTCACATTAATAACCAGCCAAAATAAAATAATATAAAATAAAGAAAATAGAGCAAAAGCCAGCTACGCTAGAGTGTAAAAATTGTTTCATAATATCAAACATAATTATATCAGAGTCATTCTTAGTAAAATTATACAGTAATCCAATAGTAACATCATGAAATATAAGTTAGACACCCTAGGTGCTGGTCAAGCTCTACGTCTAGCCACTTCTCAAAGCAGCTACCCCAAAAGACTCCTTGCTATCCCAAGGCCTCACACCTGATCTGCTCCCCCACATAGTGAGATCATCACAGTCCAAACCACATGGAAACACAAGGGTTAGCACATATAAAACCAACCATAGTATATCATAATAAAATATCATTAAACAAATATTTATCCACAGTATTTATCCAGACCAACAAGTCATTTTCAAGCTAAATATAGACCAACCCAAAATATAATGTATACACGTCCATGCCAATATATACATATTTTATGATAATAAAATAATCCATAACCAATGTATACAATCCATACCATATGTATACATATTCCATATCCAAAACAAAGTCACACCACTGTATAATCCATGATGTAACCAACACATCCAAACCAAATGTTGGCCTCAACACCATCCAAACCAAGTGTTGATACGGTGAAACATGTCATCAACCCATGTCCCACGCCTAACCTCTCATGGAAAATATACAGTTGGATTGCGTCGTCACGTAACCCTGGTGATCATGGCCACTTCATCCATCGGTATGACTCGGCCTTGCCCCCATACCGGTAGCAAATAGAATACTTAGAGGAGTACTTCAGAATCCACCTAACATCTGAAGTGGTTTATCATATAACCTTTGGAAAAGTTCCACATTGGAATCCTCACCATGGGATTCCCAAATTTCATATTTTTCCAAAGATTATATCCTGATCTCACCAAGAGATCTAATCCATACCATAACCTTACTCCTTTAAGTCCTATTTACTTTTCCAAACCACATACATAGCATATTCCATAATTAAACATAACCATAACCATGCCAATTTGTCAATATAATAATAATATAAATATCCAAAACAACCATCAATTGATCCAAATTATACTATATGAAATGAAAATCTCCACATAAAATAGCATATTAAAATTATACTATTCCTATCATGCTCATATATACTAGATTAATTTTATAAGCACTACCCTTACTTGGATAAACCTGAACTGAAACTCGGGCAGAACCTTCTCTTCTTTCTTGCTTAAACAAGAACCGAAACTCGGGCAGAACCTCCACCTCTCTCCTTAAGCAAGGACCGAAACTCGGGCAGAATCTCCTCTTCTCCCTCCTCTTTTCTCTCCCCTGGCAGAACCTCCTCTACTGGATTCCTCTTTCTCTCTCCTCTTTTCTTTTCTCCTCCCCTCTTTTTCTTTCTCTCTCTCTCCTCTTTCTCTCTCTAGGATTCTCTTTTCTCAGTATATTTTTTTTTCACCCCCCTGCCTCCTATTTATAGGCAACCGGAGTCACCCGGAACGGCCCGTATTGAATTCGGAACGGCCCGTTCTGAATCTTTCAAATGTACGCAAATTTTTAAACTGGAACGGCCCGTTCCAAAATCGGAACGGCCCGTTCCCAAAAAGCAGAACGGCCCGTTCTAAAATCAGAACGGCCCGTTCCGAGACTCATCCAGAACGGCCCGTTCTCCCTCCGGAACGGCCCGTTCTCCCTCCAGAACGGCTCGTTTCAAAACCAGAACGGCCTGTTCTCCTTTTGGAACGGCCCGTTCTGGGCCCGTTCTCACTAAAAAAATTTAGTATAATTTTTAAGCTTGGAACGGCCCGTTTTGCTTTTGGAACGGCCCGTTCCAAGTTTCCAAAACACCCCTTAAATTTTTTTTAAAAATTGCGAAAATGCCATCAGTAATAAAATTACAAGAATACCCCTATACCTTTATAAAATTTACGAAAATGCCATTGATAATTAATAATAATAAAAAAATGGGTATTACAATAAGCTCCCTACTATAGTAAGAGGGAATGTGTCTCCTCCGCAATGCACTCCTAAGATCATTCCAATATTGGATAGGTGGATCATTGTGGAGACGTCTTTCTCTTTCCAAAGAGGTCCACCAATACATTGCATGCCCTTGAAAGCTAAGGGTTGCAAGAGGGACTTTTCTTTCTTCACTTACCCTATGGCAAGCAAAGAGTTGTTCTACCTTCATCTCCCAATCAAGGTAGGCCTCCACATCATCCTTCCCAAAAAATTGAGGGAGATCCACCTTGGATTCCCTAGTTTTAATAGTTCTTCTTGGGGGAGGTTGATAATGGTTACCTACATTAAGGATTTCATTAGGAGATGTGTATTGTGAATGTGAACTCCTACTCTTTTTCCTATGTTTTCTCATATCTTCTTTCAATTTTTCTTCCTCTTGCTTTAAAATTCTCAACTCTTCCTCAAGATAAGCAAGATGTCCTTCTCTTTCAATTCTTTCCTTCTCTCTTTCAATGGATTCTTGCTTTTTCCATAGTTTAAGTGATTTGAGCTCTTTAGTGATATAAGAAAGACTTTTTGGAGAGCCATCACTTTCACTATTGGAGGAATTTTGAGACATTTTAATTCAAGAGATATTTTTCACACAAAAATAGATTTTATGAAAATAAGGTTTTGGAGTGCTTTAGACTTGGCACTTAGAGGTCTAAGAGTACAAATTGAACTTTGGAGGAAGGTGAGCTACTAAAGAGCCACTTAATAACCAAGCCTCTTCAAGTAAAAATCTCTAAACCCCCTTGTACTTTTGTCTTGCACAAAACAATTTTCACAAAGAACTTTTGTTAAAGGAAAAATAACAAGCAAGTGCCTATGTGTACAATTTATAAGATGCTTGAAAACATAAAGAGCAAGAAAACTTAAATTGCTTAAAAACTTAAATGACTGAAAACATAAATTGCTTAAAACATAAATTGCTTGAAAACTTAAACTAGACGTTGAAAGCAATTAAACCTAAGTGAGAGCTTGAAAGGCACCAAAGACCTTTAAGGACCACTCTCACAAGTACTACACGTGATTAGCTATTAAGAGTTCTTAAGGAGAGATGGAGATACACCAAAGGCACTCCAAGACACTCCTTAATAAAGGCCTTGTACAAAAAATTTGGAAATTAAAAATTACAAGAAAATGAAATTCAAATTTTCTTCAAATGAAATGCAAATTCACACTCCAAATGAAATGTAAATTCACAATCAAATGAATTTAGTGGCTGTACTTTAATTTCAAAGAAAACAAATTGCCACTAATTTAGAAACAAATTTAGCAACGGATTTTGTGAGGAAAACTAGTTTTGGAACCAAAAATTCCGTCACTAAATTAGTCTCTAATTTTCACAAAATTTTTTTTTACAAATGGTATAACTTCTTCTTGCTCCAAATCAGTGATAGACTATGGCCAAGGCCAAGGAATCCAAGAGGTGATATCATAAAAGAACCAAGAGGAATGGGATGATCTTCAAGACCTTTTCATATGTTTTGTACATAGTTTCTTTTGTATAGGTTATTTTTGCCTTTGTATTTGTAAGGCACTTTATTTCCCTTTTTAGTAGCTATTGTATATTGATTCTAGGGTAGGTTACTTGGACACTTTGACTCCATTTAACCTAACCTAGAAATACATTCTTTTCTTAGTTTTCTAGTAGGAGTGGCATTAGCAAATTAGAGAGTGTCCTTAGTAAGCTAGAGAGTGCTCCTAGCAATTTAGCCAAAGGTGGTCCTAGGCTAAATTTTTCATATTGGACTCATTTTACTCCTAATTTTTCATAGATTTGATTTAGCTAGGTTCCATTCCCATTGAATGAACCTAACTAAACCAAATTAACCATTTTCAAATCAAAAGGAGTAAATTAATTCCAAGAAGCCGCCCACCTTAGAAGTGTGTTCACACTTGTGTGAACACTTGTGTTCACACTTGGACGAAATTCATGGAGTTTCTTAAGCTTGGAAGCTTGAAGCACAAGCTTCTCCTTGGCTAGCTTACCAAGCAAGCCAAGTGAGAAGCTTGCTCTCCAAGCCTCTTGACCTTGGACGGTTTATCTAGACTCAACCATGGTTCCTAGTGAACCATGGTCAAGACTAGCTTGCTCTCCAAGTTTCCTACTCCTATAAACTTGTAATTCTTTGATTGTAAAACACTTTTGACATTTAGAGAAATAAAATTCTGATTTCTCTCTCAAGAGTCTCTCATAGAAACCGTGGAGAATTTCCTACTCTAAGGATTCTCTAAAGTTCTTCAAAACCTTAGTCTAGGTTCCTCAAGCTTCTACCTCCAAGAGAAGTAACCGAACCTCCTTCTAAGGCATCACCTCCATTGAAGATTTCTTCAAGGAGATTTCTGGCTTCAATCCAAGGTCTACCTCAAGAGATTCGGTCCTAAGCATGGAGCAAAGTGGAGGAACAACAATCTCCTCACCTAGTTCCATCAACAGCTCATTCATACAAAATTCAGCTGAAGTAGAACTTGAGATGCGTAGCATTCCACGTCCGCAGTATGGGCGTCCCGCTGAGTTCTTCCAGCCTATACGCTCCATTTTCCAAGTCTTCTGTAACTCGGAATGGGCCACCCCAAGTAGGTGCAAGCTTTCCATCCGACGTGTCCTTTCGGGCTTCGCCTAGCAATCGCCACACCAAGTCACCAGTCCGGAAAGAACGAGGTCGTACTCGGGTGTTGTATCTTCGGGAAGCTCGGAGTTTGCATGCTTCTTCGTGGATTTGAGCTTTGTCTCTAAGCTCGTCCACCAAGTCGAGGTCAGCTGCCAACTCTTGAGCGTTCTACTCGGTATCGAAAACCTGTCGTCGGTGGGACGTCTCTCCGACTTCTACTGGATCATTGCATCGACTCCATAAGTTAGCCTGTAGGGTGTTTCTTGCGTGGTTGATTGGGGGGTGCAATGATACGCCCAGAGGATGCTGGGAAGTTCGTCGGGCCACTGTCCCTTGGCGTTTCCCAGCCGTTTCTGGAGTTCCCGGAGGATGACTTTGTTGGCTGCTTCGGCTTGGCCGTTGGTTTGGGGGTGTTTCACCGAGGTCGGGAGATGCTTGATACCGAGCTCTCAGAGGAAGTCCTCGAATCCATGCGCGATGAACTGTCGGCCGTTATCGGTTACGAGAGTGTGAGGGATTCCAAACTTGCAAATGATGTTCTTCCATGTGAATTTTTGCACGTTCTCAGTGGTAATTTTGGCGAGTAGACATGCTTCAATCCACTTGGTGAAATAATCGATTGCCACTAGGAGGAATTTCAGTTGACCTTTCGCAGGGGGGAATGGTCCGAGAATGTCCATTCCTACTCCTATAAACTTGTAATTCTTTGATTGTAAAACACTTTTGAACAATTTGAGAAATGAAATCTGAATTTTCTCTCTAAATCAAGAGTCACAAAAACCGAAGAGAACTTTCTCTCCTAAGTTCTCTCCAAAGGTGCTTCAACCTTACCTTGGTTCCGTAAGCTTCTACCTCAAGCTAAGGAGTAACCGAGCCACTTCAAGGCTTCTTCTCCATTGAAGAACACTTCAAGGAGCTTCAAAGAGTCATTGGAGTCTTAACCTCAATAGCATTCACGGTCCTAAGCATGGAGCAAGTGAAGGAATCATCAATCTCCTCACCTAGTTCCATCATTTTTGGTATCTACAGCCTAGTGCTCTTGAGGTTTTTGTTTCTAACTTTTCTTACTTGAATCTATGTTGTCTATTCTTCCTTTTCTATGTCTTAAAATTGTGTTTGCTGCATGGATCTAGTTCTAATACAATTTTTGATGGATCCTATATGTCAAGTATGAAGTAAATGATTCATGTTTGCTTGTTCCTATTCTTATGAATCATTTTCGGTTTTGTGCTTTTAGGTACTCTTGAACTTGTGCATTTTTGTATTTGCTTGAGTCTTCTCCATTCATTCACATGTGTCCGTGATTGGACAACATACTTTGAGTTAGATTTTGTTTTTGAATCATATGTTTTGTCTAGAGTCATGTGTAGTCCTTTGAATGTCATTGATTCCTAGACTAGCTTGTTTGAACTAGTTTTTGTGTTGTGTTGATTGAGTCCGAAATTTTTGTGTATTTTTTCTTATTGAATCTGTACCTCACCATATGTGCTTTTGTTTTACATGATTGAGTTCTTAATTTGCTATTAGTCCTAGCAAATTTCTTAGAGTTAGGTTTCTATTATGTCTTGTTAAAAGTTTTGTCAAAAAAATTCATAAACACTAATTCCTCTTAGGTTTTCCTTGAGTATGTTGTGTGGCTGAGACTTATTGAAATTTTTTGAACATTAAAACAGAACCAAAACAGAGGTGTGAGTGTCTTAAATGCATTAGAAAAACAAGAGAAAGAGTGCTTAAAAATTTGACAAAAAAATAGTACAAAATTGTGTAGCACTAATTGAAAATTGCATGTGAACACCTCTTGTTTTGTGTCAAATTTTTTGCTGCAGTTTTTCTACCTTAAAACCGAGACTCCTAAGTGATGAAAAGGCATTCAAAACTCCTGAACATTGAATGAAAAATAAGAGAAAAATATTTTGCTAAAAAGAAAAGAAAGAAAAAGCAAAAGAAAAAGCCAAAAGGAGTGAAAATTTTGCTTAAATTGCTCTCGGTTTTGATGAATTTTTGCTTACATTTTTTTAGTTGGTTCAGCCACCTATTTGTGTCTTGTTTTTGTTCATAATCTTAGCTTTTAATTTTGTAATCCATTCTAGTGCCTTTCCTAGGTTACTCTTGTGTGTACTAGCTTCCCAATTTGCCTTAATTTTTGCTTGTCAATTTGTGGAACTCTTTCTAGTCTTGTCTCATTTTCTTCTACCACTTGGTGTAGCCATTCTAAATTGTTCATTTTCAGTTTTAGCACTAATATTCAGTCTTGAAGGTGGTTGAGTGCTTCTTAAAAGGTGTAGGAGGCCAAGGCAAGGGATATCTACTTGAAGGCTTTGGTGGTTGCTTAGGGAGTTTGTTCTCTCTTGGTGGCAAGGCTCTTGGAAACACCTAGAAGTGACTAACCTCAAAGTTGCTTCTAAAGAGAGGAGTGAAACACCTTGTGAGGCTGCAGTTGGTGGCTGATTTGGAGCAACAAGAAACTAAACCAATTGTGAAAATTTTTGTGAAAATTTAGAACTAAATTTAGTGACGGAAATTTTGGTTTCTAAAACCTAGTTTTTCATTACAAAATCCGTCTCTAAATTTGTTCTAAATTAGTGGCTAATTTGTTTTCCTTGAAATTAGGTGCAGCCACTAAATTCATTTGAGAGTGAATTTACATTTCATTTGAAGCAAATTTGAATTTCTTTTACATTGTAATTTTTGTTTTCTAAATTTTTGTACAAGGCCTTTATTAAGGAGTGTCTTGGAGTGCCTTTGGTGTATCTCCATCTCTCCTTAAGTGTTCTCATAGTAATTTGGTTTAGTACTTGTGAGAGGGTCCTTGAAGGTCTTTGGTGCCTTTCAAGCTCTCACCTAGGTTTAATTGCTTTCCACGTCTAGTTTATATTTTCTTGTCTTTAAGTTTTCATGCAATTTATGTTTTGAGCAATTTATGTTTTCAAGTTTTGATTGCATTGCTTAATTGTACACATTAGGCACTTGCTTGTTATTTTTCTTTTGAAAAGAACTTTGTGAAAACATTTTGTGCAAGGCAAAGTACAAAGGGGTTTAGAGATTTTTACTTGAAGAGGCTTGGTTATTAAGTGGCTCGATAGTAGCTCACCTCCCTCCAAAGTTCAATTTGTACTCTTAGACCTCCAAGTGCCAAGTCTAGCACTTCCAAAAATATTATTTTCTTAAAATCTATTTTTGTGTGAAGAGAAAAATCTTGTTGTTTAAAATGTCTCAACAATCCAACTATAGTGGAAGTGATAGCTCTCCTAAAAGCATTTCTTACTTAACAAAAGAGCTAAAATCACTTAAACTATGGAAGAAGCAAGAGGCCTTTCAAAAAGAGAAAGAGAAAATTGAAAGAGAGGCCAAACTTGCTATCCTAGATGAGAAGTTGAGAATTCTTAAACAAGAAGAAGAAAAATTGAAAGAAGACATGAGAAAACACAAAAGAAGAAGAAAAATGAAAATCAAAAGAAAAGAAGAAATAGAAAAAAAGAAAGAGCTTTGTGTAGGGAAGAGTAAAGAGGAAGAAATATCCTCTAAAGGATTTGTGACTAAAGAGAATTGTTTTAGTACTAAAAAACCTATGAAAAAAATTCTCTTTATTCATAAAGATCTTAACTCTTGCCCTCATTCTGCCACTAGTCTTGAGGAGGAGATTCATAAATCCATTATTTTTAAAGAAAAAAAGTCTCAACTTCAAGATTTGGTGAAGGAGAAGTGGACTTCACTTAGCTCCACTTCTCATGCTACTTCCTTGGTGGTGCCCAAGGTAGATAGCCTTCCTTTGTGTAGGACTTTTCCTACTTTAGTTGTGTCAGTAATGCACCCAATTTATGGAATATAATATTTGCTAGATATAACATCTGAACCTTCAAGGTTCTTTGTGACAAATTCTTTTCATAACTATCCAACAAATAATATAATCCAAAATTGTTTAGGAAATTTCTTAGTAGTATTTTCCTTATTTTTTAGGAAAAGCCTAGCTTACCACATAGGGTACTTTAGGTAAGATATTTTAGTTTTTAGGATTAAGTCTTTAGTGTGCTATAGTTTTAGCTTTAGCACATTTTTAGGATTTAGAAATATACCTAGTCTATGTTTAGGAGAAGATCCTATTCATTATATTAGTAGGTCTAGTATCATAGATTTCTTTAGGTTTCATGAAAGGATTCCTTCTAGGATATTCCTTTCACATTTATTTGTTGAAAATATCACTTCTGATGAATTTCATTATATATTTGTAGGTATGGCCAATAATCATGAGGACCCTCGAGATTTGAGGTCAAATCCTTTTCAAGAGGGAGGGGATGATAGACTATGGCCAAGGCCAAGGAATCCAAGAGGTGATATCATAAAAGAACCAAGAGGAATGGGATGATCTTCAAGACCTTTTCATATGTTTTGTACATAGTTTCTTTTGTATAGGTTATTTTTGCCTTTGTATTTGTAAGGCACTGTATTTCCCTTTTTAGTAGCTATTGTAAATTGATTCTAGGGTAGGTTACTTGGACACTTTGATTCCATTTAACCTAACCTAGAAATACATTCTTTTCTTAGTTTTCTAGTAGGAGTGGCATTAGCAAATTAGAGAGTGTCCTTAGTAAGCTAGAGAGTGCTCCTAGCAATTTAGCCAAAGGTGGTCCTAGGCTAAATTTTTCATATTGGACTCATTTTACTCCTAATTTTTCATAGATTTGATTTAGCTAGGTTCCATTCCCATTGAATGAACCTAACTAAACCAAATTAACCATTTTCAAATCAAAAGGAGTAAATTAATTCCAAGAAGCCACCCACCTTAGAAGTGTGTTCACACTTGTGTTCACACTTGTGTGAACACTTGTGTGAACACTTGTGTTCACACTTGGACGAAATTCATGGAGTTTCTTAAGCTTGGAAGCTTGAAGCACAAGCTTCTCCTTGGCTAGCTTACCAAGCAAGCCAAGTGAGAAGCTTGCTCTCCAAGCCTCTTGACCTTGGACGGTTTATCTAGACTCAATCATGGTTCCTAGTGAACCATGGTCAAGACTAGCTTGCTCTCCAAGTTTCCTACTCCTATAAACTTGTAATTCTTTGATTTTAAAACACTTTTGAACAATTTGAGAAATGAAATCTGAATTTTCTCTCTAAATCAAGAGTCACAAAAACCGAAGAGAACTTTCTCTCCTAAGTTCTCTCCAAAGGTGCTTCAACCTTACCTTGGTTCCTTAAGCTTCTAACTCAAGCTAAGGAGTAACCGAGCCACTTCAAGGCTTCTTCTCCATTGAAGAACACTTCAAGGAGCTTCAAAGAGTCATTGGAGTCTTAACCTCAATAGCATTCACGGTCCTAAACAAAAGAGCTAAAATCACTTAAACTATGGAAGAAGCAAGAGGCCTTTCAAAAAGAGAAGGAGAAAATTGAAAGAGAGGCCAAACTTGCTATCCTAGATGAGAAGTTGAGAATTCTTAAACAAGAAGAAGAAAAATTGAAAGAAGACATGAGAAAACACAAAAGAAGAAGAAAAATGAAAATCAAAAGAAAAGAAGAAATAGAAAAAAAGAAAGAGCTTTGTGTAGGGAAGAGTAAAGAGGAAGAAATATCCTCTAAAGGATTTGTGACTAAAGAGAATTGTTTTAGTACTAAAAAACCTATGAAAAAAATTCTCTTTATTCATAAAGATCTTAACTCTTGCCCTCATTCTGCCACTAGTCTTGAGGAGGAGATTCATAAATCCATTATTTTTAAAGAAAAAAAGTCTCAACTTCAAGATTTGGTGAAGGAGAAGTGGACTTCACTTAGCTCCACTTCTCATGCTACTTCCTTGGTGGTGCCCAAGGTAGATAGCCTTCCTTTGTGTAGGACTTTTCCTACTTTAGTTGTGTCAGTAATGCACCCAATTTATGAAATATATTATTTGCTGGATATAACATCTGAACCTTCAAGGTTCTTTGTGACAAATTCTTTTCATAACTATCCAACAAATAATATAATCCAAAATTGTTTAGGAAATTTCTTAGTAGTATTTTCCTTATTTTTTAGGAAAAGCCTAGCTTACCACATAGGGTACTTTAGGCAAGATATTTTAGTTTTTAGGATTAAGTCTTTAGTGTGCTATAGTTTTAGCTTTAGCACATTTTTAGGATTTAGAAATATACCTAGTCTATGTTTAGGAGAAGATCCTATTCATTATATTAGTAGGTCTAGTATCATAGATTTCTTTAGGTTTCATGAAAGGATTCCTTCTAGGATATTCCTTTCACATTTATTTGTTGAAAATATCACTTCTGATGAATTTCATTATATATTTGTAGGTATGGCCAATAATCATGAGGACCCTCGAGATTTGAGGTCAAATCCTTTTCAAGAGGGAGGGGATGATAGACTATGGCCAAGGCCAAGGAATCCAAGAGGTGATATCATAAAAGAACCAAGAGGAATGGGATGATCTTCAAGACCTTTTCATATGTTTTGTACATAGTTTCTTTTGTATAGGTTATTTTTGCCTTTGTATTTGTAAGGCACTGTATTTCCCTTTTTAGTAGCTATTGTAAATTGATTCTAGGGTAGGTTACTTGGACACTTTGATTCCATTTAACCTAACCTAGAAATACATTCTTTTCTTAGTTTTCTAGTAGGAGTGGCATTAGCAAATTAGAGAGTGTCCTTAGTAAGCTAGAGAGTGCTCCTAGCAATTTAGCCAAAGGTGGTCCTAGGCTAAATTTTTCATATTGGACTCATTTTACTCCTAATTTTTCATAGATTTGATTTAGCTAGGTTCCATTCCCATTGAATGAACCTAACTAAACCAAATTAACCATTTTCAAATCAAAAGGAGTAAATTAATTCCAAGAAGCCACCCACCTTAGAAGTGTGTTCACACTTGTGTTCACACTTGTGTGAACACTTGTGTGAACACTTGTGTTCACACATGGACGAAATTCATGGAGTTTCTTAAGCTTGGAAGCTTGAAGCACAAGCTTCTCCTTGGCTAGCTTACCAAGCAAGCCAAGTGAGAAGCTTGCTCTCCAAGCCTCTTGACCTTGGACGGTTTATCTAGACTCAACCATGGTTCCTAGTGAACCATGGTCAAGACTAGCTTGCTCTCCAAGTTTCCTACTCCTATAAACTTGTAATTCTTTGATTTTAAAACACTTTTGAACAATTTGAGAAATGAAATCTGAATTTTCTCTCTAAATCAAGAGTCACAAAAACCGAAGAGAACTTTCTCTCCTAAGTTCTCTCCAAAGGTGCTTCAACCTTACCTTGGTTCCTTAAGCTTCTACCTCAAGCTAAGGAGTAACCGAGCCACTTCAAGGCTTCTTCTCCATTGAAGAACACTTCAAGGAGCTTCAAAGAGTCATTGGAGTCTTAACCTCAATAGCATTCACGGTCCTAAACAAAAGAGCTAAAATCACTTAAACTATGGAAGAAGCAAGAGGCCTTTCAAAAAGAGAAGGAGAAAATTGAAAGAGAGGCCAAACTTGCTATCCTAGATGAGAAGTTGAGAATTCTTAAACAAGAAGAAGAAAAATTGAAAGAAGACATGAGAAAACACAAAAGAAGAAGAAAAATGAAAATCAAAAGAAAAGAAGAAATAGAAAAAAAGAAAGAGCTTTGTGTAGGGAAGAGTAAAGAGGAAGAAATATCCTCTAAAGGATTTGTGACTAAAGAGAATTGTTTTAGTACTAAAAAACCTATGAAAAAAATTCTCTTTATTCATAAAGATCTTAACTCTTGCCCTCATTCTGCCACTAGTCTTGAGGAGGAGATTCATAAATCCATTATTTTTAAAGAAAAAAAGTCTCAACTTCAAGATTTGGTGAAGGAGAAGTGGACTTCACTTAGCTCCACTTCTCATGCTACTTCCTTGGTGGTGCCCAAGGTAGATAGCCTTCCTTTGTGTAGGACTTTTCCTACTTTAGTTGTGTCAGTAATGCACCCAATTTATGAAATATATTATTTGCTGGATATAACATCTGAACCTTCAAGGTTCTTTGTGACAAATTCTTTTCATAACTATCCAACAAATAATATAATCCAAAATTGTTTAGGAAATTTCTTAGTAGTATTTTCCTTATTTTTTAGGAAAAGCCTAGCTTACCACATAGGGTACTTTAGGCAAGATATTTTAGTTTTTAGGATTAAGTCTTTAGTGTGCTATAGTTTTAGCTTTAGCACATTTTTAGGATTTAGAAATATACCTAGTCTATGTTTAGGAGAAGATCCTATTCATTATATTAGTAGGTCTAGTATCATAGATTTCTTTAGGTTTCATGAAAGGATTCCTTCTAGGATATTCCTTTCACATTTATTTGTTGAAAATATCACTTCTGATGAATTTCATTATATATTTGTAGGTATGGCCAATAATCATGAGGACCCTCGAGATTTGAGGTCAAATCCTTTTCAAGAGGGAGGGGATGATAGACTATGGCCAAGGCCAAGGAATCCAAGAGGTGATATCATAAAAGAACCAAGAGGAATGGGATGATCTTCAAGACCTTTTCATATGTTTTGTACATAGTTTCTTTTGTATAGGTTATTTTTGCCTTTGTATTTGTAAGGCACTGTATTTCCCTTTTTAGTAGCTATTGTAAATTGATTCTAGGGTAGGTTACTTGGACACTTTGATTCCATTTAACCTAACCTATAAATACATTCTTTTCTTAGTTTTCTAGTAGGAGTGGCATTAGCAAATTAGAGAGTGTCCTTAGTAAGCTAGAGAGTGCTCCTAGCAATTTAGCCAAAGGTGGTCCTAGGCTAAATTTTTCATATTGGACTCATTTTACTCCTAATTTTTCATAGATTTGATTTAGCTAGGTTCCATTCCCATTGAATGAACCTAACTAAACCAAATTAACCATTTTCAAATCAAAAGGAGTAAATTAATTCCAAGAAGCCACCCACCTTAGAAGTGTGTTCACACTTGTGTTCACACTTGTGTGAACACTTGTGTTCACACTTGGACGAAATTCATGGAGTTTCTTAAGCTTGGAAGCTTGAAGCACAAGCTTCTCCTTGGCTAGCTTACCAAGCAAGCCAAGTGAGAAGCTTGCTCTCCAAGCCTCTTGACCTTGGACGGTTTATCTAGACTCAACCATGGTTCCTAGTGAACCATGGTCAAGACTAGCTTGCTCTCCAAGTTTCCTACTCCTATAAACTTGTAATTCTTTGATTTTAAAACACTTTTGAACAATTTGAGAAATGAAATCTGAATTTTCTCTCTAAATCAAGAGTCACAAAAACCGAAGAGAACTTTCTCTCCTAAGTTCTCTCCAAAGGTGCTTCAACCTTACCTTGGTTCCTTAAGCTTCTACCTCAAGCTAAGGAGTAACCGAGCCACTTCAAGGCTTCTTCTCCATTGAAGAACACTTCAAGGAGCTTCAAAGAGTCATTGGAGTCTTAACCTCAATAGCATTCACGGTCCTAAACAAAAGAGCTAAAATCACTTAAACTATGGAAGAAGCAAGAGGCCTTTCAAAAAGAGAAGGAGAAAATTGAAAGAGAGGCCAAACTTGCTATCCTAGATGAGAAGTTGAGAATTCTTAAACAAGAAGAAGAAAAATTGAAAGAAGACATGAGAAAACACAAAAGAAGAAGAAAAATGAAAATCAAAAGAAAAGAAGAAATAGAAAAAAAGAAAGAGCTTTGTGTAGGGAAGAGTAAAGAGGAAGAAATATCCTCTAAAGGATTTGTGACTAAAGAGAATTGTTTTAGTACTAAAAAACCTATGAAAAAAATTCTCTTTATTCATAAAGATCTTAACTCTTGCCCTCATTCTGCCACTAGTCTTGAGGAGGAGATTCATAAATCCATTATTTTTAAAGAAAAAAAGTCTCAACTTCAAGATTTGGTGAAGGAGAAGTGGACTTCACTTAGCTCCACTTCTCATGCTACTTCCTTGATGGTGCCCAAGGTAGATAGCCTTCCTTTGTGTAGGACTTTTCCTACTTTAGTTGTGTCAGTAATGCACCCAATTTATGAAATATATTATTTGCTGGATATAACATCTGAACCTTCAAGGTTCTTTGTGACAAATTCTTTTCATAACTATCCAACAAATAATATAATCCAAAATTGTTTAGGAAATTTCTTAGTAGTATTTTCCTTATTTTTTAGGAAAAGCCTAGCTTACCACATAGGGTACTTTAGGCAAGATATTTTAGTTTTTAGGATTAAGTCTTTAGTGTGCTATAGTTTTAGCTTTAGCACATTTTTAGGATTTAGAAATATACCTAGTCTATGTTTAGGAGAAGATCCTATTCATTATATTAGTAGGTCTAGTATCATAGATTTCTTTAGGTTTCATGAAAGGATTCCTTCTAGGATATTCCTTTCACATTTATTTGTTGAAAATATCACTTCTGATGAATTTCATTATATATTTGTAGGTATGGCCAATAATCATGAGGACCCTCGAGATTTGAGGTCAAATCCTTTTCAAGAGGGAGGGGATGATAGACTATGGCCAAGGCCAAGGAATCCAAGAGGTAATATCATAAAAGAACCAAGAGGAATGGGATGATCTTCAAGACCTTTTCATATGTTTTGTACATAGTTTCTTTTGTATAGGTTATTTTTCCCTTTGTATTTGTAAGGCACTGTATTTCCCTTTTTAGTAGCTATTGTAAATTGATTCTAGGGTAGGTTACTTGGACACTTTGATTCCATTTAACCTAACCTATAAATACATTCTTTTCTTAGTTTTCTAGTAGGAGTGGCATTAGCAAATTAGAGAGTGTCCTTAGTAAGCTAGAGAGTGCTCCTAGCAATTTAGCCAAAGGTGGTCCTAGGCTAAATTTTTCATATTGGACACATATTTAGTCCTAATTTTTCATAGATTTGATTTAGCTAGGTTCCATTCCCATTGAATGAACCTAACTAAACCAAATTAACCATTTTCAAATCAAAAGGAGTAAATTAATTCCAAGAAGCCACCCACCTTAGAAGTGTGTTCACACTTGTGTTCACACTTGTGTGAACACTTGTGTTCACACTTGGACGAAATTCATGGAGTTTCTTAAGCTTGGAAGCTTGAAGCACAAGCTTCTCCTTGGCTAGCTTACCAAGCAAGCCAAGTGAGAAGCTTGCTCTCCAAGCCTCTTGACCTTGGACGGTTTATCTAGACTCAACCATGGTTCCTAGTGAACCATGGTCAAGACTAGCTTGCTCTCTAAGTTTCCTACTCCTATAAACTTGTAATTCTTTGATTGTAAAACACTTTTGAACAATTTGAGAAATGAAATCTGAATTTTCTCTCTAAATCAAGAGTCACAAAAACCGAAGAGAACTTTCTCTCCTAAGTTCTCTCCAAAGGTGCTTCAACCTTACCTTGGTTCCTTAAGCTTCTACCTCAAGCTAAGGAGTAACCGAGCCACTTCAAGGCTTCTTCTCCATTGAAGAACACTTCAAGGAGCTTCAAAGAGTCATTGGAGTCTTAACCTCAATAGCATTCACGGTCCTAAGCATGGAGCAAGTGAAGGAATCATCAATCTCCTCACCTAGTTCCATCAGATGATGAACTTAGCCGATCTCATCCTTATCTTCCGAGCTTCGTCTTTGTCCTCGGGCAGGGTTCCTTCTTTCAAGTAGTTCCAGATGCTTGCTATCCATCCCAGGTCTTCATTGTCACTGACGTTGACGACTTTCTCGTCTAAGCTGGGTGAGTCCAAGGTTTCCTGGATGATGGTTCGGTGCTGTCCAGGCCTTTTGGTGCTGGCGAGCTTTGATAGGAGGTCAGCTCGGGCGTTTTGTTCTCGCGGCACATGCTTTATGGTGAATTCATCGAAGGACGAGATCTGGTGGGACGCAGTGTGAAAGTACCGCTGCAGTAGAGTGTCCTTTGCCTGGTACGTTCCGCTGAGCTGCTCCACCATGAGTTTTGAGTCGCTGTTACAGCTCACCTTTCGAGCTCCGAGGTCGCGGGCTAGCCTTAATCCCGCGAGAAGTGCCTCGTACTCCGCCTGGTTGTTGGTCACTTTGAAGCCAAACTTAAGGGATTGCTCCAGAGTGACTTGGTTTGGTCCCTCCAATATGATGCCGGCACCACCACCCTTAGAGTTGGAGGATCCATCCACATGTAAAGTCCACACCTGAGGTTCCTCGGCAGTGGTAGGCATGAGCTCGGCTACGAAGTCGGCCAGGCATTGGGCTTTCAAGGGTTCGCGATTTTCGTACTGGATGCCGAACTCAGACAATTCTACTGACCACGCAATCATCCGTCCGGCGAGCTCGGGCTTTCGCAGAATTTGCTTGATGGGGTAGTCGGTTTTGACTACCACCTGGTGACTCTGGAAGTAGGGTCGGAGATGCCGAGCTGCAGTGACAAGTGCTAGTGCCAGCTTCTCGATCATCTGGTATCGCTTCTCCGCATCTTGGAGGACTCGGTTGATGAAATAGATTGGTGTCTGCACTTTCTGGTGCTCTTGTACTATTACTGCGCTAATAGCGCCTTCTGCTACGGCCAAGTAAAGGAGGAGGTCGGTTTTGTGATCCGGCCTCTGTAGGATTGGCGGGGTTGTGAGGAAGGTTTTGAAGCTTCGGAAAGCTTCTTCGCATTGATCCGTCCATTGGAAGTCTTTGGGTTTTCGCAGCAGGGTGAAAATGGGCCTTGCCTTTTCCGCGAGTCTGGGGATGAAACGGGATAATGAGACCAACCGTCCAGCTAGGCGTTGGATCTCTTTCACCGTTTGTGGGCTTTGCATCTAGATGATCGCTTTACACTTCTCGGGATTGGCCTCAATTCCTCTGCTGGTGATCATGAAACCGAGGAACTTGCCTCCCTGGACGCCGAAGACACATTTCTCCGGGTTGAGGCGCATGTTGTGCTTCCTGACCTGGGCGAATACTTCGGCGAGGTCGGCAACATGATCTGCTGCCGAGGTGGTCTTGACTACCATGTCGTCGACGTAGACTTCCATGTTCCTCCCGATCTGTTGGTGGAAAACCTTATCCATCAGCCGCTGGTAGGTTGCGCCTGCATTTTTTAGGCCGAAGGGCATCACTCGGTAGCAATAGTTGGCATGGTCGGTGATGAAGGATGTATGCACCTCGTCAGGTGGGTGCATCATTATCTGGTTGTACCCGGAATAGGCATCGAGGAAGCTGAGGAGGGCGTGTCCGGAGGCTCCGTCAACCAACCTGTCAATGCTCAGCAGGGGGTATGAGTCCTTGGGGCATGCTTTGTTCAGATCGGTGTAGTCGACGCACATCCGCCACTTCCCTGAGTTCTTCTTTACCAGGACCACGTTCGCCAGCCATGTGGTGTACCTGACCTCACGGATGAAGCCAACATTCAGCAATTTCTGCGTTTCGGCGACGATGGCCTCCCACCTTTCTCCGCCTACATTCCTCTTCCTCTGGGCAACTGGTTTTGCCTCCTTGTGTATTGCTAGCTTGTGGCAGATGAAATCAGCGTCTATGCCCGGCATATCAGCGCTGGACCAGGCGAAGAGGTCGGCATTTTTGAGGATTTCCGCTTCGAGTTGTTGTCGCAACTCTGGAGTCAACTGTCTGCTGATCTTCGTGGATTGCCCGGGGAGTTTCCCGATCTGAAGGTCATCGAGCTCGTCAACGGGGCTAGGCCATTCGTCATGAGAGTCGGATCTTGGA
Organism: Cajanus cajan; assembly: GCF_000230855.2. Taxonomy (NCBI): domain Eukaryota; kingdom Viridiplantae; phylum Streptophyta; class Magnoliopsida; order Fabales; family Fabaceae; genus Cajanus; species Cajanus cajan. The sequence continues at coordinate 34,485,084 of NC_138523.1, read as the reverse complement.
TCGAGATCGGTGATTTCTTCATGGTTGGCGTGAGCCACAGAGGTAGGGTCGCTCTTGCACTGTTCACCGAGTGAGGCGATTTTCAGGCTTTCGGTGTAGCATTGTCGTGCCGTCTTCTGGTTCGCCTTGATGGAGATAATCTTCCCATCATGCCCTGGGAATTTCATGGTGAGGTGTGAGGTGGACACCACCGCCCCGAGCTGATTCAAGGTTGGCCTCCCGATGATGATGTTATAGGAGGTGTCGGCTTCCACGAGGAGGTATCGAACCATGACCCGCCTTGTATCCGGAGGTGCTCCGAAAGTTGTCAGTAGGTCCATGTACCCCCGAGTGTGAACGCTTCTTCCTGCAAAACCGACTAGGGGCTCTGTGTGAGGTTGTATGAGAGAGTGGGGGACGTCCTGGTTGGGATTGTCCTGGTTGGGATTGACCCCGGCATAGTCGTCATTTGTGAAAGTAATCGTTGGTGCGCTCTGGTGCGAAGCTGAGGTGGTAAAGTGTATGTGGTTGACGTTACGCAGGTGTCTTTTCCGGGCCGAGCTGCTGGCGCCCCCTCCTACGAAACCACCCACGATTGTGTTGATTACTCCCTGTAGGGGAGTTGGCCCTTTTTCCTGGCTTACCTCGGCTCGCACTGCTCCGCCGAGGTTGAGTTGGGAGGCAGAGGGCTAGTCCGTGCGAGCTCCTGAATCATGACCTCTGTCTCGTCCTTGTCCTTTTCCTCGACCTTGGTCGGGGAAAGTGGAGTGTTCCTCTTCCTCATTGTGGTTGTTTGTATGAGGGGGGTGATCAGAGTGTCACCGCGGGAGTTGAGCGTGAATCCTTTTGTTTTCCGTGCGCAAAGTCGCTAGGTCAGCCTCATTGTGGGTCCGCATCGTGGCTAGGTCAGTTTCGTGCTTGGCACGCATACTTTGTAGATCTGCGGCGTGTTGCCGCCACATCTGCTCGACCTGCTCGATCAGTCGTCTTAATGCTGCTTCGTTTTCCATGTTAGTGGTGTGATCTAGGTCGTCTGTTACGCGTCTGCTATGGCTTCTGGTGAAAACCACAAGCGTGGCCAATAAGAGCTGTCTTGATCGGCCCCACGGTGGGCGCCAAATGTTCTTACCGAAAATCCGCTGTAGAGCTGATCCGCCAGGTAAGATCGGTGAGCCTCCTTCGCTGGTACGCTTGATGCTCCAAGATGGGGGTGGTACCTGCAAAAGAGACTCCGATGCTAAAGTTTGTGTTTGTGGGAATATGAATCTCGTATAAGTAATGCACGTATCTTAGTGTGAATTAGGGTTGCTTTGGGCCTTGGGCCTGAGATAAGATTAGATAGTGGATCTCGTCTGGAGCGAGATCCCTTGAGATAGGTTATGATTTGCTTAAATGCCGAGCTGACGTCGCGTAGCGCGTGCCCGAGGTCATCTTACATGGTGATGCCGACCTCAGAACTCGGCTTCGCAGTACGGATAGTATATATATATATATATATATATATATATATATATATATATATATATATATATATAATTGCACATGACAATGATGACGTGTAGCAAAAAAAAAATGACTTGATAATAACTAACAACTAAAATATTAAAAGTTTAAATATGTTCAAACTATCTTTAATTAGTTCAGTTTTCAAATTATTACTTACTAAAAAAAATTTTGTTTAAATTACCTGATCAATTTTTTTTTTTAATTTAGTATCTGACGTTAGTTTCTGTCAGCACACATGTCATGTCCACCTCAGAAATTCAAACTACTTATTTTGTGGTCTTCTCGGGCGTCTTCTCGTCGAACTTGAACTTCAACGGCTCTTCCCTAGACTAAAGCCCCAAAATCACCACTCCGAAAGCATACACGTTGAAATTTTTAGTGTCGACGTCGGAGACTTTAAATTCTGGCGCTATGTATCCTCGCACGCCCTTGAATTGCTTGGATCTCGCCGGCGACGACAATTCCTCGCAAATTTCGCTTAATTTCTCAATCTTGAGGTAAATTTCGTCAAAGAGTTGCACGGTGCCGAAGTGGCAAACCCTAGTGTTGAAGGAAGGCTCAGTTACAATGATTTTGTTGGTCTTGATGTGGCTATGAACGAAGTTGATGTTCAAACTGGTCTTGTTTTGAATGTAATCGAGGCCGTGACCAAGATCCGTGGTGACTTGCATTCTGGACATGCACGTTGAGAGGACGATGAAGTGTGCGTTGTTCTTGTTGTAGAGGTAGTCAGAGAGGCTAGCTCCATTGATGAAGTCGTAAGCGAGGTAGATGTGGTCACTGGAGACCGAGGCGCCGAGGAGTTTGATGATGTTGACGTGGTGGTTGCGGTAGACGACGGTGAGGAGGTTCTAGAGCTGAGAGGTGAGGGTTCTTAGGGAGCGTGTCGTGGAGGGGGGTGAGGGAGGTGCGATTGGAGATGGAGGTGTCGGAGGAGAGCTTGTAGCTAGTGGAGCCGTTGTAGGGCGCACTACTGCTTAAGGTGGATGGTCTGTCAGAGAAAGAAGTTGTGGGCCTGGGAGTGGGCCTGGAGGAGGATGTTCTTGGGCTTTGGTTGGCGCGTTGTTGGGTGCTAGAGCTTCAGGTGGGACTGGCCGCATGGACATGTGTGCTGACATGGCATACACTGTAGGGTGATGACGTGGCAGTCTGTTAGCCATATCATCATTTAATAGACAAGGACTAACGTCAGGTACTAAATTAAAAAAAAATTAGTCAGGTAATTTAAACAAACAAAAAATTAATAAGTAGTAATCTGAAAATTGGTCTAATTGGAGATAGTTTGAACATATTTAAGTCAATATTAAATTATAATTTAGTCGCAAGATTTCGAGATGAATATAAAATTTGTCACTAATTATATATTATTTGTGACTAATTTGTATTTTTATCATTAACATTATTTATAATAGTGACCTAATTATAAATCAACATTATAATTTATTAACAGTGACAAAAATATACATCTCACAAATAATTTGTCACAAATTATTGATGATAAGTTTGTTTTTCCTATTATAAGACCAAGCATCTCTAATGGAGGTTTTTTAACCAATTTCTTACATGTAAACACCGTATCTAATAAATGTCCATTGGAGTAGGCTTATGTGCCACAAAAAGGAGAAAAAATTTTAGCTTCGTCCCTCATTGAAGCAACAAAGCTTGGGTCTATGGATCTTTCACATGGAGTGTTATGATTGGTTGGAAAAGCATTTTCCCTCCATGCTGGAACGACAAGAAAAAATCAGAGATAAGCGTGCCTTCAAAGGAACAAGCTTTCCAAGCGGCCGCCACCCTCCGTAGCCCGAAGCCAACCTCCCTGCCACCCACAGCCACAACCACCACCCTCCGACAGCCAGAACCTGACCTCCCCACCACCTACACCCACACCCACACCCACCCACCACCCTCTGCGGCCCGAATCCGACCCCCCGCCACCCACAACCACAACCACCACCCTCTGATAGCCCGAATCTGACCTCCTCACCACCCACACCCACACCCACCCACACCCACACCACCCACCACCCTCTACAGCCCAAAAGCGAGAGAGAAAGAGAGACGTTGAGAGAAAGAGAGGGAACAAGAGAAAGAAATAACGAGAGAAAGAGAAAGAGAGAAGGCTAGGAGACGTTGAGAGAAAGAGAGAGAAGGTTGAGAGGGGCAACAACATTGTTGAGAGAAGAAAAGAGACGCTGAGAGAAAAAAAAAAAAAAAGACATTGAGAGAAAATTAAACGTTGAATGGCATTACTAGTGCCTATAAATTGATTTACTATTCACATTCACTGTTCACATCACCACTTCATATCAATTTCACTTCAAAAAATATTCTTCTCTTTTATTGTTATTCATCTGCAATTTTTTTTTTTTTTTTGTATTCTAGCACATGGATCCTAATCAATATAATTTTCAAAGTTATTTTAATTTTACAAAACCAACCACCACCTCAACTCCCTTCTAGTGAAAATTCTCAAAATCCTCATTTTTTTATATACCCACCACCACCACACTCTATCAAAGATAATTATCTGAATCCCCGTTTTTAAGTCTTCAAAATCCTTCCCTTTGTCTCAATGTTCTTCAAAATTTCTTCAGACCCTTTTAACCCTCTTTCTTCTTGCTTCTTTGAAATAATTGTGAATGCCTTATGAAACTGAGGGAAATTTGTCCTTGGTTGTTCTATCGTGAGGGACTAAGAGATAGGATTAACATTGTTTTTAGCATTGACCGAGTAATGGATGCGGTTGAATTTAGTGAGGGTATGTGTGGAACCAAGAAGGAGAAATTTGTAAGGTTTTAAATTAATTGTTTCACCGTGAAGGAGGAGAATGCCTTCTGCCAAATTTTGGAATGTTAAATTCTTACAGGGTAGTGCGCACATTGAGGATTTGAGGGTATTTGTTCAAAAAAAGTGTTTTTTTAAAAAAAATAAAAAGAAGGTGTAAATATCAATTCCCCCATCCTACATCAAAAGTGATGGGCTAAGTATTAGGAAGTTATAGCCCATATTCTTCCTTCTGGCCCAAGTATATTTCCCTCTGGCCCAAATGTATATATGGACAATTGCACATGACAATGATGACGTGTACCAAAAAAAAATGACATGATAACAACTAACAAACTAAAATATTAAATTATAATTTAGTGGCAAGATTTCGAAATGAATATAAAAATTTGTCACCAATTATATATTATTTGTGAATAATTTATATTTTTATCATTAACATTATTTATAATAGTGACCTAATTATAAACCAACATTATAATTTATTAATAGTGACAAAAACATACATTTCACAAATAGTTTGTCGCAAATTAGTGATGATAAATTTGTTTTTTCTTATTATAAGATCATAGCATGTAAAAATTATTAAATTGTATAAAGTAATAGTGATAAAATATTAACTTTTTTTATCAATATTATATTATCATATTAGTAATTATGATCAAAATAAATACTTTTTTTAAACAACAATGAAAAATTGTGATAAAATCAAATATATGTATAATAAAATTTAAAATTAATTATAATATTTATCATTTAGTTTTTAATCCATAATTATTATTGTATTTTATTTTATAGAACAAAATATTTCATAAAGGAGTTAAATCTTATTTTTTAAGAGTTAATTACCTATACACTGTTAGTGTAAAGTTTTTTTACACCGACAACCAATTATATTTTTTAATTGTGTCATGTCACTGTAAACCTATTTACTTTTAATAGTGACATGACACAATTAAAAGATATAATTAGTTGTCAGTATAAAAAAACTTTACACGTGTATAGGTGATTAATTCATTTTTAATAACCTCTTCAACTTGTGTGGCGTAAATAGAAAGATTAACTACATGTTTAATATATTAAAAAAAAATATTTGTGTATAATAATAAATCGATATGGTTTAAAAAATTGACATGCATATCATCAATTTATTATAATGTTTTATTTTAAAAAACCGTAGTAAGATGACAATATTATGGTCAATTTATTAAAAACTTTTTTTTTTCTTGATGATGAGAAAGTTGATAATATCGGTGTCTACTTTTTGCTTCTTTTAAGAATGAAGTAGACAATAGTATTAACAATTCTACTTCTTATTTTTATTTTTAAATTTTAGAAATCGATTATGACATTCTCTATTTTCTTTTTTATTACATATTTTTTAAATATTAAAATAGACGGTGCCATTGTCTATATTTGACTTTTTTTTTTTTTTTAATTTTACTTCATGATGACAATTCACTTTCTTTAATTAGTTTTCTATCATGTTGAGAATCACAAAACTCAATTACATTTAAAGAGACTTAAATATACATATTCATCTATTAGAAGAATAAAATGCATATTTTAAAATAAAGTGGAGAAGAAAGTTTATTTTAAGTATATCTTAAGGGAAAAAAATATAATTCACTCTTTTTTTTTATTATAATAATACTATTACTATAAGGAAAATGTAAATTTTTGATGGACATAACAGTAAAAAGGAATATTCGTCGAAAAAAGATAATTTTTGACATATGGATATATCTTTCGGTAATATCTATCGGTAATTTCCAATGGAATATCTGTCAATAAATTCTAACGGAATATTTGTCGGTATTGTTTAAAAATCTTTATGTGATTCCAACGAATAAATCTGTTAGAAAATTTCTGTTTAATTTTAATAAATTTATTAATGTAACACCTCTCATATTTAACATCTCAAGGATTTTATTTCACGACACTTCACTTTTTAATGTGTTTTGTCTTTATTCGCACACTTTATGGGAAACTTCCCAAAAGTCAAAAGGTCACTCATCCCTAAATTACTCAAGTCAAGTTCTAATGAGATAAACTACCAAAAAGTAGATGCATCTTATTAGTACAAGTAGTACAAATTAATTCTTTTAAGTCATCCTCAACTATACAATTTCATACTTGTACCATTTCTGGATTTTTCTCATTCTGGTATATCCGGACTGTTATAAAATTATAATAATATATATAATAATTATATTATATTTAATTACATTAACCAATAATAATTATTATATTATATTTAATTAATCTTTATTTATATATATACTTACTTTTATAATTAACAATCTACTTATTTCTATTTAAAATTAATATTATGATACAATTTAAATTATTTATTATAACTTTAAAATTTTAAATAATAATTTATATATTTTAAAATATTATTTTTATACTTTATAATAATAAGATAATTTATAAAATTATAAATATTTATTTATTACATATTTATAAATTAAATTTTAATATTTTAAATAAATTATTAATTAACTTAATATATTTATTTATCTAAGATATAAAATTCAAAAAATTTAATTATTATTTTTTTATTTTCTAATTATCAACCATTAATAAAATAATAATTTAAAATCTTATCTAATTATATCATAATATTTTCATATCAAATTTAAAATTAGATATTAATTATACAAAAATATCAAGATCATATAGTAAATTGTCAATAAAATTCTAGTTAAATAATTTAAAAATAATTAATTTTTGAACCATATTGTTAGCAAATAATTTATTCCAAAGCTAACCAATTTTTCTTTATATTAATTATCTGTAAAATTTAATAAATTTTAATTTAACAGTTGGATTGATAAAATTGAACATACACCATGAGTTATTGAGCGGAATAACTTTACCAAGAGTTACTTTGTGAGTCAATTGATTCCTTCTCCTCCTCCTCCTCCTCTTTCTCTCTCTCTCTCTCTCTCTCTCTATATATATATATATATATATATATATATATATATAATCTACCCGTCTTTTTTAGATAACAATTTATTAGAATATATATACATGTATATATATATAAATATTTCAAATTTTATTGATATTTTTTAATATATGATTATCAATTTTAATAATCTTTATTGTTATTGAATGGAATATTAAACATTTTCGATAAATGCAATTTTCGATAGAATATTAAACATTTTTGACAGATCAAATTTTTTATAAACCATTATGCGTTAGTAACATTCCATCGAAAAATTTTGACTTAAGCATGTGTCAAAAATTTTCGTCAGAAATTCTTACATTTTCAACAAATATAAATTCGTTAGAAATATTCCGTCGATAATATAACTTTTCTAAGAATTTTTTTCATTGAAAATATAAATTTTCTGGCAGATTTGTATTTGTTGGAAATTATCGACAGATATATCCGTCGAAAATATAAATTTTTTGACATATTTGTATCCATAATAAATTATCTGTTGGAAAGATAAATTTTTTGATAGATATAAATTTGTCAGAAATTACCAACGGATATATCCGTCAGAATATAAATTTTCTGAAAGATTTGTATCTATAAAAAATTATCCATCAGAAATATAAAATTTTCAACAAATTTGTATCCGTCGGAAATATAAATTTTCTGACAGATTGTATTCGTCGAAAATTATACGTCAGTAATATAACTTTTCTTACGATTTTTTTCTATCAGTAAAATTCATCAAAAATATAAATTTTTTGACAAATTTGTATTCGCTAGCAATTTACATTTTTTCTTGTAGTGTATATTTTTTTTATAAACAAATAAGAGGAGGATTTTATGAAGTTTTACATGGTTTGTTTAGACTTGTTTTATCATATGAACCCTTGAAACATGTATTTGGTTTTTATAAGCACGACTTATATATAACTCTTTTGAAAGTTTTTTTTTTTTTTTTTAATTTAACTCAATAAAATATACGACAAATTTGATCAAAACAAATTTACTAAAGAAACGATTGATTAAACGTGTGATTATTATTTGAGTTGAAAGGCCTATTATAAGTGGACTTCCAAGTTCCAACTTGACAATTGTTTTCGAACAATTGGCCCATAAAACTAGCAATAGGGATATCATCGTTTTCAATGAATTATTGTATATACAATACAACTCGGGGAGCAGACTTCCTATACTTAATAATTTATTATATAGAAATTGTGATAGCAGTGACCAATTTAAACTCCCCTTGCAAGAGGGCCCTATATATATTGATAGAAGCTTCCGATATTCAATTATGTTAGTTTAGAAGCTGAAAGTGGTGAAAATATTGATCTATGAAAGCTGTTTCCCCGTTGACTTATGCTATATAAATTTCTTCTCTCGATAAAAGTGTGTCTTATCCACCCTCTGCAAGTGTGTAGAACTTAATAGTGTCACAGAAGAAATCGCAAGTGTGTGTGTCTGAGGTGAGAGAAAGAGAGAGAGAGAGAAGAGATGGGTAGAGCTCCTTGTTGTGACAAAGCAAATGTGAAGAAAGGGCCATGGAGTCCTGAAGAAGATGAAAAGCTAAAAGAGTACATAGACAAACATGGAATTGGAGGGAACTGGATTGCTCTTCCACAAAAAGCTGGTAGATTTTTCTTTCTACCCTCTATTCTAGATTATTTTAGAGCCTCTTCGAATATAAATTAGAAGTATTTTTAAAATTCTTCTTTGAAAATAAAAAGCATTTTTAGTAGAAAAATTCTGAAAAACGTCTTTAAACTTGTATCCAATTCCAAACAAACTTTTAGCGCATGTGGAAAAGTTTGAAGTTATGAGTCATGTTATGTACTCTCTTCAAGCTAATGAGAGAAATTATAACATGTTGGCATCTGTTAATTTGTCTTAAACAGGTTTGAAAAGATGTGGGAAAAGTTGCAGACTCAGGTGGCTTAATTATCTTAGACCAAACCTTAAGCATGGAGAGTTTTCTGAAGATGAAGATAGAATAATCTGCAGCCTCTTTGCTAGCATTGGAAGCAGGTATTCTTTATTTCACTTAATTTATACTTTTATGTTACCAAATTCCAACCATAGATATACTTCAGAGACCAAATGATTATTATGCATTAAAGAGTTTGGTTTCACATTTTGGGGATTATATTATCAAAGTAGATATGATATTGAATACTTCTAGATCTGCTACATGTTTCTTATTTGGGAACTCATTGTGACAAGTGTAGGTGGTCAATAATAGCATCTCAGTTGCCAGGAAGGACTGACAATGATATCAAGAACTATTGGAACACCAAACTCAAGAAGAAAATGATGGGAATTATGAACCCCTCAGCACTGAAGAAGCCTCACGAAGTTACCATGCTTCAAAGCTCAACACCATCTTCATCCAACTCCTCATCTTCAACATTATCATTCAAAACCAACCACAACAACTCTTGCTACCAACCACAAGTGTCCTTCACTGAGTCCATTTCATACTCTAGTCTTTTGAGTGGCAATTCTTCCACTACTTGTGCTTATTCTTCCACTTTTCAAGCTCAAGAAAGCTCTTTTGGTTTTGGCCCAATTCAGAATTGCCAAGTTAGTAGTGGCTTTGTGTTGGGGGGTGAAACAAGTTGTAGCTCTTCTTCTGATGGGAGCTACAACAACAACAACAATCAGATGAGCCATGTCAAAGAAGCAGAACTTGGGTATGGTGGCGATGGATCTTTTGGCGAGCATGTAATAATAGGTGGTCTTGGTTACCTCTCTAGTGGGGTGGAAGATTTAGCTACACAAAAGTTGATGATGCCCTCCAATGCTGGTAGGGTAAGTGGGTGGACAGGTGAAGAAAGTAGATTATGGGGAGAAAGTGCATTAGATTATGGTCTGGAAGAAATTAAACAGCTAATAAGCACTAGTAGTTGCAATAACTTTATGTTTGATGACAGCAAGACAGGGGAAATGGTCATGTACTATTGATTTGATGGTGACTGCTTCAAATCAAGAATATTTGAAGGGGGGGAAACAAGGGTATGGGGAGAACTAGGAGATTCAGATTTGGACTTTGGTGTGTGTTTTTTTTGGGAAAGATAGTGTGTAATTGGTCCACTTACTTTTGTTACAGTACATGTTGGAAGTTTCCTTTGTAATCATTTAACTGGTGCAGGTATTATTAACCCCACCATAACCATGAATGTGTCCAAAAACAAATGAATCATAAAGGAAATGAGGAAGCCTTTGTAAAGTAGAGTAGCCCTGAATCCATCTTCCACCAGATTTAGAAAGTGGGTTGATTGCAGCAGCAATCCACTTCTGTTGTTTAATATTATATGTAACAATTTTGTTTTCAATCATGCACCTAAAAGCACCTTAACAACCATGGTTTTATTGTTGTTTCCCCAATTTAGATGGTTACATATTCAATTCCTTCATTCAAATTATATTTTACACAATTATTATTGGGATTCAACTTTCTTTTTTCTTTCTTTTATTGACCCATGGATTCAACTTCTTTAAAGTACGCAATTCAGTTATGAACTCTATATTTTTATTTTTAGATTAAAAAAAAAACCCTATTAGTTCAATACGAAATGCTTATGTGTAGGATGCCTAGACAGGCAATACAAAACAAGCAGAAGCATACAAGATGAGTGCATCAACTTATTCCGAAAGCGATTTACTTTTTTATTAATAATTTCACATAAATTAAATTTTAACAATCTAACTTTTAACTAAAAAAAATCATAGAATGGCTGAAGTTTATAACATTGTACATAATCTATATAAATTAATTAATACTTTATCTCATAATTTCATTGAGATATAATAATTTCTAAATATAACTAAATTTTGATTATGAAACTATATATTTGTAAATGTCTAACATATTCAATTTTAATTTTTTAGATAATATCATATGATTTAATAATTGTGTTTGTTTTTTTTACAAACAATAATTATATTTGTTGAATTCATATTTTATAAGAAAAAATATTCAACGGTTAATAAATGGTGCGAGCCCCCGATCTAAAATCCTTTGGATCGTTATCTGAAATTAATTTATGCAGTATTGTATATTAACGGCGAGAACTAAACTTCAATAGAAATTACGTCAATAAAATTTAAATCTAAAACCTATTATTCCAACTCTCACTTCCCATGACCCTAATGGTTCTAATTAAGCTAAATATAAAAAATAACCGACCAAGCAAAACAATTTCAGAAGAAATTAATAATTAATTTTTATTTTATCTATAAAAGTTACAATAACACAACATAGTTTAAGTCTTCACAAGATCGATACTAATATTTCTAAAGAAATTAATATAAAAGTAGTAGCAATGTGAAGGTTGCTTATAAAATTGATTAATGCCGGTTAGAGATATTCATTATTCAAAATTAAACTAATTCCGTCAAAACAAAATATGAACACTTTTAATTAAATTAAAATAATATACAATTCGTAATAAATGCAAAGATCCGGTAAAAGAAATTGATGGTAGACTAGTTGATTTTTTTCTTTGAACAGATTAGTTGAAAATGTAAAAGATTGGATTAAATTTTAAATACAAACTAATCTAATTTAAGTAAATTGAAATTTAATATACATTTTAAAAATCGCATTATACTTAAGACTTTTTCCATTATATGTCACGCTATTTTTTTTTATTATTGTGATATAATATTGTTGAATTGACATAATTGGAACATGACCAATAATATAGAATCTGGAATTAATTAAGGCACGTCTACGAGGAAAACATGCTTTGTGTTGGCAGAACTTCATAATTAAGCTAGGTTGCAAGTATGCAGCATCATCCTTGTTTTGATATACTTCTCAATTATTTACGGTTAGATTATCAATTTAAGACACACACATCGTCCTCATTTAAATAATTTATAAAACCCTCGAGCTAGGAATCTAAAACAATATATTGGTCCACAAATTTGATTTGAAAGTGAATCAATAATAAAGAAATCCAAGGAGGGGAACAAAGATTGAAAAGATAGTATTTAATTAATGCATGCATTGCATGATTCAAGAGTGAGAAAGAATCATTATGGGAGATTAGCCAAGAGGCTCCAAAAAACATATATATGATGATAATAAGATAATAAGATAATAATGGTGCCTTGGACAAGTCTTTGGTTGGTGACTTGTACTTATTTGTTTGGAATAAAAAATTACTAATTAGTTTAATTTTCCAAGGAAATTAAGTGATGGAAAAGTTGAAGCCAAACATGCATTGACCTCTTCACCATTTTTGTTTTCATTGCCACGAGATTAGAATTTAGACCAACGAGATTTGGCAGCAACTGGAATAATATAATAGACATGGGAAATTACAAGTACATGTCTTAAGTCTTGACATTAACGCGAAACGTGTTTATTATTCTACAAATTTTAATGCAAGGGAGTGTGAAAATGTCAAAAAAGCACTGTTTTACTCTCTCCCCCGAGAATGTCATGTATGACTGAGATCTTCTTTTGTGGAATTAGTTTTCAAAATGCTTTCCAGCTTTCATATTTCTGTGTACATGAGGAGAAAGAAGTAATCGAAGAATTAGTCTTTATTTTTCTTCTTAAAGTTTTTGAATGCTGTAGTGCATGGTAAGCCAATCAACAATATTTGTGCCCAATGTCAGTTACCCATTATTGATTTTTTATCAAGTCCTTCACCATGATTTGATATTTATTTCCAAGTGTAGGACAATCATTTTATTACTCACCATTTAGTACTATTTGAATTTGCTTCTTTCGGTATATATATATATATATATAGGTGAATTCTCTTAAAGACCACTTTCACAAGTGGTCCATGGGTGCATCATCAGTTTTCACCCTTAGATGCATCTAAACTAGTAGACCATAATACACCTTACTACACTGGATCTAAATTTTCGATTTTTTTACTGATTTTTTTTTTAAATTACCCAAAAAAAAACACGTGGCAACAGACGCAGCTGCTACTGACACTCGGAACGGGCCGTTCTGAAATCAGAACGGGCCGTTCCAAATGAACAAATAACACATAAATATTGGACCAGAACGGGCCGTTCCAGATGACAAAAAAACACATGACGAATGGAACGGAACGGCCCGTTCCAATATTAGAACGGCCCGTTCCAATATCAGAACGGCCCGTTCCAAATTCAAAAATGACACATCAATAATTAAATCAGAACGGGCCGTTCTGAAAACGGAACGGCCCGTTCTAACTACAAATTTGTCACACGAATCTTTTAAAGCAAAATAATATATTTTTTTTCCATTCTACTAAATTACATCTACACCCTAAACCCTAAACCCAAAAAATCTTATACTAAGGTCCATAATACAAGACCAAACAATATAAACTCTTGTACTACCAAATATATAAGAAAAGTGGTCATCCACTAAGGCTCATAATACAAGACCAAACATTATAAACTCTTATACTACCAAATATATGAGAAAGGTGGTCATCCATGTAAAGTCCAAGTAAAGAGAACCTTAGGCCCACCAAACCCATTGGGCTCACTAAGCTCAGAAGTAAACAAAAGCCCAAAGGCCCACAAAGCCCAAAACTAGGCCCAATAAGCTTAAAAACCAAAAAGTCTTATACTAAGGCCCATAATACAAGACCAAACATTATAAACTCCTATACTACCAAATATATGAGAAAGGTGGTCATCCATGTAAAGATCAAGTAAAGAGAACCTTAGGCCCACCAAACTCATTGGGCTCACTAAGCTCATAAGCAGTCAAAAGCTCAAAGGCCCATGAAGCCCAAAACTAGGCCCAATAAGCTTAAAACCCAAAAAGTCTTATACTAAGGCCCATAATACAAGACCACACATTATAAACTCCTATACTACCAAATATATGAGAAAGGTGGTCATCCAGGTAAAGCCCAATTAAAGAGAACCTTACGCCCACCAAACTCATTGGGCTCACTAAGCTCAAAAGTAAACAAAAGCCCAAAGGCCCACAAAGCTCAAAACTAGGCCCAATAAGCTTAAAAACCAAAAAGTCTTATACTAAGACCCATAATACAAGACCAAACAATATAAATTTCTATACTACCAAATATATGAGAAAGGTGGTCATCTATATAAAGCCCAAGTAAAGAGAACCTTAGGCCTACCAAATCCATTAGGCTCACTAAGCTCAGAAGCAATCAAAAGTCCAAAGGCCCATGAAGCCCAAAACTAGGCCCAATAAGCTTAAAACCCAAAAAGTCTTATACTAAGGCCCATAATACAAGACCAAAACAAAAGCCCAAAGGTCCATGAAGTACAAAACTAGGTTAGTGAGCCCAATGGGTTTGGTGGGCCAAAGGTTCTCTTTACTTGGGCTTCACATAGATGACCACCTTTCTCATATATTTGGCAGTATAGGAGTTTATATTGTTTGGTCTTGTATTATGGGCCTTAGTATAAGACTTTTTGGGTTTTATGCTTATTGGGCCTAGTTTTGGGCTTCATGGGCCTTTGGACTTTTGATTGCTTTTGAGTTTAGTGAGCCCAATGGGTTTGGTGGGCCTAAGGTTCTCTTTACTTGGGCTTTACATAAATGACCACCTTTCTCATATATTTGGTAGTATAGGAGTTTATATTGTTTGGTCTTGTATTATGGGCCTTAGTATAAGACTTTTTGGATTTTAAGCTTATTGGGCCTAGTTTTGGGCTTCATGGGCCTTTGGACTTTTAATTGCTTTTGAGCTTAATGAGCCCAATGGGTTTGATGGGCCTAAGGTTCTCTTTACTTGGGCTTTACATAGATGACCACCTTTCTCATATATTTGGTAGTATAGGAGTTTATATTGTTTGGTCTTGTATTATGGGCCTTAGTATAAGACTTTTTGGATTTTAAGCTTATTGGGCCTAGTTTTGGGCTTCATGGGCCTTTGGACTTTTGATTGCTTTTGAGCTTAATGAGCCCAATGGGTTTGATGGGCCTAAGGTTCTCTTTACTTGGGCTTTACATGGATGACCACCTTTCTCATATATTTGGTAGTATAGGAGTTTATATTGTTTGGTCTTGTATTATGGGCCTTAGTATAAGACTTTTTGGATTTGAAGCTTATTGGGCCTAGTTTTGGGCTTCATGGGCCTTTGGACTTTTAATTGCTTTTGAGCTTAATGAGCCCAATGGGTTTGATGAGCTTAAGGTTCTCTTTACTTGGGCTTTACATAGATGACCACCTTTCTCATATATTTGGTAGTATAGGAGTTTATATTGTTTGGTCTTGTATTATAGACCTTAGTATAAGACTTTTTGGGTTTTAAGCTTATTGGGCCTAGTTTTGGGCTTCATGGGCCTTTGGACTTTTAATTGCTTTTGAGCTTAGTGAGCCCAATGGGTTTGATGGGCCTAAAGTTCTCTTTACTTGGATTTTACATAGATAACCACCTTTCTCATATATTTGGTAGTATAGGAGTTTATTTTGCTTGGTCTTGTATTATGGGCCTTAGTATATGACTTTTTGGGTTTTAAGCTTATTGGACCTAGTTTTGGGCTTCATGGGCCTTTGAGCTTTTGACTGCTTCTGAGCTTAGTGAGCCCAATGAGTTTGGTGGGCCTAAGGTTCTCTTTACTTGGTCTTTAGTATAGGAGTTTATATTGTTTGGTCTTGTATTATGGACCTAAGTATAAGACTTTTTGGGTTTTAAGCTTGTTGGGCCTAGCTTTGGGCTTCATGGGCCTTTAGACTTTTGATTGCTTTTGAGCTTAGTGAGCCTAATGGGTTTGATGGGCATAAGGTTCTCTTTACTTGGACTTTACATAGATGACCACCTTTCTCATATATTTGGTAGTATAGGAGTTTATATTGTTTGGTCTTGTATTATGGGCCTTAGTATAAGACTTTTTGGATTTTAAGCTTATTGGGCCTAGTTTTGGGCTTCATGGGCCTTTGGACTTTTGATTGCTTTTGAGCTTAATGAGCCCAATGGGTTTGATGGGCCTAAGGTTCTCTTTACTTGGGCTTTACATGGATGACCACCTTTCTCATATATTTGGTAGTATAGGAGTTTATATTGTTTGGTCTTGTATTATGGGCCTTAGTATAAGACTTTTTGGGTTTTAAGCTTATTGGGCCTAGTTTTGGGCTTCATGGGCCTTTGAACTTTTAATTGCTTTTGAGCTTAGTGAGCCCAATGGGTTTGATGGGCCTAAAGTTCTCTTTACTTGGATTTTACATAGATGACCACCTTTCTAATATATTTGGTAGTATAGGAGTTTTTATTGTTTGGTCTTGTATAGTATATGACTTTTTGGGTTTTAAGCTTATTGGACCTAGTTTTGGGCTTCATGGGCCTTTGAGCTTTTGATTGCTTCTGAGCTTAGTGAGCCCAATGAGTTTGGTGGGCCTAAGGTTCTCTTTACTTGGTCTTTAGTATAGGAGTTTATATTGTTTGGTCTTGTATTATGGACCTAAGTATAAGACTTTTTGGGTTTTAAGCTTGTTGGGCCTAGCTTTAGGCTTCATGGGCCTTTAGACTTTTGATTGCTTTTGAGCTTAGTGAGCCTAATGGGTTTGATGGGCATAAGGTTCTCTTTACTTGGACTTTACATAGATGACCACCTTTCTCATATATTTGGTAATATAGGAGTTTATATTGTTTGGTCTTGTATTATGGGCCTTAGTATAAGACTTTTTTGGGTTTTAAGTTTATTAGGCCTAGTTTTGGTTTTTATTCATAAGATGTTTGATGTCATTGAGGAAGGGGCTTCATATCTCGCTCAATTGAAAAACTATACTTAAATTTTAAATGTGATTTAGTGGAATGAAAAAAAAAAACAAATATGTAGCCAGAACGGGCCGTTCCGAATTCAGAACGGTCCGTTCTGGTTTAAGTAATCATATGTTATTTTTAAATCTGGAACGGGCCGTTCTGATTTCAGAACGGCCCGTGCTGGTGTAGTTTATCACGTGTTTTTTTTCTTCTAGAACGGCCCGTTCTGTTGCATTATTCCTGTGTTATTTTTTCATCTAGAACGGGCCGTTCTGGTTTCAGAACGGCCCGTTCTGAAAGTGACAGCTGCTGCGTCAGTCATCTTAATACGTGTTTTTTTTAGGTAATTTAAAAAAAAAAAATTCAGTAAAAAATTCAGAAATTTTATCCGGTGTGTGAAGGTGTACAATATATTTTCTCACTAAATCACAATCTCAACCATTCATTGTTTTTAATATTATATCTATGGTGATTTTAGATGCACCATCCATGGACCACTTGTCCAACTTCTCCATCATAGACATCACCATATATATATATATATATGACTTAATTATTTTTTTCTCCTATATTTCATAATTTTATGAATTTTATTATTTAACTTTTAAAATTACTATTTAATTTTTAAAATTTTATGTACCTTTATTCTTGATTATTTAACGTTATTAATTGGCAGTTAATATGATACATCAATAAGATATATAGATATTAATGAAGTATAATATGTCATATCAATAATTAGTATAACACGTCAGTCATTAATGTGTCATATTAATGTTCAGTTAATAAAATAAATGATAAACTAATAGAATGATAAAATATGTTAAAGTTTAAAAAAAATTAGATAACAAATGTATAATTCAAAAATTGAGTGATAAAGTTCACAAAATCATATAACTTAGGTGAACAAATGTGAATGTTATTAAACCAATATACTAAGTTACAAATACATGTCAAAAGTCAAAATCATTGTCTTTAACTTTCAAACTTAAATTAAAAAAAAATGTTTAGTTGAAATAGAATTAGAGTGTCTTTGAATAAATTTTTTTAAAAGTACTTTTAGGAAAATAAAATAAAATTTTTCTTAAGTTAAAAGATTTTTAAAAAATTAATATGAGAGAATTTGTTTTTGAACAAATATGAAAGAACTTTTACGATTGAACTTATACAAATAAATTAACTTTAGCTTTTGCATAATTTTATTTTTTTTATTTTATAAACATTTATATATGGACAAGTTTATCCAAACAAATAAAAGAATAGTTTTAATATAACTTTTAATTATAAAATAAAATCATTTAACTTTTTCATCTCTCTTAAAAGACATGTAATAATTACTTTAGAGAAAAAAACAACATTAGAAAGGGAGTTGAATAATGTCTACAAAAAAAGCTCAACATTTTTTGAAATAATAAAGCGGTAGTGTGACTATAAGAGTGTGGAATCAAAGAGTCAAAAGCAAAGAACACAAAGTATTTTTATATTGATTTGTCTCAACCACCGAGACTATGTCTAATTCTTGATCAATCTGATCAAATTTTACTATCTTTTACAAAAATACAAGTATTTTTTCATAAGTTACTTTTGGCTCAACTTAAGTGTTCTTTAACTTTTCTCTTCAAGCAATTATCCAAGTATTTTTTGAATAACAAAGCTTTTTTAGACTTCAAACAATAACATAAAGTTAGATTTGGAAAATCACTTGTTTCATCTTACTTTCAAGACATGATACAACCAAAGCACAAAGATTTTTTTTAGAAAGAATGAATGTAGTTTTTATGGAATAGTTATTGTCTTTCTTTATTTAATTTCTAAGTCTTCAAGTTTCTTTATATATGTGTTTAATGAAGATCACTGTTACAAATCTTTGAGTTTCTCTCAAAGTTTGCTTTGTCTTTCTTCGTCTTCCTTCCTTGTAAAAGAGAAGTGTCCATTTGTGCATTGATTATGATTATTAAATGCATTTCATCAAATTGTCACTTTTTATCTAAGTAAGAAGGTTACTTATCACCTTAAAGGTATTAAAAAAAATGTTTTCATTCTTTTTTGAAGTTCAAGTATCAAAAAGCTTTTTATTCTTTTGATTTATTAAGAAATAACATAGAAAAAAATAATTTGATTATAAGACATCATAAATAATATATTTAATGCATTTGTCTTATACAAATAAAGTGATTCGAATGAGAAATTATACGTCATTATAACCAATCGTCTATTTAATTCGTCTTATTGTATGATCTATAAAAAAACACTTATCTAATAAAAATGTTTGAGTTTCTTTGCATTAAAGTAAATATTTTGAAAGATCTAAGATCGTTTTTTAATCTAACAATTACTACAATAATTATCATTGTCACTAAAAATACTAATCAATTGTCGACATTCATTATTACCTTCCAATAACCATTGACATCATCATTATTACAATGGTTATCACCACCATCAATTTTACCAAGGATACTATCATTACTACCACCATAATAATAATTATTATTGTCAAAAGTATTACTACTGTCATTTTTATTATCACAATTTATCAGTCATGTGTCATCCTTACTACATACCACAATTACAATTGTTATGTCAATATTATTATTAATATCGTAATCATTTTTATCGCTATTTTTACTATTATCATCGTTGTTATCCTTTTCATCATCACAAGTATATTGTTGTTATCAATATTATATGTCACATTATCTCTCATTTACTCTCACCTTTACCTTTATTACCAACCAATCTTAAATTAAGAATAAGAAATAATATGTGATTTAAATGTAAAATTTAGTATCAATTTAAAAAATTAAAAACTACAAAAATTTAAAGTAAAAATTATAAAAAAATATTTTTTACTTTTCAAATAGGGCATAAGATAGTCAAAGGAACATTTTTTTTTGCCGACGTTTATTAGATGCAAGATTTTTTATTTTAGTGCGTGATCCATAAGGACCTTCAATTACAGATGGACAATCAATATAATGCGTCCAAAAGGTAAAGGTTAATGATATATACACCTCTTTTTTTTTTTTTTTTTTTTATAAGTACACATTCTTTTTAAAAAAAGAAAATTAAATTTTTAAAATATTCTTAATTTTTTAAAATTTTTTAATTTTTAATTTTTAATTTTACATCTACAATATTTAATTTAGTACTTTTTTTTATACATCTTCCCTCCTTTTTTTAATTTTTATATACACCCTCTTACCTTTTCTTCATCATACCTATTTTGCCAGCATGTGAAAACTAAAAAAGAAAAAAAAAAGTGTATGAAAAAAAAGAAGAAAGTAGAAAATTAAAAGTTGGAAGTGTAAAATTAGAAAATTTTAAAAAAAATCTACAATATTTTATAAATTAAAAAAATAAATAAAGGAAGTGTACTTATAAAAAAAAGGAGGTGTGTATATCATGAGCCAAAGGTAAATCATTGGCGTCTTTTTGTGATTATGAGCCGTATCAAGAAAAAAAAAATGTTTTTTTTTACCCAAAAATACTTGTTATGAAGATTAATTTTTAAATTTAAATGACAAATAAGTTTTAAATGAAAATTTCTTAAATATAATATTTTTTCTTGTAATTTATCTTCTCACTTTTAATTTATGAAAAAAAATTATTATTTTATTCTAATCTTTTATAACGTTTCAAAAATAATCTCTATCATTATCTGTTAAAAAAATATTATGTGACCAATGAAATACATATTATATTCATTACATTACATTACACCATTATTTCTAACTTCTAAGTAAATTGATTTTAAATTTTTTAACACAATTTTAAAACGCACTTCACATTTGTCACTTTATTATATTCTTCATGTGCGATCTTTTTGAACTGTGGAACATCACATCTTGGTTGTCATTGGTGGCAGAGTTGGACCACTAGCTTCCCTTGGTGTCTCCCTCGTCATTGATGTGACAATCGTGGTAGGTAATGACGATCTTGAGTCAACCAACATAATTCTTCTTCGCCTTAGAAAAGGAGGCATTGATGGTTGTGCCAATAGAGTGGTGGGCGCTTTTACAACACTTGAGCTCCTACATGATTGAGAGTAGTCGAGTTTGAGGTCGAATTCCTCCATGGTAAGGTGACGACCTCGCAGAGACAATGGTCATTGTGACACCCTCTACCCCATTATTAATATACAACAAATGTAACAATGAAATATTTCTTTTCTTCTTTTTGGGTAAATAAAATCTTTCATAGTTGACAAATATTTCAAATATCACAAGGTAGAAGATTCACATTCGTAACTCATAAATCATAACTCTAGTGTAGAAATTATAAAAGAAAAGAAGTTAAGATTTTCAATACAATTTAGTGAAAAATAAGAAATCATATATATACAAATAATAATAAAGGAAATATAAATTAACTCCAGTAAAGGTGGCAGTGCCTCCTGGTTAGGGATTAATTTATACTCCCAAATCATGTAATAAAAATATAACAAAGATGTACATTTTGGTCTTTTATCAAGAACGTTTAAATTACAATTCTTAACATACATTTTCCTTGAATTATAAACTTTATCTACGTTGTCTCTTCGTTAGAAATTACAAAAGAAGAGAAACTAAAGTTATTAAAATAATAACATATTAAACTAAGCTAACTATGCCCCGATGTCACATCCTATCAGAGCATGCCCAACTGAAGCCTTAAGCCTCATCAACCACATCTTCATGATGTTGATCGCCTGCAACATAATTTAAACATATACAAAAACAACAAGGGAGTGAGAAACATCTCACTCAGTTTCAGGTGCAGAAATAAAAGTTAGATAGCACCCACACACACACACAACAAATACACATACATCATTAATATCACATATACATTCATTTATCATGCAGTGATATCATGGACTCGACTCATAAATGCATGCATGTGGCGCCATAAGGAAGTTTCACAATTCATCACTGGTGACCCTAAGGCACACCTGGTTACAACTGTCGGTGACCCTAAGGTACACCTGGTTAGCATATCATCAACTGTCGGTGACCCTAAGGTACACCTGGTTAGCATATCATCAACTGTCGGTGACCCTAAGGTACACCTTGTTAGCATATCATCAACTGTTGGTGACCCTAAGGTACACCTTGTTAGCATCAACTGTCGGTGACCCTAAGGTACACCTTGTTAGCATCGTTGGTATGCGGCCTCAGCGGCACACCTGGAGTAATATATGCATATGATGCATGTCATACATTCATTATTTCATGAACTCAACATTTAACTTATTACAGAATTTCATTTAGTACATCATGTCCTCATTTGTCATAGTCTCATAATCATAGTTTGTCTCAATAGTCCATTCTTAGGTCTCATGTCATTTGTCCATATTTCACATGGTCATGTCATCAATACTCCTCATAAGGTCCGCATAGGTATTCACAGAGATTCAGAGAGCATTCTTATTCATATTAAAACTCATTTATTATTAACATTAATTTCATACTCATTTATTACTTTCAACAAAGAACAAAGTAGAATAAATAGAAAATCGGACAGAACAACGACACCTTCAACAAAAACAAAGTAGAGTAAATAGAAAATCAAACAGAACAACGACAAGGAATTGGGATTACATAATCATTTATTATTTCCAACAAGGAATAAAGTAGAGCAAACAAAAAATAAGACAGCACAACGGCAAGGGATTGGGGGCCAATCCGACAAACAAACTATCCAACAATTATCCCCACACCCCCGAACGAGGTTTCTCACTCCCCCCTTACCTGGATAAGCGGAGTTGAAACTTGGGCAAAGCCTCATCTGGATTCCCTCCTCCTTTCTCTCTCTCTTTCTTTCTCTTTCTTTCTCTCTCTCTATCTCCCTCTTTCTCTCTCTAAGATTTCACTTCTCACTTCAGTATAAAATTTTCACCCCCTGCCTCCTATTTATAGGCAATCTGACGCACCCGGAACGACCCGTACTGATTTCCAAACGGCCCGTTCCGGATCCTTCAAACATGGGCAAATTTTTCAGCTGGAACGGCCCGTTCCAAAATCGGAACGGCCCGTTCCCAAAAAGCAGAACGGCCCGTTCTGAAACCAGAACGGCCCATTCTCAATCTCAGCAGAACGGCCCGTTCTCCCTCCGGAACGGCCCGTTCTCCACACCAGAATGGTCCGTTCCAGGCCCGTTCTGGGACAACAAAAACAACACATTTTTAATTCTTGGAACGGCCCGTTCCACTTTTGGAACAGCCCGTTCCAAGTAACCAAACTACCCCTATAACTTTAATAAATTTACGAAAATACCTTTAATAATAATATTATAATAATAATAATAAAATAATAAAAGTTGGGTGTTACAATTCTCCCCTCCTTTAGAAATTTCGTCCTCGAAATTTACCTGAAAACAGAAATGGATAAGCTTCTCGCATCTTGCTTTCTAATTCCCATGTAGCACTTTCTTCAAATTTTCCTCCCCAAACGACCTTAACCAAAGGGATTTCCTTTCCTCGTAGTTGTTTCACCCTCTTGTCATAAATTCTTAAAGGATCCGTTTCATAGGTAAGATTATCCTTCAACTGAATGTTGTCAGACTCAATGATATGGGAATGATCATGGACATATTTTCTGAGTTGGGAAACATGAAACACACTATGGAGATTTGAAAGAGATGGAGGCAAGGCAATTTGATAGGCTACATCACCGATCCTTTTAAGAATTTGATAAGGACCAATGAAACGTGGAGTAAGCTTACGGGATTTCAGTGCTCTGCCTACTCCTGTCCAAGGAGTGACTTTAAGGAATACATGATCACCTTCTTTAAACTCAAGGTCTTTTCTCCTCTTGTCATTATAACTCTTTTGCCTACTCTAGGTTGCTCTCATCTTTTCTTGGATCACTTAACCTGTTCAGTAGTTTGTTGAACTATCTCAGGTCCTAACATGGCATTCTCTCCAGGTTCTGTCCAACATAAAGGTGTTCTACATCTCCTACCATACAGAGCCTCATATGGTGCCATCCCAATACTGGAATGGTAACTATTGTTGTAGGTAAACTCTATCAAAGGTAGGAAACTATCCCAACTACCCCCATGTTCCAAGATGCAAGCCCTCAACAAGTCTTCCAAAGATTGTATGGTTCTCTCAGTTTGGCCATCTGTTTGGGGATGGTAGGCTGAACTCAATCTAAGCTTAGTGCCTAAAGCCTTATGCAAACTCTCCCAAAATCTAGAGGTGAACCTAAGATCTCTATCAGACACTATACTATTAGGAACTCCATGCAATCTCACGATCTCACTAATGTACAACGTGGTTAACCTCTCTAAAGGATACCTAATATTAATGTGAATAAAATGGGAAGACTTAGTCAATCTATCCACAATGACCCATATAGCATCCAAGTTCTTCACAGTCTTAGGTAATCCAACTACAAAATCCATAGAGATGCTATCCCACTTCCACACAGGCACATCTAAAGGTTGCATCAGACCTGAAGGTTTTTGGTGTTCTACCTTAGCAGGATCTACAGCTATCCCACCCTTGGATATCACATGTCCTAAAAAGTTCACACTATCCAACCAAAATTCACATTTTGACAATTTAACATACAACTGCTTCTCCTTAAGGGTTTGAAGAATGATCCTAAGGTGCTCAACATGCTCTTCCCTAGTCTTGGAATACACTAGGATATCATCTATGAAGACCACTACAAATCTATCCAAGTAAGGGTGAAAGATCCTATTCATGTAGTCCATAAAAACACCAGGTGAATTAGTCACACCAAAAGGCATAACTAAATACTCATAGTGCCCATAGCGGGTCCTAAAGGCAGTCTTAGGAACATCCTCAGTTCTCACTCTAATCTGATGGTATCCTGACCTTAAATCTATCTTACTGAACACACAAGCTCCAACTAGTTGATCCATAAGGTCATCTATCCTAGGCAAAGGATACTTATTCTTAATGGTCACTTTATTTAGTTGCCTATAATCTACGCACAACCTCATGCTCCCATCTTTCTTTTTAACCAACAAAACAGGCGCTCCCCAAGGCGAAACACTAGGCCTAATGAATTGTTTTCCTTGCAGTTCCTCTATTTGTTTCTTAAGTTCAACTAACTCTGATGGGGACATCCTATAGGGTGCTATAGATATAGGTGAGGTACCTGGTACTAAGTCTATGCTAAACTCAATCTCTCTCTCAGGTGGTAAACTAGACACATCCTTAGGGAATACTTCTGGAAATTCTCTCACTAAGGGAATCTCATTGATGGAGGACCATCCATGGTACTTCATGTGAAACCCATCACATGGTCCAATGCTATGACTAATTTTGAGTAGTATAGGATTTATTTGGTTTATTCCAATTTTACCCTTGTATTTTGGGGTATTTTAGTCCTAGGGTTTATTTCTTTGTATTTCCCATTTTGCCCTTGTATTTTGGGGTGTTTAGATGCTTAGGTTAAATTCAAATGGGCTAGGCGTGACCATTAGGAGGGTGACGCACACTTAGTGGCATTGTTTGGACATTTTTGGTGTTAGGTAGGCTTAGGCCCAATTGGAGGGCCAAGGTGCATAGACTTATCATGCATCTTGTTGTAGCCAACCTAAACCCTTAGATGCCAAACTTGGCCACCAAGTAGCATCTAGGGTTAATTTGCATCTCATTTAGTGTGCATTTGGCTTGGTGAATTTCGGCCAATGCAACACCAAATGAAACCCTAGATGCTAGCACTCCTATTTATACCCTAGCCTATCACCTTGTACATACTTTGGATTATATGAATTTGAGAGAGCATTTCTTTGCCTCAAATCCTATCCTTAGTCCCTAGGGTTGCTTCGGCTAGCCTACCTTCATTCTCCACCCTTGGAGAGTGATACCTAGAGTGGCCTCCACCTACCTTGGAGTGAGCCAACCTAAATCACCAAACACCATCACCTAAAAAGCTTCCGCCCAACCACCTAGACCTCACGGCCATCTTCCTTTTCTCCATCCTAAACTTCCCTTTTTGTCTTCCTTGTTGAACCTAGATCAAGGGCAAGGTCTTCCCCTTCATACTCTACATCAACCATGGAAGGAGGAACCCATCATTTGGTATCAAGAGCTTAGGTTATCTTCAAGGGTAACTAGCTTCCTTTCCATTTCTTTGAGTCTTTTCTTTTTTTTAGTCTTGTTTTGTGTCATCTTTGAGTTCATTGTCATCCATGAAAACCTTATTAAAAATGTCATCTCATGTTGTTCCATGGTTCATTGCTTATTCATGAGCCTCCTTTTGTGCTTTAGGGTTTTTCTTGAGTTTTAGGTTCTTGTGTGCCATTTTTGTTTTTTACTCTTGTTGCTGGAAAAATATATTATGAACATCAAGAACATGTCTTTCATCTATTTTTGATCTTTTTACCTTTAAAGTTTTGTCAAAAGTTGTGTTTATCTCACCTTTCTCAAAAAGACAAAAAAATATATATGTATGATGCACCCATTTGATGTATGAAACCATGAAAATATGAAATGTATGTGTTTTTCCATGAGGTGGCCTAAATTTTGCTGCACCATTTAGAGGTCATTCATGCATGTTAACTAGTCCTTGGCATGCTCCAAATTTGTGTTGAAATCTATGTGTTATTTCCTTCCTACACATACATGATTGGCCACCTTTCCATGCACATCATTACATGATTATTCTTTTGTCCTTTTATGCACATGTGTGAGTGATAAGTTTTGTGTGTGAGTGCTGGAATCTTTGAAAAAAAATCTGCACCAAAAAGAAAATAGTACAAGACACACTCCACTCACAAAATGCTTCTATACCCACTCATGTGTTGCCACTTGTCTCTCTATTTTTGACTCCTTATATGTGCTGAATTTTTAATCACCCACAAGTGTAAAAACCAAGCAACATTTAAAAAGAAAAATAGAAACAAAATCTGGACAAAAATATTAAAAAAAAACGTGACCAAAAAGGCTAAAAGAAAAAGAAAGAAAAACAAAAAGGACTTGTTGCTAGACTTGTGGACATTGACCTAATTACCCTTGCACATTGGAGTTAGACATGGACTGAATTTTTGGACCTTATTGGACCATTTTGAGACACAAAACCGTGGCTGGACCTCTAGCAAAATGGACTTAAAAATTCACAAGTGAAAACCATTAAAGTTTTAACTCCATTCTAGTGCCATTCTAGGACTTTTCCTTTGTGTGCTAGCCTTTTTAATGTGTCTTAATTTTTTTCTTGTCTTCTTTGGAATTCTTATGTTTGTCTCATTAATCTCTCTTTGAGTTTAGCCTTTTAATTGAGCATTTTCAGTTTTATTCCTTTGGCCTCCTTCTTGTTCTTGGTTGGTTTGTTATCTTTGGGTGTAGGTGAAGTACTACCTCCAAGAAACCCTTAGCAAAACTTCTTTGGGGGATTGAGTGGAGACTAAATCCGTGAGGTCCCAAGTGCTTTGGAGAAGGATATCATATCTCAAAGAGTGCAAACACCAAAGGAGAGGACTAACTTTGTTTGTTCCTTGTGAAGGGGAGCCAAATTGGAGGAGTTGAAGACCTTTAATTTCTTTTCTTTCTTACTTGCTCATTTTGCTCAATTTTGGCCACTTGTATTTGGGCCTTATTTCTTTATCTTGGTTTGTAATTGGCCATTTTTAAACCTCTTCATTTTGGTTTTAGTTTGTGTAGTTGAAGGTGATTTGAAAACCTTCACCTAGGACTTCGACTAGTATATGCTTTAAGTGTTTTTCTTTTGCATGTTTTAAAGCTTTTAGTAGTATAATTGCTTAGGACTTTATTTTTGTCTCAATTTCCGTTTAGAAGGCTTTCTTTTGCCTACTAGGGGTGCGTGCACACACACACTTGGTAGTGTCAAAATTGTTTTTGTAAGAAAGGTAAAAAGGGCTTAGTGATTTTTACTTGAAAAGGGCTTGGTTATTAAGTGATTCTTTGTAGTCCACCTCCCCTTGAAGGTTCAATTTGTATACTTAGGCCTTTTCTACTTATCTTGCACCTTTAAAACTTTTTGTGAAAACCTTTTTATCACTCAATTTTTGTGAAAACCTTTTTAACTCTTTGTGAAAATTTTGTGAAAACCTTTTGATCAAAGATGAGTGAGCATTCTAGTGTACATGGTCATAATTCGCATAGTTCTAGGTCTAGTGTTAGGGATGAGCTTAGGCAATTGAAAGATTACCTAAGAAGAAAGGAGGAAGAAAATATAAAAAGAGAGGAAGAAATTAGAAGAAAAGAAAAAGAGCAAGAAAGAAATAATGAAGAAATAAGAAGGTTGCTAACTAGGTTAGTTGTGGGAGGAGAGGCTAGTGGTTCTAAACCAAGAGTCACTTCTCCTAAGTCTTCAAAAGGCAAAGGGGCTTTGGTCCCTTCAACTATTCACGAAGAGGAGGGGCACCATACCTCCCCTCCAAGTGATGTCTTTTATAGTAGTCATCACAATGATGGTTACTATCAAAGACCACCTAGGCACCTAGGCATAGGGAGTCTTCCACCAAAGAAACCAACATCACTCTTCCTCTATTTCATGGCAAAGATAATGTTGAAAATTATCTTGATTGGGAAATGAAAGTAGAACAATTATTCTCTTGCCATGGAGTGAAAGAAGAGAGAAAAGTTTCTTTGGCTACCCTTAGCTTCCAAGGGCATGCCATGTATTGGTGGACTTCCCTAGAAAAGGAAAGAAGGATAAATCATGAGCCCCCAATCCAATATTGGAATGAGCTCCGTAGTGCCTTAAGAAGGAGGCATATTCCTCCATACTATGACCGAGAGCTTATGGATAAGCTTCAAAGATTGAAACAAGGGTCCTCTAGTGTGGAAGAATATAGGCAATCTATGGAGTTGCTAATGATGAGGGCTGGGATTAGGGAGGAAGAGAGGACCACAATCTCTAGATTTCAAAGTGGTCTTAATCTTGAGATAAGAGACAAAGTTGAACTTCTACCTTATAGGGATTTGAATGAACTTGTTCAACTTTGTTCAAGAGTGGAGCATCAACTTACAAGAAAACCTTTTCGAAAAGACTCCACTCCCTCTTATTCCAAGAGTTTTAAGAAGGAGGGCCACTCTTCCCTACCTTATCCCAAGGAAGAAAAAGAAAAAGAAAAATCATCTTTTAAAGCACCTTCCAAAGAGTCTAAGTCAAGTGAAATCAAGTGCTTCAAGTGTCTTGGAAGAGGACATATTGCTTCCCAATGTCCTACAAAGAAAACTATGGTTTTAAAAGCCCAAGACCACTATAGTAGCCTTGATGAAGCTACTTCTTCTTCCTCTAGTAGTGAAGGAGAAGCCATAGATTCCGAGGAAGAAATCTTACCTTGTGAAGGAGACCTATTGTTGGTTAGAAGGCTCCTTAACAATCAATCTAGTGAAATTGACCAATCACAAAGAGAGAACTTGTTTCAAACAAAATGCAATGTCTTAGAAAGTACTTGTTCTCTCATTGTTGATAGTGGGTCTACTTCAAATTGTTGTAGTACTAGATTGGTTGATAAGTTAGCCTTGACTACAAAACCTCATCCTAAACCTTACAAAATGCAATGGATCAATGAGGATAGAGGTGTTGTAGTTAACCAACAAGCAAGCATACCAATCTCTATTGGCAACTATAAAGAAAATGTTTTGTGTGACATAGTGCCATTAGAGGTTAGTCATGTCTTGCTTGGGAGGCCATGGCAATTTGACAAGCACATAATCCATAATGGCCTCACCAATAAAATAAGTTTCCAACACTTAGGTAAGAAGTTTGTGTGGTGTCCTCTATCACCCTCTCAAGTGAATGAGGACCAACTCAAACTAAAGGCTAAGAAAGATGATGAAGAGAAAAGCAAAAACAAAAACAAAAAGAAAAGAAAAGAAAAAAAGAATTTTTCCGTTGAAGAAAAAGGGCTAGATTCAAGTGAACCTTAACCCTTGTGCCATCCTCTTTTCTTTGGTGCCAAAGAAAGATGGCAATGGAGGATGAGCACCTTTTTAAAAGCCATCATTGAATAAAAGGCACCCAATCCTAAGTTAGATGATTTGGTGAATGAATTGCATGGGTCAATAAATTTTAAATGGTGATGCCTCTTTGGCTCTTCCCTTTTGCCCTAAGCACCTTCATTCAACAAATTATGTACTTAAGGATTGCATAGTTAAGTTTTAATATTTTACTCCCCTAATTGTGGTTTCACTTCTTTTGAAGGATCAATGGAATGGAAGAACTTGAAGATTTGTGGTCAAATCCTTCTCAAGAAGGAGGGTATGATGGAGGACCATCCATGGTACTTCATGTGAAACCCATCACATGGTCCAATGCTATGACTAATTTTGAGTAGTATAGGATTTATTTGGTTTATTCCAATTTTACCCTTGTATTTTGGGGTATTTTAGTCCTAGGGTTTATTTCTTTGTATTTCCCATTTTGCCCTTGTATTTTGGGGTGTTTAGATGCTTAGGTTAAATTCAAATGGGCTAGGCGTGACCATTAGGAGGGTGACGCACACTTAGTGGCATTGTTTGGACATTTTTGGTGTTAGGTAGGCTTAGGCCCAATTGGAGGGCCAAGGTGCATAGACTTATCATGCATCTTGTTGTAGCCAACCTAAACCCTTAGATGCCAAACTTGGCCACCAAGTAGCATCTAGGGTTAATTTGCATCTCATTTAGTGTGCATTTGGCTTGGTGAATTTCGGCCAATGCAACACCAAATGAAACCCTAGATGCTAGCACTCCTATTTATACCCTAGCCTATCACCTTGTACATACTTTGGATTATATGAATTTGAGAGAGCATTTCTTTGCCTCAAATCCTATCCTTAGTCCCTAGGGTTGCTTCGGCTAGCCTACCTTCATTCTCCACCCTTGGAGAGTGATACCTAGAGTGGCCTCCACCTACCTTGGAGTGAGCCAACCTAAATCACCAAACACCATCACCTAAAAAGCTTCCGCCCAACCACCTAGACCTCACGGCCATCTTCCTTTTCTCCATCCTAAACTTCCCTTTTTGTCTTCCTTGTTGAACCTAGATCAAGGGCAAGGTCTTCCCCTTCATACTCTACATCAACCATGGAAGGAGGAACCCATCACTCATCTAGCTTACTATCAGTCTCAAGAGTTAAGGAAGCGAAGATCATGTACACTCCTTCATTTTCTTCTAAACAAGTTTTAATGTCAGCAGCACTAAGAAATTCCGTACTCTTACATTCACCAAAGGAAATAGATTTCTCAAAGCAGTTTAAAAGGACATGATGAGAAAATAACCAATCCATACCAAGAATTACATCTAATTGACTAAGAGGCAAACAAATTAAGTCAACTAGAAACTGCTTATCAGAAACTGTCAAAGGACATTTCAAACACACTAGGGATGTAGTCACAGGACCATTAGTAGGGGTTTCAACAACTAAATCAAAATCTAACAAAGACACAGGCAAATTCAATTTTTGGACACAAGAGACAGAAATAAAGGAATGTGTTGCACCAGAATCAAATAGTACAACAAAAGGAGTCTCAGCTATGAAACAAGTACCTTGTATCAAATTTTCTGACCGAGCAGCTTCAGCACCACTAAGAGCAAATACTCTCCCTACAGTCTTTGGACGCTCAGTTTGCGAACCCGATCCAATAACACGTGTTTTTGGTGGTTCAGGACAGTGGGTGCTGATGTGACCCTTACCCCTGCAATTGAAGCAAGTAACCTCCTTGTCACTACACTCAGACTGATTATGACCAACACGTCCACACTTCCAGCATCTTACTAAAGGAGTGGACACAAACCCTCCAACACTTCCAGTAGCACTAACAGTGGATCCTTTTGTAAATGACTTGCTTTTAGTAGCAATAGCTTTATTCCCTTGAAATCTAGTAGGAGCGGAGTAAGGCTTACTCCTACCCGAAGTACTAGAACTCACAACACGAATAGGACCTCCAACTCCTTTATAAAAAGCAGCACGAGCACGGTTGTCACGATCATAAATGCTGCACTTATTGACCAGAGTGGGAAAGTGATATATCTCCTGATAGTTAATTGCAATTTTTACTTCAGGACGCAGACCATTTACAAATTTTATGCATTTAGCTCTTTCACCACCCTCACCATGGTAGTGTGTACAATAACGAACCAAAGCATCAAATTTGGCAGCATACACAGCCACTGTGTCGTTCCCTTGATTCAGCTCAAGGAATTCCATTTCTTTTCGACTTCTCACATCATCCGGGAAATACTTCTCAAGAAAGACCTTCTTGAAGTTGTCCCAATTCAAGTGCACCCCTCCATCAATCATCCTCCGAAGTGCTCCTTCCCACCAAAAGTGAGCATCAGCAGTCAACATGAATGTGGCCAACTTCACCTTCTGAGCGATAGGACAATCCATAACATTGAAAATTTTCTCTATTTTTGTTAGCCAATTCATAGCAGCATCTGGGTCATATCCTCCTTTAAAGGTAGGTGGGTGATTTCGTTGAAATTGCTCCAACCAGTTAGGAGTAACTTCAGTCCTATTGTTATTATTCATAGCTTGTGCTAATGCTTGAAGAGCATCAGCAATCGCACGATCATTTCTACCAGTCATAGTCTAACAAAATAATACAATTAATAAACATAATCAATCATCATACTAGCATACCAACAAGTTTTACAATCAGTTCAGTCCATCATTCATGTACCAAATAAGCATAGTAAACTCATAACTCACGGTCGATTAGATCGACCTGCTCTGATACCACTAAATGTGACACCCTCTACCCCATTATTAATATACAACAAATGTAACAATAAAATATTTCTTTTCTTCTTTTTGGGTAAATAAAATCTTTCATAGTTGACAAATATTTCAAATATCACAAGGTAGAAGATTCACATTCGTAACTCATAAATCATAACTCTAGTGTAGAAATTATAAAAGAAAAGAAGTTAAGATTTTCAATACAATTTAGTGAAAAACAAGAAATCATATATATACAAATAATAATAAAGGAAATATAAATTAACTCCAGTAAAGGTGGCAGTGCCTCCTGGTTAGGGATTAATTTATACTCCCAAATCATGTAATAAAAATATAACAAAGATGTACATTTTGGTCTTTTATCAAGAACGTTTAAATTACAATTCTTAACATACATTTTCCTTGAAATATAAACTTTATCTACGTTGTCTCTTCGTTAGAAATTACAAAAGAAGAGAAACTAAAGTTAGTAAAATAATAACATATTAAACTAAGGTAACTATGCCCCGATGTCACATCCTATCAGAGCATGCCCAACTGAAGCCTTAAGCCTCATCAGCCACATCCTCATGATGTTGATCGCCTGCAACAAAATTTAAACATATACAAAAACAACAAGGGAGTGAGAAACATCTCACTCAGTTTCAGGTGCAGAAATAAAAGTTAGATAGCACCCACACACACACACAACAAATACACATACATCATTAATATCACATATACATTCATTTATCATGCAGTGATATCATGGACTCGACTCATAAATGCATGCATGTGGTGCCATAAGGAAGTTTCACAATTCATCACTGGTGACCCTAAGGCACACCTGGTTACAACTGTCGGTGACCCTAAGGTACACCTGGTTAGCATATCATCAACTGTCAGTGACCTAAGGTACACCTGGTTAGCATATCATCAACTGTCGGTGACCCTAAGGTACACCTTGTTAGCATATCATCAACTGTTGGTGACCCTAAGGTACACCTTGTTAGCATCAACTGTCGGTGACCCTAAGGTACACCTTGTTAGCATCGTTTGTATGCGGCCTCAGCGACACACCTAGAGTAATATATGCATATGATGCATGTCATACATTCATTATTTCATGAACTCAACATTTAACTTATTACAGAATTTCATTTAGTACATCATGTCCTCATTTGTCATAGTCTCATAATCATAGTTTGTCTCAATAGTCCATTCTTAGGTCTCATGTCATTTGTCCATATTTCACATGGTCATGTCATCAATACTCCTCATAAGGTCCGCATAGGTATTCACAGAGATTCAGAGAGCATTCTTATTCATATTAAAACTCATTTATTATTAACATTAATTTCATACTCATTTATTACTTTCAACAAAGAACAAAGTAGAATAAATAGAAAATCGGACAGAACAACGGCACCTTCAACAAAAACAAAGTAGAGTAAATAGAAAATCAAACAGAACAACGACAAGGAATTGGGATTACATAATCATTTATTATTTCCAACAAGGAATAAAGTAGAGCAAACAAAAAATAAGACAGCACAACGGCAAGGGATTGAGGGCCAATCCGACAAACAAACTATCCAACAATTATCCCCACACCCCCGAGCGAGGTTTCTCACTCCCCCCTTACCTGGATAAGCGGAGTTGAAACTTGGGCAAAGCCTCCTCCTCTGGATTCCCTCCTCCTTTCTCTCTCTCTTTCTTTCTCTTTCTTTCTCTTTCTCTATCTCCCTCTTTCTCTCTCTAAGATTTCACTTCTCACTTCAGTATAAAATTTTCACCCCCTGCCTCCTATTTATAGGCAATCTGACGCACCCGGAACGGCCCGTACTGATTTTGGAACGGCCCGTTCCGGATCCTTCAAACATGGGAAAATTTTTCAGCTGGAACGGCCCATTCCAAAATCGGAACGGCCCGTTCCGGATCCTTCAAACATGGGCAAATTTTTCAGCTAGAACGGCCCATTCCAAAATCAGAACGGCCCGTTCCCAAAAAGCAGAACGACCCGTTCTGAAACCAGAATGGCCCGTTCTCAATCTCAGCAGAACGGTCCGTTCTCCCTCCAGAACGGCCCGTTCTCCACACCAGAACGGTCCGTTCCAGGCCCGTTCTAGGACAACAAAAACAGCACATTTTTAATTCTTGGAACGACCCGTTCCACTTTTGGAACAGCCCGTTCCAAGTTACCAAATTACCCCTATAACTTTAATAAATTTACGAAAATACCTTTAATAATAATATTATAATAATAATAATAAAATAATAAAAGTTGGGTGTTACAGTCATTGATAAATTCTGTATCGTTGTTGGGATCGTGAATTGTGAGAAGTTGTTCCTCATTAAGGATTGAGATTTGGATTAGGAGGTTTAGGGTTCATAGTGTCAAATTTGGATCGGAGAGAGAAGGTGCAATCAGAAGGGTGAGAGTTTGGGTGTAGTAAAATGTATTTTGAAATTTTGTAATTTAAAATCAATTTATTTATGTAATAATGATGAAGTGAAATATAACGAATATAATATGTATTTCATTTGTCATGTAAATTTTTTTAACAATAATTGACAGTAAGGACCAATTTTTAAACATCATAAAAGATTATAGAAGAAACAACAACAAAAAAAATACAAGAATCAAAGTGATACATTACAAGGACAAAAATTATATTTACACCAATAAAAATTCATGAATATGTTGATATCAAATTGACCAAATATTAAAATAAACTTTATCTTGAGAAGATTATAATTGAAAGATTTATTATAAGATAAAACCAAGATAGTAAATTAAGAGTGAAGAATTAAGATTATAAATGAATTAGAAGTTATTAGAAAAAACAGTTACTTGTATTTTAGTTTTTATTTATCAATTAAAATTACAATGATAAAAAAAAAATCAAACATTGGACCTTTTACACACTCCGAATTTCACACTTTTATTGATATTCTCTTTGGTGGAAAGCTCTTGGTGGGAGTCAAACACCTAGGAATAACCAACATCAAGGTTATTCTTAAGAGATGAGAGATACACTTGGAGAGGTTGCTGCAACAAGGAGAAGCTTGGAAGAACACAATAAATTTTTTGTGAAAATTTTGTGAAAAATTTAGTAACCAATTTAGTGACAGAATTTCATTTCAAAAAATTTTTCAACACCAAATCCGTCTCTAAATTTGTCACTAACTTAGTGGCTGAATTTTGTTTTCTTAAAATTAGGTGCAACCATTACATTCATTTAGTGTGAATTTGCATTCATTTGGTGTGAATTTACATTTCATTTGGTGCAAATTTTCATTTCATTTGGTGTAAATTTACATTTCATTTCTTGAAATTTTTCATTTCTTTCTTAACTTGTACAAGGCCTTTATTTGGAGTGCCTTGGAGTGCCTTTGGTGTATCTCCATCTCTCCTTAGAGTTTTCAAGTAGGTAATTTCGTTTAGTACATGTGAGAGTGGTCCTTGGAAGTCTTTGGTACTTTCCAAGCTCTCACCTAGGTTTACTTGCTTTAAACGCCTAGTTTATGTTTTCTTGTCTTTAAGTTTTCTTGCAATTTAGGTTTTCATGCAATTTATGTTTTAAGCAATTTATGTTTTCATGCCATTTATGTTTTCAAGCACTTTATGTTTTCAAGCATTGATTAATTGTACACTTTAGGCACTTGTGTGTTATTTTCTCTTTGAAAATATCTTTGTGAAAATTGCTTTGTGCAAGGCAATGTCGCCACCGGCCCGAAACGGGCTTTCGGCATTCGCGAAGGATGGTTGGACTCTTTTATTTGTTTAAAAATATGGATTGCTAGAATGACTTATTCTCAAACTGAGACCTTGTCAAACGAGCAATTTTATTAAAAGGCTCACCAATCCATGTTAATCCCAAGCGGGACCCTCCATGGATTAGCGGTTTTCATAAAAAGGAAGGGCTCATGGAGTCGCCACCAATGTTTTACTCAAAACATTGGAAAAAGAAGTTTAAGGCAATCGAGTCAAAAATCGACTTCGGCCATGACAACCAGAGTCGGGTAAGGGAGTCGGTTACGCGTGGGGAAGGTGTTAGCACCCCACAGCGCCCCTTTCGGGTTCCCTATGACAGATTATTTCTAAAAATAATAGTGCAAAATTACTAAATTACCCCTATTTATTCTAAACAATTATAACTTAACTATCTACATGATGACAGTTAAATATACACACAGAAAGCAGTAAAAGGAAGGTCTTAAGAAGAAACCTTTGAAGCGTGCTTTTATATTCAAGTAAAACTGGGAAGCTTTTTGGCGTTCCCTCGCTCTACAAGCCCGCTCGCTCCCTCCTAGAAAATTTTAACTATGGAAATCCGGAGGATTTCCCTTCGACTCAGTTCGAGACTCAAGCAAAAAGCTCAGAACTCGAGAACTTTGTCGGATCAACTCTCCGAGTGATTTCTAGGCAGAGCACTGCTCAAAAAAAACCCAGAATACTCAAGAAGAGGGTTAAAACTCAGTGTAAAAGTGTGTAATGACGTCCAAATGACGTCTTATTTATAGGGAACAGGCGCAATACGGGCCCTGGAGTCAATACGGTCCGTATTGAAGTTTTGAACTACAATACGGCCGTATTGAGTTCAATGCGGCTGTATTGAAGTTCAGAAACTTCAATACGGCCGTATTGAGTTCAGTGCGGCTGTATTTAAGTTCAGAAACTTCAATACGGCCGTATTGAGTTCAGTGCGGCTGTATTGAAGTTCAGAAACTTCAATACGGCCGTATTGAGTTCAGTGCGGCTGTATTGAAGTTCAGAAACTTCAATACGGCCGTATTGAGTTCAGTGCGGCCGTATTGTAGTTCAAAATGTTCAATACGGCCGTACTGAACTTTTGGGAGGCTGTATTGGGCTTTATTCCCTCCACTTCCTTATTTTGAGCTATTATAAGACCTCTAGACCTACAGAGAATCCTCCTAGGGCCTTCCATGAGTCCTTCTGGCTGACTTTCCTTCAGTCTTCAAGAGTCTTCAAGCTTTATTTCCGACCCGGACAATTTTAGGGGTCTACAGCTGCCCCCCCTTTACTTAGTCAAACGGTCTTTTTGGTGTATCGATTGACAAGTAAAGGAGTTGACCCAATTGTCCGGGGAATAAGCCATCCTTCCGACTTGTAGTGTCTTCCGGTGGAAAATTGTTGAGTAGCCTCTCCAGGTTGAGTATTAGTCGTCGCCTCTCCAGGCTCATTGCATACCTCGGTGCTCTCGACAACTGGGTAGCTGAGTACCGCCTCTCCAGGCTTGTGCATACCTCGGTGCTCTCGACAACTGGGTAGCTGAGTACCGCCTCTCCAGGCTTGTGCATACCTCGGTGCTCTCGACAACTGGGTAGCTGAGTACCGCCTCTCCAGGCTTGTGCATGTAGACCCCTAAAATTGTCCGGGTCGGAAATAAAGCTTGAAGACTCTCGTAGACTAAAGGAAAGTCAGCCGGAAGGACTCCTGGAAGACCCTGGAAGACCCTAGGATGATTATCTGTAGGTTTAGAGGTCTTAGAGTAGCAAAAAATAAGAAAGTGGAGGGAATGAAGCCCAATACGGCCTCCCAAGAGTTCAGTACGGCCGTATTGAACATTTTAAACTACAATACGGCCGCACTGAACTCAATACGGCCGTATTGAAGTTCAATACGGCTGCATTGAACTCAATACGGCTGCACTGAACTTCAATACGGCCGTATTGAGGTTTTTGAACTTCAATACGGCCGTATTGAATTCAATACGGCCGTATTGTAGTTCAAAACTTCAATACGGACCGTATTAACCCCCAGAAACCGTATTGAGCCTCTTCCCTATAAATATGACGTCAATGGGACGTCATTTCACACTTTCACACACAGTTTTAACCCTCTTCTTGAGTATTCTGGGTTTTTTTTGAGCAGTGCTCTGCCTAGAAATCACTCGGAGAGTTGATCCGACGAAGTTCTTGAGTCACGAGCCATTTGCTTGAGTCTCGAACCTAGTCGAAGGGAAATCCTCCGGATTTCCATAGTTAAAATTTTATAGGAGGGAGCGAGCGGTCTTGTAGAGGGAGGGAACGCCTAAACGCTTCCCAATTTCTGTCAAGATATATAAGAAAGCACGCTTCAAAGGTTTATCTCTTTAAAGTCCCTTCTTTTACCGCTTTCTGTGTGTACATATTTAAACTGTCATCATGTAGATAGTTAATTTATAATTGCTTAGAATAAATAGGGGTAATTTAGTAATTTTGCACTATTATTTTTAAATAATCTGTCGTGGGGAACCCGAAAGGGGCGCTGTGGGGTGCTAACACCTTCCCCACGCGTAACCGACTCCCTTACCCGACTCTGGTTGTCATGGCCGAAGTCGATTTTTGAATCGATTGCCTTAAACTTCTTTTTCCAATGTTTTGAGTAAAACATTGGTGGCGACTCCACGAACCCTTCCTTTTTATGAAAACCGCTAATCCATGGAGGGTCCCGCTTGGGATTAACATGGATTGGTGAGCCTTTTAATAAAATTGCTCGTTTGACAAGGTCTCAGTTTGAGAATAAGTCATTCTAGCAATCCATATTTTTTAACAAATAAAAGAGTCCAACCATCCTTCGCGAATGCCGAAAGCCCGTTTCGGGCCGGTGGCGACAGATGGCGACTCTGCTGGGGAAGCTTCGAGAGTCAGTCCCATTGAGTGACAGATTATTTTTATCAAATAATAGTTAAAATTACTTTATTACCCCTTGCTTGTATGATAACATGTTTATCTAATTGGCTTTAATAACTGTTGTTTGTTTAATTTTCCGCAATTGTTTGAAATACAAACTGCACACGAACCTTTGCACACAACAGTTCCCTCTATACCCGGGGGCATGAGTGGTAAGCCATAGGGAGTGGATGTTAGTACGGCCGGTTGTCGAATGGGTCTATAGGTGCCCGTAGACCGTTGTCGGAAAGCATCACTCAAGGTGATAACCATGAACTCGAGTCCGACAGTGCGTTGGAGCTTTCCATCGGCTTACGACGAGAGGAATTGGGTTCCTATAATGGGGGCACCTTGGGGGCCTCAGACCGGTGAGAACAGTTAGAACCACCTTGAATATGCACTTTTCTGCAGGATACCCCTACCTCGTGATTCGCTCGTGACTGTTCGTGGATGAGTGAATTGTTTGTGTAAATGCTTATGTGCAATTGTTTGTGCATTAATAAATAACCTCGTGATAAGGTCTAAAGAATAATCCCCATGCATGAAAATGTCATGACATGAGAGGAAAAACCAATGTGTGAAAATATAATAAAAAGCGAGGAGCATGTACATCATTGCCAATAAGACCTCATGCATCCTCATCAATTATTCATTTTAGGATCACCAATACCCTCTCGATGTGAGCAAAAGGGACCCATGACTATTGAGATTCTCCGTTGGGGAGAGATCATAGGCTAGGGAGGGTGATAAACCTTCATCTTAAAAAGGCAGCGCCTTAAAGATGGAGTCTTATCAAGCTCACATCGAGAGTGTATTCATACCATGAATAATCTAATTAGAATAAAACATTCATTTTAGAAAGTGGCTGGTCATCTCTCTGTCCTCACACGCGCGCAGAAAATCAAGAAGATGGAAGCGCTGGAGGACCAAAATAAGAAGCTTACAGCCGAGCTCTCACAGCTCAAAGAACAAATGGCGCAAATGATGGAACTCATGCGTCAACATAACGTCCATGGATCAAGCCACAGTGACCATGGGTCCCATCATGAGGAAGAGGAGGTGCATGAAGAAGAGCCTCCACACGCCATATCTATTGGGGCTGGAATTATGATTAAAGAGCCCGAAGTTTCAAAGGAACAAT
This sequence comes from Cajanus cajan, assembly GCF_000230855.2. NCBI lineage: Eukaryota > Viridiplantae > Streptophyta > Magnoliopsida > Fabales > Fabaceae > Cajanus > Cajanus cajan. The sequence goes on along the minus strand of NC_138523.1, from coordinate 34,444,702 downwards.
TCCACGCCCTAGAGGATCAGCTAAGGGCTATGGAGGGGCATGATTTCGATATTAAAGATGCCGCCGACATGTGCTTAGTGAGGGATATTCAATTTCCTCCTAAATTTAAAGTGCCAGATTTCCCGAGATACGTGGGATCGACTTGCCCCAAAAGTCATCTCACCATGTACTGTCGCAAAATGGCTGCATATGCTACCAATGAAAAGCTCTTAATTCATTGCTTTCAAGAGAGCTTGGCTGAAACCGCACTCAATTGGTATATGCAGCTAGATGGAAATCTAGTACATACATGGAGGCAGTTGGCCGACGCCTTTCTCAAGCGCTATAAATACAACATCGACCTAACACCCGATAGGTCAGATCTTCAAGCCTTGAGTAAGAAAAGTGACGAATCTTTCAAGGCGTACGCCCAACGATGGAGGCAGTTGGCGGCACAGATAGAGCCCCCGCTGTCGGATAAGGAGACGGTGTCCTTATTCATCAACTCGTTGACTGGTCCCTATTACGATAAAATGATAGGGAATACAACGACACTCTTCTCGGACATCATCACCATTGGGGAGAGAATGGAACAAGGAATCAAAAGTGGGAAGCTGGCTAAGCCTTCCCAATCATATGAAGCTAAGAAGACCTTCGGGAAGAAGAAAGAGGGAGGAGTCAATGCTATAACCATACCCTCGGCTACTTTCACTTCGAAGACGGGAAGATCGCAATTCACCCCTGTGAAGAAGTTTGATAAACTTCCGACCACTTATAGCGATCTCCTGCCGAAGCTAGTAGAAGCCAAACTTCTAGCTCATGTTCCACCAAGGAAGATCGACCCACCTTACCCCGATTGGTACAAGCCACAAGACAAATGTTTATACCATTCGGGGGCACCAGGGCATTCAACAGAGAAATGCCTAGCTCTCAAATACAAGGTCCAAAACCTTATTGATGCCGGGTGGGTCACCTTCGATTTGACAGCGCCCGACGTGAGCAAGAATCCTCTGCCAAAGTAGGAGTAGAGAGAAGAACAAGCCACGATAGGGCCCCTTCATTTTTCTCTTTTAGGGACTCATGATCAGTACCCGAGATCATGAGAACCTTTTCATGTAAATAAGGGTTTTACAGTTTTAATACATATCAATAAAGAGGCATTTTTCACATATCATTCTCTCTTTTGTTCTTTTCTCTCTTTCCTCATTAAAAATTCTAAACCTAAACAGAACCAATAAAATAATTATGTCTGTAATTGTTCGCTCTGACCGGGATCCAAAAGTGAATGGGTTGAGTTGGAGAGTGATGAGGAGACCATCTCTCCGGATCTGCAAAGACTGCTAGAACGAGAAGCTCGCTTACTCCAACTCGTCAAGAGAAATTGGAGACTGTGAATTTGGGGCATGGCCGAGAGATATAAGAGGTCAACATTGGGACCCATATCAGTGATGAAATAAGGACACATGTTTCCGCTATGATTATAATAAAATCATTCTTCATTGCTTCTTTTCTTGCTTATAATAAAATTCTAAACCACATTATTTTTTAACCCTGTTTGAATAAACATGAATGAGGTTAAAATCATCTTAATAATAATAAACCCACATCATTTTTATGTGGAGGTGTGTGTGACAACTTGGAGCACCTTCCCTTGGCCTTGACAAGTGCCATCATGGGTAAAAAGAAAATCTTTCAAAATAAAAGAAGCTCGGCAGGAAACTCAAAAAGGGGACTGCGCAAAAATAAGAGCAAAAGACCCGCTAGGAATCCCACAAAAGGGTGACCTAGGCAAAAGTTAGGGTTACAAAAATAAACAAAAACAAAGGTCCGCTAAAACGCCACAAAAGGGTGTTTTAGGCAAAAATAAGGACAATCAAAAAACAAAAAAGAAATCCATGATGGTACCATGAACCGAATTCAAAAAGAAAGGTTCAAGGGAAGCTATCCAAGTTGTCAAAATCACAACGTCAATAAACAAAGATTTTCTTAACTTCATAAGTGTTTAATCAAACAAGCCTAAACACTTAAGCCTACCATTGGCCGTCCATTCTTACAAAAACCATTTTTGAAAAATAAATCCCTTCTAAAACACAAACTTCAGAACAAAAATATCTTTCCTTTCTTTTCTCTCTTGTCCCGAAAGATTTTAGAATAATCTAGTGGAAGCATGGAGAAATAAATCATCACTGATAATGGATCTAATCTGAACAACAAAATGGTGGAAGAACTGTGCTAAGAATTCAAGATCCAACACCATAACTCTTCCCCATATCGGCCAAAGATGAATGGGGCAGTCGAGGCAACCAATAAGAACATCAAGAAAATAGTGCAAAAGATGGTTGTCTCATTTAAAGACTGGCACGAGATATTACCCTTCGCTTTCCATGGTTATAGGACTTCTGTACGCACATCTACAAGAGCTACTCCATTCTCCCTCGTCTATGGGATGGAGGCAGTGCTACCCGTCGAAGTCGAAATACCTTCCCTAAGGGTAATCATGGAAGCAAAACTTTCCGAAGCAGAACGGGTTCAAAGCCGGTATGACCAGTTGAACCTCATTGAAGAAAAACGGCTGAACGCCATATGCCATGGTCAAGCCTATCAGAGGAAGATCAAAAAGGCTTTTGACAAGAAAGTCCACCCTCGAGTCTACCATGAGGGAGAGTTGGTAATGAAGAAATTGCTACCAACTCGAAAGGACAAAACCGGAAAGTGGGCCCCAAATCACGGAGGACCATACGTGGTAAAACGAGCCTTCTCAGGAGGAGCATTGATCCTCACAGACATGGATGGAAAAGAACTTCGATACCCAGTCAACGCTGACGTGGTAAAGAAGTACTATGCTTGAAGACGTTGCTTGCATAGGCCCGCTAGGATGAAAACCCAAAAAGGGCGTCCTAGGCAAAAGTTAGGGCAAAACAAAAAGCCCGCCAGTACAAGGGTACTAGGCAAAACAAAGGCAAAGTTATCCCCGCTAGGATACGTCCTAGGCAAAAGTTAGGGGCAAAAGAATAAGATGTAAAAGCAAAGCAAGCAACGGTCACTTGAATCAAAAACCGAAAGGCGGTTCAAGTGATTATCTTCTAGAAGCAAGCGTCTTGCAGCATCTACGCTCCTGGCTCAGGCATCTCACCCGAAGCAACTAGGGGAATGTAAAGAGCAACAATTACAGATATAATTGTTAAGCCCAATGTATATAGCCTACCCAGGCCAGCCATTCTTCAGAAATTTCCTTCTGTATATCTTTCTGTAAAAACACTTGTGAATATTAATAAAATATCTATTCATTTCTTTTCTCTCTTGACCATGTGATTATGCCTCTAAATTGGTATTTCTAAAAATTGTATGAAATTCCTTAATAATCGGTCAATAAAGAAAATTGGAGGGGTTCCTATAAAATCCATAATCTCCTGCATAAAAGGCTCACAAAAATATTCCCTCACGTCGATGACAGAAATTCCTCCAAGAAAAGGAGGATAGGGAGAGCCATTCATTTTTCTAAAAACATTAAATAATAAAAACTTGCATTTGTGCATCATACACATTAGTTGCACATTCAAAGACCTTATCATGAGGCAATTGCATAAAATAGAAAATAGGAAAAATTGCTTGTGTATGGCAGCGGTCAACAGAAAAGGCCGCAAATCAAACAAAAGACAAAAATACAGAAAAAGCCAAAATCAACAAAAAATACAGAAAAAACCGAAATCAACAAAAAAGGCAAAAACACAGAAAAAGCCAAAATCGACAAAAAAGGCAAAATACAGAAAATCCAACAAATCATACAGAATAACTGAGCCTGGAGAGGCTTGCCGAAATAATACTCCTACAAAATAATTGAGCCTGGAGAGGCTCGCCGAAATAATACTCTCTCAGAATAACTGAGCCTGGAGAGGCTCGCCGAAATAATACTCTCTCAGAATAACTGAGCCTGGAGAGGCTCGCCGAAATAATACTCTCTCAGAATAACTGAGCCTGGAGAGGCTTGCCGAAATAATACTCTCTCAGAATAATTGAGCCTGGAGAGGCTCGCCGAAATAATACTCCCCAGAGATATCTCAGCTTCCACTCACGGGCCAAATTTCCCAGAGAAAGCTATCCAAACCAGATCATCGAAATTCCCCAACGGAAGCATGATCCAAACAAAATATCCAAGTCAAAGGATTTAAACTTCCTCAGTGGAAGATAGCTTTCCAACTCAAACGAAGAGTGAAGCTAAGCCTGAAGAGGCTTTCTAAATAATACTCTGGGATACAAACAATACTCCTCAGTTCGTACAGAATAATTGAGCCTGGAGAGGCTTGCTGAAAAAATACTTCCTCAGAATAATTAAGCCTGGAGAGGCTTGGAGAAACAATACTCTCTCACTATACAGAATAACCGAGCCTGGAGAGGCTTGCCGAAATAATACTCTCTCAGAAATAACTGAGCCTGGAGAGGCTCGCCGAAATAATACTCTCACAGAATAATTGAGCCTGGAGAGGCTCGCCGAAATAATATTCTCTCAGAATAACTGAGCCTGAAGAGGCTTGCCAAAATAATACTCCTCAGAGACATTTCTGTACAGAAAAAGCCAAAACCAACAAAAGAGGCAAAAATACAGAAAAAGCCAAAATCAACAAAAAATACAGAAAAAGCCGAAATCAACAAAAAAGGCAAAAACACAGAAAAAGCCAAAATCAACAAAAAAGGCAAAAACACAGAAAAAGCCAAAATCAACAAAAAAGGCAAAAAAAATACAGAAAAAGCCAAAAACGACAAAAAAGGCAAAAGATTTAGAAAATCAATCGCCTCCCACAGAATAATTAAGCCTGGAGAGGCTTGCCGAAATAATACTCTCCAAAAGACGTCTCAGCTCGCATTCTCGGGCTGAACAAAAAAACAATACTCATGCAGAATAACTGAGCCTGGAGAGGCTTGCCGAAACAATACTCCCACAGAATAACTGAGCCTGGAGAGGCTCGCCGAAATAATACTCTCTCAGAATAATTGAGCCTGGAGAGGCTCGCCGAAATAATACTCCCCAGAGATATCTCAGCTTCCACTCACGGGCCAAATTCCCCAGTGAAAGCTATCAAAGCGAGATCAGCAAAATTCCCCAACGGAAGCATGATCCAAACAAAATATCCAAGTCAAAGGACTTAGACTTCCTCAGTGGAAGATAGCTTTCCAACTCAAACGAAGAGTGAAGCTAAGCCTGAAGAGGCTTTCTAAATAATACTTTGGGATACATAAGATCCCCAAATCCCTAGTCGCCTACTCAAGAGGCATTCCTACAAAAAGAAAAAAAATCAAAAGATCAATAATCATTCCCCAAGTGGAATCCGGCTCTTGGCCAAACATCAAGCATCAAGATGATCTGCCTAACAGAAGAGGCTAATCACAATCAATGACAAAATCCCCCAGCGGATAACAGCCTACACAGAGGCGACAAAACCAGAAAAACAAAAAGAGTCACCCGAATAAGGATAACCGGGATACTCCACCATCGTCGAAAGGACGTCAGCCAATCATAAGGCACCGCTCATCTCAGAAAGAGCATCTTCGTGTCTACACCCCAGGGAAACAGAAATTCCTCAATGGGCACCAACTATGCAGAGGAAAGTTGGGACACAAGAACCTATGAGTAACTGCACATCCCCTAGACGGATCCCTGCGTTATCCAGCCCTCAGTGGCACAAAAATCAAAAACAATCGTCAAAGCAGCATCGTGGACTGTGGAGACAAAATCAAAATCAACATCCAGAACCCTCAGTGGATAATAGCCTACACAGAGGCTACAAAAATCAGAAAAATCAAAGAGAGACACCCGAATAAGGATAACCGGGATACTCCACTTACGTCAAAAGGACGTCAGCCAAACATAAGGCATCGCTCAAATCAAGAAGAGCATCTGTGTCTACACCCCAAGGAGTCAGAAATTCCCCATGGGTACCAACTATGCAAATGCAAGTTTGGGCACAAGAACCTATGAATGAATGCACATCCCCTAGACGGATCCCTGCGTTATCCAGCCCTCAGTGGCACAAAATCAGAAAAACGTTGAAGCAGCATAGTGGACTGTGGAGACAAAAAAATCATCTCAGATCCCTGGAGAGGGTAAACTCGCATTGCCGAAGTGATCAGAAGACACGGACGCAGACCCTGGAGAGGGCAAACTCAGTTGCCTAGGTCGTCAGAGACCAAACAAAGTCTGGAGAGACGGTACTCAAACAAAGTCTGGAGAGACGGTACTCAAACAAAGTCTGGAGAGACGGTACTCAAACAAAGTCTGGAGAGACGGTACTCAAACAAGGTCTGGAGAGACGGTACTCAAACAAAGTCTGGAGAGACGGTACTCGAACAAGGTCTGGAGAGACGGTACTCAAACAAAGTCTGGAGAGACTGTACTCAAACAAAGTCTGGAGAGACGGTACTCAAACAAGGTCTGGAGAGACGGTACTCAAACAAAGTCTGGAGAGACGGTACTCAAACAAAGTCTGGAGAGACGGTACTCAAACAAGGTCTGGAGAGACGGTACTCAAACAAGGTCTGGAGAGACGGTACTCAAACAAGGTCTGGAGAGACGGTACTCAAACAAAGTCTGGAGAGACGGTACTCAAACAAGGTCTGGAGAGACGGTACTCAAACAAGGTCTGGAGAGACGGTACTCAAACAAAGTCTGGAGAGACGGTACTCAAACAAGGTCTGGAGAGACGGTACTCAAACAAAGTCTGGAGAGACGGTACTCAAAGAAAGTCTGGAGAGACGGTACTCAATCAAAGTCTGGAGAGACGGTACTCAAAGTCTGGAGAGACGATACTCAAAGTCTGGAGAGACAGTACTCAAGGTCTGGAGAGACAGTACTCAACCATCAGCGTCGTCAAAGGCACGTTGGTGTTCAACTTCCGGCTCGGGCGTCGAGTGAAGTTGACCCTGGAGAGGGTAAACTTAGCTACCGAGGTTGTCAGAAGCGCCGAGGTATGCAACAACCTGGAGAGGCTACTCAACAATTTTCCACCGGAAGACGCTACAAGTCAGAAGGTTGGCACATCACCCGGACAATTGGGTCAACTCCTTTACTTGTCAGCCGGTACACCAAAAGGCCGTCCGACTAAGTAAAGGGGTGTCGCCACCGGCCCGAAACGGGCTTTCGGCATTCGCGAAGGATGGTTGGACTCGTTTATTTGTTTGAAAAATGTGGATTGCTAGAATGACTTATTCTCAAACTGAGATCTCGTCAAACGAGCAATTTTATTAAAAGGCTCACTAATCCATATTAATCCCAAGCGGGACCCTCCATGGATTAGTGGTTTTCATAAAGGGAGGGTTCGTGGAGTCGCCACCAATGTTTCACTCAAAACATTGGAAAAAGGGATAAGGCAATTGATTTAAAAATCAACTTTGGCCACTACAACCAGAGTTGGGTAAGGGAGTCGGTTACGCGTGGGGAAGGTGTTAGCACCCCACGGCGCCCCTTTCGGGTTCCCTATGACAGATTATTTTTAAAAGAACAGTATAAAATTACTAAATTACCCCTATTTATTCTAAACAATTATGAATTGACTATCTACATGATGACAGTTTAAATGTGCACACAGAAAGCAGTAAAAGGAAGGATTGAAGGGAAACCTCTTGAAGCGTGCTTTTTATAAAAAATGAACTGGGAAGCGTTTTGGCGTTCCCTCGCTCTACAAGCCCGCTCCTCGCTCTCCTAGAACAAAATTTTAACTAAGGGAATCAAAAAGATTTCCCCTCGACTAGGTTCGATCCTCAAGCAAAATGGCTCGGGGCTCAAGAACTTCGTCGGATCAACTCTCCGAGTGATTTCTAGGGCAGAACACTGCTCAAAAACCCCAGAATACTCAAGGAGAGGGTTCAAACTATGTTGAAAAGTGTGTAATGACGTCCAATTGACGTCATATTTATAGGGAATAGGCGCAATACGGCCTACAGGGGCAATACGGCCGTATTGAAATTTTTGAACTTCAATACGGTCGTATTGAAGTTCAATACGGTCGTATTGAAGTTCAGAAATTTCAATACGCCCGTATTGAGTTCGCCGCGGTCGTATTGAAGTGTCAATACGGTCGTACTGACTTCAGTATGGCCGTATTGAAGCTTCAATACGGCCGTATTGAGTTCAGTACGGCCGTATTGGGCTTTTTCCCTCCACTTCTTTATTTTGAGCTATTCTAAGACCTCTGGACCTACAGAGAACCCTCCTAGGGCCTTCGAGGAGTCCTTCTGGCTGATTATCCTTCAGTCTTCGAGAGTCTTCAAGCTTTATTTCCGACCCGGACAATTTTAGGGGTCTACAGCTGCCCCCCCTTTACTTAGTCGGACGGCCTCTTGGTGTATCGGCTGACAAGTAAAGGAGTTGACCCAATTGTCCGGGTATTGTGCCGACCTTCTGACTTGTAGCGTCTTCCGGTGGGAAAATGTTGAGTAGCCTCTCCAGGTGGGTGCATACCTTGGCGCTTCTGACATCCTCGGTAGCTGAGTTTACCTTCTCCAAGGCCAACTTCACTCGACGCCCGAGCCGGAAGTTGGACATCAACGCGCCTCTGATGACGCTGATGGTTGAGTACCGCCTCTCCAGGCTTAGCTTCACTCTTTGTTCGAGCCGGAAACCAAGCACCTTTGCGACGACGGTGAGCAGTGTGAGTTTTGCCTCTCCAGGCCTTGCTTTGCTTGTTGCCCAAGCTGGAAGCTGTGAGTACCGTCTCTCCAGGCTTAACTTCACTCTTTGTTCGAGCCGGAAGCTAAGCACCTTTGTGACGACGGTGAGCAGTATGAGTTTTGCCTCTCCAGGCCTTGCTTTGCTTGTTGCCCAAGCTGGAAGCTGTAAGTACCGTCTCTCCAGGCTTAGCTTCACTCTTTGTTCGAGCCGGAAGCTAAGTACCTTTATGACAACGGTAGGCGGTGAGTACCCTTTTTCAGAGATAGCTTCGCTCATTGTCCGAGCCGGAAGCTGCATACCTCCGTGTTTGTGACGACGGGGTAGCGTGAATATCTCCTTTCCAGGGATTTGGTGATGATTTTGTCTCCACAGTCCACGATGCTGCTTCGACGGTTGTTTTTTGATTTTGTGCCACTAAGGGCTGGATAACGCAGGGATCCGTCTAGGGGATGTGCAGTTATTCACAGGTTCCTGTGCCCCAACTTGCATTGCATTGTTGGTACCCTTGGGGAATTTCTGACTCCTTGGGGTATAGACACAAAGATGCTCTTTCTGATGTGAGCGGTGCCTTATGATTGGCTGACGTCCTTTCGACGTTGGTGGAGTATCCCGGTTATCCTTGTTCGGGTAACTCTTTTTGATTTTCTGATTTTTCGCTGCCTCTGTGTAGGCTGTTATCCGCTGGGGATTTTGTCGTTGATTTTGATTAGCCTCTTCTGTTAGGCGTATCAGCTTGACGTTCAATGATTGGCTGAGAGCCAGATTCCACTTGGGGAATGATTATTGATTTTTATTTTCTTTCTCCTTCTGCAGGGATGCCTCTTGAGTAGGCGACTGGGGATTTGGGGATCTTATGTATCCCAGAGTATTATTTAGGAAGCCTCTACAGGCTTAGCCTCACTCGACACTTGAGTTGGAGAGCTATCTTCACTGAGGAAGTTTAAGTCCTTTGACTTGGATATTCTGCTTGGGTGATCGTACTTCCATTGGGAATGTCGTCGATCTTGCTTTGATAGCTCTTGCTGGGGATTTTGAGTCCAAGAGCGTGAGTTGAGGTTTCTCTGGGGAGTATTATTTCTGCGAGCCTCTCCAGGCTCAATTATTTTGAGATGTGGGGGATGAGGAGTATTGTTTCGGCAAGCCTCTCCAGGCTCAGTTATTCTGAGAGTATTCTTTCGGCAAGCCTCTCCAGGCTCAATTATTCTGTATGATGCTGCTGATTTTCTGAATCTTTGTATTCTGCTTGCTGCTGTCATACACAAGCAATTTTCTATTTTTCTATTTTATGTAGTTGCCTCATGATAAGGTCTTTGAATGTGCAACTAATATGTGTGTGATGCACAAATGCAATACAATTTTTATTTTTGTTCATTTATTTAGAAAAGTGGGTGGCTCTCCCTATCCTCTTCTTCTTGGAGGACTTTCTGTCATTGACGCTAGGGAGTATTTTTGTGAGCCTTTATGCAGGAGATTATGGATTTTACAGGAACCCCTCCAATTTTCTTTTATTGACCGATTATTAAGAGTTTCGTACAATTTTTAGAAACATCAATTTTAAAGGCATAATCACAAGGTCAAGAAAGAAAAGAAACAAATGGATATTTTATTGATATTCACAAATGTTTACACAGAAAGATTTACAAAGGGAATTTCTGAAGAATGGCTGGCCAAGGTGGGCTATACATTTTTGGCTTAAACAATTATATTTGTAATTGCTGCTCTTCCCGTTTCCCTAGTTGTTTCGGGTGAGATGCCTGAGCCAGGAGTGTAGATACTGCAAGACGCTTGCTTCTAGAAGATTATCACTTGAACCGCCTTTCGGTTTTCAGTTCACGTGATCGTTGCTTGCTTTACTTTTTGCATCTTATTCTTTTTTTCCCTAATTTTTGCCTAGGACGTGTCCTAGCGGGGATAATTTTGCCTTTGTTTTGCCTAGTACCCTTGTACTGGCGGGCTTTTTGTTTTGCCCTAACTTTTGCCTAGGATGCCCTTTTTGGGTTTTCATCCTAGCGGGCTGATGCAAGCAACGTCTTCAAGCATAATACTTCTTTACCATGTCAGCGTTGACTGGGTATCGAAGTTCTTCTCCGTCCATGTCTGTGAGAATCAATGCTCCTCCGGAGAAGGCTCGCTTCACCACGTATGGTCCTTCGTAATTTGGGGCCCACTTTCCGATTTTGTCCTTTTGAGCTGGTAGCAATTTCTTCATCACCAGCTCTCCCTCATGGTAGATTCGAGGATGGACTTTTTTGTCGAAAGCCTTTTTGACCTTCCTTTGGTAGGCTTGACCATGGCATACGGCGTTCAGTCGTTTTTCTTCGATAAGGTTCAATTGGTTGTATCGACTTTGAACCCATTCTGCCTCGGAAAGTTTTGCTTCCATGATTACTCTCAGAGACGGTATCTCGACTTCAACCGGCAGAACTGCCTCCATTCCATAAACAAGGGAGAATGGAGTAGCTCCTGTGGATGTACGTACTGAAGTCCTATAACCATGGAGAGCGAAGGGTAGCATCTCATGCCAGTCTTTGAATGAGACAACCATCTTTTGTACTATCTTCTTGATATTCTTATTGGCTGCCTCGACTGCCCCATTCATCTTTGGTCGATATGGGGAAGAGTTATGGTGCTGGATTTTGAACTCTTTGCACAGCTCTTCCACCATCTTATTGTTCAAATTGGATCCATTATCAGTGATGATTTTATCGGGAATACCGTATCTGCATATGATATTCTTTCTGATGAAGGATGTTACCACCTTTCGGGTCACATGAGCATACGATGCCGCTTCTACCCATTTGGTGAAATAGTCAATGGCCACAAGGATGAACCTATGTCCATTGGATGCCTTTGGCTCGATGGGTCCAATAACATCCATGCCCCACATTGCAAATGGCCATGGTGAAGCCAGAACATTGAGTGGCGTTGGTGGGACATGAATATTGTCGGCATATGCTTGACACTTGTGGCATTTCCGGACGTATTGGTAACAATCCTTTTCAATGGTCGACCAATAATATCCTGCTCTGAGGATTTTCTTAGCCATTGCAGGCCCGGGAATATGGGTACCAAAAACCCCCTCATGTATTTCTTTGATTATATTTTGAGCTTCGACTTGGTCTATACATCTCAACAAGACCGAGTCATAATTCTTTTTGTAGAGGGTTTCTCCAATCAACAGAAATCCCATGGCCCTTCTTCGGATATGCTTTTTATCATTATCGCTGGCCATATCAGGATATTCCCCTTTTGACAGATATTGTTTGATGTCATGGAACCATGGATGATCGTCAACAGCTTCATCTATCAGTAGGCAAAACGCTTGCTTATCGTGCCGCCGGATATTGATGATGGGCATTTCATGCTCCTTATCCAAGGCGAACATCGATGATAGTGTAGCAAGGGCGTCAGCGAACTGATTCTCCTCCCTTGGAATGTATTCAAAGATGACACTTTGGAAGAATTGTGTCAAATCTTTGATATGCTCAACATATGGTATCAGTTTAGGATTTCGGACTTCCCAGTCTCCTCGTAGCTGATGGATGACTAAAGCCGAATCTCCAAATACTTTGAGTTTGAGGATACCATTATTGATAGCCGCTTGGATTCCTAACGCGCAAGCCTCGTATTCGGCCATATTATTTGTACAGTCGAAATTGAGTCTTGCTGTTAGAGGGATATGCTTTCCTTGTGGGGAGATTAACACTGTCCCGATCCCCTGTCCAAGCATGTTGGAGGCTCCATCAAAATACATGGTCCACGCATCGTCCTTAGGATCTTCATGTTGTATACTCATTACATGTTCATCGGGGAAATCATCCTGAAGGGATTGATAGTCATTGGTCGGCCCGTGTGCTAGGTAATCAGCTAAGGTACTACCCTTGATGGCCTTTTGTGTGACATGTATGATGTCAAATTCTGATAATTGCACTTGCCATCGGGCAATCTTCCCAGTGATTATTGGTTTGTCGAACACGTACTTAATTGGGTCCATTTTGGAAACCAACCAAGTAGTATGCCTTATCATGTACTGCCTGAGCCTTTGTGTTGCCCACGCTAACGCACAGCAAGTCTTTTCTAATGGCGTGTAGCGGGTTTCATAATCAAGGAACTTTTTGCTCAGGTAGTAGATGGCTTGTTCTTTCTTTCCAGTTTCGTCCTGTTGCCCTAGCACGGCTCCCATGGACTCATCAAGCACTGTTAGATAGAGGATTAATGGCCTTCCCTCGACAGGCGGCACCAATACTGGTGGATTGGCCAAGCACTGTTTGATCTTGTCAAAAGCTCGTTGACAATTCTCATCCCAAGTTTCGGAATGATTCTTGCGCAACAGCTTGAATATTGGTTTGCACGTGTCAGTCAACTGTGCGATGAACCTTGCGACGTAGTTCACCCTGCCGAGGAATCCTCTAATTTCTTTCTCAGTTTTAGGAGGAGGCATTTCCATTATTGCCTTTACTTTATCGGGGTCCACCTCTATGCCTTTTTCACTGACGATGAACCCAAGAAGCTTACCCGACCGAACTCCGAAAGTACACTTAGCTGGGTTTAGCTTAAGCTGATACTTACGAAGCCGATTGAATAATTTTCTCAAATATTGGATGTGGTCCATTTCGTCTTTCGACTTTGCGATCATGTCATCCACGTATACTTCAATTTCTTTGTGGATCATATCGTGGAATAGAGTCACCATCGCTCGTTGGTAGGTGGCACCCGCATTTTTAAGTCCAAAGGGCATCACCCTGTAGCAGAAAGTTCCCCAGGGTGTAATGAAAGAAGTTTTCTCGCGGTCTTCTATATTCATCTTGATTTGATTATACCCCGAGTATCCATCCATGAAGGAATAGAGTGTGTTTGTGGCGGTGTGATCCACGAGTGTATCAATATGTGGCAAGGGAAAATCGTCCTTTGGACTGGCACGATTCAAATCCCTATAATCAACACACACTCTAACTTTCCCATTCTTTTTGACGACTGGCACAATGTTAGCCAGCCATTCGGGATACTGGGATACAACCAAAAATCCCGCGTCCAATTGTTTTTCCACCTCCTCCTTAATTTTTAAGGACCATTCGGGCTTGATTCGTCGAAGCTTTTGCTTAATAGGTCGAAACCCCTCTTTTAAGGGCAACTTGTGTTCGACAATGTTGGAGTCCAACCCGGGCATATCATGGTACGACCATGCAAATACGTCCTTGTATTCCCTCAATAATTGAATTAATTGCGTTTTTATTCCATCACTGATACGGGTCCCAATGTTGACCTCTTTCAATTCTTGACCTTGCCCCAAATTCACGGTCTCCAATTCTTCTTGATTCGGTTGGAGTAGACGAGCTTCTTGATCTAGCAGTCTTTGCAGATCCGGAGAGATGGTCTCCTCATCACTGTCCAACTCAACCCATTCACCCTCGGCTTTCGGATCCCGATCAGAGCGAGCAATCACAGACATGATTATTTATTGGTTCTGTTTAGGTTTAGAGTTTATTAATATAAATGAGAGAGAGAGAATAGAACAAAAATGCGAGAATAATGTGTGAAAAATGCCTTTTTATTGATATATGAGTGTAAAACTGTACAAAACCCTTTATTTACATGAAAAGGTCCTCATGATCTCGGGTACTGATCATGAGTCCCTAAAAGAAAAAAAATGTGGAGGGGCCCTATCATGGCTTGCCCTTCTCTCTACTCCTGCTGCGGTAGAGGATTCTTGCTCACGTCGGGCGCCGTCGAATCAAAAGTGACCCACCCAGCGTCGATAAGGTCTTGGACCTTATGCTTGAGAGCTCGGCAGTTCTCCGTTGAATGCCCTTGTGCCCCCGAGTGGTATAGACATTTGTCTTGTGGATTGTACCAATCGGGGTAGGGTGGATTCACCTTCTTTGGTGGAATGTAAGCTATAAGACGCGCCTCTACTAGCTTCGGCAGGAGATCGCTATAAGTGGTCGGAAGTCTATCAAACTTCTTCACAGAGTTGTTTTGCGATTTGCCTGACTTCGAAGCGGAAGAAGACGGAGCAATGGTTACAGCGTTGACTCCTCCTTCCTTCTTCTTCCCAAAGGCCTTCTTAGCTTCATATGATTGGGAAGGCTTAACCAGCTTCCCACTTTTAAGTCCTTGTTCCACCCTTTCTCCTATGGTGATGATGTCCGAGAAGAGTGTCGTTGTGTTCCCTATCATCTTATCGTAATAGGGACCAGTCAACGAGTTGATGAATAAGGACACCGTCTCCTTATCCGACAGCGGGGGCTCTATCTGTGCCGCCAACTCCCTCCAACGTTGGGCGTACGCCTTGAAGGATTCATCGTTCTTTTTACTCAAGGCTTGAAGATCAGACCTATCGGGTGTTAGGTCGATGTTGTATTTGTAGCGCTTGAGGAAGGCGTCGGCCAACTGCCTCCATGTGTGTACTAGATTTCCATCTAGCTGCATATACCAGTTAAGTGCAGTTTCAGCTAAGCTCTCTTGAAAGCAATGGATCAAGAGCTTTTCATTTGTGGCATATGCAGCCATCTTGCGACAATACATGGTGAGATGACTTTTAGGGCAAGTCGATCCCACGTATTTTGGGAAATCTGGCACTTTAAATTTAGGAGGGAATTGAATGTCCCTCACTAAACACATGTCGGCGGCATCCTTAATGTCAAAGTCGTGCCCTTCCATAGCCCTTAGCCGATCCTCGAGGGCATGGAATTGTTCCTTTGATACCTCGGGCTCTTTTATTATAATTCCTGCCCCAAGGGGTACGGCGTTTGGAGGATCTTTTTCATGCTCTTCCTCCTCTCCCTCATGATGGGACCCATGATCACTATGATGAGAATCATGGATGTTGTGATGACGCATGAGCTCCATCATTTGCGCCATCTGCTCCTTAAGCTGTGAAAGCTCGGTTGTGAGCTTTTTGTTTTGCTCCTCCAATGCTTCCATTTTCTTGATTTTCCGTGCGCGCGTAAGGACAGAGAGATGACCAGCCACTTTCTAAAATGAATGTTTAGTTAGTTTATTTTATGGAATGAATACACTCTTTAACATGAGCTTGATAAACCTCCATCTTTAAGGCGCTGCCTTTTTAAGACGGAAGTTTACCACCCTTCTTTATCTATGATTTCTCCCCAACGGAGAATCTCTATAGTCATGGGTCTCTTTCACTCATGTCAAGAGGTATTGGTGATCCTAAAATGTATGTTTTCATGAGGACGCATGATGTCTTATTGGTAATGATGTACATGCTCCTCACTTTTATTATATTTTCACACATGGTCTTTCCTCTCATGTCATGGTTTTTTATGCATGGGGATTATTTTTAGACCTTATCACGAGGTTATTAATGCACAAACAATTGCACATAAGCATTTACACAAACAATTCACTCATCCGCGAACAGTCACGAGCGAATCACGAGGTAGGGGTCTCCTGCAGAAAAGTGCATATTCAAGGAGGATCTAACTGTTCTCACTTGGTCAAAGGCCCCCAAGGTGCCCCCATTATAGGGACCCAATTCCTCTCGTCGTAGGTCGATGGAAAGTTCCAACGCACCGTCGGACTCAAGTTCATGGTTATCACCTTGAGTGATGTTTTCCGACAACGGTCTACGGGCACCTATAGACCCATTCGACAACCGGCCGTACTAACATCCACTCCCTATGGTTAATCACTCATGCCCCCGGGTATAGAGGGAACTGTTGTGTGCAAAGGTTTGTGTGCAGTTTTTATTTCAAACAATTGCGTAAATTTAAAAATACAACAGTTATTAAAGCCAAATAGATAAACATGTTATCATACAAGTGAGGGGTAATAAAGTAATTTTAACTATTATTTGTTAAAAATAATCTGTCACTAAATGGGACTGACTCTCGAAGCTTCCCCAGTGGAGTCGCCATCTGTCGCCACCGGCCCGAAACGGGCTTTCGGCATTCGCGAAGGATGGTTGGACTCGTTTATTTGTTTGAAAAATGTGGATTGCTAGAATGACTTATTCTCAAACTGAGATCTCGTCAAACGAGCAATTTTATTAAAAGGCTCACTAATCCATATTAATCCCAAGCGGGACCCTCCATGGATTAGTGGTTTTCATAAAGGGAGGGTTCGTGGAGTCGCCACCAATGTTTCACTCAAAACATTGGAAAAAGGGATAAGGCAATTGATTTAAAAATCAACTTTGGCCACTACAACCAGAGTTGGGTAAGGGAGTCGGTTACGCGTGGGGAAGGTGTTAGCACCCCACGGCGCCCCTTTCGGGTTCCCTATGACAGATTATTTTTAAAAGAACAGTATAAAATTACTAAATTACCCCTATTTATTCTAAACAATTATGAATTGACTATCTACATGATGACAGTTTAAATGTGCACACAGAAAGCAGTAAAAGGAAGGATTGAAGGGAAACCTCTTGAAGCGTGCTTTTTATAAAAAATGAACTGGGAAGCGTTTTGGCGTTCCCTCGCTCTACAAGCCCGCTCCTCGCTCTCCTAGAACAAAATTTTAACTAAGGGAATCAAAAAGATTTCCCCTCGACTAGGTTCGATCCTCAAGCAAAATGGCTCGGGGCTCAAGAACTTCGTCGGATCAACTCTCCGAGTGATTTCTAGGGCAGAACACTGCTCAAAAACCCCAGAATACTCAAGGAGAGGGTTCAAACTATGTTGAAAAGTGTGTAATGACGTCCAATTGACGTCATATTTATAGGGAATAGGCGCAATACGGCCTACAGGGGCAATACGGCCGTATTGAAATTTTTGAACTTCAATACGGTCGTATTGAAGTTCAATACGGTCGTATTGAAGTTCAGAAATTTCAATACGCCCGTATTGAGTTCGCCGCGGTCGTATTGAAGTGTCAATACGGTCGTACTGACTTCAGTATGGCCGTATTGAAGCTTCAATACGGCCGTATTGAGTTCAGTACGGCCGTATTGGGCTTTTTCCCTCCACTTCTTTATTTTGAGCTATTCTAAGACCTCTGGACCTACAGAGAACCCTCCTAGGGCCTTCGAGGAGTCCTTCTGGCTGATTATCCTTCAGTCTTCGAGAGTCTTCAAGCTTTATTTCCGACCCGGACAATTTTAGGGGTCTACAAGGGGGGGCAGCTGTAGACCCCTAAAATTGTCCGGGTCGGAAATAAAGCTTGAAGACTCTCGAAGACTAAAGGAAAGTCAGCCGGAAGGACTCCTGGAAGACCCTGGAAGACCCTAGGATGATTATCTGTAGGTTTAGAGGTCTTAGAGTAGCAAAAAATAAGAAAGTGGAGGGAATGAAGCCCAATACGGCCTCCCAAGAGTTCAGTACGGCCGTATTGAACATTTTAAACTACAATACGGTCGCACTAAACTCAATACGGCCGTATTGAAGTTCAATACGGCTGCATTGAACTCAATACGGCTGCACTGAACTTCAATACGGCCGTATTGAGGTTTTTGAACTTCAATACGGCCGTATTGAATTCAATACGGCCGTATTGTAGTTCAAAACTTCAATACGGACCGTATTGACCCCCAGAAACCGTATTGAGCCTCTTCCCTATAAATATGACGTCAATGGGACGTCATTTCACACTTTCACACACAGTTTTAACCCTCTTCTTGAGTATTCTGGGTTTTTTTGAGCAGTGCTCTGCCTAGAAATCACTCGGAGAGTTGATCCGACGAAGTTCTTGAGTCACGAGCCATTTGCTTGAGTCTCGAACCTAGTCGAAGGGAAATCCTCCGGATTTCCATAGTTAAAATTTTATAGGAGGGAGCGAGCGGTCTTGTAGAGGGAGGGAACGCCTAAACGCTTCCCAATTTCTGTCAAGATATATAAGAAAGCACGCTTCAAAGGTTTATCTCTTTAAAGTCCCTTCTTTTACCGCTTTCTGTGTGTACATATTTAAACTGTCATCATGTAGATAGTTAATTTATAATTGCTTAGAATAAATAGGGGTAATTTAGTAATTTTGCACTATTATTTTTAAATAATCTGTCGTGGGGAACCCTGATGGAAGAGCATGGGCTAAAGGCCCAACCACTAGAGCTATGGCCAGGAGGTTACTTGAAGATTTGACTGCTTCAGAGCTTAGTGGGCCCGATGGGCTTGGTGGGCCTAGGGTGCTTCTTACTTGGGCTTAATTGAATATACACCATGTTTAATTGTACTTTCTTAGTTTAGGAATCTATTTTCATGTTGGTCTTGTATTTGACCATAGATTAGGGTTTAGGCTAGTTGGGCCTAGTTTTGGGCTTCATGGGCCTTTGGGCTTTTGATACCCAATATTGGGCTCATTTTCATTCTTGTAATTTTTCCTATTGATTGTATTCACTAGACCATTGTATTTTGGTCATTAGATTAGGTTTTTAGGAGGATTACATTAATAGGAGAAATAGGTTTCATTTAAGCATCATTTAGAAGTAATTTGAATTGAATTTGAGTCACATGGATAGCATGGGAAGGATCCGGCCATGTGAGCCTCAAATTCACTCCAAATCACTCCTAAATGACACTTAGATGAGGGTAGCATCCGTGTGAGTGTGTGAGTTGGCCAAAGTTTGAATTTCAAATTCAAATTTGAAATTCAAACTTGGCGCCAACTTGTTTCACCAAGGTGCCGTCCAAGTTAACCTAATTTTCCCTCCTATAAATGTAACCTTTCTTACCTTGTAACACACTTTTGAATATATGAGATATCTGAATTGTATTCAGCCATTCAAGAGTCACCGAAATTCCAAGAGAGAGAGCTTTAGAGAGTGCCTTCAAATCCCTTAGGAAAACCTAGTTTCCTTCCCTTTGAAGTGTGCAATCCCTTGTAGCTTGAGCTTGGATACTTCCTTCTATGGATTAGGTCTTCTAATCCGTCATTCCTCATCCATTTTGAGCTTCCATTCATTCGGTCTCCATCTCCTTTGAAGAAGATCCGTGCCTAGAAGAAGCTTGGAGGAGTTCACATCTTCATTTCTCCTACTTCTTCTATCATTTTTGGTATCAGAGCAAGGTCTTCAAGGAGATAAGTGTTCTTGAGTTTTGGTCCGAATAGTCTTGTGTTTTTGTGTGTTCTTTGAGTTCTAATTGTCTTGTTAGAGTTTCAATTCGGATCTATATGCTTTGTCTCACATTTTGTTCCATAGATCCATTGGTTGATTGTTTTTGAATTTCTTTCTCAATCAACTTGTTTAGGAATTATTTGCTTGTGCTATTTTGATTTTATTTTGAGTCTCTCCATTCTTGTATGTGTCCGTGATTGGACCTCATGCATTGCATTTAGATTTTGGTTTTGAATCTATGTTTTGTCTTAGAAGTTTGTGTTTAATCTTTACATGTTGCAAATTCCTTGAATAGCATGTTTAACCTTGTTTTGTTTTGAATTTTGTCTCATATTTTGCTCTCGGATTTGTGTCTCTTTTGCCTCCTATATGTGCTTTTTCTTTTACCTTATTGTGTTCATGATTTGCTATTAGTCCTAGCAAGTTTCCTTAGAGTTAGGTTTCCATTGTGTTCTTTAAGTTTTCAAATCACATTCCCTTGAAAATCTTCTAAACATTTTGTGACTCAAAATTTCAAGTGTAATCCTACTTCTAGTGCACTCTTCTTGTGGATTCAATTTTAAAAAAAAAAATGATGATTAAGAGGCTGGAAAACAGAGTTTAAAACAGAGCCTAAAAGACCGAAAAATTTGAAAAGAAAATAGTTCAAAAAGAATCCAAACCAAAACCTAAAACTAGTGCACTAGTTTCTCATTTTCACTTGAAATTTGACCTAATTTTTGGCTGATTTGTATTCTCATTTTCTATAGCTTGGAATCATATAAAAATTTGAAACAAAAGGCAAATATACTCTCTAGACTCTTAATTTGATACTGGAAAAAGAAAGAATAAAAAAAAATATAGAGAAGACAATTTAAAAGGAAAAAGCCGAGAGGTGTACAAGCTGAAAAATCTATTTGGTTCCTTGTTATTGTTTTGACTACTACTTTTGCTATACTTATCCAATTGCTTTCAAATTTTTTTTGTTTTGTTCATCTACTCTAGTACCTATCTAGGAACATTCCTAACTGAGTGCTAGCTTTTATTTGGAGTCTTAATTTTCAGTTTTACTTGTTGAACCTCTTTGAGTCTTGTCATATACATCTATTACTCTTAATTTTGGTATAAGCTTTTCAAATTGTGCTTTGTTGCTTGTCTAAGTTTTCTTTCAATAATTTCCTGTGCTGGAAGTGGCCTTAAATCCTTGCTCAAGGATCAAGCATTGCTCAACAAAGAGTAGGAAAAATTTTGGACACTATAATCACCAAATTTGACCTAATTTAGTGACCAAAATCATCCTAAATCTCCTTCACTTGAGTGACCAATTTCATTCACCTTGTGAGGCAGCCACCTTAACCTCTTTGTTGTATTTCTTTTGCAGGTCCAGGAGCAGCATATTGAAGGATTAGTGGTGGATTAAACACTTGGTTAAGTGTTAGAAAAGTTGAACACAAAACCGCCACTAATTGGTCTTCAAAGCCGCCACTTTATTGCTTTTTAGGCTAGTTTAATTTTTGTCAATTCTCTTGTATTTTTTAAACCAATTTGTAAAGCTTGGAGGGAGTATTAAGAAGCTGGTCAGGTATATCTACATCCTTGATAGACTCTCACGTGTAGTACTAGTGGAAGTGGCTTGGAAATTTCATATGTTTCAAGCTTCCACTTAGGATATCCGACTAGTTGCTTAACTTGCTTCTTTTAAGTTTTCTTGTACTTAATTGTTTTACTTTGTTGCCTATAAACGTCTAGACTTGTGTAGTTTTATTTGCTCACGTTTAGTTAAGTGTCAAAAACAAACAAATTGTGAAAAAGCATACAAAAAAATTTTTGTGAAAAGTTTTGAGGAATTGGAAATACCACAAAGGAGTTTAGTGATTTCCACTTGAAAAGGCTTGGTTATTAAGTGGCTCTTTGTAGCTCACCTCCCTTGATAGTGCAACTTGTACACTTAGACTTCCAAGTGCTATTCTCATTCCTAGAAAAGACCAAAAACATTTTATAACTTTTTGCATAGCATACAAAATCTTTTTGCTTAACAATGAGTCATCATTCTCAAGGTAGTAGTGACTTTGATACTCCTAAAAGTTTTGAAAGAATTGTCAAGGAGGTTGAAGCACTAAAACTTTGGAAAAATGATGAGATGCTTCAAAAACAAAAAGAGAAACTTGAAAAAGAAGTACAAATCATGGCTTTGGAACAAGAAATCCAAAAGATTAAGCAAAGAGAAGAAAAACTTTTAAAAAGTTTAAATAAAAATAAAAGTCCAAAAGGTTCTTCTAGGAGCTCAACCAAGAGCTCCAATGACTCTCAAAGTCAAAATAATGATGGTAGTATGCATATGGATGCTTACTATCAACCAACACCTAGGAGAGTCATTAAAGAACACAAAGTGAGGGAATCAAGGGTTGATCTCCCTTACTTTCATGGAAAAGATAATGTGGACACCTACTTGGATTGGGAGATTGTCGCCACCGGCCCGAAACGGGCTTTCGGCATTCGCGAAGGATGGTTGGACTCGTTTATTTGTTTAAAAATATGGATTGCTAGAATGACGTATTCTCAAACTGAGACCTTGTCAAACGAGCAATTTTATTAAATGATTCACCAATCCATATTAATCCCAAGCGGGACCCTCCATGGATTAGTGGTTTTCGCAAAAGGAGGGTTCGTGGAGTCGCCACCAATGTTTTACTCAAAACATTGGAAAAAGGGATAAGGCAATTGATTTTATAAATCAACTTTGGCCATTACAACCAGAGTTGGGTAAGGGAGTCGGTTACGCGTGGGGAAGGTGTTAGCACCCCACAGCGCCCCTTTCGGGTTCCCTATGACAGATTATTTCTAAAATAACAGTGTAAAATTACTAGATTACCCCTATTTATTCTAAGCAATTAACTATCTACATGATGACAGTTTAAATATGCACACAGAAAGCAGTAAAAGGAAGGACTTTAAGAAGAAACCTCTTGAAGCGTGCTTTCTATATATTTCGTAAAACTGGGAAGCTTTTTGGCGTTCCCTCGCTCTACAAGCCCGCTCGCTCCCTCCTATAAAATTTTGACTACGGAAATCCGGAGGATTTCCCTTCGACTAGGTTCGAATCTCCAAGCTAAGTGCTCGGAATTCCAGAACTTCGTCGGATCGACTCCCAGAGAGATTTCTAGGGCAGAACACTACTCAAAAACCCCAGAATACTCAAGGAGGGAGTCAAAACTGAGTGTGAAAGTGTGGAGGAACGTCCAAATGACGTCCTATATATAGGAGTGAGGCGCAATACGGCCTCTGACATCAATACGGCCCGTACCAAAATTTTGAACTACGGTACGGCCGTATTGAATTTGGTACGGCCGTACTGAAGTTCAAAAACTTCAATACGGCCGTATTGAGTTCAGTACGGCCGTATTGTAGTTCAAAATGTTCAGTACGGCCGTACTGAACCTCTAGGAGGCCGTATTGATCTTCAATCCTCCCACATTCTTATTTTAAGCTACTCTAAGACCTCTAAACCTACAGACAATCATCCTAAAGTCTTCCAGGGTCTTCTAGGAGTCCTTTTGGCTGACTTTCCTTCAGTCTTCGAGAGTCTTCGAGTCTTATTTCCGACCCGGACAATTTTAGGGGTCTACAGCTGCCCCCCCTTTACTTAGTCAAACGGTCTTTTGGTGTACCGGCTGACAAGTAAAGGAGTTGACCCAATTGTCCGGGTGATGTGCCAACCTTCTGACTTGTAGCGTCTTCCGGTGGAAAATTATTGAGTAGCCTCTCCAGGTTGTTGCATACCTCGGCGCTTCTGACAACCTCGGTAGCTAAGTTTAACACCAACGTGCCTCTGACGACGCTGATGGCTGAGTATTGTCTCTCCAGACCTTGAGTATTGTCTCTCCAGACCTTGAGTACTGTCTCTCCAGACCTTGAGTACTGTCTCTCCAGACCTTGAGTACCGTCTCTCCAGACTTTGTTTGAGTACCGTCTCTCCAGACCTTGTTTGAGTATCGTCTCTCCAGACTTTGTTTGAGTACTGTCTCTCCAGACTTTGTTTG
Organism: Cajanus cajan; assembly: GCF_000230855.2. Lineage (NCBI taxonomy): Eukaryota > Viridiplantae > Streptophyta > Magnoliopsida > Fabales > Fabaceae > Cajanus > Cajanus cajan. The sequence continues at coordinate 34,421,034 of NC_138523.1, read as the reverse complement.
AGTACTGTCTCTCCAGACCTTGTTTGAGTACTGTCTCTCCAGACTTTGTTTGAGTACTGTCTCTCCAGACCTTGTTTGAGTACTGTCTCTCCAGACCTTGTTTGAGTACCGTCTCTCCAGACCTTGTTTGAGTACTGTCTCTCCAGACCTTGTTTGAGTATCATCTCTCCAGACTTTGTTTGAGTACTGTCTCTCCAGACCTTGTTTGAGTACTGTCTCTCCAGACCTTGTTTGAGTACCGTCTCTCCAGACCTTGTTTGAGTACTGTCTCTCCAGACCTTGTTTGAGTATCGTCTCTCCAGACTTTGCCTCTCAAAATGAGGTAGTTGAGTATAATTTGTCTCCACAGTCCACAATGCTGCTTCGACGGTTTGTTTTTCTGATTTTGTGCCGCTGAGGGCTGGACAACGCAGGGATCCGTCTAGGGGATGTGCAGTCATTCATAGGTTCTTGTGTCCCAACTTGCATTGCTTAGTTGGTACCCATGGGAATTTTTGACTCCTTGGGGTGTAGACACAGATGCTCTTTCTCTCTGAGTTGAGCGATGCCTTATGTTTGGCTGACGTCCTTTGACGTTGGCGGAGTATCCCGGTTCATCCTTATTCGGGTATCTCTTTTTGATTTTTCTGATTTTTGCTGCCTCTGTGTAGGCTGTTATCCGCTGGGGATTCTGGATGTTGATTTTGTCTCCACAGTCCACGATGCTGTTTCGACGATTGTTTTTGATTTTTGTGCCACTGAGGGCTGGATAACGCAGGGATCCGTCTAGGGGATGTGCAGTTACTCATAGGTTCTTGTGTCCCAACTTTCCATTGAGTAGTTGGCGCCCATTGAGGAATTTCTGTTTCCTTGGGGTGTAGACACGAAGATGCTCTTTCTGAGACGAGCAATGCCTTATGATTGGCTGACGTCCTTTGGACGTTGGTGGAGTATCCCGGTTATCCTTATTCGGGTAACTCTTTTTAATTTTTTGGATTTTGTTGCCTCTGTGTAGGCTGTTATCCGCCAGGGGATTTTGTCATTGGTTTGTGATTGGCCTCTTCTGTTAGGCAGATCATCTTGATATTCAATGATAGGCTGAGAGCCGGATTCCACTTGGGGAATGATTATTGATCTTTTTATGATTTTTCCTTTTGAAGGAGTGCCTCTTATGTAGGCGACTGAGGAATTGGAGTTCAGTATTCGGCTGAGTGCCAGATTCCGCTTGGGGAATACTTATTGATATTTTTGATTTTTCTCTTTTTGCAGGGATGCCTCTGAGTAGGCGATTGGGGAATGAGGGATCTTATGTATCCCAGAGTATTATTTAGAAAGCCTCTTCAGGCTTAGCTTCACTCATCGCTTTTGAGTTGGAAAACTATCCTCCATTGGGGAAGTTTAAAGTCCTTAGACATTTTTCTTGGATGATCAGGCCTCCTTTGGGGATTTCGCTGATCGCATTCTGATAGCTTTCACTGGGGAATTTGGCCCGTGAGTGTAAGCTTGAGATATCTCTGGGGAATCGAGCCTTTCTAGGCTCAACTATTCTGAAGGAAGAGTATTGTTTCTGCGAGCCTCTCCAGGCTCAATTATTCTGAGGGAGTATTCTTTCTGCGAGCCTCTCCAGGCTCAATTATTCTGAAGGAGTATTATTTCTGCGAGCCTCTCCAGGCTCAATTATTCTGAAGGGAGTATTCTTTCTGCGAGCCTCTCCAGGCTCAATTATTCTGAAGGAGTATTATTTCTGCGAGCCTCTCCAGGCTCAATTATTCTGTCTGATCGGGAGAGTATTATTTAGGAAGCCTCTACAGGCTTAGCCTCACTCAATGCCTGAGTCGGAGAGCTACTTTCCACTGAGGAAGTCTGAAGTCCTTTGACTTGGATATATTACTTGGATGATCGTACTTCCTTTGGGAGATTTTGACGATCTTGCTTTGAAAGCTCTTGTTGGATATTGGCTTCATGAGCTGAGGTTCCCTTTGGGGAGTATTATTTCTGCGAGCCTCTCCAGGCTCGATTATTCTGCATACTGTGGAGGATGTGGAGTATTATTTTGGTAAGCCTCTCCAGGCTTAGTTATTCTGTACAAACTGTTTGTTGGATTTTCTATATCCTTGCCTTTTTTCATTTTTGGCTTTTTCTGTATTTTGCCTTTTCTTCTGATTTGGCTTTTTCTGTATTTTGCCTTTTTTATATTTTTGGCTTTTGCTGTACAGAAATTAAAAGTGCTAAAGAAATTAAATTCAGTTATTATGAGAGAGTATTATTTCGGCGAGCCTCTCCAGGCTCAGTTATTCTGAGAGTATTTTTTTCCGGCAAGCCTCTCCAGGCTCAGTTATTCTGAGAGTATTCTTTCGGCAAGCCTCTCCAGGCTCAGTTATTTTGAGAGAGTATTATTTCGACAAGCCTCTCCAGGCTCAGTTATTCTGTGGGAGTATTGTTTCGGCAAGCCTCTCCAGGCTCAGTTATTATGAGAGTATTCTTTCGGCAAGCCTCTCCAGGCTCAGTTATTCGGCAAGCCTCTCCAGGCTCAGTTATTCTGAGAGTATTCTTTCGGCAAGCCTCTCCAGGCTTAGTTATTCTGTATGACGCTGTTGATTTTCTGAATCTTTGCATTTTGTTTGCTGCTGTCATACACAAGCAATTTTTCCTATTTTTTCTAATTTTATGTAATTGCCTCATGACGAGGTCTTTGAAAATTTCTTTATGGCCAATACGGCCGCATCCATTTCAGTACGCCCGTATTGAGTTGAAATTTTGTTCATAACCCTGATTTTAGTACGGGTGTACTGAACATGGTACGGGCGCATTGTTTTTTCTGAAATTTATATTTTTTATTATTATTATTATTATTATTATTATTTTTTTTTTTTTGTTTTTTCAATAAACAGAGAATAAGTGATCTTCCAGTACACCTATCATCTGTATGCATGTATGCAGTATGATGCACCTAATTCAATTTGATTCTTTTTTTCAAAAGAATTAACCGATGCGTTTTTGTGTTTGGATTTTGCCATTCCTCCAGACGGACTGTGCGCTGCCGACTTCTGTAACCGAGGAATGATGCGTATTATATTTGAGATTTGGTGTCATCAACCAAATGATCCTTCCCTTTCTTTAGAAGATGTGTCAACCCTCCTATTGACCACTATATCTCCATGTTTCCACTAGTTTATTCAAAAATCGTTGGGACAAGAGAGAAAAGAAGGAAAGGATATATTTTCAAAAGTTTGTGTTTTAGAGGGGATTATTTTTGAAAAATGGTTTTTGTAAGAATGGCTGGCCATGGTAGGCTTATGTGTTTAGGTTAGTTTGATTAAACACTTATGAAGTTAAGCACATCTTTGTTATTAATGATTGTGCTTTGACAACTTGGATAGCTTTTCTTGAGCCCCTTGTTGAATTCAATTGATGGTACCATCATGGATTTATTTTTCTTTTTTGACGGCCCTAACTTTTGCCTAAAACACCCTTTTGTGATGTCTTAGCGGGCTTCTGTTTTTGTTTATTTTTTGTAACCCTAATTTTTGCCTAGGTAACCCATTTGTGGGATTCCTAGCGGGTCTTTTGCTCTTATTTTTGCGCAGTCCCCTTTTTGGGTTTCCTGCCGAGCTTATTATCTTTAGGATTTCTTTTATCCATGATGGCACTTATTGATGCCAAGAAAAGGTGCTCCAAGCTATCATGCACACTTCCACATAAAAATGATGCGGGTTTATTGATTATTAAGACGATTTTAACCTCACTTATGTTTATTCAAACAGGGTTAAAATAATGTGGTCTAGAATTTTATTGCAAGCGAGAAAAGAAGCAATAAGAAATAATGAAGAATGATTTTATTATAATCATGATGGAAACATGTGCCCTATCGAGGCTCGGGGGTCGGGCTGTCCCCGAGGAGTGATCTCTAATAGTCACTGAATTTACACATCCCTATTAGAAGGAAAAGGACACTTGATGACGACAGCTGGCCTTGACGTTTGTGAACCAGCCTTCCTAAAGATCTGGCTTAAAGAACGTCGAGAAGGATCTTGGTTCCTCTTCGTCCTTTGATCTTTGTTAGGGTTGTATCTTAACCGTTGTTTCCCCGGATTGTCTTTGATAATGGGTAGCTCCGGGATTCCTTGGGAGTCCTTGCCTAATTCTTGTCTTGGCAAGTATCCGTTCTTTGTGAGCGTATGAGCTACCTTCTTCATTTCTCGGGGAAACGTTTCAACATTGGCGATTTCCAATGCTTGGAAGGCGGTTTCTAAAGCTTCCTCTGCTGCATCCACATAGAGTATGGCGGATGGCTTGCTGATGAGTATGTCATCTTCAGCTTGTACAGTCACCAGTTTGTCACCCACTATGAACTTGACTTTCTGGTGAAGCGTAGAGGGTACAGCTTTTGCATCATGAATCCAAGGTCGGCCGAGGAGACAGCTGTATGCGGGAGTGATATCCATCACTTGAAATTCGACGTTAAAGATAGTGGGTCCAATTTGGATTGGAAGATTGATCTCTCCCACCACTTCTCTTTTAGAACCATCGAAGGCTCGAACGATCATGTTGCTCGGGCGCATTTGGACTCCCTTGATTGCCAATTGCTTGAGCGTTCTTTTTGGCATCACATTCAAGGAAGATCCATTATCTACCAAGACTTTAGCGATGTGATACTCCTTGCACTTTACAGAGATGTGCAAGGGCTTGTTATGATTCGGTCCCTCGGCGGGGATTTCTTCATCGGTGAAGGTGAGGTGATCACTAGCCGTGATGTGACTAACAATCCCCTCAAACTTGTCTTGGGAGATAGTGTGCGACACATATGCCTCGTTCAAGACTTTCGACAGAGCTTGCCGATGCGGTTCAGAGCATAGGATCAATGACAACAGCGTAATCTTTGCTGGCGTCCTATGAAGTTGATCCACGATGGAGTACTCGCTCTATCGGATAAATTTTAACAGCTTGTCAGTCTCCTCCTCGGATTCTTTTTCCTCGGTTTTCTTTTCTTCTTTTTCTTTATTCTTGGGGGCTTTGTTATGAAGATCATCGGGAGTGTAGATCCTTCCACTCCTAGTCATGCCCCCAAGTCCAGCGATGTTGGAGATATCGCTGTCGGCAGAAGAGTGGATGTCGTATATCCACGGCACAGCCTTATTTGATTTGTAAGGGAAAGGCCTTGGAACTGTGATCCTTAATGGTGTTGGACCTTCCCCTTTGTTTGTCTTGATTACCAACAACGGAGTTGACGTGTGCTCGCTTGGCGCGGTTGTTGGCTTACACTTGATAACGAACGGCGTGTGATCCATTCTTTGAATATACGCATCGATTATTTCTTTCTTTTTATTAATGTTTATTAATGGATTACTAGGAGAGATGTATGAATGACTCCTAGATCTCTCCATGATTTTTGATAAGAATGCATGATATGAGATGATGACGTTGAATATGCATGCATTATGTTTATTCAACTAAGCATTATCATGTTTTTAGGATGTCCCTAAGATGATGCATGATATTGCTTGGTTTGGATAAATAACCCTTTTTTTCCTTTTTTGGGTATTTTTATTTATTATATTTTTTTTGTATTTTTGGGTGAAAAGGGAAACTACCTATATGAATGTGATGAAGGTAGATGTTAACACCATGCAATGGAAGATCCTTATTCCTATTTATTTTTATTTTAAAAGAATAGGATTGTTGTATGTTTAAAGAAATGCAATGTATGCTCATACAATGTCACATAAGCAATGCACAAACAATTCACTCATCCACGAACAGTCACGAGCGAATCACGAGATAGGGGTCTCCTGCAGAAAAGTGCATATTCAAGGAGGTTCTAACTGTTCTCACTTGGTCTGAGGCCCCCAAGGTGCCCCCATTATAGGGACCCAATTCCTCTCGTCGTAGGTCGATGGAAAGTTCCAACGCACCGTCGGACTCAAGTTCATGGTTATCACCTTGAGTGATGTTTTCCGACAACGGTCTACGGGCACCTATAGACCCATTCGACAACCGGCCGTACTAACATCCACTCCCTATGGTTAATCACTCATGCCCCCGGGTATAGAGGGAACTGTTGTGTGCAAAGGTTTGTGTGCAATTTATATTTCAAACAATTGCGGAATTTTAAAAATACAACAGTTATTAAAAGCCATATAATAAATCATGTTATCATACAAGCAAGGGGTAACGAAGTAATTTTTAACTATTATTTGTTAAAAATAATCTGTCACTAAATGGGACTGACTCTCGAGGCTTCCCCAGTGGAGTCGCCATCTGTCGCCACCGGCCCGAAACGGGCTTTCGGCATTCGCGAAGGATGGTTGGACCCGTTTATTTGTTTAAAAATATGGATTGCTAGAATGACGTATTCTCAAACTGAGACCTTGTCAAACGAGCAATTTTATTAAATGATTCACCAATCCATATTAATCCCAAGCGGGACCCTCCATGGATTAGTGGTTTTCGCAAAAGGAGGGTTCGTGGAGTCGCCACCAATGTTTTACTCAAAACATTGGAAAAAGGGATAAGGCAATTGATTTTATAAATCAACTTTGGCCATTACAACCAGAGTTGGGTAAGGGAGTCGGTTACGCGTGGGGAAGGTGTTAGCACCCCACAGCGCCCCTTTCGGGTTCCCTATGACAGATTATTTCTAAAATAACAGTGTAAAATTACTAGATTACCCCTATTTATTCTAAGCAATTAACTATCTACATGATGACAGTTTAAATATGCACACAGAAAGCAGTAAAAGGAAGGACTTTAAGAAGAAACCTCTTGAAGCGTGCTTTCTATATATTTCGTAAAACTGGGAAGCTTTTTGGCGTTCCCTCGCTCTACAAGCCCGCTCGCTCCCTCCTATAAAATTTTGACTACGGAAATCCGGAGGATTTCCCTTCGACTAGGTTCGAATCTCCAAGCTAAGTGCTCGGAATTCCAGAACTTCGTCGGATCGACTCCCAGAGAGATTTCTAGGGCAGAACACTGCTCAAAAACCCCAGAATACTCAAGGAGGGAGTCAAAACTGAGTGTGAAAGTGTGGAGGAACGTCCAAATGACGTCCTATATATAGGAGTGAGGCGCAATACGGCCTCTGACATCAATACGGCCCGTACCAAAATTTTGAACTACGGTACGGCCGTATTGAATTTGGTACGGCCGTACTGAAGTTCAAAAACTTCAATACGGCCGTATTGAGTTCAGTACGGCCGTATTGTAGTTCAAAATGTTCAGTACGGCCGTACTGAACCTCTAGGAGGCCGTATTGATCTTCAATCCTCCCACATTCTTATTTTAAGCTACTCTAAGACCTCTAAACCTACAGACAATCATCCTAAAGTCTTCCAGGGTCTTCTAGGAGTCCTTTTGGCTGACTTTCCTTCAGTCTTCGAGAGTCTTCGAGTCTTATTTCCGACCCGGACAATTTTAGGGGTCTACAGAGATGAAAGTGGAGCAAATCTTCACTTGTCATCAAGTAGGTGAGGAAAGAAAAGTTCCTTTGGCCACCCTAGCTTTTCAAGGACAAGCCATGTATTGGTGGACATCCTTGGAAAGAGAGAGAAGACTTCACAATGATCCTCCCATCACTTATTGGAATGAATTGAGGAGTGCTATGAGAAGAAGGCACATTCCTTCTTATTATAGTAGGGAGCTTATGGATAAGCTCCAAAGACTCCAACAAAAGGGTATGAGTGTTGAGGAGTATAGGCAAAAGATGGAGTTATATCTCATGAGGGCTGGGATAAGGGAAGAAGAAAGATTGACCATAGCTAGATTTCTAAGTGGTCTTAATTTTGACATAAGAGATAGAGTTGAGTTACTCCCTTATAGGGACCTTGATGATTTGGTCCAACTTTGTATAAGGGTGGAACAACAAAATTTGAGAAAATCCTCTTTTAAAGGAAAAACTCAATCTAGCTCTTATGTTAAGAAAGACTACAAGAGGGAGGGTCACTTTGATTCCTCTAAGAAATTTGGCAAAGAAAAAGAAAAAGAAAAAGAAAATGATAAAAATAAAAATATTGTCACTTCTAGTAGCAAAACTAGTGATATCAAATGCTTTAAGTGTCTTGGGAGAGGACACATAGCCTCTCAATGCCCAACTAAAAAGGTGATGATTTTGAAGGGGCAAGACATTTATAGTAGTGTTGATGAGTCTAGTTCCACTACTTCAAGTGATAGTGAATCAAGTGAGGAAGACCATTCCATTGAAAGTGCATATCCTTGTGATGGTCAACTTCTCATGATTAGAAGGCTTCTAGGAAGCCAACCTAATGAGTTCCATCTTTCACAAAGGGAGAACATTTTTCACACAAGGTGTAAAGTTTTAGACAATGCTTGTTCTCTCATTGTAGATAGTGGGTCTTGTTGCAACTGTTGTAGCACAAGGTTGGTGGAGAAGCTTGGTCTTACTATTATTCCTCATCCGAAACCATATCAACTTCATTGGATTAATGAAGATGGGGATATTAATGTTAATCAACAAGTGAAAGTCAAGTTCTCTATTGGTAACTATGAAGACCAAGTGGTTTGTGACATAGTTCCAATGGAAGCTTGTCATATTTTGTTGGGAAGGCCATGGCAATTTGACAAGAAAACCATGCACAATGGCCTTACCAATGAAATTACTTTCACTCATAAAGAAAAGAAATTTGTACTTCATCCTTTGTCCCCTTCACAAGTGATAGAGGATCAAGTACAAATGAAAAAGAAAAGAGAAGAAGAAAAAAAAAACTTGAATAAAAAAAAAAGAAAAGAAGGAAAAGAAGCATAAGTTTTCAAAGAAGGATGAAGAAAAATCTTTTCTAAAAGAAGGAATTCAACAAAAACCTTTTAAAAAAAAAACTTTGATTGTTGAAAAACTTTCTTACATTCTTCTTTGTAAAGGAATGCTTCAGTGTCATAATTTAAGTATTGAACTTAGTTCTTTATCTCCTCAAGTTTCTCATTTATTAAAAGAATTTGATGATATATTCCCTAGTGAAGGTCCACAAGGCCTTCCCCCTTTTAGGGGTATAGAACATCAAATTGATTTTGTGCCTGGGGTTAGTCTACCCAATAGACCAGCCTATAGGACAAATCCTCAAGAAACTAAGGAGATCGAGAATCAAGTCCATGAATTATTGAATAAGGGTTGGATACAAAAGAGTTTGAGTCCCTGTGCTGTGCCTGTATTGTTAGTGCCCAAGAAAGATGGAAAATGGAGAATGTGTTGTGATTGTAGGGCCATTAACAATATCACAATCAAGTACAGGCACCCAATCCCTAGACTTGATGATATGCTTGATGAATTACATGGTGCTTCCATATTTTCTAAAATTGATCTTAAAAGTGGTTATCACCAAATAAGAATTAAAAAGGGTGATGAGTGGAAAACTGCTTTTAAAACCAAATTTGGACTATATGAGTGGTTAGTTATGCCTTTTGGTCTAACTAATGCACCAAGTACATTTATGAGGCTTATGAATCATGTCTTGAGAGAATGTATAGGAAAATTTGTGGTTGTTTATTTTGATGATATCTTAATCTATAGTAGGTCTCAAGATGATCATTTAGGACATCTTAGAGAAGTTATGATGATCCTTAGGGAAAACCAATTATTTGCAAATCTTGAAAAATGTACTTTTTGTGTGGATCATGTGGTTTTCCTAGGGTTCATTGTAAGCAAAAATGGGGTTCAAGTGGATCCCGAGAAAATTAAAGCCATTCAAGAGTGGCCAAAGCCTAAGAATGTTAGTGAAGTTAGGAGTTTTCATGGTTTAGCAAGTTTTTATAGAAGATTTGTACCTAACTTCTCTAGCATTGCTTCACCCTTGAATGAGCTTGTCAAAAAAGATATTTTATTTGAATGGACTGCAAAGCATGACCAAGCATTTCAATTACTTAAAGATCAACTTACTAATGCCCCCATTTTAGCTCTACCTAATTTTGAAAAGACTTTTGAGCTAGAATGTGATGCATCAGGAGTTGGCATAGGAGCTGTGTTATTGCAAGGAGGACACCCCATTGCATATTTTAGTGAAAAACTAAAAGGTGCCTCTCTCAATTACCCTACCTATGATAAAGAGTTGTATGCCTTGGTTAGAGCTTTACAAACTTGGGAGCACTATCTTGTGTCCAAAGAGTTTGTCATCCATAGTGACCATGAGTCACTTAAATATTTAAGAGGTCAAGGTAAATTAAATAAGAGACATGCCAAATGGTTAGAGTTTCTTGAACAATTTCCATATATTATTAAATTCAAGAAAGGAAAATCCAATGTTGTAGCTGATGCTTTATCTAGGAGACATACCTTGCTTGTGTCTCTAGGAACTCAAATTCTTGGATTTGATAATATTAGGGAATTGTATGAAGAAGATCTTGAATTTGGTGTTAATTATAAAAAATGTCAACAAAAAGCTTTTGATGGTTTCTATATGGCTGAGGGGTATTTATACAAAGAAGGAAGATTGTGTATACCCCAAGGATCCATTAGGAAACTATTAATTAAAGAGAGTCATGAAGGTGGGCTTATGGGGCACTTTGGTGTTGATAAAACCCTTAGTTTGTTAAAAGAAAAATTTTATTGGCCCCATATGCGAAAAGATGTCCAAAGGCATTGTTTTAGATGTTTAGCTTGTTTACAAGCTAAGTCTAAAGTAATGCCTCATGGAACATACACACCTTTGCCTGTTGCTTCTTCTCCTTGGGTAGATATTAGCATGGATTTTGTGCTAGGTTTACCTAGAACCCAAAGGGGAATGGATTCTATTTTTGTGGTAGTGGACCGTTTTAGTAAAATGGCTCATTTTATTCCATGCCACAAAGTAGATGATGCAAGCAACATTGCAAAACTCTTCTTTAGAGATGTGGTTAAACTTCATGGGCTTCCTAAAACTATAGTTTCAGATAGAGATACAAAGTTTCTAAGCCATTTTTGGCGTGTCTTATGGTCAAGACTAGGAACTAAACTCCTCTTTTCAACTACTTGTCATCCTCAAACAGATGGCCAAACTGAGGTAGTGAATAGATCTCTGTCTACTATGCTTAGGGCAGTCCTAAAGGGTAATCACAAATCTTGGGATGAGTTTTTACCTCATATTGAATTTGCCTACAATAGGGTAGTTCATAAAACTACCAATATTTCTCCTTTTGAGGCTGTTTATGGGTTTAATCCTTTAACTCCTTTGGACTTGATACCTCTTCCTAATGTTGAACATTTCATTCAAAAGGAAGGGGCTTCAAGGGCTGATTTTGTTAAGAAACTTCATGAAAGGATTAAAATTCATATTCAAAATCAAAATGAGAAATATGCAAAACAAGGAAGTAAAGGCAAGAAGTCTATGATCTTCGAGGAAGGTGATTGGGTTTGGCTTCATTTAAGAAAAGAACGTTTTCCAAATCAAAGGAAGTCTAAACTCAGTCCTAGAGGAGATGGTCCCTTTCAGGTCTTACAGCGTATCAATGATAACGCCTATAGACTTGATTTACCCTCTGAATATGGAGTCAGCACCACTTTTAATGTCAGTGATCTTAAACCTTTTGTAGGTGCTAGCGATGATGAGGAAGAGTCTTCAGATTCGAGGACGAATCCTTCTCAAGAGGGAGGGAATGATGGAAGAGCATGGGCTAAAGGCCCAACCACTAGAGCTATGGCAAGGAGGTTACTTGAAGATTTGACTGCTTCAGAGCTTAGTGGGCCCGATGGGCTTGGTGGGCCTAGGGTGCTTCTTACTTGGGCTTAATTGAATATACACCATGTTTAATTGTACTTTCTTAGTTTAGGAATCTATTTTCATGTTGGTCTTGTATTTGACCATAGATTAGGGTTTAGGCTAGTTGGGCCTAGTTTTGGGCTTCATGGGCCTTTGGGCTTTTGATACCCAATATTGGGCTCATTTTCATTCTTGTAATTTTTCCTATTGATTGTATTCACTAGACCATTGTATTTTGGTCATTAGATTAGGTTTTTAGGAGGATTACATTAATAGGAGAAATAGGTTTCATTTAAGCATCATTTAGAAGTAATTTGAATTGAATTTGAGTCACATGGATAGCATGGGAAGGATCCGGCCATGTGAGCCTCAAATTCACTCCAAATCACTCCTAAATGACACTTAGATGAGGGTAGCATCCGTGTGAGTGTGTGAGTTGGCCAAAGTTTGAATTTCAAATTCAAATTTGAAATTCAAACTTGGCGCCAACTTGTTTCACCAAGGTGCCGTCCAAGTTAACCTAATTTTCCCTCCTATAAATGTAACCTTTCTTACCTTGTAACACACTTTTGAATATATGAGATATCTGAATTGTATTCAGCCATTCAAGAGTCACCGAAATTCCAAGAGAGAGAGCTTTAGAGAGTGCCTTCAAATCCCTTAGGAAAACCTAGTTTCCTTCCCTTTGAAGTGTGCAATCCCTTGTAGCATGAGCTTGGAATCTTCCTTCTATGGATTAGGTCTTCTAATCCGTCATTCCTCATCCATTTTGAGCTTCCATTCATTCGGTCTCCATCTCCTTTGAAGAAGATCCGTGCCTAGAAGAAGCTTGGAGGAGTTCACATCTTCATTTCTCCTACTTCTTCTATCAAACCCGAAAGGGGCGCTGTGGGGTGCTAACACCTTCCCCACGCGTAACCGACTCCCTTACCCGACTCTGGTTGTCATGGCCGAAGTCGATTTTTGAATCGATTGCCTTAAACTTCTTTTTCCAATGTTTTGAGTAAAACATTGGTGGCGACTCCACGAACCCTTCCTTTTTATGAAAACCGCTAATCCATGGAGGGTCCCGCTTGGGATTAACATGGATTGGTGAGCCTTTTAATAAAATTGCTCGTTTGACAAGGTCTCAGTTTGAGAATAAGTCATTCTAGCAATCCATATTTTTTAACAAATAAAAGAGTCCAACCATCCTTCGCGAATGCCGAAAGCCCGTTTCGGGCCGGTGGCGACAGTGCATACCTCGGTGCTCTCAACAACTGGGTAGCTGAGTACCGCCTCTCCAGGCTTGTGCATACCTCGGTGCTCTCGACAACTGGGTAGCTGAGTACCGCCTCTCCAGGCTTGTGCATACCTCGGTGCTCTCGACAACTGGGTAGCTGAGTAGCGCCTCTCCAGGCTTGTGCTTACCTCGGTGCTCTCGACAACTGGGTAGCTGAGTAGCGCCTCTCCAGGCTTGTGCATACCTCGGTGCTCTCGACAACTGGGTAGCTGAGTACCGCCTCTCCAGGCTTGTGCATACCTCGGTGCTCTCGACAACTGGGTAGCTGAGTATTGCCTCTTAGGCTTGTGCATACCTCGGTGCTCTCGACAACTGGGTAGCTGAGTAGCGCCTCTCCAGGCTTGTGCATACCTCGGTGCTCTCGACAACTGGGTAGCTGAGTACCGCCTCTCCAGGCTTGTGCATACCTCGGTGCTCTCGACAACTGGGTAGCTGAGTATTGCCTCTTAGGCTTGTGCATACCTCGGTGCTTTCGACAACTGGGTAGCTGAGTACCCCGCCTCTCCAGGCTTGTGCATACCTCGGTGCTCTCGACAACTGGGTAGCTGAGTAGCGCCTCTCCAGGCTTGTGCATACCTCGGTGCTCTCGACAACTGGGTAGTTGAGTACCGCCTCTCCAGGCTTGTGCATACCTCGGTGCTCTCGACAACTGGGTAGCTGAGTATTGCCTCTTAGGCTTTGAGATGATTTTGTCTCCACAGTCCACGATGCTGCTTCGACGGTTTGATTTTGATTTTGGTGCCGCTGAGGGCTGGATAACGCAGGGATCCGTCTAGGGGATGTGCAGTTACTCATAGGTTCCTGTGTCCCAACTTTCCTTTGCATAGTTGGTGCCCATTGAGGAATTTCTGTTTCCCTGGGGTGTAGACACGAAGATGCTCTTTCTGAGATGAGCGGTGCCTTATGATTGGCTGACGTCCTTTCGACGTTGGTGGAGTATCCCGGTTATCCTTATTCGGGTGACTCTTTTGATTTTCTGATTTTGTTGCCTCTGTGTAGGCTATTATCCGCTGGGGGATTTTGTCATTGATTGTGATTAGCCTCTTCTGTTAGGCATATCATCTTGATGTTCAATGATTGGCTGAAAAGCCAAATTCCGCTTGGGGAATTGTTATTGATCTTTTTTTTTTTTTTTTTTTTTTTTTTTTGGGTTTTCCTTTTTGAAGGAGTGCCTCTTGTGTAGGCGACTGGGGATTTGAAGTTCTTATGTATCCCAGAGTATTATTTAGAAAGCCTCTTCAGGCTTAGCTTCACTCTTCGTTTGAGTTGGAAAGCTATCTTCCACTGAGGAAGTTTAAATCCTTTGACTTGGATATTTTGTTTGGATCATGCTTCCGTTGGGGAATTTCGATGATCTGGTTTGGATAGCTTTCTCTGGGAAATTTGGCCCGTGAGTGGAAGCTGAGATATCTCTGGGGAGTATTATTTCGGCGAGCCTCTCCAGGCTCAATTATTCTGAGAGAGTATTATTTCGGCAAGCCTCTCCAGGCTCAGTTATTCTGAGAGAGTATTATTTCGGCGAGCCTCTCCAGGCTCAGTTATTCTGAGAGAGTATTATTTCGGCGAGCCTCTCCAGGCTCAGTTATTCTGAGAGAGTATTATTTCGGCGAGCCTCTCCAGGCTCAATTATTTTGTAGGAGTATTATTTCGGCAAGCCTCTCCAGGCTCAGTTATTCTGTATGATTTGTTGGATTTTCTGTATTTTGCCTTTTTTGTCGATTTTGGCTTTTTCTGTGTTTTTGCCTTTTTTGTTGATTTCGGTTTTTTCTGTATTTTTTGTTGATTTTGGCTTTTTCTGTATTTTTGTCTTTTGTTTGATTTGCGGCCTTTTCTGTTGACCGCTGCCATACACAAGCAATTTTTCCTATTTTCTATTTTATGCAATTGCCTCATGATAAGGTCTTTGAATGTGCAACTAATGTGTATGATGCACAAATGCAAGTTTTTATTATTTAATGTTTTTAGAAAAATGAATGGCTCTCCCTATCCTCCTTTTCTTGGAGGAATTTCTGTCATCGACGTGAGGGAATATTTTTGTGAGCCTTTTATGCAGGAGATTATGGATTTTATAGGAACCCCTCCAATTTTCTTTATTGACCGATTATTAAGGAATTTCATACAATTTTTAGAAATACCAATTTAGAGGCATAATCACATGGTCAAGAGAGAAAAGAAATGAATAGATATTTTATTAATATTCACAAGTGTTTTTACAGAAAGATATACAGAAGGAAATTTCTGAAGAATGGCTGGCCTGGGTAGGCTATATACATTGGGCTTAACAATTATATCTGTAATTGTTGCTCTTTACATTCCCCTAGTTGCTTCGGGTGAGATGCCTGAGCCAGGAGTGTAGATGCTGCAAGACGCTTGCTTCTAGAAGATAATCACTTGAGCCGCCTTTCGGTTTTCGACTCAAGTGATCGTTACTTGCTTTGTTTTTGCATCTTATTCTTTTGCCCCTAATTTTTGTCTAGGACGTATCCTAGCGGGGATAGATTCGCCTTTGTTTTGCCTAGTACCCTTGTACTGGCGGGCTTTTATTTTTCCCTAATTTTTGCCTAGGACGCCCTTTTTGGGTTTTCATCCTAGCGGGCTTATGCAAGCAACGTCTTCAAGCATAATACTTCTTTACCACGTCAGCATTGACTGGGTATCGAAGTTCTTCTCCATCCATGTCTGTGAGGGTTAATGCTCCTCCTGAGAAGGCTCGTTTTATCACTTATGGTCCTTAGTAATTTGGGGCCCACTTTCCGATTTTGTCCTTTTGAGCTGGTAGCAATTTCTTCATTACCAACTCTCCCTCACGGTAGACTCGAGGGTGGACCTTCTTGTCAAAAGCCCTTTTTGATCTTCCTCTGATAGGCTTGACCATGGCATATGGCGTTCAGCCGTTTCTTTTTGATAAGGTTCAACGGTCGTATCGGCTTTGAACCCATTCTACCTCGGAAAGTTTTGTTTCCAAGATTACCCTTAGAGAAGGTATCTCGACTTCGACGGGTAGAACTGCCTCCATCCCATAAACGAGGGAGAATGGAGTAGCTCCTGTAGATGTACGTACTGAAGTCCTATAGCCATGAGGAGCGAAGGGTAACATCTCGTGCCAGTCTTTAAATGAGACAACCATCTTTTGCACTATTTTCTTGATGTTCTTATTGGTTGCCTCGACTGCCCCATTCATCTTTGGCCGATATGGGGAAGAGTTATGGTGTTGGATCTTGAATTCTTGGCACAGTTCTTCCACCATTTTGTTGTTCAGATTAGATCCATTATCAGTGATGATTTATTTCTCCATGCTTCCACTAGATTATTCTAAAATCATTTGGGACAAGAGAGAAAAGAAGGGAAAGATACTTTTATTCTGAAGTTTGTGTTTTAGAGGGGATTTATTTTTCAAAAATGGTTTTTGTAAGAATGGATGGCCAAGGTAGGCTTATGTGTTTAGGCTTGTTTGATTAAACACTTATGAAGTTAAGAAAATCTTGTTTATTGACGTTGTGATTTTGACAACTTAGATAGCTCCCCTTGAACCTTTCTTGAATTCGGCTCGTGGTACCATCATGGATTTCTTTTGTTTTTTTTTTATTGTCCTTATTTTTGCCTAAAACACCCTTTTGTGGCGTTTTAGCGGACTTTTGTTTTTGTTCATTTTTGCAACCCTAACTTTTGCCTAGGTCACCCTTTCGTGGGATTCCTAGCGGGTCTTTTGCTCTTATTTTTGCGCAGCCCCCTTTTTGGGTTTCCTGCCGAGCTTCTTTTATTTTAAAGGATTTCTTTTTATCCATGATGGCACTTGTCGAGGCCAAGGAAAGGTGCTCCAAGTTGTCACACACACTTCCACATAAAAATGATGTGGGTTTATTATTATTAAGATGATTTTAACCTCATTCATGTTTATTCAAACAGGGTTAAAAAAATGTGGTTTAGAATTTTATTATAAGCAAGAAAAGAAGCAATGAGAAAGAATGATTTTATTATAATCATAGTGGAAACATGTGTCCTTATTTCATCACTGATATGGGTCCCAATATTGACCTCTTTTATCTCTCGGCCCTGCCCCAAATTCACGGTCTCCAATTTCTCTTGACACGGTTGGAGTAGACGAGTTTCTTGATCTAGCAGTCTTTGCAGATCCGGAGAGATGGTCTCCTCATCACTGTCCAACTCAACCCATTCATCCTCAACTTTGGATCCCGGTCAGAGCGAACAATTACAGACATAATTATTTTATTGGTTCTGTTTAGGTTTAGAATTATTAATGTTAATGAGGGAAGAGAGAAAAGAACAAAAGAGAGAGTGATGTGTGAAAAATGCCTCTTTATTGATATGTATTAAAATTTGTACAAAGACCCTTATTTACATGAAAAGGTTCTCATGATCTCGGGTACTGATCATGAGTCCCTAAAAGAAAAGAAAAATATGAAGGGGCCCTATCGTGGCTTGCCATTCTCTACTCCTGCTTTGGTAGAGGATTCTTGCTCACGTCGGGCGCTGTCGAATCGAAGGTGACCCACCCAGCATCAATAAGGTCTTGGACCTTATATTTGAGAACTTTACAGTTCTCCGTTGAATGCCCCGATGCCCCCGAATGGTATAGACATTTGTCTTGTGGTTTGTACCAATCGGGGTATGGTGGATCAAATTTCCTCGGTGGAACATAAGCTAGAAGACGCGCTTCTACTAGCTTCGGCAGGAGGTCGCTATATGTGGTCGGAAGTTTATCAAACTTCCTCACAGGGTTGTATTGCGACTTTCCCGACTTCGAAGTGGAAGAAGATAAAGAAACATTTACGGCATTGACTCCTCCCTCCTTCTTCTTCCTGAAGGTCTTCTTAGCTTCGAATGATTGGGAGGGCTTAGCTAGCTTCCCACTTTTCAGCCCTTGTTCCACCCTTTCTCCAATGGTGATGATGTCCGAGAAGAGTGTGGTCGTGTTCCCTATCATTTTGTCATAATAGGGACCAGTCAACGAATTTATGAACAAGGACACCGTCTCCTTATCTGACAGCGGGGGCTCTATTTGTGCCGCCAACTCCCTCCATCGTTGGGCATACGCCTTGAAAGATTCATCATTTGTTTTACTCAAGGCTTGAAGATCTGACCTATCGGGTGTTAGGTCGATGTTGTATTTGTAGCGCTTGAGAAAGGCGTCGGCCAACTGCCTCCATGTGTGTACTAGATTTCCATCTAGCTGCATATACCAGTTGAGCGCGGTATCAGCCAAGCTCTCTTGGAAGCAGTGGATCAAGAGCTTTTCGTTTGTGGCATATGCAGCCATCTTTCGGCAGTACATGGTGAGATGACTCTTGGGGCAAGTCGATCCCACGTATCTCGGGAAATCTGGCACTTTAAATTTAGGAGGAAATTGAATATCCCTCACTAAGCACATGTCGGCGGCATCTTTAATATCGAAATCATGCCCCTCCATAGCCCTTAGCCGATCCTCTAGGGCGTGGAATTGTTCCTTTGAAACTTCGGGCTCTTTAATCATAATTCCAGCCCCAATAGGTATGGCGTGCGGAGGTTCTTCTTCATGCACCTCCTCTTCCTCATGATGGGACCCATGGTCACTGTGGCTTGATCCATGGAAGTTATGTTGACGCATGAGTTCCATCATTTGCGCCATCTGCTCTTTAAGCTGTGAAAGCTCGGTTGTGAGCTTCTTATTTTGGTCCTCCAGCGCTTCCATCTTCTTGATTTTCTGCGCGCGTGTGAGGACAGAGAGATGACCAGCCACTTTCTAAAAATGAATATTTAATCTAATTAATTTATGGAATGAATACGCTCTTGACATGAGCTTGATAACCCTCCATTTTTAAGGCGCTGCCTTTTTAAAACAGAGTGTTACTACCCTCCTTGACTTATGATCTCTCCTCAACGGAGAATCTCGATAATTATGGGTCTCTTTTACTCATGTCAAGAGGTATTGGTGAACCTAAAATGCATGGTTTATGAGGATGCATGATGTCTTATTGGTAATGATGCACATGCTCCTCACTTTTATTATATTTTCGCACATGGTCTTTCCTCTCATGTCATGGTTTTTTTCATGCATGGGGATTTATTCTTAGACCTTATCACGAGGTTATTTATTAATGCACAAACAATTGCACATAAGCATTTACACAAACAATTCACTCATCCACGAACAGTCACGAGCGAATCACGAGGTAGGGGTTTCCTGCAGAAAGGTGCATATTCAAGGTGGTTCTAACTGTTCTCACCGGTCTGAGGCCCCCAAGGTGCCCCCATTATAGGGACCCAATTCCTCTCGTCGTAAGTCGATGGAAAGCTCCAACGCACTATCGGACTCGAGTTCATGGTTATCACCTTGAGTGATGCTTTCCGACAACGGTCTACGGGCACCTATAGACCCATTCGACAACCGGCCGTACTAACATCCACTCCCTATGGCTTACCACTCATGCCCCCGGGTATAGAGGGAACTGTTGTGTGCAAAGGTTTGTGTGCAGTTTTTATTTCAAACATTTGCGAAAATTTAAACATACAACAGTTATTAAAGCCATATAAATAAAGCATGTTATCATACAAACAAGGGGTAATAAAGTAATTTTCACTATTATTTGTTAAAAATAATCTGTCACTAAATGGGACTGACTCTCGAGGCTTCCCCAGCAGAGTCGCCATCTGTCGCCACCGGCCCGAAATGGGCTTTCGGCATTCGCGAAGGATGGTTGGACTCTTTTATTTGTTTAAAAATATGGATTGCTAGAATGACTTATTCTCAAACTGAGACCTTGTCAAACGAGCAATTTTATTAAAAGGCTCACCAATCCATGTTAATCCCAAGCGGGACTGATGAGGTTCCACTTGGAAATCCTCAAGAATTCCCTCAATGCTCCTCGGTTCCTTGGAAGATTGACAAGGAATGGAAGCTCCAAGAAGCACCAATGTGACTCTAGCTTGCGTCTAGCTAAGTCCGGAAGAAGGAAGGTTTTCCTAACTCTACAAGGAGAGGATCTCAAGTAGGGTAGAGTTTAGGAGAGTGACTTTCGGATAGACAATTTCTAGGGTAAGAAATCTCATCAATATATCATCCAAAAGTATCCTACAATCCGGCCATACAAGTATTTATAATAGAAATTAGGTTAAGGGTTTAAGTTGGGTTCACCTAGAGTTAAGTAAAACCATGGTATGGTTAACTTAACTCTAGGCGCCAAAATTTGAATTCTAAAATTCAAATTTTGGTGCCAACCGGCCACCCCCCCATGTGCACTCATTTGGCATGTAATTAGGAAGCTATTTGAGTTGCATTTCGGATCACACCTTGTGCATGTGTAGCACATGGCCGAAATGCACTCCAAATGTGCTTCTAATTACATGCTAATGGAGATTCACATGTAACCTAATTAACCCTAAATTCACATGACCTCTAAATGACATTCCTACACTACTAGGCCGAAAATACAAGGTCCAAAAGAAATACATGGCACTAAGGCCCACTCCTATGCTAACCCTAATCTAATGGGCTTGAAACAAAGCCCAACAAAATAAAGTAGTGGGCTTTCCTTGGGCTTGGGCCCACTCTTCATGCATCATCCTTGCCATGGCTCTAGTAGTTGGGCCCTTAGCCCATGGGCCTCCTCCATCATCCCCTCCCTCTTGAAGAGGATTTGTCCTCAAATCCAAAGCATCTTCCTCTTGTGTGGGTAGTCCTGTAAAAAGAGACAAATCAGCAACATTGAAACTAGAACTAACACCATACTCAGAAGGGAGATCGAGGACATAGGCATTATTATTGATTTTCTTAAGGATTTGGAAAGGACCATCCCCTCGAGGACTAAGTTTGGACTTTCGTTTGGAAGGAAACCGATCCTTCCTAAGGTGGAGCCAAACCCAGTCACCTTCCTTGAAGATAACCTCTTTCCTACCCTTATTATTATATTTTTGGTATTTTTCAGTTTGGGATTGAATATGAGTTCGAACCCTCTCATGTAATTTCTTGACAAACTCAGCCCTAGAGGTGCCTTCTTTATGAATAAAGGAAGCAACATCGGGTAGAGGTAATAAATCTAATGGAGTGAGAGGATTAAAACCATAAACAATCTCAAAAGGAGACATGTTAGTGGTCTTATGAACCACTCTATTATAGGCAAACTCCACATGAGGGAGATAGTCATCCCATGACTTTTTATTGCCTTTGAGGATTGCCCTCAACATAGTCCCTAGAGACCTATTGACTACCTCAGTTTGCCCATCAGTTTGGGGATGACATGTGGTAGAAAATAGAAGTTTAGTTCCTAACCTAGCCCAAATAGTTTTCCAAAAGTGGCTTAGGAACTTAACATCTCTATCTGAAACTATAGTTTTAGGTAACCCATGAAGTCTCACAATTTCTTGAAAGAATAATTTAGCAATGTGACTTGCATCATCCACTTTGTGGCATGGAATAAAGTGTGCCATTTTGCTAAAACGGTCCACTACCACAAAAATGGAATCTTTCCCTCTTTGAGTTCTAGGCAATCCAAGGATAAAATCCATGGAAATGTCTACCCAAGGAGAAGAAGAGATGGGCAAGGGTGTGTATAATCCATGAGGTTTTGTGGTAGACTTTGCTTGTAAACAAGCAATGCAACTACTACAAAACCGTTGGACATCACGTTTCATGTGAGGCCAAAAGAATTTCTCTTTCAAAAGTGAAAGAGTTTTCTCCATTCCAAAATGCCCCATGAGCCCACCCTCATGGCTCTCCTTAACCAAAAGTTTCCTAATAGATCCTTGGGGTATACAAAGTTTGTTTTCTTTAAAAAGAAACCCCTCAGAAATATAGTAACCTTGGTAAGGTTTTTGAATACATAAAGAATAAAAGTTAGCAAAATCAAGGTCTTTCTCATACAAATCCTTAATATCATCAAATCCTAGAATTTGAGAACCTAGGATATTTAATAACACATGTCGTCTAGACAAAGCATCAGCCACTACATTTGTAGAGCCTTTTTTATATTTGATGACATAGGGAAATTGTTCAAGGTACTCAACCCATTTTGCATGCCTTTAATTTATGCTGACCCTTCAAATATTTAAGTGATTCATGATCACTATGAATTACAAATTCCTTGGTCACAAGATAATGTTCCCAAGTTTGAAGGGCACGAACTAAAGCATATAACTCCTTGTCATAGGTAGGGTAGTTCAAGGTAGCCCCATGAAGTTTTTCACTGAAATAAGCTATGGGATGACCACCTTGTAACAACACAGCGCCTATGCCAAGTCCAGAAGCATCACATTCTAGCTCAAAAGTTTTAGAAAAATCAGGCAGAGCTAGAACAGGTGCTTGAGTAAGTTTATGCTTTAGATCTTGAAAAGCTAAGTTATGTTTTTCCGTCCATTCAAATACCACATCCTTCTTCACCAACTCATTGAGAGGGGAAACTAATGTAGAGAAGTTAGGAACAAATCTCCTATAAAAGCTTGCCAATCCATGGAAGCTCCTAACTTCACTTACATTAGTAGGAATAGGCCATTCTTGGATGGCTTTGATTTTCTCGGGGTCCACATGAACCCCATTTTTACTCACCACAAAACCTAGAAAAATAACATTATCTACACAAAAAGTGCACTTGTCGACATTGGCAAACAAGTGATTGTCTCTAAGGACAAGAAAAACTTGCCTTAGGTGATCTACATGATCACTTAGACTTTTGCTATAGATTAAAATATCATCAAAATAAACAACTACAAACTTCCCAATGCAATCCCTAAGGGCATGATTCATCAACCTCATGAATGTGCTAGGTGCATTAGTAAGCCCAAAAGGCATTACTAACCATTCATATAGTCCAAATTTAGTCTTAAAAGCGGTTTTCCACTCATCACCTTCTTTGATTCTAATTTGGTGATAACCACTCTTAAGATCTACTTTGGAAAATATGGATGACCCATGCAATTCATCAAGCATGTCATCAAGCCTAGGAATTGGGTGCCTATATTTGATGGTGATGTTGTTGATAGCTCGACAGTCACAACACATCCTCCATTTTCCATCTTTTTTTGGCACCAAGATGACTGGTACAGCACAAGGGCTTAGACTCTTTTGAATCCAACCCTTCTCCAACAACTCTTGTACTTGCTTCTCTATCTCTTTGGTCTCTTGTGGATTTGTCCTATAAGCTGGTCTATTTGGAAGACTAGCCCCAGGCACAAGATCTATTTGATGCTCTATTCCCCTAAAAGGTGGAAGTCCCATTGGACCTTCCTTGGGAAATATATCATCAAATTGATTTAAAAGATTTTTCACCTCAAGAGGTAGAGAAGTGTTCAAAGAAGATGTGGCAGTGCAAGTTAATGTTCCTCTACACATGAGGATATGAGAAGATGGTTCAATAAAGAGAGAAGTTTTATTTAAAGGTTTTGATTGAAAACTCTCTTTTTGAACTATCTCTAGAGAGGGAACATTAATCTCTCTAGAATCCTCCTTTTCATCAATTTTTAGAAGTTTTTTTTTTTTTTCAACTTTTTTTGGTTTTCCTTTTTCTTGCTCACGTTTGGCTTTCATTTGTACTTGATCTTCTATCACTTGTGAAGGTGACAAAGGATGAAGTACAAACTTTTTACCCTTATGAGTGAAAGTTATTTTATTAGTTAGGCCATCATGATGAGTTTGTTTATCAAATTGCCATGGCCTACCCAATAAAATATGACAAGCCTCCATAGGAACTACATCACATTTAACTTTATCTTGATAGTTCCCTATAGAAAACTCTATTTCCACTTGTTGGTTGACCACCATATCCCCATCATCATTAAGCCAATGAAGTTGATAAGGTTTTGGGTGGGGTGTGGTAGTCAATCCCAACTTCTCAACCATCCTAGTGCTACAACAATTGCACCAAGATCCACTATCCACTATGAGAGAACAAGCCTTGTTTGAAATGTTACATCTTGTATGAAAGATGTTCTCTCTTTGGGATTGTGTATCACTAGGTTGGTTATTGAGGACCCTTCTCATCATAAGAAGTTCCCCATTATAAGGATAAGTAACCTCACATGACTCTTCTTCACTTGCTTCTTCTTCATCCTCACTTGAAGATGAAGAAGTAGTAGCTTCATCATGGCTACTATAAATGTCTTGGCCCCTTAGAATCATCACTTTTTTGTTAGGGCATTGAGAAGCAATGTGGCCTCTCCCAAGACACTTAAAGCATTTTATGTCACTAGACTTGGTGCTAGTGTATGAGGTGTTTGTTTTTTTATCTTTTACTTTACCTTTATCTAGATTTTTGGAGGAAGAAGTATTTTTCTTGTCAAAATCATTTTTCTTACTTTCCCTCTTGTAGTTATCCTTAGAAAAAGAAGATGAGTATGAGCTTACTTTAAAACCTTTTCGTAAATTTTGTTGTTCAACCTTTATGCAAAGTTGAACCAAATCATCCAAATCCCTATAAGGGAGAAGCTCAACCTTATCTCTTATTTCATAGGATAATCCACTCAAAAATCTAGCAATGGTAATATTTTCCTCTTCTCTAATGCCAGCCCTCATGATGTACAACTCCATTATTTGTCTATATTCTTCCACAGTCATATTCTTTTGATGGAGTCTTTGGAGCTTGTTGATAAGCTCCCTAGTGTAATAAGAGGGTATATGCCTTCTCCTCAAGGCACTCCTTAATTCATTCCAATATTGAATTGGAGGTTCATTATGGAGACGCCTATCTCTCACAAGAGAGGTCCACCAATACATGGCATGACCTTGAAAACTCAAAGTGGCTAGGGAAACTTTTCTTTCTTCACTTACTTGGTGGCAAGTAAAGATTTGTTCCACTTTCATTTCCCAGTCTAGGTATCCCTCCACATCATCTTTTCCATGAAAATAAGGGAGATCTACCCTAGATTCCCTTGTTGTGGAGTTCCTATGGATTCTCCTAGGAGGTGGTTGATAATGATCTCCTAAGGCTAGGCTATTATGCATTGACTCTCCTAGTGTGGAACTATGAGCATAGGAACTATGTTGACCATGGTGATGTTTTCTTTTATCTTTCTCCTTTAATAAACGAATTTCCTCCTCCATTAGAGCAAATTGAGCTTCTTTTTCAAGTTTTTGTTGTAATTCTTGCTCTTTCCATAGTTTTAGTGATCTTAATTCACGTGACAATTTAGTAAAACTTTTGTTGTCACTTGAATTAGTATCACTATGAAGAGTAGAAAATTCTTCCATTATAGGTGAAAGATTATTTTTTATGAATGAACTTTGAAAAGCAATTGTTTTTATGCAAGGTTAAGACTAAGTACTTAGAGGATTATGTATACAAATTGAACTTTGGAGGGAGGTGAGCTACTAAGAGCCACTTAAAAACCAAGCCTCTTCAAGTAAAAATTACTAATCCCCTTTGTAGTTAATCTTTACCAAATTCTTTTCAATGAAAATTATTTTGGATGTTTTTTTTATGAACTATGATAAGCTAGCCGTATAAAAGCAAGTAAAACAAGGATTAAGCAACAAAAATTAAACTACCTAAACGTGTCCTAAGGTGAGAGCTTGAGAGATACCAAAGATCAATCAAGGACCACTCCCACCAAGTACTAACGAAAATTCTATTCCTAAGGAGAGATGGTTGTGTACCAAAGACACTTCCAAGACACTCCTTGAAATGGCCAAATACAAAGTATAAACAACTAAGAACAAGTGGCTGTAGACCCCTAAAATTGTCCGGGTCGGAAATAAGACTCGAAGACTCTCGAAGACTGAAGGAAAGTCAGCCAAAAGGACTCCTAGAAGACCCTGGAAGACTTTAGGATGATTGTCTGTAGGTTTAGAGGTCTTAGAGTAGCTTAAAATAAGAATGTGGGAGGATTGAAGATCAATACGGCCTCCTAGAGGTTCAGTACGGCCGTACTGAACATTTTGAACTACAATACGGCCGTACTGAACTCAATACGGCCGTATTGAAGTTTTTGAACTTCAGTACGGCCGTACCAAATTCAATACGGCCGTACCGTAGTTCAAAATTTTGGTACGGGCCGTATTGATGTCAGAGGCCGTATTGCGCCTCACTCCTATATATAGGACGTCATTTGGACGTTCCTCCACACTTTTTCACTGAGTTTTGACTCCCTCCTTGAGTATTATGGGGTTTTTGAGCAGTGTTCTGCCCTAGAAATCTCTCTGGGAGTCGATCCGACGAAGTTCTGGAATTCCGAGCACTTGGCTTGGAGATTCGAACCTAGTCGAAGGGAAATCCTCTGGATTTCCGTAGTCAAAATTTTATAGGAGGGAGCGAGCGGGCTTGTAGAGCGAGGGAACGCCAAAAAGCTTCCCAGTTTTACGAAATATATAAAAGCACGCTTCAAAGGTTTTCTTCTTAAAATCCTTCCTTTTACTGCTTTCTGTTTGTATATTTAACTGTCATCATGTAGATAGTTAATTTATAATCGCTTATAATAAATAGGGGTAATTTAGTAATTTTACGCTGTTATTTTAGAAATAATCTGTCATAGGGAACCCGAAAGGGGCGCTGTGGGGTGCTAACACCTTCCCCACGCGTAACCGACTCCCTTACCCGACTCTGGTTGTAATGGCCGAAGTCGATTTTTGAATCGATTGCCTTATCCTTTTTTCCAATGTTTTGAGTAAAACATTGGTGGCGACTCCAAAGAACCCTCCTTTTGCGAAAACCACTAATCCATGGAGGGTCCCGCTTGGGATTAATATGGATTGGTGAATCATTTAATAAAATTGCTCGTTTGACAAGGTCTCAGTTTGAGAATACGTCATTCTAGCAATCCATATTTTTAAACAATTAAACGAGTCCAACCATCCTTCGCGAATGCTGAAAGCCCGTTTCGGGCCGGTGGCGACAGATGGCGACTCCGCTGGGGAAGCCTCGAGAGTCAGTCCCATTTAGTGACAGATTATTTTTAACAAATAATAGTTAAAAATTACTTTATTACCCCTCGCTTGTATTATAACATGCTTTATTACATGGCTTTAATAACTGTTGTTTGTTTAAATTCCGCAATTGTTTGAAATACAAACTGTACACAAACCTTTGCACACAACAGTTCCCTCTATACCCGGGGGCATGAGTGGTAATCCATAGGGAGTGGATGTTAGTACGGCCGGTTGATGGGTTTATAGGAGCCTATGAGACCGTTGTCGGAAAAACATCACTCAAGGTGATAACCATGAACTCGAGTCCGACAGTGCGTTGGAACTTTCCATCGACTTACGACGAGAGGAATTGGGTCCCTATGATGGGGGCACCTTGGGGGCCTTTGACCAAGTGAGAACAGTTAGATCCTCCTTGAATATGCACTTTTCTGCAGGAGACCCCCACCTCGTGATTCGCTCGTGACTGTTCGTGGATGAGTGAATTGTTTGTGCATTGACTATGTGACATTGTATGAGCATACATTTGCATTCTTTAAACAAACAACATTCCTATTCTATTAAAATAAGAATAAATAGAAATAAGGATCTTCTAGTACATGGTGTTAACATCTACCTTCATTACATTCATATAGGTAGTTTCCCTTTTCACCCAAAAAATACAAAAAAGATGCAAAATACCCAAAAAAAAAGAAAAAAAGGGTTATTTATCCAAACCAAGCAATATCATGCATCATCTTAGGAACATCCTAAAAACATGATAATGCTTAGTTGAATAAACACTATGCATGCATATTCAACATCATCATCTCATGCATATAGATCATGGAGGGATCTAGGAATCATTCATTTCATACATCCCTCCTAG
The DNA here is from genome assembly GCF_000230855.2 of Cajanus cajan. NCBI lineage: Eukaryota > Viridiplantae > Streptophyta > Magnoliopsida > Fabales > Fabaceae > Cajanus > Cajanus cajan. The sequence continues at coordinate 34,393,381 of NC_138523.1, read as the reverse complement.
TAATTCAGTAATAAACATAAATAAAAAGAAAGGATTAAATCGATGCGTATGTTCAAAAATGGATCGCACGCCATTCGTCATCAAGTGTAAGCCAACAACCGCGCCAAGCGAGCGCACATCAACTCCGTTGTTGGTAATCAAGACAAACAAAGGGGAAGGTCCAACACCATTAAGGATCACAGTTCCAAGGCCTTTCCCTTGCAAATCAAATAAGGCTGTGCCGTGGATATACGACATCCACTCTTCTGCCGACAGCGATATCTCCAACATCGCTGGACTTGGGGGCATGACTAGGAGTGGCAGGATCTACACTCCCGAAGATCTTCATGACAAAGCTCCCAAGAATAAAGGGAAAGAAAAAGAAGAAAAAACCGAGGAAAATAAGGAATCCGAGGAGGAGACAGACAAACTGTTAAAATATATCCGACAGAGCGAGTACTCCATCATGGATCAACTTCATAAGACGCCAGCAAAGATTACTCTGTTGTCGTTGATCCTATGCTCCGAACCGCATCGGCAAGCTCTGTTGAAAGTCTTGAACGAGGCATACGTGTCGCACACTATCTCCCAAGACAAGTTTGAGGGGATTGTTAGTCACATCACGGCTAATGATCACCTCACCTTCATCGATGAAGAAATCCCCACCGAGGGATCAAACCACAACAAGCCCTTGCACATCTCTATAAAGTGCAAGGAGTATCACATCGTTAAAGTCTTGGTAGATAATGGATCTTCCTTGAATGTGATGCCAAAAAGAACGCTCAAGCAATTGGCAATCAAGGGAGTCCAAACGCGCCCGAGCAACATGATCGTTCGAGCTTTCGACGGTTCTAAAAGAGAAGTAATGGGAGAAATCAATCTTCCAATCCAAATTGGACCCATTATCTTCAACGTCGAATTTCAAGTGATGGATATCACTCCCGCATACAGCTGTCTCCTCGGCCGACCTTGGATTCATGATGCGAAAGCTGTACCCTCTACGCTCCACCAGAAAGTCAAGTTCATAGTGGGTGACAAACTGGTGACTGTACAAGCTGAAGATGACATACTCATCAGCAAACCATCCACCATACCTTACGTGGATGCAGCGGAGGAAGCTTTAGAAACCGCCTTCCAAGCATTGGAAATCGCCAATGTCGAAACGTTTCCCCGAGAAATGAAGAAGGTAGCCTCCATGCTCACCAAGAACGGATACTTGCCAGGACAAGGATTAGGCAAGGACTCCCAAGGAATCCCGGAGCTACCCATTATCAAGGATAATCCGGGGAAACAAGGGTTAGGATACAACCCTAACAAAGATCAAAGAACGAAGAGGAATCAAGATCCTTCTCGACGTTCTTTAAGCCAGATCTTTAGGAAGGCCGGTTCACAAGCGTCAAGGCCGGTCGTCGTCGTCAAAATGTTTTTCTCCTTCCGATAGGGATGTATAGACTCAGTGACTATTAGAGATCACTCCTCGGGGACAGCCCGACCCCCGAGCCTCGATAGGGCACATGTTTCCATTATGATTATAATAAAATCATTCTTCATTAATTCTTATTGCTTCTTTTCTCGCTTGCAATAAAATTCTAGACCGCGTTATTTAACCTTGTTTGAATAAACATGAATGAGGTTAAAATCGTCTTAATAATCAATAAACCCGCATCATTTTTATGTGGAAATGTGCATGACAGCTTGGAGCACCTTTTCTTGGCATCAATAAGTGCCATCATGGATAAAAGAAATCCTAAAGATAATAAGCTCGGCAGGAAACCCAAAAAGGGGACTGCGCAAAATAAGAGCAAAAGACCCGCTAGGAATCCCACAAAAGGGTAACCTAGGCAAAAGTTAGGGTTACAAAACGAAGACAAAAACCCGCTAGGAATCCCACGAAAAGGGTGACCTAGGCAAAAATTAGGGTTACAAAATAATGAACAAAAACAAAAGCCCGCTAAGACATCACAAATGGGTGTTTTAGGCAAAAGTTAGGGCCGTCAAAAAAAGAAAAAAAAAAAACAAAATAAATCCATGATGGTACCATCAATTGAATTCAACAAGGGGCTCAAGAAAAGCTATCCAAGTTGTCAAAGCACAATAACAAAGATGTGCTTAACCTCATAAACAAACAAACCTAAAACACAATAAGCCTACCTTGGCCATCCATGCTTACAAAAACAATTTTTCAAAAATAAAATAATCCCCTCTAAAACACAAACCTTTGAAAATATATCCTTTCTTTCTTTTCTCTCTTGTCCCAACGATTTTTGAATAATCTAGTGGAAACATGGAGATATAGTGGTCAATAGGAGGGTTGACACATCTTCTAAAGAAAGGGAAGAATCGCTTGGTTGATGACACCAAAATCAAATATGCATCATTCCTCGGTAACAGAAATCGGCAGAGCACAGTCCGTCTGGAGGAATGGCAAAATCCAAACACAAAAACGCATCGGTTAATTCTTTTGAAAAAAGAATCAAATAGAATTAGGTGCATCATACTGCATACATGCATACAGATGATAGGTGTACTGGAAGATCACTTATTCTCTATTTATTGAAAAAACAAAAAAAATAAAAAATATAAATTTCAGAAAAAACAATGCGCCCGTACCATGTTCAGTACACCCGTACTAAAATCAGGGTTATGAACAAAATTTTAACTCAACATGGGCGTACTGAAATGGATGCGGCCGTATTGGCCATAAAGAAATTTTCAAAGACCTCGTCATGAGGCAACTACATAAATTAGAAAAAATAGGAAAAATTGCTTGTGTATGACAGCAGCAAACAAAATGCAAAGATTCAGAAAATTAACAGCGTCATACAAAATAACTGAGCCTGGAGAGGCTTGCCGAAAGAATACTCTCAAAATAACTGAGCCTGGAGAGGCTTGCCGAAAGAATACTCTCAAAATAACTGAGCCTGGAGAGGCTTGCCGAAAGAATACTCTCAGAATAACTGAGCCTGGAGAGGCTTGCCGAAAGAATACTCTCAAAATAACTGAGCCTGGAGAGGCTCGCCGAAATAATACTCTCTCAGAATAATTGAGCCTGGAGAGGCTCGCCGAAATAATACTCTCTCATAATAACTGAGACATTTCTGTACAGAAAATCCGAAAAACAACAGAAAAGGCAAAAATACAGAAAAAGCCAAAAAATGACAAAAAAGGCAAAAATACAGAAAAAGCCAAAAAAAATGACAAAAAAGGCAAACATACAGAAAAAGTCAAAAGTCGACAAAAAAAGACAAAGATTTCACATCTTTCAGAATAACTGAGCCTGGAGAGGCTCGCCGAAATAATACTCTCAGAATAATTGAGCCTGGAGAGGCTTGCAGAAATAATACTTCCTCAGAATAACTAAAGCCTGGAGAGGCTTGCAGAAATAATACTCCCCCAACTGTACAGAATAATTGAGCCTGGAGAGGCTTGCTGAAATAATACTCTCATCAGAATAACTGAGCCTGGAGAGGCTTACTGAAATAATACTCTCTCAGAAATAACTGAGCCTAGAGAGGCTTGCCGAAACAATACTCATTCAGAATAATTGAGCCTGGAGAGGCTCGCCAAAATAATACTCCACATCAAAATAATTGAGCCTGGAGAGGCTTGCCGAAATAATACTCCCGCAAAATAATTGAGCCTGGAGAGGCTTGCCTAAATAATACTCCCGCAGAATAATTGAGCCTGGAGAGGCTTGCCGAAATAATACTCCTTCAGAATAATTGAGCCTGGAGAGGCTCGCCGAAATAATACTCTTTCATCATAACTAAAGCCTGGAGAGGCTTGCAAAAATAATACTCTCTCAGAATAAATGAGCCTGGAGAGGCTCGCAGAAATAATACTCCCCAGAGAAACCTCAACTCAAGCTCACGGAACGAATCCCCAGCGAGAGCTATCAAAGCAAAATCGACGCAATCCCCAATGGAAGTGCGATCATCCAAACAATATATACAAGTCAAAGGACTTAACACTTCCTCAGTGGAAGATAGCTCTCCGACTCAAAGCGCTGAGTGAGGCTAAGCCTGCAGAGGCTTCCTAAATAATACTCTCCCGATCAGACAGAATAATTGAGCCTGGAAAGGCTCGCAGAAATAATACTCCTTCAGAATAATCGAGCCTGGAGAGGCTCGTAGAAAGAATACTCCCTTCAGAATAATTGAGCCTGGAGAGGCTCGCAGAAATAATACTCCTTCAGAATAATCGAGCCTGGAGAGGCCCGCAGAAAGAATACTCCCTTCAGAATAACTGAGCCTGGAGAGGCTCGCAGAAAGAATACTCCCTCAGAATAATTGAGCCTGGAGAGGCTCGCAGAAAGAATACTCCCTTCAGAATAATTGAGCCTGGAGAGGCTCGCAGAAATAATACTCCTTCAGAATAATTGAGCCTGGAGAGGCTCGCAGAAAGAATACTCCCTCAGAATAATTGAGCCTGGAGAGGCTCGCAGAAACAATACTCTTCCTTCAGAATAGTTGAGCCTAGAAAGGCTCGATTCCCCAGAGATATCTCAAGCCTACACTCACGGGCCAAATTCCCCAGTGAAAGCTATCAGAATGCGATCAGCGAAATCCCCAAAGGAGGCCTGATCATCCAAGAAAAATTTCTAAGGACTTTAAACTTCCCCAATGGAGGATAGCTTTCCAATTCAAAAGCGATGAGTGAAGCTAAGCCTGAAGAGGCTTTCTAAATAATACTCTGGGATGAATAAAAACTTCAAATCCCCAATCGCCTACTAAAGAGGCATCTCTTCAAAAGGAAGACCAATAAACTATTCCCCAAGTGGAATTTGGCTCTCAGCCTAACAAATGAACGTCAAGATGATCTGCCTAACAAAAGAGGCCAATCAACATCAATCCCCAATGGATGATCGCCTATCCAAGAGGCATCCCCACAAAAGGGGAAGAAAATCAAAAAGATTAATAAAATTCCCCAAGCGGAATTTGGCATCCCGCCAAAACATCGAACATCAAGACTATCTGCCTAACAGAAGAGGCCAGTCAAAAAATCAACATGTCAACATCCCTAGCGGATAACAGCCTACACAGAGGCTACAAAACCAGAAAAGTCAAAAAGAGTCACCCGAATAAGGATAACCGGGATACTCCACCAACGTCGACAGGACGTCAGCCAAACATAAGGCATCGCTCATTTCAAAAAGAGCATCTTTGTGTCTACACCCCAAGGAAACAGAAATTCCTCAATGGGCACCAACCATACAATGCAAAGTTGGGACACAAGAACCTATGAGTAACTGCACATCCCCGAGACGGATCCCTGCGTTATCCAGCCCTCAGCGGCATCAAAATCAAAATCAAACCGTCGAAACAGCATCGTGGACTGTGGAGACAAATCAATCACAGATCCCTGGAGAGGGCAAACTCGCCATGCCGAAGTGATCAGAAACACGGAGGCAGACCCTGGAGAGGGCAAACTCGCCATTGCCGAAGTGAACAGAAACACGGAGGCAGACCCTGGAGAGGGCAAACTCACTTTGCCAAAGTGATCAGAAACACGGAGGCAGACCCTGGAGAGGGCAAACTCAGTACCGAAGTGTTCAGAAAGCACGGAGGTATGCAACTTTCGGCTCGGGCGGCGAGTAAAGTTGTATCTGGAGAGACAGTACTCACAGCTTCCGGCTAGGGCGTCTAGTGAAGCTACCCTGGAGAGGGCAAACTCAGTACCGAAGTGTTCAGAAAGCACGGAGGTATGCAACTTTCGGCTCGGGCGGCGAGTAAAGTTGTATCTGGAGAGACAGTACTCACAGCTTCCGGCTAGGGCGTCTAGTGAAGCTACCCTGGAGAGAGCAAACTCAGTACCGAAGTGTTCAGAAAGCACGGAGGTATGCAACTTTCGGCTCGGGCGGCGAGTAAAGTTGTATCTGGAGAGACGGTACTCACCCTGGAGAGGGCAAACTCAGTACCGAAGTGTTCAGAAAGCACGGAGGTATGCAACTTTCGGCTCGGGCGGCGAGTAAAGTTGTATCTGGAGAGACGGTACTCACCCTGGAGAGGGCAAACTCAGTACCGAAGTGTTCAGAAAGCACGGAGGTATGCAACTTTCGGCTCGGGCGGCGAGTAAAGTTGTATCTGGAGAGACGGTACTCACCCTGGAGAGGGCAAACTCAGTACCAAAGTGTTCAGAAAGCACGGAGGTATGCAACTTTCGGCTCGGGCGGCGAGTAAAGTTGTATCTGGAGAGACGGTACTCACCCTGGAGAGGGCAAACTCAGTACCAAAGTGTTCAGAAAGCACGGAGGTATGCAACTTTCGGCTCGGGCGGCGAGTAAAGTTGTATCTGGAGAGACGGTACTCACCCTGGAGAGGGCAAACTCAGTACCGAAGTGTTCAGAAAGCACGGAGGTATGCAACTTTCGGCTCGGGCGGCGAGTAAAGTTGTATCTGGAGAGACGGTACTCACCCTGGAGAGGGCAAACTCAGTACCAAAGTGTTCAGAAAGCACGGAGGTACGCAACTTCCGACTCGGGCAGCGAGTGAAGTTGTACTCACAGCTTCCAGCTAGGGCGTCTAGCGAGGCTAACCTGGAGAGGCTACTCAACCAATTTTCCACCGGAAGACGCTACAAGTCAGAAGGTTGGCACATCACCCGGACAATTGGGTCAACTCCTTTACTTGTCAACCGGTAAACTAAAAGGCCGTTTGACCAAGTAAAGGGGGGGGGCAGCTGTAGACCCCTAAAATTGTCCGGGTCGGAAATAAGACTCGAAGACTCTCGAAGACTGAAGGAAAGTCAGCCAAAAGGACTCCTAGAAGACCCTGGAAGACTTTAGGATGATTGTCTGTAGGTTTAGAGGTCTTAGAGTAGCTTAAAATAAGAATGTGGGAGGATTGAAGATCAATACGGCCTCCTAGAGGTTCAGTACGGCCGTACTGAACATTTTGAACTACAATACGGCCGTACTGAACTCAATACGGCCGTATTGAAGTTTTTGAACTTCAGTACGGCCGTACCAAATTCAATACGGCCGTACCGTAGTTCAAAATTTTGGTACGGGCCGTATTGATGTCAGAGGCCGTATTGCGCCTCACTCCTATATATAGGATGTCATTTGGACGTTCCTCCACACTTTTTCACTGAGTTTTGACTCCCTCCTTGAGTATTCTGGGGTTTTTGAGCAGTGTTCTGCCCTAGAAATCTCTCTGGGAGTCGATCCGACGAAGTTCTGGAATTCCGAGCACTTGGCTTGGAGATTCGAACCTAGTCGAAGGGAAATCCTCTGGATTTCCGTAGTCAAAATTTTATAGGAGGGAGCGAGCGGGCTTGTAGAGCGAGGGAACGCCAAAAAGCTTCCCAGTTTTACGAAATATATAAAAGCACGCTTCAAAGGTTTTCTTCTTAAAATCCTTCCTTTTACTGCTTTCTGTTTGTATATTTAACTGTCATCATGTAGATAGTTAATTTATAATCGCTTATAATAAATAGGGGTAATTTAGTAATTTTACGCTGTTATTTTAGAAATAATCTGTCATAGGGAACCCGAAAGGGGCGCTGTGGGGTGCTAACACCTTCCCCACGCGTAACCGACTCCCTTACCCGACTCTGGTTGTAATGGCCGAAGTCGATTTTTGAATCGATTGCCTTATCCTTTTTTCCAATGTTTTGAGTAAAACATTGGTGGCGACTCCAAAGAACCCTCCTTTTGCGAAAACCACTAATCCATGGAGGGTCCCGCTTGGGATTAATATGGATTGGTGAATCATTTAATAAAATTGCTCGTTTGACAAGGTCTCAGTTTGAGAATACGTCATTCTAGCAATCCATATTTTTAAACAATTAAACGAGTCCAACCATCCTTCGCGAATGCTGAAAGCCCGTTTCGGGCCGGTGGCGACAGTGGCTAAAATAAAGTATTAAAAACAGCCACAAAGAATTAGTGATGGATTAGTGACCAAATTTTGCAACAAAATTCAAATTAGTAAGGTAAAATCGGTCACTAAAATCCGTCACTAATGCTTATACAATTTTTTTTTTAAAATTTAAGTACAATCTTCAATTGAATCTCCAAGAAGTCTTCATGGAATTGCTAGGCCAGCCACTTCAAATTTCCAGCCACAAGTGTTTGGTGTTTGATAGCCAAATCCGAAAGCCTCCTTTTCCCTTTCCTCCTCCTTTTCTTAGTCCTCTTTTGATGACCCTTGTAGAACTAGCTTCTAAGGAGATAAACTAGGTCAAGCATAAGTCACATTTGAGTTCCATGATGAATTCAAACAAAGACAAGTATGGAAGAGTTATAGGAAAGAAGATTAGAATAGAAGAAGTGAATATAGATGACACAAGACAAGATTAAACTAGGTCAAGGAAGAACAAACCTAAGAAAGGTTCTAGAGTAGATGCACAAAACCAAACACTCAAAAATAGGTGAGCTGAAAATTCCTTTTAATGACTCCAAAACAAGTAGAAACCGAGAAGAACAAATTGAGAAATTAAACTCCTTAATTTGGCTTTTACTTTTCAAATTAGGTTTAGCATATTTTTTTTTTTTTAAATTCACTTTTGATTTTGAACTTTTTTTTTTTTTTTTTTTTTAAATCTTAGGAGTTGCCTTTTTCTTTAAAAGAACCTCACAAACTCTCGGTCACACCTTAAGTGAAACACCAAAACCGAATTCAAATTGAAATTCAAATGCCACACAAATTAGTTCAAAATGTAATGAACATGTGACATGCTTTTGTTGCTTGGTTGGTTTATGTAGCACATGCACGGTTTTGGCTCCAATTTTCAAATTCAAATTACAATCCTAACACAATTTTTCAGCACACACCAATGATACAAGATCAAACACTCACGGATTGAAGAATTTTTGTGTAAGACATTTTTTTCAAAATTTTGGAAGCCTAAAATTCTAAGAAAACTACTAATGATCTAATAGTAGTTTATGAACTCAAAAATGAAACAAAAATTCATGAGCTTATACCAAAGAAAAGAAATGGATCTCGGCCAAATCCAGAAAATGGTTTCAAGGTGCAAATCAAAAATCAAGGATCAACAAGCATAGCTAAGATAGATGAACATAAAAGAACTACACAAACCTACTAGACATGGATTTAAAAATAAAAGACTCAAGCATTTAAATGACCGAATAAGATGCAAAGATGACTCAAACAAATTCAAAGGCTATTAGGCAGAAAATTCCTAATTAAGCACAAGAGAATGGAGCATGATTCATGGAAGCAATTCAAAGTAAAATGCATATATGAATCACTCAAGCAAATCCAAAACTAGATCCATCAATTTTAAGACAAGAAAATAGATCTAGGAAAGAATCAACTCTAAAATGACATGAACTCAAACATTGAACAATAAGAACACAAGATGACAAGTTGAACCACGGATCAAAATTCAAGAAGATGACTTATCTCTTGAAGACCGAAGCTCTTGATACCACTTGATGAGGTTCCACTTGGAAATCCTCAAGAATTCCCTCAATGCTCCTCGGTTCCTTGGAAGATTGACAAGGAATGGAAGCTCCAAGAAGCACCAATGTGACTCTAGCTTGCGTCTAGCTAAGTCCGGAAGAAGGAAGGTTTTCCTAACTCTACAAGGAGAGGATCTCAAGTAGGGTAGAGTTTAGGAGAGTGACTTTCGGATAGACAATTTCTAGGGTAAGAAATCTCATCAATATATCATCCAAAAGTATCCTACAATCCGGCCATACAAGTATTTATAATAGAAATTAGGTTAAGGGTTTAAGTTGGGTTCACCTAGAGTTAAGTAAAACCATGGTATGGTTAACTTAACTCTAGGCGCCAAAATTTGAATTCTAAAATTCAAATTTTGGTGCCAACCGGCCACCCCCCCATGTGCACTCATTTGGCATGTAATTAGGAAGCTATTTGAGTTGCATTTCGGATCACACCTTGTGCATGTGTAGCACATGGCCGAAATGCACTCCAAATGTGCTTCTAATTACATGCTAATGGAGATTCACATGTAACCTAATTAACCCTAAATTCACATGACCTCTAAATGACATTCCTACACTACTAGGCCGAAAATACAAGGTCCAAAAGAAATACATGGCACTAAGGCCCACTCCTATGCTAACCCTAATCTAATGGGCTTGAAACAAAGCCCAACAAAATAAAGTAGTGGGCTTTCCTTGGGCTTGGGCCCACTCTTCATGCATCATCCTTGCCATGGCTCTAGTAGTTGGGCCCTTAGCCCATGGGCCTCCTCCATCAGGGACCCTCCATGGATTAGCGGTTTTCATAAAAAGGAAGGGTTCATGGAGTCGCCACCAATGTTTTACTCAAAACATTGGAAAAAGAAGTTTAAGGCAATCGATTCAAAAATCGACTTCGGCCATGACAACCAGAGTCGGGTAAGGGAGTCGGTTACGCGTGGGGAAGGTGTTAGCACCCCACAGCGCCCCTTTCGGGTTCCCTATGACAGATTATTTCTAAAAATAATTGTGCGAAATTACTAAATTACCCCTATTTATTCTAAACAATTATAACTTAACTATCTACATGATGACAGTTAAATATACACACAGAAAGCAGTAAAAGGAAGGTCTTAAGAAGAAACCTTTGAAGCGTGCTTTTATATTCAAGTAAAACTGGGAAGCTTTTTGGCGTTCCCTCGCTCTACAAGCCCGCTCGCTCCCTCCTAGAAAATTTTAACTATGGAAATCCGGAGGATTTCCCTTCGACTCAGTTCGAGACTCAAGCAAAAAGCTCAGAACTCGAGAACTTTGTCGGATCAACTCTCCGAGTGATTTCTAGGCAGAGCACTGCTCAAAAAAACCCAGAATACTCAAGAAGAGGGTTAAAACTCAGTGTAAAAGTGTGTAATGACGTCCAAATGACGTCTTATTTATAGGGAACAGGCGCAATACGGGCCCTGGAGTCAATACGGTCCGTATTGAAGTTTTGAACTACAATACGGCCGTATTGAGTTCAATGCGGCTGTATTGAAGTTCAGAAACTTCAATACGGCCGTATTGAGTTCAGTGCGGCTGTATTGAAGTTCAGAAACTTCAATACGGCCGTATTGAGTTCAGTGCGGCTGTATTGAAGTTTAGAAACTTCAATACGGCCGTATTGAGTTCAGTGCGGCTGTATTGAAGTTCAGAAACTTCAATACGGCCGTATTGAGTTCAGTGCGGCCGTATTGTAGTTCAAAATGTTCAATACGGCCGTACTGAACTTTTGGGAGGCCGTATTGGGCTTTATTCCCTCCACTTCCTTATTTTGAGCTATTATAAGACCTCTAGACCTACAGAGAATCCTCCTAGGGCCTTCCATGAGTCCTTCTGGCTGACTTTCCTTCAGTCTTCAAGAGTCTTCAAGCTTTATTTCCAACCCGGACAATGTTAGGGGTCTACAGGCAAACGTACAAAGGGGTTTAGAGATTTTTACTTGAAGAGGCTTAGTTATTAAGTGGCTCTTTAGTAGCTCACCTCCCTCCAAAGTTCAATTTGTACTCTTAGACCTCCAAGTGCCAAGTCTAGCACTTCCAAAAATATTATTTTCTTAAAATCTCTTTTTGTGTGAAGAGAAAAATCTTGTTGTTTAAAATGTCTCAACAATCCAACTATAGTGGAAGTGATAACTCTCCTAAAAGCATTTCTTACTTAACAAAAGAGCTAAAATCACTTAAACTATGGAAGAAGCAAGAGGCCTTTCAAAAAGAGAAGGAGAAAATTGAAAGAGAGGCCAAACTTGCTATCCTAGACGAGAAGTTGAGAATTCTTAAACAAGAAGAAGAAAAATTGAAAGAAGACATGAGAAAACACAAAAGAAGAAGAAAAATGAAAATCAAAAGAAAAGAAGAAATAGAAAAAAAGAAAGAACTTTGTGTAGGGAAGAGTAAAGAGGAAGAAATATCCTTTAAAGGATTTGTGACTAAAGAGAATTGTTTTAATACTAAAAATCCTATGAAAAAAACTCTCTTTATTCATAAAGATCTTAACTCTTGCCCTCACATTTCCACTAGTCTTGAAGAAGAGATTCACAAATCCATTATTTTTAAAGAAAAAGATTCTCAACTTCAAGATTTGGTGAAGGAGAAGTGGACTTCACTTAGTTCCACTTCTCATGCTACTTCCTTGGAGGTGCCCAAGGTAGATAGCCTTCCTTTATGTAGGACTTTTCCTACCTTAGTTGTTTCAATAATGCATCCAATTTATGGAATATATTATTTGTTGGATATAATATATGAACCTTCAAGGTTCCTTGTGACAAATTCTTTTCATAACTATCTAACAAATAATATAATGCAAAATTGTTTAGGAAATTTTTTAGTAGTATTTTCCTTATTTTCTAGGAAATGCCTAGGTTACCACATAGGGTACTTTAGGCAAGATGTTTTAGTTTTTAGGATTAAGTCGTTAGTGTGCTATAGTTTTAGTTTTAACACATTTTTAGGATTTAGTAATATATCTAGTCTATGTTTAGGAGAGGATCCTATTCATTATATTAGAAGGTCTGGTATCATTGATTTCTTTAGGTTCCATGAAAGGATTCCTTCTAGGATATACCTTTCACATTTATTTGTTGAGAATATCACCTCTAATGAATTGTATTATATATTTGTAGGTGTGACCAATAATCATGAAGACCCTCAACATTTGAGGTCAAATCCTTTTCAAGAGGGAGGGGATGATAGACTATGGCCAAGGCCAAGGAATCCAAGAGGTGATACATTGAAGGAACCAAGAGGAATGAGATGATGGACCATGGGCCAAGGACCCAATCACTATAGCTATGGCCACCTGGAAGACCAGTGCACACCTTGAAGATCAATGGGATTTCTAAAGCCCAAGGTACTCTTCAATTTGGATCACTCTATCATGAAGAGAAGACATAGTCCTAGTTGTAAATATCTTGTACATAGTTCTCTTGTATAGGCTTATTTTTGCCTTTGTATTTGTGAGGCACTTTAGTTTCTTTTATTAGTCATTATATATTGATTCTAGGGTGGGTTACTTGGAGATTTGACTCCATTTAACCTCCTTTGTTGATACACTCATTTTCTATTTTTTCAGTAGGGAAAGAGGGGTGGCATTTAGCAATGCTTGAGGGTGTGACTAGTAATTGGGCCAGAATTGGGGCTAGGCAAAATTTTACATATTGGACTCATTTTGCTCCTAATGTTTCATAGATTTGATTTAGCTAGGTTTCATCATCATTGGATGAACCTATCTAAACCAAATCAAACATTTTTGAAATTAATTCAAGGAGCCAAAAGAGACCAAATCCGACCACCTTGCCTAGTCTCCTTTCTTTGACCAAATTGCTTCTCTAACCTTCATGGAGATGAGAAGCTTGTGATACAAGCTTCTCCTTAGCTTGCTTCCCAAGCAAGCTAAGTAAGAAGCTTGCTCCATAAGTTTCTAAACTCACCTAGAAGGTCAACTAACCTTACCATGGTTCCTAGTGAACCATGGTTAAGGTTAGCTTGCTCCTTAAGTTACCTTGATAAGTCATAATTTGATATGTATCTTATCCTTCAATTTAGCTATTTTACATTCCATTCATGGTTAATTATAGGATTTAGATAGATATGTGTGTTGTTGGGCCAAATTGGATAGTTGGGAATTATTATTCTAAATTTTCGCTGTTTTTGGGCTGATGAACATGTCTCGGTCTTCAGGGCATAACTTGGGCTGTAGTGATCCAAATGGTGCAAACTCGGTGGCCCTGGAAAGCTAAGACAAAGACCTAAATATTTGCAGAAGGCGCCGTCGGCCAATTCGATCATCTAGAAGGTCTAATTCGGTGGAAAACAACTCGGTGCGGAAAAGAATATGGAATCCAACTCATCCCACCAACTCATCCCACCAACTCTCCCATTTCGTTTTGTCTAAGCTTTTTCCATTATTTTATATTTCTTATGTGTTATATGAAGGCTATAAATAGGCCTTCACTCTCCCATTGTAAGACATCCCTGAATACACCTTCAAATAAGTTACTCTTGGGTGTTCTTCTTCCTCCCTTCTCTTTGTTTTCTTTGAGTTTATTTTTTCTGTTGTAGTTGTAGTTTGTTTTATTGTCCTTTCCTTTTGTATGTATTTTAGTTCTGTTCTTTGCCTCCTCCATGGAAGGCTAGATTGTAGTACTCTTTAACTTGATTTAATGCATTTTCATTTTCCTTGCATTTTCATTTCCATTTCTAGTTTAATGGAAGGCTAAAACCTTTGGGTTGGCTTCTTGTTATGGATTGTAATCTCTGTTTGAGGTTGGGTATGTTTGTGTGTCTCTGTTCTACTTTGTTCTTCTTCATTCAACCTCTATATTAGTATGTCCATGCTTAATGGGCTATGCTTAATGACACAGTTGCTTAATCTGTGAAGAGGTTGATGTTGTATACGTTTTCTTAATTCGTGTAGGGAAATCTTGAGTTAATCTTCGCTTAGTTGGTTAACTCGGATGGAACAAGGATTAAGTAGTTAATAGAGCAATCTTATTGTGAACCAAGGATAAGAGAGTTACAATCCGAACAAGGAGCCAATCTATTTTACTTATTGTGTTATCTGCATTTTATTGTGTTAGGTTGTTGCTACTTTTACTTTGCTGCTGCACACGAATTTAATTTCAAATTTATGGCTTTAATGTTGATTAGCTTAGGATTTAATTTACTAGCTAATGCTATGAGTAGCTAAGTAGCTTTGGTTGGATTTCTTAATGTGGATAGCAATGTCTCTTTGAGGTTAATGGTGTTTTAATGTTGTTTTTGAGTTGAATTACATTCCATAATCTCTATTTGAGTTCTTAATGAATGGTTCTTAGATTTTCGCTTAGTTAATTGACGAATCATTATTAATTTCACAAGTCATATAATTGGGTTTTCGCTTAGTTAACGAGATTATGTGAATTGTGATGAGATTTACAAATAGAGAATTGAAGTGGGTTGTGTAAGTGCTTAACTGCAACTTACTTTGTTTAATTCTTAATTAATCTTCGCTTAGTTGGTTAATTAGGAGCTCGAATGTGATTTAACTCAGTAACTTGCATGTTTAGATTAATTGAGGATAAGAGGTCGAGCTATCTAGTTAAGGAATCCAACTTTTTAGTTTATTGTTTGTTACCGTTTGGTTACCATTTATTTGTTTCTTTTTCAATCAAACCCCCCCCCCCCTCTATTTTAATTTCCGTTGCTTGAATCCTATGGCTTAAATGCATTATTCCTTGAGAGAACGACCTAGGAGTCACTTCCTAGTACTACATTTAATTGTTTTTATTTGACCGGATACGACTTCGATCAAATTTGGCGCCGTTGCCGGGGAATAATGGTTTTTTGTCTTAGGATTCTAGTTTGTGTGTGTGTGTTGGGTGGAATAAATTCTCAGTATGTTTATGTGTTCAGTTGTGTTTTATTTCAGTTTGGAGTGATGTAAAAAAATGAAAAAAAAAAAAATCTGAATAATTTTAGTGTTGTGTTATGTGTTAGTTTGAATCATGTTATGGCGATGAGTAGCACTTAACAGTAATCATGTTTTGGTCTTTTGTTATTTTTTACGTCTTTTGGTCTTTTGTTATTTTTTACGTTTTTGGTTTTCCTTGTGAATTCTTGGATCTGTATAGGTAATAAATACTTGTTTCACTCTTGGTTTTGAGTTTCCGAATATTTCATGGACTGAATTCTTGTATTTCTTGGCATGTTGTGTTTATCTTGAGGTTTGAGAGGTTGTTTTGAAAGTGAATTATATACCCTGTGTGAGGATTGGAGCCTTCATGATTCTTTCTTGGAAATTTTATGCCTCTTGACTGCTTGCACATGTGCCTTGGCTTGACTCTTTTTGATGATTCTTGATTGATATGCATGTATGGAAGTGATAAAGGCAATTTTGTTCTTGATCCTCTAGCCAAATAAGCTTACCTTGATTTAACCCCTTGATAGCCCCTTTGAGCCTATGTTTATCCCTTTTCTTTGTTTTGAAGCTCATCATTAGCCTTAAGTGAAAAACCATGATTACCTTAACCTTAGGGAATTTTGGAGCTTTGGAATTGTTTTGGGAACAAGTGTGGGGGCGTGTGTGCTCATTGGATTCATGTGAATTGGCTAGTTGATTTTATTGGCTCCTTGTACTTTTTATTGTGTAAATATGTTTAATATCTTGTCTCTTGCAAAAAAAAAAAAAAATAGAAAAATAGAAAAAAAAAAAAAGCATTATAAAATTCGAAAAAAAAAAATGAAAAAAAAAAGAGACAAGATAAGAAAAGAAAAAAAAAATAATAGTAAATAAAAGTGTTTGGTGGAGTCAAGAAGAGGATTAGAATTAGGGGTTTTGGGTGTGTTTTTATTGTATTTTCACTTGTTCCCCATTGCTCCTCTATTCTCTTTAGCTTTCAGCTTCTCATCCATATTTTATCCTCCCTTATCCTTGGCCCCATTACAACCCTGAAAAGTCCTTTTGATCTGAATATGTATATGTTTTCGAGTGTTTGATTGTAGAGGCTTGCCAAGTCTTGTGTGTTGCTTGCTTTCTTGAGTGCATTGAGCGGAATTTCATTTACCTTATACACTCTACACTTGAGAGATACACTTGAGTGATCCTGTGAGGTTTGGTTGCTTTTGATTCACCTCTTGAACTGATTGATGTGCTTATCATGTTTTGAGGTATTTCAATGATGTTCATGGATATTTGGTTGCTTTGACTGAAAGTGTACAAGTTATTTGTTCCTTACATTTTCCTTGGATTCGTGCTGGTTAACAAAATCTTCTCTTCCTTATGTTTCTCTTGTTGGGTTGTTTCGTGATTTGATTTTGCCCGGGAGTGCAAAAAGCTAAGTGTGGGGGTATTTGATAAGTCATAATTTGATATGTATCTTATCCTTCAATTTAGCTATTTTACATTCCATTCATGGTTAATTATAGGATTTAGATAGATATGTGTGTTGTTGGGCCAAATTGGATAGTTGGGAATTATTATTCTAAATTTTCGCTGTTTTTGGGCTGATGAACATGTCTCGGTCTTCAGGGCATAACTTGGGCTGTAGTGATCCAAATGGTGCAAACTCGGTGGCCCTGGAAAGCTAAGACAAAGACCTAAATATTTGCAGAAGGCGCCGTCGGCCAATTCGATCATCTAGAAGGTCTAATTCGGTGGAAAACAACTCGGTGCGGAAAAGAATATGGAATCCAACTCATCCCACCAACTCATCCCACCAACTCTCCCATTTCGTTTTGTCTAAGCTTTTTCCATTATTTTATATTTCTTATGTGTTATATGAAGGCTATAAATAGGCCTTCACTCTCCCATTGTAAGACATCCCTGAATACACCTTCAAATAAGTTACTCTTGGGTGTTCTTCTTCCTCCCTTCTCTTTGTTTTCTTTGAGTTTATTTTTTCTGTTGTAGTTGTAGTTTGTTTTATTGTCCTTTCCTTTTGTATGTATTTTAGTTCTGTTCTTTGCCTCCTCCATGGAAGGCTAGATTGTAGTACTCTTTAACTTGATTTAATGCATTTTCATTTTCCTTGCATTTTCATTTCCATTTCTAGTTTAATGGAAGGCTAAAACCTTTGGGTTGGCTTCTTGTTATGGATTGTAATCTCTGTTTGAGGTTGGGTATGTTTGTGTGTCTCTGTTCTACTTTGTTCTTCTTCATTCAACCTCTATATTAGTATGTCCATGCTTAATGGGCTATGCTTAATGACACAGTTGCTTAATCTGTGAAGAGGTTGATGTTGTATACGTTTTCTTAATTCGTGTAGGGAAATCTTGAGTTAATCTTCGCTTAGTTGGTTAACTCGGATGGAACAAGGATTAAGTAGTTAATAGAGCAATCTTATTGTGAACCAAGGATAAGAGAGTTACAATCCGAACAAGGAGCCAATCTATTTTACTTATTGTGTTATCTGCATTTTATTGTGTTAGGTTGTTGCTACTTTTACTTTGCTGCTGCACACGAATTTAATTTCAAATTTATGGCTTTAATGTTGATTAGCTTAGGATTTAATTTACTAGCTAATGCTATGAGTAGCTAAGTAGCTTTGGTTGGATTTCTTAATGTGGATAGCAATGTCTCTTTGAGGTTAATGGTGTTTTAATGTTGTTTTTGAGTTGAATTACATTCCATAATCTCTATTTGAGTTCTTAATGAATGGTTCTTAGATTTTCGCTTAGTTAATTGACGAATCATTATTAATTTCACAAGTCATATAATTGGGTTTTCGCTTAGTTAACGAGATTATGTGAATTGTGATGAGATTTACAAATAGAGAATTGAAGTGGGTTGTGTAAGTGCTTAACTGCAACTTACTTTGTTTAATTCTTAATTAATCTTCGCTTAGTTGGTTAATTAGGAGCTCGAATGTGATTTAACTCAGTAACTTGCATGTTTAGATTAATTGAGGATAAGAGGTCGAGCTATCTAGTTAAGGAATCCAACTTTTTAGTTTATTGTTTGTTACCGTTTGGTTACCATTTATTTGTTTCTTTTTCAATCAAAACCCCCCCCTCTATTTTAATTTCCGTTGCTTGAATCCTATGGCTTAAATGCATTATTCCTTGAGAGAACGACCTAGGAGTCACTTCCTAGTACTACATTTAATTGTTTTTATTTGACCGGATACGACTTCGATCAAATTTGGCGCCGTTGCCGGGGAATAATGGTTTTTTGTCTTAGGATTCTAGTTTGTGTGTGTGTGTTGGGTGGAATAAATTCTCAGTATGTTTATGTGTTCAGTTGTGTTTTATTTCAGTTTGGAGTGATGTAAAAAAATGAAAAAAAAAAAAAATCTGAATAATTTTAGTGTTGTGTTATGTGTTAGTTTGAATCATGTTATGGCGATGAGTAGCACTTAACAGTAATCATGTTTTGGTCTTTTGTTATTTTTTACGTCTTTTGGTCTTTTGTTATTTTTTACGTTTTTGGTTTTCCTTGTGAATTCTTGGATCTGTATAGGTAATAAATACTTGTTTCACTCTTGGTTTTGAGTTTCCGAATATTTCATGGACTGAATTCTTGTATTTCTTGGCATGTTGTGTTTATCTTGAGGTTTGAGAGGTTGTTTTGAAAGTGAATTATATACCCTGTGTGAGGATTGGAGCCTTCATGATTCTTTCTTGGAAATTTTATGCCTCTTGACTGCTTGCACATGTGCCTTGGCTTGACTCTTTTTGATGATTCTTGATTGATATGCATGTATGGAAGTGATAAAGGCAATTTTGTTCTTGATCCTCTAGCCAAATAAGCTTACCTTGATTTAACCCCTTGATAGCCCCTTTGAGCCTATGTTTATCCCTTTTCTTTGTTTTGAAGCTCATCATTAGCCTTAAGTGAAAAACCATGATTACCTTAACCTTAGGGAATTTTGGAGCTTTGGAATTGTTTTGGGAACAAGTGTGGGGGCGTGTGTGCTCATTGGATTCATGTGAATTGGCTAGTTGATTTTATTGGCTCCTTGTACTTTTTATTGTGTAAATATGTTTAATATCTTGTCTCTTGCAAAAAAAAAAAAAAAATAGAAAAATAGAAAAAAAAAAAAGCATTATAAAATTCGAAAAAAAAAAATGAAAAAAAAAAGAGACAAGATAAGAAAAGAAAAAAAAAATAATAGTAAATAAAAGTGTTTGGTGGAGTCAAGAAGAGGATTAGAATTAGGGGTTTTGGGTGTGTTTTTATTGTATTTTCACTTGTTCCCCATTGCTCCTCTATTCTCTTTAGCTTTCAGCTTCTCATCCATATTTTATCCTCCCTTATCCTTGGCCCCATTACAACCCTGAAAAGTCCTTTTGATCTGAATATGTATATGTTTTCGAGTGTTTGATTGTAGAGGCTTGCCAAGTCTTGTGTGTTGCTTGCTTTCTTGAGTGCATTGAGCGGAATTTCATTTACCTTATACACTCTACACTTGAGAGATACACTTGAGTGATCCTGTGAGGTTTGGTTGCTTTTGATTCACCTCTTGAACTGATTGATGTGCTTATCATGTTTTGAGGTATTTCAATGATGTTCATGGATATTTGGTTGCTTTGACTGAAAGTGTACAAGTTATTTGTTCCTTACATTTTCCTTGGATTCGTGCTGGTTAACAAAATCTTCTCTTCCTTATGTTTCTCTTGTTGGGTTGTTTCGTGATTTGATTTTGCCCGGGAGTGCAAAAAGCTAAGTGTGGGGGTATTTGATAAGTCATAATTTGATATGTATCTTATCCTTCAATTTAGCTATTTTACATTCCATTCATGGTTAATTATAGGATTTAGATAGATATGTGTGTTGTTGGGCCAAATTGGATAGTTGGGAATTATTATTCTAAATTTTCGCTGTTTTTGGGCTGATGAACATGTCTCGGTCTTCAGGGCATAACTTGGGCTGTAGTGATCCAAATGGTGCAAACTCGGTGGCCCTGGAAAGCTAAGACAAAGACCTAAATATTTGCAGAAGGCGCCGTCGGCCAATTCGATCATCTAGAAGGTCTAATTCGGTGGAAAACAACTCGGTGCGGAAAAGAATATGGAATCCAACTCATCCCACCAACTCATCCCACCAACTCTCCCATTTCGTTTTGTCTAAGCTTTTTCCATTATTTTATATTTCTTATGTGTTATATGAAGGCTATAAATAGGCCTTCACTCTCCCATTGTAAGACATCCCTGAATACACCTTCAAATAAGTTACTCTTGGGTGTTCTTCTTCCTCCCTTCTCTTTGTTTTCTTTGAGTTTATTTTTTCTGTTGTAGTTGTAGTTTGTTTTATTGTCCTTTCCTTTTGTATGTATTTTAGTTCTGTTCTTTGCCTCCTCCATGGAAGGCTAGATTGTAGTACTCTTTAACTTGATTTAATGCATTTTCATTTTCCTTGCATTTTCATTTCCATTTCTAGTTTAATGGAAGGCTAAAACCTTTGGGTTGGCTTCTTGTTATGGATTGTAATCTCTGTTTGAGGTTGGGTATGTTTGTGTGTCTCTGTTCTACTTTGTTCTTCTTCATTCAACCTCTATATTAGTATGTCCATGCTTAATGGGCTATGCTTAATGACACAGTTGCTTAATCTGTGAAGAGGTTGATGTTGTATACGTTTTCTTAATTCGTGTAGGGAAATCTTGAGTTAATCTTCGCTTAGTTGGTTAACTCGGATGGAACAAGGATTAAGTAGTTAATAGAGCAATCTTATTGTGAACCAAGGATAAGAGAGTTACAATCCGAACAAGGAGCCAATCTATTTTACTTATTGTGTTATCTGCATTTTATTGTGTTAGGTTGTTGCTACTTTTACTTTGCTGCTGCACACGAATTTAATTTCAAATTTATGGCTTTAATGTTGATTAGCTTAGGATTTAATTTACTAGCTAATGCTATGAGTAGCTAAGTAGCTTTGGTTGGATTTCTTAATGTGGATAGCAATGTCTCTTTGAGGTTAATGGTGTTTTAATGTTGTTTTTGAGTTGAATTACATTCCATAATCTCTATTTGAGTTCTTAATGAATGGTTCTTAGATTTTCGCTTAGTTAATTGACGAATCATTATTAATTTCACAAGTCATATAATTGGGTTTTCGCTTAGTTAACGAGATTATGTGAATTGTGATGAGATTTACAAATAGAGAATTGAAGTGGGTTGTGTAAGTGCTTAACTGCAACTTACTTTGTTTAATTCTTAATTAATCTTCGCTTAGTTGGTTAATTAGGAGCTCGAATGTGATTTAACTCAGTAACTTGCATGTTTAGATTAATTGAGGATAAGAGGTCGAGCTATCTAGTTAAGGAATCCAACTTTTTAGTTTATTGTTTGTTACCGTTTGGTTACCATTTATTTGTTTCTTTTTCAATCAAAACCCCCCCCCTCTATTTTAATTTCCGTTGCTTGAATCCTATGGCTTAAATGCATTATTCCTTGAGAGAACGACCTAGGAGTCACTTCCTAGTACTACATTTAATTGTTTTTATTTGACCGGATACGACTTCGATCATACCTACCTCCATATATTTGTAATTTCTACTCTTGTAATCACTTTTGACATTAATAAGACTTAGAATTCAGAAATCCTCTCTCATTTTAAGAGTCCAATTTCGTGGAGAATCTCCTTCTCCTAGAAGCTTCACAAAGGAACTTCTCCTTTGTGCTTGGTTCCTCAAGTTTCTCTCCTTCAAGAGAAACCGAACCACCTTGGGAAGCATCTTCAAGCTTTTGAAGCTTGAACTCATCCAAATCATCCATTGACGTGAAGAACCTCAAGAGAAGAAGGGACTTAGCACGGTTCAACTTGAAGAACATCAATCTTCTCCAAGTAGTTCCATCACTATTTAAGTTTCTTCCTTCACTCTTGTAATCACTTTAAACATTTAGAGAATTCTGATAAGATTTGATTTAGCCATATTCTCCCCTCAAAGTATCCTTTTCACGCCTTGCTTAGAACCTTGAGAGCTTCTAGGTCTAGTTTCATTTGTGAGCAATCCATTGCTCCTTTTACTTTGATGCTTCCTTCCTTTCTCAATTTCGCATATCATCTTCTTCATTACTGGACTTTGAAGTCGAAAATTTGGTTCAAGGAAGGATTCCAAGGTCGGAGCAAAGCCAAGGGAAGATCATCAATCTTCTTCACCTAGCTTTGCCATCAAGAAACCACTGCCTATATCCAAAGTCAAACTTGAATCCAACTGTAGCATTATCTAAATTAAAAATCAGTTTGGCAGAACCCATTTGACCTTCAAAAACTTCACAACCAAACATTTTTATGCAAAGGCATTAGCCTAAACCAGTTGTCATGGAAAGACAAACATTGATAAGGTTTTCTCCTAAAGGTTAACTCCATGGATAAAAACGAATTCAATCACGAAAAATGTTTATGATCCATTTTTGAAATCATAAATAAATAGTTTTATAATCATAATATTAATATCAAGTATATATCAATTTCATTAATGACTAATTTTTGCTAAAAAGTTTGACTTATTATTCGTATTGGAGTTTTCTTTCAACTATATTTTTCTCTTCACAAAATTTGAATCTAAAATTTTATTTAAGGAGATTAAATCTAATACTACTCAAACTAACAACTTGTTGATATAATTTATTTGCTTACCTTGCTTGGATTATTTTAAAAGAATGATTATTTTGTCAAATTTTTTGTTGTTGAAAAAACTGAACTTAATATGCTATTTCATATATTAGTACGTATGATTCTTCACTTATAAATGAAAAACTGCCATTTATATACAAATTACGAGAACTACTTTTTTTTTTAAGCTTTTCAAACATTACATCGAATATGGTACAATTCATATATAAATAGTATATCGGTATGTTATCCATAATACTTGTGACGAGCTATAACCTTAAAGTAGACAAATTTGTGTCTCCTATAGACCTAGACTGTCTTACTTTAAAAAATGTGGCTATATGTTGTTACTTCAGCGTGAAAGTCGCTTTCCTACATGCAAATATTCTATTATACATTTATACTTCGTCAAGAAAAAAATACTCTAATAAAAGACCAACAAAGGTGCTAAAACAAAGCGATTAGTTGATTATGATAAGAGAAGAAATAGTTCTAGGAATTTTAAGTAAATTGAAGAACCAGATGAAAGCTAGGGAATCTTGAACAAGAAGAGATTCCGAAGAAATTTTATTGATTAGAGTTTGCAAAGAGAAGAATTCTGTTTACAAAAGAATGAATGTCTAATTTTTATATATGGGTCTTATTCCCTTTTATATCCTCAACTAACATATTACCTAACTGAATATAACTAACTCCATATCAATCCTCCCCTCTTGAAAAAATCCTTGCAAGGATGAAAAGAAGGAAACTTCTTTTTCATATCATAGTAAAACTCCCAGTAGCATCTTCAAGGAGGTGGTGCTTCCACTTAACCAAGACTTTAGTTACAGCTTGGTTTCCTCTTTTAACAGTAGCTCGATCCAAAATTGCTTTATGTTCTTTGTCAGAAATGGCATCAACAGCATTCAGAGGAAGTGCAGGGCTTGAAACAAGATCGCCAATATGTCTTTGAAGCTGCGAGACATGAAAAACAGGGTGTATTCTAGACGAAGTTGGAAGATCCAGCTTGTATGCAACAGCT
Organism: Cajanus cajan; assembly: GCF_000230855.2. Lineage (NCBI taxonomy): Eukaryota > Viridiplantae > Streptophyta > Magnoliopsida > Fabales > Fabaceae > Cajanus > Cajanus cajan. The sequence continues at coordinate 34,369,418 of NC_138523.1, read as the reverse complement.
CCAATACGGTCTAACACCTTGAAAGGACCAAAGAACTTGGGATTCAATTTAGCACAATTTCTATGAGCAACAGAAACTTGTCTATAAAAGTGTAACTTTACATAGACTAAGTCTTCAATTACAAACTGTCTATCAGTCCTATGTTTGTCTGCTGTTTGTTTCATTCTATCTTGAGCTCTTCTTAAATGAAACTTGAGAACTGTTAAGTCTCAATTATACTTCTTTTTAGATAGGACTTATTGAACAATTCCACTCATCCCATGCAATCTTGCAAGATAATTGTTCTCTTTTTTATTCAATTTTTGTATAGATATAGCTAACCCAATCTCATCTAACAATACCTTGATATACCTCATTTTTTGTGCAGGTATTGAGTGAAGAGTTGAAAGTTAAAGACCCATTGGATTGGAAATTAAAGGAGCTAAGGAGCAGGAGAAGAGTACTTGTGCCGGGCGCAAGACTACCCGTGCTAGGCTTGAGCAAAATAGAGAGCCACACTCTCTATAATTCATAATTGCGTTGGGCGCAAGAAGATGCGTCGGGCGTGCTCGAGATAGAGAGCAACTCAAACTCTCTAGAAGACATCGTGCCCAGCTTAAAAGTAATTGCGCCGGGCGTGTCTTGAGACAAAGAGTAGCCAAACTCTCTAGAAGGCCTTGCGCCAGGCGCAAAGCATAATGCGCCGGGCGTGGTAACCCTAACTTGACTCACCCAGCTCGTATTTGAGCAAGACTTCGAGGATTTTTCCCTCATTCACACATTGGGCGACTTCTAGGAGCCGAGGAAGGGATTCCTGATGCTTGAGACCATTCGTGTGTGGGTCTTTCCTTCGGTTCTTCCATCTCTATTTTTGTTTTATCCTCATTATTTTGAGCGGTTCTACCCATTATTTTGTGGGGTTAGATGTAACCAACGATACTCTTATGTAATCTCTACGTTTTTTATGATATATATATATATGTTGTTTCATCCATTGTTGTGTTATGTTTCTATTCTTAATGCTTGCTTTGGATTGATCCTCCTTTGCTTGATATAGAGTCCATTGGGTATTGGAAAATAACCATTGAAACTAGCTCTGAAATAAATGCCTAGTGGGAAATGTATCTAGGAATGAAGCTTGACCCATTAGTAGTCTTAAACCCTAACCCGTAATGCGGGTGTAGGTATTGGATACTCAAGGAATTGATATTCACTATCCGCACCTAGGCTCTTGCTCTAAGGGATTAGGTTTGAGTAAACTTATGGGTTGACTAAGCAATGGATGTAACAAGAGATTAAAGATTCATCAGTATGTAGTTCAGTGATATCTGACCCCACAATCTTACAAAACTACAATACCATTTCTATTCCTTCCACACACACAATCAATTTTATAGTTTTAACATTCCATAGGTCATAACCTTTATTTGAATTGCATGACAATCTATGAAAATGGAATCATTCTTTAGTCACGAATAGTCAATAAATGCTTATTTTACCTACTAGTCCCTGTGGATAAGATATAATTTACTACTTGAACGGATAGTATACTTGCCGTGTTTGAGTCCGTTGATAGAATTAAAATGATTTACAATGATAACAAAAAGTAATTTCAACGGAAATCTCAACAAGAACCTTTAGCATTTCTTCTCTTTTCACCAAAATTCTGTCTATCAAACCCAACTTGGATTCCCCTAGTAGATAAGGCAAATAAGCTGGAGGAGGTTGTCCATAAACAATCTCATAAAGAGTGGCCTGTATAGAAGTATGGAAGGTAGTGTTGTACCATCATTCAGCCAAGGGAAGCCATTTGTACCACTGTTGAGGATAATCAGAACACATGCACCTTAAGTATGTTTCATGGCATCTATTGACAACCTCAGACTGTCCATCAGTTTGAGGGTGATAGGATGTAGACAACTGAATCTGAACCCCTTATAGACTCATGAATTCTTTCCAAAATTGGCTAGTGAAGACCGATCTCTATCACTAGTGATAGAATCTGTAAACCCGTGTAATTTGAAGACATTATCCATGAAGGATTGGGCTACTTCAGTAGCTGTATATGGATGAGATAAAGCCATGAAATGAGTAGCTTTACTCAATCTATCTACAACCACAAAAATAACCTTTTTGCCATAATAAATTGGTAATCCCTTAATAAATTCCATTGTGATGTGATGCCATACATGACCAGGAATTGGGAGAGGTTGTAACAGGCTAGGTGAAGCTGCAGTATCATACTTACATTACTGCCAAGTGACACATTGTTGAACAAACAACTGAACATCCTTGTGCATCCCTTTCCAATACACTACAATTTTGAGTCTTTGTAAAGTAGCCTGCCTGCCCGAATGTCCTCCAACTGCAAAAGCGTGTAACCACTAGAGGATATCTTTTCTCAAGGTCTGATCACTCCCTATAACCAATCTCCCCTTCCTTCGCAATTCATTGTTGACCCAAGTGTGATACTTATGCGATGACGAATCATTCACAATCTCAGAAATTAATTTTTGTAAGGCAAGATCTGAGGACCATAGTTGCTAGGTTCTGGCCCATAAATCAGATTGTAATTGACAAGTAACTAAAGCATGACATTTCGTTAAATCCAATCTGAAGAGTGCATCGGCTACTACATTCTCTTTCCCTTGTTTGTACTCAATAGAAAAATCAAATTCCATGAGTTTGACTAACCATTTTTGCTGAAAAACAGTGGATAACCTTTGGTCCGATATGTATTTCAGGCTGTGATGATCTGTTCTAATAATCAAGTGTCTATTTAACAAGTAATGTCTCCATTTTTGGACTGCAAACACCACCGCAATGAGCTCTTTTTCATATGTGGAGAGGGCTTGTTGTTGTTTATTGAGGGGTCTACTTATATAGGCAATAGGATGGTTATCTTGCATCAATACTGCTCCAATGCCAGAGCCTGAAACATCCACTTCAATTACAAACTTTTTACTAAAATCGGGTAATGTTAACACAGGGGTAGAAGACAACAATTGCTTGAGATGCTGGAAGGCTAATTTGGCCTCATGTGTCCAAGCAAAATTATCCTTTTTCAGCATATCTGTGATAGGTTTAGCAACAACTCCATACCTGTGAACAAACCTCCTGTAATATCCAGCTAACCCAAGGAAGCCTCTAAGTTGTTTTATTGATTGAGGAAATGGCCAATTAACCATAGCTTCTATCTTAGTAGGATCAGTGGAAACACCCTCACCACTTATGAAATGACCCAAGTATTCTACCTTTCCAACAACAAAGTAGCATTTGGACCTTTTAGCAAATAACGAATTATTTCACATTGTTAACAATACTTGTTGTAAATGTGTCACATGATCATCTAAAGACTTACTATAGATGAGTATATCATAAAAAAAGACCAATAGAAACTTCCTCAAAATTTGTTTGAAAATGTCATTCATAAGGCTTTGGAAAGTGGCGGGAGCGTTTGTAAGCCCAAATGGCATGACCAAATACTCGTAGTGTCCTCCATGTGTCCTAAATGTTGTCTTACCCACATCACAATTTGCCATTCTGACTTGATTATAACCAGCTCTCAAATCTATTTTTGAAAACACTGTAGAGCCATGCAACTCATCCAATAAGTCATCCACCAAAGGAATAGGAAATTTGTTCTTGATTGTAGCTTGATTCAGGTCTCTATAATCCACGCACAATCTCCAAGAGCTGTCTTTCATTCCAACTAGCACTATCGAACTTGCATAAGGGCTAGTGTTGTGCTGTATAACTCCATTCTTCAAATATTACTGAATCAAACCCTCTATTATGTCCTTTTGCTGCCTTGCATACCTGTAGGGTCATTTATTCACCGAATTAGCTCCCTGTATTAATGGAATTTTGTGATCATGATTAGGCCTAAAAGGAGGAAGTTGTGTGGGCTCCTGAAAAATGTCCTCAAATTCATCCAAAAGCTGCAAAATGATTTGTGGAATAGCTGGTTGAGTAGCATGTGTAGTCATAGATTGAAGCAAGGAAGTATCTTCTTCACATAGTCGGATCATTGTAAGGTGTACTCCTTCCTTCAGAGTTCTATGTACCTGCTGCCTTTTTATGGTATGAAATCCATTGGAGGATGCACCTCAAAGGACATGTCTTCTTCCTTGTACCACAAACTCCATTGTCAATTTGTCAAAATTCCAAGTAATGTTACCCAATGTAACCAACCACTCTATGCCAAGCACCAAATCACAGCAACCTAAAGGTATAAGCATCATGTCAGAAGTGAAAGTAGTTTGCTGGATTGTCCATGAAAAATCCTTTACTACAAAGGAAATATGCAATTTAGTACCATCTGCAACAACCACATTCAAAGGATCCAACTCCACAATCTTTGATGGAAATACTAGGAGAAGTGAAGGATGTTCTTCTCCTTGGATTTGCCTAGGCTTGGATCTCTTCAAAGGAGACTTGAATCCGCAGCTAAGAACACTTGAAGAAGGATGATTCTCGGTTGGAATAAGGCTTAAGCCTTGGATGGAAGCATCCAAGCTTAAGGTGCAAGGGAAAGCTCACTTCAAAGAGGAGGAAATCCTAGAAGGGTTCCTAAGGTGAAGCTTTCTCTCATGGTGACTCTTGAACGAAATTTGGTTGAATAAGCTCTCAAATTTCATTATTCTCAAAAGTGAATACAAAGAGTGGAAGAATCACTTAAGTAGGGTTCCAAGTGTGCAACTTTGGGCGCCTAAATCCAAGGCTACATGTGGCGCCCAAAATTTGAATTCAAACTTGAAATTTGAATTCAAATTTTGGCTCCCATGTGCTAGTCCGAAAATTTAGGTGCCTAGATGCATTTAGGTTTGATTTGAGAGTTATTTAGGGTTAATTTGAGTGGCACATGTTCAGCCACCCATGGTGCTAAACATGTGACTCAAATGTAACTTAAATGACTTCCAAATTAAACCTAGTTTAACCTATTTTGCCTATTTAAGTAATTCTTGTATATTCCTAATCTAATGACCTAAATACAATGGTCAAACAAATACAATGGAAAGGAAAAATTACAAGAATGAAAATGAGCCCAATATTGGGTACCAAAAGCCCAAAGGCCCATGAAGCCCAAAACTAGGCCCAACAAGCCTAAAACCTAAAATGCTACTCTATGTGGTCCAAAATACAAGACCAAAATATATGATACCTATACTAACATGATGTATACAAAACATATGAAAATAGCTATAACAAAATATGGCCCATGAAAAGTTCAACTTGGGCCTTCCCAGGCCCATCGGGCCCAATGGGCCTTGACTGGCCCACACCTTCATGTCTAACCAACTCCTCTTGGCTCCTTCAATATGTCACCTCTTGCCTTCCTAGGCATGATTCCATCATCCCCTCCCTCTTGAAAAGGATTTGTCCTCAAATCACGAGGATGCATGGAATAAGAAACATCACCTACATACACAACAAACCATGTATAAGAGGTGACATGTTTATGATGAGAAAATGGATTATGGATCCTAAGAGGAGTCCTTATATCTAGCCTAAGAAAAAATAAACTATCAACATTAGACTCCCTAAAAGTAGAAATAGGCTCCTCTCCTAAGCATAACCTAGAAGTAAAACCTAAGAATGTAATAACACTATGACTAAGACAATGAAAAGAATGATTTTTAAACACTACAATATCTTGCCTAAAATACCCTAAATGGTAGCCTAGGCTTTTCCTAAAATATAAAGAAAAGAATACTAGAAAACGTCCTAAACAATTTTGAATCATATTGTTTGGTAGATAAAATGTCTTGGAAAATCTTGAAAACTCATATAAACTATTTTTGTCTTGTAGGGAAGGGTGCAAATTAAGTTCAAATAAAGATGAACTTCCCATAAGATCAAAAATAGAATATGAAATATGACAAGATGTATCTATCAAACAATATATTCCAAAATTTGGGTGCTTTATTAGAACAACTATGGTAGAAGGATTCCTAAAGAGAGGAAGGCTATCTTCCTTGGGCACCTCCAAGGAAGTAGCACAAGAAGTGGAACTAAATGTAGTCCACTCCTTCTTCACTACATCTTCAAGTTGAGATTCATTTTTCTTTAGAATGATTTGTTCTTGAATCTCTACTTCATGACTAGTGGTAAGATTAGGGTAAGAGTTAAGGTCTTTATTTATGAAGAGAGTATTTTGTAAATGAATTTTAGTGGTAGAACAACTCTCTTCACTCACAAGTCCTTTAGAGGAATTATTTTCCTCCTTACTCTTCCCTAAGAGCAATGCCTTTTTTCTTTCTTTTTCTCTTGTTTTTCTCAATTTTTCTTTTGCTAAAAGTTTTTCTCTCTTTTGTTTAATAATGTGAATTTCTTCCTCTAAAATTGCAATTTGTGCTTTTTTTTCAAGTTTTTCTTTTTCTTTTTTTAAAGCTTCTTGCTTTGTCCAAGGTGTTAGTGATTTAAGCCTTTGAGTAGAATGTGAAAAACCTTTTGGAGAGCTTAATTCACTACCACTTGAGAAATATTTTCTCATGATTAAACAAAAGAATTTTTTTGTATATGCTATGCAAAAAGTTATAAAATGTTTTTGGTATTTTCTAGGAATGAAAATAACACTTGGAAGTCTAAGTGTACAAGTTGCACTATCAAGGGAGGTGAGCTACAAAGAGCCACTTAATAACCAAGCCTTTTCAAGTGGAAATCACTAAACTCCTTTGTGGTATCTCCAATTCCACAAAACTTTTCACAAAAATTTTGAATGCTTTTTCACAATTTGTTTGTTTTTTTGAGACTAAACTAAACGTGAGCAAGTAAATCTACACAAGTCTAGACGAAATTAAGCAACTAAGTAAACACAATTATAGACAAGAAACTTTAAAGGAAGCAAAAACAAGTAGCTAGTCGGATAACCCTAAGTGGAAACTTGAAACATATGAAATTTCCAAGCCACTTCCACTAGTACTACACGTGAGAAGGCTATCAAGGGTTAGATATACCTGACCAGCTTCTTAATACTCCCTCCAAGCTTTACAAATTGGTTTAAAATACAAAAGATTTGGCAAAAATGTAAACTAGCCTAGGAAAACAATAAAGTGGCGGCTTTGGCAACCAATTAGTGACGAATTGTTGTCCAAATTTTCCAACACTTAATCAAGTGTTTAATCCGCCACTAATCCTTCAAAATAATGCTCCTGGACCTGCAAAAGAAACACAACAAAGAGGTTAATGTGGCTGCCTCACAAGGTGAAGGGATTGGTCACTCAAGTGAAGGAAGTTTAGGAGAAATTTTGGTCACTAATTTAGGTCAAATTTTTAGGTCTTAGTGTCCAAACTTTTCCTACTCTTTGTTGAGCAATGCTTGATCCTTGAGCAAGGATTTGAGGCCACTTCCAGCACAGGGAAATTATTGAAAGAAAACTAGACAAGCAATAAAGCACAATTTGGAAAGCTTATACCAAAAGTTAAGAGTAATATGTATATATGACAAGACTCAAAGAGGTTCAACAAGTAAAACTGGAAAATAAGACTCCAAATAAAGCTAGCACTCAGTTAGGAATGTTCCTAGATAGGTACTAGAGTAGATGAACAAAACAAAAAAAAATTGAAAGCAATTGGATAAGTATAGCACAAGTAGTAGTCAAAACAATAACAAGGAATCAAGTGATTTTTCACCAATGTACACCTCTCGGCTTTTTCACTTTAAAATGCTTTCTCTAATTTTTTTTTTAATTATTTCTTTTTCTATATTCAAGTTAAGAGTCCAGAGAGTATATTTGCCTTTTGTTTCAAATTTTTCTAAGATTCCAAGCTATAGAAACCGTGACTACAAGTTAGACAAAAATTCAAGTGAAAACAAGGAAACTAGTGCACTAGTTTTTAGGTTTTGTCTTGGATTCTTTTGTACACTTTTCTTCTTTGAATCTTTGTACTTTTCTTTTGATTTAGGCTCTGTTTTTGTCTCTGTTTTCAGCCTATTTACTTTTTAAAATTTGAATCCAAAAGATAGTGCACTAGAAGTAAGATTAAGCACTTGAAAGTTTGAGTCACAAAATTTTTTATAAGATTTTTCAATGGAAATGTGATTTGAAAACTTAAGACACAATGGAAACCTAACTCTAAAGAAACTTACTAGAACTAATAGCAAGTTATGAACACAATAAGGTAAAAGAAAAAGCACATATAGGAGGCAAGAACAATAAGCAATCCGAGAGCAACAAATTGATGAACTAGACACAAAGAAAATTTAGGTCAACATGCTATTCAAGGAATTTTAAGACATATAAAGACTACACAAACATACTAAGACAAAACATGGATTAAAAACCAAAATCTAAATGCAATGTATGCAGTCCAATCACGGACACATATTAGGAATGGAGAGACTCAAAATTAAAATCAAAAACAAGCACAAGCTAATAGGTCCTAAACAAGTTGATTGAGGAAGAAATTCAAGAACAATCAACCAATGGATCTATGGAACAAAATATGATAAAAAGCATGTAGATCCGAAAAGAAACTCAAACAAGACACTTAGAACACAAAGAACACAAAAATAATCGGACCAAAAACTCAAGAACTTATCTCCTTGAAGACCTTGCTCTTGATACCAAAAATGATGGAAATACTAGGAGAAGTGAAGGATGTTCTTCTCCTTGGATTTGCCTAGGCTTGGATCTCTTCAAAGGAGACTTGAATCCGCAGCTAAAAACACTTGAAGAAGGATGATTCTCGGTTGGAATAAGGCTTAAGCCTTGGATGGAAGCATCCAAGCTTAAGGTGCAAGGGAAAGCTCACTTCAAAGAGGAGGAAATCCTAGAAGGGTTCCTAAGGTGAAGCTTTCTCTCATGGTGACTCTTGAACGAAATTTGGCTGAATAAGCTCTCAAATTTCATTATTCTCAAAAGTGAATACAAAGAGTGGAAGAATCACTTAAGTAGGGTTCCAAGTGTGCAACTTTGGGCGCCTAAATCCAAGGCTACATGTGGCGCCCAAAATTTGAATTCAAACTTGAAATTTGAATTCAAATTTTGGCTCCCATGTGCTAGTCCGAAAATTTAGGTGTCTAGATGCATTTAGGTTTGATTTGAGAGTTATTTAGGGTTAATTTGAGTGGCACATGTTCAGCCACCCATGGTGCTAAACATGTGACTCAAATGTAACTTAAATGACTTCCAAATTAAACCTAGTTTAACCTATTTTGCCTATTTAAGTAATTCTTGTATATTCCTAATCTAATGACCTAAATACAATGGTCAAACAAATACAATGGAAAGGAAAAATTACAAGAATGAAAATGAGCCCAATATTGGGTACCAAAAGCCCAAAGGCCCATGAAGTCCAAAACTAGGCCCAACAAGCCTAAAACCTAAAATGCTACTCTATGTGGTCCAAAATACAAGACCAAAATATATGATACCTATACTAACATGATGTATACAAAACATATGAAAATAGCTATAACAAAATATGGCCCATGAAAAGTTCAACTTGGGCCTTCCCAGGCCCATCGGGCCCAATGGGCCTTGACTGGCCCACACCTTCATGTCTAACCAACTCCTCTTGGCTCCTTCAATATGTCACCTCTTGCCTTCCTAGGCATGATTCCATCAATCTTACAACCCAACTTCTTGGCTATATTAATATCCAAGAAATTGTGTGTACTTCCACTATCTATCAGCACATGGAGAGGTTTCTTTTTATGATAACCAGTAATTCGCATGGTTCTAAAATTGGCAACTCCCGTTAAGGCATTCACGAGAATTTGAGGCTCCTTCATATCTACTTCTTCAGTTTGTATATCACTATCAAGTCTTGTTACTCCGTCATCACAATCATTAATTTCTAAAACATGTATCTGTAATTTCTTGTGAGTCAAACTATGGGATTGAGTAAAGGGTTCATCGCAAAAGTAACAGAGACCTTTAGCTCTCCTTTCATCCATATACGCTGGGGTAAGGTTCTTGGTAATCTTGGGTGCTGTCTTGGCGTTGTCTACCCCTAAAGTGGTTAGAGCTACCGGTTTTTCTCCTAATGACTTTTGATTAGAAAGATTTCTATTCTGTTTCACGAGGGTAGTTGCTATAGAGGATTGAGAACTAGCAGCTTCATACATTTTTGCCAGAGTAAATGCCCTTCTCACAGAATCTGGTTGAAACATCCTCACTAACATTTGAATGTCTTGCTTTAATCCTCCAAAAAATTAACTTAACGTGTGCTCTTCAGAAAGTTGTAATTGAGCAATAATAGCATCAAAATCTTCATGGTATTTCTCAACACTAGTTGTTTGTCTCAATTTCATTAATTCAGCCATTGGATCATCACATACTTCACCGAACGTGTCAATCAACAAGTTAGTGTACACTGCCCAATTATGAATAGGAAAATTACCTGCAAATCTAACGAATGTCGTATGCCATTGCAAGGCTTTTCCTTCAAGGTGAATTATAGCTATCTTGACTTTAACATCATTGGGAGTATTATCAATAGAAAAATAATTCTTAGCTTGATAGATCCATTGATGCACGTTATCGCCGCAAAATTTCGAAAAATCCATTCTGGCCAGTCTCATTCCGCAAGAATATTGTGGATTAGACCCCTTATTCTGATTCGCACTCCCAGAATGAGAATTATGACTATCATTACCTTCGTTTGAAATTCTGAGCATTTCTTGAATGTTGTTCTTTAAAGATTCATCCAGTGCCTTTTTAATGTTCCCCGTAAGTTCAATCAAACGCGTTTCTAATCCTGCTGCTATACAATCCTCTATCTCCTTCAATGCTGCCTGATTTCTAGTGTTTTCCGCCATGTATAAAGATTGATAAAGGAAGGGAGAGGCTGATACCAATTGATAAGAGAAGAAATAGTTCTAGGAATTTTAAGTAAATCGAAGAACTAGATGAAAGCTAGGGAATCTTGAACAAGAAGAGATTCCAAAGAAATTTTATTGATCAGAGTTTGCAGAGAGAAGAATTTTGTTTACAAAAGAATGAATGTCTAATTTTTAGATATGGGTCTTATTCCCTTTTATATCCTCAACTAACATATCACCTAACTGAATATAACTAACTCCATATCAGATTATTGGGTGAACAACAACAACAACAACAAAGGAAAGAAAAAGAAAATCTCACATTATTAAGAGATGCTTTTGTGTGTGAGCTAAGGACAAAGGCTTCTCCAAGCCATGTAAGAAACAAACTCGGTTATCTATTGCACTTCTTTCACTAGGCTTAAGAAACAAAGTTAGTTATCTATGACTGTCTTGCACTTTATTGATCACATTATTAAAAGATGACTTAAAAGCACTTCACTCCTTTCGATCAGCTTATGCGTAAAGTTCTATAATTTCTACTTCATTTGAATTGGTCGTTAATTGCCCAGGTTTTCTTCTACCCTTCAAACCCATTAGACTTTTTCATTTATCCGTAGATATATTCAAATCATTTTTTAGCATCAAATTTCAAGGTTGAGAATGCCAGAATTAGCTGTTCACTAACTCATTGTGGCTCAAAGAACGGATAATTGGATACTATCATGGATATAATTTTTTGTACAAGTAGAGGTACAATGACAACATTTTAGTGTACATATACAGAGATACAATTTTATGTACAGAGTGCAGAAAGAATGGTTAGAAGAACTACAACATGTATTTACAGAAAGTCCCATTGCCAATAGACCTTCTCTACAATCCCTCCACCACTTTTGACAGCTAGGTGAAGAGTCTCGGAAACTGGAGGAACCCCCCATAATAATGGCACTGCAACAGTCATGGTTAGCTTTTCATGTAAATCACCTTTGCTGGCCTTCTCTGCGGCAATAACCTGCCATATAAGATTGGTTCTAATGCTCAGAATATCCGTTGACACACAATAGAAAAATTTTAAAAATCTGGATATTGTGATCAACGGATAGTTGCCATGTAAATGCTTCCATGTCTATGCATTTCACCAAACATGAGGGTCTCATAGTCTCAATAGGCGGTACCTACCAACCCAATTAACTTCCAGGATTTTCCAGACATGAAACTACCCATAAAAATTCCAGATGCACATTAATTTTTTATTAAGTTGAGAGAACTAAGGTAAAATAGGCACAATACAATTCTCATCAACAAACCTGTTGGAGATCCTACATTGACTAGTAATAAGACTAAATTAGTGCCTATAAATATGAAACAATTCTCACCTAACAAATCAATTTTGTAAGAATGAATTAGGTCCAAAACTCACATGAAAAGCCCTCTGTCTAAATCCAGTTAATGATTGTTTTCCAATTCAAACTTCTTCTATAATTGCATAACTTATTCTTTCATTTCAACAAGATACTACAAACTGAAAGTTGATAAGAAAAGATCTAGGGTGTATTTTAGTACAAAACTTAATTAAGCTCTTATTTAAGTTCTTATCACACAAGGACTTATAAATTTGGCCATAAAAATAGCTCATTGGAGTCATAAGCTATTTTCATAGGCTCAAATAAGTTTCATAAAAGCTATTCCAAACACCTCCACAGAGATAAATTGAATGGTAAGGAAAGGTGAATGTTTTTTACCCTTATTTTTTGTGTAGAACTAATCTCTAGAGATTTTCCTGTGGGCAAGGCAGTTTAACAAGCAGAACATCTCATGAAATTTTAACAATAGTTTGAAATTTTGATTGAACTTTTTTCAACAAATAACAAGAACCAGAGGACAGCAGCTTTATTGAAAGAAAAAGTGTGGCCTACCTCCCCACCGTGCTCTAAAACGGTGTCTTCAACCACATCACTAAGCATCTCAATGGAACGGCAGAAACCAAAAATACAAAGTCTTCTGCCCATATCAAGTCCCTAGAGGTAATTCATACTTATGAGATATTGAGATGACAAAAAGGATAACTCACAGAGGAGGTTTAGTCAAAAGATTGGGTACTTACATTAGTAGCTGCAATATCAAAGAGTGCCCCGAGACAAAGGCCTTGATTGGGATCCATGTAATCACTCTCCTGAAACCGTTGAAATTTTTGGGTGGTTTTTGATTTCCCTTGCTTCTTCTGTGAAGCATGACAATGCGATTAGCCAATCTAAAATAACACCTAACATCGAAATGAATTATAAACAAGACAAAGCATACATCGAAAATCACAAAGGTTCAAGAAGTGCATATTGTATCTTCCCTGTCTTGGGATTAAAAGCTGATTCTACGATAGCAAGTATTCAACATGAAGGACTAATATACTTTTGAACATTAGGAGTAAAAGGGCAAAGAGACTAAATCTTTTACAATAATCAACATATCAGAAATAGCAAGCACCTAATCAAAACTTTTTGATCATGATAAGAAACATGTTGGACTTTCACCTATATTAGTTGAAGTTTTTAAGTAGTTGATTTCTTGACATAGTAGCAAAGCCTCTTCAGTAATGTAGTTCTCCCCCCTTCTAATGGAATTAAATTTTCAACAAAGTTTTAGGTGAGAAGGCCATGTGCTTTGTTTGGAAAACTCCAAAAAGCTGTGTTGAAGTTATCACTTAATAACAAATATCATTGTTGTACCTTCGCTGAATAAGATTTTGGACCCAAAAACACACTCGGACCAAACATAACCAACTGAGAAAGTATCACCAGCACATTTAAGGTTCCCTCTATTTTTCAATTGTTAACTTGAAAACTGAAAAGCAATATGATAAACTGCATGACAAAACCATACATCCGACGAGCTGACAAGGCGAGGAACCATGGAGCCTCCAATCTGAACGAGTCCATCTGCAGTGAATAACGTAATTCTCTCCTCAGGAACCCATTGAATATCTGAAAAGTCACAAACATATAGGAAAATAACTCAGAATATATGTATAAGTGATAGCACGAAGGGTTAACCAATTTTCTTTCGTCCCCATGGATAACCTCAGTATACTGGACCAGATACTAATCTGGTTCCTGATATTTAATTAGATCAACCCCAAAATGTATGAGCGTAAGATGTCTAACCATTTGTTCAAATTGGCCTAAACAATTTATGAATCTTGCATCGATCATCTCAATTCTAAACTATTTTCCTTAAAATGCTGACAAGGGGATAAAACCACCTCTACTATTGATCAAGTTAGACGGGATATAAAGTATCGAATCCACCCACAGTCACAAAAATCTCAAATTTAAAGATTAAAATTAAAAGGGTACAGGCTTTTACTTTAACCATGAACTATTTGAGATAATCACCAATTCCAATTGGCAACGTGCTTAAAGTGGAAAAATATAAAAGTATGCAACCCCAAAATTTGAAATTGAAAATAAGGGAAAAAGGAAGAGCGTACCGGAGCCGGAATCGGACCAAGGGAAAAAGGAGAAGGAATCGTCGCCGGAGAGGTTGCCGAAGGAGGTGGCTTTGGGGGAAAAATGGAGGAGGCGCGTGTGAGGGGTGGAAGGCGAAGGAGGGAAAGGGAAAGGGTTGTTGAAATTGAAAGGGAAGGTTTTGGAAGGAGAAAAGGGTGAAGCAAAAGAGAATCCGAAGGTGGAGAAGCACAGTGCAGAGGTTTCCGCCATTGAGAATACGGTGATGGATCAAAATTCAAAACCGGTTTTGATCATTCATTGAACTCACCGCGCACTTGCTTTCAGTTTGAGGATGTTATTTATTTATTTATTTCTTGAATTTCTGTTTTTGTTACTTCAAGTTTTGGTGGGTGTTTTTTTTCTGGTTGAGAACTTCACATGGATACCACACACACGTTCCTATTTTTATTCCTGATATTTATTTTATTTTATTTTATTTATTGCCTTGTTGCGGGAACGAAGACTTCCCATGCTGTATGTAATGTCAAATGCCAGATTAGTTTCAAAATTATGGATATTCATTAATTTATTTCTTAAAATTATTAAATAAAAGTATCATTTTGCTTTTTTAAACATATGCAAATGAATATTTTACTTTTTAAAATTATAAAACTATCTAAAGCATTTTAATCGATGTTGAAGTAATATCATATAATTTTAGATTATGTTATTGTTATTGTAATTTTTAATAATTATTTTTTAAAAAATATATCAAATGTCAAATTGAAAGAATGGTTTTTTGATATGAGTTATAAGCTAATATTTTAATCTGTCTATTATACAAGTAAAATATTTATTATAATAAATTATATAAATAAATATTATATTTGAATATATAAATTGTATTTAAAATTTATATAAATAAATATTTTTAAATGTATAAAATATATTTTGAATTTAAATAAATAATTTATATTATAGTATAAAATTATTTTTAATTATTGGTAATTAATTTTAAAATTTAATTTACAATGAAATATAATAAATAAACATTAAATTAGATTAAAAGAAGTTTAAAGAATTAGAAAAATTCATCAAATATATTTTAAAAAATATTAAATTTAATTTATAAATAATTATGATAAATAGAAATTGTACTGCATGTACCAAAATACTGAGCTCCACGTCAGCCCTAATTGCACCACGCACGCAGGCCCATAGTCGACAAGGCTTGTGGTCAATGTTGGGCCGACTTCAAACTTACTCTCCCCCAAACGGAGGAAAACCCTAAAATCACCAAGGTATGCCTACTATAAATACGAGACATCTACACTATCAAGGACTAACTTTAGCATTGGAGTCACTTTTGCAGGTACCCACCCCATCTCAGAGCAGCCGACGTACCAAGTAGAGGAGGCTCACCGATCTTGCCAGCAGATCGTCCTCACGACCGATCTTGGGTAAGAACATCTAGCGCCCACTGTGGGGCCGATCAAGAATTCTTTTATCGGCCAGTCTTATGGTTTTAACCTGAAGCCATAACAGAAGAACAACAGATGAGGCAGGATAGAACGCATTAAGAATGGACAGAGAAGCAACATTGCGACGACTGATCGAGCAGGTCGACCAATTGCGGTAACAACATACCGCCAACCTGGAGAACATGCGTACCCGACATGATGCTGATTTGGTGGCGCTGTGGGCAGAAAATGAGTGCATTCGTGCCCAACTCCATCAGCAACCTCCAAACCAACCTCCTCGACCAAGCAACCACCACGAGGAGGAGCACCAGTTGGGCCGTTGACAACGCACAAGACAACATCTCATCGTTCAACAACACATCGGTCGCGCGCAAACGCAAAGATCGGAACACGAGGTTAGTAATGCACCGACCTAAGCTCCCACACATTGAACGAGCGTCCGTCGTCACCCCTTTGTCGACGACATCATGGAAACACACCTCCCTTTTGGGTGGAAGCCACTAAACATCGACCGATATGACGACACCACCGACCCAGATGAGCATATCAATCTCTATGTCACGCAATTGAACTTATACACTAATGATGATGCTATCTTGTGTAGGGTCTTCCCAACCTCGTTGAAAGGCTCAACACTCGCCTAGTACACCCAATTTCCAGTAGGGTCGATCAACAATTTTGACACTCTGGTAAGACGTTTCACGGTGCAATACGCAACAAGATAAACTCACCATGTCACATTCGCTGCCTTAGCCAACCTCAGGCAGGGCAATGACGAGCCGTTGCGGAAATTCATGGAACGATCTGCCAACGTCTCCATTCAGATCCATAACATGAATATAAAAGTCGCCCTACACGCCATGCTCATGGCACTGAAACCAGGCCCTTTCGTTGACAGCCTCTGCCGATGACTTCCCCCTGACATGGACGAGTTGCACGCTCGGGCCGCTGGATACATCCAGATGGAGGAACATACTGAATTTCGCAACCAAATCCGCAAAAAATCACAGGGAAGCAAGACCAAGGTCACAAAAATTGAGAATCTCCAATGACAACCAATTCAAGAAAGCACGAAAAAATAAAACCGGGAAGCACGACTTCTACACTCTCCTAAACGCACCTCGTGTCCACATACTGGAAGAAGACAACAATACCGATCTGATCACCTTGCCGCCACCTGGGCACAACCCCAATAGTGCTGACAAGTCCAAACATTGCCGCTGCCATAGAAACTACGGTCATACCACCGAGGAATGCCGAACACTTAGAGACCGCATAGAGGAACTTGTCCAAGGAGGGCACCTCAGACAGTATGTCCAAAGGTCACAACCACACAGGGGTAGTTACCAAGGACATGGTAGAGGGCGAGGACGAGGTCGAGACTCTAGCTCCCGAGCGGACCAACCTTACAGGTCCCAGCAGAACATCGGTGGGACAGTACAGGCTGAGGTATGCCATGTAATAGAAACCCTCTTTTACGAGGAGTTATCAACACAGTTGCAGGTGGATTCGTCGAAGGAGGCCCAAGTAGCTCGGCGTGCAAGCGACACCTACAGAGCATCAACAGCATCCACACTAACACCTCAAATTTGCAACACAACACACCACCTATCACTTTCACACATGATGATTATGTCGGCATCTGTCCAAACAAAGACGATCCCATGGTCATTGCGGTTGAAGTAGCCAACTGGGAGGTCAACATGACACTAATCGACCAAGGAAGCTCGGAAGACATCTTATATTGGCCAACATTCCTAAGGTTAGATATCCTCCATTCTCTTATTCAACCCCATACAGAACCCCTAGTCAGTTTTGCAAGAGAACGAGTCCACACTCGTGGGTACATAGAGTTGCTGACAACCTTCGGGGCACCTCCCAACTCAGAGAACAATGGTCAGGTACCTCTTCATCGATGCCAACACATCATACAACATCATCATTGACAAACCGACGTTGAACCAACTCGGAGCTGTGGTATCCACCTCGCATTTGACGATGAAGTTCCCAGGGGGTAACGGACAAATAATCTCTATCAAAGCAAATCAGAGAACAGCTCGGCAATGCTACGCGAAAAGCTTGAAAGTGTCACCCCTAGTAGAGGAACAACGCCGCAGTGAATCCCCCACTGTGGCTCACATAGCTCAGGCCGAGATCACCGACCTTGATCCAAGATTAGAATCCCATGATAGTCGACCAAGCCCAATTGACGACTTAGTCGACCTCCAAATCGGTAGACACCCCGGCCAGTGCATAAAAATAAGTCAACAACTAAGCCTAGAGCTACGACAGCAACTCACAGCCAAGATTTCTAGGAACGCTGATATCTTTACGTGGTCAAGTGCCGACATGCCAGGTATAGACCCTAATCTCATCTGTCACAGGTTGGAAATCCACAAAGAAGCCAAACTAGTGGCTCAAAGAAAACAAAAAGTCGGAGGGGAAAGACGAGAAGACATCATAACTGAGACGCAAAAGCTGATGAAAGTAGGTTTCATCTAAGAAATCAGGTGTACCACGTGGCTGGCCAATGTAGTACTCATCAAAAAGAGCTCGGCGAAATGGCGTATGTGCGTCGACTACACCGACCTAAACAAAGCTTGCCCTAACGACACGTACCCCTTACCGAGCATTGACAGGTTGGTTGACGGAGCCTCTGACCATGCCCTCCTTAGTTTCCTGGACGCATACTCGGGATACAACCAGATCTTGATGTACCCACCGGACGAAGAAAACACAGCTTTCATCACCGACCAAGCCAACTTTTGCTACCGTGTGATGCCCTTCGGCCTCAAGAATGCAGGAGCCACTTACCAGAGACTGATGGACAAGGTTTTTCACCGAAAAATTGGGAGGAACATGGAAGTATATATAGATGACATGGTCGTGAAAACTGTGTTAACCGACACTCACGTCGCTGACCTGGCTGAAGTATTCAACCAAATACAGAGGCACAATATGCGTCTAAATCTTGAGAAGTGCGTCTTTGGAGTTCAAGGAGGTAAATTTCTCGGCTTCATGATCACCAACAGGAGAATTGAGGCCAACCTAGAGAAGTGCGAGGCCATCATACACATGTCCCTAAACTGTCAAGGACGTTCAAAGGTTGGCGGGCAGGTTAGTCGCTCTCTCACGCTTTATACCCAGGTTGGCAGAAAAGG
Organism: Cajanus cajan; assembly: GCF_000230855.2. NCBI lineage: Eukaryota > Viridiplantae > Streptophyta > Magnoliopsida > Fabales > Fabaceae > Cajanus > Cajanus cajan. The sequence continues at coordinate 34,350,580 of NC_138523.1, read as the reverse complement.
CGGGACCCATCTTGACCCTGTTGTGAAAGCCGAAGAACTTCGAGTGGACAGACCAATGCGAAGAAGCTTTCAAGAGCTTCAAAAGCTTCCTCGCCACCACACCAATCCTGCAAAGGTGATGGAAGAGCATGGACCAAGGGTCCAACCACTAGAGCTATGGCCAGGAGATTACTTGAAGACTTGATTGCTTCAGAGCTTAGTGGGCCTAATAGGCTTGGTGGGCCTAGGGTGCTTCTCACTTGGGCTTTACTAGATTGACACCATGTTTATATTGTAATTTCATAGAATAGGGATTTACTTTGTTTTGGTCTTGTATTTGACCATAGATTAGGGTTTGTACACTTTGGGCTTATAATTGGGCTTCATGGGCCTTTGGGCTTTTGACACCCAATATTGGGCTTATTCTCTTTCTTGTAATTTTTCCTATTCATTGTATTTCATGGACCATTGTATTTAGGTCATTAGATTAGGATTTAAGGAGTACTTTTAGTTTAAGTGAATTAGGCAAAACTAGGTTTAATTTAGTATGCATTTAAGTTGCATTTTGAGTCACATGGATGGCGTCACCTTGGATGAACATGTGTGACTCAAATTCAACCCTAAATGCACTCTAAATCAAATCTAAATACACCTAGCACTCATGGGACCGGTCATACACATGTGTGACAAGATTTGAATTCAAATTCAAAATTTGAATTCAAATCTTGGTGCTAATGTGGAGGCCTCACATGTGGCACCAAGTGTAACCTAAATTCCGAAAATATAAAAGCTCCCTCCTCACCTATTGTACTCACTTTTGAACTTCTGAAATTTGAGAGCATTTCTTTGCCAAATTTCCCTCAAGAGTCACCGAGAGCTTCATCTTCAACCTTAGGAAAATTCATCTTAGTTCCTACCTTTTGAAGTGAGCTTTCATTTGATCCTTAAGCTTGGATGCTTCCATCGATAGCCTAGGTTCTCTTTCTATGTGTTCTTCCCTCAAACAATAACAATCCGTTCGGTTCAAGTCTCCTTGAAGAGGATCCGTGCATAGGTGAAGCTAAGGAAAGGAACATCTATCACTTCTCCTTCCTTTGCCATCAATTTGGTATCAGAGCAAGGTTCTTCTTGGAGATAAGTGTTATTAATTTTTTTGGTCCGTTTGTCTTGTTGTCTTTGTGTTCTTGTGTGTCTTGTTTGAGTTTCATTTCTGATCTATAAGTTTTTGAAAAAATTTTCTATCCATAGATCCAGTGATTGATTGTATTTTGAATTTCTTTCCACAATCAATATGTTTAGGACCTATTTGCTTCTGCGTTTTTTCTTTGTTTGAGTCTCTCATTCTCTAAGCATGTGTCCGTGATTGGACTTCATCCATTGCATTAGATTTTTGTTTTTGAATCCTTGTTTTGTCTTAGCAAGTTATGTGTAGTTCTTATATGTTGAAAATTCCTTGAATAGCTTGTTTAACCTAGTTTTTCTTTTGTGTTGTTTGTCTACTATTTGGTCTCGGTTTGCTTATAATCATTGTGCCTACCTATATGTGCTTTTTTGTTTTACCTAATTGAGTTCATAATTTTCTATTAGTTATAGCAAATTTCTTAGTGTTAGGTTTCCATTGTGTACTTAAGTTTCCAAATCACTTTCTGTAAAATTCTTGAAACAACTTTGTGTTACTTGAAATTTTAAGTGAATCATCCTACTTCTAGTGCACTATTTCTTTTGGATTCAAATTTAAAAAGTTTAGTGGCTGGAAAACAGAGAAAATACAGAGCATTATGTTTCAAAATAGTTAAAAAAAAAAAGAGAACAAAAGAATTCAATCAAAAACCTAAAAACTAGTGCACTAGTTCATCCATTTTCACTTGAAATTTGTCAATCTAGTAGTCTCGGTTTCTATACATTGGACTTGTGAAAAATTTTAAAATAAAAGGCAAGTGTCTTCTCTGGAATATACATTTGAATTCAGAAAAAGAAAATAATAAAAAAAAATATATATATATATAAAGCATTTATAAGAGCAAAAGTCGAGAAGAACAATTTAAGAAAATTACACTTGATTCCACATTTTTCCTTGGACTACTAGTTTGTTTCTACTTGTTCATTTACTTCCAAATTTTTTTTTGCTTTGTTAATCTACTCTAGTGCCTATCTAGGAACCTTCCTAATTGAGTACTAGCTTTCTTTGGAGTCTTATTTTTCAGCTTTCATTGTTGGATATCTTTGAGTCTTGTCATAAACACCTTACTCTTCAATTTTTGGTATAAGCTTTATAAATTATGCTTTTGTTGCTTGTCTTGTTTTCTTTGCTTAAAAAATTCTATGCTGGAAGTGGCCTTAAATCCTTGCTTAAGGACCAAACATTGACTCAACAAAAAGTAGGAAAGATTTGGACACAAAAGACTTTCAAATTTGACCTAATTTAGTGACCAAAACTTTCCTAAACCTACCTTCACAAGAGTGATCATTCCATTAACCTTGTGAGCAGCCTACATTCATCACTTTGTTTTGTTCTTTGTGCAGGGTCCAGGAGCAACTAAATTCAAGGGTTAGTGGTGGATTGGAACACTTAAACAAGTGTTAGAAAAAAGTGGACAGCAAATCCGTCACTAATTGGTCACTAAAGCTGCCACAAATTGTTTCCTAGTGTAGTTTAATTTTTTGCAATTTCTCTTGTATTTTTAATCAATTTGTAAAGCTTGGAGGGAGTATTAAGAAGCTGGTCAGGTATATCTAACCCTTGGTAGCTGAATCATGTGTAGTACTAGTGGAAGTGACTTGGAAATTTCATATGTTTCAAACTTCCACTTAGGGCAAAAACGACTAGTTGCTTAACCTTGCTTCCTTTAAGTTGTTTGATCTTTAATTTGTTTACTTTGCTGCCTTGTTTCGTCTAGCATTGTGTAGAATTTACTTGTTCACGTTTAGATAGCTTCAAAAACACTTGTGAAAAGCAAACAAAAAAATATTTGTGAAAATTTTTGTGGAATTGAAAATACCACAAGGGAGTTTAGTGATTTTCACTTGAAAAGGCTTGGTTATTAAGTGGCTCTTAGTAGCTCACCTCCCTTGATAGTGCAATTTGTACACTTAGACTTCCAAGTGCTATTTTTGTTCCTAGAAAAGACCAAAAATATTTTATCTCTTTTGCATAGCATATAAACTTCTTATTGCTTAATCATGAGTCATATTTCTCAAAGTGATAGTGATCTTCAATCTCCCAAAAGTTTTTCTAAAATTGTTAAGGAGGTTGAGGCACTAAAACTATGGAGACAATAAGAGGTACTTCAAAAAGAAAGAGAAGTACAACTTATTGCTCTTGAGGAAGAGATAAACAAAATTAAGCAACAAGAAGAATTTTTTTAAAAAAAACTCAAAAAAAGAAAAAGTCAAAAGAGTTCCACTAAAAGTTCCAAAGTCTCTACAAGCCAAGAGGATGTGGGTAGTTTGAATGTTGATGAATATTACCAACCCATGCTTAGAAGAGTCATTAAGGAACCCAAAGTGAGGGAATCAAGGGTTGATCTCCCTTACTTTCATGGAAAAGAGGATGTTGATGCCTACTTGGACTGGGAAATGAAAGTGGAGCAAATCTTCACTTGTCACCAAGTAGGTGAAGAAAGAAAAGTTCCCTTAGCCACCTTAGCTTTCCAAGAACAAGCTATGTATTGGTGGACATCCTTGGAGAGAGAGATAAGACTTCATAATGATCCTCCTATTGTTTATTGGAATGAATTGAGGAGTGCTATGAGAAGAAGACACATACCTTCTTATTATAGTAGGGAGCTTATGGATAAGCTCCAAAGACTCCAACAAAAGAACATGAGTGTGGAGGAGTATAGACAAAAAATGGAGTTATATCTCATGAGGGCTGGGATAAGGGAAGAGGAAAGATTGACCATTGCTAGGTTTTTAAGTGGTCTTAATTTTGATATAAGAGATAGGGTTGAGTTACTCCCTTATAGGGATCTTGATGATTTGGTCCAACTTTGTATAAGGGTAGAACAACAAAATTCGAGGAAAAATTCTTTCAAAGGCAAAACTCAAACTAGCTCTTATATCAAGAAGGACTACAAGAGGGAGGGTCAATATGATTCTTCTAAGAACTTTAGCAAGGGTCTAGAAAAAGAAAAAGAAAAAGAAAAAGAAAAAGATAAAAATAAAAATGTTGTCACTTCTAGTAGTAAAACTAGTGACATCAAATGCTTTAAATGTCTTGGGAGAGGCCACATAGCTTCTCAATGTCCAACTAAAAAGGTCATGATTTTGAGAGGGCAAGACATTTATAGTAGTCTTGATGAATCTAGTTCTACCACTTCTAGTGATAGTGAAACTAGTGAGGAAGACCATCAAATTGAAAGAGCATATCCTTATGATGGTCAACTTTTGATGATTAGAAGGCTTCTAGGAAGACAACCTAATGAGTCTCACATTTCACAAAGAGAGAATATTTTTCACACAAGGTGTAAAAATTCTGATAAAGCTTGTTCTCTCATTGTGGATAGTGGGTCTTGTTGCAATTGTTGTAGCACAAGGTTGGTAGAGAAGCTTGATCTTACTCCAATTCCCCATCCAAAACCATATCAACTTCATTGGCTAAATGAAGATGGGGATATCATTGTGGACAAGCAAGTGAAAGTCAAGTTTTCCATTGGTAACTATGAAGATCATGTGGTATGTGACATAGTTCCCATGGAAGCTTGCCATATTTTGTTGGGAAGGCCATGGCAATTTGACAAGAAAACCATGCATAATGGCCTTACCAATGAAATTAATTTCACTCATAAAGAGAAAAAGTTTGTACTTCATCCTTTGTCTCCTTCACAAGTGATAGAGGATCAAGTACAAAATGAAACTAAAAAAAGAAGAAGAAGAAAAAACTTGATAAAAAAAAAAGAAGAAAAGAAGCATAAATCTTCAAAGAAGAAGAAGGGAGAGAAACCTCTTCCAATAGAAGGAATTCAACAAGTAGAAACTTTAAAACAAACTTTTCTTGTTGAAAAGCCTTCTTACATTCTTCTTTGTAGAGGTATGCTTAATTGTCATAATTTAAGTCTTGAACCTAGTTCTTTACCTCTTGGTGTTTCTCAATTATTAAAAGAATTTGATGATGTATTCCCTAGTGAGGGTCCAAAGGGCCTTCCTCCTTTTATGGGTATAGAACATCAAATCAATTTTGTGCCTGGGGCAAGTCTACCCAATAGACCTGCATATAGGACAAATCCACAAGAAACCAAGGAGATAGAGAACAAAGTTCAAGAATTGTTGGACAAGGGGTGGGTGCAAAAGAGTTTGAGTCCCTGTGTTGTGCCTGTATTGTTAGTGCCCAAGAAAGATGGAAAATGGAGAATGTGTAGTGATTGTAGGGCCATTAACAATATCACAATCAAGTACGGGCACCCAATCCCTAGACTTGATGATATGCTTGATGAATTACATGGTGCTACTATTTTTTCTAAAATTGATCTTAAAAGTGGTTATCACCAAATAAGAATCAAAGAGGGTGATGAGTGAAAAACTGCTTTTAAGTCCAAATTTGGATTGTATGAGTGGCTAGTTATGCCTTTTGGTTTAACTAATGCACCAAGTACATTCATGAGGCTTATGAATCATGTCTTGAGAGAATGTATAGGAAAATTTTTTTTTGTTTATTTTGATGATATTCTAATCTATAGTAGGTCTCAAGATGATCACATAGGACATCTTAGAGAAGTTTTGATGATCCTTAGGCAAAACCACTTGTTTGCAAATGTTGAAAAATGTACTTTTTGTGTGGATCATGTGGTTTTCCTAGGGTTCATTGTGAGTAAAGAAGGGGTTCGTGTGGACCCCAAGAAAATAAAAGCTATTCAAGAGTGGCCCAAACCAAAGAATGTTAGTGAAGTTTGGAGTTTTCATGGACTTGCAAGTTTTTATAGAAGATTTGTTCCTAACTTCTCTAGCATTGCATCACCCTTGAATGAGCTTGTCAAAAAAGATGTTTCTTTTGAATGGACTTCAAAGCATGATCATGCATTTCAACTTCTTAAAGATCAACTTACAAATGCACCCATACTAGCTTTGCCAAATTTTGAAAAGACTTTTGAGCTAGAATGTGATGCATCTGGAGTTGGCATAGGAGCTGTGTTATCGCAAGGAGGATACCCCATTGCATATTTTAGTGAAAAATTAAAAGGTGCCTCCCTCAATTATCCTACCTATGACAAGGAGTTGTATGCATTGGTTAGAGCTTTACAAACTTGGGAACACTATTTAGTGTCCAAAGAGTTTGTCATCCATGTAGACCCCTAAAATTGTCCGGGTCGGAAATAAGACTCGAAGACTCTCAAAGATCGAAGGAAAGTCAGCCAGAAGGACTCCCAGAAGACCATAGGATGACTATCTTTAGGTTTAGAGGTCTTAGAGTAGCCAAAAATAAGAAAGTGGGAGGTTTGGAGCTCAATACGGCCTCCTTGGAGTTCAGTACGACCGTACTGCACATTTTGAACTACAATACGGCCGCACTGAACTCAATACGACCGTATTGAAGTTTCTGAACTTCAATACGGCTGTATTGAATTTAATACGGCTGCATTGAACTTCAATACGGCTGCATTGAATTCAATACGGCTGCACTGAACTTCAATACGGCTGCACTGAAGTTCAATACGGCCGTATTGAGGTTTTTGAACTTCAATACGGCCGTATTGAATTCAATACGGCCGTATTGTAGTTCAAAACTTCAATACGGACCGTATTGACCCCCAGAGACCGTATTGAGCCTCATCCCTATAAATATGACGTCAATGGGACGTCATTCTACACTTTCACACTGAGTTTTAACCCTCTTCTTGAGTATTCTGGGTTTTTTTGAGCAGTGCTCTGCCTAGAAATCACTCGGAGAGTTGATCCGACGAAGTTCTTGAGTCACGAGCCATTTGCTTGAGTCTCGAACCTAGTCGAAGGGAAATCCTCCGGATTTCCATAGTTAAAATTTTATAGGAGGGAGCGAGCGGTCTTGTAGAGGGAGGGAATGCCAAAACGCTTCCCAATTTCTGTCAAGATATATAAGAAAGCACGCTTCAAAGGTTTATCTCTTTAAAGTCCCTTCTTTTACCGCTTTCTGTGTGTACATATTTAAACTGTCATCATGTAGATAGTTAATTTATAATTGCTTAGAATAAATAGGGGTAATTTAGTAATTTCGCACTATTATTTTTAAATAATCTGTCATAGGGAACCCGAAAGGGGCGCTGTGGGGTGCTAACACCTTCCCCACGCGTAACCGACTCCCTTACCCGACTCTGGTTGTCATGGCCGAAGTCGATTTTTGAATCGATTGCCTTAAACTTTTTTTTCCAATGTTTTGAGTAAAACATTGGTGGCGACTCCATGAACCCTCCCTTTTTATGAAAACCGCTAATTCATGGAGGGTCCCGTTTGGGATTAACATGGATTGGTGAGCCTTTTAATAAAATTGCTCGTTTGACAAGATCTCAGTTTGAGAATAAGTCATTCTAGCAATTCATACTTTTAAACAAATAAAAGAGTCCAACCATCTTTCGCGAATGCCGAAAGCCCGTTTCGGGCCGGTGGCGACAGATGGCGACTCCACTGGGGAAGCTTCGAGAGTCAGTCCCATTGAGTGACAGATTATTTTTAACAAATAATAGTTAAAATTACTTTATTACCCCTTGCTTGTATGATAACATGTTTATCTAATTGGCTTTAATAACTGTTGTTTGTTTAATTTTCCGCAATTGTTTGAAATACAAACTGCACACGAACCTTTGCACACAACAGTTCCCTCTATACCCGGGGGCATGAGTGGTAAGCCATAGGGAGTGGATGTTAGTACGGCCGGTTGTCGAATGGGTCTATAGGTGCCCGTAGACCGTTGTCGGAAAGCATCACTCAAGGTGATAACCATGAACTCGAGTCTGACAGTGCGTTGGAGCTTTCCATCGGCTTACGACGAGAGGAATTGGGTCCCTATAATGGGGGCACCTTGGGGGCCTCAGGCCGGTGAGAACAGTTAGAACCACCTTGAATATGCACTTTTCTGCAGGATACCCCTACCTCGTGATTCGCTCGTGACTGTTCGTGGATGAGTGAATTGTTTGTGCATTGTTTATGTGAAATTGTTTGAGCATACATTGCATTTCTTTAAACATACAACATTCCTATTCTTTTAAAATAAAAATAAATAGGAATAAGAATCTTCCATTGCATGGTGTTAACATCTACCTTCATCACATTCATGTAGGTAGTTTCCCTTTTCACCCAAAAAAATACAAAAATATAGTAAATAAAAATACCCAAAAAAAGAAAAAAGGGTTATTTATCCAAACCAAGCAATATCATGCATCATCTTAGGAACATCCCGAAAACATGATAATGCTTAGTTCAATAAACACAATGCATGCATATTCAACATCATCATCTCATATCATGCATATAGATCATGGAGGGATCTAGGAGTCATTCATTTCATACATCTCTCCTAGTAATCCATTAATAACAGTAATAAAAAGAAAGAATTAAGCGATGCGTATGTTCAAAAGATGGATCGCACGCCGTTCGTTATTAAATGCAAGCCAACAACCGCGTCAAGCGAACACACGTCAACTTCGTTGTTGGTAATCAAGACGAACAAAGGGGAAGGTCCAACACCGTTAAGGATCACTGCTCCAAGGCCTTTTCCCTACGAATCAAATAAGGCTGTGCCGTGGATATACGACATCCACTCTTCTGCCGACAGCAATATCTCTAACATCGCTAGACTTGGGGGCATGACTAGGAGTGGGAGGATCTACACTCCCGAAGATCTGCACGACAAAGCTCCCAAGAATAAAGGAAAAGAAAAGGAGAAAACCGAGGAAGATAGAGAATCCGAGGAGGAGACTAATGAGCTGTTAAAGTTTATCCGACAGAGTGAGTACTCCATCGTGGATCAACTTCATAGGACGCCAGCAAAGATTACGCTGTTGTCGTTGATCCTAAGCTCCGAACCGCATCGGCAAGCTCTGTCGAAAGTCTTGAACGAGGCATATGTGTCGCACACTATCTCCCAAGACAAGTTTGAGGGGATTGTTAGTCACATCACGGCTAGTGATCACCTCACTTTCACCGATGAAGAAATCCCCGCTGGGGGACCGAATCATAACAAGCCCTTGCACATCTCTGTAAAGTGCAAGGAGTATCACATCGCTAAAGTCTTGGTAGATAATGGATCTTCCTTGAATGTGATGCCAAAAAGAACGCTCAAGCAATTGGCAATCAAGGGAGTCCAAATGCGCCCGAGCAACATGATCGCTCGAGCTTTCGACGGTTCTAAAAGAGAAGTGGTGGGAGAGATCAATCTTCCAATCCAAATTGGACCCACTATCTTCAACGTCGAATTTCACGTGATGGACATTACTCCGGCATACAGCTGTCTCCTTGGCCGACCTTGGATTCATGATGCGAAAGCTGTACCCTCTACGCTCCACCAGAAAGTCAAGTTCATAGTGGATGACAAACTGGTGACCGTACAAGCTGAAGATGACATACTCATCAGCAAGCCATCCACCATACCTTACGTGGATGCAGCAGAGGAAGCTTTAGAAACCGCCTTCCAAGCATTGGAGATCGCCAATGTTGAAACATTTCCCCGAGAAATGAAGAAGGTAGCCCATATGCTCACCAAGAATGGATACTTGCCGGGACAAGGACTTGGCAAGGATTCCCAAGGAATTCCCGAGCTACCTATTATCAAGGATAATCCGGGGAAACAAGGGTTAGGATACAACCCTAACAAAGATCAAAGAACGAAGAAGAATTAAGATCCTTCTCGACGTTCTTTAAGCCAGATCTTCAGGAAGGCCGGTTCACAAGCGTCAAGGCCGGTCGTTGTCATCAAGTGCTCTTCTCCTTCCGATAGGGATGTGTAAACCTGATGACTATTAGAGATTACTCCTCGGGGACAGCCCGACCCCCGAGCCTCGATAGGGCACATGTTTCCACTATGATTATAATAAAATCATTCTTCATTATTTCTTATTGCTTCTTTTCTTGCTTGCAATAAATCTCTAAACCACATTATTTAACCCTGTTTGAATAAACATAAATGAGGTTAAAATCGTCTTAATAAAAATAAACCCGCATCTTTTTTATGTGGAAGTGTGTGTGACAACTTGGAGCACCTTTCCTTGGCTTCGACAAGTGCCATCATGGATAAAAAGAAATCCATTCAGGACAAAAATCCTAAAAAATAAAAAGCTCGGCAGGAAACCCAAAAAGGGGACTGCGCAAAAATAAGAGCAAAAGACCCGCTAGGAATCCCACAAAAGGGTGACCTAGGCAAAAATTAGGGTTGCAAAATAATGAACAAAAACAAAAGCCCGCTAAAACTCCACAAATGGGTGTTTTAGGCAAAAGTTAGGGCAATCGAAAAACAGAATAAATCCATGATGGTACCACCAACTGAATTCAACAAAGGGGCTCAAGAAAAGCTATCCAAGTTGTCAAATCACAAATGTTAATAACCAAGACGTGCTTAACTTCATAAGTGTTTAATCAAACAAGCCTAAACACTTAAGCCTACCATTGGCCAAGCCATTCTTACAAAATCCATTTTTCAAAAAATAAATAATCCCCTCTAAAACACAAACTTTCGAAAAAAAATATATATATCCTTTCCTTCTTTTCTCTCTTGTCCCAAACGATTTTTGAATAATCTAGTGGAAACATGGAGATATAGTAGTCAATAGGAGGGTTGACACATCTTCTAAAGGAAAGGAAAATCATTTGGTTGATGACACCAAATCTCAATATAACATGCATCATTCCTCGGTTACAGAAATCGGCAGCACACAGCCCGTCTAGAGGAATGGCAAAAAATCCAAACAAAAACGCATCGTTTAATTCTTTTGAAAGATAAATCAAATAGAATTAGGTGCATCATACTGCATACATGCATACAGATGATAGGTGTAATGGAAGATCACTTATTCTCTGTTTATTGAAAAAAACAAAAAATATAAACTTCAGAAAAACAATACGCCCGTATCATGTTCAGTACGCCCGTACCAAGATTAGGGTTATGAACAAATTTTCAATTCAATACGGGCATACTGAAATGAATAACGGCCGTATTGGCAATAACAGAAATCCTCCCTCACGTCGATGATAAAATTCCTCCAAGAAGAAGAGGATAGGGGGAGCCATTCATTTTTTCTAAAAAACATTAAATAATTAAACTTGCATTTTGTGCATCACGCACATTAATTGCACATTCAAAGACCTCATTATGAGGCAGTCGCATAAAATAGAAAAATAGAAAATTGCTTGTGTATGACAGCAGTCAACAAAAGCCGAAAACGAAAAAAGGCAAGGATACAAACAATACTCCTCAGTTTGTACAGAATAATTGAGCCTGGAGAGGCTTGCTGAAAAAATACTTCCTCAGAATAATTAAGCCTGGAGAGGCTTGCAGAAACAATACTCTCTCACCATACAGAATAACGGAGCCTGGAGAGGCTTGCCGAAATAATACTCTCTCAGAAATAACTGAGCCTGGAGAGGCTCGCCGAAATAATACTCTCACAGAATAATTGAGCCTGGAGAGGCTCGCCGAAATAATACTCTCTCAGAATAACTGAGCCTGAAGAGGCTTGCCAAAATAATACTCCTCAGAGACATTTCTGTACAGAAAAAGCCGAAATCAACCAAAAAAAGGCAAAAACACAGAAAAAGCCAAAATCAACAAAAAAGGCAAAAACACAGAAAAAGCCAAAATCAACAAAAAGGCAAAATACAGAAAATTCAACAAATTATACAGAATAACTGAGCCTGGAGAGGCTTGCCAAAATAATACTCTCCAAAAAGACATCTCAGCTTGCATTCTTGGGCTGAACAAAAAAAACCAATTCATCATGCAGAATAACTGAGCCTGGAGAGGCTTGCCGAAACAATACTCCCACAGAATAACTGAGCCTGGAGAGGCTTGCCGAAATAATACTCCCACAGAATAATTGAGCCTGGAGAGGCTTGCTGAAAAAATACTCCCACAAAATAATTAAGCCTGGAGAGGCTTGCCGAAATAATACTCTCCAAAAGACGTCTCAGCTCGCATTCTCGGGCTGAACAAAAAACAATACTCATGCAGAATAACTGAGCCTGGAGAGGCTTGCCGAAACAATACTCCCACAGAATAATTGAGCCTGGAGAGGCTCGCCGAAATAATACTCTCTCAGAATAATTGAGCCTGGAGAGGCTCGCCGAAATAATACTCCCCAGAGATATCTCAGCTTCCACTCACGGGCCAAATTCCCCAGTGAAAGCTATCAAAGCGAGATCAGCAAAATTCCCCAACGGAAGCATGATCCAAACAAAAAATCCAAGTCAAAGGACTTAGACTTCCTCAGTGGAAGATAGCTTTCCAACTCAAACGAAGAGTGAAGCTAAGCCTGAAGAGGCTTTCTAAATAATACTCTGGGATACATAAGATCCCCAAATCCCCAGTCGCCTACTCAAGAGGCATTCCTACAAAAAGGAAAAAAATCAAAAGATCAATAATCATTCCCCAAGTGGAATCCGGCTCTTGGCCAAACATCAAGCGTCAAGATGATCTGCCTAACAGAAGAGGCTAATCACAATCAATGACAAAATCCCCCAGCGGATAACAGCCTACACAGAGGCGACAAAACCAGAAAAACAAAGAGAGTCACCCGAATAAGGATAATCGGGATACTCCACAACGTCAAAGGACGTCAGCCAATCGTAAGGCATCGCTCACATCAGAAAGAGCATCTTCGTGTTTACACCCCAAGGAAACAGAAATTCCCCATGGGTACCAACTATGCAAATGCAAGTTGGGGCACAAGAAACTATGAGTAACTGCACATCCCCTAGACGGATCCCTGCGTTATCCAGCCCTCAGCGGCACCAAAATCAAAAACAAATTGTCAAAGCAGCATCGTGGACTGTGGAGACAAAACCATCACAGATCCCTGGAGAGGGCAAACTCACATTGCCAACGTCGTCAAGAACACGGAGGCAGACCCTGGGGAGGGCAAACCGCAGACCCTGGAGAGGGCAAACTCACGCTACCAAAGTGATCAGAAGCACGGAGGTACGCAGACCCTGGGGAGGGCAAACCGCAGACCCTGGAGAGGGCAAACTCACGCTACCAAAGTGATCAGAAGCACGGAGGTACGCAGACCCTGGGGAGGGCAAACTGCAGACCCTGGAGAGGGCAAACTCATGCTACCCAGATGTCCAGAGCACCGAGGTATGCACAAGCCTGGAGAGGCGGTACTCACGCTACCAAAGTGTTCAGAAGCACGGAGGTATGCAGCTTCCAGCTCGGGCGGCGAGCGAAGCAAAGCCTGGAGAGGCGGTACTCACAACTTCCAGCTCGGGCGTCGAGTGAAGTTGAGCCTGGAGAGGCGGGTACTCACAGCTTCCAGCTTGGGCGGCAAGCGAAGCTAACCCTGGAGAGGGCAAACTCAACTGCCTAGGATGTCAGAAGCACCGAAGCAGAGCCTGGAGAGGCGGGTACTCACAGCTTCCAGCTTGGGCGGCAAGCGAAGCTAAGCCTGGAGAGGCGGTACTCACAACTTTCAGCTCGGGCGTCGAGTGAAGTTGAGCCTGGAGAGGCGGTACTCACGCTACCAGAGTGTTCAGAAGCACGGAGGTATGCAGCTTCCGGCTCGGGCGACGAGCGAAGCAAAACCTGGAGAGGCTACTCAGCAATTTTCTACCGGAAGACACTACAAGTCGGAAGGATGGCCTTATTCCCCGGACAATTGGGTCAACTCCTTTACTTATCAACCGGTACACTAAAAGGCCGTTTGACTAAGTAAAGGGGGGGCAGCTGTAGACTCCTAAAATTGTCCGGGTCGGAAATAAGACTCGAAGACTCTCAAAGATCGAAGGAAAGTCAGCCAGAAGGACTCCCAGAAGACCATAGGATGACTATCTTTAGGTTTAGAGGTCTTAGAGTAGCCAAAAATAAGAAAGTGGGAGGTTTGGAGCTCAATACGGCCTCCTTGGAGTTCAGTACGGCCGTACTGCACATTTTGAACTACAATACGGCCGCACTGAACTCAATACGACCGTATTGAAGTTTCTGAACTTCAATACGGCTGTATTGAATTTAATACGGCTGCATTGAACTTCAATACGGCTGCATTGAATTCAATACGGCTGCACTGAACTTCAATACGGCTGCACTGAAGTTCAATACGGCCGTATTGAGGTTTTTGAACTTCAATACGGCCGTATTGAATTCAATACGGCCGTATTGTAGTTCAAAACTTCAATACGGACCGTATTGACCCCCAGAGACCGTATTGAGCCTCATCCCTATAAATATGACGTCAATGGGACGTCATTCTACACTTTCACACTGAGTTTTAACCCTCTTCTTGAGTATTCTGGGTTTTTTTGAGCAGTGCTCTGCCTAGAAATCACTCGGAGAGTTGATCCGACGAAGTTCTTGAGTCACGAGCCATTTGCTTGAGTCTCGAACCTAGTCGAAGGGAAATCCTCCGGATTTCCATAGTTAAAATTTTATAGGAGGGAGCGAGCGGTCTTGTAGAGGGAGGGAATGCCAAAACGCTTCCCAATTTCTGTCAAGATATATAAGAAAGCACGCTTCAAAGGTTTATCTCTTTAAAGTCCCTTCTTTTACCGCTTTCTGTGTGTACATATTTAAACTGTCATCATGTAGATAGTTAATTTATAATTGCTTAGAATAAATAGGGGTAATTTAGTAATTTCGCACTATTATTTTTAAATAATCTGTCATAGGGAACCCGAAAGGGGCGCTGTGGGGTGCTAACACCTTCCCCACGCCTAACCGACTCCCTTACCCGACTCTGGTTGTCATGGCCGAAGTCGATTTTTGAATCGATTGCCTTAAACTTCTTTTTCCAATGTTTTGAGTAAAACATTGGTGGCGACTCCATGAACCCTCCCTTTTTATGAAAACCGCTAATCCATGGAGGGTCCCGTATGGGATTAACATGGATTGGTGAGCCTTTTAATAAAATTGCTCGTTTGACAAGATCTCAGTTTGAGAATAAGTCATTCTAGCAATTCATATTTTTAAACAAATAAAAGAGTCCAACCATCTTTCGCGAATGCCGAAAGCCCGTTTCGGGCCGGTGGCGACAATCCATAGTGACCATGAGTCACTCAAATATTTAAGAGGTCAAGGTAAGTTAAATAAGAGGCATGCCAAATGGCTAGAATTCCTTGAACAATTTCCATATATTATTAAATTCAAGAAAGGAAAAACAAATATTGTAGCTGATGCTCTATCTAGAAGGCATACTTTGCTTATGTCTCTAGGTACTCAAATTCTTGGATTTGATAATATTAGGGAATTGTATGAGAAAGATCTTGACTTTGGTGTTAATTATGAAAAATGCCAACAAAAAGATTTTGATGGTTTTTATATGGCTGAGGGGTATTTGTACAAAGAAGGAAGGTTATGTATACCCCAAGGATCCATTAGGAAACTATTAATTAAAGAGAGTCATGAAGGTGGGCTTATGGGGCACTTTGGTGTTGATAAAACCCTTAGTTTGCTAAAAGAAAAGTTTTATTGGCCCCATAGGCGAAAGGATGTCCAAAAGCATTGCTTTAGATGTTTGGCTTGTTTACAAGCCAAGTCTAAAGTGATGCCTCATGGTACATACACACCTTTACCAGTTGCTTCTTCCCCTTGGGTAGATATTAGCATGGACTTTGTGCTAGGTTTACCTAGAACCTAAAGGGGAATGGATTCTATCTTTGTGGTTGTGGACCATTTTAGTAAAATGACTCATTTCATTCCATGCCACAAAGTAGATGATGCAAGCAACATTGCAAAACTCTTCTTTAGAGATGTGGTTAAACTCCATGGACTTCCTAAGTCTATAGTTTCAGATAGAGATACCAAGTTCCTAAGCCATTTTGGCGTGTTTTATGGTCAAGATTAGGAACTAAACTCCTCTTTTCAACTACTTGTCATCCTCAAACAGATGGACAAACTGAGGTAGTTAATAGATCTCTGTCTACTATGCTTAGGGCAGTCCTAAAGGGCAATCACAAATCTTGGGATGAGTATTTTCCACACATTGAATTTGCCTATAATAGGGTAGTTCACAAAACTACCAATATTTCTCCTTTTGAAGCTGTGTATGGGTTTAATCCTTTAACTCCTTTGGACTTGATACCTCTTCCTAATGTTGAACATTTCATTCATAAGGAAGGGGCTTCAAGATCTGAGTTTGTTAAAAAAATACATGAAAGGATTAAATCTCATATTCAACTCCAAAATGAGAAATATGCTAAACAAAACAATAAAGGCAAACGAACTATGATCTTCGAGTAAGGAGATTGGGTTTGGCTTCATCTAAGAAAATAATGTTTTCCTAAACAAAGGAAGTCCAAACTCAGTCCTAGAGGAGATGGTCCCTTTCAGGTCTTACAGCGTATCAATGATAACACTTATAGGCTTGATTTACCCTCTGATTATGCAGTTAGCCCTACTTTTAATGTTAGTGATTTAAAACCTTTTGTAGGTGCTAGTGATGATGAGGAGGAATTTTCAGATTCGAGGACGAATCCTTTTTAAGAGGGAGGGAATGAGGGAAGAGCATGGACCAAGGGTCCAACCACTAGAGCTATGGCCAGGAGATTACTTGAAGACTTGACTACTTCAGAGCTTAGTGGGCCCAATGGGCTTGGTGGGCCTAGGGTACTTCTCACTTGGGCTTTACTAGATTGACACCATGTTTATATTGTAATTTCATAGAATAGGGATTTACTTTGTTTTGGTCTTGTAGTTGACCATAGATTAGGGTTTGTACACTTTGGGCTTATAATTGGGCTTCATGGGCCTTTGGGCTTTTGACACCCAATATTGGGCTCATTCTCTTTTTTGTAATTTTTCCTATTCATTGTATTTCATGGACCATTGTATTTAGGTCATTAGATTAGGATTTAAGGAGTACTTTTAGTTTAAGTGAATTAGGCAAAACTAGGTTTAATTTAGTATGCATTTAAGTTGCATTTTGAGTCACATGGATGGCGCCACCTTGGCTGAACATGTGTCACTCAAATTCAGCCCTAAATGTACTCTAAATCAAACCTAAAAACACCTAGCACTCATGGGACCGGTCATACACAAGTGTGACAAGATTTGAATTCAAATTCAAAATTTGAATTCAAATCTTGGCGCCAATGTGGAGGCCTCACATGTGGCACCATGTGTAACCTAAATTCTGAAAATATAAAAGCTCTCTCCTCACCTATTGTACTCACTTTTGAACTTCTGAAATTTGAGAGCATTTCTTTGCCAAATTTCCCTCAAGAGTCACTGAGAGCTTCATCTTCAACCTTAGGAAAATTCACCCTAGTTCCTACCTTTTGAAGTGAGCTTTCATTTGATCCTTAAGCTTGGATGCTTCCATCCATAGCCTAGGTTCTCCTTCTATGTGTTCTTCCCTCAAATAATAACAATCCATTCGGTTCAAGTCTCCTTGAAGAGGATCCGTGCATAGGTGAAGCTAAGGAGAGGAACATCTTTCACTTCTCCTTCTTTTGCCATCAAAAGGTCGGACCATTATTCCGACCACCTTCTCTACCTAGCCGTAGCAGAGGATGCCATCAGCGCCATAATAGTACAAGAACGCCACAAAAAACAAATTCTCATATATTTCATCAGCCGAGCCCTCCAGGACACGGAAAAATGATACCAGACAATTGAAAAGCGAGCCTTGACATTAGTCACCTCAGCCCGGCGTCTTCGACCTTACTTCCAAAGCCACCAGGTCATCGTCAAGATCGACTATCCAATTAAGCAGATATTGAGGAAACCCGAGCTCGCACGGCGCATGATCACATGGTCAGTGGAGCTATCTGACTTTGGAATCTGATACGAGGCCCGAGGGCCTCTTAATGCACAATGCCTAGCAGATTTTGTGGTCGAGCTTACTCCGACCTCCATAGAGGAAAATCCAATCTGGACCTTGCATGTCGACGGATCCTCCAACACCAAAGGCGGAGGTGCAGGAATTATCCTCGAGGGCCCTAACCAACTCATCATCGAATAATCCCTCAAGTTTGGGTTCAAAATCACCAACAATCAAGAAGAGTATGAAGCACTATTGGCAGGATTAAGGTTAGCATGGGACATTGGAGAAAAAAGGGTGAGTTGCAACAACAACTCAAAACTCATGGTGGAATAGCTCAACGGAGCCTACCAGATCAAAAACGCACTACTACAAAGATACTATCACATGGTCTCCTAGTGGATATCATCTTTTGAGGAATTTATAATACACCACATGCCCTGGGAGTAGAATGTCAAGGTCGATCTCCTGTCCAAGCTTGGCAGCACAAAGCACCTCGAGTAACATCGAACCATCATCCAAGAAACCCTTAACTCCTCTAGCCTAGATGCCAAGGTCGCCAACACCAATGACACAGAAGATAAGGAATGGATGACTGACATCTGGAATTACTTAAAGGAGGGGACACTACCCGAAGACAAAGACGCAGCTCAGAAAATGAGGGTAAAAGCATCTCAATTTGTCATTATTCCAGGTGAACTCTTCAAGAGAAGCATCTCGACTCCCCTACTTAAATGCCTAACCAAATCCCAAGTCGGCTACGTCATCGAAGAAATTCACCAAGGCATATGCGACATGCACTCCGGCGCATGCTCTATGGCGGCCAGAGTAATCCGAGCTGGGTATTACTAGCCAACACTAAAGTTGGACTGCAAAGCCTACGTGCAAAAGTGCAAGGTGTGTCAACAATTTGACAACGCACATCGACAGCCACCGAAGGTCCTCCACCAAATGGCATCCCCATGGTCTTTCGCCTAGTGGGGAATAGACATCCTCGGACCCTTTCTCTCGCAAAAGGCCAACTAAAGTTCCTCCTCATTGCTGGCGATTACTTTACCAAGTGGATTGAAGCGTGTTTGGTCGCCAAGATCACCGCCAAGAACGTGCAAAAATTCACGTGGAAGAACATCATTTGTCGCTTCGATCTCCTGCACTTTCTCATCACTAACAATGGAAGATAGTTCATTGCGCAAAGTTTTGAAAGCTTCTTCCAAGAACTCAGCATCAAACACCTCGCCACCTCGGTTGAGCACCCCCAAACCAATGGCCAAGCTGAAGCCGCCAACAAGGTCATACTCTGAGAACTCAAAAAATGACTGGGGAGTGCTAAGAGACAGTGGGTTGACGAGCTCCCGAACATCCTCTGGGCATACCATTGCACCCCACAATCGACAACTCAAGAAACACCTTACAGGTTGACCTATGGTACCGATGTCATGATCCCAGTTGAAGTTGGTGAGACGTCTCATCAGCGTCACACCTTCAACAAAAGTAGAACACCCAAGAAATAGCAACCAATCAAGGAGGAAGCTCGGATCAGAGAGGAAGCCTGCAAACCTCAAGCCTCCAGGAGATACAACTAGGGATGGAAAATATACTCGTACCCGCGGGTAATACCCGAACCCGTCCTGAATTTGACGGGAAATACCCGGTTCGACCGGGTACGGGTACGAGTATGGGTAGAACCCGATATATTAAATCGGGTACGGGTACAGGTACAGGTACGAGTATGTACTTACCTGCCCCGTCCCCGTACCCGTACCCGTCCCTATTCCCATTTTAAATTTAATACTCACTTTTAATTTAATAATATTAAAGAATTTTAATATTTTTTATGTGTGATTATTTATTATAGTATGAGATAGATAAATAACTTTATTAATTATAATATAATAAAAAAATAATTTAAAAATATCATATTTTTTTTACAAAAATAAAAAATAAAAAATTGACAGGTACGGGTATACTCGATACCCGACGGGGACGGGGATGGGGATGAAAATCACATACCCGACGGGTACGGGGACGGGGACGGGTATCATGAAACCCGTACCCGCCCCGTTTCCATCCCTAGATACAACACGAGAGTCCGACATCTCTTTTTCTAAGTCGGGGACCTAGTCTGGCAACTACAAGGCGAGGCAAGGAAGGACCCGACAAAAGGGAGACTCGCGCCCACCTGGGTAGGCCCGTTCTGAGTCACCGATGACCTGGATAATGGGGTATATCGGTTGGAAGAGCTCAGCGGCAAAACTATCCCAAGAACATGGAACGCCACTCACCTTAAGTTCTACTATAGCTAAATTGTATGACACGGTGTTGCACTCTTTTCCCTACTCAATTTTTTTCCCAAAAAACAAAATTAGATGGGTTTTGGCTAAAAGGATTTTTAACGAGGCACACCCACCATGATGGAAGAGGTTAGTGAGAAGTGATGAATGTTCTTCTCCTTAGCTCCTCCTAGCCACGGATCCTCTTCAAGGAGATATTACCGAATGAAATGGAACTTAATTGATGAAGGAACACGGATGGATGAAGGTTCAAGCCTTGGATGGAAGCATCCAAGCTCAAAGATCAATGGAAGACTCACTTCAAAGAGTAGGAAGAAGATGAACTCCCTAGGTTTTTGAGATGAATTCTCTAGAGGACTTTGAAAAGGAAATTCGGCTCTTGGCTCTCAAATTTCATATAAGGTTCAAAGTGAATACAAAAGGTGAAAGAATGGCTTAAGTATGCACGGAATTGTGACCCATAGGTGCCTAAACTAAAGCCTCACAAAATGGCGCCTAAAGTTTGAATTCAAATTTGAATTTTGAATTCAAACTTTGGTGCACATGTGTAAGTCCGAAAATTTAGGTACCAAGGTGCATTTAGGTGTGATTTGAGAGTCATTTAGGGTTAATTTGAGTGGCACATGTTCAGCCACCCATGGTGCTAAACATGTGACTCAAATGTAACTTAAATGACTTCCAAATTAAACCTAATTTAACCTAATTAGCATACTTTAGTATTCCTTGTATTTTCCTATTCTAATGATCTAATTACATTGGTCAAACAATTACAATGGAAAGGAAAAATTACAAGAATGAAAATGAGCCCAATATTGGGTACCAAAAGCCCAAAGACCCATGAAGCCCAAAACTAGGCCCAACTAGCCTAAAACCTAAAATGCTACTCTATGTGGTCCAAAATACAAGACCAAAATATATGATACCTATACTAACATGATGTATACAAAACATATGAAAATAGCTATAGCAAAATATGGCCCATGAAAAGTTCAACTTGGGCCTTCCCAGGCCCATCAGGCCCATTGGGCCCTGACTGGCCCAAACCTTCATGTCTAGCCAACTCCTCTTGGTTCTTTGAGTATGTCACCTCTTGCACTCCAAAGCATGATTCCATCATCCCCTCCCTCTTGAAAAGGATTTGTCCTCAAATCTCGAGGATGAATGGAAGAAGAAAAATTAACACCTACATATAAAACATGAAAGGAATAAGAAGTAACATGATAAGATAAAAGATCATGGATCCTAAGAGGAGTCCTAGTATCTAACCTAACAAAGAAAGATAAAATATTAGACTCTCTAGAAATAGGCTCCTCTTCTAAGCATAACCTAGAAGTAAAACCTAAAAATGTAAGAACACTATGACTAAGACAATAAAAAGACTGATTTTTAAACACTACAATATCTTGCCTAAAGTACCCTAAATGGTATCCTAGGCTTTTCCTAAAATATAAAGAAAATACTACTAAAAAACGTCCTAAACAATTTTGGATTTGATTGTTTATTAGATACTCATAGTCATATAATCTATTTTTGTCTTGTAGGGAAGGAAACATATTAAGTTCAAAAAAATAAGAACTTCCCATAAGATCAAACATAGAATATAGAATATTACAAGTTATATCTACTAAACAATGTAAACCGAAAATTGGGTGCTTTATGAAATCTAAAGAAATACTTCCTTCCTTGTGCACCTTCAAGGAAGTAGTATAAGGAGTAACACTAGGTATAGTCCACTCCTTCTTCACTATATCTCGAAGTTGAGAAGAATTCTTTACTTGAAATTCATTTTGTTCCTCATTCTCAACTTTAAGATAAGTGGCAGCATTAGGATAAGAGTCAAGACTTTTGTGAATAAAGAGAGTTCTTTTCAAGTCTTGTTTGGTCATAAAATAACTCTCTTTTGTCATAAAGGTCTTAGTGGAGTCCCCTTTATCCACACTCTTTCCTTCTTTCTTTTCTTTGTTTCTTTTCTTTTTCATTTGCTTTTGATCCTCAAACACTTGGGATGGTGTTAAAGGATTAAAAACAATTTCCTTATTTTTATGAGTGAAGGATATTTTGTTAGTGAGGCCATCATGTATAGTTTGTTTATCAAATTGCCATGGCCTACCAAGCAAAATATGACAAGCTTCCATAGGGATCACATCACATAAAACTTTGTCTTTATAATCCCCTATAGAAAACTTGACCTTCACTTGTTGATTCACCTCCAATTCCTCACCTTCATTGAGCCAATGAAGTTTATAAGGGTGAGGGTGAGGAATGGTGGTAAGGGCTAACTTGTTAACCAACCTTGTACTACAACAATTAGAACATGATCCACTATCAACAATGAGAGAACAAGTTCTTTTAGAAACCAAACATCTTGTATGAAAGATGTTCTCTCTTTGAGATAGTGAAGTGGGACAAGGTTGGCTTCCAAGAAGCCTTTTGATCATAAGAAGATCACCATCCACAGGATATAACTTTTCAATTTTAGGATCTTCCTCACTAGTCTCACTACCACTTGAAGTGGTAGAACTAGATTCATCAAGACTACTATAAATGTCTTGTCCTCTCAAAATCATGACCTTTTTAGTTGGACATTGAGAAGCTATATGGCCTCTCCCAAGACATTTAAAGCATTTGATGTCACTAGTTTTACTACTATAAGTGACAACATTTTTATCATTTTCTTTTTCTTTTTCTTGACTTTTACTAGAGCTTTTAGAAGAGTCATATTGTTTCAAATTTTTCTATGATTCCAAGCTATAGAAATCGAGACTACAAGTTAGCCAAAAATTAGATCAAAATTCAAGTAAATTTGAGAAACTAGTGCACTAGTCTTTAGGTTTTGGTTTGGATTTCTTTTGAACTCTTTTTATTTTGAACATTAGGTCTTTAGGCTCTGTTTTAAACTCTGTTTTCCAGCCTCTTAACTCACTTTTTTTTTTTTAATTTGAATCCACAAAAATTAGTGCACTAGAAGTAGGATTACACTTGAAATTTTGAGTCAAAATTTTTTTATAAGATTTTCAATGGAATGTGATTTGAAAACTTAAGAACACAAAGGAAACCTAACTCTAAGGAAACTTGCTAGGACTAATAGCAAATCATGAACACAATAAGGTAAAAGAAAAAGCACATATAGGTAGGCACATTAGAAGTATGACCGAATCAAAAAATGATGAACAATGTACTAAAAAACAATTAGGTCCACATGCTATTCAAGGAGTTTTTGAACATATAAGAACTAAACACAAAATCTAAGACAAAACATGGATTAAAAACCAAAATCTAATGCAAATGCATGAAGTCCAATCACGGACACATACAAGAATGGAGAGACTCAAATTAAATCAAAACAAGCACAAGCTAAAAGGTCCTAAACATGTTGATTGTGGAAGAAAATTCAAAAACAATCAACCAATGGATCTATGGAACAAAATGTGATTCAAAACATATAGATCCGAAAATAAACTCAAACAAGACAAGAAGAACACAATGAACACACTAGAACACAAGAAGAAACGGACTCAAAAGTGAAACAACTTATCTCCTTGAAGAACCTTGCTCTTGATACCAAAAATGATGGAAGAGGTTAGTGAGAAGTGATGAATGTTCTTCTCCTTAGCTCCTCCTAGCCACGGATCCTCTTCAAGGAGATATTACCAAATGAAATGGAACTTAATTGATGAAGGAACACGGATGGATGAAGGTTCAAGCCTTGGATGGAAGCATCCAAGCTCAAAGATCAATGGAAGACTCACTTCAAAGAGTAGGAAGAAGATGAACTCCCTAGGTTTTTGAGATGAATTCTCTAGAGGACTTTGAAAAGGAAATTCGGCTCTTGGCTCTCAAATTTCATATAAGGTTTAAAGTGAATACAAAAGGTGAAAGAATGGCTTAAGTATGCACGGAATTGTGACCCATAGGTGCCTAAACTAAAGCCTCACAAAATGGCGCCTAAAGTTTGAATTCAAATTTGAATTTTGAATTCAAACTTTGGTGCACATGTGTAAGTCCGAAAATTTAGGTACCAAGGTGCATTTAGGTGTGATTTGAGAGTCATTTAGGGTTAATTTGAGTGGCACATGTTCAGCCACCCATGGTGCTAAACATGTGACTCAAATGTAACTTAAATGACTTCCAAATTAAACCTAATTTAACCTAATTAGCATACTTTAGTATTCCTTGTATTTTCCTATTCTAATGATCTAATTACATTGGTCAAACAATTACAATGGAAAGGAAAAATTACAAGAATGAAAATGAGCCCAATATTGGGTACCAAAAGCCCAAAGACCCATGAAGCCCAAAACTAGGCCCAACTAGCCTAAAACCTAAAATGCTACTCTATGTGGTCCAAAATACAAGACCAAAATATATGATACCTATACTAACATGATGTATACAAAACATATGAAAATAGCTATAGCAAAATATGGCCCATGAAAAGTTCAACTTGGGCCTTCCCAGGCCCATCAGGCCCATTGGGCCCTGACTGGCCCAAACCTTCATGTCTAGCCAACTCCTCTTGGTTCTTTGAGTATGTCACCTCTTGCACTCCAAAGCATGATTCCATCATCCCCTCCCTCTTGAAAAGGATTTGTCCTCAAATCTCGAGGATGAATGGAAGAAGAAAAATTAACACCTACATATAAAACATGAAAGGAATAAGAAGTAACATGATAAGATAAAAGATCATGGATCCTAAGAGGAGTCCTAGTATCTAACCTAACAAAGAAAGATAAAATATTAGACTCTCTAGAAATAGGCTCCTCTTCTAAGCATAACCTAGAAGTAAAACCTAAAAATGTAAGAACACTATGACTAAGACAATAAAAAGACTGATTTTTAAACACTACAATATCTTGCCTAAAGTACCCTAAATGGTATCCTAGGCTTTTCCTAAAATATAAAGAAAATACTACTAAAAAACGTCCTAAACAATTTTGGATTTGATTGTTTATTAGATACTCATAGTCATATAATCTATTTTTGTCTTGTAGGGAAGGAAACATATTAAGTTCAAAAAAATAAGAACTTCCCATAAGATCAAACATAGAATATAGAATATTACAAGTTATATCTACTAAACAATGTAAACCGAAAATTGGGTGCTTTATGAAATCTAAAGAAATACTTCCTTCCTTGTGCACCTTCAAGGAAGTAGTATAAGGAGTAACACTAGGTATAGTCCACTCCTTCTTCACTATATCTCGAAGTTGAGAAGAATTCTTTACTTGAAATTCATTTTGTTCCTCATTCTCAACTTTAAGATAAGTGGCAGCATTAGGATAAGAGTCAAGACTTTTGTGAATAAAGAGAGTTCTTTTCAAGTCTTGTTTGGTCATAAAATAACTCTCTTTTGTCATAAAGGTCTTAGTGGAGTCCCCTTTATCCACACTCTTTCCTTCTTTCTTTTCTTTGTTTCTTTTCTTTTTCATTTGCTTTTGATCCTCAAACACTTGGGATGGTGTTAAAGGATTAAAAACAATTTCCTTATTTTTATGAGTGAAGGATATTTTGTTAGTGAGGCCATCATGTATAGTTTGTTTATCAAATTGCCATGGCCTACCAAGCAAAATATGACAAGCTTCCATAGGGATCACATCACATAAAACTTTGTCTTTATAATCCCCTATAGAAAACTTGACCTTCACTTGTTGATTCACCTCCAATTCCTCACCTTCATTGAGCCAATGAAGTTTATAAGGGTGAGGGTGAGGAATGGTGGTAAGGGCTAACTTGTTAACCAACCTTGTACTACAACAATTAGAACATGATCCAC
This sequence comes from Cajanus cajan, assembly GCF_000230855.2. NCBI lineage: Eukaryota > Viridiplantae > Streptophyta > Magnoliopsida > Fabales > Fabaceae > Cajanus > Cajanus cajan. Next base: position 34,324,670 of record NC_138523.1, on the reverse strand, counting down.
TATCAACAATGAGAGAACAAGTTCTTTTAGAAACCAAACATCTTGTATGAAAGATGTTCTCTCTTTGAGATAGTGAAGTGGGACAAGGTTGGCTTCCAAGAAGCCTTTTGATCATAAGAAGATCACCATCCACAGGATATAACTTTTCAATTTTAGGATCTTCCTCACTAGTCTCACTACCACTTGAAGTGGTAGAACTAGATTCATCAAGACTACTATAAATGTCTTGTCCTCTCAAAATCATGACCTTTTTAGTTGGACATTGAGAAGCTATATGGCCTCTCCCAAGACATTTAAAGCATTTGATGTCACTAGTTTTACTACTATAAGTGACAACATTTTTATCATTTTCTTTTTCTTTTTCTTGACTTTTACTAGAGCTTTTAGAAGAGTCATATTGTTTCAAATTTTTCTATGATTCCAAGCTATAGAAATCGAGACTACAAGTTAGCCAAAAATTAGATCAAAATTCAAGTAAATTTGAGAAACTAGTGCACTAGTCTTTAGGTTTTGGTTTGGATTTCTTTTGAACTCTTTTTATTTTGAACATTAGGTCTTTAGGCTCTGTTTTAAACTCTGTTTTCCAGCCTCTTAACTCACTTTTTTTTTTTTTAATTTGAATCCACAAAAATTAGTGCACTAGAAGTAGGATTACACTTGAAATTTTGAGTCAAAATTTTTTTATAAGATTTTCAATGGAATGTGATTTGAAAACTTAAGAACACAAAGGAAACCTAACTCTAAGGAAACTTGCTAGGACTAATAGCAAATCATGAACACAATAAGGTAAAAGAAAAAGCACATATAGGTAGGCACATTAGAAGTATGACCGAATCAAAAAATGATGAACAATGTACTAAAAAACAATTAGGTCCACATGCTATTCAAGGAGTTTTTGAACATATAAGAACTAAACACAAAATCTAAGACAAAACATGGATTAAAAACCAAAATCTAATGCAAATGCATGAAGTCCAATCACGGACACATACAAGAATGGAGAGACTCAAATTAAATCAAAACAAGCACAAGCTAAAAGGTCCTAAACATGTTGATTGTGGAAGAAAATTCAAAAACAATCAACCAATGGATCTATGGAACAAAATGTGATTCAAAACATATAGATCCGAAAATAAACTCAAACAAGACAAGAAGAACACAATGAACACACTAGAACACAAGAAGAAACGGACTCAAAAGTGAAACAACTTATCTCCTTGAAGAACCTTGCTCTTGATACCAAAAATGATGGAAGAGGTTAGTGAGAAGTGATGAATGTTCTTCTCCTTAGCTCCTCCTAGCCACGGATCCTCTTCAAGGAGATATTACCAAATGAAATGGAACTTAATTGATGAAGGAACACGGATGGATGAAGGTTCAAGCCTTGGATGGAAGCATCCAAGCTCAAAGATCAATGGAAGACTCACTTCAAAGAGTAGGAAGAAGATGAACTCCCTAGGTTTTTGAGATGAATTCTCTAGAGGACTTTGAAAAGGAAATTCGGCTCTTGGCTCTCAAATTTCATATAAGGTTCAAAGTGAATACAAAAGGTGAAAGAATGGCTTAAGTATGCACGGAATTGTGACCCATAGGTGCCTAAACTAAAGCCTCACAAAATGGCGCCTAAAGTTTGAATTCAAATTTGAATTTTGAATTCAAACTTTGGTGCACATGTGTAAGTCCGAAAATTTAGGTACCAAGGTGCATTTAGGTGTGATTTGAGAGTCATTTAGGGTTAATTTGAGTGGCACATGTTCAGCCACCCATGGTGCTAAACATGTGACTCAAATGTAACTTAAATGACTTCCAAATTAAACCTAATTTAACCTAATTAGCATACTTTAGTATTCCTTGTATTTTCCTATTCTAATGATCTAATTACATTGGTCAAACAATTACAATGGAAAGGAAAAATTACAAGAATGAAAATGAGCCCAATATTGGGTACCAAAAGCCCAAAGACCCATGAAGCCCAAAACTAGGCCCAACTAGCCTAAAACCTAAAATGCTACTCTATGTGGTCCAAAATACAAGACCAAAATATATGATACCTATACTAACATGATGTATACAAAACATATGAAAATAGCTATAGCAAAATATGGCCCATGAAAAGTTCAACTTGGGCCTTCCCAGGCCCATCAGGCCCATTGGGCCCTGACTGGCCCAAACCTTCATGTCTAGCCAACTCCTCTTGGTTCTTTGAGTATGTCACCTCTTGCACTCCAAAGCATGATTCCATCATCCCCTCCCTCTTGAAAAGGATTTGTCCTCAAATCTCGAGGATGAATGGAAGAAGAAAAATTAACACCTACATATAAAACATGAAAGGAATAAGAAGTAACATGATAAGATAAAAGATCATGGATCCTAAGAGGAGTCCTAGTATCTAACCTAACAAAGAAAGATAAAATATTAGACTCTCTAGAAATAGGCTCCTCTTCTAAGCATAACCTAGAAGTAAAACCTAAAAATGTAAGAACACTATGACTAAGACAATAAAAAGACTGATTTTTAAACACTACAATATCTTGCCTAAAGTACCCTAAATGGTATCCTAGGCTTTTCCTAAAATATAAAGAAAATACTACTAAAAAACGTCCTAAACAATTTTGGATTTGATTGTTTATTAGATACTCATAGTCATATAATCTATTTTTGTCTTGTAGGGAAGGAAACATATTAAGTTCAAAAAAATAAGAACTTCCCATAAGATCAAACATAGAATATAGAATATTACAAGTTATATCTACTAAACAATGTAAACCGAAAATTGGGTGCTTTATGAAATCTAAAGAAATACTTCCTTCCTTGTGCACCTTCAAGGAAGTAGTATAAGGAGTAACACTAGGTATAGTCCACTCCTTCTTCACTATATCTCGAAGTTGAGAAGAATTCTTTACTTGAAATTCATTTTGTTCCTCATTCTCAACTTTAAGATAAGTGGCAGCATTAGGATAAGAGTCAAGACTTTTGTGAATAAAGAGAGTTCTTTTCAAGTCTTGTTTGGTCATAAAATAACTCTCTTTTGTCATAAAGGTCTTAGTGGAGTCCCCTTTATCCACACTCTTTCCTTCTTTCTTTTCTTTGTTTCTTTTCTTTTTCATTTGCTTTTGATCCTCAAACACTTGGGATGGTGTTAAAGGATTAAAAACAATTTCCTTATTTTTATGAGTGAAGGATATTTTGTTAGTGAGGCCATCATGTATAGTTTGTTTATCAAATTGCCATGGCCTACCAAGCAAAATATGACAAGCTTCCATAGGGATCACATCACATAAAACTTTGTCTTTATAATCCCCTATAGAAAACTTGACCTTCACTTGTTGATTCACCTCCAATTCCTCACCTTCATTGAGCCAATGAAGTTTATAAGGGTGAGGGTGAGGAATGGTGGTAAGGGCTAACTTGTTAACCAACCTTGTACTACAACAATTAGAACATGATCCACTATCAACAATGAGAGAACAAGTTCTTTTAGAAACCAAACATCTTGTATGAAAGATGTTCTCTCTTTGAGATAGTGAAGTGGGACAAGGTTGGCTTCCAAGAAGCCTTTTGATCATAAGAAGATCACCATCCACAGGTGATGAGCCGTAATTTAGTGCTTCAATTCATATCATTATGACATTGATTACTTCTCACATTTAGGGTTAATTTCGTGGTTTTATCATGTTTGCTAATTGTCATTTGAATTATGGGCTTAATTGCAAAACTAATCAAATTTCTGTTTCTGGACAGTTTGACCTTTGCTCGGTGTTTTGGCCATATCTGGAGCTACAGGACTCCGAATTGAGCAATCTTAGTGGCGTTGGAAAGCTAAGAGAAAAAGCTACAAATGTCTCACTAATGTGCATCTCCTAATTCGAAGCCTAAGATGGTCAAAATGGAGCCCGAAAATGACCCACGGAATCTGGAAACGTTTTGGGCCTTGTTTTGCAATGTTCAAATCAGTTTGGGCCCAATTTGACCCAAGCCTTCTAGAAGGGCAAAAGGGTAATTTAAGAAACCCTAAAAGAGAGCAGAAGACAGGGGCTAGAGGCACACTCACGGGGGCTTGCTCCCATTGCTTCCACCTTCTCTTCCGTTTTTAGTTTTTTTTCTTAGGTTTAGTTTAGGGTCTCTTCTTTCTTCTTCTTCTTTCTTTTTCCTTCATTTTCAACACTTCTTTGGACTCCTTTGATGCGAATCTCTCCATGGGTTAGAAATGTAATCTCTAATTTCAGTTGTTATTCACTTTCCCTTCTTTCAATTTACAATTTCAAGTTCAATATCTCTTTAGTTGTTGCTTCTTGCTTTAGTTCAAGTTTATTGTGATTCTAGCTTGTATTCATGCTTTGTGGTTGTTTCTATTGCTATTTTGCTGCTTCCCATGAGAGTTTAATTTCGAATTTATGGTCTCGATGTTGATTAGCTTAGGGTTTAATTTACTAGCTAGTGCTATGAGTAGCTAAGTAGCTTTGGTTGGATTTCTTAATGTGGATAGCAACTTCTCTTTGAGGTTAATGGTGTTTTAATGTTGTTTTTGAGTTGAATTACATTCCATAATCTCTATTTGAGTTCTTAATGAATGGTTCTTAGATTTTCGCTTAGTTAATTGACGAATCATTATTAATTTCACAAGTCATATAATTGGGTTTTCGCTTAGTTAACGAGATTATGTGAATTGTGATGAGATTTACAAATAGAGAATTGAAGTGGGTTGTGTAAGTGCTTAACTGCAACTTACTTTGTTTAATTCTTAATTAATCTTCGATTAGTTGGTTAATTAGGAGCTCGAATGTGATTTAACTCAGTAACTTGCATGTTTAGATTAATTGAGGATAAGAGGTCAAGCTATCTAGTTAAGGAATCCAACTTTTTAGTTTATTGTTTGTTACCGTTTGGTTACCATTTATTTGTTTCTTTTTCAATCAAAACCCCCCCCTCTATTTTAATTTCCGTTGCTTGAATCCTATGGCTTAAATGCATTATTCCTTGAGAGAACGACCTAGGAGTCACTTCCTAGTACTACATTTACTTGTATTTACTTGTGAAAATTGGCTCAAAAGCTGGTGCATCAAGTGGCTGTGAATAGTGCTGAATAGTGCTAGAATTTTCCAATTAATTGTGATTTTTGGTTTCCATAGCTAGACTTGTTATTTTTGTCTGATTTTTTTTGTGGTAACTTCTTTCAACCTATATTTTGTGTAAAAAATAGCTAGGGCACATAGTTTGGTCAAAATTTGGAGATACAAATTTTTTTAAAAAAACTTTTTCAGCAAAACTTCAAACGGCCATAACTTTCGCTCTGGTTATCGGAATTAGGCAAACTTTTTTTTCATTTTGTGTAGAAAAAAAAGATCTATCCAACCCACACAGCTACGCCGTGTGGCCCCAGCCAGATCTTCAAAAAAACGTCATTTACTATTTCTTTTGTATTTTTGAAGTTTTATTTCACTATTTTTCCAAACTTTTATAATTTTTAAAAAATAGTTAGGTTTGGAATTTTGTTCTCAACTTTTTTGTGGTCGTGTCTTATGATTTTAGGATGATGTTGGTGCATTAGTTTTGATATTTTCTGAGCTTTCATGGAAATTCCCAGTTTACCCCTACTGTTCACGTGTCCTGATGCATGTGTTGCATGTAGTGCATGACTAGGAGCAACCCTGGATTTTTGTATCCATTTGATCCTGAGATTGATAGGACATTCCATAGATTAATTAGAGAGCATATCATTCCATCTTTAGATAGTGATAGTGATAGTGTTAGTGATAGTATAAGTGTTGCATCTGAACTTCATTCAAGTCAACAACAAAACATGGGTGAACATAATGGACCTCGTGAGAGGACTCTTAGGGAGATGGCTGCACCTGATTTCACTTATGAGACTTTGTGCATCCAATATCCTGAAGAAGATGTTCCTTTCGTGCTTAAAACTGGACTAATTCATTTGTTGCCCAAGTTTCATGGTCATGCAGGTGAGGATCCACACAAACATCTAAAGGAGTTTCATATTGTATGTTCTACCATGAAGCCTCCTGATGTTCAAGAGGATCACATCTACCTGAAGGCATTTCCACATTCATTGGAGGGAGTTGCTAAGGACTGGCTGTATTATTTGGCTCCCAGGTCCATCACTAGCTGGGATGATCTCAAAAGAATGTTTCTGGAGAAATTCTTCCCTGCCTCACGGACCACTGCAATTAGGAAGGATATATCAGGGATCAGACAACTCAGTGGAGAAACCTTGTATGAGTACTGGGAAAGATTCAAGAAATTATGTGCAAGCTGTCCTCACCACCAGATTTCAGAGCAGTTGTTGCTACAATATTTCTATGAGGGGCTGAATAACATGGAGCGGAGTATGATAGATGCAGCAAGTGGTGGAGCACTTGGTGACATGACCCCAGCTGAAGCCAGGAACTTAATAGAAAAGATGGCCTCCAACTCTCAACAATTCAGTACCAGAAATGACAATGCAATTGTTGTTAGAGGAGTTCATGATGTGGCCACTGATACAGATAAAAAGCTGGAGAGTAAACTTGATGCCTTGGTCAGCCTGGTGAGTCAACTTGCTGCGAATCAAAAGTCAGCATCTGTGGCAAGAGTTTGCGGCCTTTGCACATCAAATGATCATCATACAGATTCGTGTCCATCATTGCAGCAGTCTTCTGATGTTAATGCTCCTCAAGCCTATGCTGCAAATATCTACAATAACAGACCAATGCAGCAGCAACAACAAAATTGTGATTTGTCCAACAACAGATATAATCCAGGATGGAGGAATCATCCTAATCTTAGATGGTCTTCGCAGCAGCAGCAACAACCTTCACCACCATTTCAGAGTTCTGCTGGTCCAAGCAGACCTTATGTGCCTCCACCAGTTCAGCAGCAGCAACAACAGCAATATCACAGGCAGCAGAATGAAGCTCCTGCACCATCAGCTCCTCAATCTTCTACTTCCGAACCTTCATTGGAGGAGTTAGTGAGGCAGATGACAATTCAAAATATGCAATTCCAGCAAGAGACCAGAGCTTCCATTCAGAGCTTGACCAATCAAATGGGACAGATGGCTACTCAACTTAATCAGGCACAGTCACAAAATTCAGATAAGTTGCCTTCACAGACTGTGCAGAATCCAAGAAATGTGAGTGCCATCACATTGAGGTCCGGGAAACAGATTGACATGCCCACTGTAGTACCTCCACCGCCATCTGCACCTGTACCAGTTCCAGTTCCAACATCTGCATCTGAGCAAAATGATCAACCAGTTGGTGTCAAAAATGATCAACATCATGCAGGTGGACCTTCTTCCAGCACCAGTTCAGATTTGCAGCCTCCTATCCCTCTTCCATTTCCTCCTAAGGTGATTCCAAGCAAAAAAATGGAAGAGGTGGATAAGGAAATCTTGGAGACCTTCAGGAAAGTAGAGGTGAACATACCTTTGCTTGATGCCATAAAGCAAATCCCGAGATATGCAAAATTCCTCAAGGAGCTGTGCACTCATAAAAGGAAGATGAAGGGAAATGAGAGAATCAGCATGGGCAGAAATGTGTCTGCTTTGATAGGTAAATCTGTTCCTCACATTCCTGAAAAATGTAAGGACCCAGGTACTTTCTGCATACCTTGTATTATTGGGAATAACAAATTTGAAAATGCCATGCTTGATCTGGGTGCTTCTATAAATGTCATGCCTCTGTCCATTTTTAAATCTTTGTCTCTTGGTCCTATGCGACCTACGGGTGTGGTGATACAGTTGGCAAATAGAAGTGTTGCCCACCCTACAGGTTTGATTGAGGATGTTTTAGTTCGGGTTGGTGAACTGATTTTCCCTGCCGATTTTTATGTGCTTGATATGGAGGAGGGATTCTCCCATGGATCTGCCCCAATCATTTTAGGCAGACCATTTTTGAAAACAGCCCGAACTAAGATTGATGTGTATGCTGGTACATTATCCATGGAATTTGGTGATAGTATTGTCCATTTTAACATTCTTGATGCCATGAAACATCCATCTGAAAACCATTCTGTTTTTCGTGCTGAGATACTTGATGATATTGTTGATGAGTATTCTTCTAATTTTCATTCTCTGCATGATAAGAAACATTGTTTTCTGTCTGATCTATATACTTCTCTTGCATGCACTGATTCTGATTCTGTTTTTGATTTTGAATCTGTTTCTGTATCAGATTTTGATTCCTGTCCCAAGAATAATTGTGATTTTGTAACTGATTGTGCATATGATGTTTTGGGTGCTGTACCTCTGGATATTATTTCTTTAGAGTCAGAATGCACTAACCATGTTTCAGGAAGTACACGTGAGTCTGACTTGCAGGTTGAGGTACATGCTGTGGAACCCTTAGTTCCTTCCACTGTTCAGCCAGCACCCATTCCAGAATTAAAGCCTCTACCAGAAAACCTCAAGTATGCCTACTTGGAGGATGATGAGAAGTTTCCAGTTATCATTTCCACCTCCCTTGATGCTGTTCAAGAGGAGAAACTGTTGCACGTTCTGAAAAAGCATAAGAAAGCCATCGGTTGGACCCTGGCGGACATCCCTGGTATCAGCCCATCCACTTGCATGCATAGGATACTCTTAGAGGATGGAGCTAAACCAGTCAGACAACCCCAGAGGCGACTCAACCCTGTCATTTTGGATGTAGTGAAGAAGGAGGTGACCAAGCTTCTTCAAGCTGGGATCATTTATCCTATATCAGATAGTCAGTGGGTGAGTCCGGTCCAGGTTGTCCCCAAGAAGACAGGTCTCACTGTTGTGAAAAATGAGAGGGACGAGCTCATTCCCACTAGAGTGCAAAACAGTTGGAGGGTCTGCATCGACTACCGGAGGCTGAATCAAGCAACTAGGAAGGATCACTTTCCTCTGCCCTTCATTGATCAGATGCTTGAGCGTCTGGCAGGTAAATCTCACTACTGTTTTCTTGATGGTTTTTCTGGTTACTTTCAAATCCACATTGCTCCTGAGGATCAAGAGAAAACCACATTCACCTGTCCCTTTGGCACTTTTGCCTATAGGAGGATGCCTTTTGGCCTATGCAATGCCCCTGGTACCTTCCAGCGGTGCATGCTCAGTATTTTTAGTGATTTTCTTGAAACTTGCATAGAGGTGTTTATGGATGATTTTACTGTTTATGGATCCTCTTTTGATGCATGCTTGGATAGTTTGGATAGAGTTCTGAATAGATGCATTGAGACTAACCTTGTTCTTAATTTTGAGAAATGTCATTTCATGGTTGAACAGGGTATAGTTTTGGGGCATATCATTTCTAGTAAAGGCATTGAAGTTGATCCTGCCAAGATATCTGTTATTGCACAATTGCCTTACCCCTCTTGCGTGCGAGAGGTGCGATCTTTTCTTGGCCATGCAGGTTTCTACAGGCGCTTCATTAAGGACTTCAGCAAGAAAGCCCTTCCACTATCCAGCTTGCTTCAGAAAGATATTGAATTTGATTTTGATGACAGGTGCAAGGAGGCATTTGATTGCCTCAAGACAGCCTTGACCACCACTCCTATCATACAGGCACCAGACTGGACAGTTCCCTTTGAGTTGATGTGCGATGCTTCAAATTATGCACTAGGGGCTGTCTTAGCACAGAGGGTTGACAGATCACCTAGGGTGATATACTACGCTTCCAGGACATTGGATGCTGCTCAAGCAAATTACACGACCACGGAAAAGGAACTTTTAGCTATTGTTTTTGCACTTGATAAATTTCGATCATATTTGCTTGGTTCTCGTGTTGTTGTTTTTACAGATCATGCAGCTCTAAAGTACCTGTTGAAGAAGGCTGACTCAAAGCCTAGGCTTATCAGATGGATGCTCTGGCTGCAGGAGTTTGATTTGGACATCCGAGACAGGAGTGGAGCACAAAACTTAGTGGCAGACCATCTCAGTAGGATTGAGAGAGCTGAGGACAGTGCTGATGTCATGCCCATCCAGGATAACTTTCCTGATGAAAATTTGTTGATTATTTCTTCTATTTCTGCTTCTACCACCCCTTGGTTTGCGAACATTGTTAATTATTTAGTTGCTTCTGTTTTTCCTCCCTTAGCATCTAAAGCTCAGATTGATAAACTTAAAAGTGATGCTAAGCATTATATTTGGGATGACCCCTATTTGTGGAAGTTGTGCAGTGACCAGGTTATTAGGAGATGCATACCAGATCATGAGATTGATTCGGTCCTGCAGTTTTGTCACTCTTCCGCACCAGGTGGCCATCTTGGCATTCAGAGGACAGCTCGCAAGGTGCTTGACTGTGGTTTTTACTGGCCCACCATCTTCAAGGATGCGTGGAAGATTTGTAGCACTTGTGAGCAGTGTCAACGAGCAGGAGGATCCCTTACATGGAGACAGCAGATGCCTCAACAGCCCATGCTATTCTGTGAGGTGTTTGATGTCTGGGGTATTGATTTCATGGGTCCTTTTCCTGTTTCTTTTGGTTTTTCCTACATTCTTTTAGCTGTTGATTATGTTTCAAAATGGGTGGAAGCCAAACCCACCAGAACTAATGATGCTCGGGTTGTTGTAGATTTTGTCAGATCTAACATATTCTGCAGGTTTGGAGTACCCAGAGCTATTGTTAGTGATCAGGGCACCCATTTTTGTAACAGATCCATGCAGGCCTTGCTTAGGAAGTATGGGGTTGTGCACAGAATTTCTACACCCTACCACCCCCAGACTAATGGGCAAGCTGAGATTTCAAATAGGGAGATCAAAAGGATCTTAGAGAAGATTGTGCAGCCCAACAGAAAAGATTGGAGTAACAGGTTGGATGATGCTCTTTGGGCACATAGGACTGCCTACAAAGCACCCATAGGAATGTCTCCTTATCGGGTTGTCTTTGGCAAGGCATGTCATTTACCAGTTGAGATTGAGCATCGGGCCTACTGGGCTGTGAAGACCTGTAACTTCTCAATTGATCAGGCTGGTGAGGAAAGGAGGTTGCAACTAAATGAACTTGATGAGATCCGCTTGGAAGCCTACGAGAATTCAAAATTCTACAAGGAGAAAACCAAGAAGTTCCATGACAGCTTGATAGCTAGGAAGGACTTCGTGGTTGGACAACAAGTTCTCTTGTACAATTCTCGGCTCGGACTCATGGGTGGTAAGTTACGATCTAAGTGGATTGGACCTTTTGTTGTTACTAATGTTTATCCTTATGGTACAGTTGAGATCAAAAGTCAATCCACAGATAAGAGCTTTAAAGTCAATGGGCACCGTCTGAAGCCTTTTCTTAGCAATCCCTCCCTGTTGAATGCAGTGGTAGAGGAGATGTCTCTGCTTGACCCTGCTTCTCTCCCACCATGATTTAGGGAGTCTTCTTTCCCCTTCTCCTTCTTTACTTTCATTGCACTTGTCCAGATTTATTGATTGTTCTAATTGCTCTGATCATCTGTTTGGGCCACATTGGGACAATGTGTGATTTAAGTGTGGGGGGGGACTGTTTTGGTTACATGTTTTTAGGGTTTATTTGTTATTTTTGGTTTAGGTTTTACGTTTAGTTGTGTTGTTATATATAGTTTTGCATGTTTCTCTTTGATTTCTGGGTTTTGATAGTTTGTGGGCACTTGCTTCACTCTTGGATATGAGTTACTTGATATTCTATGGATTGAAATCCCTGTCTTTCTCTGCTTGGCAATTTGATTATGAGGTTTGAGAGGTTGAATTGAATGTGACAGATTTACCCTATGTGAGGTTTGACCCTTTCTCTGCTCTTTCTTGTGTGTTTTGCCTCTTGATTGCTTGCACAATATCCTTGGCTTGACTCTGTTTGATATTTCTTGGTCCACATGCATGTTTGGAAAGGATTAAGGCATTTTTATTCTGATAAGCCTCTAGCCAAATAAGCCTACCTTGAATTAACTCCTCTGATAACCCCTACTGAGCCTATTTCCCCTTCTTTGTTCGAACCTCATTACAAGCCTTAAGTGAAAAACCATGATTACCTTAACCTTAGGGAGTTTTGGAGCTTTGGAATTGTTTTGGGAATAAGTTCTTGAATAAGTGTAGGGGTGTGTGTGTATGTTTCATTGGATGATATATATTGGCTAGTTGGTTCTTCATGCTGTATATTTATTTCTCTGCACATCTTATATTAGATTATCTCAAAATTTCGTGTGTACTGTTCATGTATTCAAAAAAAACAAAAAAAACAAAAAAAACAAAAAAAAAAAACAAAACAAAAAAAAAAACAAAACAAAAAAAAAACAAAAAAAAAACAAAAAAAAACAAAAAAAAAGAGAAATTGTATGAGGCAAAGGGGAAGAGGATTGGTTATTTTAGAGGTCATTAGAGGTTTTGGGTTTGCTTATTATGTTTATTCTTGACTTATTCCCCATTGTCCCTCTGCTTCCTCTGGTTTGTAGTTACTTATCCCATATATTATCCTCTACCCTGTCCTTGGCCTCATTACAACCCTAAAAAGACCTTTTGATCCTCATGTGCATGTGTGTTGAGTGTTGATTTTAGAGGCTTGCCAAGTCTATCTGTTGCTTGTTTTTCATGAGTGCTTTGAGAGTATACAGTTGCCTAGACACTTGAGAGATACAGTGATACAGTGCATCTTGTGAGGTTCTGTTATTTTTGATTCACCTCTTAAGTTGATTGATTGTCTTGTCATGTTTTGAAATGCTTGGATGATTTCCATAAGTATCCGGTTTCTTTGACTCTTTGTGTGTTGCATGTTGCCTATTCCTCTCTTTTCTCAGGATTCAATGAGGATTATGTAACTCTGTCTGTTTGTGTGTTGTTGTTTTTGTTTTCGTTTCTCTCCATGTAGCTCTCTTTGCTATCTTTGGTATCTTTTAAATTGTTCCTTGCTCTGCTTTTTGATTTTGCCCAGGAGTGCAAAAGGCTAAGTGTGGGGGAATTTGATGAGTCATTATTTTCCCTTATTTTCTTACCTTTCTGTGCTTATCTTAATCTCTGATTTGTGCTTAATTGTTTATATTCTACACTGTTTTCTATTTGGACTTTAATTGGACCGGTGTAGACCCCTAAAATTGCCCGGGTCGGAAATAAAGCTTGAAGACTCTCGAAGACTGAAGGATAATCAGCCAGAAGGACTCCTCGAAGGCCCTAGGAGGGTTCTCTGTAGGTCTAGAGGTCTTAGAATAGCTCAAAATAAGGAAGTGGAGGGAAAAAGCCCAATACGGCCGTACTAAAGTCAATACGACCGTATTGACACTTCAATACGGTCGTACTGAAGTCAATACGACCGTATTGACACTTCAATACAACCGCAGCGAACTCAATACGGGCGTATTGAAATTTCTGAATTTCAATACGACCGTATTGAACTTCAATGACCGTATTGAAGTTCAAAAATTTCAATACGGCCGTATTGCCCCTGTAGGCCGTATTGCGCCTATTCCCTATAAATATGACGTCAATTGGACGTCATTCCACACTTTTTCACTCAGTCTTGACTCCCTACTTGAGTATTCTGGGGTTTTTGAGCAGTGTTCTGCCCTAGAAATCTCTCTGGGAGTCGATCCGACGAAGTTCTTGAGCCCCGAGCCATTTTGCTTGAGGATCGAACCTAGTCGAGGGGAAATCTTTTTGATTCCCTTAGTTAAAATTTTGTTCTAGGAGAGCGAGGAGCGGGCTTGTAGAGCGAGGGAACGCCAAAACGCTTCCCAGTTCTTTGCAATATATAAAAGCACGCTTCAAGAGGTTTCCCTTCAATCCTTCCTTTTACTGCTTTCTGTGTGCATATTTAAACTGTCATCATGTAGATAGTCAATTTATAATCGCTTAGAATAAATAGGGGTAATTTAGTAATTTTATACTGTTCTTTTAGAAAATAATCTGTCATAGGGAACCCGAAAGGGGCGCTGTGGGGTGCTAACACCTTCCCCACGCGTAACCGACTCCCTTACCCAACTCTGGTTGTAATGGCCAAAGTTGATTTATAAAATCAATTGCCTTATCCCTTTTTCCAATGTTTTGAGTAAAACATTGGTGGCGACTCCACGAACCCTCCTTTTACGAAAACCACTAATCCATGGAGGGTCCCGCTTGGGATTAATATGGATTGGTGAGACATTTTAATAAATAAATTGGATAAGATCGACAAGGTCTCAGTTTGAGAACAAGTCGTTCTAATAATCCAATACACTTTCAAAACCAAAATAATAAGCGAGCTCGACCGTCTTCGCGAATGCCGAAAGCCCGTTTCGGGCCGGTGGCGACAGATGGCGACTTCACTGGGGAAGCCTCGAGAGTCAGTCCCATTTAGTGACAGATTATTTTTAACAAATAATAGTTAAAATTACTTTATTACCCCTCACTTGTATGATAATATGTTTTATATATTTGGCTTTAAATAACTGTTGTTTGTTTAATTTTCCGCAATTGTTTGAAATAAATTGCACACAAACCTTTGCACACAACAGTTCCCTCTATACCCGGGGGCATGAGTGGTAATCCATAGGGAGTGGATGTTAGTACGGCCGGTTGATGGGTTTATAGGAGCCTATGAGACCGTTGTCGGAAAACATCACTCAAGGTGATAACCATGAACTTGAGTCCGACGGTGCGTTGGAGCTTTCCATCGACCTACGACGAGAGGAATTGGGTCCCTATAATGGGGGCACCTTGGGGGCCTTTGACCAAGTGAGAACAGTTAGATCCTCCTTGAATATGCACTTTTCTGCAGGAGACCCCTACCTCGTGATTCGCTCGTGACTGTTCGTGGATGAGTGAATTGTTTGTGTAAATGTTTATGTGCAATTGTTTGTGCATTAATAAATAACCTCGTGATAAGGTCTAGAAATAATCCCCATGCATGAAAAAACCATGACATGAGAGGAAAGACCAATGTGTGAAAATATAATAAAAGTAAGGAGCATAGGCATCATTATCAATAAAACCTCATGCATCCTCATCATCATTTATAGGTTCACTAATACCCTCTCGATGTGAGTGAAAGAGACCCGTGACTATTGAGATTCTCCGTTGTGGAGAGATAATAGTCTAGGGAGGGTGATAAACTTTCATCTTAAAAAGGCAGCGCCTCAAAGATGAAAGGTTATCAAGCTCATGTCAAGAGTGTATTCATATCATAAATAAGCTAATTAGAATAAACATTCATTTTAGAAAGTGGCTGGTCATCTCTCTGTCCTCACACGCGCAAAGAAAATCAAGAAAATGGAAGCGCTAGAGGAACAAAACAAGAAGCTCACGACCGAGCTTTCACAGCTCAAAGAGCAGATGGCGCAAATGTTGGAACTCATGCGTCACCATAACATTCATGGATCTCATCACAGTGACCATGGGTCCCATCATGAGGGAGAGGAGGAGGAGCATGAAAAAGATCCTCCAAACGCCGTACCCCTTGGGGCAGGAATTATAATAAAAGAGCCCAAGGTCTCAAAGGAACAATTCCATGCCCTCGAGGATCGGCTAAGGGCTATGGAGGGGCATGATTTTGATGTCAAAGATGCCGCCGATATGTGCTTAGTGAGGGACATTCAATTCCCTCCTAAATTTAAAGTGCCAGATTTCCCGAAGTACGTGGGATCGACTTGCCCCAAAAGTCATCTCACCATGTACTGTCGCAAAATGGCTGCATACGCCACAAATGAAAAGCTCTTGATCCACTGTTTCCAAGAGAGCTTAGCTGAAACCGCGCTCAACTGGTATATGCAGCTAGACGGAAATCTAGTACATACATGGAGGCAGTTGGCCGACGCCTTCCTCAAGCGCTACAAATACAACATCGACCTAACACCCGATAGGTCCGATCTTCAAGCCTTGAGTAAGACAAATGATGAATCCTTCAAGGCGTACGCCCAACGATGGAGGGAGTTGGCGGCACAAATAGAGCCCCCGCTGTCGGATAAGGAGACGGCGTCCTTATTCATAAACTCGTTGACCGGTCCCTATTATGACAAGATGATAGGGAACACGACAACACTCTTCTCGGACATCATCACCATTGGCGAAAGAGTGGAACAAGGGCTGAAAAGTGGGAAGCTAGCTGGGCTTTCCCAATCATTTGAAGCCAAGAAGACCTACGGGAAGAAGAAGGAGGGAGGAGTCAATGCCGTAAATATTTCTTCATCTTCTTCCACTTCGAAGTCAGGAAAGTCGCAACTCACCCCTGTGAAGAAGTTTGATAAACTTCCGACCACCTACAGCGATCTCCTGCCGAAGCTAGTAGAAGCCAAACTTCTAGCTTACGTTCCACTAAAGAAGATTGATCCACCTCACCCCTATTGGTACAAACCACAAGACAAATGTCTATACCATTCGGGGGCATCGGGGCATTCAACGGAGAACTGCAGAGCTCTCAAATATAAGGTCCAAGACCTTATCGATGCAGGGTGGATCACCTTCGATTCGACAGCGCCCGACGTGAGCAAGAATCCTCTACCAAAGCAGGAGTAGAGAATGGCAAGCCACGATAGGGCCCCTTCATATTTCTCTTTTAGGGACTCATGATCAGTACCCGAGATCATGAGAACCTTTTCATGTAAATAAGGGTTTTTGTACATTTTACATATATCAATAAAGAGGCATTTCACACATCACTCTCTCTTTTGTTCTTTTCTCTCTTTCCTCATCAATATTAATAAATTCTAAACCTAAACAGAACCAATAAAATAATTGTGTCTGTAATTGTTCGCTCTGACCGGGATCCGAAGGTGAAAGGGTTGAGTTGGACAGTGATGAGGAGACCATTTTTTCGGATCTGCAAAGATTGCTAGATCAAGAAGCTCGAGACCGTGAATTTGGGGCATGGCCGAAAGATAAAAGAGGCCAACACTGGGACCCATATCAGTGATAAAATAAGGACACATGTTTCCACTATGATTATAATAAAATCATTCTTCGTTGCTTCTTTTCTTGCTTATAATAAAATTCTAAACCACATTTTTTAACCCTGTTTGAATAAACATGAATGAGGTTAAAATCATCTTAATAATAATAAACCCACATCATTTTTATGTGGAAGTGTGTGTGACAACTTGGAGCACCTTCCCTTGGCCTTGACAAGTGCCATCATGGATAAAAATAAATCCTTCAAAATAAAAGAAGCTCGGCAGGAAACCCAAAAAAGGGACTGCACAAAAATAAGAGCAAAAAACCCGCTAGGAATCCCACGAAAGGGTGACCTAGGCAAAAGTTAGGGTTGCAAAAAATGAATAAAAACAAAAGTCCGCTAAAACGCCACAAAAGGGTGTTTTAGGCAAAAATAAGGACAATCAAAAAACAAAAGAAATCCATGATGGTACCATAAACCAAATTCAAAAAGAAAGGTTCAAGGGAAGCTATCCAAGTTGTCGAATCACAACACGATTTTTTAACTTCATAAGTGTTTAATCAAACAAGCCTAAACACTTAAGCCTACCTTGGCCACCCATTCTTACAAAAACCATTTTTGAAAAAATAAATCCCCTCTAAAACACAAACTTCAGAATAAAAATATCTTTCTTTTCTTTTCTCTCTTGTCCCAAAAGATTTTAGGATAATCTAGTGGAAGCATGGAGAAATAAACCATCACTGATAATGGGTCTAATCTGGATAATAAAATGGTGGAAGAACTGTGCCAAGAATTCAAGATCCAACACCACAACTCTTCCCCATATCGGTCAAAGATGAATGGGGCAGTCAAGGCAACCAATAAGAACATCAAAAAATAGTACAAAAGACGGTTGTCTCATTTAAAGACTGACACGAGATGTTACCCTTCGCTCCTCATGGCTATAGGACTTCAGTACGTCCATTTACAAGAGCTATTCCATTCTCACTCGTCTATGGGATGGAGGCGGTTCTACCCGTCGAAGTCGAGATACCTTCTCTAAGGGTAATTATGGAAACAAAACTTTCCGAGGTAGAATGGGTTCAAAGCCGGTATGACTAGTTGAACCTCATCAAAAAGAAACGGCTGAACGCCATATGCCATGGTCAAGCCTATCAGAGGAAGACCAAAAAGGCTTTTGACAAGAAAGTCCACCCTCGAGTCTACCATGAGGGAGAGTTGGTAATGAAGAAATTGCTACCAACTCAAAAGAACAAAATCGGAAAGTATGCCCCGAATCATGGAGGACCATACGTGATAAAACGAGTCTTCTCAGCAGGAGCATTAATCCTCACAGACACGAATGGAGAAGAACTTCGATACCCAGTCAACACTGACGTGATAAAGAAGTATTATGCTTGAAGACGTTGCTTGCATAAGCCCGCTAGGATGAAAACCCGAAAAGGGCGTCCTAGACAAAAATTAGGGAGAAATAAAAGCCCGCCAGTACAAGGGTACTAGGCAAAACAAAGGCAAAATTATCCCCGCTAGGACATGTCCTAGGCAAAAATTAGGGGCAAAAGAATAAGATATAAAAACAAAGCAAGCAACGATCACTTGAACCGAAAACCGAAAGGCGGTTCAAGTGATAATCTTCTAGAAGCAAGCGTCTTGCAGTATCTACACTCCTGGCTCAGGCATCTCACCCGAAACAACTAGGGAAACGGGAAGAGCAGCAATTACAGATATAATTGTTTAAGCCAAAAATGTATAGCCTACCTTGGCCAGCCTTTCTTCAGAAATTCCTTTTGTAAATCTTTCTGTATAAACATTTGTGAATATCAATAAAATATCCATTTGTTTCTTTTCTCTCTTGACCATGTGATTATGCCTTTGAGTTGGTTTTTCATAAAATTGTACGAAATTCCATTAATAATCGGTCAATAAAAGAAAATTGGAGGGGTTCCTGTAAAATCCATAATCCCCTGCATAAAGGCTCACAAAAATACTCCCTCACGTCAATGACAGAAAGTCCTCCAAGAAGAAGAGGATAGGGAGATCCACTCACTTTTCTAAATAAATGAACAAAAGTAAAAAATTGTATTGCATTTGTGCATCACACACACATTAGTTGCACATTCAAAGACCTTATCATGAGGCAACTGCATAAAATAGAAAAAATAGAAAAATTGCTTGTGTATGACAACAGCAAACAAAATGCAAAGATTCAGAAAATCAACAACGTCATACAGAATAACTGAGCCTGGAGAGGCTCGCCGAAATAATACTCTCAGAATAATTGAGCCTGGAGAGGCTTGCCGAAATAATACTCGTACAGAATAATTGAGCCTGGAGAGGCTTGCCGAAACAATACTCCCACAGAATAATTGAGCCTGGAGAGGCTTGCCGAAATAATACTCCTACAAAATAACTGAGCCTGGAGAGGCTTGCCGAAATAATACTCTCTCATAAATTTAATTTCTTTAGCACTTTTAATTTCTGTACAGCAAAAGCCAAAAACATAAAAAAGGCAAAATACAGAAAAAGCCAAATCAGAAGAAAAGGCAAAATACAGAAAAAGCAGAAAATAAAAAAGGCAAGGATATAGAAAATCCAACAAACAATTTGTACCGAATAACTAAGCCTGGAGAGGCTTACCAAAATAATACTCCACATCCTCCACAGTATACAGAATAATCGAGCCTGGAGAGGCTCGCAGAAAGAATACTCCCTTCAGAATAACTGAGCCTGGAGAGGCTCGCAGAAAGAATACTCCCTCAGAATAATTGAGCCTGGAGAGGCTCGCAGAAACAATACTCTTTCTTCAGAATAGTTGAGCCTAGAAAGGCTCGATTCCCCAGAGATATCTCAAGCTTACACTCACGGGCCAAATTCCCCAGTGAAAGCTATCAGAATGCGATCAGTGAAATCCCCAAAGGAGGCCTGATCATCCAAGAAAAATGTCTAAGGACTTTAAACTTCCCCAATGGAGGATAGCTTTCCAACTCAAAAGCGATGAGTGAAGCTAAGCCTGAAGAGGCTTTCTAAATAATACTCTGGGATGAATAAAAACTTCAAATCCCCAATCGCCTACTAAAAAGGCATCTCTTCAAAAGGAAGACCAATAAACTATTCCCCAAGTGGAATTTGGCTCTCAGCCTAACAAATGATCGTCAAGATGATCTGCCTAAACAAAAGAGGCCAATCAACATCAATCCCCAGTGGATGATCGCCTATCCAAGAGGCATCCCCACAAAAGGGGAAGAAAATCAAAAAGATTAATAAAATTCCCCAATTGGAATTTGGCATCCCGCCAAAACATCGAACATCAAGACTATCTGCCTAGGCCAGTCAAAAAAAAAAAAAAAAAAAAAAATCAACATGTCAAAATCCCCCAGTGGATAACAGCCTACACAGAGGCAGCAAAATCAGAAAACCCAAAAGAGATACCCGAATAAGGATAAACCGGGATACTCCACCAACGTCAAAGGACGTCAGCCAAACATAAGGCATCGCTCAATTCAAGAAGAGCATCTGTGTCTACACCCCAAGGAAACAGAAATTCCTCAATGGGTACCAACAATGCAATGCAAGTTGGGGCACAGGAACCTATGAATGACTGCACATCCCCTAGACGGATCCCTGCGTTATCCAGCCCTCAGTGGCACCAAAATCAAAGTCAAACCGTCAAAGCAGCATCGTGGACTGTGGAGACAAAAATCATCTCAAATCCCTGGAGAGGGCAAACTCACATTGCCAATGTCGTCAAGAACACGGAGGCAGACCCTGGAGAGGGCAAACTCACCCTGGAGAGGGCAAGACTCACGCACAAGTCTGGAGAGGCGACGACTAATACTCACCCCGGAGAGGGCAAACTCACCCTGGAGAGGGCAAACTCACCCTGGAGAGGGCAAACTCACCCTGGAGAGGGCAAGACTCACGCACAAGTCTGGAGAGGCGACGACTAATACTCACCCCGGAGAGGGCAAACTCACCCTGGAGAGGGCAAACTCACCCTGGAGAGGGCAAGACTCACGCACAAGTTTGGAGAGGCGACGACTAATACTCACCCCGGAGAGGGCAAACTCACCCTGGAGAGGGCAAACTCACCCTGGAGAGGGCAAGACTCACGCACAAGTCTGGAGAGGCGACGACTAATACTCACCCCGGAGAGGGCAAACTCACCCCGGAGAGGGCAAACTCACCCTGGAGAGGGCAAACTCACCCTGGAGAGGGCAAGACTCACAAGGCGACGATTAATACTCACCCTGGAGAGGGCAAGACTCACGCTACCAAAGTGACTAGAAGCGCGGAGGTATGCACCAACCTGGAGAGGCTACTCAACAATTTTCCCACCTGAAGACACTACAAGTCGGAAGGATGGCACATTACCCGGACAATTGGGTCAACTCCTTTACTTGTCAATCGGCACACCAAAAGACCGTTTGACTAAGTAAAGGGGGGGCAGCTGTAGACCCCTAAAATTGCCCGGGTCGGAAATAAAGCTTGAAGACTCTCGAAGACTGAAGGATAATCAGCCAGAAGGACTCCTCGAAGGCCCTAGGAGGGTTCTCTGTAGGTCTAGAGGTCTTAGAATAGCTCAAAATAAGGAAGTGGAGGGAAAAAGCCCAATACGGCCGTACTAAAGTCAATACGACCGTATTGACACTTCAATACGGTCGTACTGAAGTCAATACGACCGTATTGACACTTCAATACAACCGCAGCGAACTCAATACGGGCGTATTGAAATTTCTGAATTTCAATACGACCGTATTGAACTTCAATACGACCGTATTGAAGTTCAAAAATTTCAATACGGCCGTATTGCCCCTGTAGGCCGTATTGCGCCTATTCCCTATAAATATGACGTCAATTGGACGTCATTCCACACTTTTTCACTCAGTCTTGACTCCCTACTTGAGTATTCTGGGGTTTTTGAGCAGTGTTCTGCCCTAGAAATCTCTCTGGGAGTCGATCCGACGAAGTTCTTGAGCCCCGAGCCATTTTGCTTGAGGATCGAACCTAGTCGAGGGGAAATCTTTTTGATTCCCTTAGTTAAAATTTTGTTCTAGGAGAGCGAGGAGCGGGCTTGTAGAGCGAGGGAACGCCAAAACGCTTCCCAGTTCTTTGCAATATATAAAAGCACGCTTCAAGAGGTTTCCCTTCAATCCTTCCTTTTACTGCTTTCTGTGTGCATATTTAAACTGTCATCATGTAGATAGTCAATTTATAATCGCTTAGAATAAATAGGGGTAATTTAGTAATTTTATACTGTTCTTTTAGAAAATAATCTGTCATAGGGAACCCGAAAGGGGCGCTGTGGGGTGCTAACACCTTCCCCACGCGTAACCGACTCCCTTACCCAACTCTGGTTGTAATGGCCAAAGTTGATTTATAAAATCAATTGCCTTATCCCTTTTTCCAATGTTTTGAGTAAAACATTGGTGGCGACTCCACGAACCCTCCTTTTACGAAAACCACTAATCCATGGAGGGTCCCGCTTGGGATTAATATGGATTGGTGAGACATTTTAATAAATAAATTGGATAAGATCGACAAGGTCTCAGTTTGAGAACAAGTCGTTCTAATAATCCAATACACTTTCAAAACCAAAATAATAAGCGAGCTCGACCGTCTTCGCGAATGCCGAAAGCCCGTTTCGGGCCGGTGGCGACAACCGGTAATTCATATTTTAACTAAATTGAATTTTCTAGATCTTATTATCCCAATTTTTATTTTCAGGGCAATTTAATAATTATTTGGGCTTGGAATAAATTTTTGGACTTCAAGAAGAGCTGCCACGTCATCTGCCACATCACATGCCATGTCACCATTGCACCACTTATGCCATATCAACATTTTATTTTATTTTTCGTTTATTTTTATTGTATTTTCGGGTCAGACCAGTTGGGGGCCCATTTTTACACTCTATTAGGGTTTTTCTAGGGAAAAGAGCAGCACCCACATGCAGACTGGATGTGACCACGTTGCTGTCTCTCTGGGAACTTTGTTTTTTTTCGTTTTCTGCTGGTGGCTCTTTGTTCTTCACGTTTTCTGGTTGTTTTCTGGTTGATCTTCCTCTTGTATCTGAACATTCACGTTTTGCTATTATTATTCACATTTTGTATTATGTTCCTGCTTCCATTTTCGTTTTCTTCTTCCTCTTCTCTGCTACGTTTTGCTTGCATCGCTGTTGCCACTTTCATGTTTTCTTCTATTTTCGTTTCTGTTGCTATTTTAATGGAGGGCTA
Organism: Cajanus cajan; assembly: GCF_000230855.2. Lineage (NCBI taxonomy): Eukaryota > Viridiplantae > Streptophyta > Magnoliopsida > Fabales > Fabaceae > Cajanus > Cajanus cajan. Next base: position 34,301,668 of record NC_138523.1, on the reverse strand, counting down.
AATCCCAGGGTTTGGGCCCTTGGACAGAATGCAATCCTCTGAAAGAGGTTCTCTATGCGTTGCATTTCTGCTCCGCTTGATCCTCCCTTGTGGGATCTCTGTTCTGAGGCGTTCAACATTTGAGCCATGCTTAATGACTCTGGGTTGTTCACGTTCAGTATCTCAGGTTGCTTAATCCTGGGGAAGGAGGTCTTGCAAGGTTCACGTTTGCTTAATTCGTGTAGTGAGGTCTCATGTTAGTCTTCGCTTAGTTGATTAATCATGGACTGAACAGGATTATGTTGGACAGATTATTTGTTGTGAACCAAGGAAATCAGAGGTGCATTATGTTCAGGGGTCTGACCTATTTTAATTACTGCAAGTAATCCATACTTCTGCTCGTTTTATTTAACTCGATAATCTGAACCAACCCCCCCCCACTGTGTGTTGGAACCTTTGACTGAGACAATTGGTCCTTGGGAGACGACCTAGGAGTCACTTCCTAGTACTACATTAATTGTTTTTTTATTTGACCGGGTACGGCCTCGATCAACAGGATATAACTTTTCATAAAGGTCTTAGTGGAGTCCCCTTTATCCACACTCTTTCCTTCTTTCTTTTCTTTGTTTCTTTTCTTTTTCATTTGCTTTTGATCCTCAAACACTTGGGATGGTGTTAAAGGATTAAAAACAATTTCCTTATTTTTATGAGTGAAGGATATTTTGTTAGTGAGGCCATCATGTATAGTTTGTTTATCAAATTGCCATGGCCTACCAAGCAAAATATGACAAGCTTCCATAGGGATCACATCACATAAAACTTTGTCTTTATAATCCCCTATAGAAAACTTGACCTTCACTTGTTGATTCACCTCCAATTCCTCACCTTCATTGAGCCAATGAAGTTTATAAGGGTGAGGGTGAGGAATGGTGGTAAGGGCTAACTTGTTAACCAACCTTGTACTACAACAATTAGAACATGATCCACTATCAACAATGAGAGAACAAGTTCTTTTAGAAACCAAACATCTTGTATGAAAGATGTTCTCTCTTTGAGATAGTGAAGTGGGACAAGGTTGGCTTCCAAGAAGCCTTTTGATCATAAGAAGATCACCATCCACAGGATATAACTTTTCAATTTTAGGATCTTCCTCACTAGTCTCACTACCACTTGAAGTGGTAGAACTAGATTCATCAAGACTACTATAAATGTCTTGTCCTCTCAAAATCATGACCTTTTTAGTTGGACATTGAGAAGCTATATGGCCTCTCCCAAGACATTTAAAGCATTTGATGTCACTAGTTTTACTACTATAAGTGACAACATTTTTATCATTTTCTTTTTCTTTTTCTTGACTTTTACTAGAGCTTTTAGAAGAGTCATATTGTTTCAAATTTTTCTATGATTCCAAGCTATAGAAACCGAGACTACAAGTTAGCCAAAAATTAGATCAAAATTCAAGTAAATTTGAGAAACTAGTGCACTAGTCTTTAGGTTTTGGTTTGGATTTCTTTTGAACTCTTTTTCTTTTGAACATTAGGTCTTTAGGCTCTGTTTTAAACTCTGTTTTCCAGCCTCTTAACTCACTTTTTTTTTTTAATTTGAATCCACAAAAATTAGTGCACTAGAAGTAGGATTACACTTGAAATTTTGAGTCAAAATTTTTTTATAAGATTTTCAATGGAATGTGATTTGAAAACTTAAGAACACAAAGGAAACCTAACTCTAAGGAAACTTGCTAGGACTAATAGCAAATCATGAACACAATAAGGTAAAAGAAAAAGCACATATAGGTAGGCACATTAGAAGTATGACCGAATCAAAAAATGATGAACAATGTACTAAAAAACAATTAGGTCCACATGCTATTCAAGGAGTTTTTGAACATATAAGAACTAAACACAAAATCTAAGACAAAACATGGATTGAAAACCAAAATCTAATGCAAATGCATGAAGTCCAATCACGGACACATACAAGAATGGAGAGACTCAAATTAAATCAAAACAAGCACAAGCTAATAGGTCCTAAACATGTTGATTGTGGAAGAAAATTCAAAAACAATCAACCAATGGATCTATGGAACAAAATGTGATTCAAAACATATAGATCCGAAAATAAACTCAAACAAGACAAGAAGAACACAATGAACACACTAGAACACAAGAAGAAACGGACTCAAAAGTGAAACAACTTATCTCCTTGAAGAACCTTGCTGTTGATACCAAAAATGATGGAAGAGGTTAGTGAGAAGTGATGAATGTTCTTCTCCTTAGCTCCTCCTAGCCACGGATCCTCTTCAAGGAGATATTACCGATTGAAATGGAACTTAATTGATGAAGGAACACGGATGGATGAAGGTTCAAGCCTTGGATGGAAGCATCCAAGCTCAAAGATCAATGGAAGACTCACTTCAAAGAGTAGGAAGAAGATGAACTCCCTAGGTTTTTGAGATGAATTCTCTAGAGGACTTTGAAAAGGAAATTCGGCTCTTGGCTCTCAAATTTCATATAAGGTTCAAAGTGAATACAAAAGGTGAAAGAATGGCTTAAGTATGCACGGAATTGTGACCCATAGGTGCCTAAACTAAAGCCTCACAAAATGGCGCCTAAAGTTTGAATTCAAATTTGAATTTTGAATTCAAACTTTGGTGCACATGTGTAAGTCCGAAAATTTAGGTACCAAGGTGCATTTAGGTGTGATTTGAGAGTCATTTAGGGTTAATTTGAGTGGCACATGTTCAGCCACCCATGGTGCTAAACATGTGACTCAAATGTAACTTAAATGACTTCCAAATTAAACCTAATTTAACCTAATTAGCATACTTTAGTATTCCTTGTATTTTCCTATTCTAATGATCTAATTACATTGGTCAAACAATTACAATGGAAAGGAAAAATTACAAGAATGAAAATGAGCCCAATATTGGGTACCAAAAGCCCAAAGACCCATGAAGCCCAAAACTAGGCCCAACTAGCCTAAAACCTAAAATGCTACTCTATGTGGTCCAAAATACAAGACCAAAATATATGATACCTATACTAACATGATGTATACAAAACATATGAAAATAGCTATAGCAAAATATGGCCCATGAAAAGTTCAACTTGGGCCTTCCCAGGCCCATCAGGCCCATTGGGCCCTGACTGGCCCAAACCTTCATGTCTAGCCAACTCCTCTTGGTTCTTTGAGTATGTCACCTCTTGCACGCCAAAGCATGATTCCATCATCCCCTCCCTCTTGAAAAGGATTTGTCCTCAAATCTCGAGGATGAATGGAAGAAGAAAAATTAACACCTACATATAAAACATGAAAGGAATAAGAAGTAACATGATAAGATAAAAGATCATGGATCCTAAGAGGAGTCCTAGTATCTAACCTAACAAAGAAAGATAAAATATTAGACTCTCTAGAAATAGGCTCCTCTTCTAAGCATAACCTAGAAGTAAAACCTAAAAATGTAAGAACACTATGACTAAGACAATAAAAAGACTGATTTTTAAACACTACAATATCTTGCCTAAAGTACCCTAAATGGTATCCTAGGCTTTTCCTAAAATATAAAGAAAATACTACTAAAAAACGTCCTAAACAATTTTGGATTTGATTGTTTATTAGATACTCATAGTCATATAATCTATTTTTGTCTTGTAGGGAAGGAAACATATTAAGTTCAAAAAAATAAGAACTTCCCATAAGATCAAACATAGAATATAGAATATTACAAGTTATATCTACTAAACAATGTAAACCGAAAATTGGGTGCTTTATGAAATCTAAAGAAATACTTCCTTCCTTGTGCACCTTCAAGGAAGTAGTATAAGGAGTAACACTAGGTATAGTCCACTCCTTCTTCACTATATCTCGAAGTTGAGAAGAATTCTTTACTTGAAATTCATTTTGTTCCTCATTCTCAACTTTAAGATAAGTGGCAGCATTAGGATAAGAGTCAAGACTTTTGTGAATAAAGAGAGTTCTTTTCAAGTCTTGTTTGGTCATAAAATAACTCTCTTTTGTCATAAAGGTCTTAGTGGAGTCCCCTTTATCCACACTCTTTCCTTCTTTCTTTTCTTTGTTTCTTTTCTTTTTCATTTGCTTTTGATCCTCAAACACTTGGGATGGTGTTAAAGGATTAAAAACAATTTCCTTATTTTTATGAGTGAAGGATATTTTGTTAGTGAGGCCATCATGTATAGTTTGTTTATCAAATTGCCATGGCCTACCAAGCAAAATATGACAAGCTTCCATAGGGATCACATCACATAAAACTTTGTCTTTATAATCCCCTATAGAAAACTTGACCTTCACTTGTTGATTCACCTCCAATTCCTCACCTTCATTGAGCCAATGAAGTTTATAAGGGTGAGGGTGAGGAATGGTGGTAAGGGCTAACTTGTTAACCAACCTTGTACTACAACAATTAGAACATGATCCACTATCAACAATGAGAGAACAAGTTCTTTTAGAAACCAAACATCTTGTATGAAAGATGTTCTCTCTTTGAGATAGTGAAGTGGGACAAGGTTGGCTTCCAAGAAGCCTTTTGATCATAAGAAGATCACCATCCACAGGATATAACTTTTCAATTTTAGGATCTTCCTCACTAGTCTCACTACCACTTGAAGTGGTAGAACTAGATTCATCAAGACTACTATAAATGTCTTGTCCTCTCAAAATCATGACCTTTTTAGTTGGACATTGAGAAGCTATATGGCCTCTCCCAAGACATTTAAAGCATTTGATGTCACTAGTTTTACTACTATAAGTGACAACATTTTTATCATTTTCTTTTTCTTTTTCTTGACTTTTACTAGAGCTTTTAGAAGAGTCATATTGTTTCAAATTTTTGTATGATTCCAAGCTATAGAAACCGAGACTACAAGTTAGCCAAAAATTAGATCAAAATTCAAGTAAATTTGAGAAACTAGTGCACTAGTCTTTAGGTTTTGGTTTGGATTTCTTTTGAACTCTTTTTCTTTTGAACATTAGGTCTTTAGGCTCTGTTTTAAACTCTGTTTTCCAGCCTCTTAACTCACTTTTTTTTTTTAATTTGAATCCACAAAAATTAGTGCACTAGAAGTAGGATTACACTTGAAATTTTGAGTCAAAATTTTTTTATAAGATTTTCAATGGAATGTGATTTGAAAACTTAAGAACACAAAGGAAACCTAACTCTAAGGAAACTTGCTAGGACTAATAGCAAATCATGAACACAATAAGGTAAAAGAAAAAGCACATATAGGTAGGCACATTAGAAGTATGACCGAATCAAAAAATGATGAACAATGTACTAAAAAACATTTAGGTCCACATGCTATTCAAGGAGTTTTTGAACATATAAGAACTAAACACAAAATCTAAGACAAAACATGGATTGAAAACCAAAATCTAATGCAAATGCATGAAGTCCAATCACGGACACATACAAGAATGGAGAGACTCAAATTAAATCAAAACAAGCACAAGCTAATAGGTCCTAAACATGTTGATTGTGGAAGAAAATTCAAAAACAATCAACCAATGGATCTTTGGAACAAAATGTGATTCAAAACATATAGATCCGAAAATAAACTCAAACAAGACAAGAAGAACACAATGAACACACTAGAACACAAGAAGAAACGGACTCAAAAGTGAAACAACTTATCTCCTTGAAGAACCTTGCTGTTGATACCAAAAATGATGGAAGAGGTTAGTGAGAAGTGATGAATGTTCTTCTCCTTAGCTCCTCCTAGCCACGGATCCTCTTCAAGGAGATATTACCGATTGAAATGGAACTTAATTGATGAAGGAACACGGATGGATGAAGGTTCAAGCCTTGGATGGAAGCATCCAAGCTCAAAGATCAATGGAAGACTCACTTCAAAGAGTAGGAAGAAGATGAACTCCCTAGGTTTTTGAGATGAATTCTCTAGAGGACTTTGAAAAGGAAATTCGGCTCTTGGCTCTCAAATTTCATATAAGGTTCAAAGTGAATACAAAAGGTGAAAGAATGGCTTAAGTATGCACGGAATTGTGACCCATAGGTGCCTAAACTAAAGCCTCACAAAATGGCGCCTAAAGTTTGAATTCAAATTTGAATTTTGAATTCAAACTTTGGTGCACATGTGTAAGTCCGAAAATTTAGGTACCAAGGTGCATTTAGGTGTGATTTGAGAGTCATTTAGGGTTAATTTGAGTGGCACATGTTCAGCCACCCATGGTGCTAAACATGTGACTCAAATGTAACTTAAATGACTTCCAAATTAAACCTAATTTAACCTAATTAGCATACTTTAGTATTCCTTGTATTTTCCTATTCTAATGATCTAATTACATTGGTCAAACAATTACAATGGAAAGGAAAAATTACAAGAATGAAAATGAGCCCAATATTGGGTACCAAAAGCCCAAAGACCCATGAAGCCCAAAACTAGGCCCAACTAGCCTAAAACCTAAAATGCTACTCTATGTGGTCCAAAATACAAGACCAAAATATATGATACCTATACTAACATGATGTATACAAAACATATGAAAATAGCTATAGCAAAATATGGCCCATGAAAAGTTCAACTTGGGCCTTCCCAGGCCCATCAGGCCCATTGGGCCCTGACTGGCCCAAACCTTCATGTCTAGCCAACTCCTCTTGGTTCTTTGAGTATGTCACCTCTTGCACTCCAAAGCATGATTCCATCATCCCCTCCCTCTTGAAAAGGATTTGTCCTCAAATCTCGAGGATGAATGGAAGAAGAAAAATTAACACCTACATATAAAACATGAAAGGAATAAGAAGTAACATGATAAGATAAAAGATCATGGATCCTAAGAGGAGTCCTAGTATCTAACCTAACAAAGAAAGATAAAATATTAGACTCTCTAGAAATAGGCTCCTCTTCTAAGCATAACCTAGAAGTAAAACCTAAAAATGTAAGAACACTATGACTAAGATAATAAAAAGACTGATTTTTAAACACTACAATATCTTGCCTAAAGTACCCTAAATGGTATCCTAGGCTTTTCCTAAAATATAAAGAAAATACTACTAAAAAACGTCCTAAACAATTTTGGATTTGATTGTTTATTAGATACTCATAGTCATATAATCTATTTTTGTCTTGTAGGGAAGGAAACATATTAAGTTCAAAAAAATAAGAACTTCCCATAAGATCAAACATAGAATATAGAATATTACAAGTTATATCTACTAAACAATGTAAACCGAAAATTGGGTGCTTTATGAAATCTAAAGAAATACTTCCTTCCTTGTGCACCTTCAAGGAAGTAGTATAAGGAGTAACACTAGGTATAGTCCACTCCTTCTTCACTATATCTCGAAGTTGAGAAGAATTCTTTACTTGAAATTCATTTTGTTCCTCATTCTCAACTTTAAGATAAGTGGCAGCATTAGGATAAGAGTCAAGACTTTTGTGAATAAAGAGAGTTCTTTTCAAGTCTTGTTTGGTCATAAAATAACTCTCTTTTGTCATAAAGGTCTTAGTGGAGTCCCCTTTATCCACACTCTTTCCTTCTTTCTTTTCTTTGTTTCTTTTCTTTTTCATTTGCTTTTGATCCTCAAACACTTGGGATGGTGTTAAAGGATTAAAAACAATTTCCTTATTTTTATGAGTGAAGGATATTTTGTTAGTGAGGCCATCATGTATAGTTTGTTTATCAAATTGTCATGGCCTACCAAGCAAAATATGACAAGCTTCCATAGGGATCACATCACATAAAACTTTGTCTTTATAATCCCCTATAGAAAACTTGACCTTCACTTGTTGATTCACCTCCAATTCCTCACCTTCATTGAGCCAATGAAGTTTATAAGGGTGAGGGTGAGGAATGGTGGTAAGGGCTAACTTGTTAACCAACCTTGTACTACAACAATTAGAACATGATCCACTATCAACAATGAGAGAACAAGTTCTTTTAGAAACCAAACATCTTGTATGAAAGATGTTCTCTCTTTGAGATAGTGAAGTGGGACAAGGTTGGCTTCCAAGAAGCCTTTTGATCATAAGAAGATCACCATCCACAGGATATAACTTTTCAATTTTAGGATCTTCCTCACTAGTCTCACTACCACTTGAAGTGGTAGAACTAGATTCATCAAGACTACTATAAATGTCTTGTCCTCTCAAAATCATGACCTTTTTAGTTGGACATTGAGAAGCTATATGGCCTCTCCCAAGACATTTAAAGCATTTGATGTCACTAGTTTTACTACTATAAGTGACAACATTTTTATCATTTTCTTTTTCTTTTTCTTGACTTTTACTAGAGCTTTTAGAAGAGTCATATTGTTTCAAATTTTTCTATGATTCCAAGCTATAGAAACCGAGACTACAAGTTAGCCAAAAATTAGATCAAAATTCAAGTAAATTTGAGAAACTAGTGCACTAGTCTTTAGGTTTTGGTTTGGATTTCTTTTGAACTCTTTTTCTTTTGAACATTAGGTCTTTAGGCTCTGTTTTAAACTCTGTTTTCCAGCCTCTTAACTCACTTTTTTTTTTTAATTTGAATCCACAAAAATTAGTGCACTAGAAGTAGGATTACACTTGAAATTTTGAGTCAAAATTTTTTTATAAGATTTTCAATGGAATGTGATTTGAAAACTTAAGAACACAAAGGAAACCTAACTCTAAGGAAACTTGCTAGGACTAATAGCAAATCATGAACACAATAAGGTAAAAGAAAAAGCACATATAGGTAGGCACATTAGAAGTATGACCGAATCAAAAAATGATGAACAATGTACTAAAAAACAATTAGGTCCACATGCTATTCAAGGAGTTTTTGAACATATAAGAAATAAACACAAAATCTAAGACAAAACATGGATTAAAAACCAAAATCTAATGCAAATGCATGAAGTCCAATCACGGACACATACAAGAATGGAGAGACTCAAATTAAATCAAAACAAGCACAAGCTAATAGGTCCTAAACATGTTGATTGTGGAAGAAAATTCAAAAACAATCAACCAATGGATCTATGGAACAAAATGTGATTCAAAACATATAGATCCGAAAATAAACTCAAACAAGACAAGAAGAACACAATGAACACACTAGAACACAAGAAGAAACAGACTCAAAAGTGAAACAACTTATCTCCTTGAAGAACCTTGCTCTTGATACCAAAAATGATGGAAGAGGTTAGTGAGAAGTGATGAATGTTCTTCTCCTTAGCTCCTCCTAGCCACGGATCCTCTTCAAGGAGATATTACCGAATGAAATGGAACTTAATTGATGAAGGAACACGGATGGATGAAGGTTCAAGCCTTGGATGGAAGCATCCAAGCTCAAAGATCAATGGAAGACTCACTTCAAAGAGTAGGAAGAAGATGAACTCCCTAGGTTTTTGAGATGAATTCTCTAGAGGACTTTGAAAAGGAAATTCGGCTCTTGGCTCTCAAATTTCATATAAGGTTCAAAGTGAATACAAAAGGTGAAAGAATGGCTTAAGTATGCACGGAATTGTGACCCATAGGTGCCTAAACTAAAGCCTCACAAAATGGCGCCTAAAGTTTGAATTCAAATTTGAATTTTGAATTCAAACTTTGGTGCACATGTGTAAGTCCGAAAATTTAGGTACCAAGGTGCATTTAGGTGTGATTTGAGAGTCATTTAGGGTTAATTTGAGTGGCACATGTTCAGTCACCCATGGTGCTAAACATGTGACTCAAATGTAACTTAAATGACTTCCAAATTAAACCTAATTTAACCTAATTAGCATACTTTAGTATTCCTTGTATTTTCCTATTCTAATGATCTAATTACATTGGTCAAACAATTACAATGGAAAGGAAAAATTACAAGAATGAAAATGAGCCCAATATTGGGTACCAAAAGCCCAAAGACCCATGAAGCCCAAAACTAGGCCCAACTAGCCTAAAACCTAAAATGCTACTCTATGTGGTCCAAAATACAAGACCACAATATATGATACCTATACTAACATGATGTATACAAAACATATGAAAATAGCTATAGCAAAATATGGCCCATGAAAAGTTCAACTTGGGCCTTCCCAGGCCCATCAGGCCCATTGGGCCCTGACTGGCCCAAACCTTCATGTCTAGCCAACTCCTCTTGGTTCTTTGAGTATGTCACCTCTTGCACTCCAAAGCATGATTCCATCATCCCCTCCCTCTTGAAAAGGATTTGTCCTCAAATCTCGAGGATGAATGGAAGAAGAAAAATTAACACCTACATATAAAACATGAAAGGAATAAGAAGTAACATGATAAGATAAAAAGATCATGGATCCTAAGAGGAGTCCTAGTATCTAACCTAACAAAGAAAGATAAAATATTAGACTCTCTAGAAATAGGCTCCTCTTCTAAGCATAACCTAGAAGTAAAACCTAAAAATGTAAGAACACTATGACTAAGACAATAAAAAGACTGATTTTTAAACACTACAATATCTTGCCTAAAGTACCCTAAATGGTATCCTAGGCTTTTCCTAAAATATAAAGAAAATACTACTAAAAAACGTCCTAAACAATTTTGGATTTGATTGTTTATTAGATACTCATAGTCATATAATCTATTTTTGTCTTGTAGGGAAGGAAACATATTAAGTTCAAAAAAATAAGAACTTCCCATAAGATCAAACATAGAATATAGAATATTACAAGTTATATCTACTAAACAATGTAAACCGAAAATTGGGTGCTTTATGAAATCTAAAGAAATACTTCCTTCCTTGTGCACCTTCAAGGAAGTAGTATAAGGAGTAACACTAGGTATAGTCCACTCCTTCTTCACTATATCTCGAAGTTGAGAAGAATTCTTTACTTGAAATTCATTTTGTTCCTCATTCTCAACTTTAAGATAAGTGGCAACATTAGGATAAGAGTCAAGACTTTTGTGAATAAAGAGAGTTCTTTTCAAGTCTTGTTTGGTCATAAAATAACTCTCTTTTGTCATAAAGGTCTTAGTGGAGTCCCCTTTATCCACACTCTTTCCTTCTTTCTTTTCTTTGTTTCTTTTCTTTTTCATTTGCTTTTGATCCTCAAACACTTGGGATGGTGTTAAAGGATTAAAAACAATTTCCTTATTTTTATGAGTGAAGGATATTTTGTTAGTGAGGCCATCATGTATAGTTTGTTTATCAAATTGCCATGGCCTACCAAGCAAAATATGACAAGCTTCCATAGGGATCACATCACATAAAACTTTGTCTTTATAATCCCCTATAGAAAACTTGACCTTCACTTGTTGATTCACCTCCAATTCCTCACCTTCATTGAGCCAATGAAGTTTATAAGGGTGAGGGTGAGGAATGGTGGTAAGGGCTAACTTGTTAACCAACCTTGTACTACAACAATTAGAACATGATCCACTATCAACAATGAGAGAACAAGTTCTTTTAGAAACCAAACATCTTGTATGAAAGATGTTCTCTCTTTGAGATAGTGAAGTGGGACAAGGTTGGCTTCCAAGAAGCCTTTTGATCATAAGAAGATCACCATCCACAGGATATAACTTTTCAATTTTAGGATCTTCCTCACTAGTCTCACTACCACTTGAAGTGGTAGAACTAGATTCATCAAGACTACTATAAATGTCTTGTCCTCTCAAAATCATGACCTTTTTAGTTGGACATTGAGAAGCTATATGGCCTCTCCCAAGACATTTAAAGCATTTGATGTCACTAGTTTTACTACTATAAGTGACAACATTTTTATCATTTTCTTTTTCTTTTTCTTGACTTTTACTAGAGCTTTTAGAAGAGTCATATTGTTTCAAATTTTTCTATGATTCCAAGCTATAGAAACCGAGACTACAAGTTAGCCAAAAATTAGATCAAAATTCAAGTAAATTTGAGAAACTAGTGCACTAGTCTTTAGGTTTTGGTTTGGATTTCTTTTGAACTCTTTTTCTTTTGAACATTAGGTCTTTAGGCTCTGTTTTAAACTCTGTTTTCCAGCCTCTTAACTCACTTTTTTTTTTTAATTTGAATCCACAAAAATTAGTGCACTAGAAGTAGGATTACACTTGAAATTTTGAGTCAAAATTTTTTTATAAGATTTTCAATGGAATGTGATTTGAAAACTTAAGAACACAAAGGAAACCTAACTCTAAGGAAACTTGCTAGGACTAATAGCAAATCATGAACACAATAAGGTAAAAGAAAAAGCACATATAGGTAGGCACATTAGAAGTATGACCGAATCAAAAAATGATGAACAATGTACTAAAAAACAATTAGGTCCACATGCTATTCAAGGAGTTTTTGAACATATAAGAACTAAACACAAAATCTAAGACAAAACATGGATTGAAAACCAAAATCTAATGCAAATGCATGAAGTCCAATCACGGACACATACAAGAATGGAGAGACTCAAATTAAATCAAAACAAGCACAAGCTAATAGGTCCTAAACATGTTGATTGTGGAAGAAAATTCAAAAACAATCAACCAATGGATCTATGGAACAAAATGTGATTCAAAACATATAGATCCGAAAATAAACTCAAACAAGACAAGAAGAACACAATGAACACACTAGAACACAAGAAGAAACGGACTCAAAAGTGAAACAACTTATCTCCTTGAAGAACCTTGCTGTTGATACCAAAAATGATGGAAGAGGTTAGTGAGAAGTGATGAATGTTCTTCTCCTTAGCTCCTCCTAGCCACGGATCCTCTTCAAGGAGATATTACCGATTGAAATGGAACTTAATTGATGAAGGAACACGGATGGATGAAGGTTCAAGCCTTGGATGGAAGCATCCAAGCTCAAAGATCAATGGAAGACTCACTTCAAAGAGTAGGAAGAAGATGAACTCCCTAGGTTTTTGAGATGAATTCTCTAGAGGACTTTGAAAAGGAAATTCGGCTCTTGGCTCTCAAATTTCATATAAGGTTCAAAGTGAATACAAAAGGTGAAAGAATGGCTTAAGTATGCACGGAATTGTGACCCATAGGTGCCTAAACTAAAGCCTCACAAAATGGCGCCTAAAGTTTGAATTCAAATTTGAATTTTGAATTCAAACTTTGGTGCACATGTGTAAGTCCGAAAATTTAGGTACCAAGGTGCATTTAGGTGTGATTTGAGAGTCATTTAGGGTTAATTTGAGTGGCACATGTTCAGCCACCCATGGTGCTAAACATGTGACTCAAATGTAACTTAAATGACTTCCAAATTAAACCTAATTTAACCTAATTAGCATACTTTAGTATTCCTTGTATTTTCCTATTCTAATGATCTAATTACATTGGTCAAACAATTACAATGGAAAGGAAAAATTAAAAGAATGAAAATGAGCCCAATATTGGGTACCAAAAGCCCAAAGACCCATGAAGCCCAAAACTAGGCCCAACTAGCCTAAAACCTAAAATGCTACTCTATGTGGTCCAAAATACAAGACCAAAATATATGATACCTATACTAACATGATGTATACAAAACATATGAAAATAGCTATAGCAAAATATGGCCCATGAAAAGTTCAACTTGGGCCTTCCCAGGCCCATCAGGCCCATTGGGCCCTGACTGGCCCAAACCTTCATGTCTAGCCAACTCCTCTTGGTTCTTTGAGTATGTCACCTCTTGCACTCCAAAGCATGATTCCATCATCCCCTCCCTCTTGAAAAGGATTTGTCCTCAAATCTCGAGGATGAATGGAAGAAGAAAAATTAACACCTACATATAAAACATGAAAGGAATAAGAAGTAACATGATAAGATAAAAGATCATGGATCCTAAGAGGAGTCCTAGTATCTAACCTAACAAAGAAAGATAAAATATTAGACTCTCTAGAAATAGACTCCTCTTCTAAGCATAACCTAGAAGTAAAACCTAAAAATGTAAGAACACTATGACTAAGATAATAAAAAGACTGATTTTTAAACACTACAATATCTTGCCTAAAGTACCCTAAATGGTATCCTAGGCTTTTCCTAAAATATAAAGAAAATACTACTAAAAAACGTCCTAAACAATTTTGGATTTGATTGTTTATTAGATACTCATAGTCATATAATCTATTTTTGTCTTGTAGGGAAGGAAACATATTAAGTTCAAAAAAATAAGAACTTCCCATAAGATCAAACATAGAATATAGAATATTACAAGTTATATCTACTAAACAATGTAAACCGAAAATTGGGTGCTTTATGAAATCTAAAGAAATACTTCCTTCCTTGTGCACCTTCAAGGAAGTAGTATAAGGAGTAACACTAGGTATAGTCCACTCCTTCTTCACTATATCTCGAAGTTGAGAAGAATTCTTTACTTGAAATTCATTTTGTTCCTCATTCTCAACTTTAAGATAAGTGGCAGCATTAGGATAAGAGTCAAGACTTTTGTGAATAAAGAGAGTTCTTTTCAAGTCTTGTTTGGTCATAAAATAACTCTCTTTTGTCATAAAGGTCTTAGTGGAGTCCCCTTTATCCACACTCTTTCCTTCTTTCTTTTCTTTGTTTCTTTTCTTTTTCATTTGCTTTTGATCCTCAAACACTTGGGATGGTGTTAAAGGATTAAAAACAATTTCCTTATTTTTATGAGTGAAGGATATTTTGTTAGTGAGGCCATCATGTATAGTTTGTTTATCAAATTGTCATGGCCTACCAAGCAAAATATGACAAGCTTCCATAGGGATCACATCACATAAAACTTTGTCTTTATAATCCCCTATAGAAAACTTGACCTTCACTTGTTGATTCACCTCCAATTCCTCACCTTCATTGAGCCAATGAAGTTTATAAGGGTGAGGGTGAGGAATGGTGGTAAGGGCTAACTTGTTAACCAACCTTGTACTACAACAATTAGAACATGATCCACTATCAACAATGAGAGAACAAGTTCTTTTAGAAACCAAACATCTTGTATGAAAGATGTTCTCTCTTTGAGATAGTGAAGTGGGACAAGGTTGGCTTCCAAGAAGCCTTTTGATCATAAGAAGATCACCATCCACAGGATATAACTTTTCAATTTTAGGATCTTCCTCACTAGTCTCACTACCACTTGAAGTGGTAGAACTAGATTCATCAAGACTACTATAAATGTCTTGTCCTCTCAAAATCATGACCTTTTTAGTTGGACATTGAGAAGCTATATGGCCTCTCCCAAGACATTTAAAGCATTTGATGTCACTAGTTTTACTACTATAAGTGACAACATTTTTATCATTTTCTTTTTCTTTTTCTTGACTTTTACTAGAGCTTTTAGAAGAGTCATATTGTTTCAAATTTTTCTATGATTCCAAGCTATAGAAACCGAGACTACAAGTTAGCCAAAAATTAGATCAAAATTCAAGTAAATTTGAGAAACTAGTGCACTAGTCTTTAGGTTTTGGTTTGGATTTCTTTTGAACTCTTTTTCTTTTGAACATTAGGTCTTTAGGCTCTGTTTTAAACTCTGTTTTCCAGCCTCTTAACTCACTTTTTTTTTTTAATTTGAATCCACAAAAATTAGTGCACTAGAAGTAGGATTACACTTGAAATTTTGAGTCAAAATTTTTTTATAAGATTTTCAATGGAATGTGATTTGAAAACTTAAGAACACAAAGGAAACCTAACTCTAAGGAAACTTGCTAGGACTAATAGCAAATCATGAACACAATAAGGTAAAAGAAAAAGCACATATAGGTAGGCACATTAGAAGTATGACCGAATCAAAAAATGATGAACAATGTACTAAAAAACAATTAGGTCCACATGCTATTCAAGGAGTTTTTGAACATATAAGAAATAAACACAAAATCTAAGACAAAACATGGATTAAAAACCAAAATCTAATGCAAATGCATGAAGTCCAATCACGGACACATACAAGAATGGAGAGACTCAAATTAAATCAAAACAAGCACAAGCTAATAGGTCCTAAACATGTTGATTGTGGAAGAAAATTCAAAAACAATCAACCAATGGATCTATGGAACAAAATGTGATTCAAAACATATAGATCCGAAAATAAACTCAAACAAGACAAGAAGAACACAATGAACACACTAGAACACAAGAAGAAACAGACTCAAAAGTGAAACAACTTATCTCCTTGAAGAACCTTGCTCTTGATACCAAAAATGATGGAAGAGGTTAGTGAGAAGTGATGAATGTTCTTCTCCTTAGCTCCTCCTAGCCACGGATCCTCTTCAAGGAGATATTACCGAATGAAATGGAACTTAATTGATGAAGGAACACGGATGGATGAAGGTTCAAGCCTTGGATGGAAGCATCCAAGCTCAAAGATCAATGGAAGACTCACTTCAAAGAGTAGGAAGAAGATGAACTCCCTAGGTTTTTGAGATGAATTCTCTAGAGGACTTTGAAAAGGAAATTCGGCTCTTGGCTCTCAAATTTCATATAAGGTTCAAAGTGAATACAAAAGGTGAAAGAATGGCTTAAGTATGCACGGAATTGTGACCCATAGGTGCCTAAACTAAAGCCTCACAAAATGGCGCCTAAAGTTTGAATTCAAATTTGAATTTTGAATTCAAACTTTGGTGCACATGTGTAAGTCCGAAAATTTAGGTACCAAGGTGCATTTAGGTGTGATTTGAGAGTCATTTAGGGTTAATTTGAGTGGCACATGTTCAGCCACCCATGGTGCTAAACATGTGACTCAAATGTAACTTAAATGACTTCCAAATTAAACCTAATTTAACCTAATTAGCATACTTTAGTATTCCTTGTATTTTCCTATTCTAATGATCTAATTACATTGGTCAAACAATTACAATGGAAAGGAAAAATTACAAGAATGAAAATGAGCCCAATATTGGGTACCAAAAGCCCAAAGACCCATGAAGCCCAAAACTAGGCCCAACTAGCCTAAAACCTAAAATGCTACTCTATGTGGTCCAAAATACAAGACCACAATATATGATACCTATACTAACATGATGTATACAAAACATATGAAAATAGCTATAGCAAAATATGGCCCATGAAAAGTTCAACTTGGGCCTTCCCAGGCCCATCAGGCCCATTGGGCCCTGACTGGCCCAAACCTTCATGTCTAGCCAACTCCTCTTGGTTCTTTGAGTATGTCACCTCTTGCACTCCAAAGCATGATTCCATCATCCCCTCCCTCTTGAAAAGGATTTGTCCTCAAATCTCGAGGATGAATGGAAGAAGAAAAATTAACACCTACATATAAACCATGAAAGGAATAAGAAGTAACATGATAAGATAAAAAGATCATGGATCCTAAGAGGAGTCCTAGTATCTAACCTAACAAAGAAAGATAAAATATTAGACTCTCTAGAAATAGGCTCCTCTTCTAAGCATAACCTAGAAGTAAAACCTAAAAATGTAAGAACACTATGACTAAGACAATAAAAAGACTGATTTTTAAACACTACAATATCTTGCCTAAAGTACCCTAAATGGTATCCTAGGCTTTTCCTAAAATATAAAGAAAATACTACTAAAAAACGTCCTAAACAATTTTGGATTTGATTGTTTATTAGATACTCATAGTCATATAATCTATTTTTGTCTTGTAGGGAAGGAAACATATTAAGTTCAAAAAAATAAGAACTTCCCATAAGATCAAACATAGAATATAGAATATTACAAGTTATATCTACTAAACAATGTAAATCGAAAATTGGGTGCTTTATGAAATCTAAAGAAATACTTCCTTCCTTGTGCACCTTCAAGGAAGTAGTATAAGGAGTAACACTAGGTATAGTCCACTCCTTCTTCACTATATCTCGAAGTTGAGAAGAATTCTTTACTTGAAATTCATTTTGTTCCTCATTCTCAACTTTAAGATAAGTGGCAGCATTAGGATAAGAGTCAAGACTTTTGTGAATAAAGAGAGTTCTTTTCAAGTCTTGTTTGGTCATAAAATAACTCTCTTTTGTCATAAAGGTCTTAGTGGAGTCCCCTTTATCCACACTCTTTCCTTCTTTCTTTTCTTTGTTTCTTTTCTTTTTCATTTGCTTTTGATCCTCAAACACTTGGGATGGTGTTAAAGGATTAAAAACAATTTCCTTATTTTTATGAGTGAAGGATATTTTGTTAGTGAGGCCATCATGTATAGTTTGTTTATCAAATTGCCATGGCCTACCAAGCAAAATATGACAAGCTTCCATAGGGATCACATCACATAAAACTTTGTCTTTATAATCCCCTATAGAAAACTTGACCTTCACTTGTTGATTCACCTCCAATTCCTCACCTTCATTGAGCCAATGAAGTTTATAAGGGTGAGGGTGAGGAATGGTGGTAAGGGCTAACTTGTTAACCAACCTTGTACTACAACAATTAGAACATGATCCACTATCAACAATGAGAGAACAAGTTCTTTTAGAAACCAAACATCTTGTATGAAAGATGTTCTCTCTTTGAGATAGTGAAGTGGGACAAGGTTGGCTTCCAAGAAGCCTTTTGATCATAAGAAGATCACCATCCACAGGATATAACTTTTCAATTTTAGGATCTTCCTCACTAGTCTCACTACCACTTGAAGTGGTAGAACTAGATTCATCAAGACTACTATAAATGTCTTGTCCTCTCAAAATCATGACCTTTTTAGTTGGACATTGAGAAGCTATATGGCCTCTCCCAAGACATTTAAAGCATTTGATGTCACTAGTTTTACTACTATAAGTGACAACATTTTTATCATTTTCTTTTTCTTTTTCTTGACTTTTACTAGAGCTTTTAGAAGAGTCATATTGTTTCAAATTTTTCTATGATTCCAAGCTATAGAAACCGAGACTACAAGTTAGCCAAAAATTAGATCAAAATTCAAGTAAATTTGAGAAACTAGTGCACTAGTCTTTAGGTTTTGGTTTGGATTTCTTTTGAACTCTTTTTCTTTTGAACATTAGGTCTTTAGGCTCTGTTTTAAACTCTGTTTTCCGGCCTCTTAACTCACTTTTTTTTTTTAATTTGAATCCACAAAAATTAGTGCACTAGAAGTAGGATTACACTTGAAATTTTGAGTCAAAATTTTTTTATAAGATTTTCAATGGAATGTGATTTGAAAACTTAAGAACACAAAGGAAACCTAACTCTAAGGAAACTTGCTAGGACTAATAGCAAATCATGAACACAATAAGGTAAAAGAAAAAGCACATATAGGTAGGCACATTAGAAGTATGACCGAATCAAAAAATGATGAACAATGTACTAAAAAACAATTAGGTCCACATGCTATTCAAGGAGTTTTTGAACATATAAGAACTAAACACAAAATCTAAGACAAAACATGGATTGAAAACCAAAATCTAATGCAAATGCATGAAGTCCAATCACGGACACATACAAGAATGGAGAGACTCAAATTAAATCAAAACAAGCACAAGCTAATAGGTCCTAAACATGTTGATTGTGGAAGAAAATTCAAAAACAATCAACCAATGGATCTATGGAACAAAATGTGATTCAAAACATATAGATCCGAAAATAAACTCAAACAAGACAAGAAGAACACAATGAACACACTAGAACACAAGAAGAAACGGACTCAAAAGTGAAACAACTTATCTCCTTGAAGAACCTTGCTCTTGATACCAAAAATGATGGAAGAGGTTAGTGAGAAGTGATGAATGTTCTTCTCCTTAGCTCCTCCTAGCCACGGATCCTCTTCAAGGAGATATTACCGAATGAAATGGAACTTAATTGATGAAGGAACACGGATGGATGAAGGTTCAAGCCTTGGTTGGAAGCATCCAAGCTCAAAGATCAATGGAAGACTCACTTCAAAGAGTAGGAAGAAGATGAACTCCCTAGGTTTTTGAGATGAATTCTCTAGAGGACTTTGAAAAGGAAATTCGGCTCTTGGCTCTCAAATTTCATATAAGGTTCAAAGTGAATACAAAAGGTGAAAGAATGGCTTAAGTATGCACGGAATTGTGACCCATAGGTGCCTAAACTAAAGCCTCACAAAATGGCGCCTAAAGTTTGAATTCAAATTTGAATTTTGAATTCAAACTTTGGTGCACATGTGTAAGTCCTAAAATTTAGGTACCAAGGTGCATTTAGGTGTGATTTGAGAGTCATTTAGGGTTAATTTGAGTGGCACATGTTCAGCCACCCATGGTGCTAAACATGTGACTCAAATGTAACTTAAATGACTTCCAAATTAAACCTAATTTAACCTCATTAGCATACTTTAGTATTCCTTGTATTTTCCTATTCTAATGACCTAATTACATTGGTCAAACAATTACAATGGAAAGGAAAAATTACAAGAATGAAAATGAGCCCAATATTGGGTACCAAAAGCCCAAAGGCCCATGAAGCCCAAAACTAGGCCCAACTAGCCTAAAACCTAAAATGCTACTCTATGTGGTCCAAAATACAAGACCAAAATATATGATACCTATACTAACATGATGTATACAAAACATATGAAAATAGCTATAACAAAATATGGCCCATGAAAAGTTCAACTTGGGCCTTCCCAGGCCCATCAGGCCCATTGGGCCCTGACTGGCCCAAACCTTCATGTCTAGCCAACTCCTCTTGGTTCTTTGAGTATGTCACCTCTTGCACTCCAAAGCATGATTCCATCACACCACATCAATATGAACAATGCACTTTCCTTATATACTCTCAACCTCACGCCGTTTAGTTTATATTAAGCCAAGGTTGAATTCGAACCTTGGTACAATTTCTATTCAGCCAAGGTCGAACTCGAACCTTGGTACAATTTACATTAAGCCAAGGTCGAATTCGAACCTTGGCACGATTCATATTAAGCCATGGTCGAATTCGAACCTTGGTACGATTTCTATTAAGCCAAGGTCGAATTCGAACCTTGGTACAATTTACATTAAGCCAAGGTCGAATTCTAACCTTGGCACGATTCATATTAAGCCAAGGTGATGGAACTAGGTGAGGAGATTGATGATTCCTTCACTTGCTCCATGCTTAGTGTTGAAGATTGAAGAATCTACATCTGGAAGATGTTCCCTAGAAGTTTTAGTTTTGATGTTTTGCTCATGTTGCTTTTTATTTTAAGCCTATGTCAAAAGGATAATGTATTGATTGTTTAAAAGATTAGGCTTGTATGTGTTTGTTTGTTATGTGTTAAAAATTAGTAATTAACATGAAGGTGAAAATATCATAATACTCATTTTTCTTATTTCATTCATTGTTGAGAACATGAAGTATTAATTTACTGAGTGTTTGAGACTTTAAATGAAAACTTGAAAACATCAGAAATTTTCTGAGTTAAGGAATAGATTACCTGAACTGGTAATAGATTACCTGACTCATGTTGAAAAACTGATTGATACTGGAATAATCGATTACCATATGTGGTAATAGATTACCAAACTGATTCTGATGATTTCAAGAGGAAAAAGGATCGTGTTAATCGATTACCTCTTTAAAGTAATCGATTACCTCTGTTCCAAATGTAAGTTTTGTGTTATTTTGGCATCGTGTTAATCGGTTACCATGTTAGGTAATAGATTAAAACAGGAGCTGAAACAATTAGTTCAGTTATTCTAACTCGTGGTAATAGATTACCATCACAGGTAATAGATTATCTCCGTTATGAATATAACTGAAATAACTGTTTCCTTGCACATGAAAATTGTCTTTAAATAAGATTAAAACTGAAGCTTTTAAAAGAGAATTTTCACACACGGAAAGAAGAGAAATACTTACACGAACAAGAGAGACTTTTTTTTTTGAATACACATTACTGCAAAAGAGAAAAAGATTTTCTGAAAAAGAAAGAAAGAACATATCTGCTGAAAATCAACTTTTGGAAAAAGAAGTGTGCAAGATCAATTCAAGAAGATGAAGTTCATATAGAAAATTCATTCTAAACTGGTTTACGTTGTTGAAGATCATATCTACACGAACAGGTGTACTCGTTTCTGATCTTTTGTTATTGTTTGAATGGTTTTAACTCTTGAGATTAGAGAATCTCTGGAAGAGTTGTGTAAAGAGAAATCTTGAGATAGGTTTTTCTCAAGTAGGATATTGTGGGATCAATATTCTTGGGTTATATGTTTCTTGTGGAGTCAAGAAATGGTTTGTTAATCTTGTGGGTGTCAAGATTTGCTTGTTAAATTCATTGATTGGATATTGCTTGTGCAGGGTGCATGTAAAGAATATCAATAGTGGATTTGACTGGATTTAGAGGTGTATCTAAATCTGAAACTGGATGTAGGCCTTTGGATGGCTGAACCAGTATATATCTTGGTGCATGATTTTCTTAACTCTTACACTCTTTACATTCTGTATAAGTTTCTTGATTAATGTTGTATGAAGAAAAACATTATCTGCAGAAACTGAACTTTAAAGATTCTTGGTAATTGATAAATTCAATCTTTACATATCTTGTATTAATTGTGTTATTCAAATCTTGTTGGATAAGCTGTGCATATATAACTCTGAATTACTTTTTATGTTTAAAGGTTTGTTTTAAATCAAGATTTGTTTGGTAAAGATTTAGAAAGCAAACAAGAAAAGGAAAACTAACATAGAATCTATTCAACCCCCCCTTCTAGATTCTAACCGTAGGGACCAACACTTAGGACCGTGAATGCTATTGAGGTTAAGACTCCAATGACTCTTTGAAGCTCCTTGAAGTGTTCTTCAATGGAGAAGAAGCCTTGAAGTGGCTCGGTTACTCCTTAGCTTGAGGTAGAAGCTTAAGGAACCAAGGTAAGGTTGAAGCACCTTTGGAGAGAACTTAGGAGAGAAAGTTCTCTTCGGTTTTTGTGACTCTTGATTTAGAGAGAAAATTCAGATTTCATTTCTCAAATTGGTCAAAAGTGTTTTACAATCAAAGAATTACAAGTTTATAGGAGTAGGAAACTTAGAGAGCAAGCTAGTCTTGACCATGGTTCACTAGGAACCATGGTTGAGTCTAGATAAACCGTCCAAGGTCAAGAGGCTTGGAGAGCAAGCTTCTCACTTGGCTTGCTTGGTAAGCTAGCCAAGGAGAAGCTTGTGCTTCAAGCTTCCAAGCTTAAGAAACTCCATGAATTTTGTCCAAGTGTGAACACAAGTGTTCACACAAGTGTGAACACACTTCTAAGGTGGGTGGCTTCTTGGAATTAATTTACTCCTTTTGATTTGAAAATGGTTAATTTGGTTTAGTTAGGTTCATTCAATGGGAATGGAACCTAGCTAAATCAAATCTATGAAAAATTAGGAGTAAAATGAGTCCAATATGAAAAATTTAGCCTAGGACCACCTTTGGCTAAATTGCTAGGAGCACTCTCTAGCTTACTAAGGACACTCTCTAATTTGCTAATGCCACTCCTACTAGAAAACTAAGAAAAGAATGTATTTCTAGGTTAGGTTAAATGGAGTCAAAGTGTCCAAGTAACCTACCCTAGAATCAATATACAATAGCTACTAAAAAGGGAAATAAAGTGCCTTACAAATACAAAGGCAAAAATAACCTATACAAAAGAAACTATGTACAAGATATTTACAACATATGAAAAAGGTCTTCAAAATCATCCCATTCCTCTTGGTTCTTTTAATGTATCTCCTCTTGGATTCCTTGGCCTTGGCCATAATCTATCATCCCCTCCCTCTTGAAAAGGATTTGACCTCAAATCTCGAGGGTCTTCATGATGATCATCCACACCTACAAATATATAATACCATTCATTAGAGGTGATATTGTCAATCAATAAATGTGAAAGGTATATCCTAAGAGGAATCCTTTCATAGAACCTAAAGAAATTGATGATACTAGACCTTCTAAAATAATGAATAGGATTCTCTCCTAAACATAGTCTAGGTATATTACTAAACCCTAAGAAAGTGCTAAAACTAAGACTATAACACACTAAAGACTTAATCCTAAAAACTAGAACATCTTGCCTAAAGTACCCTATGTGGTAACCTAGGCATTTCCTAGAAAATAAGGAAAATACTACTAAGAAATTTCCTAAACAATTTTGGATTATATTATTTGTTGGATAGTTATGAAAAGAATTTGTCACAAGGAACCTTGAAGGTTCAGATGTTATATCCAACAAATAATATATTCCATAAATTGGGTGCATTACTGACACAACTAAAGTAGGAAAAGTCCTACACAAACGAAGGCTATCTACCTTGGGCACCACCAAGGAAGTAGCATGAGAAGTGGAACTAAGTGAAGTCCACTTCTCCTTCACCAAATCTTGAAGTTGAGACTCTTTTTCTTTAAAAATAATGGATTTATGAATCTCCTCCTCAAGACTAGTGGCAGAATGAGGGCAAGAGTTAAGATCTTTATGAATAAAGAGAATTTTTTTCATAGGATTTTTAGTACTAAAACAATTCTCTTTAATCACAAATCCTTTAGAGGATATTTCTTCCTCTTTACTCTTCCCTGCACAAAGCTCTTTCTTTTTTTCTATTTCTTCTTTTGTTTTGATTTTCATTTTTCTTCTTCTTTTGTGTTTTCTCATGTCTTCTTTCAATTTTTCTTCTTCTTGTTTAAGAATTCTCAACTTCTCATCTAGGATAGCAAGTTTAGCCTCTCTTTCAATTTTCTCCTTCTCTTTTTGAAAGGCCTCTTGCTTCTTCCATAGTTTAAGTGATTTTAACTCTTTTGTTAAGTAAGAAATGCTTTTAGGAGAGCTATCACTTCCACTATAGTTGGATTGTTGAGACATTTTAAACAACAAGATTTTTTTTTTCTCTTCACACAAAAATAGATTTTAAGAAAATAATATTTTTGGAAGTGCTAGACTTGGCACTTGGAGGTCTAAGAGTACAAATTGAACTTTGGAGGGAGGTGAGCTATTATCGAGCCACTTAATAACCAAGCCTCTTCAAGTAAAAATCTCTAAACCCCTTTGTACTTTGCCTTGCACAAAATGTTTTCACAAAGTTCTTTTCAAAAGAAAAATAACAAGCAAGTGCCTAATGTGTACAATTAAGCAATGCAATCAAAACTTGAAAACATAAATTGCTCAAAACATAAATTGCATGAAAACTTAAAGACAAGAAAATATAAACTAGACGTGGAAAGCAATTAAACCTAGGTGAGAGCTTGAAAGGCACCAAAGACCTTCAAGGACCCTCTCACAAGTACTAAACGAAATTACTATGAGAACACTTAAGGAGAGATGGAGATACACCAAAGGCACTCCAAGACACTCCTTAATAAAGGCCTTGTACAAAAATTTAGAAAACAAAAATTACAAGGTAAAAGAAATTCAAATTTGCTTCAAATGAAATGTAAATTTACACTCCAAATGAAATGTAAATTCACTCTCAAATGAATTTAGTGGCTGCACCTAATTTCAAGGAAAACAAATTAGCCACTAATTTAGAACAAATTTAGAGACGGATTTTGTAATGAAAAACTAGGTTTTAGAAACCAAAATTTCCGTCACTAAATTTAGTTCTAAATTTTCACAAATTTTCACAATTGGTTTAGTTTCTTGTTGCTCCAAATCAGCCACCAACTGCAGCCTCACAAGGTGTTTCACTCCTCTCTTTAGAAGCAACTTTGATGTTAGTCACTTCTAAGTGTTTCCAAGAGCCTAGCCACCAAGAGAGAACAAACTCCCTAAGCAACCACCAAAGCCTTCAAGTGGATGTCCTTTGCCTTGGCCTCCTACACCTTTCAAGAAGCACTCAACCACCTTCAAGACTGAATATTAGTGCTAAAACTGAAAATGAACAATTTAGAATGGCTACACCAAGTGGTAGAAGAAAATGAGACAAAACTAGAAAGAGTTCCACAAATTGACAAGCAAAAATTAAGGCAAATTTGGAAGCTAGTACACACAAGAGTAACCTAGGAAAGGCACTAGAATGGATTACAAAATTAAAAGCTAAGATTATGAACAAAAACAAGACACAATATGTGGCTGGACCAATACAAAAATGTCACACAAAATAGATCAAAACCGAGAGCAATATTTTCTCAAATTTT
The DNA here is from genome assembly GCF_000230855.2 of Cajanus cajan. NCBI lineage: Eukaryota > Viridiplantae > Streptophyta > Magnoliopsida > Fabales > Fabaceae > Cajanus > Cajanus cajan. Next base: position 34,275,874 of record NC_138523.1, on the reverse strand, counting down.
CACTCCTTTGGCTTTTCTTTTGCTATTTTCTTTCTTTTTCTTTTGCAAATTATTTTTCACTTATTTTTCTTTGTATGTTCAGGAGTTTTAATGCCTTTTAAGCACTTATATGTCTCGGTTTCAATATAGAAAAACTGCAGCAAAATTATGACACAAAACAAGAGGTGTTCACAAGTATGTTTTCACTAGTGCTTCACTATTTTGTAGTATTTTTTTTAGGTCAAATTTTTAAGCACTTTGTTTCTTTATTTTTCTCAAGAAATTAGGACACTCACACCTCTGTTTTGGTTCTGTTTTAAGGTCCAAAAAATTTCAATAAGTTTCAGCCACCACACAAGACACAAGGAAACCTAATAGGAGAGTGTTTATGAACTTTTTTTTTTTTGACAAAACTTTTAATATGACATAAAGGAAACCTAACTCTAGGAAATTTGCTAGAACTAATAGCAAATTAGGAACTCAAACATGTAAATCAAAAGCACATATAGTAAGGTTCAGATTTAATAAGAAAAGGACACACAAATTCGGACTCAACAACTCAATATAAAAACTAGGTCAAAACAAGCTAGTCTAGGAATCAATGACATTCAAAGGACTACACATGACTCTAGACAAAACATATGATTCAAAAACAAAATATACACTAAACATTATCAATGTCCAATCACGGACTCATGTTAAAGGAATGGAGAAGACTCAAGCAAAAATTAAAAGCACAAGTACATGAACCTAGGCGCACAACACAAATTGATTCAAGAATAAGGAACAAGCAAAACTATGAATCAATTACTTCATATGTGACATAAGGATCCATCAACATATTTATTAAAACTAGATCCATGCAGCAACACAAAGAGACATGTAAAAGGAGGAAGATACAACACGGATTCAAGAACAAAAAGTTAGAAACAAAAACCTCAAGAGCACTAGGCTCTAGATACCAAAAATGATGGAACTAGGTGAGGAGATTGATGATTCCTTCACTTGCTCCATGCTTAGGACCGTGAATGCTATTGAGGTTAAGACTCCAATGACTCTTTGAAGCTCCTTGAAGTGTTCTTCAATGGAGAAGAAGCCTTGAAGTGGCTCGATTACTCCTTAGCTTGAGGTAGAAGCTTAAGGAACCAAGGTAAGGTTGAAGCACCTTTGGAGAGAACTTAGGAGAGAAAGTTATCTTTGGTTTTTGTGACTCTTGATTTAGAGAGAAAATTCAGATTTCATTTCTCAAATTGGTCAAAAGTGTTTTACAATCAAAGAATTACAAGTTTATAGGAGTAGGAAACTTAGAGAGCAAGCTAGTCTTGACCATGGTTCACTAGGAACCATGGTTGAGTCTAGATAAACCGTCCAAGGTCAAGAGGCTTGGAGAGCAAGCTTCTCACTTGGCTTGCTTGGTAAGCTAGCCAAGGAGAAGCTTGTGCTTCAAGCTTCCAAGCTTAAGAAACTCCATGAATTTTGTCCAAGTGTGAACACAAGTGTGAACACACTTCTAAGGTGGGTGGCTTCTTGGAATTAATTTACTCCTTTTGATTTGAAAATGGTTAATTTGGTTTAGTTAGGTTCATTCAATGGGAATGGAACCTAGCTAAATCAAATCTATGAAAAATTAGGAGTAAAATGAGTCCAATATGAAAAATTTAGCCTAGGACCACCTTTGGCTAAATTGCTAGGAGCACTCTCTAGCTTACTAAGGACACTCTCTAATTTGCTAATGTCACTCCTACTAGAAAACTAAGAAAAGAATGTATTTCTAGGTTAGGTTAAATGGAGTCAAAGTGTCCAAGTAACCTACCCTAGAATCAATATACAATAGCTACTAAAAAGGGAAATAAAGTGCCTTACAAATACAAAGGCAAAAATAACCTATACAAAAGAAACTATGTACAAGATATTTACAACATATGAAAAAGGTCTTCAAAATCATCCCATTCCTCTTGGTTCTTTTAATGTATCTCCTCTTGGATTCCTTGGCCTTGGCCATAATCTATCACAAGGTCAAATTCGAACCTTGGTACGATTTATATTAGGCCAAGGTCAAATTCGAACCTTGGTACGATTTCTATTAAGCCAAGGTCGAATTCAATTGGTACAATTTACATTAAGCCAAGGTCGAATTCAAATCTTGGCATGATTCATATTAAGCCAAGGTCAAATTCGAACCTTGGTGGTACGATTTACATTAAGCCAAGGTCGAATTCAAACCTTGGCTTGATTCATATTAAGCCAAGGTCGAATTCGAACCTTGGTACAATTTCTATTATGCCAAGGTCGAATTCGAACCTTGGTACGATTTATATTAAGCCAAGGTCGAATTCAAACCTTGGCACGATTCATATTAAGCCAAGATCGAATCCAAACCCTGGTGCACTTTACATTAAACCAAGGTTGAACGCGAACCTCAGTGCAATCCACACTTAGTCAAAATCCAATACCTTGGTACGATTTATATCAAGCCAAGCGCAACTTATAAATTGAAATGTCAAACAAGAGCAACACACAAGAAAACCAAAAGCAAAATATGCTTCATTTAAGCACAAATACATGTATAAATATGAATTACAAAGTCTGGAAATGCACGAACAATAAAAGCATGAAAAAACATGTAAATTCCTAATCTAAATGGTGGTGTCTTCACTCGAAATTCCAAGATCATCCTCGTCCCCCAATTGGCCACCCTAAACGTCCTTATTAATGTCCATCAAGGAGAAATAGGCACCCAGGGCAAGCAGCTTGGCTTGGCGAGCCGCCTTCGAAAAACCCTTTTTGTGCTCAACAAGGACGACCCATTTGGTATCTCAAAGCTCGCCCTCCAACTTCCTCTTTGAAGAAGCAAGTACCTCAACATCAGACTTCAAGGCATTCACTTCTTCAGCCCTACCCACGAGGAGGACCTCGTCGCATAACTGCCTCTCCTCGGCGGCCTTCAGCTTGGCCTTCAAAGACTCCCCGTCCTCCCCCAAGGATTGAGCCCGGCCAGAAGTAGCCTCGGACTCACCTTTAGCCACCTTGTGATGGAAATATGCCAAGGCCAAGGAATCCAAGAGGTGATACATTAAAGGAACCAAGAGGAATTGGATGATTTTGAAGACCTTTTTCTATGTTTGTAAATATAGTAGTTTCTTGTATAGGCTTATTTTTGCCTTTGTATTTGTGAGGCACTTTATTTCATTTTATTGATCATTGTATATTGTTTCTAGGGTAGGTTACTTGGAGACTTTGACTCCATTTAACCTAATTTTGAGGTACACTCATTTTCTATTTTTTCAATTGTAGAAGTGGGGTGGCATTTAGCAATGCTTAAGGATTTGACTAGTAATTGGGCTAGAATTGGGCCTAGGAAAAATTTTACATATTGGACTCATTTCGTTCCTAATTTTTCATAGGTTTGATCTAGCTAGGTTTCATCATCTTTGGATGGAACTAACTAGACCAAACCAAACATTTTTGAAATTAATTCAAGGAGAAAAATGGAACCAAGGCCGCCTAGCTTGCCTTAGCTTCTACCTTTGGCCGAATTGCTTCTCACACTTGGAAGCCTTGAGAAGCTTGTGCTACAAGATTCTCCTTAGCTTGCTTCCCAAGAAAGCTAAGTGAGAAGCTTGCTCCACAAGCTTCATAACTAGCTTGGACGGTCAAGCAACTCAACCATGGTTCACTTGAATCGTGGTTAAAGTTAGCTTGCTCCCTAAGCTACCTCCTTCTATATATTTGTAACTCTAACCTTTTCCCTAACTTTGGATGAATAATATTCATAAATTATTATAAAATTCTCTCTTCCAAAGCCTTAGAATTTTATGGAGAACTTTCTCCCATAGGTTCCTTCACAAAGGTTTCCAACCTTTATGCCTTGGTGCCTCAATCTTCTAGCTTCTTGAAGAAGCTACCAAACCTCCTTTTTGCTTCTCCACCATTGAAGCTTCTTCAAGGTGTTTTCCTCTTTATTGGCGTGTCAACCTCAAGAGAAGAAAGGGACTGAAGGTGGAGAGTGAAGAAGAACAACAACCACTTCTACTCACTTCCATCACCATGGCAACTTCAAGTTGTTCGCTAACCTTTGTGGCGTAAGTCTTGTTGGCCCGAACTGCGACCTTCAGGGACTTCTGAGCTTTTGTATAGTCCCACTTCATCACCTTGAGCTCAACATGCTCCCTCTATGCCGCCTCCAGTTCGGCTTAGTGGCGCTGCCATCGGCGCCTCCAATGATCCACGATGGCGATAAACCTCTACATGAAAACCTCAGTTGAGTCAAGCCACGCGACCAGACCAACCTTGTCTATGATGGCCTTATCGGCCTTGAAGGCCAGATTCTCCTTGTAAACCCCCTTCACGGTCAACTCGGGGTTCCATAGCAATGCCACATCAGGTAACATGCTCACATGGTCCAGAAGAGCCAAAGGATGAGTCACATCAAACCTCTGGTACAAGCACCTTGACTAAGCCTCGCGCTCCCTAAAGCTAACAAAGTTGCTGGTGGGGGAAGCGTAGACGATGCCTCCAAGTTGGAAACTTCACGAGCCACCTTGGGATTAACAGCAGTAGATGCCACCTGCAACGAACAAACATTTGCATAAAATAACTTAGAAAAATCAAAGCGAAACAAAACCTACAAAACAACCAATACCTGCTTCTCCGGGACAACCTCGATAACAAGCTCCCTAGCCGGAGACTCTGCGCGAGGACTCATAGTCAGGTCTATGGTTGCTGCTTGCTTCGGGGTGGCCGAGGTCACCTCTTCGGTCACCAGGATAGATGAACTCTCACCCTCCTCTTTCAGGACCCTCTTCCTCTTATGAAGAGGACGAAGATTGGCGGTCCCCCCCTCGGCGTGGTCGTCGACCTCGAGCTCGGCGTCATTGAACTTCCCCTTCAACTCGCGCCATTTTTTTTCCCTATTAGATTTGAAAACACAAACACAAACCCTATTAAAGCAATAGCAAATACTGAGTGAATTCACCAATTACAATCTCAAAGGTACTCACTCTCTAAACCCTTCTCTTTATTTGTCAAGTCCGCAAGGGCAAGGATGAGTTTTCTATCCAGTGGACGTGGCACCTCCTTGAGATTGTTGATGTTGGCCTGTTCCGAAGCTGACAAGCAAATGTAGCTTGTCCTATTAAACTTAACCGGATTTTGCTGCCAAAAGAAGGGAAACCTCGGCTTCCCTTCCAGATGGAAGACTTCCTCAGACTCGGGGTCGATACTTATTGGACGAACTCAGAAAAATTCTTTCTTGAAATTTTTGTAGGACTGAGTACAGTTGAAACAGCCCCTCGACTTGACTACCATTAAGGGAAACCCAACTTAGGGAGGCTCGCCTAGTTTCAACTTGTAAAAATGAAGGAAAAACAGGAAGCGACGCGCCCATTCCTAGCGCCGAGCATAATACTTGGAACGCTCGGAGAAAACCCCAATTGTTGGGGTGAAGTTGACTGGGGGCGACGTTGACGTGCTTTAGAAAAGAACACTCAATCGGTGTGAAAGGGAGACAAACACCAAGGTCCCTAAAGAGACATGGGTACATGTAAAAAAATGGGGTATTTACTGTACCTGACATATACACACGTTCACCAGGTTGGCAAGGCTCAACCCGGATAAGCTTGGAAATGGCCGACATGCATATCGTCAGTGATTTCCAAAGAGCATTCACCTCCAAGAAGGTCCTAAACCTACTTTCAAACTCTCCCACATCACCCCTAACCCACTCATAACCAGGCACCAAGATGTGGGGATATGAATCTTTCCGATTATTCCCCCTTTTCTTTTTCTGATTACCCTCATCGATGACTACCCCACTGGTAGCCACCACACTTTTCCCCTATACTGGGGCCTTCCCCTTGCCCTTCACAAGGGTAACCTGCACGGGAATGGAACTTTGTTCTCCGTCACCAGACATACTCACGACACTAAGAAATAGGGAATAGAAGAGGAACAAGAGCAAGTATGAAGAAGAAGTACATGGAACAACCCTTGAAAACCTGATAGACAAAGAGGAGGAGCGGCGAAGATATCACCAGAAACCCACGAGACACGGCAACAAAGACAAAGTTCGAAGAGGAAACGCAAGGAAGTAAAGGAAGTGCGGGATGGGGAAATGAGGTCCCTAAGTTTAAGACACTCGTTCTCGACAAAAACAGGAGCACATTTAATGGGGCTCATAATGACAGGGTGCATCCCATCATTATGAGTCGTCACTCTTTATTGCAGTAACCAATGTTTCGCGAAATGAGGTGACGCTCTGATAACACGTGGCATTCAAATTGAAACACAGAAATGAAAGGTTATGACCCCTCGTCCAGTCATCTCTAACTTGACATGAACTCCTCGTTCAAAGAGCTCGGAGCTTGGGGGGCTAGGGGGCTAGTGTATTGCCCATACCAAAATACCAAGCTCCACGTTGGCCCTAATTGTGCCACGCACGCAGGCCCATAGTCGACAAGGCCTGTGGCCAATGTGTTAGAAAAGAATGGCTCAATTCAAGAGGGGGGGTGAATTGGATTCTATGACACTTAGAAAAATTTTGGAGTTCTAAGGATCTTTATTTCAACTTAAACTTTTCTAATATGAATTCTCAAAGAAGTTCCTTAAAAGACTTGCCAATAGGAATGAGTCCTATATGTTTTCTTGATTAATCTTGATTAAGTTCAATGTTAAGAACACTTAATATGCATCACTTTGGTTCAATTTAAAGCAATGTTATGCATGCAAACATATTAATCAAGATCACCCACTTTAACACTCAACCAAGATTTTGCTCAATGTAAAAGATAAGAGTGAGAGAGAAGAATGCACAAGTATTTTATCCTGGTTCAGCCACTCCACATGTGACCTACATCCAGTCCTCAATCATAACCTGATCAAGATTTGTTCCACTATCTTAATGAAGAAGTTTTACAAGCATACAACACATGCATATACTCCTACATTCAAGATAACCACTTTCTTGCCCCAAGAAAGCACTTCTTGTAGAAACCCATTACAAGAATTCCTTACCACTTGAGACACCTACTCAAGATTTCCCTTACACTTTTCACAAAGAATTAAAGGAACGAATTCACCTGGAAGTTGAACAAATCAGACTGTGAATTCCAAAAGCAAATCTTAATCTTTCTCTCCCAAGAATGTAATGATGATGATGATCTCTTTCAAAGCATTCCAAAATGTTTTTCTTCTTGGTTTCACAAAGAAAACACTCAAAGAAGGTCACAAAGACTTCACAATATGGTTTTTGTCTTTTTGATTCTCAATTCATTCTCTGTTCTGAAGTTTCAAAGTGTGAAAGCTATTTATAAAAATTTTAGAACCAGATAATCGATTATTTTAAAGGATAATCGATTATTTTGTTCTTCATGATTTCTGGAAACCACTAAAGAATAGAATAATCAATTATTTTGCAGGATAATCAATTATTCCAGAGAGTGCTTCCTGGAATAATCGATTATTTCTCAGATAATTGATTATTACAGCAAGGTTTTTTTCACTTGTTGTTGGAATAATCGATTATTTTGAGTTAGTTTTCAAAAACTCAATTTTATACTTCAAAAAAATCTTTCCAAGTATTTTAAATCATCATTATACTCACTCTCAGTCAATTTAGATTAAAATTAACTCATGCACAAAGCACACACATGTAAAATAAGCTAATCAAACCAATACAACTCATAAGAACTTATAAACTATTCCTATTACACATCATAATAGTCATATCTTCTTCTTGACTTGTTTTTGACTTGTTGATGTCCTTGGTCAGCTTTGATTCTCAGAATCCACCATTTGTTATCATCAAAACTTTCATACTCCAAATCTGAGTTGATTCACTACTCCATGAATCTCAACAATCTCCCCCTTTTTGATGATGACAAACCATACAAGCCACTATGTTTTGCAAACCAACATTTCATATTTTTAGATATGAGCCTATAATATGAGCTTATCATGCCTTGTTCATATTTAGTCCTGCAAAACAAACTCAAAACCTTTCTCCCCCTTTGGACAACATAAAAAACAAACAGGAGAAATAAATTTTGCAGATTGCACATGTATAGATTTATGCACAAGAGTCATTTGCTCAAAATCAATGCCACAAGAATAACTTAATTCCAAGAAATTAGTCAAGCTCTATCACCAAAGGCATTGTTCCAATGAATCCAATTTAAATTCAAAATTTGTATAAGAGATTTTGATACATCATGAACACATATGTACTTCATACACAAATGATTCCACATGATACATCAACTACAATCATCATCATCTCAAATATACCAGCAAACATCAACATATATGCATCAATACTATCACATATCAATGTTCAAACCAGAATATAGTAGTATCAATCATTCAAATCAATATTACCATAACCAAATCATACCAAACACAATATAACCACAATTAAATTCATATTGCACCAGAATTGAAATTGTTCAAACCAAAATAAGCAAATTGTTCAGAAATTAAAATGATTACAGCCCAAATGAAATTTAAAACAGAAATTTAAAACTAAAACTTCTAAAACAGAACACTAAAACTCCTAAATGCATCACTTCGAGTCCTCTTGCATTCCAAACTAAGCCTTAATCCTTGCAATCTCATGATCAAGGTTATCAAACCGATCAAGAATGCCAGAATAATATGACTCATGCTTCCTTGACATTTCCATCAAAGTATCCAGCTTGTTGATCATAATCTGTTCAAACGGAGAAAATGCCTTAGGTTCCGATTCTTGCTCTTGTTCAGGTTCAATTTCCACTTGCGGTGGCTGTTCCTCATCATGAGATGGAACACCATCTTCGTCCGTTGCCGGTTCAGGTGTTGGAGGAACATCACCTTTGAATACCCATTTATATTCTTGTTTTAGCATCCCCATATGATGCAAAGAAGATTTTTCAATCTTATTTGAGGCATGAGAATTATCTTTTTCTCCCCTTTAAGATCCACACCAGTTTTGTCAAAAATCCTAGATAGCAATAAAGCATATGGTATTAGACCATCCTCCTTTCTCCTAGCCTTCCAGATACAATCATTCACAACAGACACCCAATCTATCTTTTCCTTTTTCTTAATAACATGCATAAGAAAAATATCATCTCTAGTCATTTGAGCATGGTTATGAAGTCTAGGCTTAAGCATCCAAGCTATTATAAAAGAAATCAAACTAGAGTTTTTCTTCATACCTCCAGCCATAAATTTGTTGTAATTTGCGGTCTCCGAGATCCTTTGACAATCTCTAAAAGTTGTCAGCTCTTCAAAGTCACCAAAATTGAAGGGTTGGGATTTCATACTCCCGGTTCTGCACAGCCCAACCGCTTCCTTCAATGTTGGTCCATCAAGCTTTATGAGCTTGCCTTTCACCACAGATTGCATTATCCCTTCATTTCTTGAGGCAAATCACAAGAACAACCTAATAAGCTCCGGGTAATACGGACCTTCGAACTCCAAGAACTTCCCAAGCTCTTGATGCTCCAAGAGAGGAGGAAAACTAAAACCCTCACTCTTAAACCACTCCAGCTTCAAAGTCTTCGGAGGAATGATTCTCTTACTCGCATACCACCCAAAGTAGTAGTCTTGGGTCTCTTTGTTAGCAAACCAGTTGGAGATCAATTGCTCAGCTCTTGTGGGCAGAGGTCTTTGCTACCCCTGACTTCAAGCTTCTTGATTCTCTTGGAAGATGAGGCCATTTTGTGATTAAAGATGGGTTCTTGGTTATAGAATATGAAGAAGAATATAAGATAGAAGGGTTAGGGTTTGTGTGAGAGTTGAGAGAATGTGTAGGTTATTTGTAGAATAAGAAGGTTAGGTGTTATCAAAGCCCTAGACACCGTATTGGGTAGAAGAGATGATGGGTTCCTTCTCCATGAAATGATGTAGAGATGAAGGAGAGGAAGCCTTGCCCTTGATCTAGGTTCAATAAGGTGGACAAAAGGAGGATATATGGTGAAGGAAAGGAAGTTGGCGTGAAATGATGGTGTTTGGGCGGAAGCACTTAGGGTGGAGGTGTTTGGGTGCTCAAAGTTGGCTCACTCCAAGGTAGGTGGAGGCCACTCTAGGTTTCCTACTCTCCAAGGGTGGAGATAGGAGGAGGCTAGCCGAAACTATCCTAGGGACTAAGGATGGATTTTGAGGCACAAAAGGCTCACTCAATATCATATAATCCAAAGTATTTACAAGTGGTGGGGGGTGGGGTATTTATAGGAGAAGTTGCATTTAGGGTTGCATTTAGGATATGCATGGCCGAAAATGCCAAGGTAAATGCACTCCAAATGCAATGCCAAATTAACCCTAGATGCAACTTGGTGGCCAAGTTTGGAATCTATGGGATTAGATTGGCTATTTCTAGGTGCATGATAAGTCCATACAACCTTTGCCCTCCATTGGGCCTAAGCCTTTCTAATCACCAAAAAATAGGTCCAAACTCACCAAACTAGGCGTCACCTCCTATGTAATACCCTAGCCCAAATTAAGAAAAACCTAATCATCTAAAGCACCCCATAATACAAGGGTAAAATAGGAAATACAAAGAAAATAAATCCTATGACTAAAATACTCCAAAATACAAGGGTAAAATTGGAATAAACCAAATAAATCCTACACTACTCAAAATTTAGTCATAGCATTGGACCATGTGATGGGTTTCACATGAAGTACCATGGATGGTCCTCCATCAAGAGAGGTGCCAGTTATAAAGGAAAGTGGGAGGTTGGGAGTTGTCGTGAATAAAACCGTTCAAAAACCGTCTGGAAAACCAAGGTTCGCGCAAATAATCGATTATCCATACAAATAATCGATTATTTGTATCAGTAAAATCTTTTGAAAAACCCTTTCTGCACTAAATAATCGATTATTTTTGGAATAATCGATTATTCCAGAGGGTCATTTCCTCTCACTTGCCCAGATAATCGATTATTGCCCAAGTAATCGATTATTCCAGAGGCTCCAAGTTTTCTTGTTATCCAGATAATCGATTATTGCTCAAATAATCGATTATTCCAGAGACTTCTAGAATTCTACTTCTCCCAGATAATCAATTTTTTCCCAAATAATTGATTATTTTCCTAGGCTTACTTACAATAATCGATTAAATTTTACAATAATCGATTATTTCGGAGAAGTTTTGTTTCTCTTATTTTAAACCTTTTAAACCATTCCTGATCCATTTCAACTGTTAAACCACTCTTTTATGCACCATATTTCAATGTTTTATACACACATCAATCAAGTTTCAATCAAACAATCTCACTCAAGTGCACATTCACAATCAATTCAAACAAGACTTATTGATAATTCCAAGTTCAATTCTTAATTGATTAAATCTTTATTTTGGTAGAGGTTTTGTAAATATATCAGCTAATTGTTTATTTGTTTCAACAAACTCTACTACACAATCATTCTTTTGTACATGATCCCTTAAAAAATGATGTCTTATTTCTATATGTTTTGTCCTAGAGTGTAAGATTGGATTTTTGGTTAGATTGATTGCACTTGTGTTATCACATCTTAAAGGAATTTTGTTCAGCTCAGTTCCATAATCTTTTAGTTGTTGTTTCATCCAGAGGATTTGTGCACAACAGCTGCCAGTGGTTATATATTCAGCCTCAACTGTACTTAAAGCAACACATGCTTGCTTTTTGCTATGCCATGAGACAAGTGCACTTCCAAGTAGGTGACAAGTACCACTTATGTTTTTCCTATCAAGTCTACACCTAGAATAGTCTGAATCCAAATAACCTATCAAACTTAGTGAGACTCCTTTTGGATATCATAGACCTATGTTTGTTGTTCCTCTTAGATATTTAAGAATTATTTTGATAGATTTCATATGAGACTCTTTTGGATTTACCTGAAATCTTGTACACAAGCACACAACAAACATTATATCAGGTCTATTAGCTGTCAAATATAAAAGTGATCCAATGATACCTCTATATTTTGAGTTATCAACAACTATCCCTTTCTCATCCAAGTCAAGATTGCATGAGTTTGATATTGGTGTTGCAGCCTCCTTACACCCTTCCATACCAACCTTTTTCAACAATTCATTGCAATACTTGCTTTGACTTATAAAGATTCCATCACTCATTTTTTTGACCCAAGAAAAATGTAAGCTCTCCCATCATTGACATCTCAAATTCACCTTGCATGGTCTTAGAAAATTCTTTGCATAGAGAGGAATTAGTAGATCCAAAAACAATTTCATCGACATAGATTTGAACATACATTGTATCATTCTTAAATTTCTTCACAAACAATGTATTATCTACTTTTCCTCCAACATAGTCATTCTTAATCAAAAATTTGCTCAGCCTATCATACCATGATCTTGGAGCTTGTTTCAAGCCATAAAGTGCCTTTTTAAGTTTGTACACATGATTAGGATACTTAAAATCAACAAAACTAGGTGGTTGCGCCACATACACTTCTTCTCTTATTAAACCATTTAGAAAAGCACTTTTCACATCCATTTGGTAAAGCTTGAAATTCATTATTGAAGCATAAGCAAGAAGTAATCTAATGGCTTCTATCCTTGCTACAGGGGCAAAAGTCTCATCATAATCAATTCCCTTTTCTTGATTATACCCATTAGCCACTAACCTTGCCTTATTTCTTATAATGATTCCAGATTCATCAAGCTTATTCTTAAATACCCATTTGATTCCAATAATTGGATAATCACTTAGTAATGGCACTAAATCCCAAACTTCATTTCTTTCAAATTGATTTAGTTCCTCTTGCATAGCCATTAACCAATGTTCATCATGTAGTGCTTCATCTATTGTTTTGGGTTCAACTTGTGAAACAAAATCCATGGTGTTACAAATATTCTTGATGGATCTTCTAGTTGACACACCTTTACCAATGTTTCCAATTATATTTTCCATTGATAAGTCCTTAGAAGCTTTCCATTCATTAGGCAATTGTTCACTTGTCTTTTTAGTGGTTTCAATTGATTCACTCTCTTTAGGCTTTTCACTAGGTTCACTTTCTAATGGTGGTTGATCAAGCAAATCAGTCAAGTCCTCTATTTCAGTTTGCTTTGTTTCTTGCTTGTTAGTCTCATCAAACACAACATATATTGATTCTTCAACTATTAGAGTTCTCTTGTTATATACTCTATAGGCTTTGCTATTTGTAGAATAACCTAAGAAAATTGCTTCATCAACTTTAGCATCAAATTTTCCAAGTTGTTCTTTACCATTATTCAGCACAAAACATTTACACCCAAATACTCTAAAGTATGAGATATTAGGCTTCCTTCCATTATAAATATCATAGGGTGTTCTTTTTAGAATAGGCCTAATTAGAACCTTATTTAACACATGACATGCTGTGTTAATTGCATCAGCCCAAAAATATTTAGGTAGTTTGGTCTCATTCAACATAGTCCTAGCTAATTCCTCAAGAGACCTATTTTTCCTTTCCACAATCCTATTTTGTTAAGGTATCCTAGGTGCTGAAAAATTATGATTAATGTCATGCTCCTCATAGAATTTTTGGAACAAAACGTTTTGGTATTCACCTCCATGATCACTTCTAATTGAGGTGATATTTGTGTTTTTCTCATTTTGAACAAGCTTTTAGAAAATTTCTTAAAAACATTGAAAACTTCACTTTTATTTGCAAAAAACATAACCCAAGTGAATCTTGAATAGTCATCTACTATAACTAGCCCATAGTAATTCCCTCCTAGACTCATGGTTCTTGAAGGACCAAACAAATCCATGTGAATTAATTGTAAAGGTCTAGAAGTTGAAATCTGATTTTTGCTTTTAAAGGTAGCCTTCACTTGCTTGCCTTTTTTACAAGCATCACATAGTTTGTCCTTAATAAACTTGAGTTTAGGTAATCCAATCACTAACTCTTTTCTACTAAGTTTGTTTAAGTGATCCATGTGTATATGTGGAGCTCTTCTATGCCAAAGCCAAATATTGTCTTTTTTGGTTATTAAACACTTGGTGTTAGAAATTGTAATTGAGTGTTCTAAATCTAGCATGTAAATGTTGTCAATTCTTTTTCCAATGAATCTAATTTCTTTTGTCAATTTATCACATATTAAACAAGTTTTATCAAATTCAATTTTAAATCCTTTGTCACTAAGTTGGCTTATACTAAGCAAGTTATGTTTCAACCATTCAACAAGCAATACATTTTCAATCAATGTTGAGGAGGAAGAGTTACCAATGTTTCCATGACCAAGAATCTTCCCTTTGTTGTTGTCACCATAAGTAACAAATCCTTCATTCTTTAATTTCAGACTTGAGAATTTTGAAGGATCTCCAGTCATATGCCTTGAGCAGCCACTATCAAGATACCATAATAAGTTTTTGGCTCTCAAGGATTCCTATAACAAAATCAAAAAATTGATTTAGGTACCTATGTGAAGGGTCCTTGATGGTTAGTTATCAGCCTTTGGCTCTTTTTAATCCAAATCATGTCTCCATTTGGAACACCATATTTCTTAGACTAGCAATTTCTTGTTGTGTGTCCTTTCTTACAACAATAAAAGCAAGTAGTTTGTTTTATGAAATTCCCTTAGATTTTCTAAAAGATTGGTTCCCATTAAAAACTCTTTCCTTTGATTTTAATGGCATGTTCATGCTTTGATTAAAACCAATTCCACTTCTATCAAAAGCATGTATTTATTTTCCCAAAATGATATTCAAATTTGCATTTCCATTTGTGAACTTTGCAAGAGAGTTTTTCAAATCATCATTTTCCTTTTCCAAAACCTTGCAATTTTCACAATCAACTTTTGAAGAAGGGGAGGTTTCACAATGAGCTCCATTGAAGTTGAAAATTGTTTGAAGATTTTCATGTTCATTTTTCAAATTTTCAAGCTCTTGTTCAACTCTAATTAAAGCATTTTCATACCATGATAGCTTTTTTTTAAGCTTTGAATTTAAGGCATCTAACTTCACAGCCTCTTTGTGAATTTGAATGGAAGCTTCTTGAAGTTAAGCATAATCCGGATTAGATTCAAGATCAGAATCACTTACTATAGTGTCTTGATCAGCTCTAGCCATCAAACATAAGTTGTTTTCCTCAAATTCAGATTCATCACTTGTTGTGCTTGAGTCATTGTCTTCCCAAGCAATGTAGGCTCTTTTTCCTTTGTAATTTTTCTTCCCTTTCTTTTCCTCTCGTTGCTTCTTTAGAAGGTTGGGGCATTCAACTTTTATGTGGCCTGGTTTTCCACACTCAAAACAATTGTAAGAGGATGTGCTTCCTTCCTCTTTCTTGTTGTCCTTCTTGTTGAACTTGTAGGAAGGAACTCCTCTTCTTTCTTAGGAATTTTCTAAACTTCTTCACTAGCAAGTTGAAGTTCTCTGAATCAGAATCTTCAGAGCTTGAGTCTTCACATATTTCTTTGCCTTTGACTGATTTCAAGGCTCTTAGAGACACTCCTTTACGCTTTTTGTCTTGCTGTTCATTTTCCTAAAAAATGTGCAACTTTTGCTCATGCTCTCTTAGCTTTCCAAAGAGAGTTGCAAGGGTCAATGAAGTTAAGACCTTTGATTCTTCTATTGCAGTAACCTTTGCTTGCCAAGATCTATCCAAGCATTGTAGCACTTTCAAATTTAGCTCTTCTTCTCCAAATTTCCTGCCAAGATCAACAAGGTGATTTATCAGGTGTGTAAACCATTTTTGGAAATCAGAAATTGATTCACCATGATTCATTCTCAACAATTCATATTCTCTTATAAGAGTATGCTTTCTAGATCTTTTTACATCACTTGTTCCTTTATGAGTAACTTGTAAAGTTTCCTACATTTCTTTAGCAGATGTAATAATGTTCTTAGCTCTATAGTCATATTGACCTCTCTTTTTCTCATCATCACTCTACTCACTCCAATGTTTTTCTTTCTTTCCATCACCATCTTTGTTAATAGGGATATAGGGTCCATTTTCTAATGCATCCCACACTGCAATGTCAATTGTTTCAATGAAAATTCTCATCCTAATTTCCAATAGACATAGTTTTCACCATTGAAAACAGGAGGCCTATGAATAAACACACCCTCACCATAAGGTAGGTTGTTGTTGGCCATTTTTGAAATCTTGATTAACACTCAAGAACCTTGCTCTAGATACCAATTGTTAGAAAAGAATGGCTCAATCCAAGAGGGGGGTGAATTGGATTCTATGACACTTAAAAAATTTTCAGAGTTCTAGGGATCTTTATTTCAACTTAAACTTTTCTAATATGAATTCTCAAAGAAGTTCCTTAAAAGACTTGTCAATGGGAATGAGTCCTATATGTTTTCTTGATTAAGTTCAATGTTAAGAACACTTAATATGAAACACTTTGGTTCAGTTTAAAGTAATGTTATGCATGCAAACATATTAATCAAGATCATCCACTTTAACACTCAACCAAGATTTTGCTAAATGTAAAAGATAAGAGTGAGAGAGAAGAATGCACAAGTATTTTATCCTAGTTCAGCCACTCCACATGTAACCTACATCCAGTCCTCAATCATAACCTGATTAAGATTTGTTCCACTATCTTAATGAAGAAGTTTTACAAGCATACAACACATGCATATTGATGGAAGAGCATGGACCCTGGTCCAACCACTAGAGTTATGGCAAGGAGATTACTTGAAGACTTGTCTGCTTCAGAGCTTAGTGGGCCCAATGGGTTTGGTGGGCCTAGGGTGCTTCTTACTTGGGCTTTACTTGATTAAACACCATGTTTTATTGTACATTCATAGAATAGGAAGTTACTTTGTTTTTGGTCTTGTATCTTGACCATAGATTAGGGTTTGTGAACTTTGGGCTTGTAATTGGGCTTCATGGGCTTTGGGCTTTTGATACCCAATATTGGGCTCATTCTTTTCCTTGTAATTTTTCCTATTCATTGTATTTCTTGGACCATTGTATTTTGGTCATTGTCGCCACCGGCCCGAAACGGGCTTTCGGCATTCGCGAAGGATGGTTGGACTCGTTTATTTGTTTAAAAATATGGATTGCTAGAATGACGTATTCTCAAACTGAGACCTTGTCAAACGAGCAATTTTATTAAATGATTCACCAATCCATATTAATCCCAAGCGGGACCCTCCATGGATTAGTGGTTTTCGCAAAAGGAGGGGTTCGTGGAGTCGCCACCAATGTTTTACTCAAAACATTGGAAAAAGGGATAAGGCAATTGATTTTATAAATCAACTTTGGCCATTACAACCAGAGTTGGGTAAGGGAGTCGGTTACGCGTGGGGAAGGTGTTAGCACCCCACAGCGCCCCTTTCGGGTTCCCTATGACAGATTATTTTCAAAAATAACAGCGTAAAATTACTAAATTACCCCTATTTATTCTAAGCAATTATAAATTAACTATCTACATGATGACAGTTTAAATATGCACACAGAAAGCAGTAAAAGGAAGGATTTAAGAAGAAAACCTCTTGAAGCGTGCTTATATATTGAGTAAAACTGGGAAGCTTTTTGGCGTTCCCTCGCTCTACAAGCTCGCTCGCTCCTTCCTAAAAACTTTTAACTATGGAAATCCGGAGGATTTCCCTTCGACTAGGTTCGATCCTCAAGCAAAATGGCTCGGGGCTCAAGAACTTTGTCGAATCAACTCTCCGAGTAATTTCTAGGGCAGAACACTGCTCAAAAACCCCAGAATACTCAAGGAGAGGGTTAAAACTATCTGAAAAAGTGTGGAATGACGTCCAATTGACGTCATATTTATAGGGAATAGGCGCAATACGGCCTACAGAAGCAATACGGCCGTATTGAAATTTTTGAACTTCAATACGGTCGTATTGAGTTCAATACGGCCGTATTGAAATTCAGAAATTTCAATGCGCCCGTATTGAGTTCACTGCGGCTGTATTGAAGCTTCAATACGGCCGTATTGATTTCAGTACGGCCGTATTGAAGTTTCAGAAACTTCAATACGCCGTATTGAGTTCACTGCGGCCGTATTGAAGCTTCAATACGGCCGTATTAAGTTCAGTACGGCCGTATTGGGCTTCAATCCCTCCACTTCCTTATTTTGAGCTATTCTAAGACCTCTAGACCTACAGAGAACCCTCCTAGGGCCTTCCAGGAGTCCTTCTGGCTGATCTTCCTTCAGTCTTCGAGAGTCTTCAGGCTTTATTTCCGACCCGGACAATTTTAGGGGTCTACAGCTGCCCCCCCTTTACTTAGTCGGACGGCCTTTTAGTGTATCGGCTGACAAGTAAAGGAGTTGACCCAATTGTCCGGGTGATGCGCCGACCTTCTGACTTGTAGCGTCTTCCGGTGGAAAATTGTTGAGTAACCTCTCCAGGTTGTTGCATACCTCGGCGCTCCTGACAACCTCGGTAGCTAAGTTTACCCTCTCCAGGTCCTGCCTCTTAACATTCAGCAGTGTGAGTTTACCCTCTCCAGGTCCTGCCTCTTAACATTCAGCAGTGTGAGTTTACCCTCTCCAGGTCCTGCCTCTTAACATTCAGCAGTGTGAGTTTACCCTCTCCAGGTCCTGCCTCTTAACATTCAGCAGTTGAGTTTACCCTCTCCAGGTCCTGCCTCTTAACATTTAGCAGTGTGAGTTTACCCTCTCCAGGTCCTGCCTCTTAACATTCAGCAGTGTGAGTTTACCCTCTCCAGGTCCTGCCTCTTAACATTCAGCAGTGTGAGTTTACCCTCTCCAGGTCCTGCCTCTTAACATTCAGCAGTTGAGTTTACCCTCTCCAGGTCCTGCCTCTTAACATTCAGCAGTTGAGTATTGCCTCTCCAGGCCTGCTTCCGTGTCTTCTGATCACTTCGGCAATGATTTGATATGATTTTTGTCTCCACAGTCCACGATGCTGCTTCGACGGTTTTTTCTGATTTTGTGCCGCTGAGGGCTGGATAACGCAGGGATCCGTCTAGGGGATGTGCAGTCATTCATAGGTTCTTGTGCCCCAACTTGCATTGCATTGTTGGTACCCATGGGGAATTTTTGACTCCTTGGGGTGTAGACACAGATGCTCTCTCTCTGAGTTGAGCGATGCCTTATGTTTGGCTGACGTCCTTTTGACGTGGGTGGAGTATCCCGGTTGTCCTTATTCGGGTATCTCTTTTGGATTTTCTGATTTTTGTAGCCTCTGTGTAGGCTGTTTATCCGCTGGGGATTTTGTCATTCATTTCTTGACTGGCCTCTTCTGTTAGGCAAATGATCTTGATGTTTGGTGCTTGGCTGGATGCCATATTCCGTTTGGGGAATATTTATTGATATATATTTTTTTTTCTTTTTTGGAAGAGTGCCTCTGAGTAGGCGAATTATCTTGATGTTCAGTGTTCGGCTGAGTGCCGGATTCCTCTTGGGGAATGGTTATTGATCTTTTTGTGATTTTTCTTGAAGGGGTGCCTCTGAGTAGGCGACTGGGGATTTAGGGATCTTATGTATCCCAGAGTATTATTTAGGAAGCCTCTGCAGGCTTAGCCTCACTCAACGCTTGAGTTGGAGAGCTATCTTCCACTGAGGAAGTTTTAGTCCTTTGACTTGTATATACTGTTTGGATGATCGCACTTCCATTGGGGATTGCGTCGATCTTGCTTTGATAGCTCTCGCTGGGGATTTTCCCGTGAGCTTGAGCTGAGGTTCCCTCTGGGGAGTATTATTTCTGCGAGCCTCTCCAGGCTCAGTTATTCTGCATACTGTGGAGGATGTGGAGTATTATTTTGGTAAGCCTCTCCAGGCTTAGTTATTCTGTACAAACTGTTTGTTGGATTTTCTATATCCTTGCCTTTTTTCATTTTCGGCTTTTTCTGTATTTTGCCTTTTCTTCTGATTTGGCTTTTTCTGTATTTTGCCTTTTTTATGTTTTTGGCTTTTGCTGTACAGAAT
Organism: Cajanus cajan; assembly: GCF_000230855.2. Taxonomy (NCBI): domain Eukaryota; kingdom Viridiplantae; phylum Streptophyta; class Magnoliopsida; order Fabales; family Fabaceae; genus Cajanus; species Cajanus cajan. The sequence goes on along the minus strand of NC_138523.1, from coordinate 34,256,064 downwards.
TTAAATTGCTAGAGAATTTTGAATTCAAAAGTGGCAAATTTCATTACTAAAAATGAATTTGTACAAGGAAAATTTGAGAAATGGGGCTAAGCCCTACCAAACTAATGCATGAAAAAGCAAGAAAACAGAAGCCGGTCTTCACTCCTCTGCCGGCGGGTCCTGTGGCGGGTCCGGGAAGCGGCGATGCATCCAGACGGAGAGGTTGTCAAACCCCTGCACCAAGGTGTCTAGTCGAGCATCTGTACTCTGCTGCCATGTGCCGATGCTATGCTGAAAAGCATCGAATCGAGTATCGATGCTTTGCTGTAAAGCGTCAAAGCGGGCATCAAAGTAGGCCCTATCCGACTGCGAGGTGCCGGTCTCTGGCTGTGGGCTGCCATCGCCCTCAAAGTTGAGGTCATTGAGGATGTCGGCGTAGGCATCGGGGCCATCTACTCGTACAAACCCTCCAGCTGATCTAGTAATGATCCTCATGCTAATCAAAGTGGTAGCACCGATTAGCTTTGGCGCCAGCGCCCTTGGCTCTTCGCCATCGGGGCATCCCCATGTCTCCGCCAGCTGTGAAAGGAGTGGGGCGACCAAGATATACCCCTGTCTAGACTCTCCTCCCTCTCGTGTCCCCAGCTTCTTCACATGCTCGAGGAAGAAATATCCAGGGTTGGCCTTCCGTCCGGTGGCCATGCAATATAATGCCAGCAGGTCCGGACGAGTAATCGACTCGGGGCTCTTGGACCTGCCATGGATAGTACTGGTAAGGATCTTGTGGCAGATCCGAAGAGCGGTCGGAAGCCGGGAGCCCTTTACCCCTGAATGGTAATCCTCTCGGCCAGTGAGCAATCTCCACATGTCAACCGGAGTCCACTGATCAGGCCACTCGCATATGGCATCACGAAATTCCAGCTGATCAGTGCGGCTGAAAAATCCTGCCTGGACATTGAACTCGTCCAAAGTCAAGGAGCGGTACCCCTGATTCATCCAGAAGTCAACCGAGCAGACATCTTCCCCATAACTGTTCGTCGACTCAGTAATACCGACGGAGGCCAGGAACTCCTTCGTGGCTGTCAAGTACAGCTGAGAAGGGGAATCAAGGAGAAATCCCCATCCTATGCTGCCGAAGTAACCCCTGACATCATCCTCCAAGCCCACTGCTCGGAGAAGGTCAAAGTCGAGCACCCTTGACGGCTCGAAGTTGAATGTCTCTATGAGCTCCAGCCGTTGCCTGTGTCGATCCGTCATCTCACGTCGAGCTGGGGCTCTCTGTCTTTTTCGGGATGACTCTGCCATTTCTGAGAAGCTGTCTAGGGTGCACTCACAAACAAAATATGCAGAGAATGAAGATTGGTATGCAAAAATGAGAGGGGGGAGGCTTATTTATAGAGAAGTTTTCGCCAGTACGGCCGTATTGAATATAATACGGCCGTATTGGCTTTACCGTTATTGTACAAATGTGGCAATCAATACGGCCCGTATTGAATGGAATACGGCCGTATTGAGCGTCAATACGCCCGTATTGTGTTTAATACGTCGTATTGAATACGAAACGTTGCTTTAACGTTCACCTTGATACGCCCGTATTAAACTCAATACGGGCGCATTGATTTTCATTTTTTTTTTTTTTTTTTTTTTTTTTTTGAAGATAAACAGAGAATAAGTGATCTTCCAGTACACCTATCATCTGTATGCATGTATGCAGTATGATGCAGCTAATTCTATTTGATTCTTTTTTCAAAAGAATTAACCGATGCGTTTTTGTGTTTGGATTTTTGCCATTCCTCTAGACGAGCTGTGCTCTGCCGATTTCTGTAACCGAGGAATGATGCGTATTTGATTTTGGGATTTGGTGTCATCAACCAAATAATCCTTCCCTTCCTTTAGAAGATGTGTCAACCCTCCTATTGACCACTATATCTCCATGTTTCCACTAGATTATTCAAAAATCGTTGGGACAAAAGAGAAAAGAAGGAAATGATATATTTTCAAAAGTTTATGTTTTAGAGGGGATTATTTTATTTTTGAAAAATGGATTTTGTAAGAATGGCTGGCCATTGGTAGGCTTATTGTGTTTAGGCTTGTTTGATTAAACACTTATGAAGTTAAGCACATCTTTGTTATTAATGATTGTGCTTTGACAACTTGGATAGCTTTTCTTGAGCCCCTTGTTGAATTCAATTGATGGTACCATCATGGATTTATTCTGTTTTTTCCTTTTTTTGATGGCTCTTACTTTTGCCTAAAACACCCATTTGTGGTGTCTTAGCGGGCTTTTGTTTTTATTCATTATTTTGTAACCCTAATTTTTGCCTAGGTCACCCTTTTGTGGGATTCCTAGCGGGTCTTTTGCTCTTTAGGATTTCTTTATCCATGATGGCACTTATTGAGGCCAAGAAAAGGTGCTCCAAGTTGACACACACACTTCCACATAAAAATGATGTGGGTTTATTATTATTAAGATGATTTTAACCTCATTCATGTTTATTCAAACAGGGTTAAAATAATGGGGTCTAGAATTTTATTGCAAGCAAGAAAAGAAGCAATAAAGAATTAATGAAGAATGATTTTATTATAATCATGATGGAAACATGTGCCCTATCGAGGCTCGGGGGTCGGGCTGTCCCCGAGGAGTGATCTCTAATAGTCACTGGATTTACACATCCCTATTAGAAGGAAAAGGACACCTGATGACGACAGCTGGCCTTGACGTTTGTGAACCAGCCTTCCTAAAGATCTGGCTTAAAGAACGTCGAGAAGGATCTTGATTCCTCTTCGTTCTTTGATCTTTAACAGGGTTGTATCCTAACCCTTGTTTCCCCGGATTGTCCTTGATAATGGGTAGCTCCGGGATTCCTTGGGAGTTCTTGCCTAATCCTTGTCCTGGCAAGTATCCGTTCTTTGTGAGCATATGAGCTACCTTCTTCATTTCTCGGGGAAACGTTTCAACATTGGAAATTTCCAATGCTTGGAAGGCGGTTTCCAAAGCTTCCTCTGCTGCATCCACATAAGGTATGTTGGATGGCTTACTGATGAGTATGTCATCTTCAGCTTGCACGGTCACCAGTTTGTCACCCACGATGAACTTGATTTTCTGGTGGAGCGTAGAGGGTACAACTTTCGCATCATGAATCCAAGGTCGGCCGAGGAGACAGCTGTATGCAGGAGTAATGTCCATTATTTGAAATTCGACGTTAAAGATAGTGGGTCCGATTTGGATTGGAAGACTGACTTCTCCCACCACTTCTCTTTTAGAGCCGTCGAAAGCTCGAACGATCATGTTGCTTGGGCGCATTTGGACTCCCTTGATTGCCATCTGATCGAATGTCCTTTTTGGCATCACGTTCAAGGAAGATCCATTATCCACCAAGACCTTCGCGATGTGATACTCCTTGCACTTTACAGAGATGTGCAAGGGCTTGTTATGGTGCGGTCCCTCGGTGGGGATCTCTTCATCTGTGAAGGTGAGGTGATCATTAGCCGTGATGTGACTAACAATTCCCTCAAATTTGTCTTGGGATATGGTGTGTGATACATACGCCTCGTTCAAGACTTTCAACAGAGCTTGCCGATGCGGTTCGGAGCTTAGGATCAACGACAACAAAGTGATCTTTGCTGGTGTCTTGTGAAGTTGATCCACAATGGAGTACTCGCTTTGTTTGATGATTTTTAACAGCTCATCAGTCTCCTCCTCGGATTCTCTATCTTCCTCGGTTTTCTCCTTTTCTTTTCCTTTATTCTTGGGAGCTTTATCGTGCAGATCTTCGGGAGAGTAGATCCTGCCACTCCTAGTCATGCCCCCAAGTCCAGCGATATTGGAGATATCATTGTCGGCAGAAGTATGGATGTCGTATATCCATGGCACAGCCTTATTCGATTCGTAAGGGAAAGGTCTTGGAGCGACAATCCTTAACGGCGTGGGACCATCCCCTTTTTCTGTCTTGATTACCAACAACGGCGTCGTCGTGTGTTCACTTTGCGCAGTTGTTGGTTTGCATTTTATCACAAATGGCGTGCGATCCATTCTGAACATACGCATCGATTAATTCTTTCTTTTTATTAATCTTATTTATTAATTACTAGGAGAGATAAATGCAAAATGAATGACTAATGAGATGCAAAGGCAATAAATCTCAAAAATACTGTTTTATTCATTAAAGAAAGTGTACAACTTATCATACGATGCTTTGAAGCAATTTTTTACAATATAAGAAAAGCCGATAAAAACCCACAGGCGGGTTCATTTTTCTTCTCCATTCGTCTTCGGCTTCCTCCACATGGCGTGCTATTGCTTCAACTTGCATATGGACGGCTTGACTCATATCATCACTACTTTTCTGAGCGTCCTTCGCCTTTTGAGTGTGATAGTTGATCATGGCCTGCAACTCGTTAAGCTCGTCTTCGGCTCGATCCTTCTCTTCTCGGAGTCTAGCCATTTGTGCTAGTCCCTCCCTTTCCTTTTTGCGGAAATCGGAAAGGTTTGCGGTTTGTTGTTGAGCAACTTCCCGCCATTGTTGTGCGTCGGATCGAGTCAAGAGCAGATCGTCTTGCATGTTCTTGATCAACTGTGCCTGCCTTGCATGTTCGGCTTCAAGGTGTGCTATCTTTGCGTTGACTTCTTGGAGTTGACTACTCGGTTCAACCTTTGGCATTTTGGATGCCCGAGTAGTCTCCTCATTGAGGTTAGCACACTCATCCTTGAGCCGCTCTATCTCGTGGTCTTTCTTCTTGCATTGCCTTTGAAGACCATCAATAGTAAAACTGGATTCTTCATTTTTCTCTTCAAGAACTCTCATTTGAGCTCCCATAATTTCCAGCTTTTTGGTCAAGGCGTCGACTTGTTCTTGCAATGCCTTCCTTGTTGCTGTGGTTGCACAAGAAGTGGATGGTTGAGGCACCCCCCTCTTGCTCCTCCATTCCTCATAATCAATGGAGACGGATACCCGAGGCTTTCCAAGCTCGAGATCTCCCTCATAGGTTGGTCTCTCCCACGCTCTCATGACAGCGTGCATGTCCTTCTGATGCTCATAATCGAAAGAGAAACACAACCCTCCAAGCTCCTCTATAGTAGGAATGATCTGAGTCCTCATCAGTTGCCTCATAACCAATCTTGGTGAGTAGGCTATGCAACCTCTGAGGCCCATCAATGGTATGCTTGGATAACTGCCGCATCTCATCAATACATTGCTTGGACGGAACCAAGGGCAAACCCATGTGAAGTGTTCAATACTCCACTGTTCCATCTCCTCCTTCCACTCGGAAGCATATCGGCGGCGTACGGGGATCTTCGAAAAACTTCTCAACGGATCGGGCAAAGTCCCCATATGACTAAAGGCATAAAAGTGTGTGATGCCCCACACATACAACAAGGAGGTGCAGCATCGGATGATTTTTCCTTGCTTCTGTTGAGACAAATGAACAGAGAACAAGGTGTCGGCAAGAATGGCAGGCACGGGACTCTTCATGTGTACGTCCCAAGCGAAGAAAGCGTCCATCGCAGCATGGTCCACTGTGTTAGCGTAAAAGGGGAAAAGGATCATCCCAAATACAGCTAACGCTAGAGTTTTGTTGAAAGCTAACCAATCTCCCTCACCAGCCAAGGAAGAAAGGTGGTCTTCAATCATAGCAAGCTTCCAACCTTTAATACTGCCGTTCCCCACTAAGGCAGCTGATCGTGATGGTAATTTGACCTGAGTGGCAACTCTCTCCACGGCCACATGGTTATCATGAAAGATATAGACCCCAGCTGATTTGGGCCATCGTAGCATGAGCTCGTACTCCTCGAGAGTAGGAACTAGGTCAAACTGGGGGAACTCGAAACAATGTAGATCAAGACTCCAAAAATGGACCAATGCTCTCAGAAAAGATGGATCCACACAAATCTTCATCAAGTCGAGAACTCGTCCATAGGATTTTTCGAACTCCAAACGAGCCTCTCGTGGCATCAAGGTACAGAGGTGATCCAACCTCTCGGCACGGTACAATAAGAAGTCCACTTTCTTCAATTGCCCTTGCACTCCCCTAGATCCCTCCATGATCTACAATAAAATGCATGATATGAGATGATGGAGATGAATATGCATGCATAGTGTTTATTTAACTAAGCATTATCATGTTTTTTGGGATTTTCCTAACATGATGCATGATATTGCTTGGTTTGGGTAAATATCATTATTTTTTGATATTTTGTATCTTTTTGTATTTTTGGGTGAAAAGGGAAACTACCTATATGAATGCAATGAAGGTAGACGTTAACACCATGTACTTAGAAGATCCTTATTCCTATTTATTATTTTTTTTATTTAAAAAAAAAAAAGAATGTTGTATGTTTAAAAGGTGCAATGTATGCTCATACAATGTCACATAAAAATGCACACACAATTCACTCATCCACGAACAGTCACGAACGAATCACGAGGTAGGGGTCTCCTGCAGAAAAGTGCATATTCAAGGAGGATCTAACTGTTCTCACTTGGTCAAAGGCCCCCAAGGTGCCCCCATTATAGGGACCCAATTCCTCTCGTCGTAAGTCGATGGAAAGCTCCAACGCACTGTCGGACTTAAGTTCATGGTTATCACCTTGAGTGATGTTTTTCCGACAACGGTCTCGTAGGCTCCTATAGACCCATTCAACCGGCCGTACTAACATCCACTCCCTATGGATTACCACTCATGCCCCCGGGTATAGAGGGAACTGTTGTGTGCAAAGGTTTGTGTGCAATTTTTATTTCAAACGATTGCGAAAATTTAAACAAACAACAGTTATTTAAAGCCAAATATATAAAGCATGTTATCATACAAGCAAGGGGTAATGAAGTAATTTTTAACTATTATTTGTTAAAAACAATCTGTCACTAAATGGGACTGACTCTCAAAGCTTCCCCAGTGAAGTCGCCATCTGTCGCCACCGGCCCGAAACGGGCTTTCGGCATTCGCGAAGGATGGTTGGACTCGTTTATTTGTTTAAAAATATGGATTGCTAGAATGACGTATTCTCAAACTGAGACCTTGTCAAACGAGCAATTTTATTAAATGATTCACCAATCCATATTAATCCCAAGCGGGACCCTCCATGGATTAGTGGTTTTCGCAAAAGGAGGGGTTCGTGGAGTCGCCACCAATGTTTTACTCAAAACATTGGAAAAAGGGATAAGGCAATTGATTTTATAAATCAACTTTGGCCATTACAACCAGAGTTGGGTAAGGGAGTCGGTTACGCGTGGGGAAGGTGTTAGCACCCCACAGCGCCCCTTTCGGGTTCCCTATGACAGATTATTTTCAAAAATAACAGCGTAAAATTACTAAATTACCCCTATTTATTCTAAGCAATTATAAATTAACTATCTACATGATGACAGTTTAAATATGCACACAGAAAGCAGTAAAAGGAAGGATTTAAGAAGAAAACCTCTTGAAGCGTGCTTATATATTGAGTAAAACTGGGAAGCTTTTTGGCGTTCCCTCGCTCTACAAGCTCGCTCGCTCCTTCCTAAAAACTTTTAACTATGGAAATCCGGAGGATTTCCCTTCGACTAGGTTCGATCCTCAAGCAAAATGGCTCGGGGCTCAAGAACTTTGTCGGATCAACTCTCCGAGTGATTTCTAGGGCAGAACACTGCTCAAAAACCCCAGAATACTCAAGGAGAGGGTTAAAACTATCTGAAAAAGTGTGGAATGACGTCCAATTGACGTCATATTTATAGGGAATAGGCGCAATACGGCCTACAGAAGCAATACGGCCGTATTGAAATTTTTGAACTTCAATACGGTCGTATTGAGTTCAATACGGCCGTATTGAAATTCAGAAATTTCAATGCGCCCGTATTGAGTTCACTGCGGCTGTATTGAAGCTTCAATACGGCCGTATTGATTTCAGTACGGCCGTATTGAAGTTTCAGAAACTTCAATACGCCGCATTGAGTTCACTGCGGCCGTATTGAAGCTTCAATACGGCCGTATTAAGTTCAGTACGGCCGTATTGGGCTTCAATCCCTCCACTTCCTTATTTTGAGCTATTCTAAGACCTCTAGACCTACAGAGAACCCTCCTAGGGCCTTCCAGGAGTCCTTCTGGCTGATCTTCCTTCAGTCTTCGAGAGTCTTCAGGCTTTATTTCCGACCCGGACAATTTTAGGGGTCTACAGTCATTAGATTAGGATTTAAGGAGGATTATTAGTTTAATTGAATTAGGCAAAACTAGGTTAATTTAGGATGCATTTAAGTTGCATTTTGAGTCACATGGTTGGCGCCACCTTGGCTGAACATGAGTGACTCAAACTTCAACCCTAAATGCATACTAAATCAAACCTAAATGCACCTAGCTCTAGTGTGAACCGGACTTGACATGTGTGTTAAGTTTTGAAATTCAAATTTCAAAAATTTGAATTCAAAACTTGGCGCCACATGTGAATCCTTCACATTGGCGCCAAGGTCCCTAGTTCCGGATTGCATATAAACTTCCCTCCTTCACACTTGTATTCACTTTTGAGATATATGAAATTTGAGAGCATTTTCTGCCAAATTTCTTTCAAGAGTCACCGAGAGAGAAACCTCACTTTCTAGGAACCCTAGCTAGGTTTTCCTTCCTTTTGAAGTGAGCTTTCATTTGCTCCTTAAGCTTGGATGCTTCCATCCTTGGCTTAGGTCATTCCAACCGAAGAGAATCCTCCATTTCAAGTGTTCTTGTTTTCGGTCTCCATCTCCTTGAAGAGGATCCATGCATAGGTGAAGCTAAGGAGAGGAACATTTTCGACTTCTCCTACCTTTGCCATCACATATACTCCTACATTCAAGATAACCACTTTCTTGCCCCCAAGAAAGCACTTCTTGTAGAAACCCATTACAAGAATTCCTTACCACTTGAGACACCTACTCAAGATTTCCCTTACACTTTTACAAAGAATTAAAGGAACGAATTCACCTGGAAGCTGAACAAATCACACTGTGAATTCCAAAAGCAAATCTTAATCTTTCTCTCCCAAGAATGTAATGATGATGATGATCTCTTTCAAAACATTCTAAAATGTTTTACTTCTTGGTTTCACAAAGAAAACACTCCAAGAAGGTCACAAAGACTTCACAATATGGTTTTTCTCTTTTTGATTCTCAATTCATTCTCTATTCTGAAGTTTCAAAGTGTGAAAGTTATTTATAAAAATTTCAGAACCAGATAATCGATTATTTTAAAGGATAATCGATTATTTTGTTCTTCATGATTTCTGGAAACCACTCAAGAACGGAATAATCAATTATTTTGCAGGATAATCGATTATTCTAGAGAGTACTTCCTGGAATAATCGATTATTTCTTAGATAATCGATTATTACAGCAAGGCTCTTTTCACCTGTTGTTGGAATAATCGATTATTTTGAGTTAGCTTTCAAAAACTCAATTTTATACTTCAAAAAAGTCTTTCCATGTCTTTTAAATCATCATCATACTCACTCTCTGTCAATTTAGATTAAAATTAACTCATGCACAAAACACAGACATGCAAAATAAGCTAATCAAACCAATACAACTCATAAGAACTTATAAACTATTCCTAACACACATTATAATAGTCATATCTTCTTCTTGACTTGTTTTTGACTTGTTGATGTCCTTGGTCAGCTTTGATTCTCAGAATTCACCCTTTGTTATCATCAAAACTTTCATACTCCAAATCTGAGTTGATTCACTACTCCATGAATCTCAACACAATGTTGGGCCGATTTCAAACCTACTCTCGCCCAAACAAAGGATAAATCTAAAATCACCAAGGTACACCTGCTATAGATACGAGACATCTACACTATCTGATGGAAGAGCATGGGCTAAAGGCCCAACCACTAGAGCTATGGCCAGGAGATTACTTGAATACTTGTCTGCTTTAGAGCTTAGTCGGCCCATTAGGCTTGGTGGGCCTAGGGTGCTTCTCACTTGGACCTTAATTGATTGAACACCATGTATTATTGCATTTTCTTAGCATAGGAAGTTACTTTGATTTTGGTCTTGTATTTTGACCATAGATTAGGGTTTTTGCTTTTGGGCTTGTATTTGAGCTTCATGGGCTTTGGGCTTTTGATACCCAATATTGGGCTCATTCTCCTTCTTGTAATTTTTCATTTTCATTGTATTTCATTGACCATTGTATTTAGGTCATTAGTTTAGGATTTAAGGAGGAGTTATTAATTCAAAGGATTAGGCAACATTAGGTTAAATTTAACTTGCATTTAAGTTGAATTTGGAGTCACATTGTTTGCGCCACCTTGGCTGAACATGTGTGACTCAAATTCAACCCTAAATGCAACTTAAATCCAACCTAAATGTATACTTAGCACTAATGTGATCGGACCTTAATGTGAGTTAAGTTTTGAATTCAAATTCAAATTTGAATTCAAAACTTGGCGCCACATGTGAGGCTTTCACATTGGCGCCAAGTGTGAGCCATTCCGGAATCCTTATAAGCTCCCTTTTTCCCATTTTGAAAACACTTCGAACATTATATGAAATTTGAGAGCCTTGTGCCGAGTTTCCTCTTCAAAGTCTTCTTGAGTGTTCACCTCAAAATCCCTAGGAAGTTCATCTTCTTCCTTCTCTTTGAAGTGAGCATTCCATTGATCCTTGAGCTTGGATACTTCCTCCTAAGCTTAACCTCCTTCCATTCTAAAAATCCTCCTCTCTTAAGCCTCCATTCCATTCGGTTTGCATCTCCATTGAAGAAGATCCGAGCTAGAGAGAAGTTTAGGAGAAGCACTTCTTCCACTCCTCCTTACCTTCTCCATCACTATCAAGGACTAACTTTGGCATTGAAGTCTCTTTTGCAGGTACCCACCCCATCTCGGAGCAGTCGACGCACTAGGCAGAGGAGGCTCACCGATCTTGCTAGCAGATCGTCCTCACGACCAATCTTGGGTAAGAACAGAAATCAAATTAAATATGAAGTTGAAAGAATCTCTTAAAAAACCTTTTCGAAGATGAATTCCTAAAAACACTCTAGTATAAAATAGGTATTTATATTTTATTTATTGAGGTTGATTTGTATACTTAGTTCTTTTATATAAAAATAAATAAATAACTAGTTCAATAAAAATAATTAAAATAATTAATTTTCATTAATAATATTATAAAATTAAAATTAAATTTCACTATAAAAATATTAAATTGAATTATCTAAAGGGTTGTTACATTTTTTTTTGGACAAGTGATTGTTACATTTAATAGCACCATCTAATTAATTTATCAAATAATTTTCTCCATTGATCAATAAATGTATCTACTTTCTTGGTAGTATTAACAATTATATATGCATCTTATTGTTGGTTTTATTTGTTTTTGTAATTAAGAGAAAAAAAGGATAATAATTTATTTCTTATATGAAAGACGGGATAAAGAACTTTTTAATTAAGAAAAATATCTTTTAGACTCAAATTAAAATGATTGATTTTCTTTCTCGTCCATATTTCTTCCTAATGTAAGTTTTTCTTAAATGATGTTGAAAATATATAATATCGAGTTAGATATTTAAACAGCCATGATAATAACAAAGTTACAAAATCATATTTTGCAAGTTCATCTATTAAGAGTTCAAAACTCCCTTTCCATACAACATAATATATAAATTTACGAAGTTTCATTTACAAAATTTTGATATGTAATGTAAGTAAAAACAAAATAATACAACATTGCAATGACAAAAACAAAATAAATTTTTCTACGATTTAAAAATTAGATTTTATTTCTTACGTACCAACCTCTCTTTTGGATAGCATTTTGAGATGATGGAATCATGCCTAGGAAGGCAAGGGGTGACACATTGAAGGAGCCAAGAGGAGTTGGCTAGACATGAAGGTTTGGGCCAGTCAAGGCCCAATGGGCCCGATGGGCCTAGAAAGCCCAATTTGAGCTTCACATGGGCCATCTCTTGATAAATTCATTTTTCTTATATTTTGTACATATTATATTAGTATAGGTTTCACATATTTTGGTCTTGTATTTTGGACCACATAGAGTAGCATTTTAGGCTTTAGGCTTATTGGGCCTAGTTTTGGGCTTCATGGGCCTTTGGGCTTTTGGTACCCAATATTGGGCTCATTCTCATTCTTTTAATTTTTCCTTTCCATTGTATTTGTTTGGCCATTGTATTTAGGCCATTAGAATAGGAAAATACAAGGAAAAATTAAGTGGACGGATTAGGTTAAATTAGGGTTAATTTGGAAGTCATTTAAGTTGCATTTGAGTCACATGTTCCTTACTACTAGTGGCTGAACATGTGTTTACTCAAATGCAACCCTAAATGCTATCTAAATTAAATCTAAATGCATGGAACACTTAAACTCACGGACTTGCACATGTGCACCTAAATTTGAATTCAAACTTTAGGCGCCAATTTTGTGTAGCCTTGTTTAGGCTCCAATGCTACTCAAATCCGTGGCTACTTAAGTGAATACTTCTCATTGTAAAATCACTTTTGAGATATATGAAATTTGAGGGCATTTTCTGCCAAATTTCTTTCAAGAGTCACCGAGAGAGAAACCTCACTTTCTAGGAACCCTAGCTAGGTTTTCCTTCCTTTTGAAGTGAGCTTTCATTTGCTCCTTAAGCTTGGATGCTTCCATCCTTGGCTTAGGTCATTCTAACCGAAGAGAATCCTCCATTTCAAGTGTTCTTGCTTTCGGTCTCCATCTCCTTGAAGAGGATCTATGCATAGGTGAAGCTAAGGAGAGGAACATCTTCCACTTCTCCTACCTTTGCCATCATGAAGTTAGATGAAAACACATAGAATGGGGATTGAATATGTGTGTGTGAACAAAGAAATTTTTTTTAAATATTTTCGCAGAGAAACTCTTTTTCGTCCAGTAAAAATATTATTTTTATTGCTTAGAAAAATTGTGCAGAGTTAGTTTAATAAAAGACTTTGCGTCCGACAGTTTATCGTCTGCACAAGGAAAATGTTTCTTAAACGAAAACTGTTTCTTAAGATAATAAATTAACGACTGTATTTTTCATCTGAAAGGAGTCATAGTGAAAATTAAGCATTGGACGAAGTTTTCAATATGATATATCAGTTAAGTGAAATTGCGTCTAAAATGTAAATAAGCAATGCAAGGATTTTTATACTGGTTCGCTCAGACTGAGCTACGTCTAGTCTCTTTCAATTGAAGGGTTCCACTAGATATTCAATGAAGTACATGTATTATTTGATCTTCAGGCTCATAGTGAGTATTCTCAACCACTCCTGGTCCTGAGTATTCTCAACCACTCCTGGTTGGCTAGCTTCAGTCACTAGCTCTAGTATTCTTTGTTCAACCTCTCCAGGCTCGCAGTGAGTATTCTCGACCACTCCTGGTCCTGGGTATTCTCAACTACTTCTGGTTGGATAATAGCACTAGTGCTCTTTGTTCAGCCTCTTTGGGTTCTCAGTGAGTATTCTCGACCACTCATGGTCCCAAGTATTCTCAACCACTCTTAGTTGGCTAGCTTCACTCACTAGCTCTATTATTCTTTATTCAGCCTCTTCAGGCTCTTTGAGTATTCTCGACGACTCCTGGTCTCAAGTATTCTCAACCACTCCTAGTTGGCTAGCTTCACTCACTAGCTCTAGTATTCTTTGTTCAGCCTTGTCGCAACCCGAAATTTTCCAATCTCGCGACGTATGATTTATACATCCTTTTGAAAATCTCATCAATTAAGGAATGCTCGGAGACCAGACTCTAATCCTTAATCAATGGTTTTGAAAATAGGTTCTTAAGAGTCGCTACCAATGTTTTACTCAAAACATTGGAAAAAGAAAAGGTTTTTTAAAGTCCAATAATGGTCTTGATAACCAAAATTGGTTCGGGGGTCGGTTACATGTCGGGAAGGTATTAAACACCCCTATAACGCCCTTAATTAGTACCCTATGACGAAGTTAACATTATAAACAATAATAATATAAATATTAAATCACCTTTTATTGATGACTATTTACATGCTTGAAATTTAAATTAAACAATTGACTCTAAAATATCTACATGATTGCTTTTATTATAACAGTACTTATCAAATATAAGAAATAAAAGAAAGAGAAGAAGATTGATTGAAATACCTCATAGCAAGCTTTGTTAGATCTTCCAATATGGAAATTCTAGGTGCTTTGTGGCAACCTTTCACACTACACAAATCTCTCACAAATCTCAAGAAATACAATAAGAAGGAGAGAGAGAGAAATTTCGAGCTCTAAGGAGTCTTGGACGAAATTTTGAGGCCCTGAAAATTGTGTCCGAGCTGTCTATTTATAGATATCAAAAATTTGCCAAAACGGCCCGTTCCAAAATTGGAACGGCCCATTCTGGATCTGACCGTTCTGTGTTAATTTTGTAACTAGAACAGCCCGTTCTGAAACTAGAACGACTCGTTCTAGAGATGAGATTAACACATAATTGTCTAGGCTGGAACAACCGTTCCAAACAAGGGTTTTAAGGCCTTTTTTGTAACTTGGAACGGCCCGTTCCAATTATGGTTTTAGCCCTTTTTAGGAGCTTGGAACGGCCCGTTCCAAACTAGGGTTTTAGGCCCTTTTAAGAACTTGGAACGGCCTGTTCCAAATTGGGAACGTCCCGTTCCAAATTGGGAACGACCCGTTCCAGTTTTGGAACAGCCCGTTCCGGGCTACTAAAACCAACTTATTTGGGCTTTAGGCCTTCTGATGGAAGAGCATGGGCTAAAGGCCCAACCACTAGAGCTATGGCCAGGAGGTTACTTGAAGATTTGACTGCTTCAGAGCTTAGTGGGCCCAATGGGCTTGGTGGGCCTAGGGTGTTTCTCACTTGGGCTTTGATTGATTGAACACCATGATTAATTGTATTTTCTTAGTATAGGAATTTACTTTGATGTTGGTCTTGTATTTTGACCATAGATTAGGGTTTAGGTGTCTTGGGCTTAATTTTGGGCTTCTTGGGCTTTGGGCTTTTGATACCCAATATTGGGCTCATTCTTCTTCTTATATTTTTTCCTATTCATTGTATTCATTAGACCAATGTATTTCGGTCATTAGATTAGGTTATATGAAGAATACATTAATAGGAAAATTAGGCTTCATTTATGCATCATTTAGAAGTAATTTGAGTTGAATTTGAGTCACATGGATGGCATGGTGTGGTTCCGGCCATGTGAGCTTCAAATGCAACTCAAATCACTTCTAAATGACTCCTAAATGAGGGTAGCATCTGAATTAGTCACGTTGGAAGCCAAAGTTTGAATTTCAAATTCAAATTTGAAATTCAAACTTGGCGCCAATTTGATTGGTTTGAAATTGCCACCCAAGTTAACCTAGTTTCTTCCTATAAGTGTATCTTTTCCCACCTATTGTAAACACTTTTGAATATATGAGATTTCTGAATACATTTCAGCCATCTTTCAAGAGTCACCGAATTCCAAGAGAAAACCCTAGAGAGTGCCTTCAAAAAATCCTTTAGGAAAACCTAGTTTCCTTATCTTTGAAGTGAGCAATCCCTTGAGTTTTGAGCTTGGATACTTCCCTCTAAGGCTTTGGCCTTCCATTCGAGAGTTCTCCTTCTCCTAAGGTGTTGATACAATCGGTTTATCTCCATTGAAGTTGATCCGAGCTTAGGAGGAGCTTTGGAGGAGTTACAATCTTCACTTCTCCTACTCTTTCTATCACCTTCTGATGTCATGTCCTGTTATTTCCATGCTTGGGAGCTCCATTTCTTTGATGATAGACTTCCATTTCATTGCTTTTGTTGTTCCGGACGAAATTGGGTGTCTATAGTTGCCCCTCTTTACTTATCCTTTAGAATAGCTATGTGTTGCTTTTCCAAAGGCAAGTAAAGACGTAGAAATTTCTTCCAGGTCTTCTCTTGTCTCTTTGGTGTTGGCGCTTCTATGTTGTTTCCCTTGGATAGGTGTATTTGCTCGTATCCTCATCCTTTAGAGAAGTTGAGTGTTGGTTGCATACTCTATTGGGTAACTGATGGGATCATGCGTAGGAAGGCAAGAGGTGACATCCTAAAAGATCCCAGAGGAATGGGCTAGGCATGGAGGTTTGGGCCAGTCAAGGCCCAATGGGCCCGATGGGCTTGGAAGGCCCAAGTTGAACTTCTCATGGGCCATATCTTGTTTTAGCTATTTTCCTTATGTCTTGTATATATCATATTAGTGTAGGTATCATATATTTTGGTCTTGTATTTTGGACCATTTAGGATAATATTTTGGGCCATAGGCTTATTAGGCCTAGTTTTGGGCTTCATGAGCCTTTGGGCTTTTGGTACCCAATATTGGGCTCATTTTGTTTCTTTTCTTATTTCCTTTTATTTTTATATGTTTGGCCATTGTATTTAGGCCATTAGAATAGGAATTTAAAAGGAATAAGAATTAGGCATAAATCATAGAAATCTAATTACATTTAGGAGTAATTAGAGTTGCATTTGAGTCACATGTTTTGTACCAAAGGGGGCTGCACATGTGATCACTCAAATGAACCCTAAATTAAACTTAAATGTAATTAAGGTTTCTAAAAGGAGGGGCTGCACATGGGAAACCAAAGTGGACGTTCAAAATTTGAATTCAAACTCAAATTTGAATTCAAATTTTGGCGCCACTTTTGTGCCTTTGGAGTTGGCACCACTTGCTTGATTTCTTTGCCTATAAGTGCTTGTTTCTTTCATCATGTAAACACTTTGAATGTTAATGAGAATTTTCTGAAATATCTTCAGCCAAGTTCTCTCTCAAAGTCACCAAGAAAGCCTAGTCTTAGCCTTAGGAAAATCACCTCTCCTAAGCTTAGTCCGTGAGCTTTCTCCTTGATTCTCTAGCTATAATACTTCTTTCTTAGCTTAGGGAAACCATGTCATTCTCTTCTTAATCCCACCTTCAATCCATGATCATCAATCAAGGAAGTAAGATCCGTGAGCTTGGAGGAGGCAAGGGAAGAACAAGCTTCACTTCACCTACCTACTTCCATCAGTAACAAGGTTGACAAACTGTACACCTGATCTTCAGTCTTCGAGTAGAAGCTCCATTGTTTCTCTTGTGATAGCGAGGTGAAAATTCGGATCTTCACTCTTGTTTTGACAATAGATACCTTCACTTTGTTTCCTTTGGGTAGACGGTGTTCCCTATATCCTTGCCCCTTGAAGTAACTGAGTGTTGGGTTGTATGCTCTGTTGGGTGTCAAGGATGGTAAACCGAAACATCTAGGCTTTAAGATCCATGTGAATGCCCCATGTTGCTTGCTGTGTTCGAATCTTCTCCTTTACTTCAACAGTGTAGATGCCCCCACACCATTTCCTTCAGGTATGTCGCCACCCGCCGAAACGGACATTGGCATTCGCGACGATGGTTGGACTCTTTTTTTGTTTTGAAAAATGATGGATTGTTAGAACGACTTATTCTCAAACTGAGACCTCATCGAACTAACAATTTTGTTAAATAATTCTCACCAATCCGTATTAATCCCAAACGGGACCCTCCATGGATTAGTGGTTTTCGCAAAAAGGGGTTCTTGGAGTCGCCACCAATGTTTTACTCAAAACATTGGAAAAAGACATAAGGCAATTGATTTTCGCAAATCAACTTTGGCCATTACAACCAGAGTTTGGGTAAGGGAGTCGATTACGTGTGGGGAAAGTGTTAGCACCCCACAACGCCCCTTTCGGGTTCCCTATGACAGATTATTTCATAAATAATAGCGTAAAATTACTAAACTACCCTTATTTATTAGAACGATTATAAGTAAACTATCTACATAATGAAAGTTTTAAACGTGCAATGCAACAATCAAAAAGCGATAAATGAAAGCGGTAAAAGAAAGGATTTGGAAAGAAACCTTCGAAGCGGGCTTTTATATATTCAAAAAGGAGTTAGGAGGCTTTTTGGCGCTCCTTCCCACTACACGTTCGCTTGCTCCTTTCCCTAAAAATAAATATTAACTATGGAAATCAAAGAGATTTCCCTTCGACTTGTTCGAGTCTCAAGCTAAAGGCTCGTGAACTCAAGAACTTAGTCGGATCAGCTCTCGGAGAGATTTCTAGGGCAGAGAATAGCTCAAAAACCCAAGAATACTCAGCAAGAGGGTGGAGAAATGCTCCAAATGTGTGGAAGGACGAGCCAATGACGTCCTATTTATAGGATTGAGGCGTAGTACGGCCTAAGGAGTCAATACGGCCCGTACTGAGTTTTTGAACTACAGTCAGTACGGCCGTATTGATTTCATTATGGCCGTATTGTAGTTCAAATGGCTCAGTACGGCCGTACTGAACCTCTACGAGGGCGTATTGAACTCCAATCCTCACACACCCTTATTCTAAGCTACTCTAAGACTTCTAGACCTACAAAGAATCATCCTAGGGTCTTCCAGGAGTCCTTCCGGCTGACTTTCCTTCGGTCTTCGAGAGTCTTTGAGTCTTATTTCCGACCCGGACAATTTTAGGGGTCTACAAGGTAGATGGTGTTTACTTGTATCCTTGTCCCTAAGAGCAGCTGAGTGTTGGTTTATATGTTCCGTCGGGTGATAAGGATGGTAAACTTGTACCATCTAGGTTTCTAGCTTTGATGTTGATGCATCCTACTGCTTTTGCTTGCTTCATGGTAGTTTGTTCCTTTATTTGTAGCTTGTTGAAGAGGGAGTATATTCTAAGCTCAGCCTCTTCAAGCTAGACTCACATTTAGGGCTTCAGCCGGCCCATTGCTAAGGTTAGGTAACCCTCTTTGTAGTATTTTCGTAGCTTAGCCTCTTCGGGCTGGACTGATATTGTAAGGCTTCAGTCGACCCACTACTAAGGTCAAGTAACCCTCTTTGTAGTATTTTCGTAGCTCAGCCTCTCCAAGCTGGACTGATATTTTAAGGCTTCAGCCGGCCCACTACTAAGGTCAAGTAACCCTCTTTGTTGTTGAAGTAGTTTCGTAGCTCAGCCTCTCCAAGCTGGACTGATATTTTAAGGCTTCAGCCGACCTACTGCTAAGGTCAGGTAACCCTCTTTGTTGTTGAAATAGTTTTGTAGCTCAGCCTCTCCAAGCTAGACTGATATTTTAAGGCTTCAGCCAGCCCACTACTTAGGTTAGGTAACCCTCTTTGTTGTTGAAGTTGTTTCGTAGCTCAGCCTCTCCAAGCTAGACTGATATTTTAAGGCTTCAGCTGGCCCACTACTAAGGTCAGGTAACCCTCTTCAATCTTGTACTAGTTTTGGGGATCTAGCAACCCACTTCGTGCTTGTACTTGATGTTTCTCATTGGTGTTGTGGGATGAAAGACTACCCCTAGGTGGATGGGCAGGAGATGTTTGATGTGCCCCTGTGTTGGTGGGCAGAGAAGTGGATGGCTGGCAGGGATTCCAGTGTTGCCCCTGCCACGTGAGTATTCTAATGCCTCTCTAGGCACCTGCTTGTGGTAGGTTTTTTTTTCTGAATTTTATGTTTTGTTTAGCTTCAGCTTTTTCATATTTAAAGCTTGCCTTTTTCTGCTATTTTTATAAATGCTTCGGCTTTTTCAATATTTATGAAGCTCACCTTTTTCTCATGTTTTTGCTTTTGCTCTTTATTATCATCATTGGTGGAGGGATCTATTCCATGATGTTATTCGCTGAATCTTTATTGATGAGTATTATTTTGGAAGCCACTCTTGGCTTTGGTGAGGAAATCATTCCTGGTCTTGGCATTCTCTTGGATTATCCTTTATTTCATGAAAAAGTAAGGCGTGATGGCCTCTTCATGCTTATAGGCTTGAATATTCTTCCTCGTTCAGTTCTATCCTGCCTTGCTGTTGATGTGTCTTTCCTTTCTTGGTGGCTATATGAAACCACTTGTATGGAATTCCCTTGTTGGGGCTAGGCCCTTTGACATGATCTTGGCTCTTAAGGGACTGTCTAGCTGTTGATCTTTTTTACGAGTGCTTCGACCTCTTGGTTCCTCCAACAAGTGATGGATAGACACACACAAAGAATGCAAGAATGCAAAAGGGAATGCAAAGCAGGAATGAATTGGATTTTTTCATTTTTTTTAGTGAACTTATACCCTTTTGTGTACACTTGTGCCATATGCATGTTATGCAATGATGCTTCTATGCTAATGCTTAAAATGCAAATTTATTTTTACTTTCAAGAAATTAATCTATGTGCATTGATAAATGTCATGGATTGTTAGCCTTTAGCCGTGTTGAATTCATTCCAAGTGTTGCTTCTTGAACCTGAGGTTTGTGTAGTTCAGCCCTCTTGCCTGTATCGGATATGATACGTTAGTCCTTAGATCAGGTGTACCTAGACTCTGTTCTAGGACACCTCCAACTTTTCCTTATGAGTGTTCACTGTGCATATTTCGTGTATCTCTCAAATTTATCTTAATGCCATATAGGTCAAGAGGAAAGAAAAGAAGGGGACATATACATATATTTTTTTCGCAAAAGTTTTGTTAGAAAGGATTTTTTCAAAAATGGCTTTTAGAAGAATGGTTGGCCGAGGTAGGCTAATGGTTTAAGCTGATGAACAAGCACATTCAAAGTGAGGAAATCATTTTTCGCGATAGTTCATTATTTCTTTCAAATTTAAGCGATGACTTGGTATTGCATATTGATTAAATGATCTTCTCGGGCCGCCTTTCGATTTTCAGCTCAAGATGCTGCTTTTTCCTAACTTTTGCCTAGGTTACTTGAGGTGTGTTCCCTAGCGGACATTTTTTTTTTATCCTCGCTTTTGCCTAGGATACCATTTTTGTTTGTGGGTCTCCTAGCGGACCTTGCCCTAATCTTTGCGTTGCCCTATCAATGGGTTTCTTACGAGGATTTTGTCTTTGCAACATTTGTGATCATCTTTCATTCCTTCATTAAAGGGGGGTGCCCCTTGCATTGATTTCATTTGGACTTTTATCGCAAGTCATGCCAAATTTGATTAATCTTTATGTGTTTTTTATTGTGTATTAAGCCATTGTTTCTAATGACGTCCTTATTTCAAATGTACTTGTTCATTTAAGGTTCATTGACGAGGCTTAGAGTAGATAAAAGGGAGAAGAGAAATGAAGTAGAAAAGTGTATGACATTAAAATAGAATTTTCAATTTACACGTGCCCATTTAATGTAGCTCAAGGGTCTGGGCATGCCCCGAGTGAGTGATTCATACACAGAGAAGTAGAGGGAGGTTGCCCCTTAGAGAGGCCTAGGTGATCTGACTGTAGAGCTAGTCCTCCACTTGCTTGGATGTGGCGCTTCAGAAGATCTCGTGTAGAAGGAGGTCCTTTGGCTTCTTCTCTCATAAAAGTAGTGTCAACCCATATCCTAAGCCTTTCCTAAGAAGTAGGAATGGGTAGAAGCTATGATACAGTTTTCCATGGAGTCTGCTTCTTAAGAGGAACATTCAAGTTATCTCTCAATTTTCAGCTCGAACAAACATTGCTCTTTTTTTTTCCTAGAACACCCTTTGCAGGTTTTCATTCTAGCAGCTTCTTAACAAGCAATGCTTCTCTCTTGTTGAAATCACCTTTCAAGAAAGCTCTATTCACTATGCCTTAATGTTTGACGGATTCGCCCTCCTCAAGTTCTCTTTATTAGCTTACAACTCGTTAGAAGTGTGGATCCATCCATTCCTAGTCGTTTCTCCTATTCTGCTTGGATTTCACGGTTGCATGACACGACTTTATTCTCTTGGGGCAAGAGTTGGCATCTTAATGATTGTGGAGTTCTTTACCCTAAACTCTTTATGCATGACTTACTTTCCATTACTTTTGACTAACGCACACAAGTTAATTTCCTTTTTTATTCTCATTTATTTTTTACAAGGAGGGATATGTTCTAAATGACTGTAATGTAGAATGTAGAGAAAGTTGAGAATAATAAATATCAGTCTCATTGATTTGTTTATCTGTGAATGCTCAAATAGATTTTGACAGTATTAAGTGAGAATCTATATTAGATTCTAAGAAGACTTACTTTAATAAACATAATAAAGCAAGGGCCCAACCATAGTATTTTTTTAAAAAATAATTTGGGCTTCTCTTTAGAGTGCAGATACTGTCGTATATTAGAGCATTCACTTTTCTTAACTTTTTATACGTACTGCAACCTAATCCTCCTTAGCTAATAAAATAAAATGAATGAAATTAATGAGCTAATATAGAATGCATGTCATTTCTTTTTCCTGATTTTTATCATGATTCTATTATCTAAAGGGAAATGATGCATGAAGATGATATTTCTTTTATTCATTTTTAATAAATAAAAAAAGAAACTACCTATATGATGTTAATGGAATGATGACCTAAGAATGTACAAAGGGGTATAAAATTATTATTATTTTTTTAATTCTTTATTATCTGTTTGCTTATTTTAAAATTCCAGTCCATCTTATTAGAAGAAAATAATACAAACAAATGCACACACATATGCTCAATCATCGTACACCTGCGAACAGTCACGTTCAAATCCTTAGTTTGTGGTCCCTGTAAGAAAAATGCTTTGTATAAGATAGTTCTAATCTCACTAGTCTTAAGGCCCCCAAGGTGCCCCCATTATAGGGACCCAATATCTCTATCGTCGTCACCTGGCAAACTCTAAGGTTTGTCGCAGTATTTTAGGCTAGAGTAACCGGTTATCACCTTAAGTCTGATTTTTGACAAGGCTCGCAGGCTCCAAGGCCAAATTTGGGCCGGTCGTACGTTAACCACTCCCTATGTTTAATACCCTCATGCCCCCAGGTGTAGGGGGACCTGTTGTGTGCAAAGGTTTGTGTATAATTTTTATTCAAACAAGTGCAGAATTTAAGCAAACAAACATATATTAAAGCCAAACAAATAAAAAAAACAAAGTAAAGGGGAAAAATATTTAAATTATTATTCTTATTTTATTAACTTCATTATTTATATGGTCCTGACCCTCTTTAAACGTCCCCAGTGGAGTCGCCATCTGTCGCAACCCAAAAATTTATGATCTCGCGACGTATGGTTTAGACATCCTTTTGAAAATCTCATCAATTAAGAAATGCCCGGAGACCAGACTAATCCTTAATCAATGGTTTTGAAAATAGGTTCTTAGGAGTCGCTACCAATGTTTTACTCAAAACATTGGAAAAAGAAAATGTTTTTTTAAAGTCCAATAATAGTCTTGATAACCAGAATTGGGTTCGGGGGTCGGTTACGTGTAGGGAAGGTATTAAGCACCCGTACAACGCCCTTAATCGATACCCTATGATGAAGTTAACATTATAAACAATAATATTATAAATATTAAATCCCCTTTTATTGATGACTATTTACATGCTTGAAATTTAAATTAAACAATTGACTCTAAAATATCTACATGATTGCTTTTATTATAACAATACTTATCAAATATAAGAAATAAAAGAAAAAGAAGAAGATTTATTGAAATACCTCGTAGCAAGCTTTGTTAGATCTTCCAATATAAAAATTCTAGGTGCTTTGTGGCAACCTTTCACACTACACAAATGTCTCACAAATCTCAAGAAATACAATAAGAGGGAGAGAGAGAGAAATTTTGAGCTCTAAGGAGTCTTGGACGAAATTTTGAGGCCCTGAGAACTGTGCTCGAGCTGTCTATTTATAGACATAAAAAAGTTGTCAAAATAGCCCGTTCTGGATCCGACCGTTCTGTGTTAATTTTGTAACTCAAACGACCCGTTCTGAAACTAGAATGGCCTGTTCTAGAGATAAGATTAACACATAATTGTCTAGGCTGGAACGGCCGTTCCAAACAAGGGTTTTAAGACCTTTTTCGTAACTTGGAACGGCTCGTTCCAATTATGGTTTTAGCCTTTTTTAGGAGCTTGGAACGACCCGTTCCAGTTTAGGAACAGCCCGTTCCAATCTAGGGTTTTAGGCCCTTTTAGGAACTTGGAACGGCCCGTTCCAAATTGGGAATGGCCCATTCCGGTTTTGGAATAGCCCGTTCCGGGCTACTAAAACCAACTTATTTGGGCTTTAGGCCTTCTGATGTCATGTCCTGTTATTTCCATGCTTGAGAGCTCCATTTCTTTGATGATAGATGTCCATTTCATTGCTTTTGTTGGTCCGAACGAAATTGGGTGTCTACAAGCCTCTTCAGGCTGTCAGTGAGTATTCTCGACCACTCCTGGTTCCGAGTATTATCAACCACTCTTGGTTGGCTATTAGTACTAGTATTCTTTGTTCAGCCTCTTCAGGCTCTCAGTGAGGATTGTCAACCACTCCTGATCCGCTAACTTCACTCATTAGCGCTACTATTCTTTATTCGGCCTCTTCAGGCTCGTAGTGAGGATTCTTTGACAAGCCTCTCCAGGCTTTTACAAGTATTCTTTCCCTATCCTCTTCAGGCTTTACAAATGATAAATAGATGATTTTGTTTGAGTGTTTGGTTTACTCTCACAGAGAGGATACAAATATTTTCTACACTCACTAAGGTGCATGTTCCTAAGTTACACTTAGAAATCCTTAGTCAATAGAGATAAATACACTATGGTACATTTGACTCTATAAGCTTTGTCTCTGGTTTCATTGTTTCATGGGCTTGATATCACTCTTTGCCAACGCCAAGCCTTTCCAGGTTTGAAGTTATGACATATATATAGTCTTTGTAAAATTTTCCTGTTGCAAAATGTCAGTTGAAGTAGGATGTAGTCGTTCATGACTAGTTTGATCTTTCATTTAATGCACAAGATCTTGCATTAAATGTTGCTTCTTGTTTATAGACATTGCGTGAAGTCTTCTTCGTTTTGTTAGCAACAGTGTTTAACTTTAACTGAGACCTAGGATCTTTTTATCCTTTTCTGGTCGCGTAGCTGTAGAGCGTTGTCTTTATCTGAAAAAGTAATATACTTTTTCTGACACATGCATGTTTTTACTTTTGGCGTGCTTTTATTCTTCTTCTTCTCTTCCTTTAATCACGCGATCATGTTGAGAGCTTTCATATGATCGTAGACGATGCCTGAGTTGTCACTTGAGACTTGATTCTTCAAATACTTGTATGGAAATCTTCGTCTGTGTTTGATAGTCCATGTCCATCTCAAGTCTTGATCTTCGTCTGAGCATTTCTCCTTAATGCTTTGACTTTCTATGTTCTGGTCAACATTGTAGATGGACAGACTTTGTTTCCATCTGGAATGCTCTTCAGTCTGTGCTGTCCTTCGTCTGATATTTGATTGACTTTCTTCTGATCTTTGACCAGCCTTCGTCTGAGTTCTCATGTTGCGCTCTAGGTTGTGCTTGACACACCTTCGTCTGATATTTGATTCATTATCGTCTAGCACACATTTCATATTCCACTTATCATTTGATTTTGTTTTGTCTGATCTTCGTGCTTTGCTTATTTTTCTTCTTTCTTTTCACAATATTGATGACTTCATGTGTTCTTCTTATTTCATTTATCATTTGATGCTCAATTTTCTCTATCATTTGTTTCGTCTATCATTTGGCTTTGTTTCGTCTGATCCTTGAAGCTTTTATCCTTTATCTTGATTCTGGTGTAGGAAGTGACACATGCACTTTTCTTCATTTTGTTTGTACTTATTTTTTTCTGAAACACTAACACACTTGTTAGAAATAACAACATGTATTATATTTGTCTCATTCAAAACCTTGCTGGAAATTATTTCATCTGACTTAACACATTTGTACGTTATGAGGAGGGATGGAAAATCTGAAGGCTTAAATAGAGAATCTATGACCTACTCTATTTAATGTATGCTTGTCCTGACCTATTTAATAAGAAGGCCAAATTTACATGTTTAAAAAAATCTATTTATATAAAAAAAATTAGGTGTAAGCTTATAGATATAAGCTTATTTATATAATATAATAAAAATTAATATATATTATTAAAAATATAAATAAATAAACAAATTTTTGACATAAAAATAAATTATCAATATTTAAAATATTTTTTTTTATATAATTATTTATTTCTATTATAGATTTATAAGCTTAGGACATGTGCATGAGTGTCCACCAACATACATAATTACACATGAATTGTTCTTTCAATAAAAATTGATTCAATTTTTTTCTATAATTTTTTTTAAATTTAAAATTTAATAATATTGAATAAATTAAATTTTAAAATTTTTTTTGAATTTTAAATAAATTTACTGACTTAATTAATATTAATAATTTAAATAGACAAATAAATCGGACTAAACTTTCAAAAAAGTCAGGTTAATCCTATAAAAAAAGTTTATGATAAATAATAGGTCAAGTTTAGACTTTAATTTTGCGGAACAAGCCTAACCTATATCTTTAAAGTCTTGCCTGGCCTGACCTATTCTCATCCCTAATAATGAGTGATGAAAATTTTGTACACAATTTAAAAGCATAACACAGTTAACAAAAATTCAATCTAAGACAAAATTATATTATTACTATCAAATTAATTATATACAAAATTATGGGTTTGAGTATATTTCATGAAATGCACAAGAATTCTCAAGTGCGAACATAATAAATTAAGTCGTAAAATAACTAAATAAAAACCGCAATGGGCCTATGTAAAACACTTTGGTATTCATGGAAAAGTCTGAACCTTTACAGTTGAAGATTAGGCTTAGGCCGATCAAATACTGATCCTGTTTTTTTAATAAGAATAAGGGCTGCAATTCGATGTTCCTTTGTTTTAGAATTAATTCTTTACCGGGTGACCCGAGAAAAAGAGTTATAGAATTAACTTAATCATTTAAAACAAAATGTCACATATAAAATAAGAACAAAACTTATGTTTAATTCCTTGAGTGTTGTTAACGTTGTTCTTGTATCATAATAATCTACATCCATCTATAATGCAAATCCTTATTATATAGATGATGAAGTTCCAAAACATCATTTAGGTTTTTTCCACAATATAATTCCTGAAAATCTTTATTTAAATAAAATCAGTTTCTTAGTCATATACTTTAAATATAATATCAATGAATCAAAATTTACTATAATTATAACTTTTAAAATTTTATTGTAAAAGTCAAGAAATTTATAATACATAATAATTTATAATTAGATGAGGTTTAATAATCCATTTTCTCAAATAAAATGTATATATACAACATAATTATATTTTCTCTTTTAATTAAAGGGAAGGATCTGCAATAAAGTTTATTGAAGCCCACTAGGGAGAGAAAATGAGATATAAAAGTGAACAATAGCCTAGTATAAAGTTCAAAGACAAAAGAAAAGTTTGAACTTCCTTTACATCATGTCATGTATATATATCTATCAATTGAAAGACACTAAACTCAATTGTCAAATCTTTTAGTCTCAAATTAAAATGATTGATTTTCTTTCTCTTTCATATTTCTCCCGAATTTAAGTTTCACTTAAATGAAGCTAAAAATATATAACATCGAGTTAGATATTTAAACAACCATGATAATAACAAAGTTACAAAATCATATTATGCAAGTCCATTTATAAAGAGTTCAAAGCTTCCTTTGCATACAACATAATATATAAATATACAAAGTTTCATTTACAAAATTTTCATATGTAACATAAGTAAAAACAAAATAATACATCATTACAATGACAAAAACAAAATAAAATTTTCTACTATTTAAAAATTAGCTTTTATTTCCTTCCTACCAACCTCTCTTTTGGATAGCATTTGTGCGTTATGAGGAGGGATGGAATAGATGAAGGCTTAAATAGAGAATCTATGACCTACTCCATTTAACGTATAATTTTCCTGACCTATTTAATAAAAAGGCCAAATTTATATTTTTAAAAAATATATTTATATAAAAATGTTATTGTTAGAAAAGAATGGCTTAATCCAAGAGGGGGGGTGAATTGAATTCTATGACACTTTAAAAATTTTCAGAGTTCTTAGGATCTTTATTTCAATTCAAACTTTTCTAATGAATTTTCAAAGAAGTTCCTTGAATGACTTGTTAGTGAAAATGAGTCCTATATGCTTTCTTGATTAATCTTTAATAAATTTCAAAGTTAAGAGCAATCAATATGCAACACTTTGATTCAGTTTAAAGCAATGTTTTGCATACAAACATGTTAATCAAGATTATTCTCTTTAACACACAACCAAGATATTACTCAAAGTAAAAGATAAAGGTAAGAGAAGATTGCACAAGTCTTTTATCTTGGTTCAGCCACTCCACATGTGACCTGCATCCAGTCCTCAATCATAACTTGATCAAGATTTATTCCACTATCTTAATGAAGAAGTTTTACAAGCATATCACACATGCATACACTCCTACATTCAAGATAACCACTTTCTTGACCCCAAGAAAGCACCTCTTGTAGAAACCCACTACAAGAATTCCTTACCACTTGAGACACCTACTCAAGATTTACAATTAATCACAAAGAATTAAAGGAATGAATTCACCTGGAAGCTGAACAAATTAGACTGTGAATTCAGAAGCAAATCTCAATCTTTCTCTTTCAAGAATGTGATAATGATGATGATGATCTTTTTCAAAGCATTTCAAAAACGTTTTACTTCTTGGTTTCACAAAGAAAACACTCCAAGAAGGTCACAAAGACTTCACAATGACGTTTTTCTCTTTTTCAATGTTAACTCATTCTCTGTTCTATCTTATTCTGAAGTTTCAAAGTGTAAAAACTATTTATAACATTTTCAAAACCAGATAATCGATTATTTTAAAGGATAATCGATTATTTTGTTCTTCATGATTTCTGGAAATCAACCAAGAATAATTTAATCGATTATTTTGTAGGATAATCGATTATTCCAGAGAGTGATTCCTGGGATAATCAATTATTTTGACAAATAATTAATTATTACAGCAAGGCATCCTTTTTACCTGTTGCTGGAATAATCGATTATATTTAATGATAATCGATTATTTTGATTCAGTTTTCAAAAACTCTGTTTTATTTCTCAAAATAACTTTTCAAGTTTCTAACTCATCATCATACTCACTCTTAGTCAGATTAGATAAAGATTAACTCATGCACAAAGCACACACATGCAAAATAAGCTCAACAAAACAATACAACTTATGAGCTACTCCTATTACATATCATAATATCCATATTTTCTTCTTGACTTTGTTTTTGACTTGTTGATGTCCTTGGTCAGCTTTGATTCTCATAATCCACATTTTTTTATCATCAAAACCTTCATTCTCCAAGTTTGAGTTGATTCACCACTATGAATCTCAACAATCTCCCCCTTTTTGATGATGACAAACCATACAAGCCATTTTGTTTTGCAAACCAGTATTTTCACATTTTAAGTCCTACAAAACAAGCTTAAAAACCTTTCTCCCCCTTTGGACATCATCAAAAACAAACCAATATATATATATATATATATATATGTCCAGATTGTACATGTATGGATTTTATGCACAAGACTCATTTGCTCGTAATCAATGCCACAAGACTAACTTAATACTAAGCAATATCATCATAGGCATTGTTCCAATCAATTCAAATTAATACCAAAATTTGTATCAGGGAATTTTTCATATTCATCAAGTTGTCTTTTTTAATCACAATATCTCAACCATATGATTCATCAGCTAAGCATCATATCATCAGCAAACATCAACATATATGCAATAACGCTATCACATATCAATGTTCAAAACAGAACATAGCATTATCAAACATCCAAATCAAAATTATCAAATCATTCCAAACACAATATAACCACAATAAACTTCATATTGCATCAGAATTTAAATTGTTCAATCAAAATAAACCAAGATAATTGTTCAGGAATTAAAGCGATTACAACCCGATTGAAAAAAAAACCAGAAATTTAAACTAAACTTCTAAAAACATAACAGAACACTAAAGCTCTAGAATCACTCCGAGTCTTCCGGCATCCCAAGCTGAGCCTTAATTTGGTTAATCTCATGATCAAGGTTATCAAACCGATCAAGAATACCCGAATAAATCGACTCGTGCCTCCTAGACAAATCATAATTTGCTCAAATGGAGAGAATGCTTTAGGCTCCGATTCTTGTTCTCGTTCAGGTTCAATTTCTACCTGTGGTGGTTGGTCTTCATCATGAGATGGAACACTATCTTCATCAGTTACAGGTTCAGGAGTTAGAGGGACAT
This sequence comes from Cajanus cajan, assembly GCF_000230855.2. NCBI lineage: Eukaryota > Viridiplantae > Streptophyta > Magnoliopsida > Fabales > Fabaceae > Cajanus > Cajanus cajan. The sequence continues at coordinate 34,226,084 of NC_138523.1, read as the reverse complement.
CTCCTTTGATTACCCATTTGTCTTCTTGTTTCAGCATCCCTATATGATGCAAAGAAGATTTTTCAGTTTTATTTGAGGCATGGAGAATTATATTTTTCTCCCCTTTCAGATCCACACCTGCTTTCTAAAAAATTATAGACAATAACAAAGCATATGGTATTGGACCATCCTCCTTCCTCCTAGCCTTCCACATACAGTCATTCACCACAGATACCCAATCTATCTTAATTGTTTTCTTAATTACATGCATCAGCAAAATGTCATCCCTTGACATTTGAGCATGATTATGTAATCGAGGCTTAATCATCTAGTGGTCTCCAGGTTCCTTTGACAGTCTCTAAAAGTTGTTACCTCCTCAAAATCTCCAAAGTTGAAGGGTTGGGGCTTTGTACTCCCGTCTCCGCTCAGCCTAGCTGCTTCCTTCAAAGTTGGACCATCAAGCTTTACAAGCTTGCCCTTCACCACAGATTGCATTATCCCTTCATTGCTTCAGGCAAAGCATAAGAACAACCTTATAAGCTCAGGGTAATAGGGTCCTTCTAAATCCAAGAACTTCCCAAGTTCTTGGTGCTCCAAGAGAGGAGGAAAGCTAAACCCCTCATTCTTGAACCATTCTAGCTTCAAGGTCTTTGATGGGATGATTCTTCTACCCGCATACCATTCAAAATAGTAATCTTGGGTCTTCTCATCAGCAAACCACTTAGAGATGAGTTGCTCAGCTCCCGTGGGCAGAGGACGTTTTCTCCCCCTGACTTCAAGCTTCTTTGCCCTTTTGGAAGATGAAGCCATTGTTAGGTTAAAGGTGGGTTCTTGGTGGAGATGAAGAACATGATTGTGTTAGGGTTTGAGAGTTGAGAGAATGTGGGTATTTGAAAAATAAGAGGGTTTGGAAGTTATGAAAGACCTAGCATCGGATTGGGGTAGAGGAGAGGTTCCATTTATGAAGAGTAGTGGGAAGTTGGAGGTTGGCGCGAATAAAACCGTTCAAAAATCGTCTAGAAAACCAAGGGTCGCGCAAATAATCGATTATCTATACAAATAATCGATTATTTGTATCAGTAAAATCCTTTGAAAAACCCTTTCTGCACTAAATAATCGATTATTTTTGGAATAATCGATAATTCCAAAGGGTCATTTCCTCTAACTTGCCCAAATAATTGATTATTGCCCAAATAATCGATTATTCCAGAGGCTCTTTGTATTCTTGCTATCCAGATAATCGATTATTCTAGAGACTTCTGGAATTCCTCTTTTCCCAGATAATCGATTATCTTCTAAATAATCAATTATTCTACTAGGCTTACTTACAATAATCAATTAAATTTTACAATAATCGATTATTCCAGAGAAGTTTTTCTTCTCTTATTTCTAACCGTGTAACCCATTCCTAATCTATTTCAACTCTTAAAAATTCTCTTTTATGCATCATATATCAATGTTTTACACAATGATCAACCAACTTTCAATCAAGCCATCAAACTTAAGTACACATTCACAATCAATTCAAACAAGACTCATTGATAATTCCTAGTTCAATTCTTAATTGATTAAATCTTTCTCTTGGTAGAGGTTTTGTAAATATATCAGCTAATTGTTTACTTGTTTCAACAAACTCTACAACACAATCATTTTTCTGAACATGATCTCTTAAAAAATGATGCCTTATCTCTATATGTTTTGTCCTAGAGTGCAAAATTGGATTTTTGGTTAGATTTATTGCACTTGTATTATCACATCTCAAAGGAATTTTATTGAATTCAATTCCATACTCTCTTAGTTGTTGTTTCATCCAAAGAATTTGTGCACAACAACTTCCGGCAACTATATATTCAGCCTCAGCTATACTTAAAGCAACACAAGCTTGCTTTTTACTATGCCATGAGACTAGTACACTTCCAAGTAGGTGACAAGTACCACCTGTGCTTTTCCTATCAAGTCTACACCCAGCAAAGTCTGAATTCGAGTAGCCTATCAGACTTAGTGAGACTCCTTTTGGATACCATAAACCTACATTAGTTTTTCCTTTTAGATATTTAAGAATTCTCTTTACAGATTTCATGTGAGATTTTTTTGGATTTGCCTGAAATCTTGCACACAAGCACACAACAAACATTATATCAGGCCTACTAGTTGTCAAATATAAAAGTGATCCAATGATACCTCTATATTTTGAGTTGTCAACAACTATCCCTTTCTCATCCAAGTCAAGATTGCATGTGTTTGATATTGGTGTTGCAGCCTCCTTACACCCTTCCATACCAAACTTCTTCAGCAGTTCATTGCAATACTTGCTTTGAGTTATAAAGATTCCATCACTCATTTGTTTGATTTGCAATCCCAAGAAGAATGTAAGCTCTCCCATCATTGACATTTCAAATTCACCTTGCATGGTCTTAGCAAATTATTTGCATAGAGAGACATTAGTAGATCCAAAAACAATGTCATCGACATAGATTTGAACATACATTGTATTTTTAAATTTCTTCACAAACAATGTATTATATACTTTCCCTCTTACATAGTCATTCTCAATCAAAAAATTTCTCAACTTGTCATACCATGATCTTGGAGCTTGTTCAAGCCATAGAGTGCCTTTTTAAGTTTGTACACATGATTAGGATACTTAAAATCAATAAAGCCTGGTGGTTGCTCCACAAACACTTCTTCTTGTATTAAACCATTAAGAAAAGCACTTTTTACATCTATTTGATAAAGCTTAAAATTCATTATTGAAGCATAAGCAAGAAATAATCTAATGGCTTCTATTCTTGCTACAGGGGCAAAAGTCTCATCATAATCAATTCCCTTTTCATGATTATACCCCTTAGCCACTAACCTTGCCTTATTTCTTATAATGATTCCTGATTCATCAAGCTTATTTCTAAAAACCCACTTGGTTCCTATAATTGGATAATCATTTGGTAATGGCACTAAATCCCATACTTCATTTCTTTCAAACTGATTTAGTTCCTCTTGCATGGCCATTAACCAATGTTCATCTTGTAGTGCTTCATCTATTGTCTTAGGTTCAACTTGTGAGACAAAAGCCATAGTATTACAAATATTCTTGATCGATCTTCTAGTTGACTCTCCTTTACCAATATTTCCAATTATATTTTCCATTGATAACTCCTTATAAGTTTTTCATTCCTTAGGCAATTATTCACTTGTATTCTCAGCGGTTTCATTTGATTCACTCTCCTTAGGCTTTTCATTAGGTTCACTTTCTAATGGTGGTTGATCAAGCAAATTAGTCAAGTCCTCTATTTCTGCTTTCCTTGTCTCTTGTTTGTTAGTCTCATCAAACACAACATGAACTGATTCTTCAACTATTAGAGTCCTCTTGTTATATACTCTATATAGGCTTTGCTATTTGTAGAATATCCTAAGAAGATTGCCTCATCAGCTTTTGCATCAAATTTTCCAAGTTGCTCTTTTCCATTGTTCAGCACAAAACACTTACACTAAAATACTCTAAAGTATGAAATATTAGGTTTCCTCCCATTATAAATCTCATAGGGTGTTTTCTTTAGAATAGGCCTAATCAGAACCTTGTTTAACACATGAAAAGTTGTGTTAATAGCATCAACCCAAAAATATTTTGGTAGTTTGGCCTCATTCAACATAGTCCTAGCTAATTCTTCAAGAGACCTATTTTTCCTTTCAACAACCCCATTTTGTTGAGGTGTCCTAGGTGCTGAAAAATTATGATTAATACCATGCTCCTCACAGAATTTTTGGAACAAAATATTTTGGAATTCATCTCCATGGTCACTTCTAATTGAGGTGATATTTGTGTTCTTTTCATTTTGAAAAAGCTTTGAAAATTTCTTAATAGCATTAAAAGCTTCATTTTTACTTGCAAGAAACATAACCCATGTGAATCTTGAATAGTCATCTACAATAACTAGCCCATAGTAGTTCCCACTTAGACTCATGGTTCTTGAAGGACCAAACAAATCCATGTGAATTAATTGTAAAGGTCTAGTAGTTGAAATATGATTTTTGCTTTTAAACCTAGCCTTCACTTGCTTGCCCTTTTGACAAGCATCACATAGTTTGTCCTTACTAAACTTGAGTTTAGGTAATCCTATCACTAACTCCTTTCTACTAAGTTTGTTTAAGTGATCCATGTGAATATGTGCAGCTCTTCTATGCCAAAGCCAAATATTGTCTTCTTTGGTTATTAAACACATGGTGTTGGAAATTGCTATTGAGTGTTCTAAATCTAGCATGTATATGTTGTCAATTCTTTTTCCATTAAATCTAATTTCTTTTGTCTTTTTATCACAGATCAAGCAACAAGTGTTATCAAATTCAATTTTAAAACCTTGGTCACTAAGTTGACTTATACTAAGCAAGTTATGTTTCATCCCTTCAACAAGTAATACATTCTCAATCAATGTTAAGGAGGAAGAGTTACCAATGTTTCCATGACCAAGAATCCTCCCTTTGTTGTTGTCACCATAAGTAACAAACCCTTCATTCTTTAATTTCAGACTTGAGAATTTTGAAGGATCTCCAGTCATATGCCTTGAGCAGCCACTATCAAGATACCATAATAAGCTTTTGGCTCTCAAGCATTCCTACAACAAGGATCAGAAAATTGATTTAGGTACCCATGTGAAGGGTCCTTGATGGTTAGTTCTCAGCCCTTGGCTCTTTTTAATCCAAACCATTTCTCCATTTGGAACTCCATACTTCCTAGAGTAGCAACTCCTTATTGTATGACCTTTCTTACAACAATAATAACAAGTTGTTTGTTTAATGAAATTGCCTTTGTATTTTCTGAAAAATTGGTTTTTCTTAAAAACTCTTTCCTTTGTCTTTAATGGCATGTTCATGCTTTGATTAAAACCAAGTCCACTTCTATCAAAAGTATTCCTTTGCTTTCCTAAAATGATATTCAAATTTGCATTTCCATTTGTGAACTTTGCAAAAGTAATTTTCAAATCAGCATTTTCCTTTTCCAAAGCCTTGCAATTTTCATAAACAACTTTTGAAGAAGGGGAGGTTACACAATAAGCTTCATTGAAGTTCAAAATAATTTGAAGATTCTCATGCTCATTTTTCAAATCTTCAAGCTCTTGTTCAGCTTTAATTAAAGCATTTTCATACCATGATAGCTTATTTTTAAGCTTTAAATTTAAAGCATCTAGTTTCACAGCCTCTTTGTGAATTTGAATGAAAGCTTCTTGAAGTTGATCATAGCCCGGATTAGATTCAAGGTCAGAATCACTTACTATTGTGTCTTGATCAGCTCCAGCCATCAAACATAAATTGTTCTCTTCAAATTCAGATTCATCACTTGTTGTGCTTGAGTCATTGTCTTCACAAGCAATGTAGGCTCTTTTTCCTTTGGCATTTTTCCTCACTTTCATTTCCTCTTGTTGCTTCTTTAAGAGGTTTAGACATTCAGCTTTTATGTGTCCTAGTTTTCCACACTCAAAAACAATTGTAAGAGGATGTACTTGCTTCTTCTTTCTTATTGGCCTTCTTGTTGAACTTGTAGGGGGAATTCCTCTTCTTTCTTAGGAATTTTTTGAACTTCTTCACCAGCAAGTTGAAGTTCTCTGTTTCAGAATCTTTGGAGCTTGATTCTTCACACACTTCTTTGCCTTTGACTAATTTCAAGGCTCTTAGTTACACTCCCTTTCCCTTTTTGTCATGTTGTTCATTTTCCTCAAATATATGCAGCTTTTGCTCATGCTCTCTCAGCTTTCCAAAGAGAGTAGCAAGGGTCAATGAAGTCAAGTCCTTTGATTCTTCTATGGCAGTAACCTTTGCTTGCCATGATCTATCCAAGCATTGCAGCACTTTCAAATTTAATTCTTCAAATTTCCTGCCAAGATCAACAAGGTGATTTATCAAGTGTGTAAACCTCTTTTGAAAATCAGAAATTGATTCACCATTGTTCATTCTCAACAATTCATATTCTCTTATGAGAGTATGCTTTCTAGATCTCTTTACATCACTTGTTCCTTCATGAGTGACTTGCAAAGTGTCCCACATTTCTTTAGCAGATTTGCATTGAGAAATTCTAAAAGAAATTCATCAATAGACAATGCAGATGTAATGATGTTCTTTGCTCTATAGTCATATTGGGCTCTTTTTCTCTCATCATCACTCCACTCACTCCAATGTTTTTCTCTCTTCCCATCATCATCTTTGGTCATAGGGATATAGGGTCCATTTTCAATAGCATCCCACACAGCAATGTCAATTGCTTCAATAAAAATTCTCATCCTAATTTTCCAACAGACATACTTTTCACCATTGAAAACAGGAGGTCTATGAATAGACACACCTTCACCATAAGGTAGGTTGCTGTTGGCCATTTTTAAAATCTTGAATAACACTCAAGAACCTTGCTCTAGATACCAATTGTTAGAAAAGAATGGCTCAATCCAAGAGGGGGGTTGAATTGAGATTGCTAAAATTCTTTCTAATATAGCATGTTGATGAATTATGACCTTTCTTTCCGCAATAAAAACATGTTGTGAATGGAAAACTAGCAGCTCGTGTGGCAATAAAGAAGTTTTTGTATTTCTTTTGTTGTTTTTGAGGATTATATCCTAATCCTTCATTATCAAATACACATTTTTGTTTTCTTAATAATATATCTAAATTATTTCTTCCACTAGTAAATTTTGCAAGAGTGTTTCTTAGGTTACTAATTTCCTCTTTAAATCTATTACATGTTGAACATGGATGATTTACTTTATTTGTTTCTAACTTATTTTTAATCTCTTGATTTTCTTCTTTAGAATTTATTATCCTAATTTCGGTTTTAAGATCATCTAATTCATTATTTAAATTCGAAATCTCTTTTTCCAAGTTTGAAATTGTTTTCTTATATGATGATACTAACTTTGCAAGTTTAAAGGATTCTTTATGCAAATCATTGAATGCATCTTGAAGTTCATCAAATGAAATTGAGATATCATTGTTAGAAGATGTTACCTCTTCTTCGCTTTCATAGTCTTTAGCCATTAGTCCCAAATTCACAACTTCATTGTCTAAATCACTTGTAGAGCCCATATCATTTTCTTCCCAAGTGATATATACTTTCTTGTTTTTCTTATCCTTGAAGTTTTTGTTGTTTGACTTCTCCATCTTCATTTTGTAGATTGGACATTCTAATTTTAAGTGACTCGATTGATTGCATTCATAGCATCTTGGAGTTGAAGAAGATTCTTCTCCTTTCTTCTTTATGTTGAAGTTGAATTTTCTTCTGTTTCCTTTAGTCCTTAGGAATTTGTTGAATCCTTTTACAAAGAGACTGAAATATTCATCATCATCATCATCTTCCTCAATGTTGTCATCTTTTCCATTTTCTTCATAAGAGGATGAAGATGCTTTAAGTGCTATACTTTTCTTCTTTTTGTCACTATCTTCATTTTGACATAGTCTCATCAATTCTATTTCATGCTCTTGAAGTTTTCCAAATAGAGATTCAAGAGACATGGTTGTTAGATCTTTTGATTCAGCAATTGCAGTCACTTTCGGTTGCCATTCCCTACTCAAACAGCTCAAAACTTTGTAAATAAGATCTTCATTAGGAAACACTTTTCCTAGAGATGCAAGATGATTAATTATATATGTAAATCTCTTTTGCATGTCTTGTATGCTTTCATTTTGATTCATTCTAAATAATTCATATTCATGAGTGAGAGTGTTTCTCCTAGATCTTTTAACATCATTAGTGCCTTCATGTGCTACTTTTAATGTATCCCACATTTTTTTTGCACTTGTACAATTTGAAATTCTAAAATATTCATCTATGCCTTGTAGACCCCTAAAATTGTCCGGGTCGGAAATAAAGCTTGAAGACTCTCGAAGGCTGAAGGAAGATCAGCCAGAAGGACTCCTGGAAGGCCCTAGGAGGGTTCTCTGTAGGTCTAGAGGTCTTAGAATAGCTCAAAATAAGGAAGTGGAGGGAATAAAGCCCAATACGGCCGTACTGAACTTAATACGGCCGTATTGAAGCTTCAATACGGCCGCAGTGAACTCAATACGGCGTATTGAAGTTTCTGAAACTTCAATACGGCCGTACTGAAATCAATACGGCCGTATTGAAGCTTCAATACAGCCGTATTGAACTCAATACGGCCGTATTGAAATTTCTGAATTTCAATACGGCCGTATTGAAGTTCAAAAATTTCAATACGGCCGTATTGCTCCTGTAGGCCGTATTGCGCCTATTCCCTATAAATATGACGTCAATTGGACGTCATTCCACACTTTTGGAGATAGTTTTAACCCTCTCCTTGAGTATTCTGGGGTTTTTGAGCAGTGTTCTGCCCTAGAAATCACTCGGAGAGTTGATCCGACAAAGTTTTTGAGCCCCGAGCCATTTTGCTTGAGGATCAAACCTAGTCGAAGGGAAATCCTCCGGATTTCCATAGTTAAAAGTTTTTAGGAAGGAGCGAGCGAGCTTGTAGAGCGAGGGAACGCCAAAAAGCTTTCCCAGTTTTACTCAATATATAAAAGCACGCTTCAAGAGGTTTCTTCTTAAATCCTTCCTTTTACTGCTTTCTGTGTGCATATTTAAACTGTCATCATGTAGATAATTAATTTATAATCGCTTATAATAAATAGGGGTAATTTAGTAATTTTACGCTGTTATTTTAGAAAATAATCTGTCATAGGGAACCCGAAAGGGGCGCTGTGGGGTGCTAACACCTTCCCCACGCGTAACCGACTCCCTTACCCGACTCTGGTTGTAATGGCCAAAGTTGATTTATAAAATCAATTGCCTTATCCCTTTTTCCAATGTTTTGAGTAAAACATTGGTGGCGACTCCACGAACCCTCCTTTTGCGAAAACCACTAATCCATGGAGGGTCCCGCTTGGGATTAATATGGATTGGTGAATCATTTAATAAAATTGCTCGTTTGACAAGGTCTCAGTTTGAGAATACGTCATTCTAGCAATCCATATTTTTAAATAATTAAACGAGTCCAACCATCCTTCGCGAATGCCGAAAGCCCGTTTGGGCCGGTGGCGACAGATGGCGACTCCGCTGGGGAAGCTTCGAGAGTCAGTCCCATTTAGTGACAGATTATTTTTAACAAATAATAGTTAAAATTACTTCATTACCCCTTGCTTGTATGATAATATGCTTTATATATTTGGCTTTAAATAACTGTTGTATGTTTAAATTCCGCAATTGTTTGAAATAAAAATTGCACACAAACCTTTGCACACAACAGTTCCCTCTATACCCGGGGGCATGAGTGATTAACCATAGGGAGTGGATGTTAGTACGGCCGGTTGTCGAATGGGTCTATAGGTGCCCGTAGACCGTTGTCGGAAAACATCACTCAAGGTGATAACCATGAACTTGAGTCCGACGGTGCGTTGGAGCTTTCCATCGACCTACGATGAGAGGAATTGGGTCCCTATAATGGGGGCACCTTGGGGGCCTTGGACTGGTGAGAACAGTTAGATCCACCTTGAATATGCACTTTTCTGCAGGATACCCCTACCTCGTGATTCGCTCGTGACTGTTCGTGGATGAGTGAATTGTTTGTGCATTGTTTATGTGAAATTGTTTGAGCATACATTGCATTTCTTTAAACATACAACATTCCTATTCTTTTAAAATAAAAATAAATAGGAATAAGGATCTTCCATTGCATGGTGTTAACATCTACCTTTATCACATTCATGTAGGTAGTTTCCCTTTCACCCAAAAAAATACAAAAAACAAAATACCCAAAAAAAGGAAAAAAGGGTTATTTATCCAAACCAAGCAATATCATGCATCATCTTAGGGACATCCTAAAAACATGATAATGCTTAGTTGAATAAACACAATGCATGCATATTCATCGCCATCATCTCATATCATGCATTCTTATCAAAGATCACGGAGGGATCTAGGTTTGCATTTCATACATCCCTCCTAGTAATTAATAATAAAGATTAATAAAAAGAAAGAAATAATCGATGCGTATGTTCAAGATGGATCGCACGCCATTTGTTATTAAGTGTAAGCCAACAACCGCGCCAAGCGAGCGCACATCAACTCCGTTGTTGGTAATCAAGACGAATAAAGGGGAAGGTCCGACACCATTAAGGATCACAGTTCCAAGGCCTTTCCCTTACAAATCAAATAAGGCTGTGCCGTGGATATACGACATCCACTCTTCTGCCGACAGCGATATCTCCAACATCGCTGGACTTGGGGGCATGACTAGGAGTTGCAGGATCTACACTCCCGAAGATCTTCATGACAAAGCTCCCAAGAATAAAGGGAAAGAAAAAGAAGAAAAAACCGAGGAAAATAAGGAATCCGAGGAGGAGACAGACAAGCTGTTAAAATATATCCGACAGAGCGAGTACTCCATCATGGATCAACTTCATAAGACGCCAGCAAAGATTACTCTGTTGTCGTTGATCCTATGCTCCGAACCGCATCGGCAAGCTCTGTTGAAAGTCTTGAACGAGGCATACGTGTCGCACACTATCTCCCAAGATGAGTTTGAGGTGATTGTTAGTCACATCAAGGCTAATGATCACCTCACCTTCATCGATGAAGAAATCCCCGCCGAGGGATCAAACCACAAACAAGCCCTTGCACATCTCTATAAAGTGCAAGGAGTATCACATCGCTAAAGTCTTGGTAGATAATGGATCTTCCTTGAACGTAATGCCAAAAAGAGCGCTCGAGCAAGTGGCAATCAAGGGAATCCAAATGCGCCCGAGCAACATGATCGTTCGAGCCTTCGATGGATCTAAAAGAGAAGTGGTGGGAGAGATCAATCTTCCAATCCAAATTGGACCCACTATCTTCAACGTCGAATTTCAAGTGATGGACATCACTCCCGCATACAGCTGTCTCCTCGGCCGACCTTGGATTCATGATGCAAAAGCTATTCCTTCTACGCTCCACCAGAAAGTCAAGTTCATAGTGGGTGATAAACTGGTGACCGTACAAGCTAAAGATGACATACTCATCAGCAAGCCATCCAACATACCTTATGTGGATGCAGCAGAGGAAGCTTTGGAAACCGCCTTCCAAGCATTGGAAATTGCCAATGTTGAAACGTTTCCCCGAGAAATGAAGAAGGTAGCTCATATGCTCACAAAGAACGGATACTTGCCAGGACAAGGATTAGGCAAGGACTCCCAAGGAATCCCGGAGCTACCCATCATCAAGGACAATCCGGGAAAACAAGGGTTAGGATACAACCCTGTTAAAGATCAAAGAACGAAGAGGAATCAAGATCCTTCTCGACGTTCTTTAAGCCAGATCTTTAGGAAGGCCGGTTCACAAACGTCAAGGCCGGTTTGTCGTCATCAAGTGCTCTTCTCCTTCTGATAGGGATATATAGACCCGGTGACTATTAGAGATCACTCCTCGGGGACAGCCCGACCCCCGAGCCTCGATAGGGCACATGTTTCCGCTGCGATTATAATAAAATCATTCTTCATTATTTCTTATTGCTTCTTTTCTTGCTCGCAATAAAATTCTAAACCACGTTATTTAACCCTGTTTGAATAAACATAAGTGAGGTTAAAATCGTCTTAATAACAATAAACCCGCATCATTTTTATGTGGAAATGTGCATGACAGCTTGGAGCACCTTTTCTTGGCATCAATAAGTGCCATCATGGATAAAAGAAATCCTAAAGATAATAAGCTCGGCAGGAAACCCAAAAAGGGGACTGCGCAAAAATAAGAGCAAAAGACCCGCTAGGAATCCCACAAAAGGGTGACCTAGGCAAAAGTTAGGGTTACAAAATGAAGACAAAAACCCGCTAGGAATCCCATGAAAAGGGTGACCTAGGCAAAAGTTAGGGTTACAAAATGAATACAAAAGCCCGCTAAGACATCACAAAAGGGTGTTTTAGGCAAAAGTTAGGGCCGTCAAAAAAAGAAAAACAAAATAAATCCATGATGGTACCATCAATTGAATTCAACAAGGGGCTCAAGAAAAGCTATCCAAGTTGTCAAAGCACAATCATTAATAACAAAGATGTGCTTAACCTCATAAGTGTTTAATCGAACAAACCTAAACACAATAAGCCTACCTTGGCCAGCCATTCTTACAAAATCCATTTTTCAAAAATAAAACAATCCCCTCTAAAACACAAACTTTTGAAAATATATCTTTTCCTTCTTTTCTCTCTTGTCCCAACGATTTTTGAATAATCTAGTGGAAACATGGAGATATAGTGGTCAATAGGAGGGTTGACACATCTTCTAAAGAAAGGGAAGAATCATTTGGTTGATGACACCAAAATCAAATATGCATCATTCCTCGGTAACAGAAATCGGCAGAGCACAGTCCGTCTGGAGGAATGGCAAAATCCAAACACAAAAACGCATCGGTTAATTCTTTTGAAAATCAAATAGAATTAGGTGCATCATACTGCATACATGCATACAGATGATAGGTGTACTGGAAGATCACTTATTCTCTGTTTATTGAAAAAACAAAAAAATAAAAAACAAAAAATATATAAACCTCAGAAAAAACAATGCGCCCGTACCATGTTCAGTACACCCGTACTAAAATTGGGGTTATGAACAAATTTTTAACTCAAACATGGGCGTACTGAAATGGATGCGGCCGTATTGGCCATAAAGAAATTTTCAAAGACCTCGTCATGAGGCAACCACATAAAATAGAAAAATAGAAAAATTGCTTGTGTATGACAGCAGCAAACAAAATGCAAAGATTCAGAAAATCAACAGCGTCATACAGAATAACTGAGCCTGGAGAGGCTTGCCGAAAGAATACTCTCAGAATAACTGAGCCTGGAGAGGCTTGCCGAAAGAATACTCTCAGAATAACTGAGCCTGGAGAGACTTGCCGAAAGAATACTCTCAGAATAACTGAGCCTGGAGAGGCTTGCCGAAAGAATACTCTCAGAATAACTGAGCCTGGAGAGGCTCGCCGAAATAATACTCTCTCAAAATAATTGAGCCTGGAGAGGCTCGCCGAAATAATACTCTCTCATAATAACTGAGACATTTCTGTACAGAAAAAGCCAAAAAATGACAAAAAAGGCAAAAATACAGAAAAAGCCAAAAAATGACAAAAAAGGCAAAAATACAGAAAAAGCCAAAAAAATGACAAAAAAGGCAAACATACAGAAAAAGTCAAAAGTCGACAAAAAAAAAAAAAAAAAAAAAAAAAAAAGACAAAGATTTCACATCTTTCAGAATAACTGAGCCTGGAGAGGCTCGCCGAAATAATACTCTCAAAATAACTAAGCCTGGAGAGGCTTGCTGAAATAATACTCTTTCAGAATAATTGAGCCTGGAGAGGCTTGCAGAAATAATACTCTCAGAATAATTGAGCCTGGAGAGGCTTGCTGAAATAATACTCTTTCAGAATAATTGAGCCTGGAGAGGCTTGCAGAAATAATACTTCCTCAGAATAACTAAAGCCTGGAGAGGCTTGCAGAAATAATACTCCCCAACTGTACAGAATAAATGAGCCTGGAGAGGCTCGCAGAAATAATACTCCCCAGAGAAACCTCAACTCACGCTCTTGGACTCAAAATCCCCAGCAAGAGCTATCAAGCAAGATCGTCAAAATCTCCAATGGAAGTATGATCATCCAAGCAGTATATTCAAGTCAAAGGACTTTAAAACTTCTTCAGTGGAAGATAACTCTCCGACTCAAGCGTTGAGTGAGGCTAAGCCTGCAGAGGCTTCCTAAAAAATACTCTGGGATACATAAGATCCCCAAATCCCCAGTCGCCTACTCAAGAGGCATCCCTGCAAAAGGAGAAAAATCAAAAAATATCAATAAATATTCCCCAAGCGGAATCTGGCTCCCAGCCAAGCACCGAACATCAAGATTATCTGCCTAACAGAAGAGGCCAGTCAAGAAATGAATGACAGAATTCCCTAGTGGATAATAGCCTACACAGAGGCTACAAAATCAAAAAATTGAAAAGAGTCACCCGAATAAGGACAACCGGGATACTCCACCAACGTCAAAGGACGTCAGCCAAACATAAGGCATCGCTCAACTCAAAGAGAGAGCATCTGTGTCCACACCCCAAGGACTCAGAAATTCCCCATGGGTACCAACAATGCAATGCAAGTTGGGGCACAGGAACCTATGAATGACTGCACATCCCCTAGACGGATCCCTGCGTTATCCAGCCCTCAGCGGCACAAAATCAGAAAAACTGTCGAAGCAGCATAGTGGACTGTGGAGACAAAAATCATCTCAAATCCCTGGAGAGGGTAAACTCGCATTGCCGAAGTGATCAGAAGACACAGACGCAGTCCCTGGAGAGGGTAAACTCGCGCTACCGATGTTAAGACGCAGTCCCTGGAGAGGGTAAAACTCGCGCTGCCGATGTTAAGACGCAGTCCCTGGAGAGGGTAAACTCGCGCTGCCGATGTTAAGACGCAGTTCCTGGAGAGGATAAACTCAGCTGCCGATGTTAAGACGCAGTCCCTGGAGAGGGTAAACTCGCGCTGCCGATGTTAAGACGCAGTCCCTGGAGAGGGTAAACTCGCGCTGCCGATGTTAAGACGCAGTTCCTGGAGAGGATAAACTCAGCTGCCGATGTTAAGACTGTTGGTCCCTACGGTTAGAATCTAGAAGGGGGGGTTGAATAGATTCTATGTTATTTTTCCTTTTCTTCTTCGCTTTCTAAATCTTTACCAAACAAATCTTGATTTAAAACAAACCTTTAAACATAAAAGGTAATTCAGAGTTATAAATGCACAGCTTATCCAACAAGATTTGAATAACAAGATATGTAAAGATTGAATTTATCAATTACCAAGAATCTTTAAAGTTCAGTTTCTGCAGATAATGTTTTTCTTCATACAACATTAATCAAGAAACTTATACAGAATGTAAAGAGTGTAAGGGTTAAGAAAATCATGCACCAAGATATATACTGGTTCAGCCATCCAAAGGCCTACATCCAGTTTCAGATTTAGATACACCTCTAAATCCAGTCAAATCCACTATTGATATTCTTTACAAGCACCCTGCACAAGCAATATCCAATCAATGAATTTAACAAGCAAATCTTGACACCCACAAGATTAACAAACCATTTCTTGACTCCACAAGAAACATATAACCCAAGAATATTGATCCCACAATATCCTACTTGAGAAAAACCTATCTCAAGATTTCTCTTTACACAACTCTTCCAGAGATTCTCTAATCTCAAGAGTTAAAACCATTCAAACAATAAAAGATCAGAAACGAGTACACCTGTTCGTGTAGATATGATCTTCAACAACGTAAACCAGTTTAGAATGAATTTTCTATATGAACTTCATCTTCTTGAATTGATCTTGCACACTTCTTTTTCCAAAAGTTGATTTTCAGCAGATATGTTCTTTCTTTCTTTTTCAGAAAATCTTTTTCTCTTTTGCAGTAATGTGTATTCAAAAAACTTCTTTCCGTGTGTGAAAATTCTCTTTTTTTTTTCTCTTCTTAAAAAAACTTCAGTTTTAATCTTATTTAAAGACAATTTTCATGTGCAAGGAAACAGTTATTTCAGTTATATTCATAACAGAGATAATCTATTACCTGTGATGGTAATCTATTACCACGAGTTAGAATAACTGAACTAATTGTTTCAGCTCCTGTTTTAATCTATTACCTAACATGGTAATCGATTAACACGATGCCAAAATAACACAAAACTCACATTTGGAACAGAGGCAATCGATTACTTTAAAGAGGTAATCGATTAACACGATCCTTTTTCCTCTTGAAATCATCAGAATCAGTTTGGTAATCTATTACCACACATGGTAATCGATTATTCCAGTATCAATCAGTTTTTCAACATGAGTCAGGTAATCTATTACCAGTTCAGGTAATCTATTCCTTAACTCAGAAAAATTTCTGATGTTTTCAAGTTTTCATTTAAAGTCTCAAACACTCAGTAAATTAATACTTCATGTTCTCAACAATGAATGAAATAAGAAAAATGAGTATTATGATATTTTCACCTTCATGTTAATTACTAATTTTTAACACATAACAAACAAACACATACAAGCCTAATCTTTTAAACAATCAATACATTATCCTTTTGACATAGGCTTAAAATAAAAAGCAACATGAGCAAAACATCAAAACTAAAACTTCTAGGGAACATCTTCCAGATGTAGATTCTTCAATCTTCAACAATCTCCCCCTTTTTGGTTTTGATGAGCCAAACTCTTCATGTTGACTTTCACAATCATCATGTTGTTTTGTTTCACTTGTTTGTTTGAAATTTGAACTTGAATTTGAACCTGCATATGTCTAGAACAAAAACTTCCATACAAAGCATTATGCAGTTCTATTTCCATTTCTTTCTTATACAATACATAAACAACCATATAAACATTTAATCAGTTTCTCATGAATTTCTCCCCCTGTTTGGCTTAACCAAACCAAAAAAAAACAGAGTAAACAGAGAAATAACATGATACTTATGCAACAAAAACAACAAGCACTTAATAAGACTTTCATCATATAAGCATTAAAAATGTTCAGAAGCATACAAATACTACAACTATTACAAACTTTAAGTCTGAAATATAAATCAAAGTATTTATGCAGAACAAATTAAAATGCAGTGCCTAAAATGTAATGCATAACTAAAGTTCTTCAGGGTAGGGTATGTTCATCGCATCCAGTCGTTCAGATATAGATTCAAAACAAGCCTTCAGCTCTTGATAATCTCTTCTCTGAGTTTCTCTGATGTCATCTAGCTTTGCCAGAACAGATAGCTCAAAAGTAGAAAGAGGCTTGGGCTCTTCAGCACCTTCCTCTTCTTCAGTTTGAACTTCAGGTTGAGACGGCTCTGTAGTCTCAGCAGTAGGAACATCTTCCTTTGCTATCCAACCAGCATCTGTTTTCACTAGCTTCATCATTTTCAGAGCTCTATCCTTGATATCATGAACATCTCTGGTGACCTCTTTTGCTTCACCAGTTAAGGGAACTTTATAGAACACCAATACCTTGCTTATGAACACAGCATATGGACACTTGCAGTCCATTAACCTCCTTGTCTTTAGCATTATGTCTTCTACCACATATACCCAATCAACTTGAATGTTGTTCTTAAAAGCTGCGAGCAGTGCCATATCTTCTTCACTGATTTGTGCGTGATTGCTCCCCCTTGCTGCCAGAATCCAGACAATTACATAATGTAGGAGTCTATCTTCCATTCGTAGACCTCCAGCATTATATGTAATTTTCCTCTTTTCTTTTCTTTTGTATTCTTTATTAGCCTCCCAGGCTGAAACATCCCTCAGCATACTCATAAAAAACGTATCTTTATCTATTGAGAAATTTTTCATCTTTAATTCATTGAAGGTAGGTTTAATACCATTTCTGGTTAATCCACCAATCTTCAAAAATACATCAGCAGATAGAGTAACTTTTATTCCTTTAACTTCTGAAACCAAAGCACCATTTTCATCTTTTCCCAAATTTGAGTAAAAGACCCTAACAAGATCAGGGTAGTACAGTCCACTTAACCCAACAAATTTGCTAACTCCTTGACTAGATAGCAGAGTAGGAAATGTAAAACCTTGCTCTATAAGCCAAGACGAGTAGAGTACCTTTGGAGCCACAATGTCTTTGCAAGCAAAAGACTCATTGAAAGTTTCCTCTTGAGACTTCCTTGTGAACCACGAATGAGAATATTCTTCTTCAGGTTCTGGACGAGAGGACTCTTGTTTCTTCTTTTTAGATGTACCTTGACCTTGAGTAGTAGGACGAGGGTAATCTCTGTTGGCTATGTGCTTTACACGCTTTCCTTTGCCAAGACTTTCCATGAATGGGGCTTAGGGTTAGGTTTTGAAATAGATTTTGAGATAGAAAAGGGAACCAGGGGTTTCGTTCGTTTTAGTTTGAAGTAAAAATGGAGAGAGTTTTGAATTAATTTGAATTCGAAACAGATTTAAAGAGGGTTTTTGAGTACAAAAAAAAAGGGGTTCGCGTCAGGTAATCGATTAACCCAGTTGGTAATCGATTATCTCGCAACTGAAACAGGGTAATTATGCAAGTGAGTAAGTGGTAATCGATTAACCCGCATGGTAATCGATTATCACAGTGGGTATGCATCAGAAATTGCATCAAAGTAGCAGAGGTAGTCGATTACTGAAAATTGATAATCGATTACTGCTGTTGATTTTTCAGCAATTTCTTCATTTCTTCCAATGGTAATCGATTAACCCGATAGGTAATCGATTATCACAGAGAAATGTGTGCAGATACAGGGCATACTGTGTTTTGTGTGATTTCCTATTATGAGTGCACATACATCAAGTTTAAACCTATAAGTGCTTAGCAATTTCATGCATATTCACACAATCATACTTTAATTATGAGATTTAGGATAGATTGGACTCACTAATGATACCAAGATTGGTTCTTAGCTTGAAAAATCTTTCCTTTGGTAGAGGCTTTGTAAAGATGTCAGCAAGTTGATCTTCTGACATTATGAATTTGATGTCACAGTCTCCTTTCTCTACATGATCTCTGATAAAGTGATGTCTAACTTCAATGTGCTTAGTTCTTGAGTGTAGAATAGGATTCCTTGAAATGTTAATTGCACTTGTGTTGTCACACTTCAGTGGTATGTGATCAATCTTCAAACCAAAGTCTTGAAGTTGATGTTTAAACCAAATTGACTGAGCACAGCAGCTTCCAGCAGCTATATACTCAGCTTCAGCAGTTGAGAGTGCTACACAAGCTTGTTTCTTGCTCTGCCACGATATGAGACATTCTCCAAACGTGTGGCACGTTCCACTTGTACTTTTCCTATCCAATTTACAACCAGCAAAATCGGAGTCAGAGTAACCAGTTAAAGATGGAGAAGTACCTTTAGGATACCACAATCCAACATTGATTGTGCCTTTCAAATACTTCAGTATTTTCTTTACAGCCTTCAGATGTGATTCCTTTGGTTTTGATTGGAATCTAGCACATACACATACACTGTACATGATGTCAGGTCTGCTAGCTGTTAGATACAGAAGAGATCCAATGATCCCTCTATACATTGATTCTTCAACATCTTTTCCTGCAATATCACTATCTAGATAACAATTAGTAGACATAGGAGTATTTGATATCTTACAATTCTCCATATCAAATTTCTTTAACAGTTCTTTGCTATATTTAGTTTGATGTAGAAAAATTCCATTTTCCATTTGTTTGACTTGTAGTCCTAGGAAGAAGCTTAATTCTCCCATCATAGACATATCAAACTCCTTCTGCATATTGGAAACAAATTCTTCACAAAGAGATTGGTTAGTTGATCCAAATATTATATCATCAACATAAATCTGAATCAGCAGAATATCTTTTGATTTTCTCTTTATGAAAAGAGTTTTATCAACATTACCTCTTTGAAAGTCATGAGTTAGTAGAAACTTACTCAGCCTTTCATACCATTTCCTTGGAGCTTGTTTCAGTCCATACAAAGCTTTCTTGAGCTTGTAAACATGCTTAGGTAATTTGCAGTCAACAAAACCAGGTGGTTGATCTACATAAACTTCTTCATCAATTAAACCATTTAAAAATGCACTTTTCACATCCATTTGATATAGTTTGAAATCAAACACACAAGCAAATGCAAGTAAAAGCCTAACAGCTTCTAATCTAGCAACTGGAGCATATGTTTCACCAAAGTCTATACCTTCCTGTTGATTGTATCCTTTGGCTACTAATCTAGCTTTATTTTTAACTATAACACCTTCTTCATTTAGTTTGTTTCTGAAAACCCATTTTGTACCAATGACATTCATATTCTTATTGAAAGGAACTAAAATCCAAACATCATTTCTTTTGAATTGATTCAGTTCATCATGCATGGCCATTATCCAGAATTCATCTTTTAATGCATGTTCCACACATAATGGTTCAATTTGAGAAACAAATGCCATATCATCACTTAGAAGATTAAAAGAGTGTCTAGTAGAAACTCCCTTATTTATATCTCCAAGAATGTTATCCAGAGATAGATCTTTGGGTTTCCTCCATTCTTTGGGTAGTGATGTGTCTTCAGATGGTGTTTTCTGCTGTAGTTCCAGTTTTTCTTCTTCTTGTGTAATACTGTCACCTATCTCATCTTCATCATTAAGAGATTTTCCTTTTTCAAGGATGTTAGTTTCATCAAAGGTAACATGTATAGATTCTTCAACAGATAAGGTACTTTTGTTAAAGACTCTATATGCTTTGCTAATTGCAGAATATCCAATAAAAACTCCTTCATCAGCCTTAGCATCAAATTTTCCAAGAGTGTCTTTTCCATTATTCAGAACAAAACACTTACTGCCAAACACTTTAAAATGTGAAATGTCAGGCTTTCTTCCTTTGTAAAGCTCATATGGTGTTTTCTTTAAAATAGGTCTAATCAAGATTCTATTTAGAACATAGCATGCAGTGTTTACTGCATCAGCCCAAAAGTATTTTGGTAAACCATTTTCATTTAACATGGCTCTTGCTAGCTCTATTAGAGATCTATTTTTCCTCTCTACAACTCCATTTTGTTGAGGAGTTCTAGGGACAGAAAAATTGTGATTAATACCATTTTCTTCACAAAAAGTTTGAAAAGATTCATTTTGAAATTCACCACCATGATCACTTCGCAAAGATTTAATTTTCAAGTCCTTTTCATTCTGAATTCTTTTTGAAATGATTCTAAAGGCTTTAAAAGCATTGTCTTTATGGGATATAAATGCAACCCATGTGAATCTGGAGTAGTCATCAATGAGAACTAAAGCATAAGTGTTTCCACCTAGACTTTTGGTTCTTGATGGTCCAAAGAGATCCATGTGCAAAAGTTCCAGCGGTCTAGAGGTTGACATAACTTTCTTTGATTTAAAAGAAGCTCTAGTCTGCTTTCCCTTTTGACATGCATCACAAAGTCCTTGTTTAGAGAACTTGATCTTTGGAAGACCACTAACAAGATCTTTAGATGCAAGTCTATTTAACTGATCTGCATTTATATGTGCAATGCGTCTATGCCATAACCATGTTACATTATCATGTGATGTGAGACAAGAATTGGATGATGAATGCTCTAAGTCTAAGATGTATATGTTATTGACTCTTTTTCCTATAAGCAGGACTTCATTTGATTCCTTATCACAAACCATACAACATTGATTATTAAAAGAGATATTGTAATTTTTGTCACAAAGCTGGCTAATACTAAGCAGGTTATATTTGAGACCTTCTACATACAGGACATTTTCAATGAGAGTATTGGAATTGTTACCAACAC
Source organism: Cajanus cajan (assembly GCF_000230855.2). Lineage (NCBI taxonomy): Eukaryota > Viridiplantae > Streptophyta > Magnoliopsida > Fabales > Fabaceae > Cajanus > Cajanus cajan. The sequence continues at coordinate 34,204,844 of NC_138523.1, read as the reverse complement.
TGCCTGAGCCTAGTATTCTGCCTTTGTTGTTATCTCCATATGTTACAGATCCTCCTTCTTTTTCTTGTAATGAGATAAATTTGCTTTTATCTCCTGTCATGTGTCTTGAGCACCCGCTGTCTAAGTACCACATTGATTGCTTTGCTCTCAAGCACACCTGCAACACAAGTTATTCAATTTGATTTTGGTACCCAATGGATCTTGGGTCCTGGAGAATCAGTGAGTACATAATCTAATTTCTTAATCCATTTATATTTTCCACTAGGAATGCCAAATTTCCTTATCATGCATCTGTAGTAGTTATGACCAGATTTCATACAATAGTTACATGAGTGGGAATTAATGGATTTCATAACATTAACATTCTGTTTTTCTTTATCCTTTGCTTTTAATGCAGCATACAATGTTTCACAGTTCTCACATGGTGACTTTAGTTTAGAGATATCTGAAAGTAGTTTCCTGTTATCATTCTCTAAATCAGAAATTTTATCTCTCATGTGTGTCATTTTCTTTTTGTAAACATTATTTGATTTTTCTAATTTCTTTGCTTCAGCATACAGTTCAGCAAATGCATTTTGCAATTCATCATACGAGTCAATAGATGAGTCAGAATCATATACCTCATAATCTGAATTATGTTTGGTCATGAGACAGAGATTTGCTTCCTGATCCTCATCACTATCACTTGAAGTTGTTGAGGCATTCTCTTCCCATGCTATGTATGCTTTCTTTTTCTTTGATCTGAACTTTTGTTTCGTCTCCTCATTCTTTTTCAGGCTTGGACAGTCAGCTCTCATGTGTCCAGCTTTTCCACATTCAAAACATTTGAACTTTGGAGATGAGTTTTCATTCTTCTTGAAGGATTTCTTCTGACTGGAGAATCTCTTATTGTTGTTCTTCCTTCTCATGAATTTTCTGAAATTCTTCACCATTAGATTTAATTCTTCTTGTTCAGAACTTTCATTGCTGCTATCCTCTTCATCACTTGAGGATTCTTTTACCTTTAAGGCCAGACCTTTTGCCTTTTTATCTTTTTGTTCTTCATCAGCAATCCTTGACAGATCCATCTCATATTCTCTTAGCTTTCCAAATAACTCAGCACTTGTCATCTGAGCTAAGTTCTTTGACTCTGTAATTGCTGTGACAGTTGGTTGCCATCTTCTGTTTAGTGACTTCAGGATTTTGACATTTACTTCTTCTTCCACGAAGTCTTTCCCTAATCCTTTTAGGTGATTTATTATGTGAATGAACCTCTTTTGCATATCCATGACAGTTTCACCTTGATTCATTCTGAAGGTTTCATATTCCTGAATGAGTGTGTTCTTTCTAGCTCTTCTCACTTCTGGAGTTCCTTCATGTGTTACTTGGATTAAATCCCAAGCTTCCTTTGCTGTAGAACAAGCTGAAATTCTAAAAAATTCATCAGAATTTAGTGCAGAATGTATGATATTTAAAGCTTTTGCATCATTCTCTGCTCTTCTAATTTCACTTTGATCCCAGCTATCATATGGTTTCTCAATTTCTTTTCCTCCCTCTATCTTAGTGGGTATTTTGTAATCTGTGATTACAGCCTGCCAAATATTTCTATGAACAGATTCCATGAAAATTTTCATTCTAACTTTCCAAAAGGGATAGTTATCTCCACAAAACAATGGGGGTCTGTTTATAGAAGCACCTTCAGCAAACGGTAATTGATTACCAGCCATCTAACCTTTCTAAAGATCTAGTCTTGAATGTTTTACAAGATACAGCTCTGGTACCAATTGTTGGTCCCTACGGTTAGAATCTAGAAGGGGGGGTTGAATAGATTCTATGTTATTTTTCCTTTTCTTCTTCGCTTTCTAAATCTTTACCAAACAAATCTTGATTTAAAACAAACCTTTAAACATAAAAGGTAATTCAGAGTTATAAATGCACAGCTTATCCAACAAGATTTGAATAACAAGATATGTAAAGATTGAATTTATCAATTACCAAGAATCTTTAAAGTTCAGTTTCTGCAGATAATGTTTTTCTTCATACAACATTAATCAAGAAACTTATACAGAATGTAAAGAGTGTAAGGGTTAAGAAAATCATGCACCAAGATATATACTGGTTCAGCCATCCAAAGGCCTACATCCAGTTTCAGATTTAGATACACCTCTAAATCCAGTCAAATCCACTATTGATATTCTTTACAAGCACCCTGCACAAGCAATATCCAATCAATGAATTTAACAAGCAAATCTTGACACCCACAAGATTAACAAACCATTTCTTGACTCCACAAGAAACATATAACCCAAGAATATTGATCCCACAATATCCTACTTGAGAAAAACCTATCTCAAGATTTCTCTTTACACAACTCTTCCAGAGATTCTCTAATCTCAAGAGTTAAAACCATTCAAACAATAAAAGATCAGAAACGAGTACACCTGTTCGTGTAGATATGATCTTCAACAACGTAAACCAGTTTAGAATGAATTTTCTATATGAACTTCATCTTCTTGAATTGATCTTGCACACTTCTTTTTCCAAAAGTTGATTTTCAGCAGATATGTTCTTTCTTTCTTTTTCAGAAAATCTTTTTCTCTTTTGCAGTAATGTGTATTCAAAAAACTTCTTTCCGTGTGTGAAAATTCTCTTTTTTTTTTCTCTTCTTAAAAAAACTTCAGTTTTAATCTTATTTAAAGACAATTTTCATGTGCAAGGAAACAGTTATTTCAGTTATATTCATAACAGAGATAATCTATTACCTGTGATGGTAATCTATTACCACGAGTTAGAATAACTGAACTAATTGTTTCAGCTCCTGTTTTAATCTATTACCTAACATGGTAATCGATTAACACGATGCCAAAATAACACAAAACTCACATTTGGAACAGAGGCAATCGATTACTTTAAAGAGGTAATCGATTAACACGATCCTTTTTCCTCTTGAAATCATCAGAATCAGTTTGGTAATCTATTACCACACATGGTAATCGATTATTCCAGTATCAATCAGTTTTTCAACATGAGTCAGGTAATCTATTACCAGTTCAGGTAATCTATTCCTTAACTCAGAAAAATTTCTGATGTTTTCAAGTTTTCATTTAAAGTCTCAAACACTCAGTAAATTAATACTTCATGTTCTCAACAATGAATGAAATAAGAAAAATGAGTATTATGATATTTTCACCTTCATGTTAATTACTAATTTTTAACACATAACAAACAAACACATACAAGCCTAATCTTTTAAACAATCAATACATTATCCTTTTGACATAGGCTTAAAATAAAAAGCAACATGAGCAAAACATCAAAACTAAAACTTCTAGGGAACATCTTCCAGATGTAGATTCTTCAATCTTCAACAAAGACGCAGTCCCTGGAGAGGGTAAACTCAGCTGCCGATGTTAAGACGCAGTCCCTGGAGAGGGTAAACTCAGCTGCCGATGTTAAGACGCAGTCCCTGGAGAGGTTAAACTCAGCTGCCGATGTTAAGACGCAGTCCCTGGAGAGGGTAAACTCAGCTGCCGATGTTAAGACGCAGTCCCTGGAGAGGGTAAACTCAGCTGCCGATGTTAAGACGCAATCCCTGGAGAGGTTAAACTCAGCTGCCGATGATAAGACGCAGTCCCTGGAGAGGGTAAACTCAGCTGCCGATGTTAAGACGCAGTCCTTGGAGAGGGTAAACTCACCTGCCGATGTTAAGACGCAGACCCTGGAGAGGGCAAACTCAGCTGCCGATGTTAAGACGCAGTCCCTGGAGAGGGTAAACTCAGCTGCCGATGTTAAGACGCAGTCCCTGGAGAGGGTAAACTCGCGCTGCCGATGTTAAGACGCAGTTCCTGGAGAGGATAAACTCAGCTGAATATTAAGAGGCAGGACCTGGAGAGGGTAAACTCACACTGCTGAATGTTAAGAGGCAGGACCTGGAGAGGGTAAACTCAACTGCTGAATGTTAAGAGGCAGGACCTGGAGAGGATAAACTCACACTGCTGAATGTTAAGAGGCAGGACCTGGAGAGGGTAAACTCACGCTGCTGAATGTTAAGAGGCAGGACCTGGAAAGGGTAAACTCACACTGCTGAATGTTAAGAGGCAGGACCTGGAGAGGGTAAACTCACGCTGCTGAATGTTAAGAGGCAGGACCTGGAGAGGGTAAACTCACACTGCTGAATGTTAAGAGGCAGGACCTGGAGAGGGTAAACTCACACTGCTGAATGTTAAGAGGCAGGACCTGGAGAGGGTAAACTCACACTGCTGAATGTTAAGAGGCAGGACCTGGAGAGGGTAAACTCACACTGCTGAATGTTAAGAGGCAGGACCTGAAGAGGGTAAACTTAGCTACCGAGGTTGTCAGGAGCGCCGAGGTATGCAACAACCTGGAGAGGTTACTCAACAATTTTCCACCGGAAGACGCTACAAGTCAGAAGGTCGGCGCATCACCCGGACAATTGGGTCAACTCCTTTACTTGTCAGCCGGTACACCAAAAGACCGTTTGACTAAGTAAAGGGGGGGCAGCTGTAGACCCCTAAAATTGTCCGGGTCGGAAATAAAGCTTGAAGACTCTCGAAGACTGAAGGAAGATCAGCCAGAAGGACTCCTGGAAGGCCCTAGGAGGGTTCTCTGTAGGTCTAGAGGTCTTAGAATAGCTCAAAATAAGGAAGTGGAGGGAATAAAGCCCAATACGGCCGTACTGAACTTAATACGGCCGTATTGAAGCTTCAATACGGCCGCAGTGAACTCAATACGGCGTATTGAAGTTTCTGAAACTTCAATACGGCCGTACTGAAATCAATACGGCCGTATTGAAGCTTCAATACAGCCGTATTGAACTCAATACGGCCGTATTGAAATTTCTGAATTTCAATACGGCCGTATTGAACTCAATACGGCCGTATTGAAGTTCAAAAATTTCAATACGGCCGTATTGCTCCTGTAGGCCGTATTGCGCCTATTCCCTATAAATATGACGTCAATTGGACGTCATTCCACACTTTTGGAGATAGTTTTAACCCTCTCCTTGAGTATTCTGGGGTTTTTGAGCAGTGTTCTGCCCTAGAAATCACTCGGAGAGTTGATCCGACAAAGTTTTTGAGCCCCGAGCCATTTTGCTTGAGGATCAAACCTAGTCGAAGGGAAATCCTCCGGATTTCCATAGTTAAAAGTTTTTAGGAAGGAGCGAGCGAGCTTGTAGAGCGAGGGAACGCCAAAAAGCTTTCCCAGTTTTACTCAATATATAAAAGCACGCTTCAAGAGGTTTCTTCTTAAATCCTTCCTTTTACTGCTTTCTGTGTGCATATTTAAACTGTCATCATGTAGATAATTAATTTATAATCGCTTATAATAAATAGGGGTAATTTAGTAATTTTACGCTGTTATTTTAGAAAATAATCTGTCATAGGGAACCCGAAAGGGGCGCTGTGGGGTGCTAACACCTTCCCCACGCGTAACCGACTCCCTTACCCGACTCTGGTTGTAATGGCCAAAGTTGATTTATAAAATCAATTGCCTTATCCCTTTTTCCAATGTTTTGAGTAAAACATTGGTGGCGACTCCACGAACCCTCCTTTTGCGAAAACCACTAATCCATGGAGGGTCCCGCTTGGGATTAATATGGATTGGTGAATCATTTAATAAAATTGCTCGTTTGACAAGGTCTCAGTTTGAGAATACGTCATTCTAGCAATCCATATTTTTAAATAATTAAACGAGTCCAACCATCCTTCGCGAATGCCGAAAGCCCGTTTGGGCCGGTGGCGACATGCCTAATGCAGAAGTGATTATATTTTTGGCTTTCAAATTGTATTGAACTTTTCTTTTGTCATCATCACTCCATTGATCTTTGGGTAGATTTTTAATTTCATTTCCTACTACAATAGTGGGAATGAAAGGACCATTTTCAACAGAATCCCATATGTTTAAATCTATGGCTTCTATAAAAATTTGCATCCTAGATTTCCAATAATGATACCCTTCACCATTGAATATTGGAGGTCTTTTAATGGAGTTTCCTTCGGAAAATAAAAAATTTGTTGAGGCCATTTCAATTCTTGAAGCTTTTAAGCCTTATACAAGAAATCTGCTATTGATACCACTTGTTAGTCAAATAGCCTCAATTAACTTAAGAGGGGGGTGAATTAAGTTTTCCAAATTTTCCTCTTATAAAACTTTTCCGAATTACTTTCTTACAAATTCAATCCCTTAGATAAATTTATATGTAAATAATGAATAATGATGTAAACTACTCAATCACAATTAATAACAAGTAATTAAAAGTGTAGGGAAAGAAGAATTTCAAACTTAATTTTATACTGGTTCGACCAATCCTGCCTACGTCCAGTCCTTAAGTCTCCCAGTTGAGACTTCCACTATTTTTGTAAACCTTACAAGACTTGTATCCTCCAACACCTCAGAACTCTCTTTCCTTGTGTTGAGATTCAAAAACCAACAAGGAGAAAAACCCTTTCTCCTTCACAGATCAAATAATCAATTTGGAATTACAGAATAACTCTCTTTTAAGAGTAGATATACACTTTTATGATCTTAATGAACTCTTTTAGAATAATGCAAATGAACTTGGCCAAGATGTTTTTGTATATGACTTTTTCATAATAGAGTTCGTAACCTTCTTATGAAAAATTATAGGTATTTATAGACAATTATTTCTTAGGTTGTGTCTTTTCATGAAGAGTTGTAACTCTCTATAATTTTTTCAGAAAAGAGGCTCTGGTAATTGATTACAATAGTTTAAGTTCAAAATATTTGAAATGTTGTATCATTTAAATTCAAATTTTGAAGTTTCATCTTCTGGTAATCGATTACCATTGTAATCGATTACCAGAGAACATTTTAACATTTGAACCTTGATCAAAGAAGTTTTCTTTCTCTGGTAATCGATTACATCAAGTGGTAATCGATTACCAGATAGATATCACCGAATTAGCTTATGAAAACTTAAGATATAGAAAGCTTATATTTTCCAGTTAAAAATATTTTTGTTTATTTTGAATACTCTTTTTGTTTTCTTTTCAAACAACTTATTCTTATATTCAAAAGGATTAAGTTTAGGTTTTCTTGAAATCCTTATTTTAATGGCCAAGTGAAATTTGCAAATTTTAAAAGTTCATTTTACATACTAAGCTAAGAAGTCAAGACTTATCTAGTTATTACTTGAGATCTTGCTTCTTGATCAACTTGCTTTAACTTGACCTTTATTTTCTTCAATGCTTTAGCATCATCAAAAATTTGTGCATATTTTCTTCCAAAAAAACTTTTGCCTATAATGGAAGATTTTTCTCCTCACCAAAGTGATAGTGATTGATGGCAAAAGAAAGAAGAAGTGAATGAGGTTCCTCTCCTTAGCTTCACCAATGCACGAATCTTATTCTTGGAGACTTTAACCGAACGGATTGAGGTTGTTTGAATGAAGAACTTGAAGAAGGAAAACCTAGGCTAGAGATGGAAGCATCCTAGCTTGAAGGTTCAAAGGATTGCTCACTTCAAAAGGTAGGAACTAAGGTGAGTTTCCTAGGGTTTGAAGGCAATTTCACTCGGTGACTCTTGAGAGAAATTTGGCTGAAGTAAGCTCACAAATTTCATATATTCAAAAGTGAGTACATTAAGGAGAAGCATCACCTAAATAGGCTTCCAGAAATGCACACTTTGGGCGCCTAATTCAAAGCTTACATGTGGCGCCCAAAATTTGAATTCAAATTTGAATTTTGAATTCAAATTTTGGCTCCCATGTGCTTGGCCGAAAATTTAGGTTCCAAGGTAAATCTAGGTTTGATTTGAGAGTCATTTAGGTTTAACTTGAGTGGCACATGTTCAGCCACCCTTGGTGTTAAACATGTGACTCAAATGTAACTTAAATGACTTCCAAATTAAACTTAATTTTAGTCTAAATGGCCTATTTAAGTAATCCTTGTACAATCCTATTCTAATGGCCTAAATACAATGGCCAATCAAATACAATGGAAAGGAAAAATTACAAGAATGAAAATGAGCCCAATATTGGGTACCAAAAGCCCAAAGGCCCATGAAGCCCAAAACTAAGCCCAACAAGCCTAAAGCATAAAATGCTACTCTATGTGGTCCAAAATACAAGACCAAATTATATGTAAACTATACTAATAAAATATAAGAAGAATAGACATATCAAGATAGGCCCATGAGAAGCTTGACTTGGGCCTTCCAAGCCCATCGAGCCCATTGGGCCTTGACTGGCCCAAACCTCCATGCCTAGCCCACTCCTCTTGGATCTTTTAGTATGTCACCTCTTGCATTCCAAAGCATGATTCCATCAGTGATGCAAGTGCATACAAAGATATTTCCAAAGTAGCACATGACATGAAATTGTTAGAAAAGAATGGCACAATCCAAGAGGGGGGTGAATTGGATTCTATGACCTTTTAAAATTTTTCAGAGTATTTAGGATCTTTATTTCACTTAAACTTTTCTAAGAATGAATTTTCAAATGAAGTTTCTTTAAAGACTTGTTATGGAAGTATGAATGCAATATGCTTTCTTGATTACAAAATAATGAGGTTCAAATGTAATGCTTTAAATTCAGATTAAACCATCAATATTCACAAACACATGTTAATCAAGAATTATCTTCTTTAATGTTCAACCAAGAAATTACTCAAAGTAAAAGATAAGGTAGAAGAAGATTGCATAAGTCTTTTATACTAGTTCAGCCACTCCACATGTGACCTACATCCAGTCCTCAATCAACACCTGATCAAGATTTGTTCCACTATCTCAATGAAGAAAGTTTACAAGCACACACACATGCATATACTTCAACACTAAAGATAACCACTTTCTTGACCCCAAGAAATTACCCCTTGTAGAAACCCACTACAAGAAACCTTACCACTTGAGAAACCCTTCTCAAGATTTTACAAGTATTCACAAAGAATAAAGGAACGAATTCACCTGGAATTCAGAAGCAAATCTTAATCTTCCCCTTTCAAGAATATGATGATGATGATGATCTTCTAACAAAGTTTTTCACAAACGTTTTTACTCTTGGATTTCACAAAGAAAACTCTCCAAGATGGTCACAAAGACTCCACAAAAATGTTTTTCTCAATTTGATTATCAGTTCTAACTCTTGTCTGAAGTTTCTAAAAGTTCAAACTATTTATAAAAGTCTCAGACGCAGATAATCGATTATTTTAAAGAATAATCGATTATTTTGTTCTTCAGGTTTTCTAGAAATCAACCAAGAACAATATAATCGATTATTTTGCTGGATAATCGATTATTCCAGAGAGTTATTCCTAGGATAATCGATTATTTTGGCAAATAATCGATTATTGCAGCAAGGCATCCCATTTTGCCTGTTGCTGGAATAATCGATTATATTTAACGATAATCGATTATTTTGAGTTAACTTTCAAAACTTCGTTTTAAGTCTCAAAATAACTTTCCAATCTCTTTAACTCATCATCATACACTCTCTACTTAGCTTAGATATAGATTTTGCTCATGCACACAGCATACACAACAAACTAAACCATTCAAAACAATTTATGCACTAATTCCTATTACATAGCATTTTCTTTGACACTTTCTTTGACTTTTCTTTGACTTTGTTTTTGTGCTTCCAAGTTGTTGTTGTACACACACGTTGTGATCATAAGTTGTTGTTGTACACACATGTTGTGATCATCAAAACTCCTTTAAGCTTCAAGCTCTCCTAAGCTCAACAGAAATCACTAAAACTTTGGAGAGATCAAGAAGCCAAACAAATAATTAAAGAGAAAATTGAAAGAGAGACTCAACTTGCAATCTTAGAGGAAGAAATCCGAATTTTGAAGCAAAAGGAAGAAAATTTACACATGAAGCACCGAAGTAGAAATGGTAGTTCCCGTTCCCAATGTTCAACCTTAGGGGTATCTATTGAAGAAGAAAGCCTAGCCATAGGTGATCATTATCAACCACCCCCTAGAAGGTCTCATAGGGCACCCAAAGTGAGGGAACCCAAGGTGGATCTCCCTTATTTTCATGGAAAGGATGATGTTGAGGGGTACCTTGATTGGGAAATGAAGGTTGAACAAATCTTTGCTTTCCATCAAGTAAGTGAAGAGAGAAAGGTGTCTCTTGCCATTTTGAGCTTTCAAAGCCACGCCATGTATTGGTGGAGATCCCTTGTTAGGGATAGGCGTCTCCATAATGATCCTCCAATTCAATATTGGAATGAATTGAGGAGTACATTAAGGAGGAGACACATACCCTCATATTATACTAGGGAGCTTATCAATAAGCTTCAAAGGCTCCAACAAAGACACATGAATGTTGAAGAGTATAGAAAAACCATGGAGCTATATATGATGAGGGCAGGGATTAGGGAAGAGGAAAATATTACCATTGCTAGGTTTTTGAGTGGTCTCAACTTGGAAATAAGGGATAAGGTGGAGCTTTTACCATACAGAGACTAAAATGATTTAGTTGAACTTTGCATCAAGGTTGAACAACAAATTTTGAGAAAAAATTTCAAAAAGGAAAGCTCTTACTCATCTTCTAATTATAAGAAGGATCACAAGAGGGAGTGATGGAATCATGCCTAGGAAGGCAAGGGGTGACACCTTGAAGGATCCTAGAGGAATGGGCTAGACATGAAGGTTTGGGCCAATCAAGGCCCAATGGGTCCAATGGGCTTTGAAGGCCCAAGTTGAGCTTTACATGGGCCATATCTTGTTATAGCCATTTTCTTATGTATCATGTTATTATAGATTACATATATTTTGATCTTGTATTTTGGACCACATAGGATAACATTTTGGGCCATAGGCTTAGTGGACCTAATTTTGGGCTTCATGGGCCTTTGGGCTTTTGGTACCCAATATTGGGCTCATTTTCATTCTTGTAATTTTTCCTTTTCATTGTATTTGTTTGGCCATTGTATTTAGGCCATTAGAATAGGTCTATGCAAGGAATTCATTAATAGGTGTATTAGGTTTCATCTAAATTTCATTTAGGAGTCATTTGGCTTGAATTTAGGTCACATGGTTAAGCCTAGTGGTAATTGCCCATGTGCGTCCCAAATTCAACCCAAATTACCTCTAAATTACATTTAGATGAGGTGTGATCCGGATTAGGCACATGGCTAGCCAAAGTTTGAATTTGAAATTCAAAATTTGAAATTCAAACTTGGCGCCAATTTGCTTAGTAAGGATTGGCGCCAATTAGGGACTCATCCGCACCTATATATGGACTCCTTGTGCCTTGTACTTTCACATTTGAATCATAAGTGAATTTCTGAAAATTCATTCAGCTTTATTCCTACACTTGAGTGTGAGCATTCTTTTTGTTATTTTGCTTGGATACTTCCATCCATAGCTTAGGGACGTCTATTCCTTACTTCAAGTTCATTCTCTTCCTCACTTCAATCGGATCCAAACTCAAGAAGGAGATCCTTGTTGTTCGGTGAAGGCTAAAGAATCAAGATCCTCCACTTCTCCAACCTACACCATCAGGGAGGGAAACATTTTTGAAAAGAAAACAACATTTGATTCCTCCAAGAACCTAGACAAGGGTAAGGAAAAAGAAAAAGAAAAAGAAAAAGAAAAATACACCTCACACACTAGCACCAAGTCTAGTGAGATAAAATGTTTTAAATGTCTTAGGAGAGGCCACATTGCTTCTCAATGCCCTAACAAAAAGGTTATTATTTTAAGGGGCCAAGACATTTATAGTAGCCAAGATGAAGCTACTACTTCTACATCTTCAAGTGAGGAAGAAAAATGTGAGATCACATACCCTTATGATGGGAAACTTCTTATGGTAAGAAGGCTCCTCAGCAATCAACCTAGTGATACACATTCACAAAGAGAGAACATATTTAATACAAGATGTAATATTTCAAACAAGGCTTGTTCTCTTATTGTGGATAGTGGCTCTTGGTGCAATTGTTGTAGCACTAGGATGATTGGTAAGTTAGAATTGACTACCACAACCCTTCCCAAACCTTATCAACTTCATTGGCTCAAAGATGATGGGGATATGGTGGTTAATCAACAAGTGGAGGTAGAGTTTTCCATTGAGAATTATAAAGATAAAGTCAAATGTGATGTAGTTCCCATGGAGGCTTACCATGTTTTGTTAGGAAGGCCATGGCAATTTGATAAGCAAACAACTCATGATTGACTTACTAACAAAATAACCTTCACAAATAAGGGTAAAAATTTTTTACTTCATCCTCTCTCACCATCTCAAGTAGCTGAGGATCAAGTACAAATGAAGGCTAAACATGACCAAAAGAAGGAATTGGAAAACAAAAAGGGAAGTTAAAAAAAACACAAAATTAGGAATCAAGAGGATTTTAGAGAGTCTAGTGTTCCCTCTCTAGAGATAGTTCAACAAGGAGAGAATCTTTTTATAAAACTTTGTCAAAAACATCTCTCTTGATTGAACCATCTTCATATGTCCTCATTTGTAAAGGAACACTCACATGCACTGCTACAAGTCATGTAGATACTTCTCTACCTCTTGATATTCAAAATCTTTTAGTTGAATTTGATGATGTATTCCTTAGTGAAGGACCCAATGGTCTTCCACCTTTTAGGGGTATAGAACATCAAATAAATTTTGTCCCAGGAGCTAGTCTTCCCAATAGACCACCTTATAGGACAAATCCACAAGAAACTAAAGAGATAGAGAAGCAAGTACAAGACTTGTTGGATAAGGGTTGGGTTCAAAAGAGTTTAAGTCCTTGTGTTGTGCCTGTTTTATTGGTGTCAAAAAAAGATGGAAAATGGAAGATGTGTTGTGACTGTAGAGCCATCAACAACATCATCATAAAATATAGGCACCCAATTCCTAGGCTTGATGACATGCTTGATCAACTACATGGTTCATCCATATTTTCCAAAATAGATCTTAAAAGTGGATATCACCAAATTTGTATTAAAGAAGGTGATGAGTGGAAAACTGCTTTTAAGACTAAATTTGGATTATATGAATGGTTATTAATGTCTTTTGGGCTTACTAATGCACCAAGTACGTTCATGAGGTTGATGAATCATGTCCTTAGGGATTGCATTGGTATATTTGTAGTTGTTTATTTTGATGATGTTTTAATCTATAACAAGAGCCTAAGTGACCATGTGGATCACTTAAGGCAAGTGTTGCTTGTACTTAGAGACAATCACTTGTTTGCAAATGTAGACAAGTGTACTTTTTGTGTGGATAATGTTATATTCTTGGGATTTTTAGTGAGTAAAAATGGGGTTCATGTGGACCCCGAGAAAATTAAAGCCATTCAAGACTGTCCTATTCCTACTAATGTAAGTGAAGTTAGGAGCTTTCATGGTTTAGCAAGCTTTTATAGATGTTTTGTTCCTAACTTCTCTATAGTAGCTTCACCACTCAATGAGTTAGTGAAGAAGGATGTGGTTTTTCTTTGGCAAGAAAAACATGATTTAGCTTTTCAAGAGCTTAAGCAAAAACTCACTCAAGCACCTATTCTAGCTCTATCAGATTTTAACAAAACTTTTGAGCTAGAATGTGATGCTTCAGGAATTGGCATAGGAGCTATGTTGTTGCAAGCTGGCCACCCCATAGCTTATTTTAGTGAAAAACTTCATGGGGCTGCCTTGAACTATCCAACCTATGACAAGGAGCTTTATGCTTTGGTTCGAGCCCTTCAAACTTGGGAACATTATCTTGTGACCAAGCAATTTGTCATTCATAGTGATCATGAATCACTAAAATATTTGAGGGATCAAGGTAAATTAAATAAAAGGCATGCAAAATGAGTTGAGTATCTAGAACAATTGATGGAGGACCATCCATGAGAACACATGTGGGCCCCATCACTAGGTCCATGGTGTCGCCACCCGCCGAAACGGACCTTGGCATTCGCGACGATGGTCGGACTCTTTTTAAGTTTTGAAAAATGATGGATTGTTAGAACGACTTATTCTCAAACTGAGACCTCATCGAACTAACAATTTTATTAAATGATTCACCAATCCATGTTAATCCCAAGCGGGACCCTCCATGGATTTGTGGTTTTCACAAAAAGAAGGGTTCTTGGAGTCGCCACCAATGTTTTACTCAAAACATTGGAAAAAGGGATAAGGCAATTGATTTTCGCAAATCAACCTTGGCCATTACAACTAGAGTTGGGTAAGGGAGTCGGTTACGTGCGGGGAAGGTGTTAGCACCCCACAACGCCCCTTTCGGGTTCCCTATGACGGATTATTTCATAAATAACAGTGTAAAATTACTAAATTACCCCTATTTATTAAAAATGATTATAAGCGGAATATTTACATGATGAAAATTCTAAATATGCAATGCAACAATCAGAAAGCAGTAAAAGGAAGGATTTTGAAAAAGAAACCTTTGAAGCGTGCTTTTATATATTTAAACAGACGTTAGGAGGCTTTTTGGCGCTCCTTCCCACTACACGCTTGCTCGCTCCTTCCCTAAAAATTAATTTTTACTATGGAAATCGAAAAGATTTCCCTTCGACTAGTTCGAATCCTCAAGCTAAATGCTCAGAACTCAAGAACTTCGTCGGATCGGCTCTCGGAGAGACTTCTAGGGCAGAACACTGCTCAAAAACCCCAGAATGCTCAACAAGAGGGTCCAAGAATCTGGAAAAAGTGTCCAAATGTGTGGAATGACGTCCAAATGACGTCCTATATATAGGAGTGAGGCGCAGTACGGCCTCTGACATCAATACGGCCCGTACTGAAGTTTTGAACTACAGTACGGCCGTATTGAATTCAGTACGGCCGTATTGGTTTCAGTACGGCCGTATTGTAGTTCAAATTGTTCAGTACGGCCGTACTGAACTTCTAGGAGGCCGTATTGAGCTCCAATCCTCCCACATCCTTATTTTAAGCTACTCTAAGACTTCTAAACTTATGAAGAATCATCCTAGGGTCTTCCAGGGTCTTCCAGGGTCTTCCAGGAGTCCTTTCGGCTGACTTTCCTTCGGTCTTCGAGAGTCTTCGAGTCTTATTTCTGACCCGGACAATTTTAGGGGTCTACAGCTGCCCCCCTTTACTTAGTCAAACGGCTTTTTGGTGTACCGGTTGACAAGTAAAGGAGTTGACCCAATTGTCCGGGGAATAAGCCATCCTTCCGACTTGTAGTGTCTTCCGGTGGAAAATTGTTGAGTAGCCTCTCCAGGTTGAGTATTAGTCGTCGCCTCTCCAGGCTCGTGCATACCTCGGTGTTTCTGACAACCTCGGTAGCTGAGTACCGCCTTGTAGACCCCTAAAATTGTCCGGGTCGGAAATAAAGCTTGAAGACTCTCGAAGACTGAAGGAAGATCAGCCAGAAGGACTCCTGGAAGGCCCTAGGAGGGTTCTCTGTAGGTCTAGAGGTCTTAGAATAGCTCAAAATAAGGAAGTGGAGGGAATGAAACCCAATACGGCCGTACTGAACTTAATACGGCCGTATTGAAGCTTCAATACGGCCGCCGTGAACTCAATACGGTGTATTGAAGTTTCTGAAACTTCAATACGGCCGTACTGAAATCAATACGGCCGTATTGAAGCTTCAATACAGCCGTATTGAACTTAATACGGCCGTATTGAAATTTCTTAATTTCAATACGGCCGTATTGAACTCAATACGGCCGTATTGAAGTTCAAAAATTTCAATACGGCCGTATTGCTTCTGTAGGCCGTATTGCGCCTATTCCCTATAAATATGACGTCAATTGGACGTCATTCCACACTTTCACACTCAGTTTTGACTCCCTCCTTGAGTATTCTGGGGTTTTTGAGCAGTGTTCTGCCCTAGAAATCTCTCTGGGAGTCGATCCGACGAAGTTCTGGAATTCCGAGCACTTAGCTTGGAGATTCGAACCTAGTCGAAGGGAAATCCTCCGGATTTCCATAGTCAAAAGTTTTTAGGAAGGAGCGAGCGAGCTTGTAGAGCGAGGGAACGCCAAAAAGCTTCCCAGTTTTACTCAATATATAAAAGCACGCTTCAAGAGGTTTCTTCTTAAATCCTTCCTTTTACTGCTTTCTGTGTGCATATTTAAACTGTCATCATGTAGATAGTTAATTTATAATCGCTTATAATAAATAGGGGTAATTTAGTAATTTTACGCTATTATTTTAGAAATAATCTGTCATAGGGAACCCGAAAGGGGCGCTGTGGGGTGCTAACACCTTCCCCACGCGTAACCGACTCCCTTACCCGACTCTGGTTGTAATGGCCAAAGTTGATTTATAAAATCATTTGCCTTATCCCTTTTTCCAATGTTTTGAGTAAAACATTGGTGGCGACTCCACGAACCCTCCTTTTGCGAAAACCACTAATCCATGGAGGGTCCCACTTGGGATTAATATGGATTGGTGAGACTTTTAATAAATAAATTGGATAAGATCGACAAGGTCTCAGTTTGAGAACAAGTCGTTCTAATAATCCAATACATTTTCAAAACTAAAATAAAAGCGAGCTCGACCGTCTTCGCGACCGCCGAGGCCCGTTTGGGCCGGTGGCGACAGATGGCGACTCCACTGGGGAAGCTTCGAGAGTCAGTCCCATTTAGTGACAGATTATTTTTAACAAATAATAGTTAAAATTACTTTATTACCCCTCACTTGTATGATAACATGTTTATCTATTTGGCTTTAATAACTGTTGTATTTTTAAATTTACGCAATTGTTTGAAATAAAAACTGCACACAAACCTTTGCACACAACAGTTCCCTCTATACCCGGGGGCATGAGTGATTAACCATAGGGAGTGGATGTTAGTACGGCCGGTTGTCGAATGGGTCTATAGGTGCCCGTAGACCGTTGTCGGAAAACATCACTCAAGGTGATAACCATGAACTTGAGTCCGACGGTGCGTTGGAGCTTTCCATCGACCTACGATGAGAGGAATTGGGTCCCTATAATGAGGGCACCTTGGGGGCCTCAGACCGGTGAGAACAGTTAGATCCACCTTGAATATGCACTTTTCTGCAGGATACCCCTACCTCGTGATTCGCTCGTGACTGTTCGTGGATGAGTGAATTGTTTGTGCATTGATTATGTGAAATTGTTTGAGCATACATTGCACCTTTTAAACATACAACATTCCTTTTTAAAATAAGAATAAATAGGAATAAGAATCTTCCATTGCATGGTGTTAACATCTACCTTCATCACATTCATATAGGTAGTTTCCCTTTTCACCCAAAAAAAATACAAAAAAACAAAATACCCAAAAAAAGGAAAAAAGGGTTATTTATCCAAACCAAGCAATATCATGCATCATCTTAGGGACATCCTAAAAACATGATAATGCTTAGTTGAATAAACACAATGCATGCATATTCATCGTCATCATCTCATGTCATGCATTCTTATCAAAGATCATGGAGGGATCTAGGTTTGCATTTCATACACCCCTCCTAGTAATTCATTAATAAACATTAATAAAAAGAAAGAATTAATCGATGCGTATGTTCAAAGAATGGATCGCACGCCGTTCGTTATCAAGTGTAAGCCAACAACCGCGCCAAGCGAACACACGTTAACTCCGTTGTTGGTAATCAAGACAAACAAATGGGAAGGTCCAACGCCGTTAAGGATCATCGCTCCAAGGCCTTTTCCCTACGAATCAAATAAGGCTGTGCCATGGATATACGACATCCATTCTTCTGCCGACAGCGATATTTCCAACATCGCTGGACTTGGGGGCATGACTAGGAGTGGCAGGATCTACACTCCCGAAGATCTACAAGAAAAAGCTCCCAAGAATAAAGAAAAAGGAAAAGATAAAACCGAGGAAAAAGAATCCGAGAAGGAGACAGACGAGCTGTTAAAGTTTATCCGACAGAGCGAGTACTCCATCATGGATCAACTTCATAAGACGCCAGCAAAGATTACTCTGTTGTCGTTGATCCTATGCTCCGAACCGCATCGGCAAGCTCTGTTGAAAGTCTTGAACGAGGCATACGTGTCGCACACTATCTCCCAAGACAAGTTTGAGGGGATTGTTAGTCACATCACGGCTAATGATCACCTCACCTTCATCGATGAAGAAATCCCCACCGAGGGATCAAACCACAACAAGCCCTTGCACATCTCTATAAAGTGCAAGGAGTATCACATCGCTAAAAGTCTTGGTAGATAATGGATCTTCCTTGAACGTAATGCCAAAACGAACGCTCAAGCAATTGGCAATCAAGGGAGTCCAAATGCGCCCGAGCAACATGATCGTCCGAGCTTTCGACGGTTCTAAAAGAGAAGTGGTGGGAGAGATCAATCTTCCAATCCAAATTGGACCCACTATCTTCAACGTCGAATTTCAAGTGATGGACATTACTCCAACATACAGCTGTCTCCTTGGCCGACCTTGGATTCATGATGCAAAAGCTATTCCTTCTACGCTCCACCAGAAAGTCAAGTTCATAGTGGGTGACAAACTGGTGACTGTACAAGCTGAAGATGACATACTCATCAGCAAGCCATCCAACATACCTTATGTGGATGCAGCAGAGGAAGCTTTAGAAACCGCCTTCCAAGCATTGGAAATTGCCAATGTTGAAACGTTTCCCCAAGAAATGAAGAAGGTAGCTCCACACTTGCCAGAACAAGGATTGGGCAAGTACTCCCAAGGAATCCCGGAGCTACCTATTATCAAGGACAATCCGGGGAAACAAGGGTTAGGATACAACCCTGTTAAAGATCAAAGAACGAAGAGGAATCAAGATCCTTCTCGACGTTCTTTAAGCCAGATCTTTAGGAAGGCTGGTTCACAAACGTCAAGGCCAGCTGTCGTCATCAAGTGTCCTTTTCCTTCTAATAGGGATGTATAGACTCAGTGACTATTAGAGATCACTCCTCGGGGACAGCCCGACCCCCGAGCCTCGATAGGGCACATGTTTCCGCTGCGATTATAATAAAATCATTCTTCATTAATTTCTTATTGCTTCTTTTCTTGCTTGCAATAAAATTCTAAACCACATTATTTAACCCTGTTTGAATGAACATAAGTGAGGTTAAAATCGTCTTAATAATCAATAAACCCGCATCATTTTTATGTGGAAGTGTGCATGACAGCTTGGAGCACCTTTTCTTGGCATCAATAAGTGCCATCATGGATAAAAGAAATCCTAAAGATAATAAGCTCGGCAGGAAACCCAAAAAGGGGACTGCGCAAAAATAAGAGCAAAAGACCCGCTAGGAATCCCACAAAAGGGTGACCTAGGCAAAAGTTAGGGTTACAAAATGAAGACAAAAACCCGCTAGGAATCCCATGAAAAGGGTGACCTAGGCAAAAATTAGGGTTACAAAATAATGAACAAAAACAAAAGCCCGCTAAGACATCACAAATGGGTGTTTTAGGCAAAAGTTAGGGCCGTCAAAAAAGAAAAACAAAATAAATCCATGATGGTACCATCAATTGAATTCAACAAGGGGCTCAAGAAAAGCTATCCAAGTTGTCAAAACACAATCATTAATAACAAAGATGTGCTTAACCTCATAAGTGTTTAATCGAACAAGCCTAAACACATAAGCCTACCATGGCCAGCCATTCTTACAAAATCCATTTTTCAAAAATAAAATAATCCCCTCTAAAACACAAACTTTTGAAAATATATATCTTTTCCTTCTTTTCTCTCTTGTCCCAACGATTTTTGAATAATCTAGTGGAAACATGGAGATATAGTGGTCAATAGGAGGGTTGATACATCTTCTAAAGAAAGGGAAGAATCATTTGGTTGATGACACCAAAATCAAATATGCATCATTCCTCGGTAACAGAAATCGGCAGAGCAGAGTCCGTCTGGAGGAATGGCAAAATCCAAACACAAAAACGCATCGGTTAATTCTTTTGAAAAAAGAATCAAATAGAATTAGGTGCATCATACTGCATACATGCATACAGATGATAGGTGTACTGGAAGATCACTTATTCTCTGTTTATTGAAAAAACAAAAAATATATAAACTTCAGAAAAAACAATACGCCCGTATCATGTTCAGTACGCCCGTACCAAAATTAGGGTTATGAACAAATTTTCAATTCAATACGGGCATACTGAAATGGATGCGGCCGTATTGGCCATAAAGAAATTTTCAAAGACCTCGTCATGAGGCAACTACATAAATTAGAAAAAATAGGAAAAATTGCTTGTGTATGACAGCAGCAAACAAAATGCAAAGATTCAGAAAATCAACAGCGTCATACAAAATAACTGAGCCTGGAGAGGCTTGCCGAAAGAATACTCTCAAAATAACTGAGCCTGGAGAGGCTTGCCGAAAGAATACTCTCAGAATAACTGAGCCTGGAGAGGCTTGCCGAAAGAATACTCTCTCAAAATAACTGAGCCTGGAGAGGCTCGCCGAAATAATACTCTCTCAAAATAACTGAGCCTGGAGAGGCTCGCCGAAATAATACTCTCTCAGAATAATTGAGCCTGGAGAGGCTCGCCGAAATAATACTCTCTCAGAATAACTGAGACATTTCTATACAGAAAAAGCCAAAACCAACAAAAAAGGCAAAAATACAGAAATCAACAAAAATACAGAAAAAGCCGAACTCAACAAAAAAGGCAAAAACACAGAAAAAGCCAAAATCAACAAAAAAGGCAAAAACACAGAAAAAGCCAAAATCGAAAAAAGGGCAAAATACAGAAAATCCAACAAATCATACAGAATAATTGAGCCTAGAGAGGCTCGCCGAAATAATACTCTCTCAGAATAACTGAGCCTGGAGAGGCTTGCCTAAATAATACTCCCGCAGAATAATTGAGCCTGGAGAGGCTTGCCGAAATAATACTCCTTCAGAATAATTGAGCCTGGAGAGGCTCGCCGAAATAATACTCTTTCATCATAACTAAAGCCTGGAGAGGCTTGCCTAAATAATACTCCCGCAGAATAATTGAGCCTGGAGAGGCTTGCCGAAATAATACTCCTTCAGAATAATTGAGCCTGGAGAGGCTCGCCGAAATAATACTCTTTCATCATAACTAAAGCCTGGAGAGGCTTGCAGAAATAATACTCTCAGAATATTTGAGCCTGGAGAGGCTTGCAGAAATAATACTCTCAGAATATTTGAGCCTGGAGAGGCTTGCTGAAATAATACTCTTTCAGAATAATTGAGCCTGGAGAGGCTTGCAGAAATAATACTTCCTCAGAATAACTAAAGCCTGGAGAGGCTTGCAGAAATAATACTCCCCCAACTGTACAGAATAAATGAGCCTGGAGAGGCTCGCAGAAATAATACTCCCCAGAGAAACCTCAACTCAAGCTCACGGAACGAATCCCCAGCGAGAGCTATCAAAGCAAAATCGACGCAATCCCCAATGGAAGTGCGATCATCCAAACAGTATATACAAGTCAAAGGACTTAACACTTCCTCAGTGGAAGATAGCTCTCCGACTCAAAGCGCTGAGTGAGGCTAAGCCTGCAGAGGCTTCCTAAAAAATACTCTGGGATACGTAAGATCCCCAAATCCCCAGTCGCCTACTCAAGAGGCATTCCTACAAAAAGAAAAGATCAAAAATTTTAATAAATATTCCCCAAGCGGAATGCGGCACTCAGCCAAACACTGAACATCAAGATAATTCGCCTACTTAGAGGCACTTCTTCAAGAAGAGAAAATCAAAAAGATCAATAATAATTCCCCAAGTGGAATCCGGCTCTTAGCCAAACATCAAGCGTCAAGATGATACGCCTAACAGAAGAGGCTAATCAAAATGAATGACAAAATCCCCCAGCGGATAATAGCCTACACAGAGGCAGCAAAAATCAGAAAATCAAAAAGAGATACCCGAATAAGGATAAACCGGGATACTCCACCAACGTCAAAGGACGTCAGCCAAACATAAGGCATCGCTCAACTCAGAGAGAAAGAGCATCTGTGTCTACACCCCAAGGAGTCAGAAATTCCCCATGGGTACCAACAATGCAATGCAAGTTGGGGCACAGGAACCTATGAATGACTGCACATCCCCTAGACGGATCCCTGCGTTATCCAGCCCTCAGTGGCACAAAATCAGAAAAAACCGTCGAAGCAGCATCGTGGACTGTGGAGACAAAATCATCTCAAAGCCTAAAAGGCAATACTCAGCTACCCAGTTGTCGAGAGCACCGAGGTATGCACAAGTCTGGAGAGACGGTACTCAAACAAGGTCTGGAGAGACGGTACTCAAACAAGGTCTGGAGAGACGATACTCAAACAAGGTCTGGAGAGACGGTACTCAAACAAGGTCTGGAGAGACGGTACTCAAACAAGGTCTGGAGAGACGATACTCAAACAAGGTCTGGAGAGACGGTACTCAAACAAAGTCTGGAGAGACGATACTCAGAGTCTGGAGAGACGGTACTCAAGGTCTGGAGAGACAGTACTCAAAGTCTGGAGAGACAGTACTCAAACAAAGTCTGGAGAGACGATACTCAAACAAAGTCTGGAGAGACGATACTCAAACAAAGTCTGGAGAGACAATACTCAAACAAAGTCTGGAGAGACGATACTCAAACAAAGTCTGGAAAGACAATACTCAAACAAGGTCTGGAGAGACAGTACTCAAGGTCTGGAGAGACAGTACTCAAGGTCTGGAGAGACAATACTCAAGGTCTGGAGAGACAATACTCAGCCATCAGCGTCGTCAGAAGCACGTTGGTGTTAAACTTAGCTACCGAGGTTGTCAGAAGCGCCGAGGTATGCAACAACCTGGAGAGGCTACTCAATAATTTTCCACCGGAAGACGCTACTGTTGAAGATTGAAGAATCTACATCTGGAAGATGTTCCCTAGAAGTTTTAGTTTTGATGTTTTGCTCATGTTGCTTTTTATTTTAAGCCTATGTCAAAAGGATAATGTATTGATTGTTTAAAAGATTAGGCTTGTATGTGTTTGTTTGTTATGTGTTAAAAATTAGTAATTAACATGAAGGTGAAAATATCATAATACTCATTTTTCTTATTTCATTCATTGTTGAGAACATGAAGTATTAATTTACTGAGTGTTTGAGACTTTAAATGAAAACTTGAAAACATCAGAAATTTTCTGAGTTAAGGAATAGATTACCTGAACTGGTAATAGATTACCTGACTCATGTTGAAAAACTGATTGATACTGGAATAATCGATTACCATGTGTGGTAATAGATTACCAAACTGGTTCTGATGATTTCAAGAGGAAAAAGGATCGTGTTAATCGATTACCTCTTTAAAGTAATCGATTACCTCTGTTCCAAATGTGAGTTTTGTGTTATTTTGGCATCGTGTTAATCGATTACCATGTTAGGTAATAGATTAAAACAGGAGCTGAAACAATTAGTTCAGTTATTCTAACTCGTGGTAATAGATTACCATCACAGGTAATAGATTATCTCTGTTATGAATATAACTGAAATAACTGTTTCCTTGCACATGAAAATTGTCTTTAAATAAGATTAAAACTGAAGTTTTTTTTAAGAAGAGAAAAAAAAAAGAATTTTCACACACGGAAAGAAGTTTTTTTTAGAATACACATTACTGCAAAAGAGAAAAAGATTTTCTGAAAAAGAAAGAAAGAACATATCTGCTGAAAATCAACTTTTGGAAAAAGAAGTGTGCAAGATCAATTCAAGAAGATGAAGTTCATATAGAAAATTCATTCTAAACTGGTTTACGTTGTTGAAGATCATATTTACACGAACAGGTGTACTCGTTTCTGATCTTTTATTGTTTGGATGGTTTTAACTCTTGAGATTAGAGAATCTCTGGAAGAGTTGTGTAAAGAGAAATCTTGAGATAGGTTTTTCTCAAGTAGGATATTGTGGGATCAATATTCTTGGGTTATATGTTTCTTGTGGAGTCAAGAAATGGTTTGTTAATCTTGTGGGTGTCAAGATTTGCTTGTTAAATTCATTGATTGGATATTGCTTGTGCAGGGTGCTTGTAAAGAATATCAATAGTGGATTTGACTGGATTTAGAGGTGTATCTAAATCTGAAACTGGATGTAGGCCTTTGGATGGCTGAACCAGTATATATCTTGGTGCATGATTTTCTTAACCCTTACACTCTTTACATTCTGTATAAGTTTCTTGATTAATGTTGTATGAAGAAAAACATTATCTGCAGAAACTGAACTTTAAAGATTCTTGGTAATTGATAAATTCAATCTTTACATATCTTGTTATTCAAATCTTGTTGGATAAGCTGTGCATTTATAACTCTGAATTACCTTTTATGTTTAAAGGTTTGTTTTAAATCAAGATTTGTTTGGTAAAGATTTAGAAAGCGAAGAAGAAAAGGAAAAATAACATAGAATCTATTCAACCCCCCCTTCTAGATTCTAACCGTAGGGACCAACAATTGGTACCAGAGCTGTATCTTGTAAAACATTCAAGACTAGATCTTTAGAAAGGTTAGATGGCTGGTAATCAATTACCGTTTGCTGAAGGTGCTTCTATAAACAGACCCCCATTGTTTTGTGGAGATAACTATCCCTTTTGGAAAGTTAGAATGAAAATTTTCATGGAATCTGTTCATAGAAATATTTGGCAGGCTGTAATCACATATTACAAAATACCCACTAAGATAGAGGGAGGAAAAGAAATTGAGAAACCATATGATAGCTGGGATCAAAGTGAAATTAGAAGAGCAGAGAATGATGCAAAAGCTTTAAATATCATACATTCTGCACTAAATTCTGATGAATTTTTTAGAATTTCAGCTTGTTCTACAGCAAAGGAAGCTTGGGATTTAATCCAAGTAACACATGAAGGAACTCCAGAAGTGAGAAGAGCTAGAAAGAACACACTCATTCAGGAATATGAAACCTTCAGAATGAATCAAGGTGAAACTGTCATGGATATGCAAAAGAGGTTCATTCACATAATAAATCACCTAAAAGGATTAGGGAAAGACTTCGTGGAAGAAGAAGTAAATGTCAAAATCCTGAAGTCACTAAACAGAAGATGGCAACCAACTGTCACAGCAATTACAGAGTCAAAGAACTTAGCTCAGATGACAAGTGCTGAGTTATTTGGAAAGCTAAGAGAATATGAGATGGATCTGTCAAGGATTGCTGATGAAGAACAAAAAGATAAAAAGGCAAAAGGTCTGGCCTTAAAGGTAAAAGAATCCTCAAGTGATGAAGAGGATAGCAGCAATGAAAGTTCTGAACAAGAAGAATTAAATCTAATGGTGAAGAATTTCAGAAAATTCATGAGAAGGAAGAACAACAATAAGAGATTCTCCAGTCAGAAGAAATCCTTCAAGAAGAATGAAAACTCATCTCCAAAGTTCAAATGTTTTGAATGTGGAAAAGCTGGACACATGAGAGCTGACTGTCCAAGCCTGAAAAAGAATGAGGAGACGAAACAAAAGTTCAGATCAAAGAAAAAGAAAGCATACATAGCATGGGAAGATAATGCCTCAACAACTTCAAGTAATAGTGATGAGGATCAGGAAGCAAATCTCTGTCTCATGACCAAACATAATTCAGATTATGAGGTATATGATTCTGACTCATCTATTGACTCGTATGATGAATTGCAAAATGCATTTGCTGAACTGTATGCTGAAGCAAAGAAATTAGAAAAATCAAACAATGTTTACAAAAAGAAAATGACACACATGAGAGATAAAATTTCTGATTTAGAGAATGATAACAAGAAACTACTTTCAGATATCTCTAAACTAAAGTCACCATGTGAGAACTGTGAAACATTGTATGCTGCATTAAAAGCAAAGGATAAAGAAAAACAGAATGTTAATGTTATGAAATCCATTAATTCCCACTCATGTAACTATTGTATGAAATCTGGTCATAACTACTACAGATGCATGATAAGGAAATTTGGCATTCCTAGAGGAAAATATAAATGGATTAAGAAATTAGATTATGTACTCACTGATTCTCCAGGACCCAAGATCCATTGGGTACCAAAATCAAATTGAATAACTTGTGTTGCAGGTGTGCTTGAGAGCAAAGCAATCAATGTGGTACTTAGACAGCGGGTGCTCAAGACACATGACAGGAGATAAAAGCAAATTTATCTCATTACAAGAAAAAGAAGGAGGATCTGTAACATATGGAGATAACAACAAAGGCAGAATACTAGGCTCAGGCAGTGTTGGTAACAATTCCAATACTCTCATTGAAAATGTCCTGTATGTAGAAGGTCTCAAATATAACCTGCTTAGTATTAGCCAGCTTTGTGACAAAAATTACAATATCTCTTTTAATAATCAATGTTGTATGGTTTGTGATAAGGAATCAAATGAAGTCCTGCTTATAGGAAAAAGAGTCAATAACATATACATCTTAGACTTAGAGCATTCATCATCCAATTCTTGTCTCACATCACATGATAATGTAACATGGTTATGGCATAGACGCATTGCACATATAAATGCAGATCAGTTAAATAGACTTGCATCTAAAGATCTTGTTAGTGGTCTTCCAAAGATCAAGTTCTCTAAACAAGGACTTTGTGATGCATGTCAAAAGGGAAAGCAGACTAGAGCTTCTCTTAAATCAAACAAAGTTATGTCAACCTCTAGACCGCTGGAACTTTTGCACATGGATCTCTTTGGACCATCAAGAACCAAAAGTCTAGGTGGAAACACTTATGCTTTAGTTCTCATTGATGACTACTCCAGATTCACATGGGTTGCATTTATATCCCATAAAGACAATGCTTTTAAAGCCTTTAGAATCATTTCAAAAAGAATTCAGAATGAAAAGGACTTGAAAATTAAATCTTTGCGAAGTGATCATGGTGGTGAATTTCAAAATGAATCTTTTCAAACTTTTTGTGAAGAAAATGGTATTAATCACAATTTTTCTGTCCCTAGAACTCCTCAACAAAATGGAGTTGTAGAGAGGAAAAATAGATCTCTAATAGAGCTAGCAAGAGCCATGTTAAATGAAAATGGTTTACCAAAATACTTTTGGGCTGATGCAGTAAACACTGCATGCTATGTTCTAAATAGAATCTTGATTAGACCTATTTTAAAGAAAACACCATATGAGCTTTACAAAGGAAGAAAGCCTGACATTTCACATTTTAAAGTGTTTGGCTGTAAGTGTTTTGTTCTGAATAATGGAAAAGACACTCTTGGAAAATTTGATGCTAAGGCTGATGAAGGAGTTTTTATTGGATATTCTGCAATTAGCAAAGCATATAGAGTCTTTAACAAAAGTACCTTATCTGTTGAAGAATCTATACATGTTACCTTTGATGAAACTAACATCCTTGAAAAAGGAAAATCTCTTAATGATGAAGATGAGACAGGTGACAGTATTACACAAGAAGAAGAAAAACTGGAACTACAGCAGAAAACACCATCTGAAGACACATCACTACCCAAAGAATGGAGGAAACCCAAAGATCTATCTCTGGATAACATTCTTGGAGATATAAATAAGGGAGTTTCTACTAGACACTCTTTTAATCTTCTAAGTGATGATATGGCATTTGTTTCTCAAATTGAACCATTATGTGTGGAACATGCATTAAAAGATGAATTCTGGATAATGGCCATGCATGATGAACTGAATCAATTCAAAAGAAATGATGTTTGGATTTTAGTTCCTTTCAATAAGAATATGAATGTCATTGGTACAAAATGGGTTTTCAGAAACAAACTAAATGAAGAAGGTGTTATAGTTAAAAATAAAGCTAGATTAGTAGCCAAAGGATACAATCAACAGGAAGGTATAGACTTTGGTGAAACATATGCTCCAGTTGCTAGATTAGAAGCTGTTAGGCTTTTACTTGCATTTGCTTGTGTGTTTGATTTCAAACTATATCAAATGGATGTGAAAAGTGCATTTTTAAATGGTCTAATTGATGAAGAAGTTTATGTAGATCAACCACCTGGTTTTGTTGACTGCAAATTACCTAAGCATGTTTACAAGCTCAAGAAAGCTTTGTATGGACTGAAACAAGCTCCAAGGAAATGGTATGAAAGGCTGAGTAAGTTTCTACTAACTCATGACTTTCAAAGAGGTAATGTTGATAAAACTCTTTTCATAAAGAGAAAATCAAAAGATATTCTGCTGATTCAGATTTATGTTGATGATATAATATTTGGATCAACTAACCAATCTCTTTGTGAAGAATTTGTTTCCAATATGCAGAAGGAGTTTGATATGTCTATGATGGGAGAATTAAGCTTCTTCCTAGGACTACAAGTCAAACAAATGGAAAATGGAATTTTTCTACATCAAACTAAATATAGCAAAGAACTGTTAAAGAAATTTGATATGGAGAATTGTAAGATATCAAATACTCCTATGTCTACTAATTGTTATCTAGATAGTGATATTGCAGGAAAAGATGTTGAAGAATCAATGTATAGAGGGATCATTGGATCTCTTCTGTATCTAACAGCTAGCAGACCTGACATCATGTACAGTGTATGTGTATGTGCTAGATTCCAATCAAAACCAAAGGAATCACATCTGAAGGCTGTAAAGAAAATACTGAAGTATTTGAAAGGCACAATCAATGTTGGATTGTGGTATCCTAAAGGTACTTCTCCATCTTTAACTGGTTACTCTGACTCCGATTTTGCTGGTTGTAAATTGGATAGGAAAAGTACAAGTGGAACGTGCCACACGTTTGGAGAATGTCTCATATCGTGGCAGAGCAAGAAACAAGCTTGTGTAGCACTCTCAACTGCTGAAGCTGAGTATATAGCTGCTGGAAGCTGCTGTGCTCAGTCAATTTGGTTTAAACATCAACTTCAAGACTTTGGTTTGAAGATTGATCACATACCACTGAAGTGTGACAACACAAGTGCAATTAACATTTCAAGGAATCCTATTCTACACTCAAGAACTAAGCACATTGAAGTTAGACATCACTTTATCAGAGATCATGTAGAGAAAGGAGACTGTGACATCAAATTCATAATGTCAGAAGATCAACTTGCTGACATCTTTACAAAGCCTCTACCAAAGGAAAGATTTTTCAAGCTAAGAACCAATCTTGGTATCATTAGTGAGTCCAATCTATCCTAAATCTCATAATTAAAGTATGATTGTGTGAATATGCATGAAATTGCTAAGCACTTATAGGTTTAAACTTGATGTATGTGCACTCATAATAGGAAATCACACAAAACACAGTATGCCCTGTATCTGCACACATTTCACTGTGATAATCGATTACCTATCGAGTTAATCGATTACCACTCACTCACTTGCATAATTACCCTGTTTCAGTTGCGAGATAATCGATTACCAACTGGGTTAATCGATTACCTGACGCGAACCCCTGTTTTTTTTTTTTGTACTCAAAAACCCTCTTTAAATCTGTTTCGAATTCAAATTAATTCAAAACTCTCTCCATTTTTACTTCAAACTAAAACGAACGAAACCCCTGGTTCCCTTTTCTATCTCAAAATCTATTTCAAAACCTAACCCTAAGCCCCATTCATGGAAAGTCTTGGCAAAGGAAAGCGTGTAAAGCACATAGCCAACAGAGATTACCCTCGTCCTACTACTCAAGGTCAAGGTACATCTAAAAAGAAGAAACAAGAGTCCTCTCGTCCAGAACCTGAAGAAGAATATTCTCATTCGTGGTTCACAAGGAAGTCTCAAGAGGAAACTTTCAATGAGTCTTTTGCTTGCAAAGACATTGTGGCTCCAAAGGTACTCTACTCGTCTTGGCTTATAGAGCAAGGTTTTACATTTCCTACTCTGTTATCTAGTCAAGGAGTTAGCAAATTTGTTGGGTTAAGTGGACTGTACTACCCTGATCTTGTTAGGGTCTTTTACTCAAATTTGGGAAAAGATGAAAATGGTGCTTTGGTTTCAGAAGTTAAAGGAATAAAAGTTACTCTATCTGCTGATGTATTTTTGAAGATTGGTGGATTAACCAGAAATGGTATTAAACCTACCTTCAATGAATTAAAAATGAAAAATTTCTCAATAGATAAAGATACGTTTTTTATGAGTATGCTGAGGGATGTTTCAGCCTGGGAGGCTAATAAAGAATACAAAAGAAAAGAAAAGAAGAAAATTACATATAATGCTGGAGGTCTACGAATGGAAGATAGACTCCTACATTATGTAATTGTCTGGATTCTGGCAGCAAGGGGGAGCAATCACGCACAAATCAGTGAAGAAGATATGGCACTGCTCGCAGCTTTTAAGAACAACATTCAAGTTGATTGGGTATATGTGGTAGAAGACATAATGCTAAAGACAAGGAGGTTAATGGACTGCAAGTGTCCATATGCTGTGTTCATAAGCAAGGTATTGGTGTTCTATAAAGTTCCCTTAACTGGTGAAGCAAAAGAGGTCACCAGAGATGTTCATGATATCAAGGATAGAGCTCTGAAAATGATGAAGCTAGTGAAAACAGATGCTGGTTGGATAGCAAAGGAAGATGTTCCTACTGCTGAGACTACAGAGCCGTCTCAACCTGAAGTTCAAACTGAAGAAGAGGAAGGTGCTGAAGAGCCCAAGCCTCTTTCTACTTTTGAGCTATCTGTTCTGGCAAAGCTAGATGACATCAGAGAAACTCAGAGAAGAGATTATCAAGAGCTGAAGGCTTGTTTTGAATCTATATCTGAACGACTGGATGCGATGAACATACCCTACCCTGAAGAACTTTAGTTATGCATTACATTTTAGGCACTGCATTTTAATTTGTTCTGCATAAATACTTTGATTTATATTTCAGACTTAAAGATTGTAATAGTTGTAGTATTTGCATGCTTCTGAACATTTTTAATGCTTATATGATGAAAGTCTTATTAAGTGCTTGTTGTTTTTGTTGCATAAGTATCATGTTATTTCTCTGTTTACTCTGTTTTTTTTTGGTTTGGTTAAGCCAAACAGGGGGAGAAATTCATGAGAAACTGATTAAATGTTTATATGGTTGTTTATGTATTGTATAAGAAAGAAATGGAAATAGAACTGCATAATGCTTTGTATGGAAGTTTTTGTTCTAGACATATGCAGGTTCAAATTCAAGTTCAAATTTCAAACAAACAAGTGAAACAAAACAACATGATGATCGTGAAAGTCAACATGAAGAGTTTGGCTCATCAAAACCAAAAAGGGGGAGATTGTTGAAGATTGAAGAATCTACATCTGGAAGATGTTCCCTAGAAGTTTTAGTTTTGATGTTTTGCTCATGTTGCTTTTTATTTTAAGCCTATGTCAAAAGGATAATGTATTGATTGTTTAAAAGATTAGGCTTGTATGTGTTTGTTTGTTATGTGTTAAAAATTAGTAATTAACATGAAGGTGAAAATATCATAATACTCATTTTTCTTATTTCATTCATTGTTGAGAACATGAAGTATTAATTTACTGAGTGTTTGAGACTTTAAATGAAAACTTGAAAACATCAGAAATTTTCTGAGTTAAGGAATAGATTACCTGAACTGGTAATAGATTACCTGACTCATGTTGAAAAACTGATTGATACTGGAATAATCGATTACCATGTGTGGTAATAGATTACCAAACTGGTTCTGATGATTTCAAGAGGAAAAAGGATCGTGTTAATCGATTACCTCTTTAAAGTAATCGATTACCTCTGTTCCAAATGTGAGTTTTGTGTTATTTTGGCATCGTGTTAATCGATTACCATGTTAGGTAATAGATTAAAACAGGAGCTGAAACAATTAGTTCAGTTATTCTAACTCGTGGTAATAGATTACCATCACAGGTAATAGATTATCTCTGTTATGAATATAACTGAAATAACTGTTTCCTTGCACATGAAAATTGTCTTTAAATAAGATTAAAACTGAAGTTTTTTTAAGAAGAGAAAAAAAAAAGAATTTTCACACACGGAAAGAAGTTTTTTTTAGAATACACATTACTGCAAAAGAGAAAAAGATTTTCTGAAAAAGAAAGAAAGAACATATCTGCTGAAAATCAACTTTTGGAAAAAGAAGTGTGCAAGATCAATTCAAGAAGATGAAGTTCATATAGAAAATTCATTCTAAACTGGTTTACGTTGTTGAAGATCATATTTACACGAACAGGTGTACTCGTTTCTGATCTTTTATTGTTTGGATGGTTTTAACTCTTGAGATTAGAGAATCTCTGGAAGAGTTGTGTAAAGAGAAATCTTGAGATAGGTTTTTCTCAAGTAGGATATTGTGGGATCAATATTCTTGGGTTATATGTTTCTTGTGGAGTCAAGAAATGGTTTGTTAATCTTGTGGGTGTCAAGATTTGCTTGTTAAATTCATTGATTGGATATTGCTTGTGCAGGGTGCTTGTAAAGAATATCAATAGTGGATTTGACTGGATTTAGAGGTGTATCTAAATCTGAAACTGGATGTAGGCCTTTGGATGGCTGAACCAGTATATATCTTGGTGCATGATTTTCTTAACCCTTACACTCTTTACATTCTGTATAAGTTTCTTGATTAATGTTGTATGAAGAAAAACATTATCTGCAGAAACTGAACTTTAAAGATTCTTGGTAATTGATAAATTCAATCTTTACATATCTTGTTATTCAAATCTTGTTGGATAAGCTGTGCATTTATAACTCTGAATTACCTTTTATGTTTAAAGGTTTGTTTTAAATCAAGATTTGTTTGGTAAAGATTTAGAAAGCGAAGAAGAAAAGGAAAAATAACATAGAATCTATTCAACCCCCCCTTCTAGATTCTAACCGTAGGGACCAACAGCTACAAGTCAGAAGGTCGGCGCATCACCCGGACAATTGGGTCAACTCCTTTACTTGTCAGCCGGTACACCAAAAGGCCGTCCGACTAAGTAAAGGGGGGGCAGCTGTAGACCCCTAAAATTTTCCGGGTCGGAAATAAAGCTTGAAGACTCTCGAAGACTGAAGGAAGATCAGCCAGAAGGACTCCTGGAAGGCCCTAGGAGGGTTCTCTGTAGGTCTAGAGGTCTTAGAATAGCTCAAAATAAGGAAGTGGAGGGAATGAAGCCCAATACGGCCGTACTGAACTTAATACGGTCGTATTGAAGCTTCAATACGGCCGCCGTGAACTCAATACGGTGTATTGAAGTTTCTGAAACTTCAATACGGCCGTACTGAAATCAATACGGCCGTATTGAAGCTTCAATACAGCCGTATTGAACTTAATACGGCCGTATTGAAATTTCTGAATTTCAATACGGCCGTATTGAACTCAATACGGCCGTATTGAAGTTCAAAAATTTCAATACGGCCGTATTGCTTCTGTAGGCCGTATTGCGCCTATTCCCTATAAATATGACGTCAATTGGACGTCATTCCACACTTTCACACTCAGTTTTGACTCCCTCCTTGAGTATTCTGGGGTTTTTGAGCAGTGTTCTGCCCTAGAAATCTCTCTGGGAGTCGATCCGACGAAGTTCTGGAATTCCGAGCACTTAGCTTGGAGATTCGAACCTAGTCGAAGGGAAATCCTCCGGATTTCCATAGTCAAAAGTTTTTAGGAAGGAGCGAGCGAGCTTGTAGAGCGAGGGAACGCCAAAAAGCTTCCCAGTTTTACTCAATATATAAAAGCACGCTTCAAGAGGTTTCTTCTTAAATCCTTCCTTTTACTGCTTTCTGTGTGCATATTTAAACTGTCATCATGTAGATAGTTAATTTATAATCGCTTATAATAAATAGGGGTAATTTAGTAATTTTACGCTATTATTTTAGAAATAATCTGTCATAGGGAACCCGAAAGGGGCGCTGTGGGGTGCTAACACCTTCCCCACGCGTAACCGACTCCCTTACCCGACTCTGGTTGTAATGGCCAAAGTTGATTTATAAAATCAATTGCCTTATCCCTTTTTCCAATGTTTTGAGTAAAACATTGGTGGCGACTCCACGAACCCTCCTTTTGCGAAAACCACTAATCCATGGAGGGTCCCGCTTGGGATTAATATGGATTGGTGAGACTTTTAATAAATAAATTGGATAAGATCGACAAGGTCTCAGTTTGAGAACAAGTCGTTCTAATAATCCAATACATTTTCAAAACTAAAATAAAAGCGAGCTCGACCGTCTTCGCGACCGCCGAGGCCCGTTTGGGCCGGTGGCGACACGCCTCTCCAGGCTCTGCCTCCGTGTTTCTGACGACGTTAGCAGTTGCACACCTCCGTGTTTCTGACGACGTTGGTGGCTGAGTACCGCCTCTCCAGGCTCTGCCTCTGTGTTTCTGACGACATTGGCAGTTGCATACCTCCGTTGTTTCTGACGACGGGGTAGCTGAGTACCGCCTCTCCAGGCTCTGTCTCGGTGTTTCTGACAACCTTGACAGTTGCATACCTCCGTTGTTTCTGACGACGGGGTAGCTGAGTATTAGTCGTCGCCTCTCCAGGCTCGTGCATACCTCGGTGTTTCTGACAACCTCGGTAGCGTGAGTTTGCCCTCTCCAGGGTCTGCGGTTTGCCCTCCCCAGGGTTGCATACCTCCGTGTTTCTGACGACGGGGTAGCTGAGTACCGCCTCTCCAGGCTCTGTCTCGGTGTTTCTGACAACCTTGACAGCTGAGTTTGCCCTCTCCAGGGTCTGCGGTTTGCCCTCCCCAGGGTCTGCCTCCGTGTTTCTAACGACGTTGGCAGCGTGAGTTTGCCCTCTCCAGGGATTTGTGATGATTTTGTCTCCACAGTCCACGATGCTGCTTCGACGATTGTTTTTTATTTTTGTGCCACTGAGGGCTGGATAACGCAGGGATCCGTCTAGGGGATGTGCAGTTACTCATAGGTTCTTGTGTCCCAACTTTCCATTGCGTAGTTGGTGCCCACTGGGGAATTTCTGATTCCTTGGGGGTGCAGACACAAAGATGCTCCTTTTGAGGTGAGCGATGCCTTATGATTGGCTGACGTCCTTTCGATGTTGGTGGAGTATCCCGGTTATCCTTATTCGGGTGACTCTTTTGATTTTCTGGTTTTATTGCCTCTGCGTAGGCTGTTATCCGCTGGGGGATTCTATTGTGAATTTTGATTAGCCTCTTCTGTTAGGCGGATCATCTTGACGTTCAATGATTGGCTGAATGCCGAATTCCGCTTGGGGAATGATTATTGATCTTTTTTGGATTTTCTCTTTTTGAAGGAGTGCCTCTGAGTAGGCGAATTATCTTGATGTTTGGTGTTCGGCTGAGTGCCGGATTCCGCTTGGGGAATGGTTATTGATCTTTTGATTTTTCTCTTTTTGAAGGAGTGCCTCTGAGTAGGCGAATGTGGATTGAGGATCTTATGTATCCCAGAGTATTATTTAGAAAGCCTCTGCAGGCTTAGCTTCACTCGTCGCTTGAGTTGGAAAGCTATCTTCCGCTGAGGAAGTCTGAGTCCTTTGACTCGGATATTCTTGTTTGGGCGATCATGCTCCCATTGGGGAATATGGCTGATCTTGCTCTGATAGCTCTTACTGGGGATTTGGTCCAAGAGTGTGAGCTAAGAAGTCTCTGGGGAGTATTATTTCAGCAAGCCTCTCCAGGCTCAGTTATTCTGTACGATTTATTGATTTTCTGTTCAGCCCAAGAATGCAAGCTGAGATGTCTCTTGGGGAGTATTATTTCGGCAAGCCTCTCCAGGCTCAGTTATTCTGTATGATGCGGTTGATTTTCTGAATCTCTGTTTTTTTTTGTTGATTTCAGTTTTTTCTGTATTTTTGCCTTTTTGTTGATTTCGGCTTTTTCTGTATTTTTGCCTTTTTTGTTGATTTTGGCTTTTTCTGTATTTTTGCCTTTTTTGTTGATTTTGGCTTTTTCTGTACAGAAATTAAAGTGCTAAAGAATTTGGATTCAAAAGTGAAAATTTTCATTTATTAAGTAGAATGAAATTTGTACAGTGGAAATGAAGAAAGTGGGACACAGCCCGATCAAACAAATACACAAAAAGCAAGAAAAATAGCCGGTCTTCACTCCTCTGCCGGCGGGTCCTGTGGAGGGTCTGGGAAACGACGGTGCAGCCAGACTGACAGGCTGTCGAAATCCTGTCTGAGGGCGTCGATGCTGTACTGCGCCGTGTTGAATCGAGCGTCGATGCTCTGCTGCAACGCGTCGAAACGAGCATCGAAGTAGGCCCTGTCCTGCTGTGAGGTGCCGGCCTCTGGCTGCGGGTCCACGTCACTTGGGAGCTCGATGTTCTCGAAGAGCTCGCTGAAGGTGTCGTGTGTGGTCGCCCGTACAAATTGCCTCCCTGCCTTGGCAATGATCTTCATGTTGATCAGGGTGGCAGCATTGATGGGCTTGGGCGCCAACTACCCTGCGTCTATGCCATCGGGGCATCCCCAAGTCTCGGCGAGTCGTGAAAGGAGCGTGGAGACCATGATGTAGCCTCGCCGAGCGTCACTACCCTCTCTTGCCCCCAGATTCTTTATGTGCTCGAGGAAAAAGAATCCGGGGTTGGCCCTCTGTCCGGTGACCATGCAGTAAAGAGCCAGTAGATCCTGTCGTGTCACTGACTCTAGGCTCTTTGGTCTGGCATGGATGGAGCCAGTGATCAGCTTGTGGCAGATTCGGAGCGCCGTCGGGAGCCGAGTACCCTTCACTCCGGCATGGTAGTCCATCTGACCAGTGAGCTCTCTCCACATCTCGTTCGTGGTCAGATTATCGGGGCACTCGCAGATGGCGTCCCGATACTCCAGCTGATCGGCTCGCTGGAAGAAGCCAGCCTGGACGTTGAACTCGTCCAGTGTCAGGGAGCGGTATCCTCCCATCATCCAGAAGTCCACCGAGTAGACCGTCGCGCCGTAGCTATTCGTCGACTCTGTCATGCCGACGGTAGCTAGAAACTCCTTCGTCGCCGTCGGATAGATCTGAGGGTGGGGATCAAGGAGGAATCCCCATCCTATGGCGTTGATGTAGCCTCGGACCTCGTCCTCCCACTCCATCGCCCGGAGTATGGTGAAGTCAAGCACCCTCGACGGCTGGAATATGAACGACTCTAGGAGTTCCAGCCTTTCTTGATGTCGCGCGGTCATCTCGATTTGCGCGGGGACCCTGTACCTCTTTCTTGATGACTCGGCCATATCTCAGAATTGGGAAGATCTCAGACACACTCACAAAGAAGGTATGCAAAGGAATGAAGAATGTTGTGCAGAAATGAGAGAGAAAGGGGCCTATTTATAGAGAAATTTACGTCAGTACGTCCCGTATTGAATTCAATACGGCCGTACTGACTTGGCCGTTATCGTTCAAAATGGGGGACCAATACGGGCCGTATTGGATTCAATACGCCCGTATTGGTGTGTCCGTTGGGGTCAATACGGGCGTATTCAGTTCAGTACGCCCGTATTGAACTGAAGGGTTGCCCGTAACCCTAGTTTCAATACGGGCGTATTGAACTGGGTACGGGCGTATTGAGCTATTTTTTTTTTTTTTTTTTTGAAATAAACAGAGAATAAGTGATCTTCCATTACACCTATCATCTGTATGCATGTATGCGGTATGATGCACCTAATTCTATTTGATTTATTTTTTCAAAAGAATTAACCGATGTGTTTCTTTGCTTGGATTTTGCCATTCCTCTAGACGGGCTGTGCGCTGCCGATTTCTGTAACCGAGGAATGATGCGTGTTATATCGAGATTGGTGTCATCAACCAAGTGATCCTTCCCTTCCTTTAGAAGACATGTCAACCCTCCTATTGACCACTATATCTCCATGTTTCCACTAGATTATTCTAAAATCGTTTGGGACAAGAGAGAAAAGAAAGGAAAGATATTTTTTGTTCAAAAGTTTGTGTTTTAGAGGGGATTATTTTTTCGAAAATGGTTTTTGTAAGAATGGCTGGCCAAGGTAGGCTTATGTGTTTAGGCTTGTTTGATTAAACACTTATGAAGTTAAGGAAGTCTTGTTATTTGACGTTGTGATTTGACAACTTAGATAGCTTTCCTTGAACCTTTCTTTTTGAATTCGGTTCATGGTACCATCATGGGTTTCTTTTGCTTTTTTGATTGTCCTTATTTTTGCCTAAAACACCCCTTTGTAGCGTCTTAGCGGACCTTTGTTTTTGTTTATTTTTGCAACCCTAATTTTTGCCTAGGTCACCCTTTTGTGGGATTCCTAGCGGGTTCTTTGCTCTTATTTTTGCACAGCCCCCTTTTTGGGTTTCCTGCCGAGCTTTTTTGTTTTTATGATTTTTGTTCTTTAAAGGATTCCTTTTTTATCCATGATGGCACTTGTCGAGGCCAAGGAAAGGTGCTCCAAGTTGTCACGCACACTTCCACATAAAAATGATGCGGGTTTATTGTTATTAAGACGATTTTAACCTCATTCATGCTTATTCAAATAGGGTTAAAATAATGTGGTCTAGAGATTTATTGCAAGCAAGAAAAGAAGCAATAAGAAATAATAAAGAATGATTTTATTATAATCATAGTGGAAACATGTGCCCTATCGAGGCTCGGGGGTCGGGCTGTCCCCGAGGAGTAATCTCTAATAGTCATCAGGTCTATACATCCCTATCGGAAGGAGAAGAGCACTTGATGACGACGACCGGCCTTGACGCTTGTGAACCGGCCTTCCTAAAGATCTGGCTTAAAGAACGTCGAGAAGGATCTTGATTCCTCTTCGTCCTTGTAGACCCCTAAAATTGTCCGGGTCGGAAATAAGACTCGAAGACTCTCAAAGATCAAAGGAAAGTCAGCCAGAAGGACTCCCAGAAGACCATAGGATGACTATCTGTAGGTTTAGAGGTCTTAGAGTAGCCAAAAATAAGAAAGTGGGAGGTTTGGAGCTCAATACGGCCTCCTTGGAGTTCAGTACGGCCGTACTGCACATTTTGTACTACAATACGGCCGTACTGAAACCAATACGGCCGTATTGAAGTTTCTGTATTTCAATACGGCCGTACTGAATTCAATACGGCCGTATTGAAGTACAAAAACTCAATACGGGCCGTATTGAACCCAGGGGCCGTACTGCGCCTCATCCCTATAAATAGGACGTCATTTGGACGTCATTCCACACTTTTCCACACAGTTTTGACTCCCTCCTTGAGTATTCTGGGGTTTTTGAGCAGTGTTCTGCCCTAGAAATCTCTCTGGGAGTCGATCCGACGAAGTTCTGGAATTCCGAGCATTTAGCTTGGAGATTCGAACTTAGTCGAAGGGAAATCTTTTGGATTTCCATAGTCAAAAATTATTTTTAGGAAGGAGCGAGCGAGCTTGTAGAGGGAGGGAGTGCCAAAAAGCCTCCTAGACTTCATTGATATATAAAAAGCACGCTTCAAGAGGTTTCTTTTCTAAAAATCCCTTCTTTTACCGCTTTCTGATTGTTGCATATTTAAATTTATCATCATGTAGATATTTAATTTACAATCGCTTATAATAAATAGGGGTAATTTAGTAATTTTGCGCTATTATTTAATAAATAATCCGTCATAGGGAACCCTAATGGGGTGCTGTGGGGGTGCTAACACCTTCCCCACACGTAACCGACTCCCTTACCCAACTCTGGTTGTAATGGCCAAAGTTGATTTATAAAATCAATTGCCTTAAATCTTTTTCCAATGTTTTGAGTAAAATATTGGTGGCGACTCCAAGAACCCTAATTTTTGCGAAAACCACTAATCCATAGAGGGTCCCGCTTGGGATTAATATGGATTGGTGAATCATTTAATAAAATTGGTAGCTCGACAAGGTCTCAGTTTGAGAATAAGTCGTTCTATCAATCCACCACTTTTCAAAACTTTAAAAAGAGTCCAACCATCGTCGCGATTGCCAAGGTCCGTTTCGGCGGGTGGCGACAGTCCTTTGATCTTTATTAGGGTTGTATCCTAGCCCTTGTTTCCCCGGATTATCCTTGATGATGGGTAGCTCGGGAATCCCTTGGGAATCCTTGCCATGTCCTTGTCCGGGCAAGTATCCATTCTTGGTGAGCATATGGGCTACCTTCTTCATTTCTCGGGGAAACGTTTCAACATTGGCAATCTCCAATGCTTGGAAGGTGGTTTCTAGAGCTTCCTCTGCTGCATCCACGTAAGGTATGGCAGATGGCTTGCTGATGAGTATGTCATCTTCAGCTTGTACAGTCACCAGCTTGTCACCCACTATGAATTTGACTTTTTGGTGGAGCGTAGAGGGAACAGCTTTCGCATCATGAATCCAAGGTCGGCCGAGGAGACAGCTGTATGCGGGAGTAATATCCATCACTTGAAATTCGACATTGAAGATGGTGCGTCCAATTTGGATTGGAAGATTGATTTCTCCCACCACTTCTCTTTTAGAACCGTCGAAAGCTCGAACGATCATGTTGCTCGGGCGCATTTGGACTCCCTTGATTGCCATTTGATCGAACGTTCTTTTTGGCATCACATTCAAGGAAGATCCGTTATCCACCAAGACTTTAGCGATGTGGTATTCCTTGCACTTTACAGAGATGTGCAAGGGCTTGTTGTGGTTCGGTCCCTCAGCGGGGATTTCTTCATCGGTGAAAGTGAGGTGATCATTAGCCGTGATGTGACTAACAATCCCCTCAAACTTGTCTTGGGAGATAGTGTGCGACACGTATGCCTCATTCAAGACTTTCAACAGAGCTTGCCGATGCGGTTCGGAGCATAGGATCAACAACAACAGAGTAATCTTTGCTGGCGTCTTATGAAGTTGATCCATGATGGAGTACTCGCTCTGTCGGATATACTTTAACAGCTCATCAGTCTCCTCCTCGGATTCTTTATTTTCCTCGGTTTTCTCTTCTTTTTCTTTCCCTTTATTCTTGGGAGCTTTGTCATGAAGATCTTCGGGAGTGTAGATCCTGCCACTCCTAGTCATGCCCCCAAGTCCAGCGATGTTAGAGATATCGCTGTCGGCAGAAGAATGGATGTCGTATATCCATGGCACAGCCTTATTCGATTCGTAGGGAAAAGGTCTTGGAGCAGTGATCCTTAACGGTGTCGGACCTTCCCCTTTATTTGTCATGATTACCAACAACGGAGTTGACGTGCGTTCGCTTGACGCGGTTGTTGGCTTGCATTTAATAACAAATGGCGTGTGATCCATTCTGAACATACGCATCGATTAATTCTTTCTTTTTATTAAAGTTTATTAATGATTTATTAGGAGGGATGTATGAAATGCAAACCTAGATCCCTCCATGATCTTTGATAAGAATGCATGATATGAGATGATGACGTTGAATATGCATGCATTGTTTTTATTCAACTAAGCATTATCATGTTTTCGGGATGCTCCTAAGATGATGCATGATATTGCTTGGTTTGGATAAATATCTTTTTTTTTTATATATTTTTTTTTTGTATTTTTTTGGGTGAAAAGGGAAACTACCTATATGAATGTGATGAAGGTAGATGTTAACACCATGTAATGGAAGATTCTTATTCCTATTTATTCTTATTTTTAAAAAGGAATGTTGTATGTTTAAAGAATGCAATGTATGCTCAAACAATGTCACATAAACAATGCACAAACAATTCACTCATCCACGAACAGTCACGAGCGAATCACGAGGTAGGGGTATCCTGTAGAAAAGTGCATATTCAAGGAGGTTCTAACTGTTCTCACTGGTCTGAGGCCCCCAAGGTGCCCCCATTATAGGGACCCAATCCCTCTCGTCGTAAGTCGATGGAAAGTTCCAACGCACTGTCGGACTTGAGTTCATGGTTATCACCTTGAGTGATGCTTTCCGACAACGGTCTACGGGCACCTATAGACCCATTCGACAACCGGCCGTACTAGCATCCACTCCCTATGGCTTTCCACTCATGCCCCCGGGTATAGAGGGAACTGTTGTGTGCAAAGGTTTGTGTGCAGTTTATATTTCAAACAATTGCAAAAATTTAAACATCCAACAGTTATTGAAGCCAAATAGGTAAAACATGTTATCATACAAGTGAGGGGTAATGAAGTAATTTTAAACTATTATTTTAGAAATAATCCATCACTAAATGGGACTGACTCTCGAGGCTTCCCCAGTGGAGTCGCCATCTGTCGCCACCTGCCGAAACGGACCTTGGCATTCGCGACGATGGTCGGACTCTTTTTAAGTTTTGAAAAATGATGGATTGTTAGAACGACTTATTCTCAAACTGAGACCTCATCGAACTAACAATTTTATTAAATGATTCACCAATCCATGTTAATCCCAAGCGGGACCCTCCATGGATTTGTGGTTTTCACAAAAAGAAGGGTTCTTGGAGTCGCCACCAATGTTTTACTCAAAACATTGGAAAAAGGGATAAGGCAATTGATTTTCGCAAATCAACCTTGGCCATTACAACCAGAGTTGGGTAAGGGAGTCGGTTACATGCGGGGAAGGTGTTAGCACCCCACAACGCCCCTTTCGGGTTCCCTATGACGGATTATTTCATAAATAACAGTGTAAAATTACTAAATTACCCCTATTTATTAAAAACGATTATAAGCGGAATATTTACATGATGAAAATTCTAAATATGCAATGCAACAATCAGAAAGCAGTAAAAGGAAGGATTTTGAAAAAGAAACCTTTGAAGCGTGCTTTTATA
This sequence comes from Cajanus cajan, assembly GCF_000230855.2. Lineage (NCBI taxonomy): Eukaryota > Viridiplantae > Streptophyta > Magnoliopsida > Fabales > Fabaceae > Cajanus > Cajanus cajan. The sequence continues at coordinate 34,162,537 of NC_138523.1, read as the reverse complement.
TATTTAAACAGACGTTAGGAGGCTTTTTGGCGCTCCTTCCCACTACACGCTTGCTCGCTCCTTCCCTAAAAATTAATTTTTACTATGGAAATCGAAAAGATTTCCCTTCGACTAGTTCGAATCCTCAAGCTAAATGCTCAGAACTCAAGAACTTCGTCGGATCGGCTCTCGGAGAGACTTCTAGGGCAGAACACTGCTCAAAAACCCCAGAATGCTCAACAAGAGGGTCCAAGAATCTGGAAAAAGTGTCCAAATGTGTGGAATGACGTCCTATATATAGGAATGAGGCGCAGTACGGCCTCTGACATCAATACGGCCCGTACTGAAGTTTTGAACTACAGTACGGCCGTATTGAATTCAGTACGGCCGTATTGGTTTCAGTACGGCCGTATTGTAGTTCAAATTGTTCAGTACGGCCGTACTGAACTTCTAGGAGGCCGTATTGAGCTCCAATCCTCCCACATCCTTATTTTAAGCTACTCTAAGACTTCTAAACTTATGAAGAATCATCCTAGGGTCTTCCAGGGTCTTCCAGGAGTCCTTTCGGCTGACTTTCCTTCGGTCTTTGAGAGTCTTCGAGTCTTATTTCTGACCCGGACAATTTTAGGGGTCTACACATGGCTGTAGACCCCTAAAATTGTCCGGGTCGGAAATAAGACTCGAAGACTCTCAAAGATCAAAGGAAAGTCAGCCAGAAGGACTCCCAGAAGACCATAGGATGACTATCTGTAGGTTTAGAGGTCTTAGAGTAGCCAAAAATAAGAAAGTGGGAGGTTTGGAGCTCAATACGGCCTCCTTGGAGTTCAGTACGGCCGTACTGCACATTTTGTACTACAATACGGCCTACTGAAACCAATACGGCCGTATTGAAGTTTCTGTATTTCAATACGGCCGTACTGAAACCAATACGGCCGTATTGAAGTTTCTGTATTTCAATACGGCCGTACTGAACTCAATACAGTCGTATTGAAGTACAAAAACTCAATACGGGCCGTATTGACCCCAGGGGCCGTACTGCGCCTCATCCCTATATATAGGACGTCATTTGGACGTCATTGGACACTTTCACACACAGTTTTGACTCTCTCCTTGAGTATTCTGGGGTTTTTGAGCAGTGTTCTGCCCTAGAAATCGCTCTGAGAGTCAATCCGACGAAGTTCTTGAGTCACGAGCCATTTGCTTGAGTCTCGAACTTAGTCGAAGGGAAATCTTTTGGATTTCCATAGTCAAAAATTATTTTTTAGGAAGGAGCGAGCGAGCTTGTAGAGGGAGGGAGCGCCAAAAAGCCTCCTAAACTTCATTGATATATAAAAAGCACGCTTCAAGAGGTTTCTTCTCTAAAAATCCCTTCTTTTACCGCTTTCTGATTGTTGCATATTTAAATTCGTCATCATGTAGATATTTAATATATAATCGTTTATAATAAATAGGGGTAATTTAGTAATTTTACGCTATTATTTAATAAATAATCCGTCATAGGGAACCCGAAAGGGGCGTTGTGGGGGTGCTAACACCTTCCCCGCACGTAACCGACTCCCTTACCCAACTCTGGTTGTAATGGCCAAAGTTGATTTATAAAATCAATTGCCTTATCCCTTTTTCCAATGTTTTGAGTAAAACATTGGTGGCGACTCCAAGAACCCTTCTTTTTACGAAAACCACTAATCCATGGAGGGTCCCGCTTGGGATTAACATGGATTGGTGAATCATTTAATAAAATTGTTAGCTCGACAAGGTCTCAGTTTGAGAATAAGTCGTTCTAGCAATCCACCACTTTTAAAAAACTAAAACGAGTCATGACCATCGTCGCGAATGCCAAGGTCCGTTTCGGCGGGTGGCGACAATGGCTAGGAGAGTGGAAGAGGAGGAGGGAGCTCACACACCAAGGGACACTCTCCTCATGATCATAGAGTATTAATTCTCTCCTGAGCTTCATTAGTATAGGGTTTATTTTATTTGCCAATTTTACCCTTGTATTTTGGGGTATCTTAGTCATAGGATTTATTTTCTTTTGTATTTCCCATTTTACCCTTGTATTATGGGGTGCTCTAGATGATTAGGATTTTAATTTTGGGCTAGGGTTTTAAATTAGGAGGTGACACATTTTTTTGGTGTTCTTGGACCTATTTTTGGTGTTAGAAAGGCTTAGGCCCAAGTGGAGGGCAAAGGTTGCATGGTCTTATCATGCACCTAGATGTAGCCTAACTAAACCCAAAGATTCCATCCTTGGCCACCAAGTTGCATCTAGGGTTAATTTGCATTTCATTTGGTGTGCATTTGGCTTGTGAATTTCGGCCATGCATTCTCCAAATGCAACCCTAGATGCCTCTACTCTTATAAATACCCTAGGCTATGCATCATGTAAATACTTTGGGTTATATGAATTTGAGAGAGAAATTATTTGCCTCAAATCCTATCCTTAGTCCCTAGGTTAATTTTGGCTAACCACCTCCATTCTCCACCCTTGGAGAGTGAAACCCTAGAGTGGCCTCCACCTTTCACTTGGAGTGAGCCAACCTACTTGAGCATCCATAAACCTTCACCCACACCCTTCATTATCTTTACGTACAAAACCATACTTCACCCTAATGTCCACATCTCTTTTCCCCTTTGGTGAGCCTAGATCATGGGTAAGGTGACCCTCTTCAAAATGCCATTGTCAACCATGGAAGGGAGGTCTCCATCAACAATTTCCTTATGTCATCAAATATAAGAAAGGCTCTACAATGTAGTGGCTGATGCTTTATCAAGAACGCATATTTTATTAAACACCCTTGGTTCTCAAATACTAGGGTTTGACATCAAGGATTTGTATGAGAAAGATCCTGATTTTGCTAACTTTTATCTTTTATGTATTCAAAAGCCTTACAAAGGTTACTATATTTCTGAGGGGTTTCTCTTTAAAGAAAATAGACTTTTTATACCCCAAGGATCTATTAGGAAACTTTTGGTAAAGGAGAGTCATAAGGGTGGACTCATGGGAAATTTTGCGATTGATAAAACTCTTTTGCTATTAAAAGAGAAATTCTTTTGGCCTCATATGAAAAGAGATGTCCAAAGGTTTTGTTCTAGATGCATAGCTTGTCTTCAAGCTAAGTCTATAACTAAACCTCATGGATTGTACACCCCCTTGAAAATATCTAATCCTTCTTGGGTTGATATATCCATGGACTTTTTCCTTGGATTGCCTCGAACCCAAAGAGGAAAGGATTCCATATTTGTGGTAGTGGACCGTTTTAGTAAAATGGACATTTTATTCCATGCCACAAAGTGGATGATGAAAGTAACATTGCTAAATTATTTTTCCAAGAGGTAGTAAAGCTACATGGGTTGCCTAAAACTATAGTTTCTGATCGAGATGTTAAGTTCCTTAGGAATTTTTGGAAAACCCTTTGGTCTAGTCTAGGAACTAAACTCTTGTTTTCTACTACATGTCACCCTCAAAATGATGGGCAAACTGAAGTAGTTAATAGGTCTCTTAGGACTATGTTGAGGGCAATCCTCAAAGGTAATAAAAAGTCATGGGATGACTACCTACTCCATGTGGAGTTTGCCTACAATAGAGTGGTCCACAAAACCACTAAAATGTCTCCTTTTGAGATTGTATATGGTTTCAATCCTCTCACACCTTTAGATTTGTTACCTCTCCCAGATGTTGCTTCCTTTATTCATAAGGAAGGAACATTTAGGGCTGAATTTGTTAAGAAATTACATGAGAGGGTTCGAGATCATATTCAATCCCAAACAGAAAAATATACAAAATACAATAATAAGGGTCGAAAGGAAGTTATCTTCAATGAAGGTGATTGGGTTTGGCTTCACCTTTGGAAGGATAGGTTTCCTTCCAAAAGGAAGTCCAAACTTAGCCCTAGAGGGGATGGATCCTTTCAGGTTCTTAAGAAGATCAATAACAATGCCTATGTTCTAGATCTCCCTTCTGAGTATGGAGTCAGCCCTAGTTTTAATATCTCTGATTTATCTCTTTTTACAGGGGTTGATGAGCAAGAGCAGGATTCTTTGGATTCGAGGTCAAATCCTCTTCAAGAGAGAGGAGATGATGGAGGCCCATGGGCCAAAGGCCCAACTATTAGGGCCATGGCCAAGAGGATGCATGAAGAATGGGCTAGTAATAAGGAAAAGCCCATAGTTCTTTTTAGTTGGGCTATTCTATAAAGCCCAAGTAGAGTAGGGTTAGCCCAATGAGCTTGTGTATTTTTTTGGGCCTTGTATTTTGGCCAAGTAGATTAGGCATTTCATTTCCTTGTAATTTGAATTTAGGTTTAAAAGGAGTTGCATGTGCATCTCAATTTAAATGTCATTAACATTACATTTGGAGAGCATTTCGGCCATGTGCTTGCATGCACATAGGGTGTCTGAAATTCACTCTCAAATGAATGCTAAATGACATTCAAATTAAGTAGCACATGGGGGGTGACGGTTTGGCACCAAAATTTAAATTTAAACATTCAAATTTTGGTGCCTAAGGTTTAATTGACCATACCATGGTTTAATTAAACCTTAGGTTAACCTAGCTTCCCTAACACACTTCCTAAAACCTATATATTCTATTGTGACCATGTAATTTGACACTTTTGGATATATGATATTCATTTCACTTAAATTTGAGTCCTCACCGAAAGTCTCTCTCAAGGAGAACTATCTCCTTCTCAATTCCTTGAGCCTTCCTCTTTGAAGCTTTAGGATTTTCTTTCCGGAAGTTCTAGCATCCTTGAATCAACATTGATTCTTCTAAGCTAGTCCGTCCTTGAAGTTTCTCTTGCTTTGAGCTTGAATTTTGTCAAATTCGGATGAAAGCTTACCATAAGGAGCTTCATCAATAACCATTAATAAAGGGATTAAATATTTAACTTATTAATTCTTACTATGTTAAGTTCATCATAAGGGTACCGATTAAGGGTGTTGTTGGGGTGCTTAATACCTTCCCTACACGCAACCAACCCCGAACACAATTCTGGTTCTCAAGGTCACTATTGGAATTTTAAAAACATTTTCTTTTTCTAATGTTTTGAGTAAAACATTGGTGGCGACTCCATGAACCTATTTTCAACACCATTAATTAGGGATTAGTCTGGTCTTCGAGCACTCCTTAATTGATGAGATTTTTAAAAGGATGTATAAATCATAAGTCACAAGATCGGAAATTTTCGGGTTGCAACAGCTGTTAACGTTGCTCTTGTATCATAATAATCTACATCCATCTATAATGCAAATCCTTATTATATAGATGACGGAGATGAAGTTCCAAAACATCATCTAAATTTTTCTCACAAAATAATTCGTGAAAATCTTCATTTAAATAAACTGAGTTTATTAGTCATATACTTTAAATATAATATCAATGAATCAAAATTTAATATAATTATAAATTTTTTAATGTCATTTAAAAGTCAAGAAATTTATAATACATAATAATTTATAATTAGATAAGGTGTAATAATCCATTTTCTCAAATAAAATTTATATATATAGCATAATTCTATTTTTTCTTTTAATTAAAGGGAAGAGTCAACAATAAAATTGATTGAAGCCCACTAGAGAGAGGAAATGAGATACAAAAGTGAACAACAGCCTAGTTTAAAGTTTATAGAAAAAAGAAAAGTTTGACAACTTCCTTTACATCATGTCATGTATACATATCTATCAACTGAAAGACACTAAACTCAATTGTCAAATCTTTTACTCAAATTAAAAAGATTGATTTTCTTTCTCATCTATATTTCTCCCGAATGTAAGTTTCTCTTCAATGATGCTGAAAATGTATAACATCAAGTTAGACATTTAAACAACCATGATAATAACAAAGTTACAAAATCATATTAGCGAGTTAATCTGTTAAGAGTTCAAAACTTCCTTTGCATCTAACATAATATGTAAATATGCGAAGTTTCATTTACAAAATTTTGATACGTAACATATGTAAATAAAAACAAAATAAAATAATACAACATTGCAACGACATAAACAAAATAAATTTTTCTACAATTTAAAAATTAGCTTTTATATCCCTAGTACCAACCACAATCTTCACCCTCTTTTTTGACAACATTTGTGCCATGGGTAGGGATGGAATAAGTGAAGCCTTAAAGAGGATTTTATAACATGCTCTCTTTAAAATATGGTCTAACCTGACCTATTTAATACAAAGCTCAAGTTCAAGCTTTTAAAAATTTCTATTAATATAAAAAGGTAAGTTCTGAGCTTATTGAAAAGTCTGATAGACAAGATAGATCAACCTTTTTATAATATAATAAAAAATAATATATATTATTAAAATATAAATAAAAAATAAATAAATTTATAAAAGAAAAATAAATAATAAATATTTAAAATATTTTTCATACAATTATTTATTTTTATTATAGATTTATAAGTATAAGGTTTATAATATGTACTAGAAGGGCCCTACCAGCCACGTGGAGCGGCACGTGACTCCCTATCGGCCACCGCGACGGCAGAGACGATACGACTGAGACAAGTTGCCCACGAACCCACCTCAGCTATGGCATAAGCTGTCGGTTCGGTACAGTTCTCGGCCATGGCAATGGCCATGATAACGAACCTACAAGATAATCCAAGGCTTGGTCAAGATAACGCATCTAGCCGATATGCCCGGGATCGACCCAACCTTTTTATGCCACAAACTCTCGATTTGTTGAGAGGCGAAACCGGTTGCCCAGCGAAAGAGAAAAACGGGAGAAAAGAGAAAGAAGGCAATAGAGGGAGAGGTTTCTAAGCTTATGGATGCGGGATTTATCCGAGAACTCCATTACACCACGTGGTTGGCCAACGTCGTTATGGTTAAAAAGTCGAACGGCAAGTGGCAAATGTGCACCGACTACACTGATTTGAACAAGGCATGTCCCAAGGACGCCTACCCTTTACCAAATATTAACCGATTGGTGGATGGTGCGGCCGACCATGAATTCTTGACCTTCGTCGACGTATATTCAGGATATAATCATATCTGAATGTTCCCCCAAGACGAAGATAAGACAGCGTTCGTCACCGAATCGGCCAACTATTGTTACCAGGTTATGCCATTTGGCTTGAAGAACACTGGGGCTATGTATCAAAGACTCATGGATAAAATCTTCCACAAGAAAATAAGGAAGAACATGGAAGTGTATATCAATGACATGGTGGTAAAATCACCCAACCTTTCCGCCTACGCGGCCGACCTGGCTAAAGTATTCCAGGCACTTCAGAAACACCGAATGCATCTCAACCCTGACAAATGCGTGATTGGTGTTTCTGGAGGAAAATTTTTAGGCTTTATGCTTTCCAGGCAGGGCATCGAGGTAAACCCCGACAAATGTCTCACCATCTTAGACATAAGAAGCCCAAAAAACATCAAAGAGGTTCAAAGGTTATCTGGCCGTTTGACATCCTTGTCTCGCTTCCTCCCGTGTATGGCCGAAACAGCTAAACCAATCCTTAGCCTGTTGAAGAAAGTTTATCAATTCAAGTGGACAGATGAATGTGAAACCTCATTTCAGCAATTCAAGGAACGACTCGGCACCCCACCAATTCTTTCCAAGCCGACACTCAAGCTAGACCTGATCATATACTTGGTAGACTCCAACGATGCCATAAGTGCTGACATGTTACAAGAAATGGATGGCCACCAGCAACCTGTATACTTTGTTAGTTGAGTGTTGCAAGACGTCGAGCACCGATACCAACTTCTGGAAAAGGTGGCTCTAGCACTCATTTACACGGCGCGACGACTTCGATAATACTTTCAAAGTCACAAGGTAATAGTCCAAACCGACTGCCCAATATCCAAGGTGTTGAGAAAACCAGAGATCGTGGGTCAGATGATGGCTTGGTCAATAGAATTTTCCGAATTCGACATCTGGTTTGAACCCTGAGGCCCCATAAATTCGCAACACTGGGCCGACTTCATCAATGAACTCTCACCACTTGGCTATTTTTAAGACAATGCTTGGACCATGCATGTCGATGGATCGTCCAATTGCCAAGGAATCGGTGCCGGCATAATTTTGGAGGGCCCATCCGGTATCACCCTCGAACAATCCCTACGTTTCGGCTTCCGAACATCAAATAATAAGGCCGAGTATGAAGCCTTGCTCGTAGGAATGAGATTGGCCGCCAAGATGGGAGCCAAGAAAATAGTGTGTTGGACTGACTCGAAAGTAGTCGCCGAGCAGGTGAACGGTAACTTTCAGGTCAAAGACCCAAACTTGCTTAAATATTACCACCTTTTTCAAGGGATGGGCAGTCAATTTAGCGATGTACAGGTCCGGCATACACCACATTGCAACAATGAAAGAGCCAACCAGTTGGCCCGGTTGACTAGCAGTCAAAAACCTGCACAACTCTGGACAACCATCCACTTGGAATTGCCCACACCAAGTATTCCATAAGAATGCATGCCGATCAAGGAATTGCCAAATTCGTGGATGAACGACATCATGAATTTCATCGTTAACGACACGGAACCCATTAATCTGAGTCAAGTCAAGAAGGTCAGAACCTAGGCGGCACGATACTCCATAGTGGCTGGAGAATTGTACCGACGAGGATTTTCCACCCCCTTGTTGAAATGCATTGACCAACAACAAGCCGACTATGTTATGCGAGAAGTTCACGAGGGCATTTACGGATCCCACTCAGGCAGGAGCACACTGGCTACTAAAGTATTGAGGGTCGGCTATTATTGGCCGACCATCAAAACTGATTGTGCGAAATATGTGAAGAAATGCATGCAATGCCCAACTACACGGCAACCTGATCCATGCCTCAGCCGAGTAGCTACACACTGTCAGTGCCCCTTGGCCTTTCTCTTTGTGGGGCATCGACATACTCAGCCCATTCCCCTTCGCTAAAGGACAATGCAAGTTTCTGGTAGTAGCCGTGGACTACTTTACCAAATAGATTGAGGCCGAGCCGTTCGCCTCCAACATGGCGGCCAACATACAAAAGTTTGTATGGAAAAACATAGTCACTCGGTTCGGCATTGCCTATTCTATCATCTCGGATAATGGGCTGCAATTCACGGATAAAAAGTTCAACACCTTCCTTGAGAACCTCAGAATTTGGCACTGGTTCACGTCCGTAGAACATCCACAGTCCAACGGTCAGGCCGAAGTAGCCAACAAGGTCATCCTAACTGAATTGAAGAAGCGGCTAGGCATAGCCAAAGGAGCCTGGGCCGAAGAATTGCCTGAAGTCTTATGGGGGGTATAGATGCACGCCCTAGTCAAGTACAAGAGAGACTCCCTTTTGATTAGCGTACGGCTCGGATGCGATGATACCGGTAGAATTTGGTGAATCGTCATTTTGGCGGACCCACTTTTGATGAGGACATGGGCAAGGATTTAGGAGCACTCAAAGGACTTGGAGGACCAATGACTAGGGCGAGGACTAAAAAGGCCAAAGATGCTTTGCAACAAGTTACGGCCCTTATTCTTGAAGAAATGCCTAAAGATGAAAACAAGGCCAAGATGGTGAATTGTATCAAGGATTATGAAGCCTAATTACTCTATGGTGTTCTTAGTAATTGTAATTAGTAAATAAAGGCCTAAAACTCTTGTTAAAGTGGCTGCCAACTCTTTTTGGGCTGCACCACTTATTGGGCTAGTTTTTTAAGCAAGTTATTTTTATCAAATAAGGCCCAAAACCTTTGGGATGAGTCAGCCATGAGGCATACCAGAGGGGTGCACGAATTTAGCATGTGTTTTATTTAATGTTTTAGTGGTCATAATTGTTAGGCTTAGTGGAAGTTCAATAATTGCCCACTAAAGTGTTTTTTTTTTATAATATTTTGTCATTAGTGGTCATAATTCAGGCTTAGTGGAGTCCATTATTTGTCCACTAATGTAAGTGAAGGTTGTTGATTGTAAGCTATATAAGCTGCCCATGGGGATGAACAAAATCAGATCAGAATTTGAGTTTTAATTACTGAGAGTAATTCTCTAATTGTTCTTGAGTGATTCAAGAGTTTGGGCATATCAAAGGATAAACCACAATTCTTTGTGTGAAGCCTTTTCCTTGGAAGAGTGATTCTTCCTTCATTCATTTTTTTACTGTATCCTTTTACCTTCATTTCTAGCATTCGAATTTTCTTACTTTCATTCCAGAAAATTAAGTTCCAGATTTTTAACCCAAAAGATCCATCCCTACATTCCAGAAAATTAAGTTCCAGATTTTTGAACCCAAAAGATCCTTCTTCATTCCTTGTGCAAATTAGGAATCCTATCATTTGGTATCAAGAGCTCCGGTTTTTTTGGGTCATCCACATCATTTGCTGGAATTTCTTTGGGTAACATCTTTCCTTATTATTTCTCATTACCATTGATATTACCTTAGTGTTCTTTCTTTATTTCTGAACCATTGCAAAAATTAGGTCTGAATAGTATTAAAAAAAAAAATTTCGTGAATATATAAAAAAAAAAAAAAAAAAAAGTTGTGGCTGAATGGTTCATGCGTTTAGAACACTTAAGACTCAAAATTTAAGGTAATATTTCGGTTGGGTTGAAGGGTGTTACTAACTTATCTAAAATTCCAGTTTTTGATTCCTAAGTTTCCTTGTTTTCTTTTTGAATTTTAGGTGACTATTTTGTATTCCTTTCTTTTTTTTTTTTTTTTTTAAGCCTACCCTGAACCTTGCTTTTAACACAAAATATCAAATTTGTGGTTTGTTCTTTGTGTTGTCTATTTTTGAATTGCTTTTAAAAAAAAAAAAAAAAAAAAGAGAGTGATCTTTTTACGAGTGTAAACACGTGAGAAGAGTGGTGAGGTCCTATTTTCTTTGTGTTTGTTAGTACTCTTGTTTTTTTTGAAGATGGCAGATGGAGATCATTTGGATGGAACACAAAGACTCTTGTTCGACGCTATTAATGCTCAAATGCAAAGATTATTGAGAGAAAACAATGAGGAGTTGTATGGAAGAATTGAACGATTAGAGAATTATGAACATCATGAAGAAGAAAGGAGAGGAAGAATTGGTGGTGCTCCTAGGCAAAACAGAATTGAAGGTATTAAACTTAATGTTCCTCCATTTAAGGGGAAGAGTGATCCGGAAGCCTATGTGGAATGGGAACTCAAAATAGAACATATTTTCACTTGTAACAATTATGATGAAGAGCAAAAGGTGAAACTTGCAGCAGCTGAGTTCTCAGACTATGCACTTGTGTGGTGGAATAAGTTGAAAAGAGAAAGGTTGAGAAATGAAGAGCCTTTGGTGGAGACTTGGGCTGAAATGAAAAAGCTCATGAGGAAACGTTATGTGCCAGCTAGCTATGCTAGAGATGTGAAATTTAAACTTCAAAAATTGTCACAAGGCACCAAGGGAGTTGAAGAGTATTACAAAGAATTGGACTTGCTCATGATGCAAGCCAATGTTGAAGAAGATCCGGAACTAACCATGGCTCGTTTTATTAATGGTTTGAATAATGATATTCGTGATGTTGTTGAATTGCAGGAATTTGTTGATATAGAAGATTTGCTGCACAAATCCATTCAAGTGGAACAACAACTCAAAAGAAAAAGTGTGACCAAGAAGAGTTCTTCTAATTATAATTCCTTTAGTTGGAAGGACAAAAATAAGAAGGAGGTGACTGCCACTTCAAGCAATCCAGCATCTACTTCTCATGTAAAATCATCCTCTAAGACCTTAGAACAGCCTCAAAAGAAGAGTAAAGACATAAAATGCTTTAAGTGTCAAGGCATGGGTCATTATGCCTATGAGTGTCCTACCAAAAGGACCATGGTTCTCAAGGAGAATGGGGATTACACTAGCCAATCTGATGTTAGTGAAGAAGAGGAAGGTGACATTGAGGAGGAGGAGGAGGCCCTTGAGGGAGATTTATTGATGATAAGGAGAATGATGGGTAGTCAAATGAGTCCTTTAGAAATAAACCAAAGGGAGAATATTTTCCACACAAGGTGTTCCATCAATGGAAAGGTTTGCATGGTGATTATTGATGGAGGGAGTTGCGCTAATGTGGCTAGTGCTAGATTAGTGTCAAAGCTAAATTTAGACACTAAACCACATCCTAGACCATATAAACTTCAGTGGCTTAGTGAGGATGGAGAGGTGCAAGTGAGGCAGCAAGTAGAAGTGGAGATTTCCATTGGAAAATACAAAGATAAGGTGCTATGTGATGTAGTTCCAATGGAGGCCAGCCACATACTTTTAGGAAGGCCTTGGCAATTTGACACTAAAGCCGTCCATGATGGCTATTCCAATAAGATTTCTTTTGTGCACCAAAATAAAAAGATTGTCCTCAAGCCTTTGAGTCCTAAAGAGGTGTGTGAGGATCAATTGAGGATGAGAGAAAAGATTTCTTTGGAGAGAAAAGAAAGTGATCTTGAGAAAAAGAGTGAACAAAAATTTAAAAAAAAGAAAAGGAGTGAAACACTTGAGAGAAGAGAGAGTCTTTTGGCAACAAAGAGTGAGGTGAAGAGGTTGTTCCTTGCTAAACAGCCCCTTTATCTAATGTATTGCAAAAATCAGATTTTAAACACTAACACTTTTGATGAATTGGAAATACCTTCTAGTGTTAAATCTCTTTTGCAGGAATTTCGTGATGTTTTTCCATCAAGCATACCAAGTGGACTACCACCTTTGAGGGGAATTGAACACCAAATTGATCTCATTCCAGGAGCTTCTTTACCCAATAAGCCAGCTTATAGAAGCAATCCACAAGAAACGCAAGAAATACAAAAGCAAGTGGATGAACTCATGGCCAAAGGATGGGTAAGAAATAGCATGAGTCCTTGTGCTGTTCCAGTAATTTTGGTCCCTAAAAAAGATGGTACATGGAGAATGTGTTCTGATTGTAGGGCTCTAAATAACATCACCATAAAATATAGGCACCCAATTCCTAGACTTGATGATTTGCTTGATGAATTGCATGGTGCAAGTTTTTTCTCTAAAATTGATTTGAAAAGTGGGTATAATCAAATTAGAATTAGAGAGGGTGATGAATGGAAAACTGCTTTTAAAACAAAATATGGTTTGTATGAGTGGTTGGTTATGCCTTTTGGCTTAACTAATGCACCCAGTACTTTCATGAGATTGATGAACCATGTTTTGAGGGAATTTATTGGCAAATTTGTTGTAGTATATTTTGATGATATTCTTGTCTATAGCACTTCTCTTGAATTGCATGTGGAACATTTGAAATCTGTTTTGAATGTGCTTAAGGAAGAACATTTGTTTGCCAATCTTGAAAAATGTGTGTTTTGTACTGATCATGTTGTATTCCTTGGTTTTGTTGTAAGTTCTAAAGGAGTACAAGTAGATGAGGAAAAGGTTAAGGCCATCCAAGAATGGCCCACACCTAAATCCGTGAGTGAAGTGAGAAGTTTCCATGGTTTGGCAAGTTTTTATAGGAGGTTTGTTAAGGACTTTAGCACCTTGGCAGCACCTCTTAATGAAGTAGTAAAGAAACATGTGGGTTTTAAGTGGGGAGAGAAACAAGAGGAAGCCTTTGTTGCTCTTAAGCAAAGGTTAACCAATGCTCCTATTCTTGCTTTACCAAACTTTGCTAAATCTTTTGAAATTGAATGTGATGCTTCCAATGTTGGTATTGGGGCTGTGTTGTTACAAGAAGGCCATCCAATTGCTTATTTTAGTGAAAAATTACGTGGGGCTGCCCTTAACTTTTCCACTTATGATAAGGAATTGTATGCCTTGGTAAGAGCTTTAAAAACATGGCAACACTATCTTTTTCCCAAAGAATTTGTAATACATAGTGATCATGAGTCCCTAAGGTATTTGAAGGGACAAGGCAAGCTTAACAAGAGGCATGCCAAGTGGGTGGAGTTTTTGGAACAATTTCCCTATGTCATAAAACATAAAAGGGGCAAAGGGAACATTGTGGCTGATGCTTTATCAAGGAGACATACATTACTTTCCACTCTTGAAACTAAATTGCTTGGATTTGAATCTTTGAAAGAAATGTATGCTTCTGATGAAACTTTTGGTGAAATATATGCTGCATGTGAGAAATTATCTCAAAATGGGTATTTTAAGCACAATGGGTTTTTATTTAAAGAAAACAAATTGTGTGTGCCTGCATGTTCCATTAGAGAATTGCTTGTTAGTGAATCACATGGTGGTGGTTTGATGGGGCACTTTGGGATTAAAAAGACTTTGGAAATTTTACAAGAACATTTCTTTTGGCCTCATATGAAACGTGATGTGCAAAAATTTTGTGAACATTGTGTTGTGTGCAAAATGGCTAAATCTAAATCATTACCGCAAGGATTGTATACTCCTTTGCCAACTCCTGAATATCCTTGGATTGACATATCTATGGACTTTGTGTTAGGACTGCCTAGAACAAAGAATGGCAAAGATTCTATTTTTGTGGTTGTTGACAGGTTCTCAAAAATGGCACATTTCATACCTTGCAAAAAGGTAGATGATGCGTGTCATGTGGCTGATTTGTTTTTCAAAGAAGTTGTGAGACTTCATGGTGTGCTAAGGAGTATTGTAAGTGATAGGGATGCTAAATTCCTTAGTCATTTTTGGAGGACTTTGTGGGGAAAGATAGGTACTAAATTATTATTTTCAACAACTTGTCACCCACAAACTGATGGACAAACTGAGGTAGTCAATAGAACTTTGGGAACCTTGCTTAGGACTGTTTTAAAAAAAAATATTAAGTATTGGGAAGCAAGTTTGCCTCATGTTGAATTTGCATATAATAGGGCTGTCCATAGCACCACAAATTGTTCACCTTTTGAGGTTGTGTATGGTTTTAACCCATTGACTCCTCTTGATTTATTGCCTATGCCTAACATTTCTGTTTTTAAACATAAAGAAGGGCAGGCCAAAGCAGACTATGTGAAGAAGTTACACGAACGTGTGAAGGCTCAAATTGAGAAGAAAAATGAGAGCTACGCAAAACATGCTAACAAAGGGCGAAAGAAAGTTGTGTTTCAACCTGGTGATTGGGTTTGGGTACACATGAGAAAGGAAAGATTTCCGGAACAAAGGAAATCAAAGCTTTTGCCAAGAGGGGATGGTCCATTTCAAGTACTTGAAAGAATAAATGACAATGCTTACAAGATTGAATTGCCCGGTGAGTACAATGTTAGTTCCACTTTTAATGTTTCTGATTTATCTCTCTTTGATGTAGAAGATGGAGACTTTGATTTGAGGACAAATTCTTCTCAAGAGGGAGGGAATGATGAGGACATGGGCAAGGATTTAGGAGCACTCAAAGGACTTGGAGGACCAATGACTAGGGCGAGGACTAAAAAGGCCAAAGATGCTTTGCAACAAGTTACGGCCCTTATTCTTGAAGAAATGCCTAAAGATGAAAACAAGGCCAAGATGGTGAATTGTATCAAGGATTATGAAGCCTAATTACTCTATGGTGTTCTTAGTAATTGTAATTAGTAAATAAAGGCTTAAAACTCTTGTTAAAGTGGCTGCCAACTCTTTTTGGGCTGCACCACTTATTGGGCTAGTTTTTTAAGCAAGTTATTTTTATCAAATAAGGCCCAAAACCTTTGGGATGAGTCAGCCATGAGGCATACCAGAGGGGTGCACGAATTTAGCATGTGTTTTATTTAATGTTTTAGTGGTCATAATTGTTAGGCTTAGTGGAAGTTCAATAATTGCCCACTAAAGTGTTTTTTTTTATAATATTTTGTCATTAGTGGTCATAATTCAGGCTTAGTGGAGTCCATTATTTGTCCACTAATGTAAGTGAAGGTTGTTGATTGTAAGCTATATAAGCTGCCCATGGGGATGAACAAAATCAGATCAGAATTTGAGTTTTAATTACTGAGAGTAATTCTCTAATTGTTCTTGAGTGATTCAAGAGTTTGGGCATATCAAAGGATAAACCACAATTCTTTGTGTGAAGCCTTTTCCTTGGAAGAGTGATTCTTCCTTCATTCATTTTTTTACTGTATCCTTTTACCTTCATTTCTAGCATTCGAATTTTCTTACTTTCATTCCAGAAAATTAAGTTCCAGATTTTTAACCCAAAAGATCCATCCCTACATTCCAGAAAATTAAGTTCCAGATTTTTGAACCCAAAAGATCCTTCTTCATTCCTTGTGCAAATTAGGAATCCTATCAACTTTCATGAAGAATCCAACAACAACTCCCTCCGTGCTGAGCTAGATGTCTTAGATAAACTGCAAGAAAAAACACAGATCGCGGCCGAGGCGTGCAAACAGCGAATGAGTCGACGCTTTAACTCCAATCTAAAGCCGAGAATCTTCCATGAAGGTGATCTCGTTTGGAGGGCAACCGGAACCAACCCCATCGAAGGAAAGTTATCGACAAATTGGGACAGACTGTTCCGCGTACGACATGTTCTCCACAATGGAGCATACAAGCTTGAGGAACTTTTCGGCAAGGTCATCCCGAGGACATGGAACTCCACCCATTTGAAAACATACTACAGTTAGGGTTTGACTCATGTACCTACACTCATGTAAATGTATTACGATGCACTCTTTTCCTTGAACCGGTCTTTTTCCCCCTTATAAAATCATGAAAAGGGGTTTTTGGCCGGCAAGGTTTTTAACGAGGCATCAACCCATCAATGAAAATACAGTTTTGACATTTATGCCTCATTTTACATTAATTTATTACAAGTCTTCCCTCCCAAGAATCCTTTCAGCCAAGGATGTGGCTTACGTTATTAAAATTTTTTACAAGTCTTCCCTCCCAAGAATCCTCTCGGCCAAGGATGTGGCTTACGTTATTAAAATTTTTTACAAGTCTTCCCTCCCGAGAGGATACAAGTCTTCCCTCCCGAGAATCCTCTCGGCCAAGGATGTGGCTTACGTTATTAAAAAAATTTACAAGTCTTCCCTCCCGAGAATCCTTTCGGCCAAGGATGCGGCTTAATTAATTTATTACAAGTCTTCCCTCCCGAGAATCCTCTCGGCCAAGGATGCGGCTTAATCATTTATTACAAGTCTTCCCTCCTGAGAATCCTCTTGGTCAAGGATGTGGCTTAATTAATCATTTATTACAAGTCTTCCCTCCCGAGAATCCTCTCGGCCAAACACAGTCGTCGGAATCCTTGCATGGCCGCCTAGCTGTTGGGATGGAGTTGGGTCAGCGCCACGTTGAGAAGTCGAAGAACACCCACAAAAAAATCGTCGAAAGGAAGAGTCACCTTCAAGTCTCAGAACATGTAATCATATACGTAAAAGTATTGCAAGTTCCTTGATTCAAATAGACGAAGTCAGGATTTGGCCCCCCGTCACTTCGGCAAGGCAAGGCTGAAAGAAAATAGGGGAGGGCTCTTCTTCATCTGGAAAGGTTAGGAAATTTTCGGCAGAGACAAACAACGCAATCGAGTTCCTATCAGTATAACGGGAATACACACTGCTGACCTCCCCATGCACCCACATGTAGCCCGGGGTCTTTATAGGAGGGTAATGGCGAGAATCTGATCCGACTTTGTGAGTCGCAGGACGGCCATCGGAGAGCGATACAGATGAAGACTCATCTCCACTTTGGTTGCGCTCAAATCCCGAAATGACCTCAATGCCATCCGAACCATTGGGCGCTAAAGCCAACACGCGATGCTGGTCAAATTCTGCATGCGATCTAGTGCTGGTAGAACCACTTGTGTCCTTAGAGGAATCGACCCGAACAACATTCATATCAGCCATAGAGACGTACCTAAATCGAAGCTTGATCAGTCTTTGTCGGTAACTTGTTCTGATGTGCTCAAGCTTGATCTCTATGTCAGCTCGGAGGAATAAGTGAAGACTCAAATTAAAATGATTGATTTTCTTTCTCGTCCATATTTCTCTCGAATGTAAGTTTCTCTTAAATGATGCTGAAAATATATAACATCGAGTTAGATATCTAAACAACTATGATAATAACAAAGTTACAAAATCATATTATGCAAGTCCAACTGTTAAGAGTTCAAAACTTCCTTTTTATACAACATAATATATAAATATACGAAGTTTCATTTACAAAATTTTGATATGTAAGGTAAGTAAAAAAAATTAATACAACATTGCAATGACAAAAACAAAATAAATTTTTCTATGATTTATAAATTAGCTTTTATTTCCTTCGTACAACCTCTTTTTTGGACAACATTTGTGCGTTATGAGGAGGGATGGAATAGGTAAAGGCATAAATAAAGAATCTATATGACCTACTATATTTAATGTATGGCTTGTCTTGACCTATTTATTAAAAGAGTTAATCATCTATACACTGTCAGTGTAAAGTTTTGTACACTGGCAACCAATTATATCTTTTAAATTATTTTACTTTATTTTTATTTCATTTAATAAACAACTGACATGACACTATTAAAAGATATGATTGGTTGCCACTGTAAAAAAAACTTTACACTGGCAGTGTATAAGTGATTAACTCTTATTAAAATGGTCAAATTTACATTTTTAAAAAAATCTATTTATATAAAAATGTTAGGTGTAAGCATATAGGTGTAAGCTTATTTATATAATATAATAAAAAATAATATATTATTAAAATATAAATAAATAAATAAATTTATGAAATAAAAATAAATTATTAATATTTAAAATATTTTTTATATAATTATTTATTTTTATTATAGATTTATAAGTTTATGACATGTACATGAGTGTAAATCAACATTCGTAATTACCCATGAATTATTTCTTCAATAAAACATGATTTAATTTTTTCTATGTTTCTTTTAAAATTTAAATGTTAATAATATCTAATAAATTATATTTTAAATATAAATTGTTTGATTTTTAAAAATTAAATTTATTGAACTAATTAATATTAATAATTTAAATTGGATAATAAGTCAGACTAAATTTTCAAAAAAGTCTGGTCAAACCAATAAAAAAAAATTATGATAGATAATAGAAAGTTTAGACCTTAATTTTGCGAAACAAGCCTAATTTATATATTTAAAGTCTGACCTGACCTGACTTATTCTCATCCCTAATAATGAGTGACAAAAATTTTGTATGCTGTTTAAAAACATAACATGGTTAACAAAAATTCAATCTAAGACAAAATTATATTATTACTATCAAATTAATTATATAAAAAATTATGGGTCTGAGTATATTTCATGAAGTGCATAAGAATTCTCAAGAGCCAACATAATAAATCAAGTCATAAAATAATTAAATAAAAAAATCAATGGGCCTATGTAGAACACTTTGGTATTCATGGATTTGCATGAACCTTTACGGTTGAAGATTGAGCTTGGGTCAATCGAATACTGATCCTTTTTTAATAAGAATAAGAGTTGCAATTCGGTTGTCTCTTGTTTTAGAATTAATTCTTTAGAGTTAATTATGGACAGTATAAAGTTTTTTACACTAAAAACCAATTATATTTTTTAAATTATTTTATTTTATTTTTATTTTATTAAATAAGCAATT
This sequence comes from Cajanus cajan, assembly GCF_000230855.2. Classification (NCBI taxonomy): domain Eukaryota; kingdom Viridiplantae; phylum Streptophyta; class Magnoliopsida; order Fabales; family Fabaceae; genus Cajanus; species Cajanus cajan. The sequence continues at coordinate 34,143,148 of NC_138523.1, read as the reverse complement.
GACATTATACTATTAAAAGATATGATTGGTTGCTAGTGTAAAAAAACTTTACACTAACAGTGTATAGGTGATTAGTTCAATTCTTTATCAGATGTCCCAAGAAAAAAGGTTTTAGAATTAATTTAATTATTTAAAATAAAATGCCACATATAAAATAAGAACAAAACTTATGTTCAATTCCGTAAGTGTTGTTAACATTGTTCTTGTATCATAATATAATTTACATCCATTTATAATGCAAATCCTTATTATATAGATGACGGAGAAGAAGTTCCAAAACATCATTTAAATTTTTTCACAAAATAATTCCTAAAAATCTTCATTTAAATAAAATTAGTTTATTTGTCATATACTTTAAATATAATATCAATGAATCAAAATTTACTATAATTATAACTTTTAAAATGTTATTGTGAAAGTCAAGAAATTTATAATACATGATAATTTATAATTAGATAAGGTGTAATAAATCATTATCTCAAATAAAATTTATATATATAGCATATTTCTATTTTCTCTTTTAATTAAAGGGAAGAGTCGGCAATAAAATTGATTGAAGCCCACTAAAAAGAAGAAATAAGATACAAAAATGAGCAATAGCCTAATTTAAAGTTTAAAGACAAGAAAATTTCAAACTTCCTTTACATCATGACATATATACATATTTATCAACTGAACTATATTCAAAGGATACTAAACTTTTGATCCAAAAATTTGAAAGACATTAAACTCAATTGTCAAATCTTCTTTTATCAGAAAGATTCTAACAAGGGAACTTAACTTATGTCCTCCGCTACATATGCAACCCCCATCGACAAAAAGTAAAAAGAGCACAAATTCTATGCCTTAAACCGGTGGTGGCTTCAAGGTCTATGAGCTGGTTTCATGAACCAAAAGGAAATAATATTCCATCATGTAACAAAGATTGAGAGGAAAAAAAGAAAAAAAGAAATTGTACTGATATGCAGTGAGGTGAAAAATTATCACGAAAACAAAAAAGCTGGTGCAATGTCGGAGAACCATATATGCATTGAAAGCAAAAGTGATAGAGAAGGCACATAGGACATGCCCTTTGTAATTCTGACTTGCGTTTGGAAGTACCCTTGTCTTTAGCAAGCACGCTATCATTCCCTGACATGATGAGGTTTGAGACAACTTTCTTTTTTTATTTTCTTTTAACATAATCGTTGTTACGAAGTATATATTATCTGAATATTAAACCCTAAATCCTAAATATTGAAGACCGTGAATACATATATAATTTTTTATAATATAATCTACTTCATATTTAAAATCATGATTTAAATCTCGAAGAAATTGATTATATTTTTAGTACTTGTGTCAAGTGAGTTGGTGAATGAGAACCTTGATTACATTACATTACACTCTCTCACCATTAGGTTACAGTGTGCATGACAGAATAAGAAGAGCAAACAACATAGGAGAACATACAGATATGTGTTAGAAGCCATCTCGGAAAAGCTGGACGAGCCTTGTCTTTTAGCTGGCTGTCTCTTTGTTTACGCTACCTGTCCAATGCATGAAGACAAGACCACATGCATGCTTCTACATTTATTGCATGCCCCTTTTCTTTCTTTTTCTCTCCTTTGCTTGGGCAGGTTGAGGAATATATCATCATGTCTTCTCAGTCAGACTACGCAGTCACATTATGAAACTACGTTCTAACCATTGACTTCAACTCTTCAATGCATGTTAATGTGTACAATTTGACTCTTATAAAGTAGTAGTACATGTAATTCATCTTTGATAATAATAAAAAAAAAAAAAACAAATAGCTAGTGTTTGATTTGATGTTAAAAAAACATGTTAGATACAAAATCAGAGTTCATCACAAAAATAACTATTTGTTAAAAAATCCTAGTAAGTTTAATTACAACTGATTCAAACATATGCAAAACCAGTGCCGTAAAGGTATTAGTTAAAAAAGTAAAATGTAATTTTTTTATTATTAAAAACTACATTCAAATTTCACATTAGAGTGTGATGTTACAATTTTTAATAAAAAGTTTCTATTTCTGAAACCTTCGCACCTTAACAGTGTCCCACCTTAAGAGACTGGGGTTTTTTCTTAAGCTTGATTAATTCAAGTTTTGGGCTGTCAAAAAGTTGTGCTTAAATGAAAACCGTCTCTTTCTCCGAGCCCAGATTACAATATCTGTTACTGTGTTAGTGGGCTGCCACCTGATAGTGTGCTGGCAATTGGCAAATTATTTGTACAAATATTTATAAATAAAAAAAAGTTACTATTATATTTTTTTTTTAAAATGGGATTACTATTATTGAAAGTATTTTTTAATAATAATAATAATACAATAATACACAGTGGTAAATGATGGTTGACACTCCTCACATATGTTCTATTCCTCTTAAAATAATAATAAAACAAGTGGTAAATAATGGTGGACATCCGAGTATACAGAAGTCAACTTAATACTCTCATGTTGGATTTTCATCTTTATTAAAATAGCATTTAGTTAGAGAAAATTACATTCTATTTGTTTTAGTTGTCAAATATTGAATAAAATATGTTAATATAAATAAAAAAAATCGATGGTGGAGATTGTTTCCGTTCCCCATCCATCTAGGATTTTGCCACGCTCGGATCTTATCTTTTCTGTCATGGCCCCGCCAATTAATTCTGAATCCCCACCCTATAACTAACTACTTCTATTTCACTTGTTTCCCACCCACAATAACACCAAAATTCCGAAATTTCACACTTTCCAACAAACTAAATTTAACTTGTACTACTTGGAGAAAAAAAACAAAAACCAACGTATTTATTAGATCTCAAAATTTCTTAAATGTATCGATCAATGTTCAAGTTTTAGTTGTGTGCACGGAAAATACTTTATTAAAAGGACAAAAATCATTCTATTAAGAGAGATTAGGAATAGTAACGAGACAGGTAGGGTACGGGTTTCATGATACTCATCCCTGTCTCTGCGACTCAAACTCATCTCCCTACCTATACTTGTACTCGTCAGGTATATAATTTTCATCCATATCTTCGTCCTTGTTGGGTATCGTATATATTTCTACTCGTACCTGTCAAACTTTTTTTTAATTTTTTTGCAAAAAAAATAAACAATATTTTTAAATTATTTTTTCATTATATTATAATTATAATTATATTATTTCTCTATCTCATATTTTAATATATAAAAAACTTCTTAATAATTAAACAATTATAAATGTTTCATATTATAATAAATAATTACATATAATAAAATATTAAAAAAATTTAAAACACAATTAAATTGGGGATGAGAATGAGGTGGGTATGTATATACTCGTATCCGTACCTGATTTAATAAATTAGATTTTATCTATGTTTATACTCGGTTAAATCGACTATTTCTTGTCAAAGTCGGGACGAATTCAAGTATTATCCACGAGTAAGAATTTATTTTGGCAACCTTTCTATTGTAAGCTTGTACGAAAACCAACTTTTTCTTGTAGCATTTTTGGGAAAACGTTTGAGGTGTTGGGTATTCCTTTTTGAGGGGAAAACATGTGATTTCCGAGGGACAAGGAAAAATGTTTCATTATTTTAAATCAATTTTTTCTTCTCAAGACAAATTATATCCAAAGTCATAAAATTATATTAACTTTTTTTACTATAAATTTAAGAAATGGCTTTACTTCAAAATTACTTTTAATAAAAAAAATAGTCTTAAATTAGGATTATTTGAAGTTAGTACCTCACCCCAAACATACATTGACTCTCTGAGTGACAAAACACTGCTTATGATAAAAGAAAAATATAGATAGAAAAAGTACTTCTCACTTCTGCTCTATCTGAATTGTTGGAGAAACTTAACTTGTTAAGATATTTTCAGCCTTTTACGTAACGCAAGAGATATAGATACACATTTGGTAGGGATGAAGCCATTTTCATTCAGTTCAGCAGTAACCTTTCCCATCAATATTTCTTGGTTTCGTGTAACACCCTTTTCATTTTTAACGAATATATATATATATATATATATATATATATATATATATATATATATATATATGTGTGTGTGTGTGTGTGAAAAAGCTAAACCACATCTTTCCCTTTACCCCACGGTAATAAGTTGATCTTACTCATAAATTTGGATCATTTCAGTTGCTATCTGAAAGTGACATGGAAAAAAAACAAATGTGGAGGCAAGGCTTCTATTATAACCATCGTGCAAGGTATAGCAACCTTATCATGATTTTCTGGTGATGACAACCAGCACAAAGTACTCTACTTGTCCATTTGTACTATATATCTCAATCATGTTTTTGTGTTCTCACACATCATTTTCATATCAAAACCTCGTTAACATAGGCCATTGATCAAATATCTCACACATTTAAGTCGCCAACCTCCCTATTTAGTTTCTTCTTTACCCACACGAGTTCTTACCAAATCATGAGTGGTAAGTGCCACGTGTGTGCCTTACTTAAGGGCCACCCTTGTTTATCTTATTTAATGATTTAGATAGCTAGCTAGCTAGAAATGTCGAAACAACTTATGTTCTACCAAGTATAGACTCTTGATTACAAGAAAAGAATTGACAAATTAAGAAACTAAAATTAGGCTTAATTAATCACCCTTTTTGTCGTGACATTTCACAATTTCATGAATTTTATAATTTAACTTTTGAAATTGTATATTTTGTCGCCTAAATTTTAAACATTTTACAAGTTTTATCATCTATTTTACTATTTGTTTGTCTTTATTAACTAATGCTTAATATGATATTGATTGATAACGTATTATATTGACAACTTATATAACACATTATGTCAGATTATTATTTATATAACGTATTAATAATTTATGTAAATAATTAACATACTACTCTACCGGTCAATTAATAATGTTAGATAATCAACTAATGAGGTGATAAAATAAATAAATTTTAAAAGTTATATAACAAAGTATATAATTTTAAAAGTTGTTTAATTAATATTCATGAAATCATAAAATATAGATGAAAAAAATTGTAATTAAGCAATAAAACTGTTAATATATGATTATCTATTCAATACTATTGCTTTCTTTAATACGATTCAATTAAATAATGATAAATTAATTAATTAAAATATTGTAGTCATATATCAACTATTAAAAATATATGGATTTAAACATATAAAATTAAACATTCAAAAGGAGAGAATGAGCTTCTCTCGATCTCTAGCTGGGATAGCCATGACTCGTGAACATGAATGAAGATGAAAATATTTCTATCATTTATGCGTCCTACGTGCAAAACCAACTACCATATTCTTTTCTTCTTTTGATTGGCTTTCTTTTTTGGGCAACAAGAAGACGCATAAAATCATCACGTAGAGATTCCTTTGTCTAGAGTGATCCATGCACTTTATGCAACGGAAACATTTCATTGGCTGATCGTAGGTATCTTGTTTATACTTAGGAAAAAGGTGATTAAGGTAAGATTAACTTAGGATTTGCACTACAAGTAAAAAAGATTACGGAAATCTCAAGCTAAAAGGGCTAAATATAAAAGCATCGTGCAACTGAATCACACAACTTTGTTTCATGCACCCAGCAGAGCAACCTGGCCCACTCTCAGAAGTGGGCTCCATCTAGTGGCCCCGCAATCAAATTTAGATTGCGTCTGATGTTTTAACAAAAATAAAATTACTGATCAAATTCATGTAGAATTAGCAGATAGTTGAGTTTTTATAAAAATATTGACAGCTTTTGATTCTTGGGTCGTGTGTATCTAAAAAGGCTTTGTTGAGAGAGATAAAAATTATTTTAATAATTTTTATGTTGCTAGATTTTTTCACAACACAATTATTTTAGGAGTTTACATTACTACAAAATGTTTACGACATCGTTTAACAATTAAATCATGATGTTATACAAGTATTTCTAACCTAGATTATGATGAGATTATTTTTATGATATTTGTTCGATGGTTATTTTTATAATATTATTATATAAACATATTTTAGATATTGTTCGCTTTGAGTCTTATCCTCATAATTTTATTTTTTGATCATTATTTAAAAGACTTCTCAATCATTGAAGTATGTTTGTGTTATATAAGTTATTATTTCTTGTTTTATTTTATCGATGTGGAACTTATTTGTATCCCAATAATCTTCCTCTCAAACAAGAGACTTAACTTAATACTACTAATGGGGTTATTTTTATGGTATTTGTCTAAGGGAATATTTTATGAGAGATGTTTTTATAAGGTTATTACACAAACATATTCCACAATGATGAGATATTGTCCGCTTTGGGCCTTAGTCTCACAGTTTTGCTTTTTGGTCATTATCCAAAAGGCCTCTCAATTTCAATATTTGTACTATATAAATTATTATTTCTTGTTTTATTTTATCGATGTGGGACTTATTTTTATCTCAACAGATCTTTTGTTAGCATTAAACACTCAATAGATGTAGCTCTGTTGGTAACACATTAAACTTATGGGTGGACAACCTGAGTTTGCATAATACATTCTTGAAGAGGGATTAGTAGTTTTAAGTGTGACTAAACCCCGACCGAGGATTAATTTTATAACTAGTTCAAAGGACTAAAACTTATGGAAATACCTTGAAGTATCATTCAGGTGTTAAAGGTACTAATTAGGGTGGAATAAAAATAAAAAGTCAAAGTCAAGAGTATTTTATAATAATCCACCTCCTTTAAGTGAAATTATAAGTTGTACAAAATAAAAAGGCTTCACCGCCAGAGAAATACAGCAAAACTGCATTAAGCCAAAAATAAATAAGTAAAACAAAGAAAAAGATAGAAAGTGGAATTGAAGTTAATTAAGAATTTAAAAGTAGAAGGAGGAAAGTGAAGAAAGAGAAAAGAGACAAAAAGAGCATGGGCCCTTAAGCGTGCTATGGAAGATGCAAGGTAATGATATTAGAGGTTCACACATGCATACAAGTGCTACTATGAAATGAACACCTGAATACCAGAGCCAATTAACTGCCACTATTTTTGTTTTCTTTAGGCCATGAAAGAAATGCCCCAATGGAGCAAATGATTTTCATCATTAAAATACACAACACCAGCACCGTTTATGTCATGTAAGTCACTAAAGGTCAAACATGCAATTAGGGATGGCAAATATACCTGTATTCGCAGGTAATACCCGAACTCGTCCCAATTTTGACGGAAAATACTCGGTTTGACTGAGTACGGGTACGGGTAAAACCCGATATATTAAATCAGGTACGGGTACGGGTATGTACTTACCCGTCCCGTACCCGTACCCGTACCCGTCTCCGTTCTCATTTTTAATTTAATACCCACTTTCAATTTAATTATATTAAAGAATTTTAATATTTTTAATGTGTGATTATTTATTATAATATGAGATAAAGAAATAACTTAATTATAATTATAATATAATTAAAAAAATAATTTAAAAATATTATATTTTAAAAAAAAATAAAAAATAAAAAATTTGACGGGTACGGGTACGGGTACGGGTATACTCGATACCCGACGGGGACGAGAATGGGGATGAAAATCACATACCCAACAAGTACAAGTACGGGGACGGGAATAAGTTTAGCTCGCGATGACGAAAACGGGTATCATAAAACCCGTACCCGCCCCGCCCCGTTGCCATCCTACATGCAATAACCCCTTGGCATGGTTATTACTCCACTACTATTTTTGGATTAAACACAATGGGTTTTCCCAACCTTTGGTCAACTTCTAATTATTTTGTCTCACTGTCACAAGACCTCTCGTATCTCCATCAACAACCTATGTCAAACGTTGTATAGAACTGTTTTTTATCTGTTGTAAAAATTTACACCCCGCCCCCCAATAAAGTCCTAAACCAAGAAAAGCACCATTAAAGCATTGTTGTATCTGATTAAAAGTTGGTAAATCAATTAGTAGAAAGTTATTTTAATACAATAAAAAATATTTAGTTTAAATTTAAATATATAATCCCATTAAATATTTAGAGGAAAAATCTTGTCATTCATAATATCGACCAAACCAGAATTTCTTTCGATAGAAAATATCTCTTGTCTCTAAAATAAAATAAAAATAGCATTGCCCTTTGTTAGCTTCCAAACCCATTTAGTAATATTTTACAGAGGATCCGAGGAATAGCAAAATTAGATTAACTGTCAAGATCATTATTTGCATTGATAATTACTTTCCCTCCTTTCACGCCATTTGTTAGAGGATAACCTTGCTATATTAACATTTTTTTATAAGAATTAGATATTACATTTTTATCCAGAATTTTGTAGCTCAATTAATACAATCAGCCACGTAATTTAAGTTTGAGAACTGGCACGTGTAGAGCAATTAAAATGGGTTGTTTCAGTTTAATAATGATCTCAAGTTTCAGTCCAACAGAAGAATTTTATAGTATATAATAGTCTTACTGATTTAAATAAGATCATCTTTGATGAAAAATACATGTGTTATAGACAAAAAATAAATAAAAACTAGGTTTGAGACTATTAAATCGTTAGAGCTGGAATCTTAAAGATCGATTTAACTCCTATTTATTTTGAATTGTACTAATGAAAGTTATTAATTCATGGCACATTTACCTTGTATAGTTGTCATTGTCAAACACCTTCCCAAAAGGAAGTAATCAGGAGCAATATAATAAAAATAGCACTATTAAAAACAAGGAAGTGGAAACAGATATGTGCATATTATTTATCAGCACTTTCCTTTCAATCTTAGAGCAAATATCCACTAATAATATGTTATGGAGTTTAAACAGATCATTTGCAAATACAATCCAATATTAAAAAATTTAAAAACCCATTTAAAATGAAACAACTGTACTTAACAGGGTTAAGATGCCTAAACCATGTGGCATCAACATTACATTATATCTTAAATTATGCATATAAAAAGCAAATGGGAAGATATATAGTGGACAACACCACACCACTTAAAGCGAGGGAATATATATAAATATCTTGTTGGGGATTTGAAAAACTATATTTCAATTTGTGTTAGGTTTGCTGCCTTTAAGGATACCTGTTATATAAAAGCGTTTTCGGGGTATCTGAACATACAAATCAAAAGCCTAATCACAAGGAAATGGGCAAAATTTTCTATGGAAACAAGTGCTAGAGTACAGAACAATTTAATGTACGATTGCATTAGTATATGACTCTTATCATAACCACGCTGGAAAATGTATTGTTGCACCCACTAAAGGGAATTGCTGAGCTAATTAACAACCTTAGAATGATTCGTACTTTGACACGAAGCACATGCAGATCCTGACAAATGGAAGGAAATGAATTGGTAATAATGTGAAGCACCTTTTGCAAATGCAATTTCTTTACTTACTATATACTATATATCTGCTTTTATGTATGGCAGCTATCTAGGATATATATGGTTAAGTATATATGGAATCTTCAACATATATATATCTTGGTTCATCAACATCTCTCTACCTTACCATACATGCGTGTGCATGTATGAATACAAATAATAATTGTTTTTTAGATTTTTTATTAAAAATAAAAAGTTATTTTTAGTAGAGAAGACATCAACTAGGAACCAACGTTGTTAGACATTTATATGAAGGGAGACGTGAAAAACATACCAAGAATCAATGCCAAATTCAATTAGGTTCCTTAATTAAAAGCTTCTCTAAGTATTGAAAACATTGTTTCGTGAGTTGATTTGCATGACCAATTTCAGACATTTTATTCTCAAAAGTTGAAAATGTTGAGCCTAAGGTCCCACACTAGCAAATTAGCAATAAAACCTTTAGTGTGTTGTAACAAATTTTGGATCATTTATGAGCCTCTTCTAGGTCATTATATAGGCCAATTGCAAGGTCTTTTCACTCAAAATGTATTGGAGACATCCTAACTTTTATTTTCCCCTAAAAATTTTAATGGTGTGTTTGGACTAGAAATTTTATAAATTTAAAAAATTTTAAATTTTTTGTATTTGAATTACGTTGATTTTAATTTTTATCATTCTTAAAATATTTTGTTTAGATAAGTCAATTTTAATTTTTTAAATTTTAAATTATTATGTTGGATATGATAATTTGATTCCACCATAGTAAAATTGATTTTAAAAATATATTTATATGTTGAGATTTTTAAATGAAATTTTATGAAAATAAATATTAGCTAATTTTAAATATTTGATCATTTTAAAAATTAATATTAAATAATATTTAATAATTTTAAAAATATTTTTGAATAGTCAATAATTAAAAACATGACGAGATAAGATAAAATATATATAAGTGAAATAAGAAGAAAAAAAATATGAGAAATTTCAAATTCTTACATTTTTTAGAGAATTTGAAATTCTACTATTTCAAGAAATTTCACAAATGCTTGAATTTCAAATTCTTTATAAATTTTTTATCCAAACAAAACATTTCACTTCAAAGAATTTAAAATTCTTCAAATAAATGAACTATTTCATTTAAATTCTCTATCCAGACACACTATAAGTCTTCACCACCATTAAGGATTCAACCCTTGAGAGAGTTAATCTAGAAAAATCAACAAAGTTATTATCATTTACTATTATTTTTTTATCTCTCAAAAACCATTAATTTAAAATAAGTTTTATTCATAAAAGATTTAATTCAAATAGATAATGAATAAATCATTGTCTTTTACGCATTCTCTCTCTTTAACTAAATCCTAAAAAGTTAAATAAAGATTATTGAAATGATTCATTCTAGCTAATCCTAAAAAGTTAAATAAAGATTATTGAAATGATTCATTCTAGCTAAGAAATTATAAATTTATTTACTTCTTTCCTTGACGAACTATAAACCTTAAGTAACACCATAAGAGGTGCAATTTTTAGCTAGAAATTTGAATTTATTCGACTACAGACTATTTATTAAAATTATGCACGATAACAATTTTATTTTTTTTACTGAAATGAAGTAATGAACAATGTAAAGTACTTGATCATTGGTATATACAAATTAGAAGTGAGGGTGATTTAGTCTGTCTCACTAATTGACTCGATTTGGAAAAGAATTAGACGGTTTAGATTTAAAAATTAGATTTGATGTATTTTTTAAGATATGATTGAGTTATCCTCGGAATTATCATATCCTGACTTAATATCTTACATTCTTTAAAAAACTGAATATTATGTATTAATAATAAAACTATTTTATTTAATAGATAATATTTTGTATAACATGATATTATATATTTTAAAATATATATTATAAAAGCATACCTTAATCTAATTTTTATACTTCTCTTTTATTTTGTAATTTAACTTTATATAATGTTAATATTATATTATGTTTAAATATCATGTTGATTTATCTTGTTTCATATATTGTAGGTTTTGATTGGGTTGAATTTGATTTCATAGAAATGACTTGATTAAAATTTTAGATCAAGTAATGATAAAAATAAATTTGGCCCAACTCATCTCATTTGCTCACAAACTAAGCCTTTAAAATTCTGTTGATGTTGTAAAAGGGAAACGGGTTGTTATTGTACGAAACAAAGAAAAAATATAATAATATTCTATTTGTTATGAAAACAACAATAATAATAAAGAGAATAAATAAGATAATATGAGAGTGAAGGAATTTGATTGATGTCTTGTATTTTTGGGAGATGATTAACCTGTTTATAAATAGATATGATAGTTGAGTAATTACATAAAAAAGAGATAATACATAACAAAAATATAAATGGTAATAATATACATTGAATATGGACATCCACTAATTAAGTCGTCATTATTATTCATAACACTCCCCTTTGGATGTCCAATATTTAGAATATATCTTGTTAAACCCTTACTAAGAAAAATTATGTGGGATAAAAACCTAATGAAGGAAAAAGGAGTACATCATTTTTAATATGGTATCATATACTGTCTTATTAAAAACATTGTCAGAAAAACCCAATTGGACAAAACCATGACAAGGGAAAAAAGAGTGCAAAATGTCCCTCTCATGCAAAAAATCATCTTTAAGACAAAGAAGACCAATTTTGTCTACTAGGTTCCACTACAAGAAATTTCGAAATTACAGGTGACCAAAATTTATGGGTATTACCCACTGATAAAATTCGTCGATATTATTGATAATATTTTTAAAAAAATCATTTCAAAATTATATTAAATAACACCCTTATTTAGTGCAACATCCCTCATATCTAACTTTTTGGCAACTCCACTTCACGACAATTCATGCAACTCCTCGTTGGTCAGAACTCTTCACCAATCATAACCCTCCATGGGTAACCCTTTTTTAGATATTTGTCTGCTTTTAAGATCAAAGATTGACCCCACACATTTTTCTAGAAAATTTCCCAGAATGTCACTCATCCCTAAATTACTCCATGTAAAGCACACTCAACTGGGAAGTTCTACCAAAGAGTATATGCATCTCATTGATATAAAATAGTACAAATTATATCCTTTAAGTCATCTTTAACTATAAAATCTCATACTTGTACAATTTTTGGATCCATCTCATTTCAGTATATTTCACAAATTACAATATAATATAATATAATACTATAATTTTTATGTAAATTAAAAAATACTAATATTTTAGTTTGTGTATTTTACAAGTATTTAAAAATTTAATTTGTTAATCTTTTATCATTAATTTTTTTTAAGTTATCGAAAATTTTTTTTACATTTTCTATGAACAACGTTTTAGACAGATAATATGTGAAAAATATCTGTTTGAAACATCATAATTTTCTCACAAAAAAATTTGTGGGTAACATCCATCTGAAATTTTAGATAGAAAAATATGTGGGTAATATCAGTCGGAATCTTTTATGTTTCAGACGGACACATATCCGTTTGAAAAATCTGTCGATAATGTCATTTTTTTATACGGGTATTTATTCGTGAGAAAAAGTCTGTCGGTAATGAGTGTTTTTTTGTAGTGTTCTCAAACATTGTACTTGTCAGTGACTTTGTAAAGAAACCTTTCAGGTTCTCACATAAGCAAACTTGTTGAATAATTATAGCACCACTCATATGATGATTATAATTTAAAAAGAACTTAGGAAAAATATGTTTTACTTCATTTAATTTAATACATTTTTTCTTTCAACCAAATAATAGATGTAACAATCTCTCGTATATGACTATACCACCACATGTAAACAAACACCTCGTTGATTTATCATTATGAGGATTTGACAAAAAATAATCCTATAAAATAATGGGAAATATTATTGACTTCGTTTCAATAATTTCACTTAAGTGAATAACTAAATCTTGCAAGTAAAATGATAACAAATTATATATCAAGTGATTTATAACTAGCAAGATACATTAAAACTTGTATAATACAAATATATGGTACTTCAGGACCAAGTAACATTTTATTTTTTTCTTGATATCTAAAATGATCTTTATTCACATCTAAAGACCTTACAATCATTGGAGTACATAACAAATGTGATTGGTCCATATAAATCTTTTTAAACATCTTTATCATATAAACTTAATGATGCACAAAAAACTCCACAATTTAAGTATTCAAATTGTGATGACAAGTAGAACTTTGTTCATTTTACATCCTTCATCTTACTCTCATCTTTGTCAAATCTATAACCTTTTGAATCTCTTTAGGAGTTCCAAAATGTTTGTTCATTTACGCAAATAAAAATATAATAAACTCAATTTTATATCTTTTTCTAAAAATACATGAACAAATCATATCATTTCTTATATAATTCTCTTAATATGTATTCATTAAGATGATTATACCACATCACCCACATTGTTTTAATCCACTATATGACTTACTTAATTTGATTGAATAATCTTCTCAACAACTTTGATGGCAAAGCAAGGTGAAGAAGATTGATGTTCTTCCCTAAACTTTGCTCTAGCCTTGGGACCTTTCCTTGAACCAAGATCTGGACTCCAAAGTCCAGCAACAATGAAGAGAGTTTGCGGAAGTGATAAGGAGGGAAGCACCAATTGTGAAAGGAGCAAGAGATTGCTCACAAATAGATCCGGACTTAGAAGCTTTCTAGGCACTCTAAGCTAAGCAAAACAAGAAAGACTTTGAGAGGAGAAGATGTTGAATCAAATGTGATCAGATTTCTCTATATGTTCAAAGTGATTATAAATGAGAGGATTAAGCTATATATAGATCCGAAGGCAAGCAAGTGGCGCCAATCACAAGCTTACACCATTGGCGCCAAAAGTTTGAATTTCAAATGAGATTTGAAATTCAATATTTTGGTCACCCATGTGCATGGTCGTGATCTTAGGCTATCCTTGCATCTAAATGTCATTTAGGAGGCATTTAGAATGGATTTGGGTGTGCGCATGTTCAGCCACTCTAAGCTTAAAACATGTGATCCCAAATTCATGTTAAATGACTTCTAAATGAAACCTAGATTTAGCCTCATTGACCTATTCTAGTTTTCCTCTAATATTCCTACTCTAGTGGCCTAAATACAATCAATAGAAAATAATAAAATAAACAAAATAAGCCCAATATTGGGTACCAAAATTCCTAAGGCCCATAAAGCCTAAGGTCCAAAAATCCTATTCTAAGTGGTCCAAAATATAAGACCAAGAAATGTAAATCCTATACTATTCATTTAAGAAAATAACATGGTGGTCAATGTAAAGCCCATGTGAAGAGTACCCTAGGCTCACTAAGTTCTGAAGCAGTCAAATCTTCAAGTAATCTTTTGACCATAGCTATAGTGGTTGGACCTTTGGTCCACGCTCTTCTATCAAACTTGTACCAATGTTTTGGGTACATTAAATCCTTCAGGAAGTTTCATATAAACTTCACTATCTAGTGAGCTATAAAAATAGTTGTAATATACATTACAAGTAACTAAGTTCTTTGTGTATAATCTGATTGATTCAGTATATAAAAATGTTTACATCTACTACAAGTGAATGTTTATTTAAAATTAAGGTGAGATTTTTTACAAAATTCCTTGATTTTCAAGACATATTTTATATCTTACTATTTCATCATCTTCATTTTATTTTTGCATAAAACATTACATATACACCTGATTTTACATCTTTAGGTGTATGGACTACAAGTCCAAAATAACTCCACTAAACTATAGGTCTAAAAATATTTTGCACACCTTTAATGATATATACACCTTAGGGGATGTGGAGATAAGAAAAAATAATAATAAATAATATTATGTGTGATTGATTAGATTATGATAATAATAAAAGAAAGTATAAAATATGTGCAAAATTAAAATATAAAAAAAATGATCATGTTAATTAGCACAAAAATGTTCACAACGCCTAAAATCAACACAACATTTTAAGTAACATCATCCCATTTTATGTTTAAAAGTACAAAAAGTATGTGAAAGTAACCACAATGAAGAGTTAAAGACAAGGGAATTGCATGATTAGCGTCACTAAGCACCACTTTTTATAGAAGTATTTGAGTGGATACTCGAGTATTTATTGTATCTAATTTTTATTTGTGTTAACTAACTTTAATCCTATACCCTATTGGCACGAGAATGGAAAACCCATTATGGACATCACCTATCACAAATAAACAACCATCATACTTTGTTCTCTCTTTTTGACTTCTCAATGTCATTATCTCTTTCTCCCCCAAATTTGGCTGATTATAAGCGAATATGATACTGCTTATTAAAAAAAATAATATAGTAATAAACGAATATGATATCATTGTGATGCCAAATTCAAGTGTGCATTTTCATGGAAGTTCGATCACCCACCACTTTTACTTTGCACTCAATCTTTTACAATTTAATTATAAACATTTGTTTCACTATTTCCCCATTAATTTATTCCCCTTTCATTGAATGTCGGATATCCTCTTCATGTTTATGAGAGTAATGTCATGCCTATAATTATACTTCCAATCAATTATACATTGCTCTAATTTATTGATTTTTTTTAATCTAAAGGACTCATTTTAACCGAGTTCATTCATATAAAAATAAAGTGATATTTTTGTCACAATTTTATATCTAACTAAGATAAAATTGATTTTTATTTTTTATTAAATTTTTATACATTGCTCTAATTTATTAAAACTAATATTATGACTTCATGTCAAACTATAATAAATTGCAAGCAAATGTTATACCAAGCCTATTTCATTTATGGTCAAACTCACTATCATTGCTAAAAAGCTTTCCTTCAAATAAGAATAACTAAATTATTAAGTAATATGTTTCACATGTATTGTGTAAGTATTTTGAAGAAATAATTAAAAGATTGAATGAGTATTGAGATGAAGCAATGACAAGTTGTGAAAGTGGAATACATGTGCAACTGTATGCGTCTTCTCCAAGTGAAATTACGATTTTGCCATTGGGGTGCCCAATTTTCCATACCTGTGGCGTACGCATTGGAACAGTATAGACCGTAATCGTTGCGTTACAGTTTTTCCACTCTATCGTATCAATTTCACATCCACATCTCCCGTGACGTCATTTTATCAACATCACTGTTTTCTTCTCTACGAAATATTTTCTACTAGACTCTAATAAAATATATAAATTCAAAAATTTTGTGACAATTTATAAAATAAATATTAATGAAAAAAATGTGTAACTAATATTTGTTTAATAGAGAACGGACAGGTGTGATAAAATGAAGAAAAGTTCATTCGAGATGCATGTTTGGAAGATGATAAAGCGCGTGTTTGGTTTCACCTGCCAAGTAAAATTTGCGTAAAAAATACAAAAATAGAAAGTAAGAATTTTTTATTTATGCGTTAACGTGGATCTTAAACGTAAATTAAGACACGCTAAAAATAAGACAGAAGTGCAAATCAATTATAAACGAAATATAATATTTTTGACCGTCACAAACATAACTGATACAGATTTTATATTGACGACAAGGGATACAAGTGTAAATCAATTAATGATACAGTATTTATATTTTATTTATTTTAATAAACAAGCTAATTTTTTAATCTAACTTTTTTCCAAATTTTTTTTCAACTTATCTAAAACAAACTTTATTTTCGGTATATTTCTTAGATACTTCTCTTCTTTTCTTTTGTATTAATTTTCTTCTTTTTCATTTATTTATTTTCTCTTTATCAAATACGGTGTAAGTCTGTCCTATATTATACTTGTTTGTTAAATCACTAAGGTGTGCTTTGAGAGAACTTACTAGTGTCATTTGCAAGAACTCCAAAGATAATGTCATTGTTTGCTTGGAGTGTTCATAGTTACATACATTTGTGAAATGTTAATTTTCTTATTGTTATTTTGGTGTTTTTGTTAATTTTCTTCCCTTTTATTGTTGATTTTCTGTTTGATTTTTTTTTCTAATTAAGAAAATGTTAAAGAACATCTCATTTGTTCTGATCGTGAACTCAGTTAAGTAACATTGTTTTATTTTAAAAAAAATTATATAGGAACCTCATTGGAGATGCTCTTTGGAAGGAAAAGTATGGATGAAAAACTCAATCTAGCTTAATGAACACATAAAGAAGGAAGAAAATGGAAATATAATGTCATAGAAAGAAGAAAAAAATGAATAAGTATTAATTAAATGTTTAATATATAGAAATGTCTATTTCATTGTTCTTAAAGAAAATAATATCTGTATATATAGTATTTTATTTGTATTTCACCCTGTTTATATAATTTTATCTATTTTTTATTACATGTATAGTTTTTGCCTAAACTTAATTCTCCACGCTGAATATAAGCTTCAATGTAAAATTTGTGATTAAATTATTAAGATATATATTATAATTATGTTTGATAATTTAAAATCAATTCTAAAAGTGTGCTTATATAAATAACATAATTAAATATTTAATTAGTAATTTATAATATTTATTTACTAAATAGATATTTTTCCTTTTTAAGATTCTGAGGAAAAATTAATTTGTTTTGCAAGTCAAGCTCTTTCTTGAGGTTGGAAATATGCCCTAGCGTGGAGGGCACCGAACAGAACAGATCCTTAAGCTAAGACTGTACGTCAAACGTGAAATGGGAGAAAGAAATCCAACTCCTACCTTTTTTTCTTTCTGTTACCTCATAGCTATTACTATTTTTTAAAAATTTATTTTTCATTAATTTTTCCCTATACTTATCCCAGTACATTGATCTAATTATTGACATGATGCTACTGGCTATAATTCAATTTTTTTTAATTGAGCTTTAAGGAATTTAGCAGTGTCAGAAATCTCAGAGCACGTTGCTGTTTTTGAGCCTAATTAAAGGCTAAGCGTGATGTAAGACAGTCTCTGAAACATAAGTTAATTTAAGTTTTGAAGCTTAATTATGATTACTGTTTTGAACATTTTTAATTCAACTCTGACTTGTGATACTTCTACCTTAAACAATTCATTTAATTTGCCGTCATTTTCATTAAAGAATCAAATTTCGGAGGAATCCCCAGATATGTCGACGATTGCCTGACAATTTTGTTCAATCGTATACTTTGATTTAAGTTTTTAAAATGACTGTTATACAAGGTTTTAGTGGTGCTGAAATTTTATACATATATGCTAATTGCAGTGAGTGACGTTTCAGATTATAAAACCACATTTTAGAAGCTGTGTTAGTATATGATAGTTGTAAAAAAAAATAGTTGGAAGAATAATAGAAACTTATTTGTATTTAGAGAGTAGTAGTAATTGTAGTAATTGTTGTTGATATTATAGTGAAGTTCCAATTTGTTTATTTATAAGCATGATGCTTCATCTCTAGTTGATGGTGGAATTATATAGAATTTTCTAGACTCTACAAGTCTCTACACTCTTTTAGATTTTTCTAGAGACTTATACAACTTTTTTTATGATTCTAGAATTTTCTTTTTCTCTTATACATCTTATCTTATGTTTCTAGAATACTCTTTTCTTTTCTAGAATACTCTTTTCTTTTCTAGAATTTGTATCATAATTTAACACTCCTCCTTGATGCAAATTTCGGTAACTCCAAGCATAGTTCATAGTTGTTCAAACGTTGCTCTTGGTAGTACCTTTGTAAATATGTCTGCAACTTGATCTTCTGTTGAGCAGTATTCAAGTTGAATTTGCTTAGTTGTCTTTGCTTCTCTGATGAAGTGATATTTGATGGCTATGTGTTTCGTTCTTTGAAGATGAACTGGATTCTTTGCCATTGCTATTGCTGATTTGTTGTCACAGTATATAATTGTCAGTCCATCTTTTTGTTCACTCATTTCTTCAAGTATTCTTCGTAGCCATATTGCTTGACTTGTAGTTTCAGCAGCTACTATATACTCTGCTTCTATTGTTGATTATGCAACTGTTGCTTGCTTCTTTGACACCCAAGAGAAAAATCCAGATCCTAGTGAGAAGGCATATCCTGATGTACTCTTCATGTCATCTATTGATCTTGCCCAATCATTGTCGGTATAACCAATCATCCTTGATTTGGTCATGTTTTTATACCATATACCAAACTCCCTTGTCCCTTGTAGGTATCTCAATATTCTTTTTCCTGTTCCATAGTGAATTTGACTTGGCTTTTGCATGAATCTTGATAAAAGACTTGTGGCATACATAATGTCTGGTCTTGTGGCTATGAGATATAGAAGACTTCCGACTAGACTCTTGTATCGGGATGCATCAGCTTCTGGTGCTCCATCCACCTTTTGTAGTTTCTCATTCGTCACTAGCAGTGTTCTTACAGGTTTGCATCCGTACATATTAAATTTCTTTAGTAAAGCTTCTGTATATTTCTTTTGTGAGATAAATATTCCATCATTTCTCTGACTTACCTCTATACTGAGGAAGTAACTCATCAAGCCAAGATCAGTCATCTCAAAGGTCTTCATCATGTCTTCTTTAAACTCCATCATCATATTTGTATTGGTTCTAGTATAAATAAGATCATCTACATACAGAGAGAGTAAGAGAGTATGCTGACCTTGAGTCTTGATGTATAGTGTAGGCTCACTTTTACTCCTCCTGAATCCATCAGTGAAGTACTGGTCGATCTTGCTATACCATGCTCGAGGAGCTTGCTTCAGGCCATATAAAGCTTTCTTCAGTCTCAACACATTGCCTTCATGGCCTTTCATCACAAATCCTAGTGGTTGCTCCTCATAGATCTCTTCTTCGAGTACGCCATTGAGGAATGCAGACTTGACATCCAGTTGATAGATGTTTCATCTTTTATGTGCTGCAAGAGCTATTAAAGTTCTTATTGTGTCTAGGCGTGCAACTGGAGCAAATGTCTCATTATAGTCCACTCCTGGTTTTTGTGAGTAGCCCTTAGCGACCAATCTTGCTTTGTGCTTTTGTATAGTTCCATCAGGATTAAGTTTTGTTTTATATACCCATTTTACACCAATGATATCTTTTCCATGAGGGAAATCTACGAGCTCCCATGTATTATTCTTCTCAATCATTTTAATCTCTTCTTCCATAGCCTTGACCCATACTTCTTGGTTTGCTGCCTCTTCAAAGCTTCCTGGTTCAAGTATGGCCAAGTTGCAGGTTTCATATATATCTACTAGTGATCTAACTCGTCTTGGAGTAGACTCAGGTGATGATTCTTCTTGTTGTGGAACTATTCTTGGAGATTCTAGAGAGATAACAATGTCTTGATTGTTGTCTTCCAGACTTGATGTAGTTGGTTGATTGATGGGCATGTATATAGTCTTCTTCTCAATTCGTTTTTCTTCCCAGTTCCAAGTAGCATTTTCATCTACTTTAATATCTCTACTGATTGTTAGCTTTTTTGTCTGAAGATTGTAGACTCGGTAGCCTTTTGATTGTGAGCTGTATCCTAAGAATATGCCTCGTACGGTCTTGTCTTCTAACTTATGCCTTTTTTCATTGGGCACATGAATGTAGCAGATAGATCCAAAGACCCTTAGGTGCTTAGTTGATGGCTTCTTCCCGCTCCAAGCTTCTATTGGAGTCTTGTCCCGAACTGCCTTAGTAGGACATCTGTTGAGTAGGTAGACTACAGTGTAGACTGCTTCAGCCCAGAATATATTTGGAAGACCTTTCTCCTTCAACATCGATCTCTCCATCTCCATGACTATGCGATTCTTCCTCTCTGACACACCATTTTGTTGTGGAGTATATGCGACTGTAAGTTGTCACTCTATGCCTTCATCTTCGCAAAATTTGTCAAACTCGTAAGATGTATACTCCTTGCCACGATCACTTCTAAGTACTTTTATTTGTTTTCCACTTTGTTTTTCAACAAGGGCCTTGAATTTCTTAAATATTCCAAAGACTTCTGACTTTGTCTTCAGAAAATAGACCCATGTCATTCTAGAAAAGTCATAAATGAAGAGGATGAAATACCTGTTGTTGGTGTGTGATGGTGTCCTCATCGGTCCACAAACATTTGTATGAATTAGCTCCAACAAGTCCTTGGCTCTCCATGCTTTACTTGTCGAGAACGACGATCGGTGTTGCTTTCCAAGAAGGCATCCTTCACACGCTTCATTATTTTCCTTTAGGCTAGGTAGATCTCTCATCATACCTTTTTGATGTAGAAGCTTTAAGGCATGAATATTGAAATGGCCAAATCTCCGATGCCAGAGCCATGAGTCATCAACTTCTACATTCATGGCAATATTAGTGCCACGGTTGAAGCTTAAAGGAAAGATTCTATTTCTCTTTTCCATTTTTACTTGGCCAATCTCTACCCTTTTACTATCATAAATTTTGCATATATCTCTTTCAAAGTGAAGAGAATACCCATTTTCCATCATTTGGCCAATGCTTAAAAGATTTTCTTTAAGATTTGGAACTAGTAGCACGTCTTTGATGAGTCTCGTACCTTTCTTTGTCTCCACCACGACAGTGCCTTTGCCTTGAGACTCCACCATGGTGCCGTTTCCTAGTCGAACTTTGACTTTGACGGAGTTATCAATGTCTTTGAAGATGTTTTGGTCCTTGGCCATGTGATTGCTACATCCACTATCCAAGTACCAGCTTCCATCTCCGTTGTCACAAAATTCTTGGTTAGCATAGAACAGACGTTGCTCTTGATTATGCTCTTCAACAAAATTTGCTTGATGTTTATTTTTGTTACGGTAGTACTTCTCCACGTGACCGGGTTTATTGCAATAGTGACATATTGGCTTACCACGATGCCAACAATCTTTTTCTGCATGTCCCGGCTTATTGCAAATACCACATAAAGGGTATTTATCTTTTTTGTTTCCAGAGAAATTTCTAGAATCTTTGTTTCTAGAATATTTTCCAGCATTTTTCTTTCCTCCATCTTCTTTATTTCTAGACTGTAATTTAAGCTTTGATTGAAATGCATTTTCATTTGAATTTGTATCGACACAGCTATTTAATCTTGCTTTGTGTGCTTTGAGGAGGCCAATTAATTTATTCACCGATAGAGAAGATGGATCCGAGGAAGTTTCTATCGAAGCTACAATGGAATCATATTTTTCTACCACTCTCTTCTCCTTAATTTCTTTTCCATATAATTTCATTTTATTAATTATTTCTTTTATTCTTCCATAGTATTCTTCAATGGTCTCGGATTCCTTCATTTTAATGGTCTCAAATTCTCTTCTTAGATAGTGTAGCTTGACGGAGCGTACCTGTTCATTGCCTTCAAATTCTTCTTCCAAAATATCCCATGCCTTTTTTGCAGTATCGACGTCCATGATCCTTCTAGCGATAGTTTCTCCCACAGCTTGTTGAAGAACAAACAGTGCTTGGGCATCCTTTTGTTCACAATCTTCTAACTTTTTCTACTCTTCCTTAGACAGAGTGATAGTATTATATGGTTTTGTATAACCAGATTGTACGATATCCCACAATTTGTGAGATAAAATGTCTTTAGTTTGAGCTTCCAAAGATCAAAATTTTCACCAATAAAAATTGGTAAAGGGACAGATGAAAAATTAGCGGTATTGGAGGCCATAGATCAAAGAAAAATGTTTATAAGTATAGAAGGAAATTTTAGAAGTAGTTGGGTGATTTTTCTACGCCCAGTAGATGACTGAACGTAGCTCTGGTACCACTGTTAGTATATGATAATTGTAAAAAAAATAGTTGGTGGAATAATATAAACTTATTTGTATTTAGAGAGTAGTAGTAGTTGTGGTAATTGTTGTTGATATTACAATGAAGTTCCAATTTGCCTATTTATAGGCATGATGCTTCATCTCTAGTTGATGGTGAAATTATCTAGAATTTTATAGACTCTACAAGTCTCTACACTCTTTTAGATTTTTCTAGAGACTTATGCAACTTTTCTTATGATTCTAGAATTTTCTTTTTCTCTTATACATCTTATCTTATGTTTCTAGAATACTCTTTTCTTTTCTAGAATTTGCATCATAATTTAACAAGATGAACTAAAATATTTCCAATACTTTTTTTATTATCTCACAATATAGAGTATAAAACAAGTTTTTGATCAGTTATTTCTTCATATATTTGTTTATTTATCAGTTGAGTTATAAGTAAGTGTAACATTTTTTAATAACTCTGCTTTAAAATTTAATTTCTTAACTTTTTTTAATGCATTTATGCATACGAGTTATTTTTTAAATTTAAAAAATATTTTTATATATTATTTTGTTAAAAAGTTAATACAAATTTGTTGATTTACATATGACAGACTTTCTAAAATGTTAATGCATATTGCTTTATGTGGTCTAGAAAAAGAAAAAAAAGTTAATACAGATTTTCTAAATACAAAAGCTCTTTTGGATTATGTTTGAATCAAATTGTTCTAGAATTTAATAGAATAGATAGTATGAAAATATTTTATACCATTATTTAATCACATGATTGTTATCCATTATAAATTTGTTGGTTGACCATATAACATGCATCACATAATTTTTTTGTTTGTTTGTTTTTTTTCTAAATAAAAGAGTTCTTTAAAGAACGTAATTATTTTTGTAAAATAATTCGATAGTATTGTTTAAGAAAAAATAGTTTATCTATTAATAATATTAAAAAAAATTCAACACAATCATTCGATTACAATGTATTTTACCTACTATAACTTATGATTAACAGTATTTTATACTTTTCAATGTACAGCAGTTAAATGTTTTATAACATGTTTATAAAATTTTGAATTCCAAGAAGAGTTGTGATACATCCTCAGAAGTCCGAAACATCGTCTGAATCATAAAATATTAATATTTTTTAATAAATTTATTATTAAATAATTATTTAATTTAATATTTTAATCTTTTAAAATGTTTTTCGGAACAATAATTCGGAAGTTCTATCATTTTTCTTCCAAGAATGATGTGGATTGTGACTACAAATTGAACCGTAAATTATTTAAGATTTATTTTTTAAATTAAAGAGACTATTATTAAAACATCAATTTTAATTTTTAGTTATGATTATGTGAAATATTTAAAAAAAAAATGAAATGATGTGACATGTAAAATATGAATAAGCAAATATAATATTAAATAAAACAAAATTTATTCTTGTAGATCAATTAAATATTAACAAATATTAAACACTAATGATTAGTAAATAAATTTTATACAAATTATGAAATCTCTATTAAATGCGTGAATTCTTCTTTTATTAAACAATTAAAATGTAATTATGATATAACTTTTTTATTGAAAAAATATCACATAAGTTAAGCTTATTTAATGAATAAAAAAAGGTGATTTTTTAAGTAAAGATTATATTTATCAAAGTTAATATACAGACAAAAGAGAATAGAATAAATGTTATATTATATATTTTTAATTGAGTAAAAAATTATCAATTTTATAATATAATTATTGAATCGAAGTACAAATTAATAAGGAGATTAAACTCGTTGTTTATACACTGTTCAAAAATATTTTTTGAGGATAATATAATACAGTCTAAAAGAGAATAGCTGTGGATTAGGACAAGCAAATTGAGTGGAAGGCCTTAAACAGTGGAAATATTTTAAAAGCGAAACAGTTAAAAAATTAATTTTTCTTCCCCTGGTTTGAATCTGTTCCCAGTCAAAAACTCATCTTCAAGATTTCACACAGTGTTTTTTGTCGGGCACAAATCTTTCTCTCTCCATGTCTCCAAAATTTCCCCGTCTAGGTTCTCACCACATGTCACTTTCCCAGTTTTCTTTTCTTCACAGAAGAAGCAAACTCAACATTAACCCACTCCTGTCCTGTTCCCACTCTTACAAGATAAGAGTAACACACAACACTACTAAATACCAACACCAACAACGTTAATACTTATTAGTATTCAACAACACACACCGCCACACCCCATTCCTATTCCTATTCCCTCCATCACCACCAACAAGGAGTACAAAGAATAACCATAGAGAGAGAGTGTGTGTTACTAATCAGATTAAGCAAACTGAGATACAACATAAAAAAGTTGGCAGCATAAGCATGAACTCAATAAAAGCATAAAGCTAAGGAATTTTAGTTTGAGTTTTTGCAATGTCACAGAATTCTGAGGAGATAAACACAGTTGAGCAGTGGAGATGGTCTGAAATGCAAGGCCTTGAGCTTGTGTCACCTTCTGCGGCACCCACTTCTCACTCACATGATGAACCCAACCCACCAAAGGCAACAACTTCGGAAGAAGAAAGGGGAATGGAGGAGGCTTCAGTGGCCAAAAAAGATGGTGTTTTTATTAATGGGACATGTAGTGGGGAGAAGGGTGAGAGTGTTGGTTCTGTTGGGTTTGGTGAGCTTTTCAGATTCGCTGATGGCTTGGATTACATTCTCATGGCAGTTGGAACGGTTGGAGCATTTGTACATGGCTGCTCCTTGCCACTCTTTCTTCGTTTCTTCGCTGATCTCGTGAATTCGTTTGGCTCCAATGCGAATAACTTGGACAAGATGTCACAGGAAGTGGTGAAGGTAAAGATATTGCAATATTGTAATAACAAAGTAACTAACTCATTGCACAGTTCAGAGTTTGATGGTTTTGAGGAGTGGAACTCTTGTGTGTTTGTGTTTGTGTGCAGTATGCGTGTTACTTCCTGGTGGTGGGGGCTGCCATATGGGCATCCTCTTGGGCAGGTGAATTTCCCTCTAAATTTGAAACTTTGTTATTGTCTTTGAAAATTTTGAATGTATAAAGGTTTGGTTTTGTTGCAGAAATTTCGTGCTGGATGTGGACAGGTGAGAGGCAATCAACGAGGATGAGGATCAGGTATCTTGAGGCAGCGTTGGACCAGGACATTCAATTCTTCGACACCGAGGTTCGAACTTCCGATGTTGTTTTCGCCATTAACACTGATGCTGTTATGGTACAAGATGCCATTAGCGAGAAGGTGAAGCACATCACCCTTTTCCTTTTTTTTTTTCTTTTCTTTTCTTTTCTTTTCTTACCATTTCCTAATTGAATTAGATTATATTTATGTTGTGTATGTTAAATAACATATAAGTGAGAAAAAATCATTAACCTGATGCCTTAAAGTTTTGGATTATAAGACTTGGAGTCAAGTTCACTCGTGTCTTTTGTTCATGACCTGTTGATGGAGTTCTCTTGATGTTTATAATCTCCCTCGTGTTCAGATTGGTTAGTGTTTAATATGGTTACACTTAGTCTGGTTGCTTTGTGTGCAGTTGGGTAATTTCATTCACTACATGGCTACATTTGTTTCTGGCTTTGTTGTGGGGTTCACTGCGGTTTGGCAATTGGCGCTGGTTACCCTCGCCGTTGTCCCTATGATAGCTGTAATCGGAGTTGTTCACACCACCACCATGGCCAAGCTGTCTAGTAAGAGCCAGGAGGCTCTTTCTCAAGCTGGAAACATTGTGGAACAGGTAAGACTTAAGTGACCCCTTTGTGATCTTTGTGTTGGTTTTTGTTTTTTTTGGAATTTGGGTGTTGTTAATGTTGGACAAAATTTGCAGACAGTTTTTCAAATTCGAGTGGTGTTGGCGTTTGTTGGGGAGAGTAGAGCACTGCAGGCCTATTCCTCTGCGTTGAGGATTTCACAGAAGATTGGCTACAGGAGTGGATTTGCAAAGGGAATGGGATTGGGGGCCACTTACTTTGTTGTTTTTTGTTGCTATGCTCTTTTGCTTTGGTATGGAGGCTATTTGGTTAGGCACCACTACACCAATGGAGGACTTGCCATTACCACCATGTTTTCTGTCATGATTGGAGGATTGTGAGTACTGTTTAACTAAGTGATTGGGAATTTGATTCACACAGGGCTTCAGGACTAACTTTTGTTATTGTTGTTATAGAGCTTTAGGCCAGTCTGCACCCGGCATGGCTGCATTTACTAAGGCCAGAGTTGCTGCTGCAAAGATTTATCGTGTGATTGATCACAAGCCGGGTATAGACAGGAAGAGTGAATCAGGTTTGGAGCTAGAGAGTGTTACAGGACTAGTTGAGCTGAGAAATGTAGACTTTTCATACCCCTCAAGGCCAGAGGTTATGATCCTTAACAATTTCTCCTTGAGTGTGCCTGCTGGCAAGACCATTGCCTTGGTAGGGAGCAGTGGATCTGGCAAGAGCACGGTTGTGTCCCTCATTGAGAGATTCTATGATCCTTCTTCAGGTAAAACTGAATCCATTCATATGTCTTCGAAAATTTAATAGATTAAGAGCATGTTTGAATTTGTTTCTCCACAAGTATTTGTAGGAGAGAAAAAAGGAAAGAAAAATAAAATAAATTTCTCTATAAACTAAAACTAGCTTATGCATCAATTAAAAATAAGATTTTGAAGAAATTAATAAAGAGAGTTCCTACAAGTTAGTTTATGAATATATTAATTTTAGTTTATGGAAAAATTTATTTCATTTTTCCTTTTAATTTTTCTTTTAAAAGTATTTTTTGGATAAGTTTATCCAATCAAAACTCTAAATATTCGACATGTTTATTGAGGGTTTGAAGTTGAAGTTTTGGTAGTTACTAAGTGATCTGATCATATGATTTGTGTGACTACACTATTTTGTAGGACAAGTGTTGCTAGATGGGCATGATGTTAAGACATTGAACCTTAGATGGTTGCGACAGCAAATAGGACTAGTGAGCCAAGAGCCTGCTTTGTTTGCTACCACAATTCGAGAAAACATACTCTTGGGTAGGCCTGATGCAGACCAGGTTGAGATTGAAGAAGCTGCAAGAGTGGCTAATGCTCACTCTTTCATCGTCAAACTTCCCGAAGGTTATGAAACCCAGGTTAGTCAACTTTAGACTAACGTTGCCTTGTGAAAATGCATATTTGTGATGGTGGTTGAAATAGCCCTGTAAAATCAATCACATCATTCGCATCAAGCATGCCTTGTTCCCATCATAAATCATTGCTGGCCACTATGTTTAAAATGATAATAATAAAATAATACATATAAAGGCTAAATGGTAAAATTGGAAAACAGAAATAAAGAGATGTGTCTCATAATTATTATAGGTAACTAACTTTTCATAGAAAGAGGATAATGTCTTTAGAATTTATGGTAGTTGAGCTATCATAGTAAAATGTGAAGCCCAAGTATACGGATCTTGACTTTAGCATACTTTAATGTATAAAATAAAATATATGTTAAATAGAAAAAATGGAAACAGAAATAGACACGACGTGTTGATAAAAAAAAGGACATTGTGTATCACGAAGTAATTATTATAGTAGGTAACTAAACATTTATATAGAAAGAGGATAATGTCTTAAGACTTTATGACAGTTGTTTAAGGTACAAGAGAGGAGTAAAGGTTACCATTGTAAAATGTGAAACCCACAAGTATACGGATCTTGACCAGGTTTCTTGTTAGGTTGCAAAATTTGAGGCGTCTATAATTGCAACCTCTATTATAAGTTAGGACAGATTTAATTGGTCAACAAGCAAAACTCGTTACTTTTTTAATCGAGTTTTTAAAAGTCAAAGCATGAAAGTGATTGGTCATACGATGTATTTTAAAAAGATCTACAAGGTAACATGCTTAAGTCAACAATGCATGTGCGGGAATATAGAGGAATTGATATCCATTATTAATTAAAGACAAAAACTATCAACGTGAAGATGCCTAGAACATACAAAATAAAGATGAAGACCAACATTAAACACATTGTATAACTATAACACAGATAAATACTTTGTGTTGAACTCTAAACTCCTCATGAATTACTTACAGAAGGAACCATATGATAATTTATACATTATTACAAACAGAAACTGCTGCTTGATTTAAAAGAAAATCTAGTACTGGAATGACATCTCCTCTATAAGACATTTTTTTTACAGGAAACTTTACTATAAGACTTAGACTTAAAAAATTACAGTTGTTGAACTAGTATATGGTAAACATGCAAATTATTTGAAAATTACAGGTAGGGGAGAGAGGGCTACAACTTTCAGGTGGACAAAAGCAGAGAATAGCAATTGCAAGGGCAATGCTGAAAAACCCTGCAATTCTTCTCCTAGATGAGGCAACAAGTGCATTGGACTCGGAGTCAGAAAAGCTTGTTCAGGAGGCCCTTGATCGGTTCATGATTGGTAGAACAACTCTTGTAATTGCTCATCGCCTCTCCACTATTCGCAAAGCTGACCTGGTGGCTGTGATTCAGCAAGGAAGTGTCACTGAAATCGGAACTCATGATGAGCTCTTTGCTAAAGGAGAAAATGGAGTTTATGCCAAGCTTATCCGGATGCAGGAGATGGCCCATGAAACTTCTATGAATAATGCTAGAAAGAGTAGTGCAAGGTAGATTTCACCAATATTGAACATTGTCATGCTTTCAAGATAAATGCGAACTCTAACACTCTCCTAACTATTAGTTGAAAATCACAAATTTGGGTGGTTCCTACCCCTCTAAATAAGGAGAGGGACTTATTAAATGAGATGTGGATTCACAAAATTTGTGATTTTCAATAAATTTCAATTAATAATAAAGATATTATTAGCAAGTGAGTGTTAGAGAGTGGTACTCCTCTATTTTTTAATTACCCATCTTACATGTAATAGATGTTTTAAAATGAGGATGTGTTCATTTGCAGGCCTTCAAGTGCCAGAAATTCTGTAAGCTCACCCATAATTGCACGGAATTCTTCTTATGGCCGGTCACCATACTCAAGAAGACTATCTGACTTCTCTACATCTGATTTTAGCCTGTCCCTTGATGCATCACATCCAAATTTCAGGCTTGAAAAGCTTGCCTTCAAAGATCAAGCCAGTTCCTTCTGGCGACTCGCGAAAATGAACTCTCCTGAATGGCTTTATGCCTTAATTGGTTCTATTGGTTCTGTTGTGTGCGGATCCCTTAGTGCATTCTTTGCTTATGTTCTTAGTGCTGTCCTGAGTGTCTATTACAATCCAAACCACAGACACATGATCCGAGAAATTGAAAAGTACTGCTACTTGTTGATTGGGCTATCATCAGCTGCACTTCTCTTCAATACATTGCAGCACTCCTTCTGGGACATTGTTGGTGAAAACCTTACAAAACGAGTGAGGGAGAAGATGTTGACTGCAGTGCTTAAAAATGAAATGGCATGGTTTGATCAGGAGGAAAATGAGAGTGCTAGAATTGCAGCAAGGCTGTCCCTTGATGCCAACAATGTCAGATCAGCCATTGGAGATCGGATTTCAGTAATTGTGCAGAACACTGCACTTATGCTTGTTGCCTGCACTGCAGGGTTTGTATTGCAATGGCGTCTTGCCCTTGTACTAGTAGCCGTCTTCCCCGTTGTTGTTGCAGCCACTGTTTTGCAGGTTTGCTTTCTCACATTTCTTTCTATCATACTTAAAATTTGTTTGAATACAAGTTTAGAAATGTTTCTGAGAATTTCTCTACTAGAAAATACTTTTTATTTTCAGTAAAAAAGCACTAAAATATGTTTTGCAACTTATATCCAAACAGACTATTAATAATCCAATTTTGCATTAGCCATTTATTCTTTCCACTAAATTTTGAACAGAAAATGTTCATGACTGGTTTCTCTGGTGACCTGGAAGCTTCTCATGCCAAGGCCACACAACTAGCTGGTGAGGCTATAGCTAATGTAAGAACAGTTGCTGCTTTTAATTCAGAAAAGAAAATTGTTGGCCTTTTCACCTCCAACCTTGAAACTCCACTGCGGCGCTGCTTTTGGAAGGGACAAATTTCAGGAAGTGGATATGGTATAGCTCAGTTTGCACTCTATGCTTCCTATGCACTTGGTCTTTGGTATGCTTCTTGGCTTGTGAAGCATGGTATATCTGATTTCTCCAAAACAATCAGAGTTTTCATGGTACTCATGGTCTCAGCTAATGGTGCTGCTGAAACACTAACCCTGGCTCCTGACTTCATCAAGGGTGGTCGTGCCATGAGATCAGTCTTTGATCTCCTTGACCGTAGAACTGAGATTGAACCGGATGATCCAGACGCTACCCCTGTCCCTGATCGCCTTCGTGGGGAAGTGGAACTTAAGCATGTTGATTTCTCTTATCCCACAAGGCCTGATATGTCAGTTTTTCGCGACCTCAGTCTTCGTGCCAGGGCAGGTAAAACTCTTGCTCTTGTAGGGCCTAGTGGCTGTGGCAAGAGCTCAGTCATTGCACTTATACAAAGGTTCTACGATCCAACATCCGGTCGGGTCATGATTGATGGAAAGGACATAAGGAAATACAATCTCAAGTCTCTTAGAAGGCACATTGCTGTTGTACCTCAGGAGCCATGCCTATTTGCTACTACTATTTATGAGAACATTGCTTATGGTCATGACTCAGCCACTGAAGCTGAGATCGTAGAGGCTGCAACTCTTGCCAATGCTCACAAGTTCATATCATCTCTGCCTGATGGATACAAGACATTTGTTGGTGAGAGGGGAGTTCAACTATCAGGAGGACAAAAGCAAAGAATAGCAATTGCTAGAGCTTTTGTGAGGAAGGCAGAACTTATGCTTCTTGATGAGGCAACAAGTGCACTTGATGCTGAATCTGAGAGGTCTGTTCAAGAGGCATTGGACCGCGCCTGCTCGGGAAAAACAACTATCATTGTTGCACACAGGCTATCAACTATTAGGAATGCCAATCTCATTGCAGTGATTGAGGATGGGAAGGTAGCAGAACAAGGCTCACATTCACAGTTGTTAAAAAATCACCCTGATGGGATCTATGCACGCATGATTCAGTTACAAAGGTTTACAAATAACCAAGTCATTGGGGTGCCCTCAGGTTCAAGTTCTTCAACAAGACCAAAAGATGATGAAAGAGAAGGCTAGCTAGCAGGGTAGCTATTCAAAAGGAAAAAGGAGTACATGCCATATATACCAATTATAATTGTTGGCATTTTTTGTTTTGACCATAGTATAGTTTGTGTATCTTCCCTCGTCTCCTCCCATTTAAGAATGTATCTTCTTGTCTTCATGAATCTTATTAATGATGAATACAGCAATGAGATGAAACAGATAAATAGATGTCCATCTTTATGAGTTTACAACAAGGCCTCCTTTTTGCATATTTGTTCCCTTTGTTCTAAAGCATCGGTGACCCTAATGAACACTATCATTAGGCCCTTGTCTGTTATCGTTGACTGCTCATTGTCTGGTAGTTAGGAAGGGTTCGAATGATTATTGAAGAACACTGTCAATGAAATTGAATTTCTAATTTTTATTGTAAATTATGTCATTTAGCGTTGACTTTTTTTTTTCAACACTATATTTACAGTCATTTTTCAAATTTGTCTTTGTTATAATTAATGTCATAACACCATGAGATTGGTATGAAGATATAGAAATTAAAATTGTATTAGTATAGTGACAATATATTTTTAGTTCTTACATGTGACACTCACTTATAATTTAATCTTTACACGTCGTTATATTACCACTCCCACAAATGGTATTATAACTATAATAGGCAACAAAAACTAAATTAAAAATGATTATATATGTAGCGATTAAATTAAAAACTTTGTATAAGAATCAGTTCAAAATCAAGTATTTCATAAAAAAAAAATAAAAAAAAAAAGTGTAACCAACAAGGATACACGAGTAGATTGGCACTAATGAGTCCAAAATTACTATCATGAAAAATGTAAATGTGGGTGTTATATAGTATCATGTGACTACTTATTGAGTTTGTTAGGGCTATAGACATTAACAATAATAAAACTTTTAAGAAATTTCACATTAAAATAAACTAACAATAGAAAAAGATAAAGAAAAACAGAAGGGCATGGGTGCTATCACTTCTAGTAGCAAGATTAGTGACATTAAATGCTTTAAATGTCTTGGGAGAGGCCATATAGCTTCCCAATGTCCCAACAAGAAAATTATGATTTTAAGAGGACAAAACATTTATAGTAATCATGATGAGACTAGTTCTAATACTTCAAGTGATAGTGATTCTAGTGATGAAGACCATCAAATTGAGAATGCTTATCCTTACGATGGTCAACTATTGATGATAAGGAGGCTTTTAGGAAGTCAACCTAATGAATCACATATTTCACAAAGAGAGAACATTTTTCACACAAGGTGCAAAATTTTAGATAAAGCTTGTTCTCTAATTGTGGATAGTGGTTTGTGTTGCAATTGTTGTAACACTAGGTTGGTTGAGAAGCTAAACCTAACACCAATTCTCCATCCAAAACCTTATCAACTTCATTGGTTAAATGAAGATGTGGACATCAATGTGGACAAGCAAGTGAAAGTAAAGTTTTCCATAGGCAACTATGAAGACCAAGTGGTTTGTGACATAGTTCCTATGGAGGCTTGCCATATCTTGTTAGGGAGACCATGACAATTTGACAAGAAAACCATGCATAATGGTCTCACTAATGAGATAACTTTCACTCATAAAGAAAAGAAATTTGTACTTCATCCTTTATCTCCCTCAAAAGTGATAGAAGATCAAGTACAAATGAAATTGAAAAGAGAAGAAGAAAAAATATTGTTAAAAAAAAGAAAAAAAAAGAGAAGCATAAATCCATAAAGAAGAAGAAGGAAGAAAGCATTCTTCCTTTAGAAGGACTTCAACAAGAAGATAATCTCAAACAAACACTTCTTGTTGAAAAACCTTCTTATATTCTTCTTTGTAGAAGTGTGCTCAAGTGTCATAATTTAAACCTTGAACCTAGTTCTCTAACACTTAGTGTAACACAAATTTTAAAGGAATTTGATGATGTATTCCCTAGTGAAGGTCCAAAGGGCCTTCCACCTTTTAGGGGTATAGAACATCAAATTGATTTTGTGCATATGGGGCAAGCCTACCAAATATGCCTGCCTATAGGACAAATCCACAAGAAACCAAGGAAATAGAGAACCAAGTTCAAGAATTATTGGATAAGGGTTGGGTACAAAAGAGTTTGAGTCCCTGTGTTGTTAGTCCCTAAGAAAGATGGCAAATGGAGAATGTGTTGTAATTGTAGGGCTATTAACATCACAATAAAGTACATGCACCCAATCCCTAGACTTGATGAATTACATGGTGATAACATATTTTCCAAAATAGATCTTAAGAATGGTTATCACCAAATAAGAATCAAAGAAAGTGATGAGTAGAAGACTGCTTTTAAGACTAAGTTTGGATTACATGAGTGGTTGGTTATGCCTTTTGGCTTAACTAATGCATCAAGTACATTCATGAGGCTTATGAATCATGTCTTGAGAGAGTGTATAGGAAAGTTTGTGGTTGTTTATTTTGATGATATATTAATCTATAGTAGGTCTCCATATGGTCATTTAGGACATCTTAGAGAAGTTTTGATGATTCTTAGGCAAAACCACTTGTTTGTAGGGGTGGGTATATGGACCGGTCCAGCCCGTTTAAGGCCCGATCCGTAAAACTCGTGTTTTATACGGGCCGGATAAGTCCGGTCCGTAAAATAAATGGACTTATTTTTTAAGTCCGTATCTAGCCCGTCAAAATCCGCCGATGACGGACCGGTCCGCACGCCTAAATAATGGTTCAAAAAAATAAATTTTTAAAAAATAAAAATACATAAAATTAGAAGAAAAAATATGTTTTTTATTTATAAGCTAAATTTTATCATACTAAAATTTATTAATAGTTAAAATGGTTTAAAATACTAAATATTAAAATATTAAAATAAAAATAATTATAAATATTTAAATAATAGTACCAAACTTTCAATAATAACATCATCAAAATGTCATAAAAATAATTCAAATGACAAATACATACCAACTAAACATAATTTTAATGTCATAATAATTTAAAAAATTAAATACACAACTTAATATTAAAATTGTAATATTTAAAAATATTAATTAGTGAAGTCCACGGACTAGCCCGTGAGCCCGCGGACTTAACGGGCCGGGCTCAAAAATTAAACATAGTCATACAGATTTAAAAAAAAATGGGTTCGTTATCCGCGAAATCCGCAGGCTTACAGATCTGTCCGCGGATCCAGGTCCATCTACCCACCCCTACTTGTTTGCTAATGTTGAAAAATGTACTTTTTGTGTGGACCATGTGGTTTTCCTAGGATTCATTGTTAGCAAAGAAGGGGTTCGAGTTGACCCCGAGAAAATCAAAGTCATTCAAGAGTGACCAAAATTAAGGAATGTTAGTGAAGTTAGGAGTTTTCATGGGCTTGCAAGTTTTTATAGAAGATTTGTGCCTAACTTCTCTACCATTGCTTCACCCTTGAATGAACTTGTAAAAAAGGATCTGCCCTTTGAGTGGGATAATAAACATGACCATGCTTTTCAACTTTTGAAAAACCAACTTACAAATACACCCATACTAGCTCTACCAAATTTTGAAAAGACTTTTGAGCTAGAATGCGATGCATCTGGAATTGGTATAGGGGCTGTGTTATTACAAGGAGGACATACCATTGCATATTTTAGTGAAAAACTAAAAGGTGTCTCCCTCAATTACCCTACCTATGATAAAGAGTTGTATGCATTGGTTAGGGCCTTACAAACTTGGGAACACTATCTAGTGTCCAAGGAGTTTGTGATACATAGTGACCACGAGTCACTAAAGTATTTAAGAGGCCAAGGTAAGTTAAATAAAAGACATGCAAAATGGCTAGAATTTCTTGAACAATTTCCATATATTATTAAATTCAAGAAAGGCAAAGCTAATGTTGTGGCTGATGCCTTATCATGAAGGCATACTTTGCTTGTGTCTTTGGGAACTCAAATCCTTGGATTTAATAATATTAGGGAAATGTATGAGAAAGATCTAGATTTTGCTAGTATTTATTCCAATTGTCAACAAAAGGCCTTCAATAGTTTTTACATGGTTGAGGGGTACTTGTATAAAGAGGGAAAACTATGCATACCCCAAGGATCCATGAGAAAACAATTGATAAAAGAAGGTCATGAAGGTGGACTTATGGGGCATTTTGGAGTTGATAAAATTCTAAATTTGCTTAAAGAAAAATTCTTTTGGCCCCATATGCACAAAGATGTCCAAAGGCATTGTCTTAGATGCTCAACTTATTTACAAGCTAAATCTAAGATTATGCCTCATGATACATATACACCTTTGCTTGTTGCTTCATCCCCTTGGGTGGATATTAGCATGGATTTTGTGCTAGGGTTACATAGGACCCAAAAGGGCATGGATTCTATTTTTGTAGTAGTGGCTGTTTTAGTAAAATGGCCCATTTCATTCCATGCCAC
The DNA here is from genome assembly GCF_000230855.2 of Cajanus cajan. Lineage (NCBI taxonomy): Eukaryota > Viridiplantae > Streptophyta > Magnoliopsida > Fabales > Fabaceae > Cajanus > Cajanus cajan. Next base: position 34,106,690 of record NC_138523.1, on the reverse strand, counting down.
AAAATAGATGATGCAAGAAATATTGCTAAACTCTTCTTTAGAGATGTGGTTAAAATTCATGGACTTCCTAAGTCCATAGTGTCAGATAGAGACACTAAGTTCCTAAGCCATTTTTGGCGTGTCTTGTGGTCAAGACTAGGAACTAAACTCCTATTTTCTACTACTCGCCATCCTCAAGCTGACGGTCAAATTGAGGTAGTCAATAGGTCTCTATCCACTATGCTTAGGGCAGTTTTGAAGGGTAACCATAAATCTTGGGATGAGTATCTCCCACATATTGAGTTTGCCTACAATAGGGTAGTCCATAAGACTACCAATATCTCTCCTTTTGAGGTTGTGTATGGGTTTAATCCTTTAACTGCTATGGACTTGATACCAATACCTAATGTTAACCATTTTATTCATAAGGAAGAGGCTTTAAGGGCTGATTTTATTAAAAAAATTACATGAAAGGGTTAAATCTCACATACATCAACAAAATGAGAGATATGTTAAGGCCAATAACAAAGGCAAATGAGATATGATCTTCGAGGAAGGTGACTGGGTTTGGCTTCACCTTAGAAAAGAACATTTCCCTCAAAAAAAGGAAGTCAAAACTTAGTCCCCGAGGAGATGGACCCTTTCAAGTCTTACATCGGATCAATGATAACACTTATAGGCTTGATTTACCCTCTGATTATGGTGTTAGCCCTACTTTTAATGTTAGTGATTTAAAACCTTTTGTAGGGGCTAGTGATGATAAGGATGAGTCTTTAGATTCGAGGACGAATCCTTCTCAAGAGGGAGGGGATGATGGAAGAGCATGGACCAAGGGTCCAACCACTAGAGCCATGGAAAGGAGATTACTTAAAGATTTGACTGCTTCAGAGCTTAGTGAGCCTAATGGGCTTGGTGGGCCCAGGGTACTCTTCACTTGGGCTTTGCATGATTGACCACCTTTTATTGCACCTTGAGTAATATAGGATTTCATATTGTTTGGTTTTGTATTATAGACCTTTAGTAGAGGAATTTTGGGCTTTAGGCTTATTGGGCCTAGTTTTGGGCTTCATGGGCCTTGGGGCTTTTGGTATCCAATATTAGACTCATTTTAATTCTTGTAATTTTTCCTATTGATTGTATTTGGTTGGCCTTTGTATTTAGGCCATTAGATTAGGATTATAGAAGGAATATAATAATAGGACCATTAGGCTTAATCTAAGTTTAATTTAGGAGACATTTGACTTGAATTTGGATCACATGGTTTAAGCATGGGTGGTGCTAGACATGTGCGCACCAAATTCAACTCAAATAAGCTCTAAATGAAACTTAGATGAGAGCCATATGCATAACTCACAGATTAGCACATGGGTCACCAAAATTTGAATTTCAAATACTATTTGAAATTCAAATATTGGTGCCTAAAATGCTAGCTTGAGTTGGCGCCACTAGCTAGTCTAATCTGGCCCTATATATTGCATCCTTCACTCATCTTGTACTCACTTTGATCATTATAGAGAATTTTCTAAAAATTGCTTCAACTTTTCTCTCACTTCAAAGTCCCTTGGCCGAGTAATTCTTAGACTTCTTCTAGGAATTAGGTCAACTTTTGTGAGTAATCTCTTACTCACTTTGCATTAGTGCTTCCTTCTCTTCATCATTCGTCTTCATCCTTCTTCTCCTTGGCTGGATTCACATCTAGCTTCCTCAAAGAAGTGATCAAGTGGCCGTGCAATTCAAGGAGTGAAGAACATTAATCATCTTCACTTGGAATTGCCATCAAATCTACTATGTGATTTATTTAAAAACATGTGAGTAAATTAAATTTTAAAATCTAGGAAGACTTGTTCTTTGCAGATTTTTCGAAAACCAACAAAAAAAAATAACAAGGATAAGGTTTGGTTTAATTTTTTATTTATTTTCATTTATCTTAAATTTGACCACAGACATTTTTTTTCACAAATATTTTTTTTTTCAGAGATGGAAACAAAGAAAGTTAAACTCACCTCCAAGTCACAGGAACTTATTAGGTGGTCTTAGACCACATAATTCCTAACTAATCTTTATAAGATATGTTATCAAGTGTTATTAATTTTTTTTCTTGTAAATTGAAAAAAAAAATGAATTCATGTCATATAGTAATTGATTGTGACCTGAATACTTAATATTTTAAGATACCTAATAATTCCTCACAAGCCACTCTCTATATGTAACGAAGTGAAAATTTTGAACTTGTACCACCCCAATTTTTATAAAATTATATTAATAATACATAATATTTATTTTAATATTTTAATATATTTATTAGAAAGATTTTTAATATTATTAGTTATTTGATATGAACTTTATTTTTATATAAAACATATGTTATTTTTACTAAAAGGGAGAAGTATATTTTATATTATTTATCTATTTTATGTGAGATCTATTTTAATATAAAAATAATTTTTAATTAATATTTGGATTATTTGCTATAAGACTATTTTTATGAAAATATGTTTTTATCAAGAATTATGTTTGTCATTTATTCAATGGAGGAAATATGTTTAATTATTTTATGAGAAGAGAAGGAGAGACGTAGTGGTCTTTTACTAAATATTATTATTATTATTATTATTATTATTATTATTATTATTATTCATTTTTATTATTTTTAGGTGGTCAGGAGTTATTTTCACGCTTCTCACTTTCTCTTTCTTTTCTATGCGTTGTGCTTTGAAGACTTAAGAGAAACATGAGGAGGAGGTCACCGGAGAACCGTATGCACTTTGTCTTCTACTCATCAAGGTAAGAGGGAGTGAGAAACCTCACTCGGGGGTGTGGGAATAACTGTTGGGTAGCAGGATTGACCCCCAATCCCTTGCCTGATAGGAACAAACACTTTATGAAAGTTTTCTATTTTGCTTTCTGATTGTTTTGTTGTGTTTCTTGTGTGATTCTGAGTGTGAATATGCATTCAATTTCAAGAATAGATAAGTTTTGATATGGATTAGAGTATTCTATAGGTTCCTATGGGAAACCCTATGAGACAAATTTTGAATATTTTATGTTTTAGCTTCTAAGTTTTCTATTTTATTCCTTGATGATTACTGAGCATGAATGTATGATTAATTTTGAGCTTGGATACGTTTTGATATGGATTAGAGTGCTCTATAGGTTCCTACGGGAAACCCTGTGAGAAATAGACAAATTTTGAATGTTTTCTGTTTTGGCTTCTGAGTTTTCTGTTATGTTCCTTGATGTTTGCTGAGTGTAAATATGTGTTTAATTTCAAAAATAGACAAGTTTTAATATGAATTAGTGTGCTCTGTGGGTTCTTATGAGAAACCCTATGAAGTAAAATTAGGGATATGATCTTTGGATGAATTTTGAGGCATTATATATAAAATTAATGATGGATTTGTATTTTGGGTAACATTTGGAGTTTTTTGACCAATTGAAATATTATATCACTTGGCTAGTTGTAAAAAAAAATGTGTGAAATCATGAAGTTGGGTTTATGAGCTTTATGTTTCATATGTTATGAATTGTGAATTGAATGTGTATGAAGTTGAATAATTTCCTATTATGGTTTGTGTGCTATTCTGATGTATATGTTTATGAGAAGTCCCTTGTATAAGACTATGTGAATATGATGAGACAATGTGAAAAGTGAATATGAGACATGAGACATGATGATATGTGACAATGAGACATGATATATGAGTAACTATGACAAGTGAAATGATGGGTCAATGAAGTGTGAGTGTGTGACATGCATCATGTGCATCTATGTGACGGGTATGATGCGGAGTACACCGTTAGGGAAGACCCTCCTTATGTAACAACTTGGGAGAGTCTTAGGGGATAGTACGGTGTAGATGTTTGGATTTTGCCCATTTGTCACAAGACGTAACTTGCTCAGCTTCGCTATCCCGACCTGACCCTAGCAATACACCCTTCTAGTTGAGAGTGTATGGGTAGCTCCCTACATGTACTCCTAGACTACCTTAGGTGTGTTGTTTAGGCAGCACACCAGTGATATGTGATATGTGACTAGCGCCACATGCATGCATTTGTGAGTTGAGTCCATGGCATCATTGCATAATGAGTGACTGTGTGTGTGCTACTAATGTATATATGACTTTTGTTGTGCTTGATTAATGTGTGCTTTGTGATGTGCTTTGTTATGATTTGTGTGTGTTGCTTGATCGTTATTTTTACACCTTAACCTAAGTGAGATGTTTCTCACTCCCCTGTTTGTTCTGTGTGTCTTTTACTGTGTTGCAGATGACCATCGACATGAGAATGTTGGTGATGAAGCTTAGACTTCAGTTGGGCTTGCTCTGATAGGATATGTGACATCGGAGTGTAATTAAGACTAGTTTAGGATGTTATTTCCATTGAACTATTTTGAAAACCTCAATTTATTTCCTTTGTAATTGCTGCATTGGAGATATTGTTTATGAGTTTATGAATTTGAATCCTCTACGTAAGATATTTGAGATTCTAGTTTTATTTATGAAAGATTTTAATTACTCCTATTTATTGTGTAATTATGAATGTGGAGTAGAGGGCGTTACAGAACTCATTTCATATTATACAAATACAAACTCAAAGATTATGTTCAAACAAGAAGTAGGTGACATTGAGGACTTAATCTAAAATTACTATTTATTAAGGTCAAGAATGAGGCATAAACCCAATGATAATATATATATATATATATATATATATATATATATATATATATATATATATATAAATACAAATGGCTTTTATGTATATATTTTTATTTAGCTTATTTTACTCTTACAACTATTTCACATTACTTATCTTTATTTTTTTAATTTTTATCTTTTTAAAAATACATAAAGATATAAAATGTCTCTTTTTCACTGGTTACTCTAACCTAGGGTGACAAAAATAAAAAAAAATACATGATTGAATTATTTATGAAAGGCATGGATAGGCAAATCCATTTGTTTAGGCAATTTGTGAGCAATCCATTGCTCCTTTGGCATTAGTGCTTCCATCTTCACTCAATTCCGCAAATCATTTTCATCAATTCTGGAGTTTGAAATCCATATTTGCTTCAAGGAGAAGATCTAGTGTCCGGAGCAAAACCAAGGAAAGAAACCTAATCTTCTTCACCTAGTTTTGCCATCATTTTTTGTATCAAGAGCATTGGTTCACTCCTTGAGGTTAAGTGCTTCCTTTCACTGGTTTGTTCTTTCTTTTTGAGTTCTTAATTGTCTCATAATTGTCTGGCTGATCTAGATCTAGTTTTTGATTGAATTTTGATGGATCCAATGGATGTTATTGCATTTTGTTAAATCCGACAATTACATGGAGTCTAGGCTTCTACCCTGTCCGATTTTTGTTTGTTTGAGTCTTCTAAATTTTTCATTCGATCAAATTGATTTGAATTGCATGTGATCTTTGATTTTTGAATCTTATGAAATGTCTAGAAGTCATGTTTAGTCATTTGAATGTCAATACTTCAAGATGTGCTTAGTTTAACTTCTTTTATTTGACTTGAATTTTGTTGAATTTAAGTTTGGCCGAAACTTATTCATTATACTCTCCCCTATGTTGTATTTCTTGAGATTTGTGTCGCATCTCTATCTTCTCTCTCCCTCGTATTGTATTTCTTGAGATTTGTGAGGCATACTGTAGTGTGAAAGGTAGTCACAAAGCACCTTCTCCATATTTGAAGATTCAATAGAGCTTGTTCAAGAGGTATTTCAATCAATCTTCTTCTATATCTTTTATTTCTCATCTTTATCTCTATGTTTTATTTATAACAAACGCAATCATGTAGATATTTTAGGGTTAGTCGTATAATTTAAATTTTAAATATGTAAATAAATATTAATAAAGGGGATTCAATATTTAATTTATTAATTCTTATCAAGTTAACTTCATTATAGGGTACCGATTGAGGGCGCTGTAGGGGTGCTTAATACCTTCCCTATACGTAACCGATCCCCGAACCCAATTCTGGTTATCAATGTCATTGTTGGATCTTTAAAAACCTTTTCTTTTTCCAATGTTTTGAGTAAAATATTGGTGGCGACTCCATGAACCTATTTTCAAAACCATTAATTAAGAATTAGTCTGGTGTTCGGGCATTCCTTAATTAATGAGACTTTTAAAAGGATGTATAAACTATAGGTCGCGATATCAAAAATTTTCGGGTTGCGACAGTCCAATTTGTTTTAGTATACCCATTTTGTTCCTATGATTGTCCTGTCCTTAGGCATTGGAGCAAGTTTCCAAACATCATTCTTCTAGAATTGACTTAATTCCTCTTGCATGGCCTGAATCCAGCTTTCGTCTGATAATGCTTTGCCCGTGGTTCTTGGCTCTCTTTGAGATAGCAAAGCGTATTGTGCTTGCGTTCTGAACGAGCTTCTAATTCTTACTACATCCTTTGCCTCTCCAATGATTTATTCTCGTAGATGATGAGCCTTCATCTGCCAGTTGTGATTGACTGACTCTCTATCCTCTCTTTCATCTTGTTGAGTTGTTATTTCTTCAGACTCAGCCTTTTTTGACTGATCATTGTTGACCTGCATATTCTCAAAGAAATTGCCTAGCTCTGATATTTCTTTATCAGGCCTGTGCTCATCAAATTTAACATGAATAACTTCCTTAACAGTTTTAGTTCTGTTGTTGAACACTTTATAGGCTCTTGACCTCTCAGAGTATCCTAGTAGGATACCTTCGTCGATTTTTTAGTCAAATTTTCCTAAATTATCTTTGGTGTTTAGGATAAAACATTTACATCCAAACGGATGAAAATATGATATGTTGGGTGCTCTTCCTTTCCACAATTCATAAGGAGTCTTTTTTAGTAAGGGCATAATATATATTCTATTTTGAATATAATATGAAGTATTAACTGCTTCTACCCAGAAATGTTTAGGGGTGGAGAAATCGTTTAGTAAGGAACGATTCTTTTGTTCTACAACCCCATTTTGTTGTGGAGTTCTAGGTGTTAAAAAATTATGTGTTATTTCATTATCTTCACATAATTCTTGAAATTGTTCATTTTCAAATTCCCACCCATGATCGCTTCTGATAGATGCAATTGATATTCCATTTTCATTTTGAACTCTTTTACATAATACATAGAATACCCTAAAAGACTCATCCTTGTGAGTTATGAATAGTACTCATGTTCATCTAGTGTAGTCATCCACAATGACCAATCCATATCTTTTACCACTCACAGATGTTGTTCTAGTGGGACCGAATAGATCTATGTGGAGCAGTTCAAGAGTGGAAACACGATTTTTGCTTTGAAATAAACTTTTAACATGCTTCCCTTTTGTTTGTCGGATGCACAAGATTCGGTAGTCCTCTTACGAGGTTATTCTTTTTCAATTTTAAGATTAATCTTTAACTTGCATGACCAAGTTTCTTGTGCCAGATCCACTAATTTTCATATGAAACTAAACAATCAACGTTCTGATTTTCTAGTTCATTAAGCATTATTTTGTAAAATTTGTTGCATCTATTAGCCGTGAATAATATGGATGAATCAGGCTGACTAACAATACATTTATCTTTGTTGAAGAATACTTCATAACCGCTATCGCACAATTGACTTATGCTTAGTAGATTATGCGTTAATCCTTTAACATTATCAATGGAAATAGAGGAGTTTATACCTATTTTACCTATTCCCATGATATATCCTTTCTTTCCTCCTTCAACTGTGACTTGCCCTCCTTTCTTGGACTTGAGGTCTAGGAACATAGACCTTTCGCCCGTCATATGTCGCGAGCAGCCACTGTCCAAGTACCATGACTGGACACTTTTTATTTTTGTTGAATAGATCTACAACAGGCACTATTTCAATTTTTGGTACCCAAATGGATTTGGGTCCATGAGTGTTAGTACTAGAGGTCTTGGAATCCCTCTTCTTATGCCTGTGACTGCATTCGAAAGTAAAATGTCCATTCTTTCCAGACAAGGAAGATGCATAAGTTTTTGTCTTGATTTCGAACTTAGATTCAACAAATCCTAATCTTGTTCTATTTTTCCCACTCCTTAATTACTTTGGAAGATGCTCAAGATTTTTAGTTCCTAGTGTGAATTTTGACAAATCAGATTTTAATAAATTGTTTTCTTTGGTTAATTTGATTACTTCTTTAGAAGTTGAAAGAAGTTTTGTATTTTCGTTTTTTAGTAGACGATTTTCTTCAAGTAATTCCAAAATTCTTTTCTTTTGTTCTTTATATGCTGTAGAAATATTTGCTAAATCTGATAAAAGTTGATTGTATGAATGCTCAAGAAATTTTAAGTCAGATTCAGTTACCTCCTCATGATCTAATTTTGATGATGAGTCTGCGTCTGCCATGAGACAGATGTTTGCTTCTTCGTCTTCTTCTGACGATGTTGTGTCAAGATCCTCCCAAGTGGCCATCATGGCTTTCTTCTTTTTGAAGGGGATCAACTTCTTCTTCTCTTTTTCTTTTTCTTTTTCGAGTTCCGGACATTCCGTTTTATAATGTCCAGGTTTCTTACATTCATAGCACAATGGTTGTGCCTTTTCTCTAAAAGGTCTACTGTATTTTCTCCATCGTATTCCTCCCTTTTTCTTCATCATTGAATGAATCTTCCTTGACAGGAAGGATATTTCATTGTCTGTGTCACAGGTTCCTTCACTATAGCTTTCATCGGACGTCTCATTGATCCTTAGAGCTTTTGAGGAGGATGGTGTTGATTTTGTCTTTTGCACATTTAATGCAATAGACTTTGTTTCCTCCCAGCATCATCTTGTAACTCCAACTCATGAACTTTAAGTAGTCCAATGAGTTCCTCCAGGGAGAGCTTTTCTAGATTTTTGGATGCTCTTAGAGTAGTAACTTGTGGTCTTCATTTCCTGGGTAAACTACGAAGTAATTTGTCAATATGATCAAAGTTATCATAAGTTTTACCTAGGAAGGAAAGTTCATTTACAATGGTTTGGAATCTTCCAAACATAGTCTGTATAGATTCGCTTTCTTCCATCTCAAAAAGTTCATACTTACGTGCCAACAAGCTTAGCTTTTTGCGTTTTACCTCTAGAGACCCCTCGTAAGTTAGAGATAGGGTGTCCCACATTTGTTTTGCACTTCTAAAGCTATGAACTTTAGTGTATTCTTCTTCAGACATAGCACACATGAGTGCATTTCGTGCTTTGGAGTTTAGCATGAATCTTTGCTTGTGCTCTTCAGTCCATTGTGCTATGGGTTTCTCGTTGCCAGCTTGATCTAGGGAAATGTAGTTTCCATGCTCAACGATGTCCCACATGTCTATATGACATGCATCAAAGAATGCAATCATTCTTTGCTTCTAGTAGTCATATTTTGCTCCTTTAAAGAGAGGTGGTCGGTTTACGGCTTGTCCTTCGTTTGCCATGATTGTTTCCCCTGCAGTGTTAGATGCTCAACCTAAGGGGTTAAGCTTTGATACCAATTAAGGTTAGCGAAAATACACACAGAAGGGGGGGTTGAATGTGTGTGTTTGGATTCGAAGGAAAATTTTAGAGTTATTTTGCAAGAATACTCTTGGTTGGAAAACTTAAGCAGACTTTTCTGTCTAATGATTTTTTTAGCAACACTGATTTTCAATGTAAGAGATTAAGTAAACTAGTTTTCCGTCTGAAAAATGTTAATGTCTAGTAAAGTAGTTTTAACAAGGTCAAGTATGTTTTCGTCCAAAGCTTTGTTGAAAAATGAAATAGAACACGAGCAAAGTAAGTAATCCTGAAAAGTGAGGAGAATGCACAAACAGTTATACTGGTTCACTCAATCTGAGCCACGTCTAGTTTCCTTCTATAGAAGGGTTCCACTAATCACAAAGGATTACAAGTATTCTCAGCCACTTCTGGCTCGTCAACTAGACGCTAGAATTCTTAACAACTTATGGTTCTCCAAGTACTCTTGACCACTCCTGGCCCGTTGGCTTCACTCACCAACGCTAGTATTCTTAACCACTTCTGGTTCACAAGTATTATTTCTACCAGCCTCTTCAGGCTTTACAGTAGTTGTAGGTTTTGAGTGTGTGTATAACTCTCATAGAGAGGATAGAGTAATTTCTACACTCACTAAGGTGCGTAACCTTAGTTTTTCAGAGATAAGTGTCTGAGTGTTTGGTTACTCTCGTAATGAGGATGAACTATTGGCAACACTCATTAAGATAAATTATCTTAGTTTTTACACAGATATTCAGAAAATAGTTGATTCTTCTTGAGATATGTATTACACGCTTTCTTTTTGTTCCTCTGTTCTATATCTCATTCTTCTTGGTCTTGATACTTATATACTTTTGATAAATCTACCCGTTGTTTGAATTTTTATTTGTCCGTTGGAGCGTAGCTTTTTGACTTGCAGATGGAGGCTTTGATCATGTTCATGCAGATCTTCTCATTTAATACATTTGATCTTGCATTAAATGTTTGCTTGTATTCGTGGAGTCTCTATGTGTAGTTGATTTCTTTGATTTTTGACTTCAATCATGATCTAGGTATATTTGTACTTTCCTCATCAGTTTAGCTGTTATGGTGCTGTCTTTTTCTGAAAAGTAGATGTCCTTTCTCTGACGCACTCAGCTTTGACTTGTGAATGCATGTTTGCCCATTTTTTTTATTCACATTGATGTCCTCTTGTGTTTCTTGTATAATTTCTTTCAATGTGATTAGTGGACTTCAGACGTGCTTCAATATTCTTGACATCGTTTGGTTACAAGATACTACGGTTGATCCTGACTACCCTTTTCGTCTGAGTATGCAAGTGATAACTTCGTCTTCTAGTCTATATTGGTTCTTTCTGATGGTCACTTTATGTCGATGTCTTGGCCAATTTTGCGTCTGATGCCTCAAGCTTCTATTGATAGACTTTGTATCTTGATTTTAGCCTGAATCAACCTTGGTCTTAATGCTGGCCTTTCTATCGTCTAATGTTTTGTCAAGCCAGATTATGCTTGAACATATTCCACTATTCGAACTTTTCATTATCTGACTGAAACACTAATGCACATGTTACTAATAACAATATATATTATATTTGTCATATTCAAAACATTGGTGGGATTGCAGATGCGCTTCGTCTGACTTAACAAGATGATGCTAGCAACATAGCAAGACTCTTCTTTAAGGAAGTGGTTAGACTTCATGGTCTACCCAAGACAATTATGTCAGATAGGGACACTAAGTTCCTTAGCCATTTTTGGAAAACTTTTTGGAGTAGGCTAGGAACTAAACTACTTTTCTCAACTGCTTGTCATCCCAAAACTGATAGGCAAACAAAAGTAGTTAATAGATCCCTATCTACCATGTTAAGGGCAATCTTTAAGGGTAACCACAAGTCTTGGGATGAGTACTTGCCCCATATTGAATTTTCCTATTATAGGGTAGTCCATAAGACCACCAAAATCTCACCTTTTGAGGTTGTTTATGGTTTTAACCCTCTCACTCCTTTGGACCTAATACCCTTGTTTGATTCTTCTCACTATTTTCATAAAGAAGGGGTATCTAGGGCTGATTTTATACGGAAATTACATGAAAAGGTTAAAATTCATATACAACAGAAAAATGAGAGAACTGCTTTAGAAAGAAGTAAGGGCAAAAAAGACCTCATATTTAAGGAAGGAGATTGAGTTTGGCTTCATTTGAGAAAGGAAAGGTTTCCTTCTCAAAGGAAGTCTAAACTCAATCCAAGAAGAGATGGTCCTTTTCAAGTCCTACAAAGGATCAATGATAATGCCTATAGGTTAGATCTCCCTAGTGATTATGGAGTAAGCAACACTTTTAATGTTAGTTATCTTATTCCCTTTGCAGGTTATGATGATGAGGAGGTCGAACCTACAGATTTGAGGAAAAATCCTTCTCAAGAGGGAGGGGATGATGGACCATGGGCCAAGGGCCCAATTACTAGAGCTATGGCCAGAAGCATACAGGAGGGATTGGACAGCTTGAAGACCAATGGGCTTTCTAAGCCCATGGTTCTCTTCATTTGGACCACCCTATCATGAAGAGAAGGCATAGTTCTTTTGTATACAACTTGTACATAGTTTTCATTGTATTGGTCACTTTTTGCCTTTGTATTCGTGAGGCACTTTGTTTTCCTTTTATAAAACATTGTATATTATTTTTAGGGTAGGTTCTTTGGAGACTTTGACACCATTTGACCCTGTATTAAAGGTCATTCATTTTTACTTTTTCAGTAGTAGAAGTGGGGTGGCAAATAACAAGGCTTGAAAGTGTGATTAGAAATTGGGTCAGAATTGGGCCTGGGCAAAATTTTACATATTGGACTTGTTTTGCTCCATATTTTTCAAGGATTTGATTTAGCTAGATCTCACCATTTTTGGATGAACCTAACTAAACCAAATTAACAATTTTTGAAATAATTAAAGTGAGCAAAACTAGCTAAGGCCCTGAGCTCTTTGTTTGGCCAGAATTGCTTCTCTTCACTTGAAGCCTTAGGAAGCTTGTGCTACAAGCTTCTAACTTAGCTTGCTTCCCAAGCAAGCTAAGGTAGAAGCTTGCTCCACAAGCCTCATAAACTAGGGTGGTCGGTCAAGCAACCAAACCATGATTCTCTTGAACCATGGTTAAGCTTAGCTTGCACCCTAAGCTACCTACTTCTATAAATTCCTAAACCTCTCCATTGTAAACACTTTTGACATTTATGAGAATAAATTTTCTGAAAATTCTCTCTCCCTCAAGAGTCATAATCCATGCAAAATTTTCTTTCTGCTTAGGAACTCCACAAAGGAATTCCTTATTTGTGCTTGATTCCTCAAGTTTCTCACCTTCAAGGAGAAACCGAACCTCTCTTAGTTGCATCTTCAAGCTTTGAAGCTTGAACCTATTGCATTCCTCCTTGACGTGAAGTGATGTGCTTCCACTTGGATGCACATGGATTCTTCACTCCTTCTCGGATTCCTTAGATGATTCTTCAAGGACTAGAGACGCCTCAAAGGAGCAAGGTGACCTAGGCTTGCATAAAAGCTAAGTTCTAAGAAGGTAAGGTGTCCTAGCTCTACAAGGAGAAGCTCTCAAGGAGGGTAGAGGCTAGGAGCAAAATGACTTCGGAGGAGAGATTTCTTTGAGAAGAATACTCATTCAATAATGTCCAAAGTGTCTACAAAACTCGGTCATAAGGAAGTTTATAGGCTAAATTAGGTTAAGGGTTTAAGTTGGGTTTACCTAGAGTTAAGTAAAACCATGGTATGGTTATCTTAACTCTAGGCGCCAAAATTTGAATTCTAAAATTCAAATTTTGGTGCCAACCGGTCACCCTCCCATGTGCACACATTTGGCATGTAATTAGGAAGCCATTTGAGTTGCATTTCGGATCACACCATGTGCATGTGTTGCACATGGCCGAAATGCACACCAAATGTGCTACTAATTAAATGCTAATGTAATTCCACATGTAACTCTAATTAACCTAAATTCAAATGACCTTCAAATGAAACTCCTATGCTACTAGGCCGAAAATACAAGGCCCAAAAGAAATACATGGCACTAAGGCCTACTCCTATACTAGCCCTAATCTAATTGGGCTTGATTCAAGGCCCAACAAAATAAAGTGGTGGGCTTTCCTTAGGCTTGGGCCCACTCTTCATGCATCCTTCTTGCCATTGCTCTAGTAGTTGGGCCCTTAGCCCATGGGCCTCCTCCATCATGAAGAGCCTCAAGAGAAGAAGGGACATGGAAGATGGAGCTTGAATAAAACGCCAATCATTCTTCAAGAGGTTCCGCAGTCAATTTGTCCTAAATTTTACTTAGCAATTTTAGAATCACTCATCAACTTTTAGGTCAAACCAAATTAATTTCATAGGTTTGTTTTCATGTCCATGATCACTCGGCAATTGACAACTTTGCTAATCAACTTTTGAGTTGTTCAAATTCTAAATTTCGTTTATTGGCATGTTTGCTAAATGGTTTTAAATTTGCTTAACAATTTTTTATTTCACTTAGCAAATTCAAATTTGCTCAATGATTTTGCATTCATAATTAGTTATATTTTAATCTATTTTGCACACTAATTGTGTTTGACTTTTCTTGAGTCTTTTAGAGTGCTTAGTACTATTTTTATTGACAAAGCATATATAGGTCATTCCCAAGCTTGTGGAACACCTTTGGCAAATTGGAATTTGAGATTTCTTAAAACCTTGTGAGCTTTTATGTGTTCTTGATCAAGAACACGATTCTCATCAAAGAATTTTATCCTATGTTGAATCCTCCTTAGACTCATGATCCCCTTTGTGATTAGGGTGTCATCACCCATTTTTATTCTATTTATGCTTTAATTTTTTATTGTGTTTGGTTTGGTTTTGATTAATAATTGTCAGAAATGATTGATATTCATAATTCATGAATTTTGATATATATATATATATATATATATATATATATATATATATAGGAAAGTTATAATAATACCGGTGTAACTTTTACTAAGTATTACACCGCTAAATAACTTTATATTAATTATGAACTTTGTAAATTCAATCGTTAGATTGAAAGTTCATATCACTTTATATGTGTATATCAAATTTTGTTAAAATTGAACAACAACTTAAAGGTAATCAAAGTGTTCATATTTTAGTATATTTTGAAATAAATATATTATGTCAATTTTGTTTTATAAAAATGAAGTATCAAATCATCTTAGATTAATATAAAATTTTGTATATATGATCTAAGAGTAAATAACTTTCAATCTAACGGTTGAATTTACAAAATTCACATTTAATATAAAGTTATTGAGTAATGTAATACTTAATAAAAGTTACACTAGTGTTTTTATAAGCCCCCTCATATATATATATATATATATATATATACACACACACATATATATATATATATATATATATATATATATATATATATATATATATAGAGAGAGAGAGAGAGAGAGAGAGAGAAAGGGGGTCTGATGTTTATTAGTTATACATTATTCTCATTTCTTTTATTACTTAAAGAAATAATTTGAAAATAAAATAATAAGTACAAAAATGAGTAATAACTCCCATTGAAGTCTAGTATGATTCAATTCATCATTTATTTCATTTTGATTTGATTATGTTAAAGCACTATATTTCAAGAGAAATGCTAAATCCTCCAAAAATATTAGTTAAAAAAGTATAGTTGAATAACACAAAGTTTAATTACATTATTAAATAATTGACCGTAAATCATTTTCTAATTTAATCTTTTTAAATTTTTCTTCTTCCTAAACATGTCATTTATTTCACATGATAAAATTACACATGCACATGTCATCCTATATAATCTCATTGTTGAAGATCTTTTCTCATAATGAAATTATTGGAGTTATGTTCTAACCAACAAATCTCATCCATCAAAGGTCATTATTGTTGAGAGAGCTTCACATAATCTTAAGAATGAATTATTGTCGAGAGAGCTTTGCACTTTGTTTCTCATGGTGGAGGATATACTAGAAAATAAACACAAAATAGCAGAAAATCATCTACATATGAGATAAATATACAACCTTCAAAATAAAGATCTCATAAAAAAATCTAATTGGACCACCTTTTGATACAAGGCAAAACACACAAAAAAGATGCAGGAAAAAGGATCATGCACTCATGTAGTGTTTATTTGAGCCAAATGCAACTTTGCAAAATACAAACCTTTTACTTGTTGCATCACAAACTAAGTAATTAGAAAATGTCTATTCTAATGACAAAGACACCACCTCCCATCAAAGTATATTTGAGAATGCCTCACTCAATATGAAACACATCTATAATCTTTTAGATGTATTGTGGGAATTTTTCAAGACAACTCCTCTTCACTTGGAAAACCAACATATTTTCAAGCAAAATACCAAACCTTATAATAATCGCATACCCAAAAATGACTTCTTTGGTCGGGTGATGTTGAGCTTAAGTCTCGTACAATATTTGGGATGAATACGATAATGACAATTGCCTTCACTTCATCAAAGATCTTTTGCTTCATTAATGTTGACATGTGTGAGGGGATGTCATAATCGGAAGAGATAAATTTGGAAAAGTTTAAATTTTAAAATATTAAATTAAATGAATTTTGTGCAATAAATTCATTGACAAGTGCTAATTTTTGAATGAAACAAATGATTATTTACCTACTTTACTTTGGAAGATATAAAATTTCTCATAATTGAAATTAAGTTTATCATTAGATGAACTTCATCATAGATATCAATGCCAAAATAGAAACGGCAAAAAATAGTAAATATCACTAATTTGTAAATAACCAATTGTCATATGTTAAAAATTGGATAAAACCTATTTATTATTATTAAAGCCTCCTGAAAAAATTTATGTTATTCATTCTTCGAATTGTTCCAAAGAATAAAATAATTAATTATTAATGAAATTTTTTGTCGACTTTCTATAAAATATTTTGCTTAAACAGCAATAATTTCCAAATATATTATAAATTAGACTTATACTAACAAATACTTGACATACAACAAATAAAAAAATTAATAATATTATAAATAATCTAATATCAATCATTAATAATAATAACATTCTCCTATATCATATTCTAATCTAAAATGATATATACAAATAATAATATTCGTTAAAGAGCGATATCTTATATTATGTTTTAATTAACATGACATCTTTCCTTAAAAACAAAATTTAATCAAGTGAGACATTTTTCAAAACTAAAATTCTAAAACCGTTATCCTTCTATTAGTACAACTCTAAAATCTTATTACAAGATTTTCTTTAGTTGCGTACAACAACATACAATAATTTCAACACCACAATCACAATAATTAATTAGTCATTAAAATTTTCGGGTAAAATAATAATTTAAAAAGATGTTACTCGCATCATTCATGATTGAATAATGACTCCACAACTTTAAAACAGTCATTTATATATAAAAAAAAAACAAGTGAGAAGAATTAATTAATACCGCTAGTAAAATGATTTTAACGCTTCTAATAATAACAGGAAAAACAATGTAAAAAAAAAAACTAAATATAGAGGACTCAAATATGAAAAAAAGAAAGAAAAGAAAAACTCTTCCACGTTATCTTATTTTCACATTTTAGCGCCAAGTCTCAGAAGTCAGAACCCTGCTTCACTACACTAGGGTTTTGCTTAGCTGCTGCCATTCCGTTTCAAGGAAATGGGAACCGGTTCGGCCTTAGCCGGAAAAGAAGTCCCCGTCGTCGGAAGCGACGTCGTTCGCTGGATCGATCTCTCCGTTCCTTCTTCCTCCAACATTGCCGCCGCCGACGCCGCCGCCCCTCCCACCGCCGACGACCGCGCCTCCTGCTTCGTCATCGGAGATCCTCCTACTTATCTCATCTGGTTCACTTCCTCTCTCTTTCTCTCTTGCCAATTTCAATTTCCGCGTTTCAAAAACTCACCGTTTCACTAACCGCAGGAAAATCCACAAGGCTCAACCTCAGACTCTGGAGTTGCTCGAACTCACCGCTTCCAAAGAATTCCCGCGCGTGGGGTTGAGATTCACCTTCACGGACGCGCTTTGTCCCTTCGCATTCATTTGCAAAAACGAGGTTACTTCTTCACCGCTGTTGATTACAGTTCTCGTGTTTTATCTTTCATTTTTAAAATTTTATTTTCTTATTTGGTTGTGTTTTTCGATGATGCAGATTTCTGGTGCTTCTAGGTTCCCTTACTTGCTCTATGTGTTGACTGTGTCTGGCGTGGCTTACTTCTTGAGAATTCGAAATGTTTCTGCATACGCGTCTCTTTCCATTTTCCCTGTGAATGAGCTTTTGGAGGTTAATGTGCGTGGTTATATTCCTAATCACACGGCGGCGATAACGGCTGTGACAGCTACTGTTGGGGGTCTTCTTGTTGGCACGAGTGATGGTTCTGTTTTCTGTTTTCAACTTGGTGTAGTCGACCCTAGTGCTCCTGGTATGGTTAACTTGGCCATTTTCTCTCTGATCACATGTTTATTCTAGTATATGCATGCTTTTATAGTGTATTACATGTCCAATTGGAACTTAAGGTTGTATTCAAACTGCACCCTTAGATTGATGTAGGCTGGTTTTTGAGGGTTGTTTACTTTTGACGGTGGATTATAAAAATAGGGAAGAGTTCAGCGGTATAGCAACATATGTTTGCCTTTGATTGTGTTGGAGTTCTCCTCTTGTTTGACATTTTGTTGATATATATTTTATCAATGAATTTGGTTATTATTGAAGGTTTTGTGCGTGAGCTGAGGGATGAATCTGGAATCAGTCGCTTGTGGGGTTTAATATCACGGTATTTTCTTCTTAAATTCTAATGGCCAATAAATATGTTTGATATATTCTCCAATCTATTCTCTCTTTCTTGGATTTGAACCTTCCTCTTTGTTATGAATTATAAGACATTCATTTAATGTGTCTTCTAGGGGGAAAATGGTGGGTACTGTACAGGAGTTGGTAATTTTGGAGTTGCATGACAAAAAGTTTGTATTTGTGCTTCATTTGGATGGGACATTACGAATTTGGGATCTTGCATCTGGTAGCAGGGTCTTTAGTTATAACATGGGCATTATGACAATGGAAGGTACTGCCTACCTCTCAAATTTAATTCCATCCTATACTTGTTTACATTCATCCATTACCACACAGGCCTTCATAACAATCAAAGAGTGACTGGTAATTTTGATTTTGCAATGTTGTTTATATTAATGGGATAAATAAGGAAACTCGCCAGTTAATTTCTATATTCTTTTTTATATTCATGTTATGCTGTTTTTTTTTGGATCACCATATTATTAGTGTGAAGTATTCATCGACTTTGTCAATAATTAATTTATCCTAAGTTTTGCCAAGGAACATGACTGATTGCTTTTAGTAAAGTTTTTCTTCCCAACCATTTTTTTTTTCACTTGCAAGACTCAAATATGAGACTTTGCTTAATGGATCTGAGTTTAGTTCCACTTTGACATCGACATGTTGGTATATTCATGTTATGCTTGCTCCATTATTTGCACAAACACTGAAGAGGCCTGTTAATTTTGATTTCTGCAGTGTTCATGTTTATATGAATGGGATAAACATGGAAACTTGCCTGTGGGTTTTACATGGAGGTTTCAGTATTCCATGATTTGGCTTGTATTTATAGGTTTGTGAAATTTAGGGAAATGGTATGCACTTCATGGTATTAGGTTATTACAGATAATTTGGGGTGTTCATGGCCAACCACTGGCTGGCTTTGGTGTTATTCCAATGGCTTCTGGGAGACCTTTCAGCGTCTAGAAGTTGAACGGGTTTCTTACAACAAATTTAGATTGATTATTGTGAAAATAGGCTTCTGGGATTTAAGGCTTTATTGGTGATAGAAGAAATAGTGTTTCATGGCCTCTTTTGATATCTTGTATGGGACATTAAACTTGGATAAAAGGCAAGTGGTAGGTGCAATTTTGTAACTTCCTTTAGGAGTTCTAAAGAAAATAATTTTAGAAAATTTGAAGGGAAGGCCATATTGTACTAATAACGTTATTCTCTAATTCCATAATATTGATAGTACTATGTATTTGGGCTTCCTAGCATTGGGTATCAAAATAGGTGACAACGAATATTGTAGTGATAAAAAACTTTTGCTGGGATTAAAAAGAAAAACCTCTATGTATGGGAGGACCTCAAACATATTTAAGCCTAAATAGACCTACTAAGTTTGTCTGTGTAATTTTCTTGTGTCTATCAGAATGTTAAACATTGTCGAATATATGCTGGCATATTGAATACAATTGAAAGGGAATTACATTTGATCTCTACTTTTCTTTGTTTATTGATATATTATGTCCTCACAGTTCTTTTGTTTACTTTTACTTAAACACAGATCTGCTCTCACACTTCATTGTTTGTTCTTTAGGTGCTACCTTTGTAAGGTTATGGGTGGGCCCATCTTATCCCAATTCAAGTATAATTCCCTTGGCAATTTTGTACAGAGACACATCGGTATGCAATTAAAGACATTCTGATTTCTTACGCATTTTTTAAATACAAATATATAATGTTGATTATTTAGCTTATTTTCTGTTTACATGTACACTTGAAAGAAACTTCCATAGTTTTTAAAGTTTGATGATAGCATAAATGTCATAAACTTTTTCATTTAAATTGTTAAAAGAGGACATATATCTTAATTTAAGGGTTAAAAAATGCATATAAGGATTGAAGATTTCCTGTTTTAAGTGTATTTATCATTACAGTTCAAAATAATAACTTTACAGTCCTATTCAAACTTTTAAGCCTATGAAAGAATTCAATTTGGTTTCTTGTAATCCAGTGTTATGATGCTATCAATGGCAGATGGTGGAAGACCAAAATCCCGCCATATATTATAAACACACCATTGCAGCCTATGGCAGTTGACAAAAAATCTGCCACGCCATTCATCCATGGTGCCATCATTTAACAAAAATGGTGATCCAATACTTTAAGTTGGCAATTAGTGGAGTCAGAGGAATCTGTAAAATAGTACTTTGAAGTATGGGTCATGTAATAATTTCGTAATGCTAATTATTGTTTAAATTTGACTTGGAAGGGACTGTGTTTTGTAACCAATTAAGATGTTATGTTTAAGCATTTAATAGTGAAAAGGGAATAAAATTTGATGATATAGAAATAGAATTCATATGAAATATTATATCAGCGTTTATTTGATAGAGGGTGAAAAATATCCCTGGACGTCTCCTTTAATGATATTAAAACTCCAAATTCAATGTGTATGCATACTGGTTTATGTTAGGGCCCAAGAGGATGAGCTTGCCAAATATTAGAGGCTAGGAATGAGAGGCCTGGAGTGTGGAAAGTTTACTCTGAGGCAGCCAAAGAAGGGCCTTAAAGGAGTGAGTTGGCGATTTGTTAGAAGAGAGGGAAGGTGTGTGTGACATGTGCTAGGTCTGTTATTCAGGGAGGGTGCATTGGGTTGGGGGTGGGGGTAGCAGTGAGTTATGTCTTTTGAGTGAGAAAATAGTTTCTCATAGAGGGCATAGTCTCTCTGTGGTTGAGAGGTTGATCTCCACCAGAGTATTGTACTTGTTTTCCTTTCAGTTAATTGCAATACCACTGCAACTGTTTTTCTATTTCTGTTTCCTGAGAGCTCTAACAGTTTATCCCTTTACCCTTTTATATGCTAATTGCCAGCTAACGAGTTGAATGAGTTGGGTTGGCAATAGCTCAAACTGACTAATGTCTTGAAATTGTGGCTTGTGGTTTGCATATTTAGTTCACAAATTTCCTTATCAAACACATAATTGAGCTAAACTTTGGAATTCTCCCCTATCTGCACTTCTTTGTTTCAACTTGATGCTGTGTTTTCATTTCTGTTGTTTTCTGTCACTGTATGGTTCTTTCATTCTCCCTTTTTTTTTTCCTTCTCTCCCTGATAGGGTTGAATATGCTATCTTTTATTTTAAATTTTTGCTGAAATGGAAAATTTGTAGTTTATCTAATGTGAACAGTTCATAATAACCTACTTCTGTTTTGACTTGTTGAGAAATATGAACTGTCCATTAAAGACAGTATAATCTGTTGGAGCATCAGATGTTAAGTTGATTTAACAATTGATGTTATGCTTTGGCATGCTATGTTTGTATTGCTTTCTTTTTGTAACTGAGTTTTTAGGCTTAATTGTGAAGGATGAAAACTCGGAGATGATCTCTTTATATAGTATCCTATATAATTTTGGGGACAGAATTGTTTTCTCTACGGAGCCTTCAGCACAAAACATTCCCCTGGAGGAGGTAATATGTTTTTTCATTCAGCTTGATTTGGATGTGATTCCTCCCCCCTGCTCCAGATGTAAGATACTAAGACTGCTTTTATTTTGTCCAGGGACGATGCCTTGATGTTAAATTAACATTGGATAAGATATGGATACTGAAGGATGATGAATTAGTATCACACGCGTTCTCTACAAATATTGACGAGTATGCAACATTTTCAGTTGTTCAATAGCAGGCTGTTCATTTAATTGTCATTTCAAAGTAGTTGTAGTATAAAAAACCTGGAATTATAACTCCAATGGTTTTAGCATTTTACTATTCAATTGGAAAGAAGGCAGTTGGTTTAAAAAACCCGTGTTGTTTAAAAAACTCAGACCATATAATTTGCTTTTGAAAACAGATTTCATCAATCCTATTGATTTACAAGTAGCCATCATGTTACTATTTTAAGTTAAATTTCTGAAAATTTGGATATTATAATCAAATAGTTGCTCACTTATATTTGAAAAAAAAATATACATAAATTATAATACATTTGAATTGTGGTATAAATCAATTTTGGGCTAATATGAAACTCATTTAGGAATATACAATGATGGGCACTTTTAATTTGGTCAATTGTGACTTTATGAAAAAAGTCATTATTCAATGTCTAAGATTAATTTTAATTTACACTGGTGTCAGAGGTTCTTAAATCTATATAGTGATATATCAAAATGATGATTAAAGGTCTTAACCCTACTATATGCAAATCCAGTGATTCTTCTTGCTTAATTGTTGTATCATGTTTTGTCAGGGTAGAAGCATTATCTTATGCTTTACAGGAAGAATTTGTTGCTGATCAACTATTTCAAAGTACTGAGCATCTTGCAGATGAAATTTTGCGGATCACACATTCAATATTTTCATCTTCGAAGGTATTACTTCATTTATAATTTTCATCTTGAAAGGTGTTGGAGGCTTTTTATTCCTTTGCTATTATCGGAAAAGGTGTACTTCACAGTTCGTTGAGTGCATCTATACACATTTGCTGCATTGCATTTGTGTATGTATATACTCAAATACATGTGTACTGGGCTTGCTTACTTCTAGTGATATTACATGAAGATGGTTACTCCCACTCTAAAAACAAGGTGGTGGTCTGCATCCAAACACTCTGTAAATAGTAATTTCATGCTCAAGCTTCATGGTTTAGGATATTTATATGTATCAATTTAAGTGGTTATTTTCATAGCTTTTGTGACATTTACACTGAAATGGGTTTATCAATATCTGTAAACGGTTGCCAGAAGCAACTTACCCTTCATGACTTCTAAAGCTTTAAAAAACATGGAAGATGAAATATTTGAAGGTTTGAACTACTTACCTGTGTTGGACTAAAAAGCTTGTGTATGAAATAGCATGTAAATTTTTACTGTGCTGGGAGTTCTCATATATTTAAAGATATGACTTGAAGAAGAAATTTATCAAGAGAAAGAGTATGACTCTCAGTTATTTCTATTTTGCAGGATGATATTTTGCCTTTTGTATCTTCTGTTTTCTTAAGAAGGTTGCTTCTTCCTGGGGTTCACCATAATGCTACTTTGTATGCAACTCTAGTTGAGTATAGCAGGCATTTGGGTGAATCTGAGCTACAAACATTAACTG
This sequence comes from Cajanus cajan, assembly GCF_000230855.2. Lineage (NCBI taxonomy): Eukaryota > Viridiplantae > Streptophyta > Magnoliopsida > Fabales > Fabaceae > Cajanus > Cajanus cajan. Next base: position 34,083,349 of record NC_138523.1, on the reverse strand, counting down.
CTGATGGGCTAAAAAAAGAGATACTTTCACTTATAGAACATGAGGTTATCATTGTCTTATTTATTTAATCTCTCTTTTCCCTCTTAAATTTTGGGAGGGGCAAATTGTGGTAAACTGACAAGATTGATATGTGGTAGGTTGGATCTGAAAAAGTGTCTTTATTGCACTGCTGGAAATGTTTTTTCACCCGCTATTTCCATAACTGGTGCAAGAACAATGCGTTATATGGTTTGCTTGTTGATTCCTCTTCAGATGCTGTTGGTTTAATCAGAAAAAATTCCATTTCACTTTTTCGGTCTTTGGAAGATATTGAACGGATTGTAGAAGGTAATTAATAATTATGGATACTTCTCTCTCTGTTCTCTCTCAATGGATTCTTATATTATTAAAATATTCTGGCTTTTTCTTAAATGATTTTAGTTAGTTAGCTAGCTCACTATAGTCAGTGCTTTGTTTTCTTATGCTTTCCTTAATATGACTATTGTTCCTATATTGTAGGCTCTTCAGATGAAGTTAGTGAGCTCACAGGCCTCGTGGATATATTTGATGATGATCTGGAGTGTGAAATTCTAATTGAATTGCTCAGATGTGTTGCAAGTTTCAGCCAACAGTTGGGCAAAACTGCTTCTTCTATATTTTATGAATCACTTTTAACTACAACAGTGGTCTCTTCTGAAGACATCGTTTGCTATATTGTGAAGATTCTGGAAACTGGATATTGTATGTCAAGTCCAGTGCTTCAAACTTCTACTTCTGGTGATCATATAGTAGTTCTGGAGAAGGAGCTAGCAGATCATAAAAGTTTGAGGAAACTTTCTGTTGATATGTTTTTGTCACTTCAAGGTTTGCACAAAAAGGCTTCTGCATGGGGCAGGATTTTAAATGTAATTGAGTGTTTCCTGAAATTTTTGGTTCCGCAGAAAGTAATACAAAAGTATGATACTGAAATGTCATCAAACATAAATTCTTCAGTTATAGTACATACTACATATCAGATTGCAAAGGTTATGTTTGAATCTGCCTGGGACTTTCTTCTATTTTTAAGCTATTTGGTGGACATCAGTGGTCAGGTGAGTTTATACTAATTTTTGTTTTCATGTTTATGCTCCTAAATGTAATGGTTTTCTCATTGTAAGTAAGCATCATTAATTGAAATTGTTTAATTAAATCAGATAGAAATTGCAAATCCTCACTTGTAGGTTGTTTGTGTTTGTTTTGTTGTCCTTTATTCGATAGTAAAATCTCAAAGTGCAATGCTTGATGTACTTGAACTTGGATTAATGTTTTGTCAATTCTCGAGCTGCTGGCAAACTAATCCACTAAAGTAATTGAATACAATTATGGTCACTTTGATTTATTTTTTGCTGCCTTTGCACTGTGTTTCCATGCCCATATTGATGGGAATTTTCTTGTTTACATGGATATGATGAATCACATGTTAAATATTGTCTATGTCTATGTCTATTACTGCCATATTTGAATAAGTTCCAAAGCTTTCAGTTGAGAGACGAGGGTTAGGAATTCTGGGCAACAATACATGTTAATGTTGATTGATTTTATTTTATTTCCAATCCCATGAAATAATAACATTGAGAATCTGAGTGGCGATCACTACTAAATATGTTGTGATTTTTTTTTAAATGCAGGTCCATTTGTCACATGATGATATAAACAAAGTACAGCTTGAGTTAGTTCCAATGCTTCAGGACATTATTTTTGAATGGCTAATCATCATCTTCTTTACCATCACACCAACTGCAGCAGCTGTAACTGAGGATTTCAATTCTAAACTTTCGTCATTACAAATAGGTAGGTTGCGTAATGTATTTATATAATTTGTAGCTGGGAGTAGTAGGGAGTGGGATTCAACTTTGTTAGAAAAGGGTAAAACATGGTAGTGGCTGTGTTGTAAAGGAAAACTTTTGGAGGGGCGATCTTTCTCCTTGTTCTGTTTATCTTCAGTCAATCCCTAAAATCACTTTTTTCCCCCATTTTTACTGAGTTTGTAACATTTACAGTTTGGCTTATTGAATTGAATATGTATAAGCCATACGGCTGATATTGTGTTAAACTTTTTCTGCATGATACAGATAACAACATGGGGAAACGATTATGGAATGATAAGCTTGGCAGATGTGACTTTACATTGGCTTTTATTTTCTTGCTAAATGTTGGAAGTTCATCCTTAGACCATAGCCACTTCTATTCAGAACGTTTTTCAAACGTGCAGAGCTTTATTAATAGGACAAGAGACTTCATCAGTTGGATCATTTGTGGCCAGGCTGGAGGATCTTCTACTTTCTTGAGTCGTTCTATTGATCTTGCATTTATCCTTTTCAAGCATGACCAGTATGGTGCTGCTGAGGTTATTTACATGCCTTTTTTCTTCCAGAATGGGATATTGGTCTATTCCATTCCTTTCTTACTCTGTAGTTATCTTTACTGAAAATATCTTATATTTCAATTTACAAATGTTTCAATAGCAATTGCTTACGATTGCGGAAGCACATTTACTAAAGGAGAAGACATCTCAAAGTATTCAAGATGCTGATGGTGGATGGTGCATACGTCATCATCTTCTAGGATGTTGCCTACTTGCAGAGGTGCAGTGTGGATTACATGGAACCCAGAAGGATAAAAAAGTTTCTGATGCCATTCGCTGTTTCTTTAGGTATAACAACTCACCTTTGAAATATTTATTTTTATTATTATTTGCATCATGTGGTCATACATAATTTAAAAATGCAACTTTTATTTTTCATTTTAAGCCTGTATTTTGATTACTGAGTTAAGTTATATTGTTTAATTTCCACTTAATTGAGGTTTAAGATACTATGTTGATTGGAGAAGGCTGTGTAAATTGTGTGATCATTTCATAAATCATATAATCTTAAGTTCAAAATTATATTTAAACATACACACGCCCATGCTTATAAAAGAAATAACCTTAGAATCACAATTATAATTTAATTAAACCTAATTGAAAATGCATGATAGATAAAGAAGGAGTAGATTGAAGTGATTAGGGTGATATCAACTGTCAGGGAGAAAGAAGGCAACAAAATTTATGTGTTTTAAGCTCTGCATATTTGCTTATGGTTCTTAGAAGTATGACCCACAACTGTTGGTGTTTAATTCAGGTCTTCATCAGGAAATGGTGCATCTGTAGCTCTGCAGAGTTTATCTGATGACTTAGGAATTCCATATCTTGGTTTTAGTGAGTATCTCTGTAGCTGAATTCTAACGATCTTAAACAAACAAATAAACTTGAGTTTTAATTGCTTATTACTTGTGGTTTTTATGCAGGTGGTTGTACATCAATTGCTGAATGGAAGCTTCAATACTATCAATGGGCAATGCAGTTATTTGAACGTTATAGCATTAGTGAAGGTGCTTGCCAATTTGCTCTTGCTGCACTCGAGCAAGTTGACGAGGCTCTACATATGAAAGATGAAAAGTACTTGAACAACTCAGTTAATGAATCAGTGACAACCATCAAGGGACGACTATGGGCAAATGTTTTCATATTTGCATTGGACCTTGGTCGATATTATGATGCATATTGTGCAATAATTTCAAATCCAGATGAGGAGAGCAAATGCATCTGCTTGAGACGATTCATAAACATTCTCTATGAACAGGGAGCCATAAAGGTTGGACAAACTATGATAGACCCTTCTGACTTTTCTTTGTTGATTGATCTCTACTTAATGTTTTCTTAAGGTTGATGCTTAAAATAGAATGATATAGATATCAAACTTTACTGCTACTGTCTTCAAAGGTTGATTACAATAATATTAATCAGTGACAATTGAACTGGGTTTTTAAATTCAATTATACAAGCTTAACCCTGATACATCATTTTGCAAAGATGTAATTCATAAATGTATGCAAGTCTCTGCATATCAGTTATTATTTTCTACAAATGATATTTTGGTATATTTCCAATTTATTCCACTGTATCTGTTATGATTCCTGTACTTTTCTAGTTAAAAACAGTGTGATGTTATTCCTCACTTAACATGCGGGGTTATATGTAATATCTAATACATTTTGTGTGTTAAAGGATAGTGCATTTCAATCATTTCCTCCAGGAATTTTATACTTTTCCTTTCACATTTTTTTGGTTAAGTTTCCATTCTCTAATTTTAATTAGTATTGCTCCCTCATCTTTATTTTTTTTATTCTTTTCAGATACTTTGCAGTAATAAACTTCCCCTTATAGGTTTAGTGGAGAAAGTGGAGCAAGAGCTTGCTTGGAAGGTATGCCCTAGCTGAACAATTTTGAGTGCTGTTAATTTTGAAGTTTTCTTCAATATATTTAATTTCTCCCATGTAATAATATGTAGGCTGAACGATCAGATATTTCTGCAAAGCCAAACTTGTATAAGTTGCTTTATGCATTTCAATTGCACCGGCATAACTGGCGGCGAGCAGCAAACTACATATACATGTATTCAGCTCGTTTGAGAACTGAAGCAGCTTTGAAAGATAGTGTAGGAAGTTCCTTGATGTTGCAAGAGAGGCTGAATGCACTCTCTGCAGCAGTCAATGCACTGCATCTTGTTCATCCTGCATATGCTTGGATTGATTCATTGGCTGAGGGAAGTTCTCTCGTGAATGAACATTATCCAAGTAAGAAAGCTAAAAGAACCCCAGATGAACTTTGTAAGTAATTCAACAACAAAAGTTACGCTGGTAGTTAAGAAGTTAGCATCTCATTATGAATTATGATGTTATATCAACATTTTTACTTATCCAATAAAAGAATAAAATGTGCAGCAGCAGAATTTTATTTTATTTTATATTTTTTTTTATATTTCTATACATTGGATATTCTGTTCTTCACAATTGTACTTCTATAGTCTTTTTAAGAGGGTCTCTCTTGCAGATATGTTGAAGGATTGAGTAGCTTTGTTTCAATTTCATTAATACTTTTGTTGTTCTCTTTTGTTTATTTTTTCTTTTTTGTTTAGGAGGATCTTACCTTACTCTTTATAGTTCATAATCATCTTTTTTTTTGATGAATTTCTTCTTTATCATTAAAAGAATTGTACTAATTTTTATTTTGTTTTTTTGGAATGGTGGTGACACTTTATTTTCTTTAACTTTTCAGCAGCAGCTGATAATGATGTGGAGCCTCAAGGCTGGACGTCCTCTATTGATATTGAAAAACTTGAGAACGAGTTTGTTCTAACTTCAGCAGAGTATATGCTGTCACTGGTAAATGTCAAGTGGACATTTTCTGGTAAGTCCTTTGTCTTTTCAATTGTCTGTGAAGCATATGGATGCTTCCATGGTGACTCTGATGATATTAAGTTTCAGTGTGCTTTGTATTTTTCATTTCATACATTTTGGAACAAGTTTTTACCCCCCTTTTCATTTTAAAGGAAAACATGGAGCTCTATCAGACTTTGCTGATCTTCTTGTCCAGAACAATTTTTATGATATGGCCTTCACAGTCCTTCTCAAATTTTTCAAGGGTTCTGGATTGAAGAGGTGTACATCTTGTGCCTAAGTTGCCTGCAAATACACACACACGCACCCACACATATATCTGTGTCTAGTCATACTTATGTACATGACTTGGTTTCTTCTTTAGGGAACTGGAAAGAGTTTTATCTTCTATTGCATTGAAATGCTGTCTTGATAAAGTGGAATCCACTTGGGTTGAGTATGTGACCTATTCCTTACCATTCTTTTTAAAGAACTTTATATTTATTGTAAATTGTTGAAATAAGATGCCTGACTTAGCTTACTAGTCATTATGATGGCTTTAAAATTTGTGCATTTATTATTGTTATTTAGTAATTTGATAGCTTTCAAAATTTTCTCTACAGTGCTCCTGTCACTATGAATTGTATAATTTATGTTTTTTGTGATTTCAGGGAACACAGTCATTTATTGACATCAGCAAAGCATGATATGGTTGTTCATGGTTCCCCTATTACAGTTCCAACAATTCCACCAACTGACAGAAATAGTTGTTGGGCAACTCTTAAGCTTTACCTTGTACGTATCTTCTGCTAGTTATAATGTGTTGGCCCTTAGTCGTTTTTACATTTTTATGCTTCAGTTATTCATAACTGGTTTTTCACTTTGCCATGTTCAATGAATGAAGGGTATTCCACTAAACATATGGGCATTTCTAGCAGTTGTGTGATGGTTAGGGAAAGATGGGAAAATTTCGTGCAAATGTAGATTGTGATTTGATGTATCAAGTTAGAAAGAATGTTAGTTTTTTCAGCAAACATTATTGTTATTGTTATTATTATTGAGAAAGAAATTTATTTAGAAAGATATTTTTTCTTCTAATCATTAATATTTTGCTTGGAGCTAGGATGGTGTCATTTTCGTTTGGCTTTCTTTTGATCTGTATCTGGAACCTATAATATAATGGACATCTTGTCTCTTAAGTTGAGATTCTAGTATTTTTTACTCCTACATTTAAAGAGTTGGGAGGAACTTAAACCCCTAAAAACTTGTGGTATTAGAATCAGTTTCTACACTCCACCATGTCAGCAGGATGACATTCATTTGAATTTCATTCAGCTCTGTAGGTGGTTACAGATGAAACTTTTCCCCTACTAAGACATTGCCTTGTACAAGTCTCTTCATAGTTCTTTTAACTGGGATAAAATTTTGTCATTTTATTGTGTGTGGGATTATTTAAATCAACATGTGTAGCTTTTATTTGCATTTTTGGGTCCCTGGTTCACTCTTTCTTTAAATTTGCTCCCTTTCTTTAAATTTGCTCCTAAAATGCAGGAAAAGTATAAGGACTTTCATGGTAGATTACCGATTATTGTTGCTGAAACACTCCTACGTGCAGATCCTAAGATTGAATTGCCTCTTTGGCTCGTTCAATTGTTTAAGGTAATTTTCTTGTCTGAAAACTACAGTTGCTGATTGGGGTTCATTGATGCAAGAGTGCCTACATGTTTAAAAATCAGTATTGGTAGCATTTCTACAAAACATATCATATAATTCCTGTTTCCGAATCTATCTAAAATTTCCTATGAATCCCGTGAAACTAAATAAAATTCCCCTGAAACTATATAAATTACTAGACTGGTTGCATGCATCTGCTATACAAAATACAAGGGATGCCTTTTTCTATTATCAAGCAGCCTTGACTTCTATGATATAGGATGTGGTACAATTGCTGATACTGTTTGTGACTTGTGACAGGAGGGCCAAAAGGAAAGGTTGTGGGGGATGACTGGCAAGGAATCAAATCCTGCATCTTTATTTCAGCTTTTTGTTACCTATGATCGATATGCAGAAGCTACTTCTCTTTTGCTTGAGTGCATAGACTCATTTGCCTCAATGGTAAATTATTTTTACTCTTACTAACGGTCAATTTTATATGTTTCGTATGTTCAGCTGGTATATGATATCTCTAGACAATTAAATATTTTTAACACCAGACTTCTCAACATGAGTTGTGTTTGTCTACCATTTTGTAATATATTTTACTCAACGGAATATTTTTGTCTTGTCATGGAAATTGATAATGTTAGTTAAAATTGAAATTTATTTTACAGATTTCTGTTTACCAATGTCTGATATTTGTTGTCACATTTACACTATACTGGAAAATTGTTCTTGTTAATGGACTTCATGGTACAGGTTGAAGGATTTTTTACAGTTTAAATGTTACTTAATGAATAATTAGAAACAGTTCATTAAGATACGTTGAGAGTGGGACTTTGGAGGGAATAGGAAGGGGAAGATTTTCATTTCTGAACTGAGTATTGTTAACATGGAAGCAGTTCATTTGGATTGGTGATTTATGTGAGAGGCTTGAACAGTTGGATTATGGGTGCATGGTCTGTTTGGAGGTTAATGTTGGTGCTGAAAAATTTGATTGGGGCTTGTAGTCTCTGAGCAACTATAGTGCTGAAATTTTGATGTGGTTTAATATTTTTGGTTTTGTTAAGGGGTTCAAGATTTATGAGGAAGGTTTTTGGCTCCTATTTTGTGTTAATGGGACATCAGGGAAGGTTGTGTTTCAGGAGGGGTGAGTCTGTAGTTATTCTACCCTCATGAATTTTGTGACCATTGGCAAGTTTGGATCTATCAATGTGGACATTCAAACTATTCTTTCTTCTCCTATGTTCGAGCTAGGGTGCCATGGGTTTGCAATGGGGTGTTGCGGATATACATCCCTCCTATGTGAGGCTAAGAGCAAGAGTGCCTTGGGCTGTCTTTCTGGCCATTGCCAACCAGGTAGGTGCAACCGAGGATGTCAAGGGTTAAGGAGCATGAGTTATTCTTTTTGACATTGGGTAGTACAGGCTTTGTTCTTCTTTATGCTGTGTTTGGAGTGATGATTTTCTCGTGATAATTTCCTATTAAAATGGGTTGGAATTTCTTATCTTGTCATTGACATTCATGATTTTTTTTTGGTGAAGCATTGACATTCATGATATAGTATGATGGCAACTGGAAAATTTATGTAACACTTGATGTAACAGTAGTGAAGTTTGTCCATTACGTATTTAATAGTATTTATTATGTTCTGCAGAGACCAGCAGATATAATTAGAAGGAAAAGACCATTTGCTGTTTGGTTTCCATACACAACTATTGAGAGGCTACTGTACCGACTCGAAGAATTAATCAGAATGGGTCACATGGTAGATCATTGTGACAAGCTCAAAAAGGTGTTACATGGTTCCTTACAGAATCATCTGAAGATGGTAGGCTAATGTCTTCCTTTTGTATTTTATTTTTTCTGTTGCTTGGCACATGTGTTCATATCTGCCAATTTATTTTTCAGTTGAAGGTGGACTCAGATGATGCTATCTCTGTATCTTGATTGCTTTCTTATACTGACAACTGGATGTTGTAGACAATAGTGTGTTCACAGTGCAGTCAACTACTTGCTGTGTTAACTGGTTTGTCTTTTGTTTTTTACCACCACTATCGTTTCCCTTTACTTTTAGTTACTCAATTATGGTTTATTGATGTGATGATTTCTCTGTTGAACAGCATAATGTCCAGTAAAAAGGCCTTGGCACGGAATGTTGAAATTTTGGGATGAAAAAGCCATGGCAGAAGAGGGCATTTCCATTTCCTTTGCAACAGGAACAGGAACAACAAAAATAACCGAATGATGGCCACCGCAGGAATTGGACATGTAGTTCTTAAATTCCATGTCCATGAACATCAATGTAAAATTTGTATATGATTTATCTACAGGGAATTTCGGACAAGGATGACTGACCTTTTGTTTGATATGGGTGATATCCAGAATCATTCTGTATGGATTTGCGCAAAAGTAGTCCAACTGATTACAAGGAGATTCAGTATAGAATGACTAGTGGTTGAATATCTTATGTTTTTTCCCCACTGAAAGTTGCGAAAAAATGTTTACCCAAATCCAATTAGAGAACGGCATGATCTGATTTGATGTCCATAATTTGTAATCTATATTGGCATAATTTGTCTCAACCCACTTGCTAAATTGCCAGTTCAAAAGATCCCTTTGGTTTTGTTGTTGGCGATGTATGTGTCTTGGTTGTAATGACATTCGTTAAACATTAGTGATTGACATCTTACTGAGTTGTAAGACCTTCTAAGCATAGCAATTTCTTGAACTCGAAAGTAAATTTGATTATTATTCATTCAATATAAATTTGAATTTCTCGTCAAATTGTTACTATTTAAAAATCAATGTCATTCCCTAACCCAAGATGTTACTTTTAATCAGTGCATAGGCAATATATGCAGTGTTATTAGTTCATTAGTGTAAAATTAATTTTAACTACAAATCATTGTTGATACGATTTTTGATGTGAAGTGTAAAAATCAAATTTATCATAAAAGACCATCTGTATTGGGAAAATACTAAAACTCTTACCATGTCAATACATCTAATTGCAAGGATACTCTAGAGGAGATTGATTGAGCAAACGCGCTCAAATTTTAGCATTGGATCATCCATTTCCTGCAGCACAATTGACTCAGGTTTTCCTCATATCTACGAGTTGCACGTGGCACCGTTTACAACAGTAAGAGATTAGAAATTAATTGATAAAATAGTTTGTTGATAGTTATATATGTTTAATAACTTTAAAAATAATAATATAATCTTAATAATTTCTTTTATGATAAACACAATTTTGAAGATGATTGATTAAAAAATAGTTAATTATTTTAATTAAAATTTTATTCTTTTTTGTGCAACATTCGATTTAAATATCAAAGTAATTAATTAAAATAGTTTACACCAATTTTGTAATTTATATAAAAACTAATTACTTGGGTTTATCCAAACCAAATAACTTATCTTAAAATCACTTTTTACTTGATATATCCAAACACTACTTATTTAATAGACCGATTATTAAAATCATCAGTAAATCCAATTCTAACACGCTAAAATGCTGCTTTCCTACATTTCATCTTAAACAATTAGAGAAATTAAACAAAAATATAGCATTCGAAATATAATATTGCTTTTGTTGTAATATAATAACAAGAACTATATTTTATAACACCAGCTCCTAAAACAATTGTCCCACATACTACCAAAAATAAGTTTACATAGACATCAGCTTTGGTCCATTGTCTGGCATACCCATGCCTGCAGCTAAATCGGCATCAAGTTGAGTATGTGGTGCAGGACCCATCATTTGTTTCACACTGCACAAAGGAACTGCGATATCAGAAGAAATATCATACTACTCCAATATATATAAAGTGAGAAAAATGTGCCACGGTGCTTGTAGTTCAATTGGCATGATTTAAATCCTTTAAGACTATAGTGTGTGATGTTAACGTCATAGGTTTGATCTTCTACAACGTTATCTTTCTTCCTCTCCTAACTCTCACTCAATTTCCCAACAACCTGATACCAACATATTGGGGGTGAAAACTTGCTAAATTATTCATCTAGTGATTCTAGTCAAAGAAAAGTGCCACCAACACCCTATATTGAAGACACCATGTGCTTCAGAAATTGTCTTTTTTATTTTTTTAACTTACTTGACCAAGTAAATGTTTGAAATAAGGTGTGCTGATAGCATTCCTTTTTTAGTTAAAATGTGCAAATGTATAGAGACTTACTTGAAAGTTTCCAAATAGTTTAGAGACCTACTTAGTAATTTAACCTTAATAGAATTTATGTGTATACTTAGCAGGGAAAAACTCCTTTTAAGGGGAATAATTCACAAAAGGGCATGCTGAGGTAATAATATTTAGGACTAAGAAAAGTAATTAATCAAGTCATTAAACTGAATAAGAGTTAACCACGTGCATGACTTCATTAACCACTTCCCATCCATAATCTATACTGGGCCTTCCAGCTCCTTGATTTCCCCTTTTGTTACACACCCTAGAAGAAGCATAGATTTCATCTCGATTAAGGCTCAATTTCAATCTATTTTATCTAAACAAGTTTGAGTTTACTAGTATTATGTTCAACTCCACTCAATTATCCCTATTAATAACCAAGATATGCTCCTTTCATAGTGTCCAATTGCTTTATGTGTTCACACGACTGAAAGCTGATACTTAAGAACACATGTAGGCCTCAAAACTCAAAAGCAATTCTATAAACCTAATTAATCTTCATAAATATAAATATGGGAAGAATGTAGGATAGGATTCAAAATGAAGGGGTTAAAAAACAGGAGCACAAGCAAAAGCAGCATACCGCTTCTTGTGTCGTTTGGTCTTAAAGTGCTCATCCCTTACAGCTACATTGGAGAAGTATCGACTGCAAAAATCAAAACAATATTAACTCATAACACATAATAAAACCTACACAACCAAATATGAGAGAGAAAAAAGGAGCTGGAGACAAATACTTCAGCACCCTAAACAATAATAATAAAATGAAATTAAGGAACAAATGATTTTTCTCCCATTGTGCTCCAAAACGGAGAAGGCCCCAATGAGAAAGATAAAAACCTACCCCAATTGAAACAGCAAGCAGAAAACCCTAGTGATGCTAACTAGAAAATACATTAGCTGAGGAAGTAGCCTTATTGGGCAAAATTAAGGTAATGGGTCCTAAAGTGCAGCATATCAAGGAACTCATCTTAAATAACCGGAATAACAAAATCTCTGCTTTCTCTCTCCTATATTATTCCCCTTCAACCCTTTTTCTCTTCTGTTCCTACCACCCACACTTCCCATTCTAGTGTTGCAGCCACACCCCCAAACTTTACAACCCCATGTTACAGAATCATCAAATTTACAAACTTTATACACATTGATAAAAAAGGCAGAAAAATATAGGAATAAAAAGAAATTACTCGCAGTGGAGACAATAGTACTGGCCCATCCCAGGCAAATCTTCATCTAGAGGTAAAGGGGGTCTTTCTTCATCGGTTTTATTAAGCTGCGCATAAACCATGTCGTCCCCTTTAAGCTCAAATTTTGTACGGCGCGCGGTTTTGTGAGAATATCTTCTTTTCTTCACATGCCGGTGCGGACATTTGCCTCCCATTCTTAGCTTTTCTGAATTGTTAGGGTTTTTCAGCTCTGATTTCACTTCCTATTAGGGTTTTCCCTTTCAACGCAAGGAAGCACGAAACGACGGCGCTTCAAATGTCTCTGCTTAAACAACAGATAGACTTTAAGTGGCGTCTTTGCCTATGGACCCATGGTGGCTATAAAGGATTAAAATGGGTTGGCCCATATCTTCGATGAAAAGAGTTTTTTGTTTTTTTTTTGTTTTTTTTTTCCGATGAGGAGTTTAGTTGTAGGCTCATGATATATACATCTCCTTCTTTTTATAAGTACACCTCCTTTTTAAAAAAAATTATAAAATATTATAATTTTTTTTTAAAAAATTTAATTTTACACTTTCAACTTTCAATTTGTTACTTTCTTCTTCTTATTCACACACTTTTTTTTTTTCTCTTTTAATTTTCACATACTACTAAAATAGGTGGGGTGAAGGAAAAATAAGGGAGTGCATGTAAAAATTGAAAAAAGGAGGAAAGATATGTAAAAAAAAATACTAAATTAAATGTTGTGAATGTAAAATTAAAAAATTTAAAACAAAAAATTAAAAATATTTTAAAATTTTAATTATTTTTTTAAAAGGAGGTGTACTTATAGAAAAAAGGAGGCCATGAACCTTAGTTGTACTGTGAATATTTATGACCCGTTTAATTGCGTTATTAACTGTTTTTATTTTTCAATTATAAAACTGTTATATTGTTCCTGAATTGTTTTATAACCCGCTCTATCTTGTGGTGAGGTCGAACAAATATACGCGACATCTTAAGTTTAAATATTATATTGTTATTATAATTTCTGCAGATCTTAAAAAAAAATTGTTTCATATTTTTTGTTTTAAAGATTTGTATAGAAAATAAAGAACACAAAAAAATATTTTAAGTATTTCCTGTGCAAATATTTGAAAATATAAGTTGATATTTTATGTTAAAAAATTGAAAAATAAAAAATAAAAACACGGATTTAAATTTATTTTCAGCTCGGTTTGATCTAGTTTGATTTTTATTATTATTTATCTTTTGTAATTAGTGAAACTAAAAATAATAAATTTTGTATTATATGTGTTATTAATATTCTTTCTGAGGCCAATATTTTATATACGCTAAATTTTGCTTTTAACTTCTAACACTTATTTATGGTTACAATTAATATATTTTATTTTATCTATATTTTTATATACTAGTGCTATTGTGCATTTTATTTAAATAAAAAATAAAATATAAAAAATATAAACTCAATTTAAACACTTCTAGAAAAGTATCATTTTCTTGCAAATTTTCCTGCAAAAAAATATTTGCCAAAAATAATTTACAAATATTTCTTACAAATTTTGCTACAATTTTAATGATTATAGAAATTATTTTTCATGGTAAAAATTTACAGAAAAATATTGTAAGAATTTTATTTTATTTCTTGCAGATTTTCTTGTAAAAATAAATTCGCAAGTAATGTTTACTAAATGGTAAAAAAAATTTACAAGTAACTTTTCTTGCAGATTTTCATGCAAAGTTTAATCCGCAAGAAAAATAAAATAAAAATTAAATTTATAAGTTTAATATTTTAAAAAAAACTTCAAGTCCCACGTCGATTGAAAATAAAATAATTAAAGAATATATAAGTTGGGGTAATACTTACCTTACAAGTTGATTTGTATGGTTGAGTGTTAGGCTTATAATCTACAATCTTAGAATTTAAAAGATTATGTATCACATAGAATTTATAGTATTTCTTTAATTTTTTTCGTAAAAAATATTTTTGCAGAATTTCTTGTGAAAAAATTCACAGGAAACTTTTCTGCAATTTTGCGATTTTTTCACAAGAAATTTCACAAGAAAATTTCCTGCGAATTTTAAAATTCGCAAAAATATATTATCCACGAAGGTATTACCTACAGATAAAATTTGTAGGAACAACATTTCCTACGAATTTTTTATAAAAATTTGCAGGAAAAATCGCATGTAATAAGAGAAATTCTAGTAGTGAATACCCTATTATTGCAATTACAATTTAAAAGAAAGTTGATTGGATTTAAGCTTTTGTGTTTACACATTAATTATAACTTTATTAAAAGGAAAGTTATAGTTATTAAAAGGAAAAAAGTAACTATCCAATAATAAATACTTCATATTAATAAGATGGTTACTAGCAAATAAAATTAAAAGAGAAAGTGTAGAAATGATAAATAAGAATATTGATTAATAAATGAAAGTTTCAGTTATTAAAGAATAAATGTCTTAAAAAAGTGAAAGATGAACATTTATTACACTAAAATCATGGCTGTAATTTCACAAAAATGTTAAGTGTTGATCAGGTGGTTTATATGATTATTCTCTGCACTTCCTCATGCAAGTTATGGACAATATCATTTTTGTACAGTTGGATGCAACTGACCCTTGAAGGTTATTAACTTGTGCCATGGACCACATGAAGTGTTTGGTCATGGTCAAATGTTCTCTATTAACTATGGTTTTTTCTTTTGTCCAATTATTTTGTTAAATTTTTGTCAAGACAAATACAAATAGTGAGTAATGATGAAAACGTAAAAGTCCAAAGGATGCATCACATAAGCATAATCAATGAAGTAAATCTTACAAACTAACAGAACACCAATTGATAAAAGTAATAAAATATAATATTGAACAATGAACACTGAAATCACACACTACATCAATAAATTTGTTTTACTTTGTATAACCTCTTCTTTAATTTTTATTAATATATGAGATGTGGTTTTTTTTAAAAAAAAGAAATAAATAAACTTGTTGTCCCAAAGACAAATCTATTGTCACATATAATAAAGCAAGACACTCGTTGTCCTAGAGGCATGGGCCCCTATAGATAGGTTCAAGCTCATGATATATACACTTTTTTTTTTTTTTTAAATATAAGTACACTTCTTTTTATTTTTTTAAAAAATTATAAAATATTATAATTTTTTTTAAAATTTTTAATTTTACACCTCTAACTTTTAATTTGCTACTTTTGTCTTTTTTTTTTTATACATTTTTTTTCTCTTTTAATTTTCACATGCTATCAAAATAGGTGAATGAAAGAAAGGTAAGAGTGTGCACATAAAAATTGAAAAAAAGAGAGAAGATGTGTAAAAAAAAAATACTAAATCAAATATTGTGAATGTAAAATTAAAAATAAAAAAATAAAAAATAAAAAATAAAAAATATTTTAGAAATTTAATTATTTTTTTAAAAAAAGGAGGTATACTTATAAAAAAAAAGGAGGTGTATATATCATGAATCTAGGTTCAATGATGCACCGGATGTAAGAACTAGGCCCAATAACGGTATAATCGGCGCAACTAGCAATGTGTGGATCAAAGCCCACATGATCATAATAACTCAAGGAAAAACATTTCAATCCCCCCATGTATTGAGTAGCTCCATTTCGGTTCCTCCAAAAATAACTGTTTCATATGTAACAATTTTCTCATTTTTTATTTAAAAATGTAAAGGTAAAAACTGGTCATGTATGTGGAGTCTTTTTATTTTATTATTTATTTTATTATAACGTGGAGTCTTTATTATAACATAATAGGAGAACTAAATTAAGAACATGTAACATATGTAGAAATCAAATTAAGAACATGTTATATGTACAAAGATTAAATTAAGAATGTATACTAAATTTAAGAATTAATGCATGAGAACTAAAATCAAATCAGTAATATTTGTATGTATATATGGATCAATTTAATAAATTTTTATATATAAAGACTATATTGAGAATTTGTAAGGTATAGAAACTAAAGTATATGTCTAAATTTTTTTTAAAATATTTTATCCCTCGTTGATGTTATAAATTACTCCATTATCATCTTTCAAAATATATATATATATATATATATATATATATATATATATATATATATATATATATATATATATTTTATTAACTGCATATGAAAATTTCCTCCCTAATCGCAAATAAAAAATATTTTTAAAGAATAAAAAATAATTTAATTCTCACTTCTATTTAAAAAAAGATGGAAGACACTAGTAGAAGTGATTATTGATCTTCTCCTAGTTCCATCTTTACGTCCAATCTTTTCTTGAGGTATTGAACTTCACGAAACAAAGTTTCAAACTCTTCAAAGTTTGAAGGATGCAGCTATGAATGGCGCGACACTCTTCTTGAAGAAGAAGAAGAAGAAGTAGGAACCAAGGCACAAAGGAAGGAATCCTTTATGAAGGTTCTTAAGGAGAAGGCTTTCTCCTAGGTTTGGACCTTTGAAAGTAGAGAGAATTTATGAAAATTCTGATCTCATTAACATCAAAAGTGTTTACAAAGTCAAGGAAAAGATTTATATAATGAGGAAGAAGCTTGTGATGCAAGCTAGACTAACTATGGTTCAAGGAGAACCTTGGTTAGCCTTCTTACACTCAAGCTAACTAGTCTAGTTAATTAGGAGGCTTGTGGAGCAAGCTTCTAACTTAGAAGCTTGGGAAGCAAGCTAAGTTAGAAGCTTGTAGCACAAACTTTACAACTGTGTAGAAGAAGCTAAGTCAATTCGGCCAAGGAAGTGAGTTAGGAGGCCAAGGTGATTTGATGGATCCAAGTAGAAGAGATGAACGGATGAATATCCCTTGCTTGTATCTGCACTTGCTCTCCTTCTTGAGACCTTGAATTTGAGCGGAACGAACAAAAAAGAAGACTAGGTTGGATGATCCGAACCTAAGATTGAAGCACTTTAGCAAAGAATGCCAAGGATAACTCACAAAAGGCTTTAGGAGATTTTGGATCCCTAAAGCTAAGACTAGAACTTGGGTGATTCTTGGAGAGAAAATAGCTGAAGTTTTATTTCAAAATTCTCTAAGCTCAAAAGTGATTACATGAATGAAGGAAGGAAGCTTATATAGGCACGAATTTGAAGCTAGTTGGTGCCAAGTTCAAAGCTCACAAGTTGACGCCTAGATTTGAATTCAAATTTGAATTTGAATTCAAATTTTCAGCCCACATGTGCTTGGCCGTGAATCTTGGTGCTTCCATGCATCTAAGTTTAATTTGGCAAGCATTTAGGGTTGATTTGAGTCTGCACATGTTCAGCCACTCATGGTGAAAAACATGTGACTTAAATGCAACTTAAATGACTTTCAAATTAAACCTGGTTTTGCTTAATTAGCCTATTTAACTAATCCTTCCATAATCCTACTCTAATGGCCTAAATACAATGGCAAATCAAATACAATGGAAATGAAAAATTACAAGAATCAAAATGAGCCCAATATTGGGTACTAAAAGCCCAAAGGCCCATGAAGCCCAAAACTAGGCCCAATAAGCCTGTGGCCCAAAACGCTACTCTATGTGGTCCAAAATACAACACCCAAAATATATGAATCTTATACTAATATAATATATACAAAATAACAGAAATTGGATATCTCAAGGTGTGGCCCATGTGAAAATCATCTTGGGCCTTCCAAACCCATCGGGCCCATTGGGTTTTGACTAGCCCATTCCTCTTGGTTCCTTCAAGATGTCTCATCTTGCCTTCCTAGGCATGATTCCATCATCCCCTCCCTCTTGAAAATGATTTGTCCTCAAATCACGAGGATCATTATAACAGATATCATGAACTACAATAACAAAATACAATACATGAGAGGTGACATGTTCAATGGGTGGACTTGATGGATATACCCAAAGATGAATCATTCTAGCAAAGAAATTTACACTAAGATCACTAGACTCTCTAAAGGTAGAAAGAAGATCCTTACCTAGGCAAAGTCTATGTATGTAGCTAAAACCTAGAAATGTAATGAAACTAAGACTATATCAAATGAAAGTGGGATCCCTAAAAACTAAAACATCTTGCCTAAGGTACCCTAAATGTGAAGTTTAGTGAAACACATAAAAGGGGGGGGGGGGGGGTTGAATTTGTGGGTGTATGTGAACAAAGGAATTTTAAAATCTTTTCGCAATAACACTCTCTTCCGTCCAGTAAAAATAATATTAGTGAATTCTTGAACATAAACTACCCAGGATTGGTTTAACAAAATCGTTTTGCATTTGGGAGTTTCATCGTCTACTAAGAGAAAAATGCTTCATGAATAAAAATTGTTCTTTTAGGATAATCAGTTGAGCAAATATAGTTTTCGTCTGAAGACAAATTTAATAGACGATAAGCATTAAACGAAGTTTTCAATATATAATATCAATAAAATAAAATGCATCTAAAACATTAAAGCGTGGAGCAAATATTTTTATACTAGTTCACTCAAACTGAACTACGTCTAGTCTCCTTCAATCAAAAGGTTCCACTAGATAATCAATAAAGTACAAGTATTATTTGTTCAGCCTCTTCAGGCTCGCTGTGAGTATTATAGACCACCCAGGTCACGACCACTCCTGGTCCCAAGTATTCTCAACCACTTCTGGCTCGTCAGCTTCACTCATAAACGCTAGTATTCTTTGCTCAGCCACTTTTGGCTCTTAGTGAGTATTATCGACCAACTCCTGGCCTGCCAGCTCCATTCACTAGCGCTAGTATTCTTTGATCAGCCACTTCTGGCTCCTAGTGAGTATTCTTGACCAACTCCTGACCCGTTGAATTCACTCATTAACGCTAGTATTCTTTACTCAGCCACTTCTGGCTCATAGTGAGTATTCTTTGACAAGCCTCTCCAGGATTTACAAGTATTCTTTCCCTAGCCTCTTCAGGCTTTACAAATATCAACTGGATAGATTTGGTTTGAGTGTTTGGGTTACTCTCATAAAAAGGATACATAGGTTTCTACACTCACTAAGGTATGTAACCTTAGTCTTTACAATGATTGAGTATTTGGCTTACTCTCACAGAGAGGATACACAAATTGGCACACTCACTAAGGTTTTGTTCCCAGGATGCACATGTTTGGAACTCCTTAGTTTACAGAGATGAATACACTATGGTACATTTGACTCTATACGCTCTATCTCTGGTTTCGTTGTTTTGTGGGCTTGGTATCACTTTGTTAAGATTACAAAAATGGAAGCCAACCTTTCAAGGTTTGAGATACTGATATATATATTATCTTGTAGAATCTGCCCTTTGCAAGTGTCCGTTGAAGTAGATATAGTCGTTCATGACTAGTTTGATCTCTCATTTAATGCTTGATTTCTTGCATTAAATGTTGCTTCATGTGATAGACATTACGTGTAGTCTTCTTTGCCTTGTTAGCAGTTGTGTTTGAGTTCAGCAGATACCTAGGAACCTTTTTGTCCTTATCTGGTCACATAGTTTTTAAGTGTTGTCCTTATTTGAAAAAGTGATGTACATTTTCTGACACATGCATGCTTTTGCTTTGGCGTGCTTTTCTTCTTCTTCTTCTCTTTTCTTTAATCATGAGTTTTACGTTGAGAGCATTTGAGTGATTGTAGACACTGCCTTGATTTGTCTTTTAAGACTCGATTCTTTAATTGCTTAGGTGGAAGTCTTCTTCTACGTTTGTTGGTCCAATGCATCTTAATCTTGGCCTTCGTCTGAGCATCTGGGTTTAGTGTTTTGACTTTTTCTCGTAGTCTGGTCAACATTTTAGGTTGACAGACTTTGTTCTTTGTCTGACGTGTCTTTCAATCTGTGCTATCCTTCGTTTGACTTTCTTCTATTCTTTGTCTCATGCTTCGTTTAATTCCTTATGTTGCACTGGAGGTTGTCCTTGACACACCTTCATTTGATATTGGACTCATAGTTGTCTGGTGCACATGTTGTACTTTGTCTTTTTCAATTTGATTTGTTTGGTGTGATGTGCCTTGCCTTGACTGTTCTTTTATTAGAGTTGACCATCTGGTTTCATCTGATGTTTAACCCATCTATTTATTTTTCCAGGTTTAGCCTTGTTTTGGCTTTTCATCTGATGCTTCAATGTCTCGACTTGTAGTAAGCCTCATCTAGTGTTTATTGAATGTTCTTCCGTCTGTGATTGGACCTGATCTTGATGCTTGAGTAGCGATCATCTGATTCTCTTGTTTAGTTTGTCTAGGCTTCATAGATCTTGCATTTAATGCATTTGATCTTGCATTAAATGTTTGCTTGCAGAATCTACGTTTCACCAATTCTTTTGTACTATTTGTTTACTTCTATGTCTGGAATTAATCATGACCTAGACATCTTTGTACTTTCCTGGCATTGTAGTGTTAAGTTAGACGAAGAAATTCCCAGCAAGGTTTTGAATGAGATAAATATAATGCATATTGTTATCTCTAACAAATGTGTTAGTGTTTCAGATAAAAACATAAGTACAAGCAAGTTAAAGAATAGAGAATATGCATGTACCACCTTCTACACCAGAACAAATACATAATGAGCTAAGCACCGGATAAATGTTGATCAAAAGAAGGAAACATACCAGACACAACGCAAAATAAAGAACAGAGCATGAGCAACCAAGATAAAGGGAAAAAGCTACAAGACATCAGATGAAGAAATCAAGCAAAAACAAGCCCAGCATAAGAAAGAAAATTAGTGAAGCCTTAGATGATACAAAACCACGAACGATGGACAAAACTAAATCATGAAGTTAGCGGAAAAACACATAGAAGGGGGAGGGGGGTTGAATATGTGTGTATTAGTATGAAGGAATTTTAGAAACGTTTTCGCAAGAGTAATGTTATTCTCTAATGCACTTTTGAATGTCAAACGGTTACACAGAATTTGGTTAACATAATGTCATTGCATTTGAAGAATTTATCGTCTATTGAGAAAAATGTTTTATAATGATAATTATTGAAGTTCTAACATTTTCCTTTTCAAGATAGTTTCATTTGAAGACAAGTAGAGGATAAGGCTTTTCAGTCTAATATGTTTGTTAAACAAAATTTGCGTCTTCGTCTAAGAAACAGTTTTAATGAAGAATAGACAGTAGACGAAGATTAATTATGATTTGACAATTGACAATAATCTGCATCTAAAATATAGATAGAGTAGTGTAATCACTTTTATACTGGTTTGCTCAACTGAACTACGTCCAGTCTCCTTCAACTTGAAGGGTTCCACTAGATATGAAATGAAGTACTCAAGTATTGTTGACCACTTTTGGCCCGTTGACTTCACTCATCAATGCTAGTATATTCTTCTCAACCTCTTCAGGCTAGCAGTGAGTATTATGAACCACCCAGGTGATTTGATGGATGCAAGTAGAAGAGATGAATGGATGAATCTCCCTTGCTTATATCCGAACTTTATCTCCTCCTTGAGACCTTGAATTTGAGCGGAAGGAATGAAAAAGAAGACTAGGTTGGATGGTCCAAACCTAAGATGGAAGCACTCTAGCAAAGAATGCCAAGGAAAGCTCACAAAAGGCTTTAGGAGATTTCAGATCCCTAAAGCTATGACTAGAACTTGGGTGACTCCTGGAGAGAAAATAACTTAAGTTTTATTTCAAAATTCTCTAAGCTCAAAAGTGATTACATGAATGAAGGAAGGAAGCTTATATAGGCACGAATTTGAAGCTAGTTGGCGCCAAGTTCAAAGCTCACAAGTTGACGCCTAGATTTGAATTCAAATTTGAATTTGAATTCAAATTTTCAGCCCACATGTGCTTGGCCGTGAATCTTGGTGCTTCCATGCATCTAAGTTTAATTTGGCAAGCATTTAGGGTTGATTTGAGTCTGCACATGTTCAGCCACTCATGGTGAAAAACATGTGACTCAAATGCAACTTAAATGACTTTCAAATTAAACCTAGTTTTGCCTAATTAGCCTATTTAACTAATCCTTCCATAATCCTACTCTAATGGCCTAAATACAATGGCCAATCAAATACAATGGAAAAGAAAAATTACAAGAATCAAAATGAGCCCAGTATTGGGTACCAAAATCCCAAAGGCTCATGAAGCTCAAAACTAGGCCCAATAAGCCTGTGGCCCAAAATGCTACTCTATGTGGTCCAAAATACAAGACCCAAAATATATGAATCCTATACTAATATAATATATACAAAATAACAGAAATTGGATATCTCAAGGTGTGGCCCTGTCGCCACCCGCCGAAACGGACCTTGGCAATCGCGACGATGGTTGGACTCTTTTTAAAGTTTTGGAAAGTGATGGATTGATAGAACGACTTATTCTCAAACTGAGACCTTGTTGAGCTACCAATTTTATTAAATGATTCACCAATCCATATTAATCCCAAGCGGGACTGTAGACCCCTAAAATTGTCCGGGTTGGAAATAAAGCTTGAAGACTCTTGAGGACTGAAGGAAAGTCAGCCAGAAGGACTCATGGAAGGCCCTAGGAGGATTCTCTGTAGGTCTAGAGGTCTTGTAATAGCTCAAAATAAGGAAGTGGAGGGAATGAAGCCCAATACGGCCTCCCAAAAGTTCAGTACGGCCGTATTGAACATTTTGAACTACAATACGGCTGCACTGAACTCAATACGGCCGTATTGAAGTTCACTACGGCCGCACTGAACTCAATACGGCCGTATTGAGGTTTCTTGAACTTCAATACGGCCGTACTGAATTCAATACGGCCGTATTGTAGTTCAAAACTTCAATACGGGCCGTATTGACTCCAGGGCCCGTATTGCGCCTGTTCCCTATAAATAAGACGTCATTTGGACGTCATTCTACACTTTTACACTGAGTTTTAACCCTCTTCTTGAGTATTCTGGGTTTTTTTTGAGCAGTGCTCTGCCTAGAAATCACTCGGAGAGTTGATCCGACAAAGTTCTCGAGTTCTGAGCTTTTTGCTTGAGTCTCGAACTGAGTCGAAGGGAAATCCTCCGGATTTCCATAGTTAAAATTTTCTAGGAGGGAGCGAGCGGGCTTGTAGAGCGAGGGAACGCCAAAAAGCTTCCCAGTTTTACTTGAATATAAAAGCACGCTTCAAAGGTTTCTTCTTAAGACCTTCCTTTTACTGCTTTCTGTGTGTATATTTAACTGTCATCATGTAGATAGTTAAGTTATAATTGTTTAGAATAAATAGGGGTAATTTAGTAATTTCGCACTATTATTTTTAGAAATAATCTGTCATAGGGAACCCGAAAGGGGCGCTGTGGGGTGCTAACACCTTCCCCACACGTAACCGACTCCCTTACCCGACTCTGGTTGTCATGGCCGAAGTCGATTTTTGAATCGATTGCCTTAAACTTCTTTTTCCAATGTTTTGAGTAAAACATTGGTGGCGACTCCATGAACCCTTCCTTTTTATGAAAACCGCTAATCCATGGAGGGTCCCGCTTGGGATTAACATGGATTGGTGAGCCTTTTAATAAAATTGCTCGTTTGACAAGGTCTCAGTTTGAGAATAAGTCATTCTAGCAATCCATATTTTTAAACAAATAAAAGAGTCCAACCATCCTTCGCGAATGCCGAAAGCCCGTTTCGGGCCGGTGGCGACAGATGGCGACTCCACTGGGGAAGCCTCGAGAGTCAGTCCCATTTAGTGACAGATTATTTTTAACAAATAATAGTTAAAATTACTTTATTACCCCTCACTTGTATGATAACATGCTTTATTTATTTAGCTTTAATAACTGTTGTTTGTTTAATTTTCCGCAATTGTTTGAAATATAAATTGCACACAAACCTTTGCACACAACAGTTCCCTCTATACCCGGGGGCATGAGTGGTAAGCCATAGGGAGTGGATGTTAGTACGGCCGGTTGTCGAATGGGTCTATAGGTGCCCGTAGACCGTTGTCGGAAAGCATCACTCAAGGTGATAACCATGAACTCGAGTCCGACAGTGCGTTGGAGCTTTCCATCGGCTTACGACGAGAGGAATTGGGTCCCTATAATGGGGGCACCTTGGGGGCCTCAAACCGGTGAGAACAGTTAGAACCACCTTGAATATGCACTTTTCTGCAGGATACCCCTACCTCGTGATTCGCTCGTGACTGTTCGTGGATGAGTGAATTGTTTGTGTAAATGCTTATGTGCAATTGTTTGTGCATTAATAAATAACCTCGTGATAAGGTCTAAGAATAAATCCCCATGCATGAAAATGCCATGACATGAGAGAAAAGACCATGTGTGAAAATATAATAAAAGTGAGGAGCATGTACATCATTACCAATAAGACATCATGCATCCTCATAAACCATGCATTTTAGGTTCACCAATACCTCTTGACATGAGTGTAGACCCCTAAAATTGTCCGGGTCGGAAATAAGACTCGAAGACTCTCGAAGATCAAAGGAAAGTCAGCCGGAAGGACTCCTGGAAGACCCTGGAAGACCCTAGGATGACAATCTGTAGGTTTAGAGGTCTTAGAGTAACAAAAAATAAGAAAGTGGAGGGAATGAAGCCCAATACGGCCTCCCAAAAGTTCAGTACGGCCGTATTGAACATTTTAAACTACAATACGGCCGCACTGAACTCAATACGGCCGTATTGAAGTTTCTGAACTTCAATACGGCTGCACTGAACTCAATACGGCTGCACTGAACTTCAATACGGCTGCACTGAACTCAATACGGCCGTATTGAGGTTTTTTGAACTTCAATACGGCCGTACTGAATTCAATACGGCCGTATTGTAGTTCAAAACTTCAATACGGACCGTATTGACCCCCAGAGGCCGTATTGCGCCTCATCCCTATAAATATGACGTCAATTGGACGTCATTCTACACTTTTTCACTGAGTTTTAACCCTCTTCTTGAGTATTCTGGGTTTTTTTGAGCAGTGCTCTGCCTAGAAATCACTCGGAGAGTTGATCCGACGAAGTTCTTGAGTCACGAGCCATTTGCTTGAGTCTCGAACCTAGTCGAAGGGAAATCCTCCGGATTTCCATAGTTAAAATTTTATAGGAGGGAGCGAGCGGTCTTGTAGAGGGAGGGAACGCCAAAACGCTTCCCAATTTCTGTCAAGATATATAAGAAAGCACGCTTCAAAGGTTTATCTCTTTAAAGTCCCTTCTTTTACCGCTTTCTGTGTGTACATATTTAAACTGTCATCATGTAGATAGTTAATTTATAATTGCTTAGAATAAATAGGGGTAATTTAGTAATTTCGCACTATTATTTTTAAATAATCTGTCATAGGGAACCCGAAAGGGGCGCTGTGGGGTGCTAACACCTTCCCCACGCGTAACCGACTCCCTTACCCGACTCTGGTTGTAATGGCCGAAGTCGATTTTTGAATCGATTGCCTTAAACCTCTTTTTCCAATGTTTTGAGTAAAACATTGGTGGCGACTCCATGAACCCTTCCTTTTTATGAAAACCGCTAATCCATGGAGGGTCCCGCTTGGGATTAACATGGATTGGTGAGCCTTTTAATAAAATTGCTCGTTTGACGAGGTCTCAGTTTGAGAATAAGTCATTCTAGCAATCCATATTTTTAAACAAATAAAAGAGTCCAACCATCCTTCGCGAATGCCGAAAGCCCGTTTCGGGCTGGTGGCGACAGATGGCGACTCCACTGGGGAAGCCTCGAGAGTCAGTCCCATTTAGTGACAGATTATTTTTAACAAATAATAGTTAAAATTACTTTATTACCCCTCACTTGTATGATAACATGCTTTATTTATTTGGCTTTAATAACTGTTGTATGTTTAAATTTTCGCAATTGTTTGAAATACAAACTGCACACAAACCTTTGCACACAACAGTTCCCTCTATACCCGGGGGCATGAGTGGTAAGCCATAGGGAGTGGATGTTAGTACGGCCGGTTGTCGAATGGGTCTATAGGTGCCCGTAGACCGTTGTCGGAAAGCATCACTCAAGGTGATAACCATGAACTCGAGTCCGACAGTGCGTTGGAGCTTTCCATCGGCTTACGACGAGAGGAATTGGGTCCCTATAATGGGGGCACCTTGGGGGCCTCAGACCGGTGAGAACAGTTAGAACCACCTTGAATATGCACTTTTCTGCAGGATACCCCTACCTCGTGATTCGCTCGTGACTGTTCGTGGATGAGTGAATTGTTTGTGCATTGTTTATGTGACATTGTTTGAGCATACATTGCATTCTTTAAACATACAACATTCCTTTTTAAAAAAAAAAAGAATAAATGGGAATAAGAATCTTCCGTTACATGGTGTTAACATCTACCTTCGTCACATTCATATAGGTAGTTTCCCTTTTCACCCAAAAATACAAAAAAATATAATAAATAAAAAAACCCAAAAAAGAAAAAAAGGGTTATTTATCCAAACCAAGCAATATCATGCATCATCTTAGGAACATCCCGAAAACATGATAATGCTTAGTTGAATAAACACAATGCATGCATATTCAACGTCATCATCTCATATCATGCATTCTTATCAAAGATCATGGAGGGATCTAGATTTGCATTTCATACATCCCTCCTAAAAAATCATTAATAAACATTAATAAAAAGAAAGAAATAATCGATGCGTATGTTCAAGATGGATCGCACGCCATTTGTTATTAAGTGTAAGCCAACAACCGCGCCAAGCGAGCATACGTCAACTCCGTTGTTGGTAATCAAGACAAACAAAGGGGAAGGTCCAACGCCGTTAAGGATCATCGCTCCAAGGCCTTTTCCCTACGAATGAAATAAGGCTGTGCCATGGATATACGACATCCATTCTTCTGCCGACAGCGATATTTCCAACATCGCTGGACTTGGGGGCATGACTAGGAGTGGCAGGATCTACACTCCCGATGATCTTCATGATAAAGCTCCCAAGAATAAAGAAAAGGAAAAAGAAAAAGAAAAAAACCGAGGAAAATAAAGAATCCAAGGAGGAGACTGATGAGCTATTAAAGTTTATCCGACAGAGCGAGTACTCCATCGTGGATCAACTTCATAGGACGCCAGCAAAGATTACACTGTTGTCGTTGATCCTAAGCTCCGAACCGCATCGGCAAGCTCTGTTGAAAGTTTTGAACGAGGCATATGTGTCGCATACCATCTCCCAAGACAAGTTTGAGGGGATTGTTAGTCACATCACGGCTAATGATCACCTCACTTTCACCGATGAAGAGATCCCCGCCGAGGGACCTAATCACAACAAGCCCTTGCACATCTCCGTAAAGTGCAAGGAGTATCACATCGCAAAAGTCTTGGTAGACAACGGATCTTCCTTGAATGTGATGCCAAAAAGAACGCTCGAGCAAGTGGCAATCAAGGGAATCCAAATGCGCCCGAGCAACATGATCGTCCAAGCTTTCGACGGTTCTAAAAGAGAAGTGGTGGGAGAAGTCAATCTTCCAATCCAAATTGGACCCACCATCTTTAATGTCGAATTCCAAGTAATGGATATTACTCCTGCATACAGCTGTCTCCTCGGCCGACCTTGGATTCATGATGCGAAAGCTGTTCCCTCTACGCTCCACCAGAAAGTCAAATTCATAGTGGATGACAAACTGGTGACCGTACAAGCTGAAGATGACATGCTCATCAGCAAGCCATCCACCATACCTTACGTGGATGCAGCAGAGGAAGCTTTAGAGACCGCTTTCCAAGCATTGGAAATTGCCAATGTTGAAACGTTTCCCCGAGAAACGAAGAAGGTAGCCTACATGCTCACCAAAGATGGATACTTGCCGGGACAAGGACTTGGCAAGGACTCCCAAGGAATTCCGGAGCTACCCATCATCAAGGATAATCCGGGGAAACAAGGGTTAGGATACAACCCTAATAAAGATCAAAGGACGAAGAGGAACCAAGATCCTTCTCGACGTTCTTTAAGCCAGATCTTTAGGAAGGCCGGTTCACAAACGTCAAGGCCGGTCGTTGTCATCAAGTGCTTTTCTCCTTCTGATAGGGATGTATAGACCTGATGACTATTAGAGATTACTCCTCGGGGACAGCCCGACCCCCGAGCCTCGATAGGGCACATGTTTCCACTATGATTATAATAAAATCATTCTTCATTATTCTTTATTGCTTCTTTTCTTGCTTGCAATAAAATTCTAGACCACATTATTTTTAACCCTGTTTGAATAAGCATAAGTGAGGTTAAAATCATCTTGATAACAATAAACCCGCATCATTTTTATGTGGAAGTGTGTGTGACAACTTGGAGCACCTTCCCTTGGCCTCGACAAGTGCCATCATGGGTAAAAAGAAATCTTTTAAAATAAAAGAAGCTCGGCAGGAAACCCAAAAAGGGGGGCTGCGCAAAAATAAGAGCAAAAGACCCGCTAGGAATCCCACGAAAAGGGTGACCTAGGCAAAAATTAGGGTTGCAAAATAATGAACAAAAACAAAAGCCCGCTAAAACTCCACAAATGGGTGTTTTAGGCAAAAGTTAGGGCAATCGAAAAACAGAATAAATCCATGATGGTACCACCAACTGAATTCAACAAAGGGGCTCAAGAAAAGCTATCCAAGTTGTCAAATCACAAATGTTAATAACCAAGACGTGCTTAACTTCATAAGTGTTTAATCAAACAAGCCTAAACACTTAAGCCTACCATTGGCCAAGCCATTCTTACAAAATCCATTTTTCAAAAAATAAATAATCCCCTCTAAAACACAAACTTTCGAAAAAAATATCCTTTCCTTCTTTTCTCTCTTGTCCCAAACGATTTTTGAATAATCTAGTGGAAACATGGAGATATAGTAGTCAATAGGAGGGTTGACACATCTTCTAAAGGAAAGGAAAATCATTTGGTTGATGACACCAAATCTCAATATAACATGCATCATTCCTCGGTTACAGAAATCGGCAGCACACAGCCCGTCTAGAGGAATGGCAAAAATCCAAACAGAGAAACACATCGGTTAATTCTTTTGAAAAGTAAATCAAATAGAATTAGGTGCATCATACTGCATACATGCATACAGATGATAGGTGTAATGGAAGATCACTTATTCTCTGTTTATTGAAAAAAAAAACAAAAAATATAAACTTCAGAAAAACAATACGCCCGTATCATGTTCAGTACGCCCGTACCAAAATTAGGGTTATGAACAAATTTTCAATTCAATACGGGCATACTGAAATGAATAACGGCCGTATTGGCAATAACAGAAATCCTCCCTCACGTCGATGACAAAATTCCTCCAAGAAGAAGAGGATAGGGAGAGCCATTCACTTTTCTAAATAAAAGAACAAAAATAAAAACTTGCATTTTGCGCATCACGCACATTAATTTCACATTCAAAGACCTCATCATGAGGCAGTCGCATAAAATAGAAAAAATAGAAAAATTGCTTGTGTATGACAGCAGCAAACAAAATGCAGAAATTCAGAAAATCAATAAAACGTACAGAATAACTGAGCCTGGAGAGGCTTGCCGAAATAATACTCTCAGAATAACTGAGCCTGGAGAGGCTTGCCGAAATAATACTCTCTCAGAATAACTGAGCCTGGAGAGGCTCGCCGAAATAATACTCTCTCAGAATAACTGAGCCTCGAGAGGCTCGCCGAAATAATACTCTCTCAGAATAACTGAGCCTGGAGAGGCTCGCCGAAATAATACTCTCTCAGAATAACTGAGCCTGAAGAGGCTTGCCAAAATAATACTCCTCAGAGACATTTCTGTACAGAAAAAGCCAAAACCAACAAAAAAGGCAAAAATACAGAAAAAGCCAAAATCAACAAAAAATACAGAAAAAGCCGAAATCAACAAAAAAGGCAAAAACACAGAAAAAGCCGAAATCAACAAAAAAGGCAAAAACACAGAAAAAGCCAAAATCGACAAAAAAGGCAAAATACAGAAAATCCAACAAATCATACAGAATAACTGAGCCTGGAGAGGCTTGCCGAAATAATACTCATACAGAATAACTGAGCCTGGAGAGGCTTGCCGAAATAATACTCTCAGAATAACTGAGCCTGGAGAGGCTTGCCGAAATAATACTCCTTCAGAATAACTGAGCCTGGAGAGGCTTGCCGAAATAATACTCCTTCAGAATAACTGAGCCTGGAGAGGCTCGCCGAAATAATACTCTCTCAGAATAACTGAGCCTGGAAAGGCTCGCCGAAATAATACTCTCTCAGAATAATTGAGCCTGGAGAGGCTCGCCGAAATAATACTCTCTCAGAATAATTGAGCCTGGAGAGGCTCGCAGAAATAATACTCCCCAGAGAAACCCCAACTC
This sequence comes from Cajanus cajan, assembly GCF_000230855.2. Classification (NCBI taxonomy): domain Eukaryota; kingdom Viridiplantae; phylum Streptophyta; class Magnoliopsida; order Fabales; family Fabaceae; genus Cajanus; species Cajanus cajan. The sequence continues at coordinate 34,052,911 of NC_138523.1, read as the reverse complement.
AAGCTCACGGAACAAATCCCCAGCGAGAGCTATCAAAGCAAGATCGTCAAAATCCCCAATGGAAGCGCGATCATCCAAAGCAAAATATTCAGTCAAAGGACTTGAAACTTCCTCAGTGGAAGATAGCTCTCTAACTCAAGCGCTGAGTGAGGCTAAGCCTGCAGAGGCTTCCTAAATAATACTCTGGGATACATAAGATCCCCAAATCCCCAGTCGCCTACTCAAGAGGCACCCCTACAAAAGGAGAAAAATAAAAAAAATATATCAATAAATATTCCCCAAGCGGAATTTGGCTTTTCAGCCAATCATTGAACATCAAGATGATCTACCTAACAGAAGAGGCCAATCAAAATCAACATCCAGAATCCCCAGCGGATAACAGCCTACACAGAGGCAGCAAAAATCAGAAAATCTAAAAGAGATACCCGAATAAGGATAACCGGGATACTCCACCAACGTCGAAAGGACGTCAGCCAATCAAAAGGCATCGCTCACATCAGAAAGAGCATCTTTGTGTCTGCACCCTAAGGAATCAGAAATTCCCCAATGGGTACCAACTACGCAATGGAAAGTTGGGACACAGGAACCTATGAGTAACTGCACATCCCCTAGACGGATCCCTGCGTTATCTAGCCCTCAGCAGCATCAAAATAAAAAACAACCGTCGAAGCAGCATCGTGGACTGTGGAGACAAAATCAATGACAAAATCCCCAGCGGATAATAGCCTACACAGAGGCAACAAAACCAGAAAAACAAAAAGAGTCGCCCGAATAAGGATAACCGGGATACTCCACCACCGTCAAAAGGACGTCAGCCAACCATAAGGCACCGCTCATCTCAGAAAGAGCATCTTTGTGTCTACACCCCAAGGAAACAGAAATTCCTCAATGGGCACCAATTACGCAATGCAAAATTGGGACACAAGAACCTATGAGTAACTGCACATCCCCTAGACGGATCCCTGCGTTATCCAGCCCTCAGTGGCACCAAAATCAAAAACAGTCGTCGAAGCAGCATCGTGGACTGTGGAGACAAAACTATCACAAATCCCTGGAGAGGGCAAACTCACGCTACCCAGATGTCCAGAGCACCGAGGTATGCACAAAGCCTGGAGAGGCAATACTTAGCTACCCAGATGTCCAGAGCACCGAGGTATGCACAAGCCTGGAGAGGCAATACTCAGCTACCCAGATGTCCAGAGCACCGAGGTATGCACAAGCCTGGAGAGGCAATACTCAGCTACCCAGATGTCCAGAGCACCGAGGTATGCACAAGCCTAGAGAGGCAATACTCAGCTACCCAGATGTCCAGAGCACCGAGGTATGCACAACCCTGGAGAGGGCAAACTCAACTGCCTAGGATGTCAGAAGCACCGAAGCAGAGCCTGGAGAGGCGGTACTCACAGCTTCCAGCTTGGGCGGCAAGCGAAGCTAACCCTGGAGAGGGCAAACTCAACTGCCTAGGATGTCAGAAGCACCGAAGCAGAGCCTGGAGAGGCGGTACTCACAGCTTCCAGCTTGGGCAGCAAGCGAAGCTAAGCCTGGAGAGGCGGTACTCACAACTTCCAGCTCGGGCGTCGAGTGAAGTTGAGCCTGGAGAGGCGGTACTCACAGCTTCCAGCTTGGGCGGCAAGCGAAGCTAACCCTGGAGAGGGAAAACTCAACTGCCTAGGATGTCAGAAGCACCGAAGCAGAGCCTGGAGAGGCGGTACTCACAGCTTCCAGCTTGGGCGGCAAGCGAAGCTAAGCCTGGAGAGGCGGTACTCACAACTTCCAGCTCGGGCGTCGAGTGAAGTTAACCCTGGAGAGGGCAAACTCAACTGCCTAGGATGTCAGAAGCACCGAAGCAGAGCCTGGAGAGGCGGTACTCACAGCTTCCAGCTTGGGCGGCAAGCGAAGCTAAGCCTGGAGAGGCGGTACTCACAACTTCCAGCTCGGGCGTCGAGTGAAGTTGAGCCTGGAGAGGCGGTACTCACGCTACCAGAGTGTTCAGAAGCACGGAGGTATGCAGCTTCCGGCTCGGGCGACGAGCGAAGCAAAACCTGGAGAGGCTACTCAGCAATTTTCCACCGGAAGACACTACAAGTCGGAAGGATGGCCTTATTCCCCGGACAATTGGGTCAACTCCTTTACTTATCAACCGGTACACTAAAAGGCCGTTTGACTAAGTAAAGGGGGGGCAGCTGTAGACCCCTAAAATTGTCCGGGTCGGAAATAAGACTCGAAGACTCTCGAAGATCAAAGGAAAGTCAGCCGGAAGGACTCCTGGAAGACCCTGGAAGACCCTAGGATGACAATCTGTAGGTTTAGAGGTCTTAGAGTAACAAAAAATAAGAAAGTGGAGGGAATGAAGCCCAATACGGCCTCCCAAAAGTTCAGTACGGCCGTATTGAACATTTTAAACTACAATACGGCCGCACTGAACTCAATACGGCCTATTGAAGTTTCTGAACTTCAATACGGCTGCACTGAACTCAATACGGCTGCACTGAACTTCAATACGGCTGCACTGAACTCAATACGGCCGTATTGAGGTTTTTTGAACTTCAATACGGCCGTACTGAATTCAATACGGCCGTATTGTAGTTCAAAACTTCAATACGGACCGTATTGACCCCCAGAGGCCGTATTGCGCCTCATCCCTATAAATATGACGTCAATTGGACGTCATTCTACACTTTTTCACTGAGTTTTAACCCTCTTCTTGAGTATTCTGGGTTTTTTTGAGCAGTGCTCTGCCTAGAAATCACTCGGAGAGTTGATCCGACGAAGTTCTTGAGTCACGAGCCATTTGCTTGAGTCTCGAACCTAGTCGAAGGGAAATCCTCCGGATTTCCATAGTTAAAATTTTATAGGAGGGAGCGAGCGGTCTTGTAGAGGGAGGGAACGCCAAAACGCTTCCCAATTTCTGTCAAGATATATAAGAAAGCACGCTTCAAAGGTTTATCTCTTTAAAGTCCCTTCTTTTACCGCTTTCTGTGTGTACATATTTAAACTGTCATCATGTAGATAGTTAATTTATAATTGCTTAGAATAAATAGGGGTAATTTAGTAATTTTGCACTATTATTTTTAAATAATCTGTCATAGGGAACCCGAAAGGGGCGCTGTGGGGTGCTAACACCTTCCCCACGCGTAACCGACTCCCTTACCCGACTCTGGTTGTAATGGCCGAAGTCGATTTTTGAATCGATTGCCTTAAACCTCTTTTTCCAATGTTTTGAGTAAAACATTGGTGGCGACTCCATGAACCCTTCCTTTTTATGAAAACCGCTAATCCATGGAGGGTCCCGCTTGGGATTAACATGGATTGGTGAGCCTTTTAATAAAATTGCTCGTTTGACGAGGTCTCAGTTTGAGAATAAGTCATTCTAGCAATCCATATTTTTAAACAAATAAAAGAGTCCAACCATCCTTCGCGAATGCCGAAAGCCCGTTTCGGGCCGGTGGCGACAATGAGTAAAAGAGACCCATAATTATCGAGATTCTCCGTTGAGGAGAGATCATAAGTCAAGGAGGGTAGTAACACTCTGTTTTAAAAAGGCAGCGCCTTAAAAATGGAGGGTTATCAAGCTCATGTCAAGAGCGTATTCATCCCATAAATAAACTAATTAAACATTCATTTTAGAAAGTGGCTGGTCATCTCTCTGTCCTCACGCGCGCGCAGAAAATCAAGAAGATGGACGCGTTGGAGGAACAAAATAAGAAGCTTACAGCCGAGCTCTCACAGCTCAAGGAGCAAATGGCGCAAATGATGGAACTCATGCATCACCACAACATACAAGGGACTGAGCACAGTGACCATGAGTCCCATCATGAGGAGGATCATGAGGAAGAACAAGACCCTCCGCGAGCTGTACCCCTTGGGGCGGGGATTACGATTAGAGAGCCTGAAATTTCAAAAGACCAATTCCGCGCTCTAGAAGACCGGCTGAGGGCTATGGAGGGGCATGATTTTGATATTAAAGATGCCGCCGACATGTGCTTAGTGAGGGACATCCAATTCCCTCCCATATTCAAAGTGCCCGATTTCCCAAAATATGTGGGATCGACTTGCCCCAAAAGTCATCTCACCATGTATTGCCGAAAAAATGGCTGCATATGCTACCAATGAAAAGCTCTTGATCCATTGCTTCCAAGAGAGCTTGGCTGACACCGCACTCAATTGGTATATGCAGCTGGATGGAAGTCAAGTGTGCACATGGAGGCAGTTGGCCGACGCCTTTCTCAAGCGCTATAAATATAACATCGACCTAACACCCGATAGGTCCGATCTTCAAGCCTTGAGTAAGAAAAATGATGAATCCTTCAAGGCGTACGCCCAACGATGGAGGGAGTTGGCGGCACAAATAGAGCCCCCGCTGTCGGATAAGGAGACGGTGTCCCTATTCATAAACTCGTTGACCGGTCCCTATTATGACAAGATGATAGGGAACACGACAACACTCTTCTCGGACATCATCACCATTGGCGAAAGAGTGGAACAAGGGCTGAAAAGTGGGAAGCTAGCTGGGCTTTCCCAATCATTTGAAGCCAAGAAGACCTACGGGAAGAAGAAGGAGGGAGGAGTCAATGCCGTAAATATTTCTTCATCTTCTTCCACTTCGAAGTCAGGAAAGTCGCAATACAACCCTGTGAAGAAGTTTGATAAACTTCCGACCACATATAGCGACCTCCTGCCGAAGCTAGTGGAAGCACGTCTTCTAGCTTACGTTCCACTAAAGAAGATTGATCCACCTCATCCCTATTAGTACAAACCGCAAGACAAATGTCTATACCATTCGGGGGCATCGGGGCATTCAACGGAGAAATGTAGAGCTCTCAAAAATAAGGTCCAAGACCTTATCGATGCAGGGTGGATCACTTTTAATTCAACAGCGCCCGACGTGAGCAAGAATCCTCTGTCGAAGCAGGAGTAGAGAGAAGAGCAAGCCACAATAGGGCCCCTCCATATTCTTCTTTTAGGGACTCATGATCAGTACCCGAGATCATGAGAACCTTTTCATGTAAATAAGGGTTTTTGTACAGTTTTAATACATATCAATAAAGAGGCATTTTTCACATATCATTCTCTCTTTTGTTCTTTTCTCTCTTTCCTCATTAAAAATTCTAAACCTAAACAGAACCAATAAAATAATTATGTCTGTAATTGTTCGCTCTGACCGGGATCCGAAAGTGAATGGGTTGAGTTGGAGAGTGATGAGGAGACCATCTCTCCGGATCTGCAAAGACTGCTAGAACGAGAAGCTCACCTACTCCAACTCGTCAAGAGAAATTGGAGACTGTGAATTTGGGGCATGGCCGAGAGATATAAGAGGTCAACATTGGGACCCATATCAGTGATGAAATAAGGACACATGTTTCCGCTATGATTATAATAAAATCATTCTTCATTGCTTCTTTTCTTGCTTATAATAAAATTCTAAACCACATTATTTTTAACCCTGTTTAAATAAACATGAATGAGGTTAAAATCATCTTAATAATAATAAACCCGCATCATTTTTATGTGGAAGTGTGCGTGACAACTTAGAGCAGCTTTCCTTGGCCTCGACAAGTGCCATCATGGATAAAAAGAAAATCCTTTAAAAACAAGAACCATAAAAACAAAAAAGCTCGGCAGGAAACCCAAAAAGGGGGCTGCGCAAAAATAAGAGCAAAAGACCCGCTAGGAACCCCACGAAAGGGTGACCTAGGCAAAAGTTAGGGTTGCAAAAATGAACAAAAACAAAAGTCCGCTAAGACGCCACAAAAGGGTGTTTTAGGCAAAAATAAGGACAATCAAAAAACGAAAATAAATCCATGATGGTACCATGAACTGAATTCAAAAAGAAAGGTTCAAGGGAAGCTATCTAAGTTGTCAAATCACAACGTCAATAAACAAAGATTTTCTTAACTTCATAAGTGTTTAATCAAACAAAGCCTAAACACATAAGCCTACCTTGGCCATCCATTCTTACAAAAACCATTTTTGAAAAATAAATCCCCTCTAAAACACAAACTTCAGAACAAAAAATATCTTTCCTTTCTTTTCTCTCTTGTCCCAAATAATTTTAGAATAATCTAGTGGAAGCATGGAGAAATAAATCATCACTGATAATGGATCTAATCTGAACAACAAAATGGTGGAAGAACTGTGCCAAGAATTCAAGATCCAACACCATAATTCTTCCCCATATCGGCCAAAGATGAATGGGGCAGTCGAGGCAACCAATAAGAACATCAAGAAAATAGTGCAAAAGATGGTTGTCTCATTTAAAGACTGGCACGAGATGTTACCTTTCGCTCCTCATGGCTATAGGACTTCAGTACGTACATCTACAGGAGCTACTCCATTCTCCCTCGTTTATGGGATGAAGGCAGTTCTACCCGTCGAAGTCGAGATACCTTCTCTAAGGGTAATCATGGAAGCAAAACTTTCCGAAGCAGAATGGGTTCAAAGCCGGTATGACCAGTTGAACCTCATTGAAGAAAAACGGCTGAACGCCATATGCCATGGTCAAGCCTATCAGAGGAAGATCAAAAAGGCTTTTGACAAGAAAGTCCACCCTCGAGTCTACCATGAGGGAGAGTTGGTAATGAAGAAATTGCTACCAACTCAAAAGGACAAAATCGGAAAGTGTGCCCCAAATCACGGAGGACCATACGTGGTAAAACGAGCCTTCTCAGGAGGAGCACTGATCCTCACAGACATGGATGGAAAAGAACTTCGATACCCAGTCAACGCTGACGTGGTAAAGAAGTACTATGCTTGAAGACGTTGCTTGCATAGGCCCGCTAGGATGAAAACCCAAAAAGGGCGTCCTAGGCAAAAGTTAGGGCAAAATAAAAAGCCCGCCAGTACAAGGGTACTAGGCAAAACAAAGGCGAATTTATCCCCGCTAGGATATGTCCTAGGCAAAAATTAGGGGCAAAAGAATAAGATACAAAAACAAAGCAAGCAACGATCACTTGAATCGAAAACCGAAAGGCGGCTCAAGTGATTATCTTCTAGAAGCAAGCGTCTTGCAGCATCTACACTCCTGGCTCAGGCATCTCACCCGAAGCAACTAGGGGAATGTAAAGAGCAACAATTACAGATATAATTGTTAAGCCCAATGTATATAGCCTACCCTGGCCAGCCATTCTTCAGAAATTCCTTCTGTATATCTTTCTGTAAAAACACTTGTGAATATCAATAAAATATCTATTCATTTTCTCTTCTCTCTTGACCATGTGATTATGCCTTTAAATTGATGATTCAAAAATTGTACGAAACTCTGTTAATAATCGGTCAAATAAAGAAAATTGGAGGGGTTCCTATAAAAATCAGTAATCTCCTGCATTAAAAGGCTCACGAAAATACTCCCTCGCGTTAATAACAGAAGTCCCTCTAAAAGAAGAAGAGGATAGGGAGAGCCATTCACTTTTCTAAATAAAAGAACAAAAATAAAAACTTGCATCGCGTGCATCACACACATTAGTTGCACATTTAAAGACCTTACCACGAGGCAATTGCATAAAATAGAAAAAATAGAAAATTGCTTGTGTATGACAGCAGTCAACAAAAGCCGAAAACGAAAAAAGGCAAGGATACAAACAATACTCCTCAGTTTGTACAGAATAACTGAGCCTGGAGAGGCTTGCTGAAACAATACTCATACAGAATAACTGAGCCTGGAGAGGCTTGCTGAAATAATACTCTCTCAGAAATAACTGAGCCTGGAGAGGCTTGCTGAAATAATACTCTCTCAGAAATAACTGAGCCTGGAGAGGCTTGCCGAAATAATACTCCTTCAGAATAACTGAGCCTGGAGAGGCTTGCCGAAATAATACTCTCTCAGAATAACTGAGCCTGGAGAGGCTTGCCGAAACAATACTCTCTCAGAATAATTGAGCCTGGAGAGGCTTGCTGAAATAATACTCCCCAACTGTACAGAATAAATGAGCCTGGAGAGGCTCGCAGAAATAATACTCCCCAGAGAAACCTCAGCTTAAGCTCATGGAACAAATCCCCAGCGAGAGCTATCAAAGCAAGATCGTCAAAATCCCCAATGGAAGCGCGATCATCCAAGCAAAATATTCAGTCAAAGGACTTGAAACTTCCTCAGTGGAAGATAGCTCTCTGACTCAAGCGCTGAGTGAGGCTAAGCCTGCAGAGGCTTCCTAAATAATACTCTGGGATACATAAGATCCCCAAATTCCCAGTCGCCTACTCAAGAGGCACCCCTACAAAAGGAGAAAAATAAAAAAAATCAATAACCATTCCCCAAGCGGAATCCGGCACTCAGCCGAACACCAAACATCAAGATAATTCGCCTACTCAGAGGCACTCCTTCAAAAAGAGGAAAAATCGAAAGATCAATAATCATTCCCCAAGCGGAATTCGGCATTCAGCCAATCATTGAACGTCAAGATGATCCGCCTAACAGAAGAGGCTAATCACAACAAAACGACAAAATCCCCCAGTGGATGATAGCCTACATAGAGGCAACAAAACCAGAAAAACAAAAAGAGTCACCCGAATAAGGATAACCGGGATACTCCACCAACGTCAAAGGACGTCAGCCAATCATAAGGCATCGCTCACATCAGAAAGAGCATCTTCGTGTCTACACCCCAAGGAAACAGAAATTCCTCAATGGGTACCAACTACGCAATGGAAAGTTGGGACACAAGAACCTATGAGTAACTGCACATCCCCTAGACGGATCCCTGCGTTATCCAGCCCTCAGCGGCACCAAAATCAAAAACAAATCGTCGAAGCAGCATCGTGGACTGTGGAGACAAACTTATCTCAAAACCCTGGAGAGGGCAAACTCACCCTGGAGAGGGCAAACTCACCCTGGAGAGGGCAAACTCAGCCACCCTGGAGAGGGCAAACTCACCCTGGAGAGGGCAAACTCAGCCACCCTGGAGAGGGCAAACTCACCCTGGAGAGGGCAAACTCAGCCACCCTGGAGAGGGCAAACTCACCCTGGAGAGGGCAAACTCACCCTGGAGAGGGCAAACTCAGCCACCCTGGAGAGGGCAAACTCAACACCCTGGAGAGGGCAAACTCAACACCCTGGAGAGGGCAAACTCAGCCACCCTGGAGAGGGCAAACTCACCCTGGAGAGGGCAAACTCAGCCACCCTGGAGAGGGCAAACTCACCCTGGAGAGGGCAAACTCACCCTGGAGAGGGCAAACTCAGCCACCCTGGAGAGGGCAAACTCACCCTGGAGAGGGCAAACTCAGCCACCCTGGAGAGGGCAAACTCAGCCACCCTGGAGAGGGCAAACTCAACACCCTAGAGAGGGCAAACTCAACACCCTGGAGAGGGCAAACTCAGCCACCCTGGAGAGGGCAAACTCACCCTGGAGAGGGCAAACTCACCCTGGAGAGGGCGAACTCAGCCACCCTGGAGAGGGCAAACTCACCTGGAGAGGGCAAACTCACCCTGGAGAGGGCAAACTCAGCCACCCTGGAGAGGGCAAACTCACCCTGGAGAGGGCAAGACTCATGCTACCAAAGTGACTAGAAGCGCGGAGGTATGCACCAACCTGGAGAGGCTACTCAACAATTTTCCCACCTGAAGACACTACAAGTCAGAAGGATGGCACATTCCCCGGACAATTGGGTCAACTCCTTTACTTATCAAACGGTACACCAAAAGGCCGTTTGACTAAGTAAAGGGGGGGCAGCTGTAGACCCCTAAAATTGTCCGGGTCGGAAATAAAGCTTGAAGACTCTTGAGGACTGAAGGAAAGTCAGCCAGAAGGACTCATGGAAGGCCCTAGGAGGATTCTCTGTAGGTCTAGAGGTCTTGTAATAGCTCAAAATAAGGAAGTGGAGGGAATGAAGCCCAATACGGCCTCCCAAAAGTTCAGTACGGCCGTATTGAACATTTTGAACTACAATACGGCCGCACTGAACTCAATACGGCCGTATTGAAGTTCACTACGGCCGCACTGAACTCAATACGGCCGTATTGAGGTTTCTTGAACTTCAATACGGCCGTACTGAATTCAATACGGCCGTATTGTAGTTCAAAACTTCAATACGGGCCGTATTGACTCCAGGGCCCGTATTGCGCCTGTTCCCTATAAATAAGACGTCATTTGGACGTCATTCTACACTTTTACACTGAGTTTTAACCCTCTTCTTGAGTATTCTGGGTGTTTTTAAGCAGTGCTCTGCCTAGAAATCACTCGGAGAGTTGATCCGACAAAGTTCTCGAGTTCTGAGCTTTTTGCTTGAGTCTCGAACTGAGTCGAAGGGAAATCCTCCGGATTTCCATAGTTAAAATTTTCTAGGAGGGAGCGAGCGGGCTTGTAGAGCGAGGGAACGCCAAAAAGCTTCCCAGTTTTACTTGAATATAAAAGCACGCTTCAAAGGTTTCTTCTTAAGACCTTCCTTTTACTGCTTTCTGTGTGTATATTTAACTGTCATCATGTAGATAGTTAAGTTATAATTGTTTAGAATAAATAGGGGTAATTTAGTAATTTCGCACTATTATTTTTAGAAATAATCTGTCATAGGGAACCCGAAAGGGGCGCTGTGGGGTGCTAACACCTTCCCCACACGTAACCGACTCCCTTACCCGACTCTGGTTGTCATGGCCGAAGTCGATTTTTGAATCGATTGCCTTAAACTTCTTTTTCCAATGTTTTGAGTAAAACATTGGTGGCTGTAGACCCCTAAAATTGTCCGGATCGGAAATAAAGCTTGAAGACTCTCGAAGACTGAAGGAAGATCAGCCAGAAGGACTTCCAGAAGGCCCAAGGAGGGTTCTCTATAGGTCTAGAGGTCTTAGGATAGCTAAAATAAGAAAAGTGGGAGGAATGAAGCCCAATACGGCCTCCCAGAGGTTCAGTACGGCCGTATTGAACATTTTGAACTTCAATACGGCCGCACTGAACTCAATACGGCCGTATTGAAGTTTCTGAACTTCAATACGGCTGCATTGAATTCAATACGGCTGCACTGAACTTCAATACGGCTGCATTGAATTCAATACGGTTGCACTGAACTTCAATACGGCTGCACTGAACTTCAATACGGCCGTATTGAGGTTTTTGAACTTCAATACGGCCGTATTGAATTCAATACGGCCGTATTGTAGTTCAAAACTTCAATACGGACCGTATTGACCCCCAGAGACCGTATTGAGCCTCATCCCTATAAATATGACGTCAATGGGACGTCATTCTACACTTTTACACTGAGTTTTGACTCCCTCCTTGAGTATTCTGGGGTTTTTGAGCAGTGTTCTGCCCTAGAAGTCTCTCTGGGAGTCGATCCGACGAAGTTCTGGAATTCCGAGCATTTAGCTTGGAGATTCGAACTTAGTCGAAGGGAAATCCTCCGGATTTCCATAGTTAAAATTTTTAGGAAGGAGTGAGCGGGCTTGTAGAGCGAGGGAACGCCAAAAAGCTTCCCAGTTTTACTTGATATATAAAAAGCACGCTTCAAGAGGTCTTTTCTAAAAATCCCTTCTTTTACTGCTTTCTGATTGTACATATTTAAACTGTCATCATGTAGATAGTTAATTTATAATTGCTTAGAATAGATAGGGGTAATTTAGTAATTTCGCACTATAATTGTTAAATAATCTGTCATAGGGAACCCGAAAGGGGCGCTGTGGAGTGCTAACACCTTCCCCACGCGTAACCGACTCCCTTACCCGACTCTGGTTGTAATGGCCGAAGTCGATTTTTGAATCGATTGCCTTAAACTTCTTTTTCCAATGTTTTGAGTAAAACATTGGTGGCGACTCCATGAACCCTTCCTTTTTATGAAAACCGCTAATCCATGGAGGGTCCCGCTTGGGATTAACATGGATTGGTGAGCCTTTTAATAAAATTGCTCGTTTGACGAGGTCTCAGTTTGAGAATAAGTCATTCTAGCAATCCATATTTTTTAACAAATAAAAGAGTCCAACCATCCTTCGCGAATGCCGAAAGCCCGTTTCGGGCCGGTGGCGACAGATGGCGACTCCACTGGGGAAGCCTCGAGAGTCAGTCCCATTTAGTGACAGATTATTTTTAACAAATAAAAGTTAAAATTACTTCATTACCCCTTGCTTGTATGATAACATGTTTATCTATTTGGCTTTAATAACTGTTGTATGTTTAAATTCTCGCAATTGTTTGAAATATAAATTGCACACAAACCTTTGCACACAACAGTTCCCTCTATACCCGGGGGCATGAGTGGTAAGCCATAGGGAGTGGATGTTAGTACGGCCGGTTGTCGAATGGGTCTATAGGTGCCCGTAGACCGTTGTCGGAAAGCATCACTCAAGGTGATAACCATGAACTCGAGTCCGACAGTGCGTTGGAGCTTTCCATCGACTTACGACGAGAGGAATTGGGTCCCTATAATGGGGGCACCTTGGGGGCCTCAGACCGGTGAGAACAGTTAGAACCACCTTGAATATGCACTTTTCTGCAGGATACCCCTACCTCGTGATTCGCTCGTGACTGTTCGTGGATGAGTGAATTGTTTGTGCATTTTTATGTGACATTGTATGAGCATACATTGCACCTTTTAAACATACAACATTCTTTTTTAAATAAAAAGAATAAATAGAAATAAAGATCTTCTAGTACATGGTGTTAACATCTACCTTCATTGCATTCATATAGGTAGTTTCCCTTTTCACCCAAAAAATACAAAAAAGATACAAATTAAATATCCAAAAGAAAAATGATATTTACCCAAAACCAAGCAATATCATGCATCATCTTAGGGACATCCCGAAAACATGATAATGTTTAGTTCAATAAACATAATGCATGCATATTCAACATCATCATCTCATATCATGCATATAGATCATGGAGGGATCTAGGAGTCATTCATTTCATACATCCCTCCTAGTAATTCATTAATAAACATTAATAAAAAGAAAGAAATAATCGATGCGTATGTTCAAGATGGATCGCACGCCATTTGTTATTAAGTGTAAGCCAACAACCGCGCCAAGCGAGCGCACGTCAACTCCGTTGTTGGTAATCAAGACAGACGAAGGGAAAGGTCCAACGCCATTAAGGATCATCGCTCCAAGGCCTTTTCCCTACGAATCAAATAAGGCTGTGCCATGGATATACGACATCCATTCTTCTGTCGACAGCGATATTTCCAACATCGCTGGACTTGGGGGCATGACTAGGAGTGGCAGGATCTACACTCCCGAAGATCTTCATGATAAAGCCCCCAAGAATAAAGAAAAAGAAGAAAAGAAAACCGAGGAAAAAGAATCCGAGGAGGAGACAGACGAGCTGTTAAAATATATCTGACAGAGCGAGTACTCCATCGTGGATCAACTTCATAAGACGCCAGCAAAGATTACGCTGTTGTCTTTGATCCTAAGCTCCGAACCGCATCGGCAAGCTCTGTTAAAAGTCTTGAACGAGGCATATGTGTCGCACACTATCTCCCAAGACAAGTTTGAGGGGATTGTTAGTCACATCACGGCTAGTGATCACCTCACCTTCACCGATGAAGAGATCCCCGCTGAGGGACCAAATCACAACAAGCCCTTGCACACCTCTGTAAAGTGCAAGGAGTATCACATCGTTAAAGTCTTGGTAGATAATGGATCTTCCTTGAATGTGATGCCAAAAAGAACGCTCAAGCAATTGGCAATCAAGGGAGTCCAAATGCGCCCGAGCAACATGATCGTTCGAGCTTTCGACGGTTCTAAAAGAGAAGTAGTGGGAGAAATCAATCTTCCAATCCAAATTGGACCCACTATCTTCAACGTCGAATTTCAAGTGATGGACATTACTCCGGCATACAGCTGTCTCCTTGGCCGACCTTGGATTCATGATGCGAAAGCTGTACCCTCTACGCTCCACCAGAAAGTCAAGTTCATAGTGGGTGACAAACTGGTGACCGTACAAGCTGAAGATGACATACTCATCAGCAAGCCATCCACCATACCTTATGTGGATGCAGCAGAGGAAGCTTTGGAAACCGCCTTCCAAGCATTGGAAATTGCCAATGTTGAGACGTTTCCCCGAGAAATGAAGAAAGTAGCCCATATGCTCACTAAGAACGGATACTTGCCAGGACAAGGATTAGGCAAGGACTCCCAAGGAATCCCGGAGCTACCCATTATCAAGGACAATCCGGGGAAACAAGGGTTAGGATACAACCCTGTTAATGATCAAAGAACGAAGAGGAATCAAGATCCTTCTCGACGTTCTTTAAGCCAGATCTTTAGGAAGGCTGGTTCACAAACGTCAAGGCCAGCTGTCGTCATCAAGTGTCCTTTTCCTTCTAATAGGGATGTGTAAATTCAGTGACTATTAGAGATCACTCCTCGGGGACAGCCCGACCCCCGAGCCTCGATAGGGCACATGTTTTCCACTATGATTATAATAAAATCATTCTTTCTTATTGCTTCTTTTCTTGCTTGCAATAAAAATTCTAAACCACATTATTTAACCCTGTTTGAATGAACATAAGTGAGGTTAAAATCGTCTTAATAATCAATAAACCCGCATCATTTTTATGTGGAAGTGTGTGTGACAACTTGGAGCACCTTTCCTTGGCCTCAATAAGTGCCGTCATGGATAAAAAGAAATCCATTCAGGACAAAAATCCTAAAAAACAAAAAGCTCGGCAGGAAACCCAAAAAGGGGACTGCGCAAAAATAAGAGCAAAAGACCCGCTAGGAATCCCACAAAAGGGTGACCTAGGCAAAAAATTAGGGTTACAAAATAATGAACAAAAACAAAAGCCCGCTAAAACTCCACAAATGGGTGTTTTAGGCAAAAGTTAGGGCAATCGAAAAACAGAATAAATCCATGATGGTACCACCAACTGAATTCAACAAAGGGGCTCAAGAAAAGCTATCCAAGTTGTCAAATCACAAATGTTAATAACCAAGACGTGCTTAACTTCATAAGTGTTTAATCAAACAAGTCTAAACACTTAAGCCTACCATTGGCCAAGCCATTCTTACAAAATCCATTTTTCAAAAAATAAATAATCCCCTCTAAAACACAAACTTTCAAAAAAGAATATACCTTTCCTTTCTTTTCTCTCTTGTCCCAAACGATTTTAGGATAATCTAGTGGAAACATGGAGATATAGTGGTCAATAGGAGGGTTGACATATCTTTTAAAGGAAGGGAAGGATCATTTGGTTGATGACACCAAATCTCAATATAACATGCATCATTCCTCGGTTACAGAAATCGGCAGCACACAGCCCGTCTAGAGGAATGGCAAAAATCCAAACAGAGAAACGCATCGGTTAATTCTTTTGAAAAGTGAATCAAATAGAATTAGGTGCATCATACTGCATACATGCATACAGATGATAGGTGTAATGGAAGATCACTTATTCTCTGTTTATTGAAAAAAACAAAAAAAAAATATATATAAACTTCAGAAAAACAATACGCCCGTATCATGTTCAGTATGCCCGTACCAAAATTAGGGTTATGAACAAATTTTCAATTCAATACGGGCATACTAAAATGAATAACGGCCGTATTGGCAATAACAGAAATCCTCCCTCACATCAATGACAAAATTCCTCCAAGAAGAAGAGGATAGGGGGAGCCATTCATTTTTTCCAAAAATAAAATAATTAAACTTGCATTTTGTGCATCGCGCACATTAATTGCACATTCAAAGACCTCATCATGAGGCAATTGCATAAAATAGAAAAAATAGAAAATTGCTTGTGTATGACAGCAGTCAACAAAAGCCGAAAACGAAAAAAGGCAAGGATACAAACAATACTCCTCAGTTTGTACAGAATGATTGAGCCTGGAGAGGCTTGCTGAAAAAATACTTCCTCAGAATAATTAAGCCTGGAGAGGCTTGCAGAAACAATACTCTCTCACCATACAGAATAACTGAGCCTGGAGAGGCTCGCCGAAATAATACTCTCAGAATAACTGAGCCTGGAGAGGCTTGCCGAAATAATACTCTCTTAGAATAATTGAGCCTGGAGAGGCTCGCCGAAATAATACTCTCACAGAATAATTGAGCCTGGAGAGGCTCGCCAAAATAATACTCTCTCAGAATAACTGAGCCTGAAGAGGCTTGCCAAAATAATACTTCTCAGAGACATTTCTGTACAGAAAAAGCCGAAATCAACCAAAAAAGGCAAAAACACAGAAAAAGCCAAAATCAACAAAAAAGGCGAAAACACAGAAAAAGCCAAAATCAACAAAAAGGCAAAATACAGAAAATCCAACAAATTATACAGAATAACTGAGCCTGGAGAGGCTTGCCAAAATAATACTCTCCAAAAGACATCTCAGCTTGCATTCTTGGGCTGAACAAAAAACCAATTCATCATACAGAATAATTGAGCCTGGAGAGGCTTGCCGAAACAATACTCTCTCAGAATAACTGAGCCTGGAGAGGCTCGCCTAAATAATACTCTATCAGAATAATTGAGCCTGGAGAGGCTCGCCGAAATAATACTCTCCAGAGATATCTCAGCTTCCACTCACGGGCCAAATTCCCCAGTGAAAGCTATCAAAGCAAGATCAGCAAAATTCCCCAACGGAAGCACGATCTAAACAAAATATCCAAGTCAAAGGACTTAGACTTCCTCAGTGGAAGGTAGCTTTCCAACTCAAGCGATGAGTGAAGCTAAGCCTGAAGAGGCTTTCTAAATAATACTCTGGGATATATAAACTTTAAATCCCCACTCGCCTACTCAGAGGCATTCCTACAAAAAGCAAAAATCCAAAAGATCAATAACAATTCCCCAAGCGGAATCTGGCTTTTCAGCCAAACATCAAGCATCAAGGTGATCTGCCTAACAGAAGAGGCTAATCAAAATCAATGAAAAAATCCCCAGCGGATAATAGCCTACACAGAGGCGACAAAAATCAGAAAACCCAAAAGAGATACCCGAATAAGGATAACCGGGATACTCCACCAACGTCAAAGGACGTCAGCCAAACATAAGGCATCGCTCAATTCAAGAAGAGCATCTGTGTCTACACCCCAAGGAAACAGAAATTCCCCATGGGTACCAACTAAGCAATGCAAGTTGGGGCACAAAAACCTATGAATGACTGCACATCCCCTAGACGGATCCCTGCGTTATCTAGCCCTCAGTGGCACCAAAATCAAAATCAAACCGTCGAAGCAGCATCGTGGACTGTGGAGACAAAATCATCTCAAAGCCTAAGAGGCAATACTTAGCTACCCAGATGTCCAGAGCACCGAGGTATGCACAAGCCTGGAGAGGCAATACTCAGCTACCCAGATGTCCAGAGCACCGAGGTATGCACAAGCCTGGAGAGGCAATACTCAGCTACCCAGATGTCCAGAGCACCGAGGTATGCACAAGCCTGGAGAGGCAATACTCAGCTACCCAGATGTCCAGAGCACCGAGGTATGCACAAGCCTGGAGAGGCAATACTCAGCTACCCAGATGTCCAGAGCACCGAGGTATGCACAAGCCTGGAGAGGCAATACTTAGCTACCCAGATGTCCAGAGCACCGAGGTATGCACAAGCCTGGAGAGGCGGTACTCACGCTACCAGAGTGTTCAGAAGCACGAAGGTATGCAGCTTCCGGCTCGGGCGACGAGCGAAGCAAAGCCTGGAGAGGCAATACTCAGCTACCCAGATGTCCAGAGCACCGAGGTATGCACAAAGCCTGGAGAGGCAATACTCAGCTACCCAGATGTCCAGAGCACCGAGGTATGCACAAGCCTGGAGAGGCAATACTCAGCTACCCAGATGTCCAGAGCACCGAGGTATGCACAAGCCTGGAGAGGCAATACTCAGCTACCCAGATGTCCAGAGCACCGAGGTATGCACAAGCCTGGAGAGGCAATACTCAGCTACCCAGATGTCCAGAGCACCGAGGTATGCAATGAGCCTGGAGAGGCGACGACTAATACTCACCCTGGAGAGGGCAAACTCAACCTGGAGAGGTTACTCAACAATTTTCCACCGGAAGACGCTACAAGTCAGAAGGTTGGCACATCACCCGGACAATTGGGTCAACTCCTTTACTTGTCAGCCGGTACACCAAAAGGCCGTCCGACTAAGTAAAGGGGGGGGCAGCTGTAGACCCCTAAAATTGTCCGGATCAGAAATAAAGCTTGAAGACTCTCGAAGACTGAAGGAAGATCAGCCAGAAGGACTTCCAGAAGGCCCAAGGAGGGTTCTCTATAGGTCTAGAGGTCTTAGGATAGCTAAAATAAGAAAAGTGGGAGGAATGAAGCCCAATACGGCCTCCCAGAGGTTCAGTACGGCCGTATTGAACATTTTGAACTTCAATACGGCCGCACTGAACTCAATACGGCCGTATTGAAGTTTCTGAACTTCAATACGGCTGCATTGAATTCAATACGGCTGCACTGAACTTCAATACGGCTGCACTGAACTTCAATACGGCCGTATTGAGGTTTTTGAACTTCAATACGGCCGTATTGAATTCAATACGGCCGTATTGTAGTTCAAAACTTCAATACGGACCGTATTGACCCCCAGAGACCGTATTGAGCCTCATCCCTATAAATATGACGTCAATGGGACGTCATTCTACACTTTTACACTGAGTTTTGACTCCCTCCTTGAGTATTCTGGGGTTTTTGAGCAGTGTTCTGCCCTAGAAATCTCTCTGGGAGTCGATCCGACGAAGTTCTGGAATTCTGAGCATTTAGCTTGGAGATTCGAACTTAGTCGAAGGGAAATCCTCCGGATTTCCATAGTTAAAATTTTTAGGAAGGAGTGAGCGGGCTTGTAGAGCGAGGGAACGCCAAAAAGCTTCCCAGTTTTACTTGATATATAAAAAGCACGCTTCAAGAGGTCTTTTCTAAAAATCCCTTCTTTTACTGCTTTCTGATTGTACATATTTAAACTGTCATCATGTAGATAGTTAATTTATAATTGCTTAGAATAGATAGGGGTAATTTAGTAATTTCGCACTATAATTGTTAAATAATCTGTCATAGGGAACCCGAAAGGGGCGCTGTGGAGTGCTAACACCTTCCCCACGCGTAACCGACTCCCTTACCCGACTCTGGTTGTAATGGCCGAAGTCGATTTTTGAATCGATTGCCTTAAACTTCTTTTTCCAATGTTTTGAGTAAAACATTGGTGGCGACTCCATGAACCCTTCCTTTTTATGAAAACCGCTAATCCATGGAGGGTCCCGCTTGGGATTAACATGGATTGGTGAGCCTTTTAATAAAATTGCTCGTTTGACGAGGTCTCAGTTTGAGAATAAGTCATTCTAGCAATCCATATTTTTTAACAAATAAAAGAGTCCAACCATCCTTCGCCAATGCCGAAAGCCCGTTTCGGGCCGGGTGGCGACAGTGGCGACTCCATGAACCCTTCCTTTTTATGAAAACCGCTAATCCATGGAGGGTCCCGCTTGGGATTAACATGGATTGGTGAGCCTTTTAATAAAATTGCTTGTTTGACAAGGTCTCAGTTTGAGAATAAGTCATTCTAGCAATCCATATTTTTAAACAAATAAAAGAGTCCAACCATCCTTCGCGAATGCCGAAAGCCCGTTTCGGGCCGGTGGCGACAGGGACCCTCTATGGATTAGTGGTTTTCGCAAAAGGTAGGGTTCTTGGAGTCGCCACCAATGTTTTACTCAAAACATTGGAAAAAGATTTAAGGCAATTGATTTTATAAATCAACCTTGGCCATTACAACCAGAGTTGGGTAAGGGAGTCGGTTACGTGCGGGGAAGGTGTTAGCACCCCACAACGCCCCTTTCGGGTTCCCTATGACGGATTATTTATTAAATAATAGCGTAAAATTACTAAATTACCCCTATTTATTATAAATGATTATATATTAAATATCTACATGATGACGAATTTAAATATGCAACAATCAGAAAGCGGTAAAAAAAGGGATTTTTAGAGAAGAAACCTCTTGAAGCGTGCTTTATATATCAATGAAGTTTAGGAGGCTTTTTGGCGCTCCCTCCCTCTACAAGCTCGCTCGCTCCTTCCTAAAAAATAATTTTTACTATGGAAATCCAAAAGATTTCCCTTCGACTAAGTTCGAGACTCAAGCAAATGGCTCGTGACTCAAGAACTTCGTCGGATCGACTCCCAGAGAGATTTCTAGGGCAGAACACTGCTCAAAAACCCCAGAATACTCAAGGAGGGAGTCAAAACTGTGTGTGAAAGTGTGGAATGACGTCCAAATGACGTCCTATTTATAGGGATGAGGCGCAGTACGGCCCCTGGGTTCAATACGGCCCGTATTGAGTTTTTGTACTTCAATACGGCCGTATTGAATTCAGTACGGCCGTATTGAAATACAGAAAATTCAATACGACCGTATTGGTTTCAGTACGGCCGTATTGTAGTACAAAATGTGCAGTACGGCCGTACTGAACTCCAAGGAGGCCGTATTGAGCTCCAAACCTCCCACTTTCTTATTTTTGGCTACTCTAAGACCTCTAAACCTACAGATAGTCATCCTATGGTCTTCTGGGAGTCCTTCTGGCTGACTTTCCTTTGATCTTTGAGAGTCTTCGAGTCTTATTTCCGACCCGGACAATTTTAGGGGTCTACAGCTGCCCCCCCTTTACTTAGTCAAACGGCCTTTTGGTGTACCGTTTGATAAGTAAAGGAGTTGACCCAATTGTCCGGGGAATAAGCCATCCTTCCGACTTGTAGTGTCTTCAGGTGGGAAAATTGTTGAGTAGCCTCTCCAGGTTGAGTTTGCCCTCTCCAGGGTGAGTATTAGTCGTCGCCTCTCCAGGCTCATTGCATACCTCGGTGCTCTGGACATCTGGGTAGCTGAGTAACGCCTCTCCAGGCTTGTGCATACCTCGGTGCTCTGGACATCTGGGTAGCTGAGTATTGCCTCTCCAGGCTTGTGCATACCTCGGTGCTCTGGACATCTGGGTAGCTGAGTATTGCCTCTCCAGGCTTTGTGCATACCTCGGTGCTCTGGACATCTGGGTAGCGTGAGTTTGTCCTCTCCAGGGATTTGTGATAGTTTTGTCTCCACAATCCACGATGCTGCTTCGACGATTGTTTTTGATTTTTGTGCCACTGAGGGCTGGATAACGCAGGGATCCGTCTAGGGGATGTGCAGTTACTCATAGGTTCTTGTGTCCCAACTTTCCATTGCGTAGTTGGTACCCATTGAGGAATTTCTGTTTCCTTGGGGTGTAGACACGAAGATGCTCTTTCTGATGTGAGCGATGCCTTATGATTGGCTGACGTCCTTTCGACGATGGTGGAGTATCCCGGTTATCCTTATTCGGGTGACCCTTTTGATTTTCCGGTTTTGTTGCCTCTGCGTAGGCTGTTATCCACTGGGGGATTTTGTCGTTTTGTTGTGATTAGCCTCTTCTGTTAGGCAGATCATCTTGACGCTTGATGTTTGGCTGAGAGCCGGATTCCACTTGGGGAATGATTATTTGTCTTTTGTGATTTTTCTTTTTGAAGGAGTGCCTCTGAGTAGGCGAATGGGGATTGAAGATCTTATGTATCCCAGAGTATTATTTAGAAAGCCTCTTCAGGCTTAGCTTCACTCATTGCTTGAGTTGGAAAGCTATCCTCCACTGAGGAGGTCATAGTCCTTTCGACTCGGATATTCTGTTTAGACGATCAAGCCCTCCTTGGGGAATCTTGCTGATCTTGGTTTGATAGCTTTCACTGGGGAATTTGGCCCGTGAGTGGAAGCTGAGATATCTCTGGGGAGTATTATTTCGGCAAGCCTCTCCAGGCTCAATTATTCTGATGAGGGAGTATTATTTCGGCAAGCCTCTCCAGGCTCAGTTATTCTGAGAGAGTATTATTTCGGCAAGCCTCTCCAGGCTCAATTATTCTGTGGGAGTATTATTTCGGCGAGCCTCTCCAGGCTCAGTTATTCTGTACGATGCGATTGATTTTCTAAATCTTTTGCCTTTTTTGTCATTTTTTTGGCTTTTTCTGTATTTTTGCCGTTTCTGTTGACTGCTGTCATACACAAGCAATTTTTCTATTTCTTCTATTTTATGGAATTGCCTCATGATAAGGTCTTTGAATGTGCAACTAATGTGTGTGTGATGCAAAAATGCAAGTTTGATTATTTTTATTAATTTTTTTTTTTTTTTTTTTAGAAAAATGAATGGCTCTCCCTATCCTCCTTTTCTTGGAGGAATTTCTGTCGTCGACGTGAGGGAATATTTTTGTGAGCCTTTTATGCAGGAGATTACGGATTTTATAGGAACCCCTCCAATTTTTCTTTATTGACCGATTATTAAAGGAATTTCGTACAATTTTTATGAAATACCAATTTTAGAGGCATAATCACATGGTCAAGAGAGAAGAGAAAGTGAATAGATATTTTATTGATATTCACAAGTGTTTTTACAGAAAGATATACAGAAGGAAATTTCTGAAGAATGGCTGGCCAGGGTAAGCTATATACATTGGGCTTAACAATTATATCTGTAATTGTTGCTCTTTACGTTCCTGATGGAAGGTGGCTTAGTTCCATGCACGCCCTTGATCTTGGTTCAACAAGGGAGACTCCAAAAGATGATGAAAAATGAAGGAGATGGTGGCGGAAGCACAAAGGTGAAGGTGAAGAGGGTTTGCTCAAGGTTGTTTCATCCAAGTGTAGGATGAAACCTATTTAGGGTTTTGCTTTTATGGTGGAGATGGGAGGAGGTTAGCCAAAGGCAACCTAGTGCTAAGGAAAAAGGTTGATGTTTAGGGCGGTGGAGATGGCGCACAAGGTGTATGGGAGGTGTTTGGTGGGGTGTTGCTCCTTTTGGCTAGCTCACTTCACTAAGGTTGGTGAAGGCCACCCAAGGTAGGCCAAACTCACTCACTCACGGTGGTGGAAGGAGGAGGAGAAGGGGAGGAGGCCGTGGAGTTCCTAGAGACTAAGGAGAATGACAATGAGGCAAAATGCACACTCAATATCATTAATTTCCAAAGTGTCTACAAGGAGCTAGACTAGGGGAATATATAGGAAGGCTTGCATTTAGGGTTGCATTTAGGGTGAGTGGCCGAATTTCACTAGGGAGAAATGCACCCTAAATGAAATGCCAAATGCAACCCTAGATGCTACTTGGTGGCCAAGTTTGGCATCTTTAAGGGTTTAGGTTGGCTACAACAAGGTGCATGATAAGTCCATGCATCCTTGGCCCTCCAATTGGGCCTAAGCCTACCTAACACCAAAAAAATGACCAAACAACACCACTAAGTGTGCGTCACCTCCTTAATGGATGCACCCTAGCCCAATTAAAATCCTAAGCATCTAAATTACCCCAAAATACAAGGGCAAAAATGGGAAATACAAAGAAATAAATCCTAGGACTAAAATACCCCAAAATACAAGGGTAAAAATGGAATAAAGCAATAAATTCTATACTACTCAAATTAGCCATAGTCATGAACCATGTGATGGGTCTCACATGAAGTGAAGTACCAAGGATGGTCCTCCATCATACCCTCCTTCTTGAGAAGGATTTGACCTCAAATCTTTAAGCTCGTCCATTCCATTGATCCTTCAAAAGAAGTGAAACCACAATTAGGGGAGTAAAAATTAAAACTTAACTATGCAATCCTTAGTACATAATTTGTTGAATGAAAGTGCTTAGGGCAAAGGAAAGAGCCAAAGAGGCATCACCTTTTAAAATTTATTGACCCATGCAATTCATTCACCAAATCATCTATCTTAGGATTGGGTGCCTTTTATTCAATGATGGCTTTTTTTAAAAGGTGCTCATCCTCCATTGCCATCTTTCTTTGTCACCAAAGAAAAGAGGATGGCACAAGGGTTAAGGTTCACTTGAACCTAGCCCTTTTTCTTCAAAGGAAAAATTCTTTTTATCTTTTCTTTTCTTTTTGTTTTTGTTTTTGCTTTTCTCTTCATCATCTTTCTTAGCCTTTAGTTTGAGTTGGTCCTCATTCACTTGAGAGGGTGATAGAGGACACCACACAAACTTCTTACCTAAGTGTTGGAAACTTATTTTATTGGTGAGGCCATCATGGATTATGTGCTTGTCAAATTGCCATGGCCTCCCAAGCAAGACATGACTAACCTCTAATGGCACTATGTCACACAAAACATTTTCTTTATAGTTGCCAATAGAGATTGGTATGCTTGCTTGTTGGTTAACTACAACACCTCTTTCCTCATTGATCCATTGCATTTTGTAAGGTTTAGGATGAGGTTTTGTAGTTAAGGCTAGCTTATCAACCAATCTAGTACTACAACAATTAGAAGTAGACCCACTATCGACAATGAGAGAACAAGTACTTTCTAAGACCTTGCATTTTGTTTGAAACAAGTTCTCTCGTTGTGATTGGTCAATTTCACTAGATTGATTGTTAAGGAGCCTTCTAACCAACAATAAGTCTCCTTCACAAGGTAAAATTTCTTCCTCGGAGTCTATGGCTTCTTCTTCACTAGAGGAAGATGAAGTAGCTTCATCAAGGCTACTATAGTGATCTTGGGCTTTTAAAACCATGGTTTTCTTTGTAGGACATTGAGAAGCAATATGTCCTCTTCCAAGACACTTAAAGCACTTGATTTCACTTGACTTAGACTCTTTGGAAGGTGCTTTAAAAGATGAATTTTCTTTTTCTCTTCCTTTTTCTTTTTCTTCTTTGGGATAAGGTAGGGAAGAGTGGCCCTCCTTCTTAAAATTCTTGGAATAAGAGGGAGTGGAGTCTTTTCGAAAAGGTTTTCTTGTAAGTTGATGCTCCACTCTTGAGCAAAGTTGAACAAGTTCATTCAAATCCCTATAAGGTAGAAGTTCAACTTTGTCTCTTATCTCAAGATTAAGACCACTTTGAAATCTAGAGATTGTGGTCCTCTCTTCCTCCCTAATCCCAGCCCTCATCATTAGCAACTCCATAGATTGCCTATATTCTTCCACACTAGAGGACCCTTGTTTCAATCTTTGAAGCTTATCCATAAGCTCTCGGTCATAGTATGGAGGAATATGCCTCCTTCTTAAGGCACTACGGAGCTCATTCCAATATTGGATTGGGGGCTCATGATTTATTCTCCTTTCTTTTTCTAAGGAGGTCCACCAATACATAGCATGCCCTTGGAAGCTAAGGGTTGCTAAAGAAACCTTCCTATCTTCACTTATTCCATGGCAAGAGAAAAGTTGCTCAACTTTCATTTCCCAGTCTAAATAATTTTCAACATTATCCTTGCCATGAAATGGGGGAAGATTGATGTTAGGTTCCCTATTGGGGGACTCCCTATTTCTATGATGTCTTGGGGGCCTTTGATAGTAATCATCATTGTGATGACTACTAAAGAAGATATCACTTGGAGGTTGGGTATGATGCCCTTCCTCCTCATGAGCACTTGCATACATGTGCCCCTTTCCTCTTGAGGGTTGAGGAGAAGTGACTTTTGGTCTTGAACCACTAGCCTCTCCTCCCACAACTAATCTTTCAAGTAATCTTTTTATTTCCTCATTGTTTCTTTCTTGCTCTTTTTCTTTTCTTCTAATTTCTTCCTCTCTTTTTATATTTTCTTCCTCTTTTCTTCTTAGGTAATCTTTCAATTGCCTAAGCTCATCCCTAACACTAGACCTAGTACTATGAGAATTATGACCATGTACACTAGAATGCTCACTCATCTTTGATCAAAAGGTTTTCACAAAATTTTCACAAAGAGTTAAAAGGGTTTTCACAAAGATTGAGTGATTAAAAGGTTTTCACAAAAAGTTTTAAAGGTGCAAGATAAGTAGAAAAGGCCTAAGTATACAAATTGAACCTTCAAGGGGAGGTGGACTACAAAGAATCACTTAATAACCAAGCCCTTTTCAAGTAAAAATCACTAAGCCCTTTTTACCTTTCTTACAAAAACAATTTTGACACTACCAAGTGTGTGTGTGCACGCACCCCTAGTAGGCAAAAGAATTAAGCCTTCTAAACGTTTTGGAAGCAAAAGTAAAAATCCTAGACAATTATACTAGTAAAACTATAAAGCATGCAATGGAAAGCAATTTAGGACATACACTAGTCGAGGTCCTAGTGAAGGTTTTCAAATCACCTTCTCTACACGCTCTAAAACCCAAGTTGAAGAGGTTTAAAATGGCCAAAATTACAAACCAAATGGAAGAAATGAATGGCCTAAAACAAAGAGGCCGAAAGCAAGTAAAACAAGGTAAACAAGAAATTAAGTCTTCAACTCCTCCTCTTGTGGTTCCTTCACAATGAGCAAACGTATTAGCACCTCTCCAAAGTGTTTACTCTCCTTTGGTTTAGTGAAAACCCTTCCAAAGGCTAGGTTGGGTTTTGGTTCACTCCTCCACTCAATCCACCAAAGGATTGCTACTTTGCTAGATAGGTGCTTCACCTACAATCAATGAAAACCAACCAAGAGCAAGAGTTCCAAAAAGATAAAACTGAAAAGGCACAATTAGGAAAGCTAAACTCAAAGAGAATTTATGGAGACAAACAAAAGAGGCCAAAAGAAAGACAAGCAAAAATTAAGACTCAATCAATAAAAGCTAGCACTCAAAAGAATAACCTAGAATAGCCCTAGAATGGGTTTGTGTTTAAGTTTCACTTGCTTAAGTCTTTTAATGTTTTCGGTCCAGCCAAGTTAGAAGTCCCAAAATAAGTCCAACATGGTCAAGTTCCAACTCCAATGCTAAGGTATTTGGTCCAAGTCCACAAGTCAAGCAACAAGTCCTTTTTGTCCAAGGTATATATATATATATATTTTTTTTTTGTTCTTGTTCTTTTTTTGGGTTCACGGCCTTTTGCTTTTTAATGTCCTTGGGTCCAATTTTTTTTAAAATTTTAGCCCAATTTGTTGCTTAGGTTTTGCACTTGTGATGACACAAAAATTAGGTCAAAAATATGTAGCATAGGAGCAAGACAAATGGCGCATCCTTAGAGGTTCTTTAAGGAAATTTTTGAGTGGAATTGGTTTTGTACTATTTAGGTCAAGTTGTTTTAGCACAAAATATCCAGCACCTCTTAGATTCTTTTAGGGTTCTTGGAAAACAAGAAAGCAACTTAGACAAGTGAAAATGCAAGGGTAAAGATGGGCGGTTTTTCTAGCATGTGCAAGAAGGTTCACACATGGAAAATCATGGCAACATAGAACATGCTAGAAGCTATTAGCATGCATGAATGACCTAGATAGGAATTCTATATGACACGCCCACTTAAGATGTATGCATCATGGTATTTGTCATGTTTTCATGCAAGGTGTTTGGGCACATACATGGAAAATATGTAAGACAAAATATAGGAAGTAAAAATGACAAAACAATAGGTAGATTCAAAAAGAAAAATGCATGAACATGTAATATTCAACCTAGCATAGAAATATGACAACCTAACAATGGAACCTAAAACATGGAAGGTTCAAGGAAAACAAGTATGAACCACACAAAAATATTCGGTCAAGAGAGGAGAAGAAGAGAAATGACCGAATACAAAAATAGAGAACAAAGAAGACTCAAAGGGAAATAAGGAAGGAAAACATTTACCCTTGAAGAACCATGGCTCTAGATACCACTTGATGGAAGGTGGCTTAGTTCCATGCACGCCCTTGATCTTGGTTCAACAAGGGAGACTCCAAAAGATGATGAAAAATGAAGGAGATGGTGGCGGAAGCACAAAGGTGAAGGTGAAGAGGGTTTGCTCAAGGTTGTTTCATCCAAGTGTAGGATGAAACCTATTTAGGGTTTTGCTTTTATGGTGGAGATGGGAGGAGGTTAGCCAAAGGCAACCTAGTGCTAAGGAAAAAGGTTGATGTTTAGGGCGGTGGAGATGGCGCACAAGGTGTATGGGAGGTGTTTGGTGGGGTGTTGCTCCTTTTGGCTAGCTCACTTCACTAAGGTTGGTGAAGGCCACCCAAGGTAGGCCAAACTCACTCACTCATGGTGGTGGAAGGAGGAGGAGAAGGGGAGGAGGCCGTGGAGTTCCTAGAGACTAAGGAGAATGACAATGAGGCAAAATGCACACTCAATATCATTAATTTCCAAAGTGTCTACAAGGAGCTAGACTAGGGGAATATATAGGAAGGCTTGCATTTAGGGTTGCATTTAGGGTGAGTGGCCGAATTTCACTAGGGAGAAATGCACCCTAAATGAAATGCCAAATGCAACCCTAGATGCTACTTGGTGGCCAAGTTTGGCATCTTTAAGGGTTTAGGTTGGCTACAACAAGGTGCATGATAAGTCCATGCATCCTTGGCCCTCCAATTGGGCCTAAGCCTACCTAACACCAAAAAAATGACCAAACAACACCACTAAGTGTGCGTCACCTCCTTAATGGATGCACCCTAGCCCAATTAAAATCCTAAGCATCTAAATTACCCCAAAATACAAGGGCAAAAATGGGAAATACAAAGAAATAAATCCTAGGACTAAAATACCCCAAAATACAAGGGTAAAAATGGAATAAAGCAATAAATTCTATACTACTCAAATTAGCCATAGTCATGAACCATGTGATGGGTCTCACATGAAGTGAAGTACCAAGGATGGTCCTCCATCAGTTCCCCTAGTTGCTTCGGGTGAGATGCCTGAGCCAGGAGTGTAGATGCTGCAAGACGCTTGCTTCTAGAAGATAATCACTTGATCCGCCATTCGGTTTTCGATTCAAGTGATCGTTGCTTGCTTTGTTTTAGCATCTTATTCTTTTGCCCCTAATTTTTGTCTAGGACGTATCCTAGCGGGGATAAATTCGCCTTTGTTTTGCCTAGTACCCTTGTACTGGCGGGCTTTTTATTTTGCCCTAACTTTTGCCTAGGACGCCCTTTTTGGGTTTTCATCCTAGCGGGCCTATGCAAGCAACGTCTTCAAGCATAGTACTTCTTTACCACGTCAGCGTTGACTGGGTATCGAAGTTCTTCTCCATCCATGTTTGTGAGGATCAATGCTCCTCTTGAGAAGGCTCGTTTTACCACGTATGGTCCTCCGTGATTTGGGGCACACTTTCCGATTTTGTCCTTTTGAGTTGGTAGCAATTTCTTTATTACCAGCTCTCCCTCATGGTAGACTCGATGATGGAAGAGCATGGGCTAAAGGCCCAACCACTAGAGCTATGGCCAGGAGGTTACTTGAAGATTTGACTGCTTCAGAGCTTAGTGGGCCCGATGGGCTTGGTGGGCCTAGGGTGCTTCTTACTTGGGCTTAATTGAATATACACCATGTTTAATTGTACTTTCTTAGTTTAGGAATCTATTTTCATGTTGGTCTTGTATTTGACCATAGATTAGGGTTTAGGCTAGTTGGGCCTAGTTTTGGGCTTCATGGGCCTTTGGGCTTTTGATACCCAATATTGGGCTCATTTTCATTCTTGTAATTTTTCCTATTGATTGTATTCACTAGACCATTGTATTTTGGTCATTAGATTAGGTTTTTAGGAGGATTACATTAATAGGAGAAATAGGTTTCATTTAAGCATCATTTAGAAGTAATTTGAATTGAATTTGAGTCACATGGATAGCATGGGAAGGATCCGGCCATGTGAGCCTCAAATTCACTCCAAATCACTCCTAAATGACACTTAGATGAGGGTAGCATCCGTGTGAGTGTGTGAGTTGGCCAAAGTTTGAATTTCAAATTCAAATTTGAAATTCAAACTTGGCGCCAACTTGTTTCACCAAGGTGCCGTCCAAGTTAACCTAATTTTCCCTCCTATAAATGTAACCTTTCTTACCTTGTAACACACTTTTGAATATATGAGATATCTGAATTGTATTCAGCCATTCAAGAGTCACCGAAATTCCAAGAGAGAGAGCTTTAGAGAGTGCCTTCAAATCCCTTAGGAAAACCTAGTTTCCTTCCCTTTGAAGTGTGCAATCCCTTGTAGCTTGAGCTTGGATACTTCCTTCTATGGATTAGGTCTTCTAATCCGTCATTCCTCATCCATTTTGAGCTTCCATTCATTCGGTCTCCATCTCCTTTGAAGAAGATCCGTGCCTAGAAGAAGCTTGGAGGAGTTCACATCTTCATTTCTCCTACTTCTTCTATCATTTTTGGTATCAAGAGCAAGGTCTTCAAGGAGATAAGTGTTCTTGAGTTTTGGTCCGAATAGTCTTGTGTTTTTGTGTGTTCTTTGAGTTCTAATTGTCTTGTTAGAGTTTCAATTCGGATCTATATGCTTTGTCTCACATTTTGTTCCATAGATCCATTGGTTGATTGTTTTTGAATTTCTTTCTCAATCAACTTGTTTAGGAATTATTTGCTTGTGCTATTTTGATTTTATTTTGAGTCTCTCCATTCTTGTATGTGTCCGTGATTGGACCTCATGCATTGCATTTAGATTTTGGTTTTGAATCTATGTTTTGTCTTAGAAGTTTGTGTTTAATCTTTACATGTTGCAAATTCCTTGAATAGCATGTTTAACCTTGTTTTGTTTTGAATTTTGTCTCATATTTTGCTCTCGGATTTGTGTCTCTTTTGCCTCCTATATGTGCTTTTTCTTTTACCTTATTGTGTTCATGATTTGCTATTAGTCCTAGCAAGTTTCCTTAGAGTTAGGTTTCCATTGTGTTCTTTAAGTTTTCAAATCACATTCCCTTGAAAATCTTCTAAACATTTTGTGACTCAAAATTTCAAGTGTAATCCTACTTCTAGTGCACTCTTCTTGTGGATTCAATTTTAAAAAAAAAAATGATGATTAAGAGGCTGGAAAACAGAGTTTAAAACAGAGCCTAAAAGACCTAAAAATTTGAAAAGAAAATAGTTCAAAAAGAATCCAAACCAAAACCTAAAACTAGTGCACTAGTTTCTCATTTTCACTTGAAATTTGACCTAATTTTTGGCTGATTTGTATTCTCATTTTCTATAGCTTGGAATCATATAAAAATTTGAAACAAAAGGCAAATATACTCTCTAGACTCTTAATTTGATACTGGAAAAAGAAAGAATAAAAAAAAATATAGAGAAGACAATTTAAAAGGAAAAAGCCGAGAGGTGTACAAGCTGAAAAATCTATTTGGTTCCTTGTTATTGTTTTGACTACTACTTTTGCTATACTTATCCAATTGCTTTCAAATTTTTTTTGTTTTGTTCATCTACTCTAGTACCTATCTAGGAACATTCCTAACTGAGTGCTAGCTTTTATTTGGAGTCTTAATTTTCAGTTTTACTTGTTGAACCTCTTTGAGTCTTGTCATATACATCTATTACTCTTAATTTTGGTATAAGCTTTTCAAATTGTGCTTTGTTGCTTGTCTAAGTTTTCTTTCAATAATTTCCTGTGCTGGAAGTGGCCTTAAATTCTTGCTCAAGGATCAAGCATTGCTCAACAAAGAGTAGGAAAAATTTTGGACACTATAATCACCAAATTTGACCTAATTTAGTGACCAAAATCATCCTAAATCTCCTTCACTTGAGTGACCAATTTCATTCACCTTGTGAGGCAGCCACCTTAACCTCTTTGTTGTATTTCTTTTGCAGGTCCAGGAGCAGCATATTGAAGGATTAGTGGTGGATTAAACACTTGGTTAAGTGTTAGAAAAGTTGAACACAAAACCGCCACTAATTGGTCTTCAAAGCCGCCACTTTATTGCTTTTTAGGCTAGTTTAATTTTTGTCAATTCTCTTGTATTTTTTAAACCAATTTGTAAAGCTTGGAGGGAGTATTAAGAAGCTGGTCAGGTATATCTACATCCTTGATAGACTCTCACGTGTAGTACTAGTGGAAGTGGCTTGGAAATTTCATATGTTTCAAGCTTCCACTTAGGATATCCGACTAGTTGCTTAACTTGCTTCTTTTAAGTTTTCTTGTACTTAATTGTTTTACTTTGTTGCCTATAAACGTCTAGACTTGTGTAGTTTTATTTGCTCACGTTTAGTTAAGTGTCAAAAACAAACAAATTGTGAAAAAGCATACAAAAAAATTTTTGTGAAAAGTTTTGAGGAATTGGAAATACCACAAAGGAGTTTAGTGATTTCCACTTGAAAAGGCTTGGTTATTAAGTGGCTCTTTGTAGCTCACCTCCCTTGATAGTGCAACTTGTACACTTAGACTTCCAAGTGCTATTCTCATTCCTAGAAAAGACCAAAAACATTTTATAACTTTTTGCATAGCATACAAAATCTTTTTGCTTAACAATGAGTCATCATTCTCAAGGTAGTAGTGACTTTGATATTCCTAAAAGTTTTGAAAGAATTGTCAAGGAGGTTGAAGCACTAAAACTTTGGAAAAATGATGAGATGCTTCAAAAACAAAAAGAGAAACTTGAAAAAGAAGTACAAATCATGGCTTTGGAACAAGAAATCCAAAAGATTAAGCAAAGAGAAGAAAAACTTTTAAAAAGTTTAAATAAAAATAAAAGTCCAAAAGGTTCTTCTAGGAGCTCAACCAAGAGCTCCAATGACTCTCAAAGTCAAAATAATGATGGTAGTATGCATATGGATGCTTACTATCAACCAACACCTAGGAGAGTCATTAAAGAACACAAAGTGAGGGAATCAAGGGTTGATCTCCCTTACTTTCATGGAAAAGATAATGTGGACACCTACTTGGATTGGGAGATGAAAGTGGAGCAAATCTTCACTTGTCATCAAGTAGGTGAGGAAAGAAAAGTTCCTTTGGCCACCCTAGCTTTTCAAGGACAAGCCATGTATTGGTGGACATCCTTGGAAAGAGAGAGAAGACTTCACAATGATCCTCCCATCACTTATTGGAATGAATTGAGGAGTGCTATGAGAAGAAGGCACATTCCTTCTTATTATAGTAGGGAGCTTATGGATAAGCTCCAAAGACTCCAACAAAAGGGTATGAGTGTTGAGGAGTATAGGCAAAAGATGGAGTTATATCTCATGAGGGCTGGGATAAGGGAAGAAGAAAGATTGACCATAGCTAGATTTCTAAGTGGTCTTAATTTTGACATAAGAGATAGAGTTGAGTTACTCCCTTATAGGGACCTTGATGATTTGGTCCAACTTTGTATAAGGGTGGAACAACAAAATTTGAGAAAATCCTCTTTTAAAGGAAAAACTCAATCTAGCTCTTATGTTAAGAAAGACTACAAGAGGGAGGGTCACTTTGATTCCTCTAAGAAATTTGGCAAAGAAAAAGAAAAAGAAAAAGAAAATGATAAAAATAAAAATATTGTCACTTCTAGTAGCAAAACTAGTGATATCAAATGCTTTAAGTGTCTTGGGAGAGGACACATAGCCTCTCAATGCCCAACTAAAAAGGTGATGATTTTGAAGGGGCAAGACATTTATAGTAGTGTTGATGAGTCTAGTTCCACTACTTCAAGTGATAGTGAATCAAGTGAGGAAGACCATTCCATTGAAAGTGCATATCCTTGTGATGGTCAACTTCTCATGATTAGAAGGCTTCTAGGAAGCCAACCTAATGAGTTCCATCTTTCACAAAGGGAGAACATTTTTCACACAAGGTGTAAAGTTTTAGACAATGCTTGTTCTCTCATTGTAGATAGTGGGTCTTGTTGCAACTGTTGTAGCACAAGGTTGGTGGAGAAGCTTGGTCTTACTATTATTCCTCATCCGAAACCATATCAACTTCATTGGATTAATGAAGATGGGGATATTAATGTTAATCAACAAGTGAAAGTCAAGTTCTCTATTGGTAACTATGAAGACCAAGTGGTTTGTGACATAGTTCCAATGGAAGCTTGTCATATTTTGTTGGGAAGGCCATGGCAATTTGACAAGAAAACCATGCACAATGGCCTTACCAATGAAATTACTTTCACTCATAAAGAAAAGAAATTTGTACTTCATCCTTTGTCCCCTTCACAAGTGATAGAGGATCAAGTACAAATGAAAAAGAAAAGAGAAGAAGAAAAAAAAAACTTGAATAAAAAAAAAGAAAAGAAGGAAAAGAAGCATAAGTTTTCAAAGAAGGATGAAGAAAAATCTTTTCTAAAAGAAGGAATTCAACAAGAACCTTTTAAAAAAAAAACTTTGATTGTTGAAAAACTTTCTTACATTCTTCTTTGTAAAGGAATGCTTCAGTGTCATAATTTAAGTATTGAACTTAGTTCTTTATCTCCTCAAGTTTCTCATTTATTAAAAGAATTTGATGATATATTCCCTAGTGAAGGTCCACAAGGCCTTCCCCCTTTTAGGGGTATAGAACATCAAATTGATTTTGTGCCTGGGGTTAGTCTACCCAATAGACCAGCCTATAGGACAAATCCTCAAGAAACTAAGGAGATCGAGAATCAAGTCCATGAATTATTGAATAAGGGTTGGATACAAAAGAGTTTGAGTCCCTGTGCTGTGCCTGTATTGTTAGTGCCCAAGAAAGATGGAAAATGGAGAATGTGTTGTGATTGTAGGGCCATTAACAATATCACAATCAAGTACAGGCACCCAATCCCTAGACTTGATGATATGCTTGATGAATTACATGGTGCTTCCATATTTTCTAAAATTGATCTTAAAAGTGGTTATCACCAAATAAGAATTAAAAAGGGTGATGAGTGGAAAACTGCTTTTAAAACCAAATTTGGACTATATGAGTGGTTAGTTATGCCTTTTGGTCTAACTAATGCACCAAGTACATTTATGAGGCTTATGAATCATGTCTTGAGAGAATGTATAGGAAAATTTGTGGTTGTTTATTTTGATGATATCTTAATCTATAGTAGGTCTCAAGATGATCATTTAGGACATCTTAGAGAAGTTATGATGATCCTTAGGGAAAACCAATTATTTGCAAATCTTGAAAAATGTACTTTTTGTGTGGATCATGTGGTTTTCCTAGGGTTCATTGTAAGCAAAAATGGGGTTCAAGTGGATCCCGAGAAAATTAAAGCCATTCAAGAGTGGCCAAAGCCTAAGAATGTTAGTGAAGTTAGGAGTTTTCATGGTTTAGCAAGTTTTTATAGAAGATTTGTACCTAACTTCTCTAGCATTGCTTCACCCTTGAATGAGCTTGTCAAAAAAGATATTTTATTTGAATGGACTGCAAAGCATGACCAAGCATTTCAATTACTTAAAGATCAACTTACTAATGCCCCCATTTTAGCTCTACCTAATTTTGAAAAGACTTTTGAGCTAGAATGTGATGCATCAGGAGTTGGCATAGGAGCTGTGTTATTGCAAGGAGGACACCCCATTGCATATTTTAGTGAAAAACTAAAAGGTGCCTCTCTCAATTACCCTACCTATTGTCGCCACCGGCCCGAAACGGGCTTTCGGCATTCGCGAAGGATGGTTGGACTCGTTTATTTGTTTAAAAAATGTGGATTGCTAGAAGGACTTATTCTCAAACTGAGACCTCGTCAAACGAGCAATTTTATTAAGAGGCTCACTAATCCATATTAATCCCAAGCGGGACCCTCCATGGATTAGTGGTTTTCATAAAAGGAGGGTTCGTGGAGTCGCCACCAATGTTTTACTCAAAACATTGGAAAAAGGGATAAGGCAATTGATTTAAAAATCAACTTTGGCCACTACAACCAGAGTTGGGTAAGGGAGTCGGTTACGCGTGGGGAAGGTGTTAGCACCCCACAGCGCCCCTTTCGGGTTCCCTATGACAGATTATTTTTAAAAGAACAGTATAAAATTACTAAATTACCCCTATTTATTCTAAACAATCATGAATTGACTATCTACATGATGATAGTTTAAATATGCACACAGAAAGCAGTAAAAGGAAGGATTGAAGGGAAACCTCTTGAAGCGTGCTTTTTTATAAAAAATGAACTGGGAAGCGTTTTGGCGTTCCCACGCTCTACAAGCCCGCTCCTCGCTCTCCTAGAACAAAATTTTAACTAAGGGAATCAAAAAGATTTCCCCTCGACTAGGTTCGATCCTCAAGCAAAATGGCTCGGGGCTCAAGAACTTCGTCGGATCAACTCTCCGAGTGATTTCTAGGGCAGAACACTGCTCAAAAACCCCAGAATACTCAAGGAGAGGGTTCAAACTATGTTGAAAAGTGTGGAATGACGTCCAATTGACGTCATATTTATAGGGAATAGGCGCAATACGGCCTACAGGGGCAATACGGCCGTATTGAAATTTTTGAACTTCAATACGGTCGTATTGAAGTTCAATACGGTCGTATTGAAGTTCAGAAATTTCAATACGCCCGTATTGAGTTCGCCGCGGTCGTATTGAAGTGTCAATACGGTCGTACTGACTTCAGTATGGCCGTATTGAAGCTTCAATACGGCCGTATTGAGTTCAGTACGGCCGTATTGGGCTTTTTCCCTCCACTTCTTTATTTTGAGCTATTCTAAGACCTCTGGACCTACAGAGAACCCTCCCAGGGCCTTCGAGGAGTCCTTCTGGCTGATTATCCTTCAGTCTTCGAGAGTCTTCAAGCTTTATTTCCGACCCGGACAATTTTAGGGGTCTACAGCTGCCCCCCCTTTACTTAGTCGGACGGCCTTTTGGTATACCGGCTGACAAGTAAAGGAGTTGACCCAATTGTCCGGGTATTGTGCCGACCTTCTGACTTGTAGCGTCTTCCGGTGGGAAAATGTTGAGTAGCCTCTCCAGGTGGGTGCATACTTCGGCGCTTCTGACATCCTCGGTAGCTGAGTTTACCTTCTCCAAGGCCAACTTCACTCGACGCCCGAGCCGGAAGTTGGACATCAACGCGCCTCTGATGACGCTGATGGTTGAGTACCGCCTCTCCAGGCTTAGCTTCACTCTTTGTTCGAGCCGGAAGCTAAGTACCTTTGTGACGACGGTGAGCGGTGTGAGTTTCGCCTCTCCAGGCTTAGTCTCGCTCTTTGTTCGAGCCGGAAACCAAGCACCTTTGTGACGACGGTGAGCAGTATGAGTTTTGCCTCTCCAGGCCTTGCTTTGCTTGTTGCCCAAGCTGGAAGCTGTAAGTACCGTCTCTCCAGGCTTAGCTTCACTCTTTGTTTGAGCCGGAAGCTAAGTACCTTTATGACAACGGTAGGCGGTGAGTACCCTTTTTCCAGAGATAGCTTCGCTCATTGTCCGAGCCGGAAGCTGCATACCTCCGTGTTTGTGACGACGGGGTAGCGTGAATATCTCCTTTCCAGGGATTCGTGATGATTTTGTCTCCACAGTCCACGATGCTGCTTCGACGGTTGTTTTTTGATTTTGTGCCACTAAGGGCTGGATAACGCAGGGATCCGTCTAGGGGATGTGCAATTACTCATAGGTTCTTGTGTCCCAACTTTTCATTGCGTAGTTGGTTCCCACTGGGGAATTTCTGATTCCTTTGGGTGCAGACACAAAGATGCTCTTTCTGATGTGAGCGGTGCCTTATGATTGGCTGACGTCCTTTCGACGTTGGTGGAGTATCCCGGTTATCCTTGTTCGAGTGTCTCTTTTGGTTTTTTGATTTTGCTGCCTCTGTGTAGGCTGTTATCCACTGGGGGATTTTGTCGTTGATTTTGATTAGCCTCTTCTGTTAGGCGTATCAGCTTGACGTTCAATGATTGGCTGAGCCAGATTCCACTTGGGGAATGATTATTGATTTTTATTTTCTTCTCCTTCTGCAGGGATGCCTCTTGAGTAGGCGACTGGGGATTTGGGGATCTTATGTATCCCAGAGTATTATTTAGGAAGCCTCTACAGGCTTAGCCTCACTCGACACTTGAGTTGGAGAGCTATCTTCACTGAGGAAGTTTAAGTCCTTTGACTTGGATATTCCGCTTGGGTGATCGTGCTTCCATTGGGAATGTCGTCGATCTTAGATAGCTCTTGCTGGGGATTTTGAGTCCAAGAGCGTGAGTTGAGGTTTCTTTGGGGAGTATTATTTCTGCGAGCCTCTCCAGGCTCAGTTATTCTGCATACTGTGGAGGATGTGGAGTATTATTTTGGTAAGCCTCTCCAGGCTTAGTTATTCTGTACAAACTGTTTGTTGGATTTTCTA
Source organism: Cajanus cajan (assembly GCF_000230855.2). Lineage (NCBI taxonomy): Eukaryota > Viridiplantae > Streptophyta > Magnoliopsida > Fabales > Fabaceae > Cajanus > Cajanus cajan. The sequence goes on along the minus strand of NC_138523.1, from coordinate 34,015,195 downwards.
TATCCTTGCCTTTTTTCATTTTTGGCTTTTTCTGTATTTTGCCTTTTCTTCTGATTTGGCTTTTTCTGTATTTTGCCTTTTTTATGTTTTTGGCTTTTGCTGTACAGAAATTAAAAGTGCTAAAGAAATTAAATTCAGTTTTTATGAGAGAGTATTATTTCGGCAAGCCTCTCCAGGCTCAGTTATTCTGAAGGAGTATTATTTCGACAAGCCTCTCCAGGCTCAATTATTCTTGTGGGAGTATTGTTTCGGCAAGCCTCTCCAGGCTCAGTTATTCTGAGAGTATTCTTTCGGCAAGCCTCTCCAGGCTCAGTTATTCTGAGAGAGTATTATTTCGACAAGCCTCTCCAGGCTCAGTTATTCTGTGGGAGTATTGTTTCGGCAAGCCTCTCCAGGCTCAGTTATTCTGTGGGAGTATTGTTTCGGCAAGCCTCTCCAGGCTCAATTATTCTGTGGGAGTATTGTTTCGGCAAGCCTCTCCAGGCTCAGTTATTTTGAGAGTATTCTTTCGGCAAGCCTCTCCAGGCTCAGTTATTCTGTATGATGCTGTTGATTTTCTGAATCTTTGCATTTTGCTTGCTGCTGTCATACACAAGCAATTTTCTATTTTTCTATTTTATGTAATTGCCTCATGATAAGGTCTTTGAATGTGCAACTAATATGTGTGATGCATGCAATACAATTTTTTATTTTTGTTCATTTATTTAGAAAAGTGAGTGGCTCTCCCTATCCTCTTCTTCTTGGAGGACTTTCTGTCATTGACGCGAGGGAGTATTTTTATGAGCCTTTATGCAGGAGATCTATGGATTTTATAGGAACCCCTCCAATTTTCTTTATTTGACCAATTATTAAGAGAGTTTCGTACAATTTTTGAAACATCAATTTAGAGGCATAATCACATGGTCAAGAGAGAAAAGAAATGAATAGATATTTTATTGATATTCGCAAATGTTTTTACAGAAAGATATACAGAAGGAAATTTATGAAGAATGGCTGGCCAGGGTAGGCTATATACATTGGGCTTAACAATTATATCTGTAATTGTTGCTCTTTACGTTCCCCTAATTGCTTCGGCCTGAGCCAGGAGTGTAGATGCTGCAAGATGCTTGCTTCTAGAAGATAATCACTTGAATCGCCTTTCGGTTTTCGATTCAAGCGATCGTTACTTGCTTTGCTTTTACATCTTATTCTTTTGCCCCTAACTTTTGCCTAGGACGTATCCTAGCGGGGATGATTTTGCCGTTGTTTTGCCTAGTACCCTTGTACTGGCGGGCTTTTTATTTTACCCTAACTTTTGCCTAGGACGCCCTTTTTGGGTTTTCATCCTAGCGGGCCTATGCAAGCAACGTCTTCAAGCATAGTACTTCTTTACCACGTCAGTGTTGACTAAGTATCGAAGTTCTTTTCCATCCATGTTTGTGAGGATCAATGCTCCTCCTGAGAAAGCTCGTTTTACCATGTACGGTCCTTCGTGATTTAGGGCCCACTTTCCGATTTTGTCCTTTTGAGTTGGTAGTAATTTCTTCATTGCCAACTCTCCCTCATGGTAGACTCGAGGGTGGACTTTCTTGTCAAAAGCCTTTTTGATCTTCCTCTGATAGGCTTGACCATGGCATATGGCGTTCAGCCGTTTCTCTTCAATGAGGTTCAACTGGTCATACCGGCTTTGAACCCATTCTACCTCGGAAAGTTTTGCTTCCATGATTACTCTCAGAGAAGGTATTTCGACTTCAACAGGCAGAACTGCCTCCATTCCATAAACAAGGGAAAATGGAGTAGCTCCTGTGGATGTACGTGCTGAAGTCCTATAACCATGGAGAGCGAAGGGTAGCATCTCATGCCAGTCTTTGAATGAGACAACCATCTTTTGTACTATCTTCTTGATATTCTTATTGGCTGCCTCGACTGTCCCATTCATTTTTGGTCGGTATGGGGAAGAGTTGTGGTGTTGGATCTTGAACTCTTGGCACCGTTCTTCCACCATCTTGTTATTTAGATTGGATCCATTATCAGTGATGATTTATTTCTCCATGCTTCCACTAGATTATTCTAAAATCTTTTGGGACAAGAGAGAAAAGAAGGGAAAGATATTTTTGTTTTGAAGTTTGTGTTTTAGAAGGGATTTATTTTTCAAAAATGGTTTTTGTAAGAATGTTTGGCCAAGGTAGGCTTATGTGTTTAGGCTTGTTTGATTAAACACTTATGAAGTTAAGAAAATCTTTGTTTATTGACGTTGTGATTTGACAACTTAGATAACTTCCCTTGAACCTTTCTTTTTGAATTCGGTTCATGGTACCATCATGGATTTCTTTTGTTTTTTGATTGTCCTTATTTTTGCCTAAAACACCCTTTTGTGGCGTTTTAGCGGACTTTTGTTTTTGTTTATTTTTTGTAACCCTAACTTTTGCCTAGGTCACCCTTTTGTGGGATTCCTAGCGGGTCTTTTGCTCTTATTTTTGCGCAGACCCCTTTTTGGGTTTCCTGCCGAGCTTCTTTTATTTTGAAGGATTTATTTTTATCCATGATGGCACTTGTCAAGGCCAAGGGAAGGTGCTCCAAGTTGTCACACACACTTCCACATAAAAATGATGTGGGTTTATTATTATTAAGATGATTTTAACCTCACTCATGTTTATTCAAACAGGGTTAAAGATAATGTGGTTTAGAATTTTATTATAAGCAAGAAAAGAAGCAATGAAGAATGATTTTATTATAATCATAGCGGAAGCATGTGTCCTTATTTCATCACTGATATGGGTCCCAATATTGACCTCTTTTATCTCTCGGCCATGCCCCAAATTTATAGTCTCCAATTTCTCTTGACGAGCTTCTTGATCTAGCAATCTTTGCAGATCCGGAGAAATGGTTTCCTCATCACTGTCCAACTCAACCCATTCATCCTCAACTTTTGGATCCCGGTCAGAGCGAACAATTACAGACATAATTATTTTATTGGTTCTGTTTAGGTTTAGAATTATTAATGTTAATGAGGAAAGAGAGAAAAGAACAAAAAAGAGAATAATGTGAAAAATGCCTCTTTATTGATATGTATTAAAACTGTACAAAAACCCTTATTTACATGAAAAGGTTCTCATGATCTCGGGTACTGATCATGAGTCCCTAAAAGAGAAATATGAAGGGGCCCTATCGTGGCTTGTTCTTCTCTCTACTCCTGCTTTGGCAGAGGATTCTTGCTCACGTCGGGCGCTGTCGAATCGAAGGTGACCCACCCGGCATCAATAAGGTCTTGGACCCTGTATTTGAGAGCTAGGCATTTCTCTGTTGAATGCCCTGGTGCCCCCGAATGGTATAAACATTTGTCTTGTGGCTTGTACCAATCGGGGTAAGGTGGGTCGATCTTCCTTGGTGGAACATGAGCTAGAAGTTTGGCTTCTACTAGCTTCGGCAGGAGATCGCTATAAGTGGTCGGAAGTTTATCAAACTTCTTCACAGGGATGAATTGCGATCTTCCTGACTTCGAAGTGGAAGTAGCCGAGGGTATGGTTATAGCATTGACTTCTCCCTCTTTCTTCTTCCCGAAGACCTTCTTAGCTTCATATGATTGGGAAGGCTTAGCCAGCTTCCCACTTTTAAGTCCTTGTTCCACTCTCTCCCCAATGGTGATGATGTCCGAGAAGAGTGTCGTTGTGTTCCCTATCATTTTATCGTAATAGGGACCAGTCAACGAGTTGATGAATAAGGACACCATCTCCTTATCTGACAGCGGGGGCTCTATCTGTGCCGCCAACTCCCTCCATCGTTGGGCGTACGCCTTGAAAGATTCATCATTTTTCTTACTCAAGGCTTGAAGATCTGACCTATCAGGTGTTAGGTCGATGTTGTATTTGTAGCGCTTGAGAAAGGCGTCGGCCAACTGCCTCCATGTACATACTTGATTTCCATCTAGCTGCATATACCAGTTGAGCGCGGTATCAGCCAAGCTCTCTTGGAAGCAGTGGATCAAGAGCTTTTCGTTTGTAGCATATGCAGCCATCTTTCGGCAGTACATGGTGAGATGACTCTTGGGGCAAGTCGATCCCACGTATCTCGGGAAATCTGGCACTTTAAATTTGGGAGGGAATTGAATATCCCTCACTAAACACATGTCGGCGGCATCTTTAATATCGAAGTCATGCCCCTCCATAGCCCTCAACCGATCCTCTAGGGCGTGGAATTGTTCTTTTGAAACCTCGGGCTCTTTGATCAAAATTCCAGCCCCAAGAGGTATGGCATGTGGAGGATCTTCTTCATGCTCCTCCTCCTCTCCCTCATGATGGGACCCATGGTCACTGTGATGAGATCCATGAATGTTATGGTGACGCATGAGTTCCAACATTTGCGCCATCTGCTCTTTGAGCTGTGAAAGCTCGGTCGTGAGCTTCTTGTTTTGTTCCTCTAGCGCTTCCATTTTCTTGATTTTCTTTGCGCGTGTGAGGACAGAGAGATGACCAGCCACTTTCTAAAATGAATGTTTATTCTAATTAGCTTATTTATGATATGAATACACTCTTGATGTGAGCTTGATAATCTTTCATCTTTGAGGCGCTGCCTTTTTAAGATGAAAGTTTATCACCCTCCCTAGGCTATTATCTCTCCACAACGGAGAATCTCAATAGTCACGGGTCTCTTTTATTCACATCGAGAGGGTATTAGTGAACCTATAAATGATGATGAGGATGCATGAGGTTTTATTGATAATGATGCCTATGCTCCTTACTTTTATTATATTTTCACACATTGGTTTTTCCTCTCATGTCATGACATTTTCATGCATGGGGATTATTCTTAGACCTTATCACGAGGTTATTTATTAATGCACAAACAATTGCACATAAGCATTTACACAAACAATTCACTCATCCACGAACAGTCACGAGCGAATCACGAGGTAGGGGTCTCCTGCAGAAAAGTGCATATTCAAGGAGGATCTAACTGTTCTCACTTGGTCAAAGGCCCCCAAGGTGCCCCCATTATAGGGACCCAATTCCTCTCATCGTAGGTCGATGGAAAGCTCCAACGCACCGTCGGACTCAAGTTCATGGTTATCACCTTGAGTGATGTTTTCCGACAACGGTCTACGGGCACCTATAGACCCATTCGACAACCGGCCGTACTAACATCCACTCCCTATGGTTAATCACTCATGCCCCCGGGTATAGAGGGAACTGTTGTGTGCAAAGGTTTGTGTGCAGTTTTTATTTCAAACAATTGCGTAAATTTAAAAATACAACAGTTATTAAAGCCATATAATAAATCATGTTATCATACAAGCAAGGGGTAATAGAGTAATTTTAACTATTATTTGTTAAAAATAATCTGTCACTAAATGGGACTGACTCTCGAAGCTTCCCCAGTGGAGTCGCCATCTGTCGCCACCGGCCCGAAACGGGCTTTCGGCATTCGCGAAGGATGGTTGGACTCGTTTATTTGTTTAAAAAATGTGGATTGCTAGAAGGACTTATTCTCAAACTGAGACCTCGTCAAACGAGCAATTTTATTAAGAGGCTCACTAATCCATATTAATCCCAAGCGGGACCCTCCATGGATTAGTGGTTTTCATAAAAGGAGGGTTCGTGGAGTCGCCACCAATGTTTTACTCAAAACATTGGAAAAAGGGATAAGGCAATTGATTTAAAAATCAACTTTGGCCACTACAACCAGAGTTGGGTAAGGGAGTCGGTTACGCGTGGGGAAGGTGTTAGCACCCCACAGCGCCCCTTTCGGGTTCCCTATGACAGATTATTTTTAAAAGAACAGTATAAAATTACTAAATTACCCCTATTTATTCTAAACAATCATGAATTGACTATCTACATGATGATAGTTTAAATATGCACACAGAAAGCAGTAAAAGGAAGGATTGAAGGGAAACCTCTTGAAGCGTGCTTTTTTATAAAAAATGAACTGGGAAGCGTTTTGGCGTTCCCACGCTCTACAAGCCCGCTCCTCGCTCTCCTAGAACAAAATTTTAACTAAGGGAATCAAAAAGATTTCCCCTCGACTAGGTTCGATCCTCAAGCAAAATGGCTCGGGGCTCAAGAACTTCGTCGGATCAACTCTCCGAGTGATTTCTAGGGCAGAACACTGCTCAAAAACCCCAGAATACTCAAGGAGAGGGTTCAAACTATGTTGAAAAGTGTGGAATGACGTCCAATTGACGTCATATTTATAGGGAATAGGCGCAATACGGCCTACAGGGGCAATACGGCCGTATTGAAATTTTTGAACTTCAATACGGTCGTATTGAAGTTCAATACGGTCGTATTGAAGTTCAGAAATTTCAATACGCCCGTATTGAGTTCGCCGCGGTCGTATTGAAGTGTCAATACGGTCGTACTGACTTCAGTATGGCCGTATTGAAGCTTCAATACGGCCGTATTGAGTTCAGTACGGCCGTATTGGGCTTTTTCCCTCCACTTCTTTATTTTGAGCTATTCTAAGACCTCTGGACCTACAGAGAACCCTCCCAGGGCCTTCGAGGAGTCCTTCTGGCTGATTATCCTTCAGTCTTCGAGAGTCTTCAAGCTTTATTTCCGACCCGGACAATTTTAGGGGTCTACACCTATGATAAAGAGTTGTATGCCTTGGTTAGAGCTTTACAAACTTGGGAGCACTATCTTGTGTCCAAAGAGTTTGTCATCCATAGTGACCATGAGTCACTTAAATATTTAAGAGGTCAAGGTAAATTAAATAAGAGACATGCCAAATGGTTAGAGTTTCTTGAACAATTTCCATATATTATTAAATTCAAGAAAGGAAAATCCAATGTTGTAGCTGATGCTTTATCTAGGAGACATACCTTGCTTGTGTCTCTAGGAACTCAAATTCTTGGATTTGATAATATTAGGGAATTGTATGAAGAAGATCTTGAATTTGGTGTTAATTATAAAAAATGTCAACAAAAAGCTTTTGATGGTTTCTATATGGCTGAGGGGTATTTATACAAAGAAGGAAGATTGTGTATACCCCAAGGATCCATTAGGAAACTATTAATTAAAGAGAGTCATGAAGGTGGGCTTATGGGGCACTTTGGTGTTGATAAAACCCTTAGTTTGTTAAAAGAAAAATTTTATTGGCCCCATATGCGAAAAGATGTCCAAAGGCATTGTTTTAGATGTTTAGCTTGTTTACAAGCTAAGTCTAAAGTAATGCCTCATGGAACATACACACCTTTGCCTGTTGCTTCTTCTCCTTGGGTAGATATTAGCATGGATTTTGTGCTAGGTTTACCTAGAACCCAAAGGGGAATGGATTCTATTTTTGTGGTAGTGGACCGTTTTAGTAAAATGGCTCATTTTATTCCATGCCACAAAGTAGATGATGCAAGCAACATTGCAAAACTCTTCTTTAGAGATGTGGTTAAACTTCATGGGCTTCCTAAAACTATAGTTTCAGATAGAGATACAAAGTTTCTAAGCCATTTTTGGCGTGTCTTATGGTCAAGACTAGGAACTAAACTCCTCTTTTCAACTACTTGTCATCCTCAAACAGATGGCCAAACTGAGGTAGTGAATAGATCTCTGTCTACTATGCTTAGGGCAGTCCTAAAGGGTAATCACAAATCTTGGGATGAGTTTTTACCTCATATTGAATTTGCCTACAATAGGGTAGTTCATAAAACTACCAATATTTCTCCTTTTGAGGCTGTTTATGGGTTTAATCCTTTAACTCCTTTGGACTTGATACCTCTTCCTAATGTTGAACATTTCATTCATAAGGAAGGGGCTTCAAGGGCTGATTTTGTTAAGAAACTTCATGAAAGGATTAAAATTCATATTCAAAATCAAAATGAGAAATATGCAAAACAAGGAAGTAAAGGCAAGAAGTCTATGATCTTCGAGGAAGGTGATTGGGTTTGGCTTCATTTAAGAAAAGAACGTTTTCCAAATCAAAGGAAGTCTAAACTCAGTCCTAGAGGAGATGGTCCCTTTCAGGTCTTACAGCGTATCAATGATAACGCCTATAGACTTGATTTACCCTCTGAATATGGAGTCAGCACCACTTTTAATGTCAGTGATCTTAAACCTTTTGTAGGTGCTAGCGATGATGAGGAAGAGTCTTCAGATTCGAGGACGAATCCTTCTCAAGAGGGAGGGAATGATGGAAGAGCATGGGCTAAAGGCCCAACCACTAGAGCTATGGCCAGGAGGTTACTTGAAGATTTGACTGCTTCAGAGCTTAGTGGGCCCGATGGGCTTGGTGGGCCTAGGGTGCTTCTTACTTGGGCTTAATTGAATATACACCATGTTTAATTGTACTTTCTTAGTTTAGGAATCTATTTTCATGTTGGTCTTGTATTTGACCATAGATTAGGGTTTAGGCTAGTTGGGCCTAGTTTTGGGCTTCATGGGCCTTTGGGCTTTTGATACCCAATATTGGGCTCATTTTCATTCTTGTAATTTTTCCTATTGATTGTATTCACTAGACCATTGTATTTTGGTCATTAGATTAGGTTTTTAGGAGGATTACATTAATAGGAGAAATAGGTTTCATTTAAGCATCATTTAGAAGTAATTTGAATTGAATTTGAGTCACATGGATAGCATGGGAAGGATCCGGCCATGTGAGCCTCAAATTCACTCCAAATCACTCCTAAATGACACTTAGATGAGGGTAGCATCCGTGTGAGTGTGTGAGTTGGCCAAAGTTTGAATTTCAAATTCAAATTTGAAATTCAAACTTGGCGCCAACTTGTTTCACCAAGGTGCCGTCCAAGTTAACCTAATTTTCCCTCCTATAAATGTAACCTTTCTTACCTTGTAACACACTTTTGAATATATGAGATATCTGAATTGTATTCAGCCATTCAAGAGTCACCGAAATTCCAAGAGAGAGAGCTTTAGAGAGTGCCTTCAAATCCCTTAGGAAAACCTAGTTTCCTTCCCTTTGAAGTGTGCAATCCCTTGTAGCTTGAGCTTGGATACTTCCTTCTATGGATTAGGTCTTCTAATCCGTCATTCCTCATCCATTTTGAGCTTCCATTCATTCGGTCTCCATCTCCTTTGAAGAAGATCCGTGCCTAGAAGAAGCTTGGAGGAGTTCACATCTTCATTTCTCCTACTTCTTCTATCACTCGAGGGTGGACTTTCTTGTCAAAAGCCTTTTTGATCTTCCTCTGATAGGCTTGACCATGGCATATGGCGTTCAGCCGTTTCTTTTTGATAAGGTTCAACTGGTCGTATCGGCTTTGAACCCATTCTTCCTCGGAAAGTTTTGTTTCCATGATTACCCTTAGAGAAGGTATCTCGACTTCGACGGGTAGAACTGCCTCCACCCCATAAACGAGGGAGAATGGAGTAGCTCCTGTAGATGTACGTACTGAAGTCCTATAGCCATGAGGAGCGAAGGGTAACATCTCGTGCCAGTCTTTAAATGAGACAACCATCTTTTGCACTATTTTCTTGATGTTCTTATTGGTTGCCTCGACTGCCCCATTCATCTTTGGCCGATATGGGGAAGAGTTATGGTGTTGGATCTTGAATTCTTGGCACAGTTCTTCCACCATTTTGTTGTTCAGATTAGATCCATTATCAGTGATGATTTATTTCTCCATGCTTCCACTAGATTATTCTAAAATTATTTGGGACAAGAGAGAAAAGAAGGGAAAGATACTTTTATTCTGAAGTTTGTGTTTTAGAGGGGATTTATTTTTCAAAAATGGTTTTTGTAAGAATGGTTGGCCAAGGTAGGCTTATGTGTTTAGGCTTGTTTGATTAAACACTTATGAAGTTAAGAAAATCTTTGTTTATTGACGTTGTGATTTGACAACTTAGATAGCTTCCCTTGAACCTTTCTTGAATTCGGCTCGTGGTACCATCATGGATTTCTTTTTTTTTTTTTGATTGTCCTTATTTTTGCCTAAAACACCCTTTTGTGGCGTTTTAGCGGACTTTTGTTTTTGTTTATTTTGCAACCCTAATTTTTGTCTAGGTCACCCTTTTGTGGGATTCCTAACGGGTTCTTTGCTCTTATTTTTGTGCAGCCCCCTTTTTGGGTTTCCTGCCGAGCTTCTTTTATTTTAAAAGATTTCTTTTTACCCATGATGGCACTTGTCGAGGCCAAGGGAAGGTGCTCCAAGTTGTCACACACACTTCCACATAAAAATGATGCGGGTTTATTATTATTAAGATGATTTTAACCTCATTCATGTTTATTCAAACAGGGTTAAAAATAATGTGATTTAGAATTTTATTATAAGCAAGAAAAGAAGCAAAAAGAATGATTTCATTATAATCATAGCGGGAACATGTGTCCTTATTTCATCACTGATATGGGTCCCAATGTTGACCTCTTTTATCTCTCGGCCCTGCCCCAAATTCACAGTCTCCAATTTCTCTTGATATGGTTGGAGTAGACGAGCTTCTTGATTTAGCAGTCTTTGCAGATCCGGAGAGATGACCTCCTCATCACTGTCCAACTCAACCCATTCATCCTCAACTTTCGGATCCCGGTCAGAGCGAACAATTACAGACATAATTATTTTATTGGTTCTGTTTAGGTTTAGAATTATTAATGTTAATAAGAGAGAGAGAGAAAAGAACTAAATGAGAGAATAATGTGTGAAAAATGCCTCTTTATTGATATATGTAAAATGTACAAAACCCTTATTTATATGAATGTAGACCCCTAAAATTGTCCGGGTCGGAAATAAAACTCGAAGACCCTCAAAGATCGAAGGAAAGTCAGCCAGAAGGACTCCTAGAAGACCATAGGATGGCTATCTGTAGATTTAGAGGTCTTAGAGTAGCTTAAAATAAGGAAGTGGAGGGAATGAAGCCCAATACGGCCGTACTAAATTTAATACGGCCGTATTGAAGCTTCAACACGGCCGCAGTGAACTCAATACGGTGTATTGAAGTTTCTGAAACTTCAATACGGCCGTACTGAAATCAATACGGCCGTATTGAAGCTTCAATACAGCCGCAGTGAACTCAATACGGGCGCATTGAAATTTCTGAATTTCAATACGGCCGTATTGAACTTCAATACGACCGTATTGAAGTTCAAAAATTTCAATACGGCCGTATTGATTCTGTAGCCCGTATTGCGCCTATTCCCTATAAATATGACGTCAATTGGACGTCATTCCACACTTTTGAACATAGTTTCAACCCTCTCCTTGAGTATTCTGGGGTTTTTGAGCAGTGTTCTGCCCTAGAAATCACTCGGAGAGTTGATCCGACGAAGTTCTTGAGCCCCGAGCCATTTTGCTTGAGGATCGAACCTAGTCGAAGGGAAATCCTCCGGATTTCCGTAGTCAAAATTTTATAGGAGGGAGCGAGCGGGCTTGTAGAGCGAGGGAACGCCAAAAAGCTTCCCAGTTTTACGAAATATATAAAAGCACGCTTCAAAGGTTTTCTTCTTAAAGTCCTTCCTTTTACTGCTTTCTGTGTGTATATTTAACTGTCATCATGTAGATAGTTAATTTATAATTGCTTAGAATAAATAGGGGTAATTTAGTAATTTTACGCTGTTATTTTAGAAATAATCTGTCATAGGGAACCCGAAAGGGGCGCTGTGGGGTGCTAACACCTTCCCCACGCGTAACCGACTCCCTTACCCAACTCTGGTTGTAATGGCCAAAGTTGATTTATAAAATCAATTGCCTTATCCCTTTTTCCAATGTTTTGAGTAAAACATTGGTGGCGACTCCACGAACCCTTCCTTTTTACGAAAACCACTAATCCACGGAGGGTCCCGCTTGGGATTAACATGGATTGGTGAGACATTTAATAAATAAATTGGATAAGATCGACAAGGTCTCAGTTTGAGAACAAGTCGTTCTAATAATCCAATACATTTTCAAAACTAAAATAAAAGCGAGCTCGACCGTCTTCGCGACCGCCGAGGCCCGTTTGGGCCGGGTGGCGACAGATGGCGACTCCGCTGGGGAAGCCTCGAGAGTCAGTCCCATTTAGTGACAGATTATTTTAACAAATAATAGTTAAAATTACTTCATTACCCCTCACTTGTATGATAACATGTTTATCTATGTGGCTTTTAAATAACTGTTGTATGTTTAAATTCCGCAATTGTTTGAAATACAAACTGCACACAAACCTTTGCACACAACAGTTCCCTCTATACCCGGGGGCATGAGTGATTAACCATAGGGAGTGGATGTTAGTACGGCCGGTTGTCGAATGGGTCTATAGGTGCCCGTAGACCGTTGTCGGAAAACATCACTCAAGGTGATAACCATGAACTTGAGTCCGACGGTGCGTTGGAGCTTTCCATCGACCTACGATGAGAGGAATTGGGTCCCTATAATGGGGGCACCTTGGGGGCCTTGGACTGGTGAGAACAGTTAGAACCTACCTTGAATATGCACCATTTCTGCAGGATACCCCTACCTCGTGATTCGCTCGTGACTGTTCGTGGATGAGTGAATTGTTTGTGTAAATGCTTATGTGCAATTGTTTGTGCATTAATAAATAACCTCGTGATAAGGTCTAAAGAATAATCCCCATGCATAAAAAAAACATGACATGAGAGGAAAGACCATGTGTGAAAATATAATAAAAGTGAGGAGCATGTACATCATTACCAATAAAGATATCATGCATCCTCATAAACCATGCATTCTAGGTTCACCAATACCTCTTGACATGAGTAAAAGAGACCCATAATTATCGAGATTCTCTGTTGAGGAGAGATCATAAATCAAGGAGGGTAGTAACACTCTGTTTTAAAAAGGCAGCGCCTTAAAAATGGAGGGTTATCAAACTCATGTCAAGAGCGTATTCATGAATAAACTAATTAGATTAAAAAATTCATTTTAGAAAGTGGCTGGTCATCTCTCTATCCTCACACGCGCAAAGAAGATCAAGAAAATGGAAGCATTGGAGGAGCAAAACAAAAAGCTCACAACCGAGCTTTCACAACTTAAAGACCAAATGGCGCAAATGATGGAACTCATGCGTCATCACAACATCCATGGATCTCATCACAGTGATCATGGGTCCCATCATGAGGGAGGGGAGGAAGAGCATGAAGAAGATCCTCCACACGCTGTACCCCTTGGGGCTGGAATTATGATTAAAGAGCCCGAAGTATCAAAGGAACAATTCCACGCCCTCGAGGATCGGCTAAGGGCTATGGAGGGGCATGATTTTGACATCAAGGATGCCGCCGACATGTGTTTAGTGAGGGACATCCAATTCCCTCCTAAATTTAAAGTGCCGGATTTCCCAAAGTACGTGGGATCGACTTGCCCCAAAAGTCATCTCACCATGTACTGTCGCAAGATGGCCGCATATGCCACAAATGAAAAGCTCTTGATCCACTGCTTTCAAGAGAGCTTAGCTGAAACTGCACTCAACTGGTATATGCAGCTAGATGGAAATCTAGTACATACATGGAGGCAGTTGGCCGACGCCTTTCTCAAGCGCTATAAATACAACATCGACCTAACACCCGATAGGTCTGATCTTCAAGCCTTGAGTAAAAAGAACGATGAATCCTTCAAGGCGTACGCCCAACGTTGGAGGGAGTTGGCGGCACAGATAGAGCCCCCGCTGTCGGATAAGGAGACGGTGTCCTTATTCATCAACTCGTTGACTGGTCCCTATTACGATAAAATGATAGGGAACACAACGACACTCTTCTCGGACATCATCACCATTGGAGAAAGGGTGGAACAAGGACTTAAAAGTGGGAAGCTGGCTAAGCCTTCCCAACCATATGAAGCTAAGAAGGCCTTCGGGAAGAAGAAAGAAGGAGGAGTCAACGCTGTAACCATTTCTCCATCTTCTTCCGCTTCGAAGTCAGGCAAATCGAAAAACAACTCTGTGAAGAAGTTTGATAAACTTCCGACCACTTATAGCGATCTCCTGCCGAAGCTAGTGGAGGCGCGTCTTATAGCTTACATTCCACCAAAGAAAGTGAATCCACCTTACCCCGATTGGTACAATCCACAAGATAAATGTCTATACCATTCGGGGGCACCGGGGCATTCAACGGAGAACTGCAGAGCTCTCAAGTATAAGGTCCAAGACCTTATCGATGCTGGGTGGGTCACTTTCGATTCGACGGCGCCCGACGTGAGCAAGAATCCTCTACCGCAGCAGGAGTAGAGAGAAGGGCAAGCCATGATAGGGCCCCTCCACATTTTTTCTTTTAGGGACTCATGATCAGTACCCGAGATCATGAGGACCTTTTCATGTAAATAAAGGGTTTTGTACAGTTTTACATACATATATCAATAAAGAGGCATTTTTCACACATTATTCTCTCATTTTGTTCTATTCTCTCTCTCTCATTAATATTAATAAACTCTAAACCTAAACAGAACCAATAAATAATTATGTCTGTGATTGCTCGCTCTGACCGGGATCCGAAAGCCGAGGGTGAATGGGTTGAGTTGGACAGTGATGAGGAGACCATCTCTCCGGATCTGCAAAGACTGCTAGATCAAGAAGCTCGTCTACTCCAGCTATATCAAGAGAAATTGGAGACAGTAAATTTGGGGCAGGGTCAAGAGTTGCAAGAGGTCAACATTGGGACCCATATCAGTGATGAAATAAAGGCACAATTGATCCAACTATTGAGGGAATACAAGGACGTATTTGCATGGTCGTACCATGATATGCCCGGATTGGACTCTAATATCGTCGAGCATAAGTTGCCATTGAAAGAAGGGTTTCGACCTATCAAACAAAAGCTTCGACGAATCAAGCCCGAATGGTCTTTAAAGATCAAGGAGGAGGTAGAAAAGCAATTAGATGCGGGATTCTTGGTCGTATCCCAATATCCTGAATGGCTGGCTAACATTGTGCCAGTCATCAAAAAGAATGGGAAGGTTAGAGTGTGTGTTGATTATAGGGATTTGAATCGTGCCAGTCCAAAGGACGATTTTCCCTTGCCACACATCGATACACTTGTGGATCATACTGCCACAAACACACTCTATTCCTTTATGGATGGATACTCGGGGTATAATCAAATCAAGATGAATATAGAAGACCGCGAGAAAACTTCTTTCATTACACCCTGGGGCACTTTCTGCTACAGGGTGATGCCTTTTGGACTTAAAAATGCGGGTGCCACCTACCAACGAGCGATGGTGACGCTATTCCACGATATGATCCACAAAGAAATTGAAGTATACGTGGATGACATGATCGCAAAGTCAAAAGACGAGATGGACCACATCCAATATTTGAGAAAATTATTCAATCGGCTTCGTAAGTATCAGCTTAAGCTAAACCCGGCTAAGTGTACTTTCGGAGTTCGGTCGGGTAAGCTTCTCGGGTTCATCGTCAGTGAAAAAGGCATAGAGGTGGACCCCGATAAAGTAAAGGCAATAATGGAAATGCCTCCTCCTAAAACTGAGAAAGAAATTAGAGGATTCCTCGGCAGGGTGAACTACGTCGCAAGGTTCATCGCACAGTTAACTGACACGTGCAAACCAATATTCAAGCTGTTGCGCAAGAATCATTCCGAAGTTTGGGATGAGAATTGTCAACAAGCTTTCGATAAGATCAAACAGTGCTTGGCCAATCCACCAGTGTTGGTGCCACCTGTCGAGGGAAGACCATTAATCCTCTATCTAACGGTGCTTGATGAGTCCATGGGAGCTGTGCTAGGACAACAAGATGAAACAAAGAAGAAAGAACAAGCCATCTACTACCTGAGCAAAAAGTTCCTTGATTATGAAACCCGCTACACGCCACTAGAAAAGACGTGCTGTGCGTTAGCATGGGCAACACAACGGCTCAGGCAGTATATGATTAGGCATACTACTTGGTTGGTTTCCAAAATGGACCCAATTAAGTACGTGTTCGACAAACCGATAATCACTGGGAAGATTGCCCGATGGCAAGTGCAATTATCAGAATTTGACATCATACATGTCACACAAAAGGCCATCAAGGGTAGTACCCTAGCTGATTACCTAGCACACGGGCCGACCAATGACTATCAATCCCTTCAGGATGATTTCCCCGATGAGGATATAATGCATTTACAACATGAAGATCCTAAGGATGATACGTGGACCATGTATTTCGATGGAGCCTCCAATATGC
This sequence comes from Cajanus cajan, assembly GCF_000230855.2. Lineage (NCBI taxonomy): Eukaryota > Viridiplantae > Streptophyta > Magnoliopsida > Fabales > Fabaceae > Cajanus > Cajanus cajan. The sequence continues at coordinate 33,999,167 of NC_138523.1, read as the reverse complement.
TTGGACAGGGGATTGGAACAGTATTAATCTCCCCACAAGGAAAGCATATCCCCTTAACGGCAAGACTCAACTTCGACTGTACAAATAACATGGCCGAATACGAGGCTTGCGCGTTAGGAATCCAAGCAGCAATCAACAATGGTATCCTAAAGCTCAAAGTATTTGGAGATTCGGCTTTAGTCATCCACCAACTGCGAGGTGAATGGGAAGTCCGAAATCCTAAGCTGATACCATATGTTGAGCATATCAAAGACCTGATACAATTCTTTCAAAATGTCGTCTTTGAATATATCCCAAGGGAGGAAAATCAGTTCGCTGACGCCCTTGCCACACTATCATCGATGTTCGCCTTGGATAAGGAGCATGAAATGCCCATCATCAATATCCGGCGGCACGATAAGCAAGCATTCTGCCTACTGATAGATGAAGCTGTTGACGATCATCCATGGTTCCATGACATCAAACAATATCTGTCAAAAGGGGAATATCCTGATATGGCTAGCGATAATGATAAAAAGCATATCCGAAGAAGGGCCATGGGATTTCTGTTGATTGGAGAAACCCTCTACAAAAAGAATTATGACTCGGTCTTGTTGAGGTGCATAGACCAAGTCGAAGCTCAAAATGTAATCAAAGAAATACATGAGGGGGTTTTCGGTACCCATATTCCCGGGCCTGCAATGGCTAAGAAAATCCTCAGAGCAGGATATTATTGGTCGACAATTGAAAGGGATTGTTACCAATACGTCCGGAAATGCCACAAGTGTCAAGCATACGCCGACAACATTCATGTCCCACCAACGCCACTCAATGTGTTGGCTTCACCATGGCCATTCGCAATGTGGGGCATGGATGTTATTGGACCCATCGAGCCAAAGGCATCCAATGGACATAGGTTCATCCTTGTGGCCATTGACTATTTCACCAAATGGGTAGAAGCGGCATCGTATGCTCATGTGACCCGAAAGGTGGTAACATCCTTCATCAGAAAGAATATCATATGCAGATACGGTATTCCCGACAAAATCATCACTGATAATGGATCCAATTTGAACAATAAGATGGTGGAAGAACTGTGCAAAGAGTTCAAGATTCAGCACCACAACTCTTCCCCATATCGACCAAAGATGAATGGGGCAGTCGAGGCAGCCAATAAGAATATCAAGAAGATAGTACAAAAGATGGTTGTCTCATTCAAAGACTGGCATGAGATGCTACCCTTCGCTCTCCATGGTTATAGGACTTCAGTACGTACATCCACAGGAGCTACTCCATTCTCCCTTGTTTATGGAATGGAGGCAGTTCTGCCGGTTGAAGTCGAGATACCTTCTCTGAGAGTAATCATGGAAGCAAAACTTTCCGAGGCAGAATGGGTTCAAAGTCGATACAACCAATTGAACCTTATCGAAGAAAAATGACTGAACGCCATATGCCATGGTCAAGCCTACCAAAGGAAGATCAAAAAGGCTTTTGACAAGAAAGTCCATCCTCGAATCTACCATGAGGGAGAGCTGGTGATGAAGAAATTGCTACCAGCTCAAAAGGACAAAATCGGAAAGTGGGCCCCAAATTACGAAGGACCATACGTGGTGAAGCGAGCCTTCTCCGGAGGAGCATTGATTCTCACAGACATGGACGGAGAAGAACTTCGATACCCAGTCAACGCTGACGTGGTAAAGAAGTATTATGCTTGAAGACGTTGCTTGCATCAGCCCGCTAGGATGAAAACCCAAAAAGGGCATCCTAGGCAAAAGTTAGGGCAAAACGAAAAGCCCGCCAGTACAAGGGTACTAGGCAAAACAAAGGCAAAATTATCCCCGCTAGGACATGTCCTAGGCAAAAATTAGGGGCAAAAGAATAAGATGCAAAAAGTAAAGCAAGCAACGATCACTTGAATCGAAAACCGAAAGGCGGTTCAAGTGATAATCTTCTAGAAGCAAGCGTCTTGCAGCATCTACACTCCTGGCTCAGGCATCTCACCCGAAGCAACTAGGGAACGGGAAGGGCAGCAATCACAGATGTAATTGTTTAAGCCAAAAATGTACAGCCTACCCTGGCCAGCCATTCTTCAGAAAATCCCTTTGTAAATCTTTCTGTATAAACATTTGAATATCAATAAAAATATCCATTTGTTTCTTTTCTTTCTTGACCATGTGATTATGCCTCTGAATTGATTTTTCATAAAAATTGTACGAAATCCCATTAATAATCGGTCAATAAAAGAAAATTGGAGGGGTTCCTGTAAAATCCATAATCTCCTGCATAAAGGCTCACAAAAATACTCCCTCGCGTCAATGACAGAAAGTCCTCCAAGAAGAAGAGGATAGGGAGAGCCACTCACTTTTCTAAATAAATGAACAAAAATTAAAAATTGTATTGCATTTGTGCATCACACACACATTAGTCGCACATTCAAAGACCTTATCATGAGGCAACCGCATAAAATAGAAAAATAGAAAATTGCTTGTGTATGACAGCAGCAAGCAAAATGCAAAGATTCAGAAAATCAACAGCATCATACAGAATAACTGAGCCTGGAGAGGCTTGCCGAAACAATACTCATACAGAATAATTGAGCCTGGAGAGGCTCGCCGAAATAATACTCTCAGAATAATTGAGCCTGGAGAGGCTTCCTAAATAATACTCTCTCATAATAACTGAGACATTTCTGTACAGAAAAAGCCAAAAAATGACAAAAAAGGCAAAAATACAGAAAAAGCCAAAAAATGACAAAAAAGGCAAAAATACAGAAAAAGCCAAAAAAATGACAAAAAAGGCAAACATACAGAAAAAGTCAAAAGTCGACAAAAAAAGACAAAGATTTCACATCTTTCAGAATAACTGAGCCTGGAGAGGCTTGCAGAAATAATACTCTCAAAATAACTGAGCCTGGAGAGGCTTGCAGAAATAATACTCCCCAACTGTACAGAATAAATGAGCCTGGAGAGGCTCGCAGAAATAATACTCCCCGGAGGGAACCTCAGCTCAAGCTCACGGAAAAATCCCCAGCGAGAGCTATCAAAGCAAAATCGACGCAATCCCCAATGGAAGTGCGATCATCCAAACAGTATATACAAGTCAAAGGACTTAACACTTCCTCAGTGGAAGATAGCTCTCCGACTCAAAGCGCTGAGCGAGGCTAAGCCTGTAGAGGCTTCCTAAATAATACTCTGGGATACATAAGATCCCTCATTCCCCAATCGCCTACTCAGAGGCATCCCTGCAAAAAGAGAAAAATCAAAAATATCAATAAGTATTCCCCAAGCGGAATCTGGCACTCAGCCGAACACTGAACTTCAAATCCCCAGTCGCCTACACAAGAGGCACTCCTTCAAAAAGGAAAACCCAAAAAAAAAAAAAAAAAAAAAGAAAAGATCAATAACCATTCCCCAAGAGGAATTCGGCATTCAGCCAATCATCAAACATCAAGATAATTCGCCTATTCAGAGGCACTCTTTCAAAAAAGAGAAAAAATCGAAAAGATCAATAATCATTCCCCAAGCGGAATCCGGCTCTCAGCCTATCATTGAACATCAAGATGATCTGCCTAACAGAAGAGGCCAATCACAACCAATGACAAAATCCCCTGGCGGATAACAGCCTACACAGAGGCAACAAAATCCAGAAATTAAAAAGACTTACCCGAATAAGGATAACCGGGATACTCCACCAACGTCCAAAGGACGTCAGCCAATCATAAGGCACTGCTCATCTCAGAAAGAGCATCTTCGTGTCTACACCCCAAGGAAACAGAAATTCCTCAATGGGCGCCAACTACTCAATGGAAAGTTGGGACACAAGAACCTATGAGTAACTGCACATCCCCTAGACGGATCCCTGCGTTATCCAGCCCTCAGTGGCACAAAAATCAAAAACAATCGTCGAAGCAGCATCGTGGACTGTGGAGACAAAATCAACATCCAGAATCCCCAGCGGATAACAGCCTACACAGAGGCAGCAAAAATCAGAAAATCGAAAAGAGACACCCGAACAAGGATAACCGGGATACTCCACCAACGTCGAAAGGACGTCAGCCAATCATAAGGCACCGCTCACATCAGAAAGAGCATCTTTGTGTCTGCACCCCTAAGGAATCAGAAATTCCCCAGTGGGCACCAACTACGCAATGGAAAGTTGGGACACAAGAACCTATGAGTAACTGCACATCCCCTAGACGGATCCCTGCGTTATCCAGCCCTCAGTGGCACAAAAATCAAAAAAACAACCGTCGAAGCAGCATCGTGGACTGTGGAGACAAAATCATCACAAATCCCTGGAAAGGAGATATTCACGCTACCCCGTCGTCACAAACACGGAGGTATGCAGCTTCCGGCTCGAGCAATGAGCGAAGCTATCTCTGGAAAGGAGGTACTCACTGCTCACCGTCGTCACAAAGGTACTTAGCTTCCGGCTCGAACAAAGAGTGAAGCTAAGCCTGGAGAGGCGGTATTCACAGCTTCCAGCTTGGGCAGCAGGCAAAGCAAAGCCTGGAGAGGCGAAACTCACACTGCTCACCGTCGTCACAAAGGTGCTTAGTTTCCGGCTCGAACAAAGAGCGAGACTAAGCCTGGAGAGGCGAAACTCACACTGCTAGTTGTCACAAGGGTACTTAGCTTCCGGCTCGAACAAAGAGTGAAGTTAAGCCTGGAGAGGCGGGTACTCACAGCTTCCAGCTTGGGCAGCAAGCAAAGCAAAACCTGGAGAGGCTACTCGACAATTTTCCACCGGAAGACGCTACAAGTCAGAAGGTCGGCGCATCACCCGGACAATTGGGTCAACTCCTTTACTTGTCAGCCGGTACACCAAAAGGCCGTCCGACTAAGTAAAGGGGGGGCAGCTGTAGACCCCTAAAATTGTCCGGGTCGGAAATAAAACTCGAAGACCCTCAAAGATCGAAGGAAAGTCAGCCAGAAGGAGTCCTAGAAGACCATAGGATGGCTATCTGTAGATTTAGAGGTCTTAGAGTAGCTTAAAATAAGGAAGTGGAGGGAATAAAGCCCAATACGGCCGTACTAAATTTAATACGGCCGTATTGAAGCTTCAACACGGCCGCAGTGAACTCAATACGGTGTATTGAAGTTTCTGAAACTTCAATACGGCCGTACTGAAATCAATACGGCCGTATTGAAGCTTCATTACAGCCGCAGTGAACTCAATATGGGCACATTGAAATTTCTGAATTTCAATACGGCCGTATTGAACTTCAATACGACCGTATTGAAGTTCAAAAATTTCAATACGGCCGTATTGATTCTGTAGCCCGTATTGCGCCTATTCCCTATAAATATGACGTCAATTGGACGTCATTCCACACTTTTGAACATAGTTTCAACCCTCTCCTTGAGTATTCTGGGGTTTTTGAGCAGTGTTCTGCCCTAGAAATCACTCGGAGAGTTGATCCGACGAAGTTCTTGAGCCCCGAGCCATTTTGCTTGAGGATCGAACCTAGTCGAAGGGAAATCCTCCGGATTTCCGTAGTCAAAATTTTATAGGAGGGAGCGAGCGGGCTTGTAGAGCGAGGGAACGCCAAAAAGCTTCCCAGTTTTACGAAATATATAAAAGCACGCTTCAAAGGTTTTCTTCTTAAAGTCCTTCCTTTTACTGCTTTCTGTGTGTATATTTAACTGTCATCATGTAGATAGTTAATTTATAATTGCTTAGAATAAATAGGGGTAATTTAGTAATTTTACGCTGTTATTTTAGAAATAATCTGTCATAGGGAACCCGAAAGGGGCGCTGTGGGGTGCTAACACCTTCCCCACGCGTAACCGACTCCCTTACCCAACTCTGGTTGTAATGGCCAAAGTTGATTTATAAAATCAATTGCCTTATCCCTTTTTCCAATGTTTTGAGTAAAACATTGGTGGCGACTCCACGAACCCTTCCTTTTTACGAAAACCATTAATCCACGGAGGGTCCCGCTTGGGATTAACATGGATTGGTGAGACATTTAATAAATAAATTGGATAAGATCGACAAGGTCTCAGTTTGAGAACAAGTCGTTCTAATAATCCAATACATTTTCAAAACTAAAATAAAAGCGAGCTCGACCGTCTTCGCGACCGCCGAGGCCCGTTTGGGCCGGTGGCGACAATGAAAGGTCCTCATGATCTCGGGTACTGATCATGAGTCCCAAAAAGAAAAAGAAAATTAAGGAGGGGCCCTATCGTGGCTTGCCCTTCTCTCTACTCCTGCTTTGGCAGAGGGTTCTTGCTCACGTCGGGCGCTGTCGAATCGAAAGTGACCCACCCAGCATCAATAAGGCTTTGGACCTTGTGTTTGAGAGCTAGGCAGTTCTCTGTTGAATGCCCTGGTGCCCCCGAATGGTATAAACATTTGTCTTGTGGCTTGTACCAATCGGGGTAAGGTGGGTCGATCTTCCTTGGTGGAACATAAGCTAGAAGTTTGGCTTCTACTAGCTTCGGCAGGAGATCGCTATAAGTGGTCGGAAGTTTATCAAACTTCTTCACAGGAGTGAATTGCGATCTACCCGACTTCGAAGTGGAAGTAGCCGAGGGTATGGTTATAGCATTGACTCCTCCCTCTTTCTTCTTCCTGAAGGCCTTCTTAGCTTCATATGATTGGGAAGGCTTAGCCAGCTTCCCACTTTTAAGTCCTTGTTCCACTCTCTCCCCAATGGTGATGATGTCCGAGAAGAGTGTCGTTGTGTTCCCTATCATTTTATCGTAATAGGGACCAGTCAACGAGTTGATGAATAAGGACACCGTCTCCTTATCCGACAGCGGGGGCTCTATCTGTGCCGCCAACTCCCTCCATCGTTGGGCGTACGCCTTGAAAGATTCATCATTTTTCTTACTCAAGGCTTGAAGATCTGACCTATCGGGTGTTAGGTCGATGTTGTATTTATAGCGCTTGAGAAAGGCGTCGGCCAACTGCCTCCATGTATGTACTAGATTTCCATCTAGCTGCATATACCAATTGAGCGCAGTATCGGCTAAGCTCTCTTGGAAGCAATGGATCAAGAGCTTTTCATTTGTGGCATATGCAGCCATTTTGCGACAGTACATGGTGAGATGACTCTTAGGGCAAGTCGATCCCACGTACTTTGGGAAATCCGGCACTTTAAATTTAGGAGGGAATTGGATGTCCCTCACTAAACACATGTCGGCGGCATCTTTGATATCGAAGTCATGCCCCTCCATAGCCCTTAGCCGATCCTCTAGGGCGTGGAATTGTTCCTTTGAAACCTCGGGCTCTTTAATCATGATCCCCGCCCCAAGGGGTACAGCTCGTGGAGGTTCTTCCTCGTGCTCCTCCTCCTCATGATGATGGGACTCATGGTCACTGTGGTGAGACCCATGTACATTATGATGACGCATGAGCTCCATCATTTGCGCCATTTGTTCTTTGAGCTGCGAGAGCTCGGTTGTAAGCTTCTTATTTTGGTCCTCCAGCGCTTCCATCTTCTTGATTTTCTGCGCGCGCGTGAGGACAGAGAGATGACCAGCCACTTTCTAAAATGAATGCTTAATTAGTTTATTTATGGGATGAATACGCTTTTGACATGAGCTTGATAACCCTCCATTTTTAAGGCGCTGCCTTTTTAAAACGGAGTGTTACCACCCTCCTTGACTTATGATCCCTCCCCAACGGAGAATCTCGATAATTATGGGTCTCTTTTACTCATGTCAAGAGGTATTGGTGAACCTAAAATGCATGGTTTATGAGGATGCATGATGTCTTATTGGTAATGATGTACATGCTCCTCACTTTTATTATATTTTCACACATGGTCTTTCCTCTCATGTCATGGTATTTTCATGCATGGGGATTATTCTTTAGACCTTATCAAGAGGTTTATTATTAATGCACAAACAATATCACATAAACCTATACACAAACAATTCACTCATCCACGAACAGTCACGAGCGAATCACGAGGTAGGGGTATCCTGCAGAAAAGTGCATATTCAAGGTGGATCTAACTGTTCTCACCGGTCTGAGGCCCCCAAGGTGCCCCCATTATAGGGACCCAATTCCTCTCGTCGTAAGTCGATGGAAAGCTCCAACGCACTGTCGGACTTGAGTTCATGGTTATCACCTTGAGTGATGCTTTCCGACAACGGTCTACGGGCACCTATAGACCCATTCGACAACTGGCCGTACTAACATCCACTCCCTATGGCTTTCCACTCATGCCCCCGGGTATAGAGGGAACTGTTGTGTGCAAAGGTTCGTGTACAGTTTGTATTCCAAACAATTGCGAGAATTTAAACATACAACAGTTATTTAAAGCCAAATAGATAAAACATATTATCATACAAGCGAGGGGTAATGAAGTAATTTTAAACTATTATTTTAGAAATAATCCATCACTAAATGGGACTGACTCTCGAGGCTTCCCCAGCGGAGTCGCCATCTGTCGCCACCCGCCGAAACGGACCTTGGCAATCGCGACGATGGTTGGACTCTTTTTAAAGTTTTGGAAAGTGATGGATTGATAGAACGACTTATTCTCAAATTGAGACCTTGTCGAGCTACCAATTTTATTAAATGATTCACCAATCCATATTAATCCCAAGCGGGACCCTCTATGGATTAGTGGTTTTCGCAAAAGGTAGGGTTCTTGGAGTCGCCACCAATGTTTTACTCAAAACATTGGAAAAAGATTTAAGGCAATTGATTTTATAAATCAACCTTGGCCATTACAACCAGAGTTGGGTAAGGGAGTCGGTTACGTGCGGGGAAGGTGTTAGCACCCCACAACGCCCCTTTCGGGTTCCCTATGACGGATTATTTATTAAATAATAGCGTAAAATTACTAAATTACCCCTATTTATTATAAACGATTATATATTAAATATCTACATGATGACGAATTTAAATATGCAACAATCAGAAAGCGGTAAAAGAAGGGATTTTTAGAGAAGAAACCTCTTGAAGCGTGCTTTATATATCAATGAAGTTTAGGAGGCTTTTTGGCGCTCCCTCCCTCTACAAGCTCGCTCGCTCCTTCCTAAAAAATAATTTTTACTATGGAAATCCAAAAGATTTCCCTTCGACTAAGTTCGAGACTCAAGCAAATGGCTCGTGACTCAAGAACTTCGTTGGATCGACTCCCAGAGAGATTTCTAGGGCAGAACACTGCTCAAAAACCCCAGAATACTCAAGGAGGGAGTCAAAACTGTGTGTGAAAGTGTGGAATGACGTCCTATTTATAGGGATGAGGCGCAGTACGGCCCCTGGGTTCAATACGGCCCGTATTGAGTTTTTGTACTTCAATACGGCCGTATTGAATTCAGTATGGCCGTATTGAAATACAGAAACTTCAATACGGCCGTATTGGTTTCAGTACGGCCGTATTGTAGTACAAAATGTGCAGTACGGCCGTACTGAACTCCAAGGAGGCCGTATTGAGCTCCAAACCTCCCACTTTCTTATTTTTGGCTACTCTAAGACCTCTAAACCTACAGATAGTCATCCTATGGTCTTCTGGGAGTCCTTCTGGCTGACTTTCCTTTGATCTTTGAGAGTCTTCGAGTCTTATTTCCGACCCGGACAATTTTAGGGGTCTACAGGCCCATGTGAAGATCATCTTGGGCCTTCTAAACCCATCGGGCCCATTGGGTTTTGACTAGCCCATTCTTCTTGGTTCCTTCAAGATGTCTCCTCTTGCCTTCCTAGGCATGATTCCATCATCCCCTCCCTTTTGAAAAGGATTTGCCTCAAATCACGAGGATCATTATAACAGATATCATGACCACAATAACAAAATACCATACATGAGAGGTGACATATTCAATGGGTCATGGTGGATATACCCTAAGATGAATCACTCTAGCAAAGAAATTTACACTAAGATCACTAGACTCTCTAAAGGTAGAAAGAAGATCCTTACCTAGGCAAAGTCTATGTATGTAGCTAAAACCTAGAAATGTAATGAAACTAAGACTATATCAAATGAGAGTGGGATCCCTAAGAACTAAAACATCTTGCCTAAGGAACCCTAAATGTGAAGTTTAGTGAAACACATAGAAGGGGGGAGGGGTTGAATATGTGTGTATGTGAACAAAGGAATTTTAAAATCTTTTCGCAATAACGCTATCTTTCGTCCAGTAAAAATAATATTAGTGAATGCTTGAACAGAAACTACCCAGGATTGGTTTAACAAAATCGTTTTGCATCTAGGAGTTTCATCATCTACTAAGAGAAAAATGCTTCATGAACAAAAATTGTTCTTTTTGGATAATTAGTTGAGCAAATATAGTTTTCGTTTGAAGAAAACTTTAATAGACGATAAGCATTAGACGAAGCTTTCAGTATATAATATCAATTAAATAAAATGCGTCTAAAACATTAAAGCGTGGAGAAAATATTTTTATACTGGTTCACTCAAACTAAGCTACGTCCAGTCTCCTTTAATCAAAGGGTTCCACTAGATAATCAATAAAGTATAAGTATTATTTGTTTAGCCTCTTCAGGCCGTTGTGAGTATTATAGACCACCCAGGTCACGACCACTCCTGGTCCCAAGTATTCTTAACCACTTCTGGCTCGTCAGCTTCACTCACAGACGCTAGTATTCTTTGCTCAGCCATGTCTGGCTCTTAGTGAGTATTATCGACCAACTCCTTGCCTGCCAGCTCCATTCACTAGCGCTAGTATTCTTTGATCAACCACTTCTGGCTCTCAGTAAGTATTCTTGACCAACTCCTGGCCCGTTGACTTCACTCATCAACGCTAGTATTCTTTACTCAGCCACTTCTGGCTCGTAGTGAGTATTCTTTGACAAGCTTCTCCAGGCTTTACAAGTATTCTTTCCCTAGCCTCTTCAGGCTTTTCAAATATCAACTGGACAGATTTGGTTTGAGTGTTTGGGTTACTCTCATAAAGCAGATACCTAGGTTTCTACACTCACTAAGGTATGTAACCTTAGTATTTACAACGATTAAGTATTTGGTTTACTCTCACAGAGAGGATACATAAATTAGTACACTCACTAAGGTTTTGTTCCCAGGATGCACATGTTTGGAACTCCTTAGTTTATAGAGATGAATACACTACGGTACATTTGACTCTATATGCCCTATCTCTGGTTTTGTTGTTTTGTGGGCTTGGTATCACTTTGTTAAGATTACAAAAATGGAAGCCAACCTTTCAAGGTTTGAGATAGTGATATATATATTGTCTTGTAGAATCTGCCCGTTACAAGTGTTCATTGAAGCAGATATAGTCGTTCATGACTAGTTTGATCTTTCATTTAATGCTTGAGTTCTTGCATTAAATGTTGCTTCCTGTGATAGACATTACGTGTAATCTTCTTTGCCTTGTTAGCAGTTGTGTCTGAGTTCAGCAGAGACCTAGGAACCTTACTGTCCTTATCTAGTCACATAGTTGTTGAGTGTTGTCCTTATTTGAAAAAGTGATGCACATTTTCTGACACATGCATGCTTTTGCTTTTGCGTGCTTTTCTTCTTCTTCTTCTTCTCTTTTCTTTAATCACGCATTTTATGTTGAGAGCATTTGAGTGATTGTAGACGCTTCCTTGGTTTGTCTTTTAAGACTCGATTCTTTAATTGCTTGTGTGGTAGTCTTTGTCTGCGTCTGTTGGTCCTACGCATCTCAATCTTGGCCGTCTTCTAAGCATCTGGGTTTAGTGTTTTGACTTTTTCTCGTAGTCTGGCCAACATTATAGGTGGACAGACTTTGTTCTTTGTCTGACGTGTCTTTCAATTTGTGCTATCCTTCGTTTGAATTTCTTCTATTCTTTGTCTCATGCTTCTTTTAATTCCTTATGTTGCACTGGAGGTTGTCCTTGACACACCTTCATTTGATATTGGACTCATAGTAGTCCGATGCACATATTGTACTTTGTCTTTTTCAATTTGATTTGTCTGGTGTGATATGCCTTGCCTTAACTGTTCTTTTTTCAGAGTTGACCATCGGGTTTCATCTAATGTTTAACCTATATCTTTATTTTTCCAGGTTTAGCCTTGTTTTGGCTTTTCATTTGATGCTTCAATGTCTCGACTTATAGTAAGCCTCATCTAGTGTTTGTTGATTGTTCTTCCGTCTATGATTGGACCTGATCTTGATGCTTGAGTAGCGATCATCTGATTCTCTTGTTTAGTTTGTCCAGGCTTCATAGATCTTGCATTTAATGCATTTGATCTTACATTAAATGTTTGCTTGCAGAATCTACGTTTCACCAAGTCTTTTGTACCATTTTTTTACTTCTAAGTCTGGAATTAATCATGACCTAGACATCTCTGTACTTTCCTGGCATTGTAGTGCTAAGTTAGACGAAGAAATTCCCAACAAGGTTTTGAATGAGACAAATATAATGCATATTGTTATCTCTAACAAATGTGTTAGTGTTTTAGATAAAAACATAAGTACATGCAAGTTAAAGAATGGAGAATATGCATGTACCACCTTCTACACCAGAACAAAGACATAATGAGCTAAGCACCAGATGAAGGTTGATCAAAAGAAGGAAACATACCAGACACAATGCAAAATAAAGAACAGAGCACGAGCAACCAAGATAAAGGGCAAAAGCTACAAGACATCAGATGAAGAAATCAAGCGAAAACAAGCCCAGCACAAGAAAGAAAATTAATGAAGCCTCAGATGATACAAAACCACGGACGATGGACAAAACTAAATCATGAAGTTAGCAGAAAAACCAATAGAAGGGGGGTTGAATAAGTGTGTATTAGTACGAAGGAATATTAGAAATGTTTTCGCAAGAGTAATGCTCTTCGTCTAATGCACTTTTGAATGTTAGAAGATTACACAGAATTTGGTTAACATAATATCATTGCATTTGAAGAATTTATCGTCTACTAAGAAAAATGTTTTATAGTGAAGTTCTAACATTTTCCCTTTTAGGATAGTTTCATTTGAAGATAAGTAGAGGATAAGGCTTTTCAGTCTAATATGTTTGTTAAACAAAATTTGCGTATTCATCTAAAAAACGGTTTTAATGAAGAATAGACAGTAGACGAAGATTAATTGTGATTTGACAATTGAAAATAATCTGCATCTGAAATATAGATAGAGTAGTGCAATCACTTTTATACTGGTTCGCCCATCTGAGCTACGTCCAGTCTCCTTCAACTTGAAGGGTTCCACTAGATATGAAATGAAGTAATCAAGTATTGTTGACCACTTCTGGCCTGTTGACTTCACTCATCAATGCTAGTATATTCTTCTCAGCCTCTTCAGGTTAGCAGTGAGTATTATGAACCACCCAGGTTAGAACCACTCCTGGTCCAAGTATTGTCGACCACTCCTTACCCGTCAGCTTCACTCACCAACGCTGGTATTCTTAAACCACGTATGGTTCTCCAAGTATTCTCAACCATTTAAACCACTTCTAGTTCTCCAAGTATTCTTGACTACTCCTGGCCTGTTGGCTTCACTCACCAACGCTAGTATTCTTAAATCACTTCTAGTTCTCCAAGTATTCTCGACCACTCCTGGCCCGTCGGCTTCACTCACCAACGCTAGTATTCTTAAACCATTTCTGGTTCTCCAAGTATTCTCGACCACTCCTAGCCCGTCAGCTTCACTCACCAATGCTAGTAATCTTAAATCACTTCTGGTTCTCCAAGTATTCTCGACCATTCTTGGCCTGTCGGCTTCACTTACCAACGCTAGTATTCTTAAACCACTTCTGGTTTTCCAAGTATTCTCGACCACTCCTGGCCCGTCGGCTTCACTCACCAACGCTAGTATTCTTAAACCACTTCTAGTTCTCCAAGTATTCACGACCACTCCTGGCTCATCGGCTTCACTCACCAATGCTAGTATTTTCTTATCAGCCACTTCTGGCTAGCAGTGAGTATTCTTTGACAAGCCCCTCTGGGCTTTACAAGTATTCTTTCCCTAGCCTCTTCAGGCCTTACAACTGATAGATGTATAGTAGGGTTCGAGTGTATTGGGTTACTCTCACAGAGAGGATACATATATGATCTACACTCACTAAGGTTTTTTACCTTAGTTTTACAGAGATTTTGAGTGAGTGGGTTACTCTCATGGAGAGGATACATAAGTTAACAACACTCACTAAGGTTTAGTCCATCACTGACATTTTTGAATACCTTAGTCTATAGAGAAAAAATACAATATAACATTGTACATATGACTATGTATGCTCATTTCTAGTCTTTGTCTCGTGGGATTGATATCACTCTTTTTCTTCCAATCAAAAAGACAACCTCTTAAGGTTTGAGATAGTGATATATATATATATATATATATATATGGTCTAGTGGAGATCTGCCCGTTACAATTGTCCGTTGAAGCAAATATAGCCGTTTACGACTAGTTTGATTTTCTCATTTAATGCTCAGATTCGTGCATTAAATGTTGCTTCCCATTTATAGACAATGCGTGAAGTTTCCTTGCTCTATTAGTAGTTGTGTCTGAATATAGTAGAGTCCTAGGAAACTTTTTGTCCTTTTCTGATCTCATAGCTGTGAAGTTTTGTCCTTGTCTAAAAAAGTAAGGTACTTTTCCTGACACATGCATGCTTGCTTTGATTTTCTCCTTTCCTCTTTTCTTCTTGCAATTCAGATGACTCTGTGTGTTTTCCTGTGAGTGTGGACGATATTTAAATTATCTTTTGAAGCTTGATTTCTTAGATGACTGTGTGACATTCTTCGTCTGTGTCTGGTAGTCGACATTTAGTTTAATACTTTGACCTTTGTCTGATCATCAGTGTTTTGACTTTTCCTTTCATCTTGGTCAACCTTGTATATAGTCAGACTTTCCATTTCTTCTGGAGTTTCTTCTTGGTCGTTTGACCATCTTCCGTCTGAGTCTTTATGTACTACCTTAGACTGTATTTTACATGGTCTTGTTTAGTGTTTATGTTGACCTTCTGTCTTGTACCGTCTGATGCTTATGCCTCTTCGTCTTTTTATCTGTTCTTACGTCTTTCTGAAACACTAACTCACTTGTTAGGGATAACAACATATATTATATTTGTCTCACTCAAAACCTTTTTGGGAATGTCTTCGTTTGACTTAACAAATCAAAGCATCCTAGACGGAGTCAAGAGCTTGCATAGCTGACTAGATAGAGACTCGAATACACAGACGAAAACTAAGAATGCTAGATTGCGCCTAAAGTCACAACGAGAAGAATTACCTAGCATCCACACTCTTAGAAGAACACATGAAGTCATCAAAATAAAAGAAGAGAGAAAATAAAAATGGACGAGCGCTTATTCATAAGTCAAAGCTGCATATGTCAGAGCAAGTACACCTACCAGTGAAAAAAGAATAGCGCCTCTATAGCTCAATGCTAGGAAAGTACATATATGCCTAGGTTATGAACGAAGTCAGACATAAAAGTAAACAAACGGTACAAAAGACTTGATGAAGCCCAGAATCACCAAGCAAACATTTAATGCAAGATCAAATGCATTAAATGCAAGATCTACGAAGTCTGGACAAACTAAATAAGAGAATCAGATGATGGCTACTCAAGCATCAAGATCAGGTCCAATCACAGATGGAAGAACATTCAACAAAAACTAGATGAGGCCTACTATAATTTGAGACATTGAAGCATCAGATAAAAAACCAAAACAAGGCTAAACCTGGAAAAATAAAGAGATGAGTTAAACATCAGATCAAACTAGATGGTTAACTCTGATAAAAGAATAGTCAAGGCAAGGCACATCATGAGAACCAGACAAATCAAATTGAAAGAGATAAAGTACAATGTATGCACCAGACAAATATGAGTCTAATATCTAATGAAGGTGTGTCAAGGACAACTTCTAGTCCAACATAAGGAATTAAGATGAAGCATGAGACAAAGAATAGAAGAAAGTTAAACGAAGGTCAACACAGATTGAAAGACACGTCAGACAAAAAATAGAGTCTGTCCACCTGTAATGTTGACCAGATTAAGAGAAAAGTTAAAGTACTAAACTCAGATGCTCAGACGAAGGCCAAGATTGAGATGCACAGAACCAACAGACGCAGACAAAGACTGCCATGCAAGAAATTAAAAAATCAAGTTTTAAAAGAAAAATCAAGGCATCGTCTACAATCACTTGAATGCTTTCAACATAAACGCGTGATCAAAGGGAAGAAAAGAAGAAGAAGAGAAGCACGCAAAAGAAAAGCATGCATGTGTCAGAAAAAGTACATCACTTTTTCAGATAAGGACAACACTCTACAACTATGTGATCAGAAAAGGACAAAAAGGTTCCTAGGTCTCTGCTAAATTCAGACACAACTGCTAACAAGGCAAAGAAGACTACACACAATGTCTATCACAGGAAGCAACATTTAATGCAAGAACTTAAGCATTAAATGAGAAACCAAACTAGTCATGAACGACTATATCTTCTTCAATGAACACTTGCAACGGGCAGATTCTACAAGACAATATATATATCACTATCTCAAACCTTGAAAGGCTGGCTTCCGTGTTTGCAATTTTAACAAAGTGATATCAAGCCCACGAAATAACAAAACCAAAGATAGAGCGTATAGAGTTAAATGTACCACAGTGTATTAATCTCTGTAAACTAAGAAGTTCCAAGTAGGCATGGCAACGGGGAGGGGCGGGGGCGGGTTTTAGGTTCCTCGCGCCTGTCCCCGCAAATTTAAATTGTCCCCGCCCCCGCCCCCGCTCCTATTTTTTCTTATTCTTTTTTGTTTTTTAAAATAAATATGAACAAATTAAAAAAAAATTAAAATAATATAAATTTGTACATATAAATATTTCTAATATTGGTTTATATATATATATAAATAATTTTTTAATTATATTATTAAGCGGGGCGGGGGCAGGGGCAGGTATTAACATCCCCGTCCCCGCCCCCGTCCTCGCCCCTGCCCCCGATTTTATCAATTGAGGAAAACCCGAACCCGAACCAGATAAACACGGGTTTTCCCTGTCCAAATCGGGGCGGGTTTGGGTGGGTACCCACGAGGCGAGTTAGATTGCCATGCCTAGTTCCAAGCATGTGCATCTTAGGAACAAAACCTTAGTGAGTGTACCAATTTATGTATAAACCAAACACTTAATCGTTGTAAAGACTAAGGTTGTATACCTTAGTGAGTGTATATTCTTATGTATCCTCTCTTTGAGAGTAACCCAAACACTCAAACCAAACCTGTCCAGTTGATATTTGTAAAGCCTGAAGAGGCTAGGAAAAGAATACTTGTAAAACTTAGAGAGGCTTGTCAAAGAATACTCACTACGAGCAAGAAGTGGTTGAGTAAAGAATACTAGCGTTGATGAGTGAAGTCAACGGGCCAGGAGTTGGTCGAGAATACTTACTGGGAGCCAGAAGTGGCTGATTAAAGAATACTAGCGCTAGTGAGTGAAACTAGCGGGCGATGAGTTGGTCGATAATACTCATTGAGAGCCAGAAGTGGCTGATCAAAGAATACTAGCGTTAGCAAGTGAGGTTGACGATCTAGGAGTGGTTGAGAATACTCGGGCAACCAGAAGTGGTTTAAGAATACTAGCGTCTACGAGTGAAGCAAACGAGCCAGAAGTGGTTGAGAATACTTGGGACTAGGAGTGGTCTGTCGCCACCCGCCGAAACGGACATTGGCATTCGCGACGATGGTTGGACTCTTTTTTAGTTTTGAAAAATGATGGATTGTTAGAACGACTTATTCTCAAACTTAGACCTCATCGAACTAACAATTTTGTTAAATGATTCTCACCAATCCGTGTTAATCCCAAACGGGACCCTCCATGGATTAGTGGTTTTCGCAAAAAGGGGTTCTTGGAGTCGCCACCAATGTTTTACTCAAAACATTGGAAAAAGACATAAGGCAATTGATTTTCGCAAATCAACTTTGGCCATTACAACCAGAGTTGGGTAAGGGAGTCGATTACGTGTGGGGAAGGTGTTAGCACCCCACAACGCCCCTTTCGGGTTCCCTATGACGGCTTATTTCATAAATAATAGCGTAAAATTACTAAACTACCCCTATTTATTAGAACGATTATAAGTAAACTATCTACATGATGAAAGCTTTAAACGTGCAATGCAACAATCAAAAAGCGATAAATGAAAGCGGTAAAAGAAAAGATTTGGAAAGAAACCTTCGAAGCGGGCTTTTATATATTCAAAAAGGAGTTAGGAGGCTTTTTGGCGCTCCTTCCCACTACACGTTCGCTCGCTCCTTTCCCTAAAAATAAATATTAACTATGGAAATCAAAGAGATTTCCCTTCGACTTATTCGAGTCTCAAGCTAAAGGCTCGTGAACTCAAGAACTTAGTCGGATCAGCTCTCGGAGAGATTTCTAGGGCAGAGAATAGCTCAAAAACCCAAGAATACTCAGCCAGAGGGTGGAGAAATGCTCCAAATGTGTGGAAGGACGAGCCAATGACGTCCTATTTATAGGATTGAGGCGCAGTACGGCCTAAGGAGTCAATACGGCCCGTACTGAGTTTTTGAACTACAGTACGGCCGTACTGAATTCAGTACGGCCGTACTGAAGTTCAAAAACTTCAGTACGGCCGTATTGATTTCATTATGGCCGTATTGTAGTTCAAATGGCTCAGTACGGCCGTACTGAACCTCTAAGAGGGCGTATTGAGCTCCAATCCTCACACACCCTTATTCTAAGCTACTCTAAGACTTCTAGACCTACAAAGAATCATCCTAGGGTCTTCCAGGAGTCCTTCCGGCTGACTTTCCTTCGGTCTTCGAGAGTCTTTGAGTCTTATTTCCGACCCGGACAATTTTAGGGGTCTACAGTGGTCATGACCTGGATGGTCTATAATACTCATTGCGAGCTTGAAGAGGCTGAACAAACAATACTTGTACTTAATTGATTATCTAGTGGAGCCCTTCGATCGAAAAAGACTAGACGTAGCTCAGTTTGAGTGAAACAGTATAAAAATACTTGCACTATTTTTATATTTCAGATACACGTTTATTTGAGTGATTTAATATACTGAAAAACTTCGTCTAATGCTTATCGCCTATTAAAGCTATCTTCAGACGAAAACTATATTTTCTCAATTGATTATACTAAAAGAACGATTTTCATTTATGAAGTATTTTTATATTAGCAGACAATGAAACTCCCAGATGAAAAATGATTTTGTTAAACCAATCCGGGGTAGTGTTTGTTCAAACATTCACTAATATTATTTTTACTGGACGAAAGAGAGCTTTATAGCGAAAAGATTTTAAATTTACTTTGTTCACACACACACATATTCAACCCTCCTTCTATGTGTTTCTCATCTAACTTCAATTGGTATCAGAGCTTGACCCCTTGGGTTGAGCATCTAACAATGTAGGGGAACAAAATGATCCATGGAAGAATGAAGGACAAAGGAAAGCTAAAGAGAAAGGGAGACGAATGACTGGTATAGGTAAACCTAGTATCAAATCATCTACTTGAATAGTGCACATTGCTTATGTTATATGAATACATTACATCTGATAGGATAGGACATTATATGTGTTTAAGTAATTTCGTCTAAAACACAATAGGGTAACAAACGCAATAAGTCACTGCGTTTAATTGTTCCTCAGAGTGCAGTAAGAAATTACTGCGTTTGGAAAATCTTTATCTAATAAAGCATCTAGGAAGGTTTCCATGCGTCTGAATACTCTATTCTCGCATCTAAGAAATTTAGTCTACCATACTCCTAATAAATGATCGTCATTATCAAATGATGCATCAATCAAATCAGTCGTGACAATAATCTAATTCTTAAAAACAAATAAAGGGGATAAAATCTTTAAATTAATGAGTAACATGACCGTCACTCAGGGATCCTCTTGGAAAAGACGTTTCCCTTATCCAAAATTTAATGCGAGCCGTGTGTTTCACTGAACGAGGAGAACAAAGGGTGCCACGTTATAATGATAACAATTGAAACAAAAAATCCTCTGCATCATCAAAAAAAAAAATCTATAAATTCTCCCTCACTTAGTATCCTACTTCACACGCTTGAACACTCAAGACTTCAAAAGCCTTTATGAATTTCTACACTCCATTCTCTTCCATATGTTCATCATCCACTACAATGGATGCACAAGTGAAAAATGCTACACCAGTAATCATTCCTGCTGAAATGCACGAAGTCATCAACTGTGTCTATACCTTCACCTCGAAGGTAAAACTAGTAAAGTATCTGGAGCATCACTTTAACATAAGCCAGATGAACGAATGGAGAATAATCATCTACAAGGATTTGACCAGCTGTGAAATCCTCAAGTACTTCAACATCAAGGAGTCAGAAAGGAGGCCACAGCACGAGATGGGTGAAGAAATGAAAGCAATTGCTTGAAAGATGGCACTGAAGAAGCAAAAGAGGAATGAGCATCGGCGAAAAAGCAAGAACTCGAAGTTGTGAAGAAGAAGAGAGGAAAAAGTTGCAAGATCATCTACAACAGAGCCAAACAATGCGATGAGCAGGAGAAGCAACTGATTAGGCTAAAGCGTGAAGGGCAAAGCCAAAATGACCAACTTAATCGTCCACCTACATCAGCCTTCATTTCCTCTATCAAGAATTAATCCTGACCCCTTAAAACTTCATTTCCAAAAATATAAGTTTTATTCATTAGAATCAACCTTTCCTACGCATCTAACCCCACAATGGTGGTCAATAAAATCAATGTATATATACATAAATAGTGTTGTCTACCCACTCTAAACTTCTTGCTTCTACATCTGAACCTGGAAGGTAATATGATTGTATTGAGACATACAACAAGTTCAGAGAAGACTAAGATAGAAGGTTGAATCATCTATTCAATTTGATGGCATCACAATCTTTCAAAGATCCATTTTCATCTCTGCAATCACTATAGGAGAAATAGGAAAATAGGGATAACCGCGCTAAAAACTTCTCTGTGTAAATTTCTCATGGTGTACATATTCCTAAGTCAAGTCAATAATGTATATATACATTTTATTATCTAGAATTATTGGTTGGCGTATGGAATAATCTGTTCAATGCTATTCTTACTGGTTATAATAATTCTTCTGGTATCAGACTACTTCTTAAAACTTATCTATTCCGTCTGAATGATCACAGTAGGAAAGATTGAATAACAAGAATAATCATAATAGAAAAATAGTTTTTCGTTTGAGTATACAGACTCTTCATGTGACACATATTTCTGATTCAGATCAATATTTTTTTTATGAATTGATCTGCTCATGACTACAGGTTCTCTTACTCCCTAAGCATCTCGCTTACTGCATAAATCTTTCTGACGCCTAGATACCCTTAGAAACTCATCTATCTTGATGACTACAAATGAGAAAAGTGATGGTGTGATTCGCTTGCTGTACACATTTTTTTCCATGAACGTTTGATGTTAAGCTCAATTTGATCTAACTAAGGATATACACTCTTCATTTAAAGTTATCATCTTGATAAACGGAATGCTCCAAACAGTGGTTTGATATCTATGCCATGATCAAAGTTGTGATGAATAACCTTGCATGGAATCTCAATTGTTATGCTACTTATCCTGGAATAAAAGTTTTCTTAAAGTTTATCGCTCTGTTATTCACCCTTGTATCAATTTCTTTTTGATGATTACAAAGGGGGAGAAATAGAAAAGAATTAATCAAATATCTAAAATCAAAACAACAATATGAGTAAGGGGGAGAGTTATACTAAGGAGGAGAGTCGTAATACATTAGCAATATGCATACTTACCTGCTATGAACACATGAAATACTCTAATTAATTTTTATCTGAAATAATTTGATCAATTATATTTTTCATCATCAAAAAGGGGGAGATTGTTAAGTCAGACGAAGAAATTCCCAGCAAGGTTTTGAATGAGACAAATATAATGCATATTGTTATCTCTAACAAATGTGTTAGTGTTTCAGATAAAAACATAAGTACAGACAAGTTAAAGAATAGAGAATATGCATGTACCACCTTCTACACCAGAACAAAGACATAATGAGCTAAGCATCGGATGAAGGTTGATCAAAAGAAGGAAACATACCAGACACAATGCAAAATAAAGAACAAAGCACGAGCAACCAAGATAAAGGGAAAAAGCTACAAGACATCAGATGAAGAAATCAAGAGAAAACAAGCCCATCACAAGAAAGAAAATTAGTGAAGCCTCAGATGACACAAAACCACGGACGATGGACAAAACTAAATCAAAGCATCCTAGACAGAGTCAAGAGCTTGCATAGCTGACAAGATGGAGACTCGAATACATAGACAAAAACTAAGAATGCTGGATTGCGCCTAAAGTCACAACGAGAAGAATTACCTAGCATCCACACTCTCAAAAGAACACATGAAGTCATCAAAATAAAAGAAGAGAGAATTGAAAAATGGACAAGCGCTTATTCATAAGTCAAAGTTGCATATGTGAAAGCACGTACACCTACCAGTCAAAAAAAGACAATGCCTCTACAACTACAATGCCTGGAAAGTACATATATGCCTAGGTTATGAACGAAGTTAGACATAGAAGTAAATAAACGGTACAAAAGACTTCACGAAGCCCAGAATTGAAGTTAACGAAAATACACACAGAAGGGGGGTTGAATGTGTGTGTGAGTGTTCGAAGGAAGATTTTTCAAAATCGCTTTGTAAAGATACTCCTTAAATAGAATGTTTAATCACTATTGAAAACTTGTGTAGGCTTGTCTGACTAGAAATTTTTTTTTCGTCCAATAAATTTGATCGTCTATTTCAAGAAACAAGTTGAGTAAATTTGTTTTCCATCTGAAAGACTTTATCGTCCAGATAAAAAGGATTGTTTCTTAAAAAAAATGAGCAAGTGTGTTTTCTTCTAACAGTTTGTTGAAATGAAAGTAGATGAAAGACGAAGTAAATAGTGTTTGAAAAATGAAAAAGGTATCCATAGATGTTTATACTGGTTCACTCAATCTGAGCTACGTCCAGTCTCCTTCTATTGAAGGGTTCCACTAATCACAAAGGATTACAAGTATTCTCAACGACTTCTGGCTCGTCAACCTCACTTTTTAACGCTAGTATTCTTAACCACTTCTGGTTCTCCAAGTATTCTTGACCACTTCTGGCCCGCTAGCTTCACTCACTAGCGCTAGTATTCTCAACCACTTCTGATTGAGGAGGCCCATGGGCCAAAGGCCCAACTACTAGGGCTATGGCCAAGAGGATTCAAGAAGAGTGGGCCCATGCTCAACAAAAGCCCATCATACTTTTTAGTTGGGCTTTGACTCAAGCCCAAGTAGAGTAGGAGTAGTGTAGGTTTGGGCCTTAGGGCTTGTATTGCATTTCTAGGCCTTGTATGGCATTTGGAGTGTATTTCGGCCATGTGCACACATGCACATGGTGTGACCGAAATGCAACTCAAATGGATACCAAATCACATCCAAATGAGTGCACATGGAGGAGGTGACCGGTTGGCACCAAAATTTGAATATTTGAATTCAAATTTTGGCGCCTAAGGTTAAGTAAACCATACCATGGTTTTACTTAACCCTAGGTTAACCCAACGTGCACCCTTGACCTAAGTTTACCTATAAATCTCTTCTTGGCCGAGTTTGTAAACACTTTTGGAATTAATTGAATGAGAATTCTTCATTTTGAAATCTCTCATCCGAAAGTCTCTTTAGCCTAAACTCTACCCTACTTGAGATCCTCTCCTTGTAGAGTTAGGCATCCTCATTTCTATCCGAGATTAGCTAGATTAAGCTTGGCAACACTTGTTCTTCTTGGAGCTTCCCGTCCTTTCCATTCTTCCAAGGATCCGAGAAGAGTTGAAGAGCATTCCATTAGGTTTTCTTCAAGAACAACCTCATCAAGTGGTATCTAGAGCTTTGGTCTTCAAGAGATAAGTTCTTTTGTCTTTTGAATGATTGTTTGATCCGTATGCAATACTTGAGTTTATGTCACTTTAGAGTTGATTCCTTACTAGATCTATTTCTTGCCTAAAAAAATTGATGGATCTAGCTTTTGGATTGCTTGAATGATTCATATATGCTTCTTGTCTTATTTGCTTTCCATGAATCATGCTCTACATCTTATGCTATTAGGAAAATTCAGCTCATGAACCTTTTGTTTTTCTTGAGTCTTACTTGAAAATTTTTCGGTCAATTGATTGTTTGAGTCATTTAATTTTTGAATCCATGTCTAGTATCATGTGTAGTTCTTTAATTGTTGTTAATTCCTAGCTATACTTGTTTCACTTTTTGTTTTCATTATCTTGTGAAATTTTTCTGGATTTGGCCGAATCAATATTGTTTTAGTGTGCTCCATAATTTTGGTTTGATTTGAGTTCATAAACTACTATTAGATCATTAGTAGTTTTCTTTGTTCTAGGTTTCCTTTGATACAAAGTGTCTTCAATTTTTTTGCCTAATTCTGTGAGTTTGATCTTGTATATCTTTTGGTTGCTAAAAAATCTTGTTTAGAAAAATTTTGAAATTCAAATTTGGAGCCAAAACCGTGGCATGTGGTTAAGACAAAACAAATGACAAAAGCATGTTCATATTTCATTACATGTTAACCTAATTTTATTGTCATTTGCATTGTAGACACCCAATTTCGTCCGGGGGGCATACAAACGAAGAAATGAACGTCTATTATCAAGGAAAGGAGCTCCCAATCATGGAAATATCAAGACATGACATCATGAGGCTAAAAGCCCAAAAAAGCTAGTTTTAGTAGCCCGGAACGGGCTGTTGCAAAACTGGAACGGGCCGTTCCAATCTACAAAAAGTGCCTAAATCCCTAAACTGGAACGGGCCGTTCCAAAATCGGAACGGCCGTTCCAAATTTGGAACGGGCCGTTCCAGGCTCTTTAAAGAAGGCTAAAACACATGTTTGGAACGGGCCCTTCCTAGATTGGAACGGGCCGTTCCAAATAACAAAAAAAGGCTTGAATTTTTCATTTGAAACGGGCCATTCCAGAATGACCTTTATGTGTTAAACGCGCCTCTGGAACGGGCCGTTCCGATTTCAGAACGGCCCATTCCAATACACTAAATTAACACATAACGGCCAGATTATAAATAGGAATCTCGGCCACATTTTTTAGGACCTCCAAAATTTCGTCCAAAGCTCCATAGAGCTCGAAATTTCTCCCTTTTCTCTCTCTCTCTCTCCTATTGTACTTCTTGAGTTTTGTGAGGCTTATTGTAGTGTGAAAGGTTGCCACAAAGCACCTAAAACCTCCATAGTTGAAGATCCAATAAAGCTTGTTACGAGGTATTACTCATCAATCTCTTGTTTTATCTTTCTTTTCTTTTATTTTACATTGTTATAATAAAAATAATCATGTAGATATTTTAGAGTCAATTGTTTAATTTAAAATTCAAGCATGTAAATAGTCATCGATAAAAGGGGATTTAATATTTATATTATTATTATTTATAATGTTAACTTCGTCATAGGGTACCGATTAAGGGCGTTGTAAGGGTGCTTAATACATTCCTTACACGTAACCGACCCCCGAACCCAATTCTGGTTATCAAGGCCATTATTGGATCTTTTAAAAATCTTTTCTTTTTCCAATGTTTTGAGTAAAACATTGGTGGCGACTCCATAGAACCTATTTTCAAAACCATTGATTAAGGATTAGTCTGGCGTCCGGGCATTCATTAATTGATGAGATCTTTAAAAGGATGTTTAAACCATAGGTCGCAAGATCGGAAATTTTCGGGTTGCGACAGATGGCGACTCCACTGGGGAAGTTTAAAGAGGGTCAGGCCCATTTAATTGATGAAGTTAATTAAAAAATAATAATAATTTAAATATTTTTCCCCTTTACCTTGTTTGTTTTATTTGTTTGGCTTTAATATTTGTTTGCCTGTTTAAATTCTGCATCTTTTTAAATAAAAAAATTGTACACAAACCCTTGCACACAACAGTTTCCCCTACACCCGGGGGCATGAGGGTATTAAACATAGGGAGTGGTTGACGTACGACCGGCCCAAGTTTGGCCTTAGAGCCTGCGAGCCTTGTCGGAAATCACACTCAAGGTGATAACTGGTTACTCTAGCCCGAAATACTGCGACAGACCTTAGAGTTTGCCAGGTGACGGCGACAGAGATACTGGGTCCCTATAATGGGGGCACCTTGGGGGCCTTAAGACCAGTGAGATTAGAACTGTCCTATACAATGCACTTTTCTTGCAGGGACCACAGACCAAGAATTTAAACGTGACTGTTCGCGGGTGTATCTTGATTGAACATGTTTGTGTGCATTTGTTTGCATTATTTGTTCTAATAAAAGTGAATTAATTTTATAAAAAAAAACAAGCAAACTGTTAATAAAAATATAAAAATAATAATAAAGATTTTATACCCTTTTGTACATTCTTAGGTCAGCATTCTATTAACATCATATAGGTAGTTTCCTTTTTGTAAAAAAAAAATCAATAAAAGAAATCTCATCTTTACCATGCATCATTCCCCCTTTAGATAATAGAAACATGATAAAGAGTAGGCAACAAAAAAAAAAAGAACATGCATATCATATATTTAGAATCATAAGGGGATTTGTTTCTAAGACAAGAAATTAGTGTGACCTCTGTGACATCATAAAATATTATGAAGAGGAACACCGATAACTCACCTCGCTCAAGGATGAGCCATCGAATCTTTATTAGAAATTCCCTTTCATGCATTTACATCCAAATAGTTTAATAGAAAACTATTCATTGTCACTCGAAGGTGTCTCCTAAACACTCCATACTCACGAAGCTCAAGGGGAAAGACTCATGGAAGCTCTACAAGAAGGAAGTCGGGTACTTTTTATGGAGTTCATACAGCTCAAACAACAAATGACTAAGATGATTGATGCCATGACCAGAATGCAACACGACATCGACCATACTAGAGGATGTTTGAATACTCTAGAAGAAAGATTGAGAGCTGTCGAAACACACAATTTTGACGGTAAAGAAGCTGCTGAAATCACAAAACCCCCACAGTCCGAGGATATTCAATCAAAAGGGATCTACGGGAGAAAAGGAAAGGATGCTACCACCCTCCCCGTCTTTCCTCGAAAGCTTAAAATAGTCTCAAAAGCACAAAGGACTTTTCACGAAATTCCTATGAGCTATGCCGACTTGCTTCCTCAACTGTTGGAGGCCTCAATGTTGGTAAAAGCCCCACCGGAAAGAAAGCAACAACCGCCTTACCCCTTATGGTATAGGCCCAAGGAAACTTGCGATTATCATGCCGGGACAGCAGGGCATTCTATTGAAAATTGCAAGGTCTTGAAGCTTCGCATACAAGAACTTATCGACACTGGGCGACTCAAGTTTGAGGCCAACAGACTAGACATCAACGAACGACCATGATAACTAGTAATTTGGGAATGATCTATTGAAAGCTGTTGAGGGGTCTCTCTTCAAAAATAAAAAATAAAATAAAATAAAAAAAATAAAAAAATTTAAAGTTAAAATTACTTTAAGTTCATGTTTAACTCATGACCTTCGCCCATGATCATGAGTTCAAAATAAGGGCTTGTTTTATTTTTACATTCATCAATAACATACGTCATTTCCATAAAACCCTTGTGTCTATTCTTTTCTCTCTTATGTCACACATTAAATTCAGAAATCAATCACCATAAAAAAACAAACATGACCGAAGATAATAAAATTAATCAAAGCTTCGAACATCTACAACGCATTATCTGAGTCTAAGGTAGACAATAAGATCACCTCCTCGAAACACAAAAAATAAGAAAAGTGATCAGAAGAGTCTTACACAAGATTCTTATTGCATAAGAAGAGTCTTGCAAAAAAAAAAAAAAAAATATAACAAACAACTTTCGCCCAATTTGACCGACAAAGGAACCACAAATCTCGGCTCATGAAAGAACTCTCTTTCAACACCCGTAAGTGGGGGCAACATCTTTCTCCTTGGTGTACGGGAATGGGGGGCAGTGTTAATCATCAAATACGCTGGTCCTCCCAAACGCGGATGACAGGAGATTTTGTCAAAGCAAAGAAGTGTTATGCCAAAAATGATATCACTTGCAAAATACTGCTAGGATGAAAACCCGCAAATGGCATCTTAGGAAAAAAAAAAATAAAATCGAAAGTTCTCGCTAGGATACGTCCTAGGCAAAAATTAGGGATCTAAAAAAGGATAAAAATAGCAAGTGATGATTCTCATAGTTAAAAGCTAAAAGGCAGCTTGAACACTTCTATGAGGGGCCAAATTCTGCGAAGACTCTGTCTGAGACTCGGATGTGTAGTTTAAGATAATTAGGGGAATGATTATAATAATTATCCAAGGAAATGTTTGTTTAAAAAACTTAAACACTCATCTACCTCCACTACCCATTCATTCTAAATCATCCTACCTCCATTAACCATTCATTCTAAATCATCTTTTTCTTTCCTTTCTGTCTTGTTCAATCTTAATGACGTATATTGTTGATGGTTGTCAAAATTTAAACAAGTACAAAAAAAGAGAAAAAAATGAAAATGACCCGCTGGGATGAAAACCCGTAAAGGGCATCCTAGGCAAAAATTAGGGCAAATGAAAAAGCAAGAAAATACCCGCTAGGATGCATCCTAGGCAAAAGTTAAGGTTTTTGAACAAAAAAAAACACAACAAAAGAAAACAAAGAAAACCCCAAGACAGTTTGATACCAAGTGGCCAATACAACTGAAGTTATGCATCAATCAGGGTAGTTTATTCGTGAGAAGGAGAAAAGGAAAGCCACCTTCTAAAAAACACTAAAAAATCAAAACATGCATGTCATGCATTGTCGCCACCGGCCCAAACGGGCCTCGGCGGTCGCGAAGACGGTCGAGCTCGCTTTTATTTTAGTTTTGAAAATGTATTGGATTATTAGAACGACTTATTCTCAAACTGAGACCTTGTCGATCTTATCCAATTTATTTATTAAATGTCTCACCAATCCATGTTAATCCCAAGCGGGACCCTCCATGGATTAGCGGTTTTCATAAAAAGGAAGGGTTCGTGGAGTCGCCACCAATGTTTTACTCAAAACATTGGAAAAAGGGATAAGGCAATTGATTTTATAAATCAACTTCGGCCATTACAACCAGAGTTGGGTAAGGGAGTCGGTTACGCGTGGGGAAGGTGTTAGCACCCCACAACGCCCCTTTCGGGTTCCCTATGACAGATTATTTCTAAAAATAATAGTACAAAATTACTAAATTACCCCTATTTATTCTAAGCAATTATAAATTAACTATCTACATGATGACAGTTTAATATGCACACAGAAAGCAGTAAAAGAAGGGATTTTTAGAAAAGAAACCTCTTGAAGCGTGCTTTTTATATATCAAGTAAAACTGGGAAGCTTTTTGGCGTTCCCTCGCTCTACAAGCCCGCTCACTCCTTCCTAAAAAATAATTTTTGACTTGGAAATCCGATGGATTTCCCTTCGACTTAGTTCGAGACTCAAGCAAAATGCTCAGAACTCAAAAACTTCGTCGGATCAACTCTCCGAGTGATTTCTAGGCAGAGCACTGCTCAAAAAAACCCAGAATACTCAAGAAGAGGGTTAAAACTCAGTGTGAAAGTCCAATGACGTCAAAATGACGCCATATTTATAGGGAACAGGCGCAATACGGGCTATGGAATCAATACGGCCGTATTGAAATTTTTGAACTTCAATACGGCCGTATTGAGTTCAATACGGCCGTATTGAAATTCAGAAATTTCAATACGCCCATATTGAGTTCACTGCGGCTGTATTGAAGCTTCAATACGGCCGTATTGATTTCAGTACGGCCGTATTGAAGTTTCAGAAACTTCAATACGCCGTATTGAGTTCACTGCGGCCGTATTGAAGCTTCAATACGGCCGTATTAAGTTTAGTACGGCCGTATTGGGCTTCATTCCCTCCACTTCCTTATTTTAAGCTACTCTAAGACCTCTAAACCTACAGATAACCATCCTATGGTCTTCTAGGAGTCCTTCTGGCTGACTTTCCTTCGATCTTTGAGGGTCTTCGAGTTTTATTTCCGACCCGGACAATTTTAGGGGTCTACAGCTGCCCCCCCTTTACTTAGTCGGACGGCCTTTTGGTGTACCGGCTGACAAGTAAAGGAGTTGACCCAATTGTCCGGGTGATGTGCCAACCTTCTGACTTGTAGCGTCTTCCGGTGGAAAATTGTTGAGTAGCCTCTCCAGGTTGTTGCATACCTCGGCGCTTCTGACAACCTCGGTAGCTAAGTTTCCCCTCTCCAGGGTCAACTTCACTCGACGCCCGAGCCGGAAGTTGAACACCAACGTGCCTCTGACGACGCTGATGGTTGAGTACTGTCTCTCCAGACCTTGAGTACCGTCTCTCCAGACCTTGAGTACCGTCTCTCCAGACCTTGAGTACCGTCTCTCCAGACTTTGAGTACCATCTCTCCAGACTTTGTTTGAGTACCGTCTCTCCAGACTTTGAGTATCGTCTCTCCAGACTTTCTTTGAGTACCGTCTCTCCAGACTTTCTTTGAGTACCGTCTCTCCAGACTTTGTTTGAGTACCGTCTCTCCAAACTTTGTTTGAGTACCGTCTCTCCAGACTTCGTTTGAGTACCGTCTCTCCAGACTTCGTTTGAGTACAGTCTCTCTAGACTTCGTTTGAGTACCGTCTCTCCAGACTTCGTTTGAGTACCGTCTCTCCAGACTTCGTTAGAGTACTGTCTCTCCAGACTTCGTTTGAGTACCGTCTCTCCAGACTTCGTTTGAGTACCGTCTCTCCAGACTTCGTTTGAGTACTGTCTCTCCAGACTTCGTTTGAGTACTGTCTCTCCAGACTTCGTTTGAGTACCGTCTCTCCAGACCTTGTTTGAGTACCGTCTCTCCAGACTTCGTTTGAGTACTGTCTCTCTAGACTTCGTTTGAGTACCGTCTCTCCAGACTTCGTTTGAGTATCGTCTCTCCAGACTTTGCCTCTCAAAATGAGGTAGTTGAGTATAGTTTGTCTCCACAGTCCACAATGCTGCTTCGACGGTTTGTTTTTCTGATTTTGTGCCGCTGAGGGCTGGATAACGCAGGGATCCGTCTAGGGGATGTGCAGTCATTCATAGGTTCTTGTGTCCCAACTTGCATTGCTTAGTTGGTACCCATGGGAATTTTTGACTCCTTGGGGTGTAGACACAGATGCTCTCTCTCTGAGTTGAGCGATGCCTTATGTTTGGCTGACGTCCTTTTGACGTGAGTGGAGTATCCCGGTTGTCCTTATTCGGGTGTCTCTCTTTGATTTTCTGATTGTGTTGCCTTTGTGTAGGCTGTTATCCGCTGGGGGATTTTGTCGTTGATTTTGATTAGCCTCTTCTGTTAGGCGTATCGGCTTGACGTTCGATGTTTGGCTAAGAGCCGGATTCCACTTGGGGAATACTTATTGATATTTTTGATTTTCTCTTTTTGTAGGGATGCCTCTGAGTAGGCGACTGGGGAATGGGGGATCTTATGTATCCCAGAGTATTATTTAGGAAGCCTCTGCAGGCTTAGCCTCACTCAACGCTTGAGCTGGAGAGCTATCTTTACTGAGGAAGTTTAAGTCCTTTGACTTGGATATTCTGCTTGGATGATCGCGCTTCCATTGGGGATTTTGACGATCTTGCTTTGATAGCTCTCGCTGGGGATTTGTTCTGTGAGCTTGAGTTGGGGTTTCTCTGGGGAGTATTATTTCTGCGAGCCTCTCCAGGCTCAATTATTCTGATGAGAGTATTATTTCGGCAAGCCTCTCCAGGCTCAGTTATTCTGCGAGAGTATTATTTCGGCAAGCCTCTCCAGGCTCAATTATTCTGAGAGAGTATTATTTCGGCGAGCCTCTCCAGGCTCAATTATTCTGAGAGAGTATTATTTCAGCAAGCCTCTCCAGGCTCAATTATTCTGTATGATGAATTGTTTATTTGTTCAGCCCAAGAATGCAAGCTGAGATGTCTTTTGGAGAGTATTATTTTGGCAAGCCTCTCCAGGCTCAGTTATTCTGTATAATTTTGTTGGATTTTCTGTATTTTGCCTTTTTGTTGTTTTCGGCTTTTGTTGACTGCTGTCATACACAAGCAATTTTCTATTTTTCTATTTTATGCAATTGCCTCGTGGTAAGGTCTTTAAATGTGCAACTAATGTGTGTGATGCACGCGATGCAAGTTTTTATTTTTGTTCTTTTATTTAGAAAAGTGAATGGCTCTCCGTATCCTCTTCTTCTTTGGAGGAGTTTCTGTCATAGACGCGAGGGAGGATTTTTGTGAGCCTTTTATGCAGGAGATTATGGATTTTATAGGAACCCCTCCAATTTTCTTTATTGACCGATTATTAAGGAATTTCATACAATTTTTTTTGAAATACCAATTTAGAGGCATAATCACATGGTCAAGAGAGAAAAGAAATGAATAGATATTTTATTAATATTCACAAGTGTTTTTACAGAAAGATATACAGAAGGAATTTCTGAAGAATGGCTGGCCAGGGTAGGCTATATACATTTTTGGCTTAAACAATTATATCTGTAATTGTCGCTCTTCCCGTTCCCCTAATTGCTTCGGATGAGATGCCTATGCCAGGAGTGTAGATGCTGCAAGACGCTTGCTTCTAGAAGATAATCACTTGAACCGCCTTTCGGTTTTCGATTCAAGTGACCGTTGCTTGCTTTGCTTTTACATCTTATTCTTTTGCCCCTAACTTTTGCCTAGGACGTATCCTAGCGGGGATAATTTTGCCTTTGTTTTGCTTAGTACCCTTGTACTGGCGGGCTTTTTGTTTTGCCCTAACTTTTGCCTAGGATGCCCTTTTTCGGGTTTTCATCCTAGCGGGCTTATGCAAGCAACGTCTTCAAGCATAGTACTTCTTTACCTCGTCAGTGTTGACTGGGTATCGAAGTTCTTTTCCATCCATGTCTGTGAGGATCAATGCTCCTCCTGAGAAGGCTCGTTTTTCCACGTATGGTCCTCCGTGATTTGGGGCATACTTTCCGATTTTGTCCTTTTGAGTTGGTAGCAATTTCTTCATTACCAACTCTCCCTCATGGTAGACTCGAGGGTGGACTTTCTTGTTGTAGACCCCTAAAATTGTCCGGGTCGGAAATAAAGCTTGAAGACTCTCGAAGACTGAAGGATAATCAGCCAGAAGGACTCCTCGAAGGCCCTAGGAGGGTTCTCTGTAGGTCTAGAGGTCTTAGAATAGCTCAAAATAAAGAAGTGGAGGGAAAAAGCCCAATACGGCCGTACTGAACCCCAATACGGCCGTATTGAAGCTTCAATATGGCCACAGTGAACTCAATACGGCGTATTGAAGTTTCTGAAACTTCAATACGGCCGTACTGGAATCAATACGGCCGTATTGAAGCTTCAATACAGCCGTATTGAATTCAATACGGCCGTATTGAAATTTCTGAACTTCAATACGGCCGTATTGAACTTCAATACGACCGTATTGAAGTTCAAAAATTTCAATACGGCCGTATTGCCCCTGTAGGCCGTATTGAGGCCCATTCCTATAAATAGGAGGCCATTTGGACGTCCTACCACACTTTTCAACATAGTTTGAACCCTCTCCTTGAGTATTCTGGGGTTTTTGAGCAGTGTTCTGCCCTAGAAATCACTCGGAGAGTTGATCCGACGAAGTTCTTGAGCCCCGAGCCATTTTGCTTGAGGATCGAACCTAGTCGAGGGGAAATCTTTTTGATTCCCTTAGTTAAAATTTTGTTCTAGGAGAGCGAGGAGCGGGCTTGTAGAGCGACGGAATGCCAAAACGCTTCCCAGTTCATTTTTTATAAAAAGCACGCTTCAAGAGGTTTCCCTTCAATCCTTCCTTTTACTGCTTTCTGTGTGCATATTTAAACTGTCATCATGTAGATAGTCAATTCATAATTGTTTAGAATAAATAGGGGTAATTTAGTAATTTCGCACTATTGTTTTTTAGAAAATAATCTGTCATAGGGAACCCGAAAGGGGCGCTGTGGGGTGCTAACACCTTCCCCACGCGTAACCGACTCCCTTACCCAACTCTGGTTGTAGTGGCCAAAGTTGATTTTTAAATCAATTGCCTTATCCCTTTTTCCAATGTTTTGAGTAAAACATTGGTGGCGACTCCACGAACCCTCCTTTTATGAAAACCACTAATCCATGGAGGGTCCCGCTTGGGATTAATATGGATTAGTGAGCCTTTTAATACAATTGCTCGTTTGACGAGGTCTCAGTTTGAGAATAAGTCATTCTAGCAATCCACATTTTTCAAACAAATAAACGAGTCGAACCATCCCTCGCGAATGCCGAAAGCCCGTTTCGGGCCGGTGGCGACAGATGGCGACTCCACTGGGGAAGCCTCGAGAGTCAGTCCCATTTAGTGACAGATTATTTTTAACAAATAATAGTTAAAATTACTTCATTACCCCTTTGCTTGTATTATAATATGTTTTATTATATGGCTTTAAATAACTGTTGTATGTTTAAATTCCGCAATTGTTTGAAATAAAAAACTGCACACAAACCTTTGCACACAACAGTTCCCTCTATACCCGGGGGCATGAGTGATTAACCATAGGGAGTGGATGTTAGTACGGCCGGTTGTCGAATGGGTCTATAGGTGCCCGTAGACCGTTGTCGGAAAACATCACTCAAGGTGATAACCATGAACTTGAGTCCGACGGTGCGTTGGAACTTTCCATCGACCTACGACGAGAGGAATTGGGTCCCTATAATGGGGGCACCTTGGGGGCCTTGGACTGGTGAGAACAGTTAGAACCTACCTTGAATATGCACCATTTCTGCAGGAGACCCCTACCTCGTGATTCGCTCGTGACTGTTCGTGGATGAGTGAATTGTTTGTGTAAATGTTTACGTGCAATTGTTTGTGCATTAATAAATAACCTCGTGATAAGGTCTAAAAAATTCCCCATGCATAAAAAACCATGACATGAGAGGAAAGACCATGTGTGAAAATATAATAAAAGTGAGAAGCATGTACATCATTACCAATAAGACATCATGCATCCTCATAAAAACATACATTTTAGGATCACCAATACCTCTTGACATGAGTGAAAGAGACCCATGACTATAGAGATTCTCCGTTGGGGAGAAATCATAGATAAAGAAGGGTGGTAAACTTCCGTCTTAAAAAGGCAGCGCCTTAAAGATGGAGGTTTATCAAGCTCATGTTAAAAAGTGTATTCATTCCATAAAATAAACTAACTAAACATTCATTTTAGAAAGTGGCTGGTCATCTCTCTGTCCTTACGCGCGCACGGAAAATCAAGAAAATGGAAGCATTGGAGGAGCAAAACAAAAAGCTCACAACCGAGCTTTCACAGCTCAAAGAGCAGATGGCGCAAATGTTGGAACTCATGCGTCACCATAACATTCATGGATCTCATCACAATGACCATGGGTCCCATCATGAGGAGGAGGAGCATGAAGAAGATCCTCCACATGCCATACCTCTTGGGGCTGGAATTATGATCAAAGAGCCCGAGGTTTCAAAAGAACAATTCCACGCCCTAGAGGATCGGCTAAGGGCTATGGAGGGGCATGATTTTGATATCAAAGATGCCGCCGACATGTGCTTAGTGAGGGATATTCAATTCCCTCCCAAATTTAAAGTGCCAGATTTCCCGAGATACGTGGGATCGACTTGCCCCAAGAGTCATCTCACCATGTACTGCCGAAAGATGGCTGCATATGCCACAAACGAAAAGCTCTTGATTCATTGCTTTCAAGAGAGCTTGGCTGAAACTGCACTCAACTGGTATATGCAGCTAGATGGAAATCAAGTATGTACATGGAGGCAGTTGGCCGACGCCTTTCTCAAGCGCTACAAATACAACATCGACCTAACACCTGATAGGTCAGATCTTCAAGCCTTGAGTAAGACAAATGATGAATCCTTCAAGGCGTACGCCCAACGATGGAGGGAGTTGGCGGCACAGATAGAGCCCCCGCTGTCAGATAAGGAGATGGTGTCCTTATTCATCAACTCGTTGACTGGTCCCTATTACGATAAAATGATAGGGAACACAACGACACTCTTCTCGGACATCATCACTATTGGGGAGAGAGTGGAACAAGGATTGAAAAGTGGGAAGCTAGCTAAGCCTTCCCAATCATTCGAGGCTAAGAAGACCTTCAGGAAGAAGAATGAGGGAGGAGTCAATGCTATAACCATATCCTCGGCTTCTTCCACTTTGAAGTCAGGAAGATCGCAATTCATCCCTGTGAAGAAGTTTGATAAACTTCCGACCACTTATAGCGATCTCCTTCCGAAGCTAGTAGAAGCCAAACTTCTAGCTCATGTTCCACCAAAGAAGATCGACCCACCTTACCCCGATTGGTACAAGCCACAAGACAAATGTTTATACCATTCTGGGGCACCAGGGCATTCAACAGAGAGATGCCTAGCTCTCAAATACAAGGTCCAAAACCTTATTGATGCTGGGTGGGTCACCTTCGATTCGACAGCGCCCGACGTGAGCAAGAATCCTCTACCAAAGCAGGAGTAGAGAATGGCAAGCCACAATAGGGCCCCTTCATATTTTTCTTCTCTTTTAGGGACTCATGATCAGTACCCGAGATCATGAGAACCTTTTCATGTAAATAAGGGTTTTTGTACATTTTACATATATCAATAAAGAGGCATTTCACACATCACTCTCTTTTGTTCTTTTCTCTCTTTCCTCATCAATATTAATAAATTCTAAACCTAAACAGAACCAATAAAATAATTGTGTCTGTAATTGTTCGCTCTAACCGGGATCCGAAGGTGAAAGGGTTGAGTTGGACAGTGATGAGGAGACCATTTCTCCGGATCTGCAAAGATTGCTAGATCAAGAAGCTCGTCAAGAGAAATTCGAAACCGTGAATTTGGGGCATGACCGAGAGATAAAAGAGGTCAACATTGGGACCCATATCAGTGATGAAATAAGGACACATGCTTCCACTATGATTATAATAAAATCATTCTTTCTCATTGCTTCTTTTCTTGCTTATAATAAAATTCTAAACCACATTTTTTTTTAACCCTGTTTGAATAAACATGAATGAGGTTAAAATCATCTTAATAATAATAAACCCACATCATTTTTATGTGGAAGTGTGTGTGTCAACTTGGAGCACCTTTTCTTGGCCTCAATAAGTGCCATCATGGATAAAGAAATCCTAAAGATAAAAAGACCCGCTAGGAATCCCACAAAAGGGTGACCTAGGCAAAAGTTAGGGTTACAATAATAAACAAAAACAAAGGTCCGCTAAAACGCCACAAAAGGGTGTTTTAGGCAAAAATAAGGACAATCAAAAAACAAAAGAAATCCATGATGGTAACACGAACCAAATTCAAAAAGAAAGGTTCAAGGGAAGCTATCCAAGTTGTCAAAACACAATCATTAATAACAAAGATGTGCTTAACCTCATAAGTGTTTAATCGAACAAGCCTAAACACATAAGCCTACCTTGGCCATCCATTCTTACAAAAACCATTTTTGAAAAATAATCCCCTCTAAAACACAAACTTTTGAAAAATATACCCTTTCCTTCTTTTCTCTCTTGTCCCAACGATTTTAGAATAATCTAGTGGAAGCATGGAGAAATAAATCATCACTGATAATGGATCTAATCTGAACAACAAAATGGTGGAAGAACTGTGCCAAGAATTCAAGATCCAACACCACAACTCTTCCCCATATCGGCCAAAGATGAATGGGGCAGTCGAGGAAACCAATAAGAACATCAAAAATAGTGCAAAAGACGGTTGTCTCATTTAAAGACTGACACGAGATGTTACCCTTCGCTCCTCATGGCTATAGGACTTCAGTACGTCCATTTACAGGAGCTACTCCATTCTCACTCGTTTATGGGGTGGAGGCAGTTCTACCCATCGAAGTCGAGATATTCTATCTAAGGGTAATCATGGAAACAGA
This sequence comes from Cajanus cajan, assembly GCF_000230855.2. NCBI lineage: Eukaryota > Viridiplantae > Streptophyta > Magnoliopsida > Fabales > Fabaceae > Cajanus > Cajanus cajan. Next base: position 33,961,377 of record NC_138523.1, on the reverse strand, counting down.
ACTTTCCGAGGCAGAATGGGTTCAAAGCCAATATGACCAGTTGAACCCTATCAAAAAGAAACGGCTGAACGCCATATGCCATGGTCAAGCCTATCAGAGGAAGATCAAAAAGGCTTTTAACAAGAAAGTCCACCCTCGAGTCTACCATGAGGGAGAGTTGGTAATGAAGAAATTACTACCAACTCAAAAGGACAAAATCGGAAAGTATGCCCCGAATCACGGAGGACCATACGTGGGAAAACGAGCCTTCTCAGGAGGAGCATTGATCCTCACAAACATGGATGGAGAAGAACTTCGATACTTAGTCAACACTGACGTGGTAAAGAAGTACTATGCTTGAAGACGTTGCTTGCATGGGCCCGCTAGGATGAAAACCCAAAAAGGGCGTCCTAGGCAAAAGTTAGGGCAAAATAAAAAGCCTGCCAGTACAAGGGTACTAGGCAAAACAAAGGCAAATTTACCCCGTTAGGATACGTCCTAAGCAAAAGTTAGGGGCAAAAGAATAAGATGTAAAAGCAAAGCAAGCAACGATCGCTTAAACCGAAAACCGAAAGGCGGTTCAAGTGATTATCTTCTAGAAGCAAGCATCTTGCAGCATCTACACTCCTGGCTCAGGCCGAAGCAATTAGGGGAACGTAAAGAGCAACAATTACAGATATAATTGTTAAGCCCAATGTATATAGCCTACCCTGGCCAGCCATTCTTCAGAAATTTCCTTCTGTATATCTTTCTGTAAAAACACTTGTGAATATCAATAAAAATATCCATTTGTTTCTTTTCTTTCTTGACCATGTGATTATGCCTCTGAATTGGTTTTTCATAAAATTGTACGAAATTCCATTAATAATCGGTCAATAAAAGAAAATTGGAGGGGTTCCTGTAAAATCCATAATCTCCTGCATAAAGGCTCACAAAAATACTCCCTCGCGTCAATGACAGAAAGTCCTCCAAGAAGAAGAGGATAGGGAGAGCCACTCACTTTTCTAAATAAATGAACAAAAGTAAAAAATTGTATTTCATTTGTGCATCACACACACATTAGTTGCACATTCAAAGACCTTATCATGAGGCAACCGCATAAAATAGAAAAATAGAAAATTGCTTGTGTATGACAGCAGCAAGCAAAATACAAAGATTCAGAAAATCAACAGCATCATACAGAATAACTGAGCCTGGAGAGGCTTGCCGAAAGAATACTCTCAAAATAACTGAGCCTGGAGAGGCTCGCCGAAATAATACTCTCTCAAAATAACTGAGCCTGGAGAGGCTCGCCGAAATAATACTCTCAGAATAATTGAGCCTGGAGAGGCTTGCCGAAACAATACTCCCACAGAATAATTGAGCCTGGAGAGGCTTGCCGAAATAATACTCCTACAAAATAACTGAGCCTGGAGAGGCTTGCCGAAATAATACTCTCTCATAAATCTAATTTCTTTAACACTTTTAATTTCTGTACAGCAAAAGCCAAAAACATAAAAAAGGCAAAATACAGAAAAAGCCAAAATCAGAAGAAAAGGCAAAATACAGAAAAAGCCGAAAATAAAAAAGGCAAGGATATAGAAAATCCAACAAACAATCTGTACCAAATAACTAAGCCTGGAGAGGCTTACCAAAATAATACTCCATATCCTCCACAGTATGCAGAATAACTGAGCCTGGAGAGGCTCGCAGAAATAATACTCCCCAGAGGGAACCTCAGCTCAAGCTCACGGAAAAATCCCCCAGCGAGAGCTATCAAAGCAAAATCGACGCAATCCCCAATGGAAGTGCGATCATCCAAACAGTATATACAAGTCAAAGGACTTAACACTTCCTCGGTGGAAGATAGCTCTCCGACTCAAAGCACTGAGCGAGGCTAAGCCTGTAGAGGCTTCCTAAATAATACTCTGGGACACAATAAGATCCCCAAATCCCCAATCGCCTACTCAAGAGGCATCCCTGCAAAAAGGAGAAGAAAATCAAAAATATCAATAAGTATTCCCCAAGTGGAATCCGGCTCTTAGCCAAACATCGAACGTCAAGCCGATACGCCTAACAGAAGAGGCTAATCAAAATCAACGACAAAATCCCCCAGTGGATAACAGCCTACACAGAGGCAACACAATCAGAAAATCAAAGAGAGACACCCGAATAAGGATAACCGGGATACTCCACTCACGTCAAAAGGACGTTAGCCAAACATAAGGCATCGCTCAACTCAGAGAGCATCTGTGTCTACACCCCAAGGAGTCAAAAATTCCCATGGGTACCAACTAAGCAATGCAAGTTGGGACACAAGAACATATGAATGACTGCACATCCCCTAGACGGATCCCTGCGTTATCCAGCCCTCAGCGGCACAAAATCAGAAAAACAAACCGTCGAAGCAGCATTATGGACTGTGGAGACAAACTATACTCAACTACCTCATCTTTGAGAGGCAAAGTCTGGAGAGACGATACTCAAACGAAGTCTGGAGAGACGGTACTCAAACAAGGTCTGGAGAGACAATACTCAAACAAGGTCTGGAGAGACAATACTCAAACAAGGTCTGGAGAGACAATACTCAAACAAAGTCTGGAGAGACAATACTCAAACAAGGTCTGGAGAGACAATACTCAAACAAGGTCTGGAGAGACAATACTCAAACAAGGTCTGGAGAGACAGTACTCAAACAAAGTCTGGAGAGACAGTACTCGAAGTCTGGAGAGACAGTACTCGAAGTCTGGAGAGACAGTACTCAGAGTCTGGAGAGACGATACTCAAATAAAGTCTGGAGAGACAATACTCAAACAAAGTCTGGAGAGACAATACTCAAACAAAGTCTGGAGAGACAGTACTCGAGGTCTGGAGAGACAATACTCAAGGTCTGGAGAGACAATACTCAGCCATCAGCGTCGTCAGAGGCACGTTGGTGTTAAACTTAGCTACCGAGGTTGTCAGAAGCGCCAAGGTATGCAACAACCTGGAGAGGCTACTCAACAATTTTCCACCGGAAGACATTACAAGTCAGAAGGTCGGCACATCACCCGGACAATTGGGTCAACTCCTTTACTTGTCAGCCGGTACACCAAAAGACCGTTTGACTAAGTAAAGGGGGGGCAGCTGTAGACCCCTAAAATTGTCCGGGTCGGAAATAAAGCTTGAAGACTCTCGAAGACTGAAGGATAATCAGCCAGAAGGACTCCTCGAAGGCCCTAGGAGGGTTCTCTGTAGGTCTAGAGGTCTTAGAATAGCTCAAAATAAAGAAGTGGAGGGAAAAAGCCCAATACGGCCGTACTGAACCCCAATACGGCCGTATTGAAGCTTCAATATGGCCACAGTGAACTCAATACGGCGTATTGAAGTTTCTGAAACTTCAATACGGCCGTACTGGAATCAATACGGCCGTATTGAAGCTTCAATACAGCCGTATTGAATTCAATACGGCCGTATTGAAATTTCTGAACTTCAATACGGCCGTATTGAACTTCAATACGACCGTATTGAAGTTCAAAAATTTCAATACGGCCGTATTGCCCCTGTAGGCCGTATTGAGGCCCATTCCTATAAATAGGAGGCCATTTGGACGTCCTACCACACTTTTCAACATAGTTTGAACCCTCTCCTTGAGTATTCTGGGGTTTTTGAGCAGTGTTCTGCCCTAGAAATCACTCGGAGAGTTGATCCGACGAAGTTCTTGAGCCCCGAGCCATTTTGCTTGAGGATCGAACCTAGTCGAGGGGAAATCTTTTTGATTCCCTTAGTTAAAATTTTGTTCTAGGAGAGCGAGGAGCGGGCTTGTAGAGCGACGGAATGCCAAAACGCTTCCCAGTTCATTTTTTATAAAAAGCACGCTTCAAGAGGTTTCCCTTCAATCCTTCCTTTTACTGCTTTCTGTGTGCATATTTAAACTGTCATCATGTAGATAGTCAATTCATAATTGTTTAGAATAAATAGGGGTAATTTAGTAATTTCGCACTATTGTTTTTTAGAAAATAATCTGTCATAGGGAACCCGAAAGGGGCGCTGTGGGGTGCTAACACCTTCCCCACGCGTAACCGACTCCCTTACCCAACTCTGGTTGTAGTGGCCAAAGTTGATTTTTAAATCAATTGCCTTATCCCTTTTTCCAATGTTTTGAGTAAAACATTGGTGGCGACTCCACGAACCCTCCTTTTATGAAAACCACTAATCCATGGAGGGTCCCGCTTGGGATTAATATGGATTAGTGAGCCTTTTAATACAATTGCTCGTTTGACGAGGTCTCAGTTTGAGAATAAGTCATTCTAGCAATCCACATTTTTCAAACAAATAAACGAGTCGAACCATCCCTCGCGAATGCCGAAAGCCCGTTTCGGGCCGGTGGCGACACTTGTCAAAAGCCTTTTTGGTCTTCCTCTGATAGGCTTGACCATGGCATATGGTGTTCAGCCATTTTCTTCAATGAGGTTCAATTGGTCATACCGGCTTTGAACCCATTCTACCTCGGAAAGTTTTGCTTCCATAATTACCCTTAGAGAAGGTATCTTGACTTCGACGGGTAGAACTGCCTCCATCCCATAGACGAGGGAGAATGGAGTAGCTCCTGTAGATGTGCGTACTGAAGTCCTATAACCATGAAGAGCGAAGGGTAACATCTCGTGCCAGTCTTTAAATGAGGCAACCATCATTTGCCCTATTTTCTTGATGTTCTTATTGGTTGCCTCGACTGCCCCATTCATCTTTGGCCGATATAGGGAAGAGTTATGATGTTGGATCTTGAATTCTTGGCACAGTTCTTCCACCATTTTATTATTCAGATTAGATCCATTATCAGTGATGATTTATTTCTCCATGCTTCCACTAGATTATCCTAAAATCATTTGGGACTAGAGAGAAGAGAAAGGAAAGATATTTTTATTCTGAAGTTTGTGTTTTAGAGGGGATTTATTTTTCAAAAATGGTTTTTGTAAGAATGGATGGCCAAGGTAGGCTTATGTGTTTAGGCTTGTTTGATTAAACACTTATGAAGTTAAGCACATCTTTGTTATTAACGATTGTGCTTTGATAACTTGGATAGCTTTTCTTGAGCCTTTCTTGAATTCGGCTCGTGGTACCATCATGGATTTCTTTTGTTTTTTTGTTTATTTTGCAACCCTAATTTTTGCCTAGGTCACCCTTTCGTGGGATTCCTAGCGGGTTCTTTGCTCTTATTTTTGCGCATCCCCCTTTTTGGGTTTTCTGCCGAGCTTCTTTTATTTTAAAAGATTTCTTTTTACCCATGATGGCACTTGTCAAGGCCAAGGGAAGGTGCTCCAAGTTATCACACACACTTCCACATAAAAATGATGTGGGTTTATTATTATTAAGATGATTTTAACCTCATTCATGTTTATTCAAACAGGGTTAAAAATAATGTGGTTTAGAATTTTATTATAAGCAAGAAAAGAAGCAATGAAGAATGATTTTATTATAATCATAGCGGAAACATGTGTCCTTATTTCATCACTGGTATGGGTCCTAATGTTGACCTCTTTTATCTCTCGGCCATGCCCCAAATTTATAGTCTCCAATTTCTCTTGACGAGCTTCTTGATCTAGCAATCTTTGCAGATCCGGAGAAATGGTTTCCTCATCACTGTCCAACTCAACCCTTTCACCTTCGGATCTCGGTCAGAGCGAACAATTACAGACATAATTATTTTATTGGTTCTGTTTAGGTTTAGAATTATTAATGTTAATGAGGAAAAAGAGAAAAGAACAAAAAAGAGAATAATGTGAAAAATGCCTCTTTATTGATATGTATTAAAACTGTACAAAAACCCTTATTTACATGAAAAGGTTCTCATGATCTCGGGTACTGATCATGAGTCCCTAAAAGAGAAATATGAAGGGGCCCTATCGTGGCTTGTTCTTCTCTCTACTCCTGCTTTGGCAGAGGATTCTTGTTCATGTCGGGCGCTGTCGAATCGAAGGTGACCCACCCGGCATCAATAAGGTTTTGGACCTTGTATTTGAGAGCTAGGCATTTCTCTGTTGAATGCCCTGGTGCCCCCGAATGGTATAAACATTTGTCTTGTGGCTTGTACCAATCGGGGTAAGGTGGGTCGATCTTCCTTGGTGGAACATGAGCTAGAAGTTTGGCTTCTACTAGCTTCGGCAGGAGATCGCTATAAGTGGTCGGAAGTTTATCAAACTTCTTCACAGGGGTGAATTGCGATCTTCCTGACTTCGAAGTGGAAGAAGATGAAGAAATGGTTATGGCGTTGACTCCTTCCTCCTTCTTCTTCCCGAAGGTCTTCTTAGCTTCGAATGATTGGGAGGGCTTTGCTAGCTTCCCACTTTTAAGTCCTTGTTCCACTCTCTCCCCAATGGTGATGATGTCCGAGAAGAGTGTCGTTGTGTTCCCTATCATTTTATCGTAATTGGGACCAGTCAACGAGTTGATGAATAAGGACACCGTCTCCTTATCCGACAGCGGGGGCTCTATCTGTGCCGCCAACTCCCTCCATCGTTGGGCGTACGCCTTGAAAGATTCATCATTTTTCTTACTCAAGGCTTGAAGATCTGACCTATCGGGTGTTAGGTCGATGTTGTATTTATAGCGCTTGAGAAAGGCGTCGGCCAACTGCCTCCATGTATGTACTAGATTTCCATCTAGCTGCATATACCAATTGAGCGCAGTATCGGCTAAGCTCTCTTGGAAGCAATGGATCAAGAGCTTTTCGTTTGTGGCATATGCAGCCATCTTTCGGCAGTACATGGTGAGATGACTCTTAGGGCAAGTCGATCCCACGTACTTTGGGAAATCCGGCACTTTAAATTTAGGAGGGAATTGGATGTCCCTCACTAAACACATGTCGGCGGCATCTTTGATGTCAAAATCATACCCCTCCATAGCCCTTAGCCGATCCTCGAGGGCGTGGAATTGTTCCTTTGATACTTCGGGCTCTTTAATCATAATTCCAGCCCCAAGGGGTACAGCGTGTGGAGGATCTTCTTCATGCTCTTCCTCCTCTCCCTCATGATGGGACCCATGGTCACTGTGATGAGATCCATGAATGTTATGGTGACGCATGAGTTCCAACATTTGCGCCATCTGCTCTTTGAGCTGTGAAAGCTCGGTCGTGAGCTTCTTGTTTTGTTCCTCTAGCGCTTCCATTTTCTTGATCTTCTTTGCGCGTGTGAGGACAGAGAGATGACCAGCCACTTTCTAAAATGAATTTTTTAATCTAATTAGTTTATTCATGAATACGCTCTTGACATGAGCTTGATAACCCTCCATTTTTAAGGCGCTGCCTTTTTAAAACAGAGTGTTACTACCCTCCTTGACTTATGATCTCTCCTCAACGGAGAATCTCGATAATTATGGGTCTCTTTTACTCATGTCAAGAGGTATTGGTGAACCTAGAATGCATGGTTTATGAGGATGCATGATATCTTTATTGGTAATGATGCACATGCTCCTCACTTTTATTATATTTTCACACATGGTCTTTCCTCTCATGTCATGGTTTTTTCATGCATGGGGATTATTCTTTAGACCTTATCACGAGGTTATTTATTAATGCACAAACAATTGCACATAAGCATTTACACAAACAATTCACTCATCCACGAACAGTCACGAGCGAATCACGAGGTAGGGGTATCCTGCAGAAATGGTGCATATTCAAGGTGGTTCTAACTGTTCTCACCAGTCCAAGGCCCCCAAGGTGCCCCCATTATAGGGACCCAATTCCTCTCATCGTAGGTCGATGGAAAGCTCCAACGCACCGTCGGACTCAAGTTCATGGTTATCACCTTGAGTGATGTTTTCCGACAACGGTCTACGGGCACCTATAGACCCATTCGACAACCGGCCGTACTAACATCCACTCCCTATGGTTAATCACTCATGCCCCCGGGTATAGAGGGAACTGTTGTGTGCAAAGGTTTGTGTGCAGTTTTTATTTCAAACAATTGCGTAAATTTAAAAATACAACAGTTATTAAAGCCAAATAGATAAACATGTTATCATACAAGTGAGGGGTAATAAAGTAATTTTAACTATTATTTGTTAAAAATAGTCTGTCACTAAATGGGACTGACTCTCGAGGCTTCCCCAGCGGAGTCGCCATCTGTCGCCACCGGCCCAAACGGGCCTCGGCGGTCGCGAAGACGGTCGAGCTCGCTTTTATTTTAGTTTTGAAAATGTATTGGATTATTAGAACGACTTATTCTCAAACTGAGACCTTGTCGATCTTATCCAATTTATTTATTAAATGTCTCACCAATCCATGTTAATCCCAAGCGGGACCCTCCATGGATTAGCGGTTTTCATAAAAAGGAAGGGTTCGTGGAGTCGCCACCAATGTTTTACTCAAAACATTGGAAAAAGGGATAAGGCAATTGATTTTATAAATCAACTTCGGCCATTACAACCAGAGTTGGGTAAGGGAGTCGGTTACGCGTGGGGAAGGTGTTAGCACCCCACAACGCCCCTTTCGGGTTCCCTATGACAGATTATTTCTAAAAATAATAGTACAAAATTACTAAATTACCCCTATTTATTCTAAGCAATTATAAATTAACTATCTACATGATGACAGTTTAATATGCACACAGAAAGCAGTAAAAGAAGGGATTTTTAGAAAAGAAACCTCTTGAAGCGTGCTTTTTATATATCAAGTAAAACTGGGAAGCTTTTTGGCGTTCCCTCGCTCTACAAGCCCGCTCACTCCTTCCTAAAAAATAATTTTTGACTTGGAAATCCGATGGATTTCCCTTCGACTTAGTTCGAGACTCAAGCAAAATGCTCAGAACTCAAAAACTTCGTCGGATCAACTCTCCGAGTGATTTCTAGGCAGAGCACTGCTCAAAAAAACCCAGAATACTCAAGAAGAGGGTTAAAACTCAGTGTGAAAGTCCAATGACGTCAAAATGACGCCATATTTATAGGGAACAGGCGCAATACGGGCTATGGAATCAATACGGCCGTATTGAAGTTTTTGAACTTCAATACGGCCGTATTGAGTTCAATACGGCCGTATTGAAATTCAGAAATTTCAATACGCCCGTATTGAGTTCACTGCGGCTGTATTGAAGCTTCAATACGGCCGTATTGATTTCAGTACGGCCGTATTGAAGTTTCAGAAACTTCAATACGCCGTATTGAGTTCACTGCGGCCGTATTGAAGCTTCAATACGGCCGTATTAAGTTTAGTACGGCCGTATTGGGCTTCATTCCCTCCACTTCCTTATTTTAAGCTACTCTAAGACCTCTAAACCTACAGATAACCATCCTATGGTCTTCTAGGAGTCCTTCTGGCTGACTTTCCTTCGATCTTTGAGGGTCTTCGAGTTTTATTTCCGACCCGGACAATTTTAGGGGTCTACATGCATCCAATAAGCATTTCACACACTTAGAAAACTTTCTTTATCCAAAGGGAATTATTCAAAATAAATAAATAAATACATCTTGCATAAATAAGCATTAGCATAAAAGCATCATTGCATAACATGCATATGACATAAGTGTGCATAAAAGGGTATAAGTTCATTTTAAAAAAAAAACAAAAACAAAAACAAAAATTTGAAAAAAATCCAATCCATTCCTGCTTTGCATTTTCTTTTGCATTGTTGCATTCTTGTGTGTGTCTATCCATTACTTGTCGGAGGAATCAAGAGGCCGAAGCACTCGTAAAAAAGGATCAACAACTAGACAGTGCCTTAAAGCCAAGATCATGTCAAAAGGCATAGCCCCCAACAAGGGCATTCCATACAAGTGGTTTCATATAGCCACCAAGAAACAAAAGACATGTCAACAGCAAGACGGGATAGAACTGGACGAGGAAGAATAATCAAGTCCACAAGCATGAAGAGGCTTTCGCGCTCTACTCCTCAATTGAATGAAGAATGATTCAAGAGAATGTCAAGACTAGGAATGGTTTCCTTACCAAAGCCAGGAGTGGCTTCCAAAATAATACTCATCAATAAAGATTCAGCAAATAACATCATCATGAAATAGATCCCTCTACCAATGATGACAATAAAGAGCAACAGCAACAACATGAGAAAAATGCAAGCTTCGTACATGTTGAAAAAGTCGAAGCATTAAAAAAAAAATAGCAGAAAAAGGCAAGCTTCGTACATGTTGAAAAAGCTGAAGCATTTGAGAAAATCGCAGGAAAAGGCAAGCTTCAAATATGAAAAAGCCGAAGCTAAACAAAAAAATAAAATTCAAAAAAATCTACCACAAGCAAACGCCTGGAGAGGCATCACAATACTCACATGGCAGGGGCAACACCAGAATCTCTGTCAACCATCTACTCCTTTGCCCACCCACACAAGGGCACCACTTATCAACAATCCTCGTCAAGGGGCAACCACATCATCAACACCAGCAGACGGCCTGGAGAGGCTATGAAAATACTACGGCCTGAAGAGGCTATGAATATACTACGGCCTGGAGAGGTTATGAAAATACTACGGCCTGGAGAGGCTATGAAAATACTACGGCCTGGAGAGGCTATGAAAATACTACGACCTGGAGAGGTTTCGAAAATACTACGGCCTGAAGGGGCTTCGAAAATACTACGGCCTGAAGAGGCTACGAAAATACTACGGCCTGAAGAGGCTACGAAAATACTACGGCCTGAAGAGGCTACAAAAATACTACGGCCTGTAGAGGCTACGAAAATACTACGGCCTACAGAGGCTACGAAAATACTACGGCCTGTAGAGGCTATGAAAATACTACGGCCTGTAGAGGCTACGAAAATACTACGGCCTGAAGAGGCTACGAAAATACTACGGCCTGGAGAGGCTATGAAAATACTATGGTCTGGAGAGGCTATGAAAATACTCCCTCTTAAACAAGCTACAAATAAAGGGGCACACCATCACAAGAAGAACAATGGAGCATCTACTCGAAGACTGAAGATCAGGTGTACAGTTCGTTAGCCTTGTTACTCATTAGAGTATGCAACCAACACTCAACTGCTCTGAAGGGCGACGATACGAGCAAATACACCTATCCAAGGGAAGCAACGTAGAAGCATCACACAAAGAGACAAAGAGAAGACCCGAACGAAATGTCTACATCTTTACTTGCCATTGGAAAAGCAACACATAGCTATTCCAAAGGACAAGTAAAGAGGGGCAGCTGTAGACACCCAATTTCGTCCGGGGGGCATACAAACGAAGAAATGGACGTCTATTATCAAGGAAAGGAGCTCCCAATCATGGAAATATCAAGACATGACATCAGGAGGCTAAAAGCCCAAAAAAGCTAGTTTTAGTAGCCCGGAACGGGCTGTTCCAAAATTGGAACGGGCCGTTCCAATCTACAAAAAGTGCCTAAATCCCTAAACTGGAACGGGCCGTTCCAAAATCGGAACGGCCGTTACAGGCTCTTTAAAGAAGGCTAAAACACACGTTTGGAACGGGCCGTTCCCAGATTGGAACGGGCCGTTCCAAATAACAAAAAAAGGCTTGAATTTTTCATTTGAAACGGGTCGTTCCAGAATGACCTTTATGTGTTAAACGCGCCTCCGGAACGGGCCGTTCCGATTTCAGAACGGCCCGTTCCAATACACTAAATTAACACATAACGGCCTGATCCAGAACGGGCCGTTTCGATTTCGGAACGGGCCGTTCTGGACCCTGTCTGAAGCCTATAAATAGGAATCTCGGCCACATTTCTGAGGACCTCCAAAATTTCGTCTAAAGCTCCATAGAGCTTGAAATTTCTCCCTTTTTTTTTCTCTCTCTCTCCTATTGTACTTCTTGAGTTTTGTGAGGCTTATTGTAGTATGAAATGTTGCCACAAAGCACCTAAAACCTCCATAGTTGAAGATCCAATAAAGCTTGTTACGAGGTATTACTCATCAATCTCTTGTTTTATCTTTCTCTTCTTTTATTTTACATTGTTATAATAAAAATAATCATGTAGATATTTTAGAGTCAATTGTTTAATTTAAAATTCAAGCATGTAAATAGTCATCGATAAAAGGGGATTTAATATTTATATTATTATTATTTATAATGTTAACTTCGTAATAGGGTACCGATTAAGGGCGTTGTAAGGGTGCTTAATACATTCCTTACATGTAACCGACCCCCGAACCCAATTCTGGTTATCAAGGCCATTATTGGATCCTTTAAAAATCTTTTCTTTTTCCAATGTTTTGAGTAAAACATTGGTGGCGACTCCATAGAACCTATTTTCAAAACCATTGATTAAGGATTAGTCTGGCGTCCGGGCATTCCTTAATTGATGAGATCTTTAAAAGGATGTTTAAACCATAGGTCGCAAGATCGGAAATTTTCGGGTTGCGACATGCATTTCTAATTTGAAAACGGTTTTTAGTGCTTTAAAAAAAAGTGACCGAGAGTTTGAGTTCAAAATTCAAAAGCAGAAAAAGGCATCTCCTAAAATATAAAAAAAAACATAGAACAAAAGTTCAAAAGAAAATTCAAAAGAAAATTTGATTAAAAAAAAATAGTCAAACCTAATTTTTCAAGATAAAAGCCAATCAAAGGAGATTGTATTGACTTGATTTGTGTTTCTCGGTTGCTATTATGTAGTTTGAATACCATATATTTTCAGCTTACAAATTTTGAGTGTTTTGATTTGTTATTCAAATTCTAGAACCTATCTAGGTTTCTTCCTTCTTTTACTAGCCTAATCCTTTTCTTTGCTCATCTATATTGTCTACTCTTATAATCCATTCTTGTCTTGGTTTATTCTCAAATTGTCTTGGCTGTTTGTGATAAATTTGTACTCAAAGTGTGGCCTAGTTTTGACCTAGTCTATCTCCATAGAAACTAGTTCTACAAGGGTCATCAAAAGAGGACTAAGATAAGGAGGAGGAAGGTGACAAAGGAGAGCTTCTTTGATTGGCTACCAAATCAAACACCAAACACTTTTTGTTGCTGGAATTTTTGTGGCTGCTGTACCTTTACAAATCCGTGAAGACACATTGGAGAACATTTCACCTTTTATTCAAATTTTAAAAAAAAAAACAGAGTATCAGTGACGAATTTAGAGACCAATTTTCCATTACTAATTTGAATTTTCATTACAAAAGTGGTCTATAATTTCTTCACTAATTTTGGTGGCTGTTTTTTGTGTTCCATTGAAGCCACTTGTTTGCTTTTCTGTCCAGCTTTTAATTCAATTGTAATTGTCCATTTTTGGAGTGTCTTGGGAGTGTCTTTGGTACACAACCATCTCTCCTTAGGAATTCTAATTTTCGTTAGACTTGGTAGAAGTGGTCCTTGATTGGTCTTTGGTACCTCTCAAGCTTTCACCTTACGAATCCGTGTAGGTAGTATATTTTTGTTCTTGCAATTTAATTGGGTTTAGTTTCTAATTCGTCTAGTTATTCAACATATCACAAATCACAAAAAAATATTTTCATTGAAAAGATTTTTGGTGAGGATTAACTACAAGGGGGATTAGTAATTTTTACTTGAAGAGGCTTGGTTATTAAGTGACTCTTAGTAGCTCACCTCCCTCCAAAGTTCAATTTGTATACTTAGTCCTCCAAGTACTTAGTCTTAACCTTTAAAAATTGCTTTTAAAAAGTCTTTCATCAAACAAAATCTTTCACCTATAATGGAAGAATTTTCTACTCCTCATAGTGGTAGTAATTCAAGTGACTACAATGACATTTCAAAGGTAGCACATGAATTAAGATCACTAACGATTTGGAAAGAGCAAGAAGCTAAACATAGACTTAAAGAAAAACTTGAAAGAGAGGCTCAACTTGCTCTTTTGGAGGAGGAAATTCGTCTATTAAAGGAAAAAGAGGAAAAATTGCACAATAGACACCGAAGTAGACATAACTCTCAAGTTCATAGTTCAACCATAGGAGAATCCATGCATGATGATAGCCTAGCCTTAGGTGATCATTTTCAACAACCTCCTAGAAGAGTTCATAGGACCCCCAAAGCTAGGGAATCTAGGGTAGACCTCCCTTACTTTCATGGCAAAGATGATGTGGAGGGGTACCTTGATTGGGAAATGAAGGTTGAACAAATCTTCACTTGCCATCAAGTGAGTGAAGAAAGAAAAATGTCTCTAGCCACCTCGAGCTTCCAAGGCCACGCCATGTATTGGTGGACATCCCTTGTTAGGGATAGGCACCTCCATAATGACCCTCCAATTCAATATTGGAATGAGTTAAGGAGTGCTTTGAGAAGGAGACACATTCCCTCATATTACACTAGGGAGCTTATCAATAAGCTCCAAAGACTCCATCAACAGAACATGACTGTTGAAGAATATAGACAAACAATGGAGTTATATTTGAAGAGGACTGGCATTAGAGAGGAAGAGGACATTACCATTGCTAGATTTTTGAGTGGTCTAACTTTTGAAATAAGAGATAAGGTTGAGCTTTTACCTTATAGAGATTTGAATGACTTGGTTCAACTTTGCATCAAGGTTGAACAACAAAATTTGAGAAAAAATTTCAAAACAAGCTCATACTCATCTTCTTATTCAAAGAATGACTACACGAGGGAGGGAAAAACTTTTGAGAAGAAAAATACTTTTGATTCCTCCAAAAATTTGGGTTTAGTTAGGCTACATCTAGGTGCATGATAAGACCATGCAACCTTTGCCCTCCACTTGGGCCTAAGCCTTTCTAACACCAAAAATAGGTCCAATAGCCACAAAAATATGTCTAGGTTTTTTGTTCCCACCCTAATCAAATACCTTAGCCCAAAAATAAAAACCTATGATCTAAAGCACCCCATAATACAAGGGTAAAATGGGAAATACAAAGAAAATAAACCCTATGACTAAAATACCCCAAAATACAAGGGTAAAATTAGAAATACAAGTAAAATAAATTCTAAGACTAAAATACCCCAAGATACAAGGGTAAAATAGGAAATCAAAGATAAGGGCAAAATAGGAATAAAAATAAATGCTATGCTAATAAAAACTTAGGAGCTAAGGTCCAAAAGTGGCCTCACTCCTCCTATGGTTTTTCAACACTAACCCATTTCTTTTGCTTCCTTCAATACATCACCTCTTGGACTTCTTGGCCTTAGTGTTATTCCATCACTTCAAACTTGGGAACATTATCTTGTGACCAAGGAATTTGTCATTCATAGTGATCATGAATCACTTAAATACTTGAAGGGTCAACATAAATTAAATAAAAGGCATGCAAAATGGGTTGAGTACCTTGAGCAATTTCCTTATGTCACCAAGTATAAGAAAGGCTCTACAAATGTAGTAGCTGATGCTTTATCAAGAAGACATGTGTTGTTGAACATCCTAGGTTCTCAAATACTAGGGTTTGATGACATAAAGGAATTGTATGAGAAAGACCTTGATTTTTCTAACTTTTATTCTTTATGTATTCAAAAACATTATCAAGGTTACTCTATTTCCGAGGGGTTTCTTTTTAAAGAAAATAAACTTTGTATTCCCCAAGGATCTATTAGGAAACTCTTGGTAAAGGAGAGCCATGAGGGTGGGCTCATGGGGCATTTTGGGATTGAGAAGACTCTTTTACTCTTAAAAGAGAAATTCTTTTGGCCTCATATGAAAAGAGATGTCCAAAGATTTTGTAATAGTTGCATAGCTTGTCTACAAGCCAAATCTACCACAAAACCTCATGGACTATACACCCCCTTGCCAATATCCAATGCTCCTTGGGTAGACATTTCCATGAATTTTATCCTTGGTTTGCCTAAAACCCAAAGAGGAAAGGATTCCATCTTTGTGGTAGTGGACCGTTTTAGTAAAATGGCACACTTTATTCCATGCTACAAAGTGGATGATGCAAGCAGTGTGGCTAAATTATTCTTTCAAGAAATAGTGAGACTTCATGGGTTACCTAAGACTATAGTCTCAGATAGAAATGTTAAGTTCCTTAGCCATTTTTGGAAAAATTTATGGGCAAGGCTAGAAACTAAACTTCTATTTTCTACTACATGTCACCCACAAACTGATAGGCAAACTAAGGTAGTCAATAGGTCTCTTGGGACTATGTTGAGGGCAATTCTCAAAGGCAATAAAAAGTCACGGGATGACTATCTCCCTCATGTGGAGTTTGCCTACAATAGGGTGGTCCATAAAACCACTAACATGTCTCCTTTTGAGATTGTTTATGGTTTCAATCCTCTCACTCCTTTAGATTTATTACCCCTTCCCGATGTTACTTCTTTTATCCATAAAGAAGGCAAATATAGGGCTGCTTTTGTCAAAACCTTGCATGAGAGGGTTAGGACTCATATTCAATCCCAAACAGAAAAATATGCAAAATACAATAACAAGGGTAGAAAGGAAGTTGTCTTCAATGAAAGTGACTGGGTTTGGCTTCACCTTAGGAAGGATAGGTTTCCTTCCAAAAAAAAGTCCAAACTTAATCCTAGAGGAGATAGACCCTTTCAAATCCTCAAGAAAATAAACAATAATGCCTATGTCTTAGATCTCCCCTCTGAATATGGGGTTAGTCGTAGCTTCAATGTTTTTGATTTATCTCTTTTTTACAAGACTTGCTGCCCAAGAGGAGGATGCTTTGGATTTGAGGACAAATCCTCTTCAAGAGGGAGGGGATGATGGAGGAGGCCCATGGGCCAAAGGCCCAACTACTAGGGCTATGGCCAAGAGGATTCAAGAAGAGTGGGCCCATGCTCAACAAAAGCCCATCATACTTTTTAGTTGGGCTTTGACTCAAGCCCAAGTAGAGTAGGAGTAGTGTAGGTTTTGGCGCCTAAGGTTAAGTAAACCATACCATGGTTTTACTTAACCCTAGGTTAACCCAACGTGCACCCTTGACCTAAGTTTACCTATAAATCTCTTCTTGGCCAAGTTTGTAAACACTTTTGGAATTAATTGAATGAGAAATCTTCATTTTGAAATCTCTCCTCCGAAAGTCTCTTTAGCCTAAACTCTACCCTACTTTAGATCCTCTCCTTGTAGAGTTAGGCATCCTCATTTCTATCCGAGATTAGCTAGGTTAAGCTTGGCTACACTTGTTCTTCTTGGAGCTTCCCATCCTTTCCATTCTTCCAAGGATCCGAGAAGAGTTGAAGAGAATTCCATGAGGTTTTCTTCAAGAACAACCTCATCAACTTCTGGTTCACAAGTATTCTTTCTACCAGCCTCTTCAGGCTTTATAGCAAATGAGGGTGTTGAGTGTGTTTGCAACTCTCACAGAGAGGATAAAATAGTTTCTACACTCATTAAGGTGCGTAACCTTAGTTCTACAAGAATAAGTGTCTAAGTGTTGTGTTTACTCTCGTAGAGAGGATAAGATATTATCAACACTCATGAAGATAAGCTTTCTTAGATAAGTGTCTAAGTGTTGTGTTTACTCTCGTAGAGAGGATAGGATATTATCAACATTCATGCTTATGCTTTTTCGCTCTCTTTTTCTTATTGCACGTTTTCTCTTCTTCTCTATTCTCTACTTCTTGTTCTTCTTTGCCTTGATACTTATAGCCTGTTGATAATTTTTTCCGTTGTTTGAATTCAAATTTTCCTGTTGGAGCGGGGCTTCATGTCGTTGTAGATGGAGGCTTGTTCATGGCTATGTAAATCTTTTCATTTAATGCATTTGATCTTGCATTAAATGTTTGCTTGTATACGTGAAGTCCTTTTGTGTAGTTGATTGTTTCAATGTCTGACTTCAATCATGATCTAGGCATATTTGTACTTTTCTCATCAGTTTAGCTGCTGAGGTGCTATTTTTTTCTGAAAAGTAGGTGTCCTTTCTCTGACGCACGCAACTTTGACTTGTGAATCCACGCTTGCCTATTTTTCTTTTTTCTGTATTCATGTTTGATGTCCTTTTGTGTTTCTTGTATGATTTCACTCGATGTGATTAGTAGACTTCAGACGCGCTTCATTACTTTTTGACTGCGTCTAGATACAGGATTCTCCCTGGTCTTGACTACCCTTTACGTCTGGTTATGAGAGTGATGACTTCATCTCCTTGTTCGTTAGGCTTTATCTGATTATTTTGCAACTCTATGTTGATGTTTGGCCAAATTTCATCCCATTCTTGACTTAGACTCATATGATGCCTATTTTGGTCTTGTGTCTAATCCCTCAAGCTTCAGCTAATAGATTCGTCTTATCTTGTATTTGATTTAGGCCTGGATCAACCTTAGTATTGATACTAGCTTTGCTATCATCTGATGTCTTGTTCAATTTGATTATGCTTGATCATACTTTGTCTTGAGGCGTCTAATTCCTTGAAGAATCATCTAAGGAATTCCGTGAAGGTGTGAAGAATCCATGTGCATCCAAGTGGAAGTACATCAGGAACGGGGCGTTCCAAAATCAGAACGGGCTGTTCCAAAATCGGAACAGGCTGTTCTAAACCCGGAACGGGCCGTTCCAATATCAGAACGGGTAGTTCCAACGTAACTAAAAACATCTAAACATCTTGGGTGGCACGGGCCGTTCCAAACAAGGCAAATTTGGAACGGGCCGTTCTGGAAAGGGAAAATTTGTCTTAATTTCTACTCTGGAACGGGCCGTTCCATTTTCAGAACGGGCCGTTCTAGGGTACAAAATTTGCACATAATGATTGGGCCAGAACGGGCCGTTCTGAATCTGGAACAGGCCGTTCTGGTCCCTTCTGATTCCTATAAATAGAAGGTTCGGGCATAGTTCTCAAGGCGGCCAGAGAAATTTCGAATAAGACTCCTTTGAGCACGAAAATTGTCTATCTCTCTCTCCCTTCTATTGTATTTCTTGAGATTTGTGTCGCATCTCTATCTTCTCTCTTCCTCCTATTGTATTTCTTGTGATTTGTGAGACATACTATAATGTGAAAGGTAGCCACAAAGAACCTTCTCCATATTTAAAGATTCAATAAAGTTTGTTCAAGAGGTATTTCAGACAATCTTCTTATCTTCTTTTTATTCCTCATCTTTATCTCTTTTTTGTTATAATAAACGTCATAATGTAGATATTTTAGGGCTAATCGCTTAATTTATATTTTAAGCAAGTAAATAAACATTAATAAAGGGGATTCAATATTTAATTTATTAATTCTTATCGTGTCAATTTCATCATAGGGTACCAATTAAGGGCGTTGTAGGGGTGCTTAATACCTTCCCTATACTTAACCGACCCCCGAACCCAATTCTGATTATCAAGGCCATTATTGGACTTTTGAAAACCTTTTCTTTTTCTAATGTTTTGAGTAAAACATTGGTGGCGACTCCATGAACCTGTTTTCAAAACCATTAATTAAGGATTAGTCTGGTGTCCGGGCATTCCTTAATTGATGAGATTTTCAAAATGATGTCTAAACCATTAGTCACGAGATCGAAAATTTTGGGGTTGCGACGGATGGCAACTCCACTGGGGACGTTTTAAGAGGGTCAGGCCCAATAAATGATGAAGTTAGTAAAATAGGAATGTCTCCACCCGCCGAAACGGACCTTGGCATTCGCGACGATGGTCGGACTCTTTTTAAGTTTGAAAAATGGTGGATTGTTAGAACGACTTATTCTCAAACTGAGACCTCATCGAACTAACAATTTTATTAAATGATTCACCAATCCATGTTAATCCCAAGCGGGACCCTCCATGGATTAGTGGTTTTCGCAAAAAGAAGGGGTTCTTGGAGTCGCCACGAATGTTTTACTCAAAACATTGGAAAAAGATATAAGGCAATTGATTTTCGCAAATCAACTTCGGCCATTACAACCAGAGTTGGGTAAGGGAGTCGGTTACGTGTGAGGAAGGTGTTAGCACCCCACAACGCCCCTTTCGGGTTCCCTATGACAGATTATTTCATAAATAATAGCGTAAAGTTACTAAATTACCCCCATTTATTAGAAACGATTATAAGTATAATATTTACATGATGAAAGCTTTAAACGTGTAATGCAACAATCAAAAAGCGGTAAAAGAAAGGATTTTGGGAATAAACCTTTGAAGCGTGCTTTTATATATTCAAAACGAAGTTTAGGAGGCTTTTTGGCGCTCCTTCCCACTACACGTCCGCTCACTCCTTTCCCTAAAGATAATTTTTACTATGGAAATCAAAGAGATTTCCCTTCGACTTGTTCGAGTCTCAAGCTAATGGCTCATGACTCAAGAACTTCGTCGGATTGGCTCTCGGAGAGACTTCTAGGGCAGAGAATAGCTCAAAAACCCAAGAATACTCAGCACGAGGGTCCAGAAGTGTGGAAAAAGTGTGTGAGGACGTGCAAATGACGTCCTATTTATAGGATTGAGGCGCAATACGGCCTGGGAGGTCAATACGGCCCGTACTGGGTTTTTGAACTACAGTACGGCCGTATTGAATTTGGTACGGCCTTCAGTACGACCGTATTGAGTTCACTACGGCCGTATTACAGTTAAATGGCTCAGTACGACCGTACTGAACCTCTGGGAGGGTGTATTGAGCTCCAATCCTCGCACACCCTTATTCTAAGCTACTCTAAGACTTCTAGACCTACAAAGAATCATCCTAGGGTCTTCCAGGAGTCCTTCCGGCTGACTTTCCTTCGGTCTTTGAGAGTCTTTGAGCTTTATTTCCGACACGGACAATTTTAGGGGTCTACAGCTGCCCCCCCTTTACTTAGTCGAACGGCTTTTTGGTGTACCGTTTGACAAGTAAAG
Organism: Cajanus cajan; assembly: GCF_000230855.2. Taxonomy (NCBI): domain Eukaryota; kingdom Viridiplantae; phylum Streptophyta; class Magnoliopsida; order Fabales; family Fabaceae; genus Cajanus; species Cajanus cajan. Next base: position 33,940,842 of record NC_138523.1, on the reverse strand, counting down.
TAGTTGAGCCAATTGTCCGGGGAGTAAGCCATCCTTCCGACTTGTAGTGTCTTCCGGTGGGAAAATTGTTGAGTGGCCTCTCCAGGTTGAGTATTAGTCGTCGCCTCTCCAGGCTCGTGCATACCTCGGTGTTTCTGACAACCTCGGTAGCATGAGTTTGCCCTCTCCAGGGTCTGCATGCCTCCGTGTTTCTGACGACGTTGGCAGCTGCATACCTCCGTGTTCTGACGATGGGGTAGCTGAGTATTGGTCGTCGCCTCTCCAGGCTCGTGCATACCTCGGTGTTTCTGACAACCTCGGTAGCTCCATACCTCCGTGTTTCTAACGACGGGGTAGCTGAGTACCGCCTCTCCAGGCTCGTGCATACCTCGGTGTTTCTGACAACCTCGGTAGCTGCATACCTCCGTGTTTCTGACGACGGGGTAGCTGAGTATTAGTCGTCGCCTCTCCAGGCTCGTGCATACCTCGGTGTTTCTGACAACCTCGGTAGCTGCATACCTCCGTGTTTCTGACGACGGGGTAGCTGAGTACCGCCTCTCCAGGCTCGTGCATACCTCGGTGTTTCTGACAACCTCGGTAGCTGCATACCTCTGTGTTTCTGACGACGGGGTAGCTGAGTATTAGTCGTCGCCTCTCCAGGCTCGTGCATACCTCGGTGTTTCTGACAACCTCGGTAGCTGCATACCTCCGTGTTTCTGACGACGGGGTAGCTGAGTACCGCCTCTCCAGGCTCGTGCATACCTCGGTGTTTCTGACAACCTCGGTAGCTGCATACCTCCGTGTTTCTGACGATGGGGTAGCTGAGTATTAGTCGTCGCCTCTCCAGGCTCGTGCATACCTCGGTGTTTCTAACAACCTCGGTAGCGTGAGTTTGCCCTCTCCAGGGTTGCATACCTCCGTGCTTCTGGTCACTTTGGTAGCGTGAGTTTGCCCTCTCCAGGGATTTGTGATGATTTTGTCTCCGCAGTCCACGATGCTGTTTCGACGGTTGTTTTTGATTTTGGTGCCACTGAGGGCTGGATAGCGCAGGGATCCGTCTAGGGGATGTGCAGTTACTCATAGTTTCTTGCGTCCCAACTTTCCATTGCGTAGTTGGTGCCCAATGGGGAAATTTTGATTCCTTGGGGATACAGACACAAAGATGCTCTTCCTGAGGTGAGCGATGCCTTATGATTGGCTGATGTCCTTTCGACGTTGGTGGAGTATCCCGGTTATCCTTATTCGGGTGACTCTTTGATTTTTGGTTTTGTTGCCTCTGCGTAGGCTGTTATCCGCTGGGGGATTCTGTTGTGATGATTTTGTCTCCACAGTCCACGATGCTGCTTCGACGATTGTTTTTTATTTTGGTGCCGCTGAGGGCTGGATAAAGCAGGGATCCGTCTAGGGGATGTGCAGTTACTCATAGGTTCTTGTGTCCCAACTCTCCATTGCATAGTTGGTGCCCACTGGGGAAATTCTGATTCCTTGGGGATGCAGACACAAAGATGCTCTTTCTGAGGTGAGCGATGCCTTATGATTGGCTGACGTCCTTTCGACGTTGGTGGAGTATCCCGGTTATCCTTATTCGGGTGACTTTTTGATTTTTTGGTTTTGCTGCCTCTGCGTAGGCTGTTATCCTGGGGGATTCTGTTATGATGATTTTGTCTCCACAGTCCACGATGCTGCTTCGACAGTTGTTTTTGATTTTGGTGCCGCTGAGGGCTAGATAGCGCAGGGATCCGTCTAGGGGATGTGCAGTTACTCATAGGTTCTTGTGTCCCAACTTTCCATTGCGTAGTTGGTGCCCACTAGGGAAATTCTGATTCCTTGGGGATGCAGACACAAAGATGCTCTTTCTGAGGTGAGCGATGCCTTATGGTTGGCTGACGTCCTTTCGACGGTGGTGGAGTATCCCGGTTATCCTTATTCGGGTGACTCTTTTGATTTTCTGGTTTTGTTGCCTCTGCGTAGGCTGTTATCCGCTGGGGGATTCTGTTGTGATGATCTTGATTAGCCTCTTCTGTTAGGCGGATTATCTTGACGTTCGGTGTTTGGTTGAATACCGAATTCCGCTTGGGGAATGGGTATTGATCTTTTTGGATTCTCTCTTTTTTGGAGGAGTGCCTCTGAGTAGGCGAATGGGGATTGAGGATCTTATGTATCCCAGAGTATTATTTAGAAAGCCTCTTCAGGCTTAGCTTCACTCGTCGCTTGAGTTGGAAAGCCATCTTCCACTGAGGAAGTCTAAGTCCTTTGACTCGGATACTTTGTTTGGATGATCATGCTTCCATTGGGGAATCTTGCTGATCTTGCTCTGATAGCTTTCACTGGGAATTCGGCCCAAGAGTGCAAGCTGAGATGTCTCTGGGGAGTATTATTTCGGCAAGCCTCTCCAGGCTCAGTTATTCTGTACGATTTATTGGATTTTCTGAATTTTTTGCCTTTTTTTGTCGATTTTCGGCTTTTTCTGTACGGAGGGATCTCAAACACACTCACAGATAATGATGGAATCATACTTGGGAATGCAAGAGGTGACACACTCAAAGATCCAAGAGGAGTGGGCTAGACATGGAAGATTGGGCCAGTCTAGGCCCAACGGGCCCTATGGGCTTGGAAGGCCCAAACCAAGTTTCAACATGGGCTTATCTTGTTTTTAACATTCTTATTATATTTTTGTTAGTATAGTATGAATATATTTTGGTCTTGTATTTTGGACCACATAGAGTAGCATTTTAGGTTTTAGGCTTGTTGGGCCTAGTTTTGGACTTCATGGGCCTTTGGGCTTTTGGTACCCAATATTGGGCTCATTTTCATTCTTGTAATTTTTCCTTTCCATTGTATTTGTTTGGCCATTGTAATTAGGCCATTAGATTAGGATTAAAGGAGGATTACTAGTTTAGTTAAATTAGGGCAAACTAGGTTTAATTTAGCATGCATTTAAGTTGCATTTTGAGTCACATGGATCATGCCACCTTGGCTGAACATGTGTGACTCAAATTCAACCCTAAATGCACACTAAATCAAAACCAAATGCACCAAGCACCCATGGAACCGGTCATACACATGTGTGACAAGATTTGAATTCAAATTCAAATTTGAATTCAAATCTTGGCGCCAACATGGTGACCACTCATGTGGCGCCAAGTGTATTCATATTTTCGGATGCATATATGTTCCCTCCTTCACCTATTGTACTCACTTTGAATATTGAATGAAATTTGAGAGCCTTTGGCCGAGTTTCCCCTTTCAAAGTCACCTTGAGAGTTCTCCTTCAAACCTTAGGATTTCACCTTTCTTCCTTCTCTTTGAAGTGAGCACTCCATTGATGCTTGAATTGGATACTTCCATCCAAGGCTTAGGCCTATTCCAATCCGTGATTCATCCTTCTCAAGTGCTTGAAGTGCAGTTCCAAGTCTCCTTTGAAGAGATCCAAGCCTAGGCAAATCCAAGGAGAAGAACATCCTTCACTTCTCCTAGTATTTCCATCATTTTTGGTATCAAGAGCAAGGTCTTCAAGGAGATAAGTTCTTCATCTTGTTTTGGTCCGAATATTTTTTTGTTCTTTGTGTTCTTATGTTTGTCTTAATTGAGTTTCAATTCGGATCTATATTTTGATGTTATTGAGTTCATAGATCCATTGTTGATTGTCTTGATTTTTCTTCCATAATCAACTTGTTAGGAACTATTTGCTTTATGCTAATTTTGAGTTTATTTTGAGTCTCTCCATTCCTTGTATGTGTCCGTGATTGGACCTCATGCATTGCATTTAGATTTTGTTTTTAAATCTTTGTTTTGTCTTAGAAGTTTGTGTTTAGTCCTTACTTGTTGCAAATTCCTTGAATAGCATGTTTAACCTAGTTTTATTTTGAGTTTTGTGTCCATATTTTGCTTTCGGTTTACCTATTGTTCTTGCCTCCTATATGTGCTTTTTCTTTTGCCTTTTTGTGTTCATAACTTGCTATTATTTCTAGTAAGTTTCCTTAGAGTTAGGTTTCCTTTGTGTTCTTAAGTTTTCAAATCACCTTCCATTAAAAATCTTCTAAAAAATTTTTCAAGTGTAATCCTATTTCTAGTGCACTTTCTTGTGGATTCAAATTTAATAAAAAAAAAATTTAGAGGCTGAAAAACAGAGATAAAACAGAGCCTAAAACAAAAGAAAAGACCTAAAGTTCAAAAGAAAAATAGTTCAAAAAGAATCCAAACCAAAACCTAAAACTAGTGCACTAGTTTATCATTCTCACTTGAAATTTGACCTAATTTTTGGCTGATTTGTATTCTCGGTTTCTATAGCTTGGAACCTTAGAAAAATTTGAAATAAAAGGCAAAAAAACTCTCTGGAATCTTAATTTGATACTGGAAAAAGAAAGAATTAAAAAAAATATATAATACAATTTAAAATACAAAAGCCGAGAGGTGTACATTGGTGAAAATTCATTTGGTTCCTTGTTATTGTTTTGGCTACTAATTTTGCTATACTTGTCCAATTGCTTTCAAATTTTTTTTGTTTTGTTCATCTATTCTAGTACCTATCTAGGAACTCTTCTCTCTGAGTGCTAGCTTTTATTTGGAGTCTTAATTTTCAGTTTTACTTGTTGAACTTCTTTGAGTCTTGTCATATACACATATTACTCTTAATTTTGGTATAAGCTTTCCAAATTGTGCTTTGTTGCTTGTCTAGTTTTCTTTCAATAATTTCCTGTGCTGGAAGTGGCCTTAAATCTTTGCTCAAGGATCAAGCATTGCTCAACAAAGAGTAGAAAAAATTTTGGACACCATAATCACCAAATTTGACCTAATTTAGTGACCAAAATCCTCCTAAATCTCCTTCACTTGAGTGACCAATTCCTTCACCTTGTGAGGCAGCCACCTTAACCTCTTTGTTGTGTTTCTTTTGCAGGTCCAGGAGCAGCATATTGAAGGATTAGTGGCGGATTAAACACTTGGTTAAGTGTTAGAAAAGTTGAACACAAAACCGCCACTAATTGGTCACCAAAGCCGCCACTTTATTGCTTTTTAGGCTAGTTTAATTTTTGTCAATTCTCTTGTATTTTTAAACCAATTTGTAAAGCTTGGAGGGAGTATTAAGAAGCTGGTCAGGTATATCTACATCCTTGATAGACTCTCACGTGTAGTACTAGTGGAAGTGGCTTGGAAATTTCATATGTTTCAAGCTTCCACTTAGGATATCCGACTAGTTGCTTAACTTGCTTCTTTTAAGTTTTCTTGTACTTAATTGCTTTACTTTGTTGCCTATAAACGTCTAGAATTGTGTAGTTTAATTTGCTCACGCTTAGTTAAGTGTCAAAAACAAACAAAGTTGTAAAAAGCATACAAAAATTTTTGTGAAAAGTTTTGGGGAATTGGAAATACCACAAAGGAGTTTAGTGATTTCCACTTGAAAAGGCTTGGTTATTAAGTGGCTCTTTGTAGCTCACCTCCCTTGATAGTGCAACTTGTACACTTAGACTTCCAAGTGCTATTTTCATTCCTAGAAAATACCAAAAACATTTTATAACTTTTTGCATAGCATATAAAATCTTATTGCTTAATCATGAGTCTACATTCCCAAAATAGTAGTGACTTTGAATCTCCTAAAAGTTTTAAAAGAATTGTCAAGGAGGTTGAGGCACTAAAACTTTGGAAGCATGATGAAATACTTCAAAAACAAAAAGAAAAGCTTGAAAAGGAAGTACAAATCATGGCTTTAGAACAAGAGATTCAACAAATTAAGCAACGAGAAGAAAAACTTTTGAAAAGATTAAATAAAAAAGGTTCTTCAAGGAGCTCAACCAAGAGCTCCAATGATTCTCAAAGTCAAAACAATGATGGTAGTTTGAACATGGATGCATACTACCAACCTCCACCCAGGAGAGTCATCAAAGAACATAAAGTGAGGGAATCAAGGGTTGATCTCCCTTACTTTTATGGAAAAGAAGATGTGGATGCCTACTTGGATTGGGAAATGAAAGTGGAGCAAATCTTCACTTGTCACCAAGTAGGTGAAGAAAGAAAAGTTCCCTTGGCCACCTTAGCTTTCCAAGGACAAGCTATGTATTGGTGGACCTCCTTAGAGAGAGAGAGAAGACTTCACAATGACCCTCCAATCACTTATTGGAATGAGTTGAGGAGTGCTATGAGAAGAAGGCACATACCTTCTTATTATAGTAGGGAGCTTATGGATAAACTCCAAAGACTCCAACAAAAGAATATGAGTGTTGAGGAGTATAGACAAAAGATGGAGTTGTATCTCATGAGGGCTGGCATAAGGGAAGAGGAAAGATTGACCATTGCTAGGTTTTTAAGTGGTCTAAATTTTGATATAAGAGATAGAGTTGAGTTACTCCCTTATAGGGACCTTGATGATTTGGTCCAACTTTGTATAAGGGTGGAACAACAAAATTTAAGGAAAAATTCTTTAAAAGGAAAAACTCAAGCTAACTCTTATATCAAGAATGACTACAAGAGGGAGGGTCAATATGACTCTTCTAAAAGTTCTAGTAAGGGTCAAGAAAAAGAAAAAGAAAATGATAAAAATGTTGTCACTTCTAGTAGTAAAACTAGTGACATCAAATGCTTTAAATGTCTTGGGAGAGGCCATATAGCTTCTCAATGTCCAACTAAAAAGGTCATGATTTTGAGAGGACAAGACATTTATAGTAGTCTTGATGAATCTAGTTCTACCACTTCAAGTGATAGTGAGACTAGTAAGGAAGATCCTCAAATTGAAAAGCTATATCCTGTTGATGGTGATCTTCTTATGGTCAAAAGGCTTCTTGGAAGTCAATCTTGTCCCACTTCACTATCACAAAGAGAGAACATCTTTCACACAAGATGTTTAGTTTCCAAAAGAACTTGTTCTCTCATTGTTGATAGTGGATCATGTTCAAATTGTTGTAGTACAAGGTTGATTAACAAGTTAGCCCTTACCACCATTCCTCACCCTCACCCTTATAAACTTCATTGGCTCAATGAAGGTGAGGAATTGGAGGTGAATCAACAAGTGAAGGTCAAGTTTTCTATAGGGGATTATAAAGATAAAGTTTTATGTGATGTGATCCCTATGGAAGCTTGTCATATTTTGCTTGGTAGGCCATGGCAATTTGATAAACAAACTATACATGATGGCCTCACTAACAAAATATCCTTCATTCATAAAAATAAGGAAATTGTTTTTAATCCTTTAACACCACCCCAAGTGTTTGAGGATCAAAAGCAAATGAAAAAGAAAAGAAACAAAAAAAAGAAAGAAGGACAGAGTGTGGATAAAGGGGACTCCACTAAGACATTTGTGACAAAAGAGAGTTATTTTATGACCAAACAAAACTTGAAAAGAACTCTCTTTATTCATAAAAGTCTTGACTCTTATCCTAATACTGCCACTTATCTTAAAGTTGAGAATCAGGAACAAAATGAATTTCAAGCAAAGAATTCTTCTCAACTTTGGGATATAGTGAAGAAGGAGTGGACTATACCTAGTATTACTCCTTATACTACTTCCTTGATGGTGCACAAGGAAGGAAGTATTTCTTTGAATTTCATAAAGCACCCAATTTTTGGGTTACATTGTTTAGTAGATACAACTTGTAATAATCAATATTCTATGTTTGATCTTATGGGAAGTTCTTACTCTTTTCAATTTAATATGATTCCTTCCCCACAAGATAAATATAGCTTATATGATTATGAGTATCTAGTAAACAATCAAATCCAAAATTGTTTAGGGCGCTTTCTAGTAGTTTTTTCTTTATATTTTAGGAAAAGCCTCGGTTACCATTTAGGGTACTTTAGGCAAGATGTAGTTGTGTTTAAAAATCATTCTTTTCATTGTCTTAGTCATAGTGTTCTTACATTTTTAGGTTTTACTTCTATGTTGTGCTTAGAAGAGGAGCCTATTTCCATTTTTAGAGAGTCTAGTATTTTATCTTTCTTTGTTAGGATAAATAGTAGGACTCCTCTTAGGATCCATGATCTTTTCTCTTACCATATCACTTCTTATTCCTTGCATGTTTTACATGTAGGTGCTAATGTTTCTTCCATGCATCCTCTAGATTTGAGGACAAATCCTTTTCAAGAGGGAGGGGATGATGGAATCATACTTGGGAATGCAAGAGGTGACACACTCAAAGATCCAAGAGGAGTGGGCTAGACATGGAAGATTGGGCCAGTCTAGGCCCAACGGGCCCTATGGGCTTGGAAGGCCCAAACCAAGTTTCAACATGGGCTTATCTTGTTTTTAACATTCTTATTATATTTTTGTTAGTATAGTATGAATATATTTTGGTCTTGTATTTTGGACCACATAGAGTAGCATTTTAGGTTTTAGGCTTGTTGGGCCTAGTTTTGGACTTCATGGGCCTTTGGGCTTTTGGTACCCAATATTGGGCTCATTTTCATTCTTGTAATTTTTCCTTTCCATTGTATTTGTTTGGCCATTGTAATTAGGCCATTAGATTAGGATTAAAGGAGGATTACTAGTTTAGTTAAATTAGGGCAAACTAGGTTTAATTTAGCATGCATTTAAGTTGCATTTTGAGTCACATGGATCATGCCACCTTGGCTGAACATGTGTGACTCAAATTCAACCCTAAATGCACACTAAATCAAAACCAAATGCACCAAGCACCCATGGAACCGGTCATACACATGTGTGACAAGATTTGAATTCAAATTCAAATTTGAATTCAAATCTTGGCGCCAACATGGTGACCACTCATGTGGCGCCAAGTGTATTCATATTTTCGGATGCATATATGTTCCCTCCTTCACCTATTGTACTCACTTTGAATATTGAATGAAATTTGAGAGCCTTTGGCCGAGTTTCCCCTTTCAAAGTCACCTTGAGAGTTCTCCTTCAAACCTTAGGATTTCACCTTTCTTCCTTCTCTTTGAAGTGAGCACTCCATTGATGCTTGAGCTTGGATACTTCCATCCAAGGCTTAGGCCTATTCCAATCCGTGATTCATCCTTCTCAAGTGCTTGAAGTGCAGTTCCAAGTCTCCTTTGAAGAAGATCCGAGTTAGAGAGAATTTTAGGAGAAGTCCATCTTTCACTTTTCCTAGTGTTCTCCATCAGATAAAGTATGCAGAGGAATGAAGATGTTGTTGATGTACAAAAGAATGGGCCAATACGGGCCGTATTGAATTCAATACGCCCGTATTGGTGTGGACGTTATGGCCAATGCTGCCGTATTCATTTCAGTACGCCCGTATTGAGTTGAAAATTTGTTCATAACCCTAATTTTAGTACGGGCGTACTGAACATGGTACGGGCGCATTGTTTTTTCTGAAGTTCATTTTTTTTTTGTTTTTTGTTTTTTGTTTGTTTTTTCAACAAACAGAGAATAAGTGATCTTCCAGTACACCTATCATCTGTATGCATGTATGCAGTATGATGCACCTAATTCTATTTGATTTATTTTTCAAAAGAATTAACCGATGCGTTTGTTTGCTTGGATTTTTGCCATTCCTCTAGACGGGCTGTGCGCTGCCGATTTCTGTAACCGAGGAATGATGCGTGTTATATCGAGATTGGTGTCATCAACCCAGTGATCATTCCCTTCCTTTAGAAGATGTATTAACCTTCCTATTGACCACTATATCTCCATGTTTCCACTAGATTATTCTAAAATCGTTTGGGACAAGAGAAAAGAAGGGAAAGGTACTTTTGTTCAAAAGTTTGTGTTTTAGAGGGGATTATTTATTGTTTTGAAAACGGTTTTTGTAAGAATGGCTGGCCGAGGTAGGCTCATGTGTTTAGGCTTGTTTGATTAAACACTTATGAAGTTAAGAAAATCTTGTTATTGACATTGTGATTCGACAACTTAGATAGTTTCCCTTGAACCTTTCTTTTTGAATTCAGCTCATGGTACCATCATGGATTTCTTTTGCTTTTTGATTGTCCTTATTTTTTGCCTAAAACACCCTTTTGTGGCGTCTCAGCGGACCTTTGTTTTTGTTTATTTTTGCAACCCTAATTTTTGCCTAGGTCACCCTTTCGTGGGATTCCTAGCGGGTTCTTTGCTCTTATTTTTGCGCAGCCCCCTTTTTGGGTTTCCTGCCGAGCTTTTTTTGTTTTTATGATTTTTGTTTTTAAAGGATTTCTTTTTTATCCATGATGGCACTTGTCGAGGCCAAGGAATGGTGCTCCAAGTTGTCATACACACTTCCACATAAAAATGATGCGGGTTTATTGTTATTAAGACAATTTTAACCTCATTCATGCTTATTCAAACAGGGTTAAAATAATGTGGTTTAGAAATTTATTGCAAGCAAGAAAAGAAGCAATAAGAAATAATAAAGAACGATTTTATTATAATTATAGCGGAAACATGTGCCCTATCGAGGCTCGGGGGTCGGGCTGTCCCCGAGGAGTAATCTCTAACAGTCATCAGGTCTATACATCCCTATCGGAAGGAGAAGAGCACTTGATGACGACGACCGGCCTTGACGCTTGTGAACCGGCCTTCCTAAAGATCTGGCTTAAAGAACGTCGAGAAGGATCTTGGTTCCTCTTCGTCCTATGATCTTTATTAGGGTTGTATCCTAACCCTTGTTTCCCCGGATTATCCTTAATAATGGGTAGCTCGGGAATTCCTTGGGAATCCTTGCCAAGTCCTTGTCCAGGCAAGTATCCGTTCTTGGTGAGCATGTAGGCTACCTTCTTCATTTCTCGGGGAAACGTTTTGACATTGGCGATCTCCAATGCTTGGAAGGCGGTCTCTAGAGCTTCCTCTGCTGCATCCACGTAAGGTATGACAGATGGCTTGCTGATGAGTATGTCATCTTCAGCTTGTACGGTCACCAGCTTGTCACCCACTATGAATTTGACTTTCTGGTGGAGCGTAGAGGGAACAACTTTCGCATCATGAATCCAAGGTCGGCCGAGGAGACAGCTGTACGCGGGAGTAATGTCCATCACTTGAAATTCGACATTAAAGATGGTGGGTCCAATTTGGATTGGAAGATTGATTTCTCCCACCACTTCTCTTTTAGAACCGTCAAAAGCTCGGACGATCATGTTGCTCAGGCGCATTTGGATTCCCTTGATTGCCATTTGATCAAACGTTCTTTTTGGCATCACATTCAAGGAAGATCCATTATCCACCAAGACTTTAGCGATGTGATATTCCTTGCACTTTACAGAGATGTGCAAGGGCTTGTTGTGGTTCGGTCCCTCAGCGGGGATTTCTTCATCGGTGAAAGCGAGGTGATCGTTAGCCGTGATGTGACTAACAATCCCCTCAAACTTATCTTGGGAGATAGTGTGCGACACATATGCCTCGTTCAAGACTTTCAACAGAGCTTGCCGATGCGGTTCGGAGCATAGGATCAACGACAACAGAGTAATCTTTGCTGGCGTCTTATGAAGTTGATCCATGATGGAGTACTCGCTCTGTCGGATATATTTTAACAGCTCATCAGTCTCCTCCTCGGATTCTTTATTTTCCTCGGTTTTTTTCTTTTTCTTTTTCTTTTCCTTTATTCTTGGGAGCTTTATCATGAAGATCTTCGGGAGTGTAGATCCTGCCACTCCTAGTCATGCCCCCAAGTCCAGCGATGTTAGAGATATCGCTGTCGACAGAAGAATGGATGTCGTATATCCATGGCACAGCCTTATTCGATTCGTAGGGAAAAGGTCTTGGAGTAGTGATCTTCAACGGTATCGGACCTTCCCCTTTATTCGTCTTGATTACCAACAACGGAGTTGATTTGCGTTCGCTTGGCGCGGTTGTTGGTTTACACTTAATAACAAACGGCGTGCGATCCATTCTGAACATACGCATCGATTAATCCTTTCTTTTTATTAATGTTATTAATGAATTACTAGGAGAGATGTATGCAATGCACTCCCCTAGATCCCTCCATGATCTTTGATAAGAATGCATGATATGAGATGATGGCGTTGAATATGCATGCATTGTGTTTATTCAACTAAGCATTATCATGTTTTCAGGATGTTCCTAAGATGATGCATGATATTGCTTGGTTTGGATAAATAACCCTTTTTATTTTTTGGGTATTTTGTTTTTTTGTATTTTTTTGGGTGAAAAGGGAAACTACCTACCTGAATGTGATGAAGGTAGATGTTAACACCATGTAATGGAAGATTCTTATTCCTATTTATTCTTATTCTAAAGGGAATGTTGTATGCTTTAAAGAATGCAATGTATGCTCAAACAATGTCACATAAACAATACACAAACAATTCACTCATCCACGAACAGTCACGAGCGAATCACGAGGTAGGGGTATCCTGCAGAAAAGTGCATATTCAAGGAGGTTCTAACTGTTCTCACCGGTCCAAGGCCCCCAAGGTGCCCCCATTATAGGGACCCAATCCCTCTCGTCGTAAGTCGATGGAAAGCTCCAACGCACTGTCGGACTTGAGTTCATGGTTTTCACCTTGAGTGATGTTTTCCGACAACGGTCTACGGGCACCTATAGACCCATTCGACAACCGACCGTACTAACATCCACTCCCTATGGCTTTCCACTCATGCCCCCGGGTATAGAGGGAACTGTTGTGTGCAAAGGTTTGTGTGCAGTTTATATTTCAAACAATTGCGAAAATTTAAACATCCAACAGTTATTAAAGCCAACTAGGTAAAACATGTTATCATACAAGCGAGGGGTAACGAAGTAATTTTAAACTATTATTTTAGAAATAATCCATCACTAAATGGGACTGACTCTCGAGGCTTCCCCAGCAGAGTCGCCATCTGTCGCCACCCGCCGAAACGGACCTTGGCATTCGCGACGATGGTCGGACTCTTTTTAAGTTTGAAAAATGGTGGATTGTTAGAACGACTTATTCTCAAACTGAGACCTCATCGAACTAACAATTTTATTAAATGATTCACCAATCCATGTTAATCCCAAGCGGGACCCTCCATGGATTAGTGGTTTTTGCAAAAAGAAGGGGTTCTTGGAGTCGCCACCAATGTTTTACTCAAAACATTGGAAAAATATATAAGGCAATTGATTTTCGCAAATCAACTTCGGGCATTACAACCAGAGTTGGGTAAGGGAGTCGGTTACGTGTGAGGAAGGTGTTAGCACCCCACAACGCCCCTTTCGGGTTCCCTATGACAGATTATTTCATAAATAATAGCGTAAAGTTACTAAATTACCCCCATTTATTAGAAACGATTATAAGTATAATATTTACATGATGAAAGCTTTAAACGTGTAATGCAACAATCAAAAAGCGGTAAAAGAAAGGATTTTGGGAATAAACCTTTGAAGCGTGCTTTTATATATTCAAAACGAAGTTTAGGAGGCTTTTTGGCGCTCCTTCCCACTACACGTCCGCTTGTAGACCCCTAAAATTGTCCGGGTCGGAAATAAAACTCGAAGACCCTCAAAGATCGAAGGAAAGTCAGCCAGAAGGACTCCTAGAAGACCATAGGATGGCTATCTGTAGATTTAGAGGTCTTAGAGTAGCTTAAAATAAGGAAGTGGAGGGAATGAAGCCCAATACGACCGTACTAAACTTAATACGGCCGTATTGAAGCTTCAATATGGCCGCAGTGAACTCAATACGGCGTATTGAAGTTTCTGAAACTTCAATACGGCCGTACTGAAATCAATACGGCCGTATTGAAGCTTCAATACAGCCGCAGTGAACTCAATACGGGCGCATTGAAATTTCTGAATTTCAATACGGCCGTATTGAACTCAATACGGCCGTATTGAAGTTCAAAAATTTCAATACGGCCGTATTGATTCCATAGCCCGTATTGCGCCTGTTCCCTATAAATATGACGTCAATTGGACGTCATTGGACACTTTTGAAGATAGTTTTAACCCTCTCCTTGAGTATTCTGGGGTTTTTGAGCAGTGTTCTGCCCTAGAAATCACTCGGAGAGTTGATCCGACGAAGTTCTTGAGTCACGAGCCATTTGCTTGAGTCTCGAACCTAGTCGAAGGGAAATCCTCCGGATTTCCATAGTTAAAATTTTCTAGGAGGGAGCGAGCGGGCTTGTAGAGCGAGGGAACGCCAAAAAGCTTCCCAGTTTTACTTGATATATAAAAAGCACGCTTCAAGAGGTTTCTTTTCTAAAAATCCCTTCTTTTACTGCTTTCTGTGTGCATATTAAACTGTCATCATGTAGATAGTTAATTTATAATTGCTTAGAATAAATAGGGGTAATTTAGTAATTTCGCACTATTATTTTTAGAAATAATCTGTCATAGGGAACCCGAAAGGGGCGCTGTGGGGTGCTAACACCTTCCCCACGCGTAACCGACTCCCTTACCCAACTCTGGTTGTAATGGCCGAAGTTGATTTATAAAATCAATTGCCTTATCCCTTTTTCCAATGTTTTGAGTAAAACATTGGTGGCGACTCCACGAACCCTTTTACTACGAAAACCACTAATCCATGGAGGGTCCCGCTTGGGATTAACATGGATTGGTGAGACATTTAATAAATAAATTGGATAAGATCGACAAGGTCTCAGTTTGAGAACAAGTCGTTCTAATAATCCAATACATTTTCAAAACTAAAATAAAAGCGAGCTCGACCGTCTTCGCGACCGCCGAGGCCCGTTTCGGGTCGGTGGCGACAGATGGCGACTTCACTGGGGAAGCCTCGAGAGTCAGTCCCATTTAGTGACAGATTATTTTTAACAAATAATAGTTAAAATTACTTTATTACCCCTCACTTGTATGATAACATGTTTATCTATTTGGCTTTAATAACTGTTGTATTTTTAAATTTACGCAATTGTTTGAAATAAAAACTGCACACAAACCTTTGCACACAACAGTTCCCTCTATACCCGGGGGCATGAGTGATTAACCATAGGGAGTGGATGTTAGTACGGCCGGTTGTCGAATGGGTCTATAGGTGCCCGTAGACCGTTGTCGGAAAACATCACTCAAGGTGATAACCATGAACTTGAGTCCGACGGTGCGTTGGAGCTTTCCATCGACCTACGATGAGAGGAATTGGGTCCCTATAATGGGGGCACCTTGGGGGCCTTGGACTGGTGAGAACAGTTAGAACCTACCTTGAATATGCACCTTTCTGCAGGATACCCCTACCTCGTGATTCGCTCGTGACTGTTCGTGGATGAGTGAATTGTTTGTGTAAATGCTTATGTGCAATTGTTTGTGCATTAATAAATAACCTCGTGATAAGGTTTAAAGAATAATCCCCATGCATGAAAAAACCATGACATGAGAGGAAAGACCATGTGTGAAAATATAATAAAAGTGAGTGTAGACCCCTAAAATTGTCCGGGTCGGAAATAAAGCTTGAAGACTCTCGAAGACTGAAGGATAATCAGCCAGAAGGACTCCTCGAAGGCCCTAGGAGGGTTCTCTGTAGGTTTAGAGGTCTTAGAATAGCTCAAAAATAAGGAAGTGGAGGGAAAAAGCCCAATACGGCCGTACTGAACTTAATACGGCCGTATTGAAGCTTCAATACGGCCGCAGCGAAACTCAATACGGCGTATTGAAGTTTCTGAAACTTCAATACGGCCGTACTGAAGTCAATACGACCGTATTGACACTTCAATACGGTCGTACTGAAGTCAATACGACCGTATTGACACTTCAATACAACCGCAGCGAACTCAATACGGGCGTATTGAAATTTCTGAACTTCAATACGACCGTATTGAACTTCAATACGACCGTATTGAAGTTCAAAAATTTCAATACGGCCGTATTGCCCCTGTAGGCCGTATTGCGCCTATTCCCTATAAATATGACGTCAATTGGACGTCATTCCACACTTTTTCACTCAGTTTTGACTCCCTCCTTGAGTATTCTGGGGTTTTTGAGCAGTGTTCTGCCCTAGAAATCTCTCTGGGAGTCGATCCGACGAAGTTCTTGAGCCCCGAGCCATTTTGCTTGAGGATCGAACCTAGTCGAGGGGAAATCTTTTTGATTCCCTTAGTTAAAATTTTGTTCTAGGAGAGCGAGGAGCGGGCTTGTAGAGCGAGGGAACGCCAAAACGCTTCCCAGTTCTTTGCAATATATAAAAGCACGCTTCAAGAGGTTTCCTTTCAATCCTTCCTTTTACTGCTTTCTGTGTGCATATTTAAACTGTCATCATGTAGATAGTCAATTTATAATTGCTTAGAATAAATAGGGGTAATTTAGTAATTTTATACTGTTCTTTTAAAAATAATCTGTCATAGGGAACCCGAAAGGGGCGCCGTGGGGTGCTAACACCTTCCCCACGCGTAACCGACTCCCTTACCCAACTCTGGTTGTAGTGGCCAAAGTTAATTTTTAAATCAATTGCCTTATCCCTTTTTCCAATGTTTTGAGTAAAACATTGGTGGCGACTCCACGAACCCTCCTTTTGCGAAAACCACTAATCCATGGAGGGTCCCGCTTGGGATTAATGTGGATTGGTGAGACGTTTTAATAAATAAATTGGATAGGATCGACAAGGTCTCAGTTTGAGAACAAGTCGTTCTGATAATCCAATACATTTTCAAAACTAAAATAAAAGCGAGCTCGACCGTCTTCGCGAGTGCCGAAAGCCCGTTTCGGGCCGGTGGCGACAGATGGCGACTCCACTGGGGAATTTCTCGAGAGTCAGTCCCATTTAGTGACAGATTATTTTTAACAAATAATAGTTAAAATTACTTTATTACCCCTTCACTTGTATGATAACATGTTTATCTATTTGGCTTTAATAACTGTTGTATGTTTAATTTTCCGCAATTGTTTGAAATAAAAATTGTACACAAACCTTTGCACACAACAGTTCCCTCTATACCCGGGGGCATGAGTGGTAATCCATAGGGAGTGGATGTTAGTACGGCCGGTTGACGGGTTTATAGGAGCCTATGAGACCGTTGTCGGAAAACATCACTCAAGGTGATAACCATGAACTTGAGTCCGACGGTGCGTTGGAGCTTTCCATCGACCTACGACGAGAGGAATTGGGTCCCTATAATGGGGGCACCTTGGGGGCCTTTGACCAAGTGAGAACAGTTAGATCCTCCTTGAATATGCACTTTTCTGCAGGAGACCCCTACCTCGTGATTCGCTCGTGACTGTTCGTGGATGAGTGAATTGTTTGTGTAAATGCTTATGTGCAATTGTTTGTGCATTAATAAATAACCTCGTGATAAGGTCTAAAAATAATCCCCATGCATAAAAAACCATGACATGAGAAGAAATACCATGTGTGAAAATATAATAAAAGTGAGGAGCATGTACATCATTACCAATAAGACATCATGCATCCTCATAAAAACATACATTTTAGGATCACCAATACCTCTTGACATGAGTGAAAGAGACCCATGACTATAGAGATTCCCCGTTGGGGAGAAATCATAGATAAAGAAGGGTGGTAAACTTCCGTCTTAAAAAGGCAGCGCCTTAAAGATGAAGGTTTATCAAGCTCATGTTAAAGAGTGTATTCAAACTAACTAAACATTCATTTTAGAAAGTGGCTGGTCATCTCTCTGTCCTTACGCGCGCACGGAAAATCAAGAAAATGGAAGCATTGGAGGAGCAAAACAAGAAGCTCACAACCGAGCTTTCACAGCTTAAAGAGCAGATGGCGCAAATGATGGAACTCATGCGTCATCACAACATCCATGATTCTCATCATAGTGATCATGGGTCCCATCATGAGGGAGAGGAGGAAGAGCATGAAAAAGATCCTCCAAACGCCGTACCCCTTGGGGCAGGAATTATAATAAAAGAGCCCGAGGTCTCAAAGGAACAATTCCATGCCCTCGAGGATCGGCTAAGGGCTATGGAGGGGCATGACTTTGACATTAAGGATGCCGCCGACATGTGTTTAGTGAGGGACATTCAATTCCCTCCTAAATTTAAAGTGCCAGATTTCCCAAAGTACATGGGATCGACTTGCCCTAAAAGTCATCTCACCATGTACTGTCGCAAGATGGCTGCATATGCCACAAATGAAAAGCTCTTGATCCACTGCTTTCAAGAGAGCTTAGCTGAAACTGCACTCAACTGGTATATGCAGCTAGATGGAAATCTAGTACACACATGGAGACAGTTGGTCGACGCCTTCCTCAAGCGCTACAAATACAACATCGACCTAACACCCGATAGGTCTGATCTTCAAGCCTTGAGTAAAAAGAACGATGAACCCTTCAAGGCGTACGCCCAACGTTGGAGGGAGTTGGCGGCACAGATAGAGTCCCCGCTGTCGGATAAGGAGACGGTGTCCTTATTCATCAACTCGTTGACCGGTCCCTATTACGATAAAATGATAGGGAACACAACGACACTCTTCTCGGACATCATCACCATAGGAGAAAGGGTGGAACAAGGACTTAAAAGCGGGAAGCTGGCTAAGCCTTCCCAATCATATGAAGCTAAGAAGGCCTTTGGGAAGAAGAAAGAAGGAGGAGTCAACGCTGTAACCATTGCTCCGTCTTCTTCCGCTTCGAAGTCAGGCAAATCGCAAAACAACTCTGTGAAGAAGTTTGATAGACTTCCGACCACTTACAGCGATCTCCTGCCGAAGCTAGTAGAGGCACGTCTTATAGCTTACATTCCACCAAAGAAGGTGAATCCACCCTACCCCGATTGGTACAATCCACAAGACAAATGTCTATACCACTCGGGGGCACAAGGGCATTCAACGGAGAACTGCCGAGCTCTCAAGTATAAGGTCCAAGACCTTATCGACGCTGGGTGGGTCACTTTCGATTCGACGGCGCCCGACGTGAGCAAGAATCCTCTACCGCAGCAGGAGTAGAGAGAAGGGCAAGCCATGATAGGGCCCCTCCGCATTTTTTTTCTTTTAGGGACTCATGATCAGTACCCGAGATCATGAGGACCTTTTCATGTAAATAAAGGGTTTTGTACAGTTTTACACTCATATATCAATAAAAAGGCATTTTTCACACATTATTCTCTCATTTTGTTCTATTCTCTCTCTCATTAATATTAATAAACTCTAAACCTAAACAGAACCAATAAATAATTATGTCTGTGATTGCTCGCTCTGACCGGGATCCGAAAGCCGAGGGTGAATGGGTTGAGTTGGACAGTGATGAGGAGACCATCTCTCCGGATCTGCAAAGACTGCTAGATCAAGAAGCTCGTCTACTCCAACCGAATCAAGAAGAATTGGAGACCGTGAATTTGGGGCAGGGTCAAGAATTGAAAGAGGTCAACATTGGAACCCGTATCAGTGATGGAATAAAAACGCAATTAATTCAATTATTGAGGGAATACAAGGATGTATTTGCATGGTCGTACCATGATATGCCCGGGTTGGACTCCAACATTGTCGAACACAAGTTGCCCTTAAAAGAGGGGTTTCGATCTATTAAGCAAAAGCTTCGACGAATCAAGCCCGAATGGTCATTAAAGATTAAGGAGGAGGTAGAAAAACAATTGGACGCGGGATTCTTGGTTGTATCCCAGTATCCTGAATGGCTGGCTAACATTGTGCCAGTCGTTAAAAAGAATGGGAAGGTTAGAGTGTGTGTTGATTATAGGGATTTGAATCGTGCCAGTCCAAAGGACGATTTTCCCTTGCCACATATTGATACACTCGTGGATCACACAGCCACAAACACGCTCTATTCCTTTATGGATGGATACTCGGGATATAATCAAATCAAGATGAATATAGAAGACCGCGAGAAAACTTCTTTCATTACACCCTGGGGAACTTTCTGCTACAGGGTGATGCCTTTTGGACTTAAAAATGCAGGTGCCACCTACCAACGAGCGATGGTGACGCTATTCCACGATATGATCCATACGTGGATGACATGATCGCAAAGTCAAAAGACGAAATGGACCACATCCAATATTTGAGAAAATTATTCAATCGGCTTCGTAAGTATCAGCTTAAGCTAAACCCGGCTAAGTGTACTTTCGGAGTTCGGTCGGGTAAGCTTCTTGGGTTCATCGTCAGTGAAAAAGGCATAGAGGTGGACCCCGATAAAGTAAAGGCAATAATGGAAATGCCTCCTCCTAAAACTGAGAAAGAAATTAGAGGATTCCTCGGCAGGGTGAACTACGTCGCAAGGTTCATCGCACAGTTGACTGACACGTGCAAACCGATATTCAAGCTGTTGCGCAAGAATCATTCCGAAACTTGGGATGAGAATTGTCAACGAGCTTTTGACAAGGTCAAACAGTGCTTGGCCAATCCACCAGTATTGGTGCCACCTGTCGAGGGAAGGCCATTAATCCTATATCTGACAGTGCTTGATGAGTCCATGGGAGCCGTGCTAGGGCAACAGGACGAAACTGGAAAGAAAGAACAAGCCATCTATTACCTGAGCAAAAAGTTCCTTGATTATGAAACCCGCTACACGCCATTAGAAAAGACTTGCTGTGCGTTAGCGTGGGCAACACAAAGGCTCAGGCAGTACATGATAAGGCATACTACTTGGTTGGTTTCCAAAATGGACCCAATTAAGTACGTGTTCGACAAACCAATAATCACTGGGAAGATTGCCCGATGGCAAGTGCAATTATCAGAATTTGACATCATACATGTCACACAAAAGGCCATCAAGGGTAGTACCTTAGCTGATTACCTAGCACACGGGCCGACCAATGACTATCAATCCCTTCAGGATGATTTCCCCGATGAGCATATAATGAGTATACAACATGAAGAACCAAAAGACGATGCGTGGACCATGTATTTTGATGGAGCCTCCAACATGCTTGGACAAGGGATTGGGACAGTGCTAATCTCCCCACAAGGAAAGCATATCCCTCTAACAGCAAGACTCAATTTCGACTGTACAAATAATATGGCCGAATACGAGGCCTGCGCGTTAGGAATCCAAGCGGCTATCAACAATGGTATCCTCAAACTCAAAGTATTTGGAGATTCGGCTTTAGTCATCCATCAGCTACGAGGAGACTGGGAAGTCCGAAATCCTAAACTGATACCATATGTTGAGCATATCAAAGATTTGACACAATTCTTCCAAAGTGTCATCTTTGAATACATTCCAAGGGAGGAGAATCAGTTTGCTGACGCCCTTGCTACACTATCATCGATGTTCGCCTTGGATAAGGAGCATGAAATGCCCATCATCAATATCCGGCGGCACGATAAGCAAGCGTTCTGCCTACTGATAGATGAAGCTGTTGACGATCATCCATGGTTCCATGACATCAAACAATATTTGTCAAAAGGGGAATATCCTGATATGGCTAGTGATAATGATAAAAAGCATATCCGAAGAAGGGCCATGGGATTTCTGTTGATTGGAGAAACCCTCTACAAAAAGAATTATGACTCGGTCTTGTTGAGATGTATAGACCAAGTCGAAGCTCAAAATGTAATCAAAGAAATACATGAGGGGGTTTTCGGTACCCATATTCCCGGGCCTGCAATGGCTAAGAAAATCCTCAGAGCAGGGTACTATTGGTCGACCATGGAAAGGGATTGTTACCAATACGTTCGGAAATGCCACAAATGTCAAACATATGCCGACAATATTCATGTCCCACCAACGCCACTCAATGTGTTGGCTTCACCTTGGCCATTTGCAATGTGGGGCATGGATGTTATTGGACCCATCGAGCCAAAAGCATCCAACGGACATAGGTTCATCCTTGTGGCCATTGACTATTTCACCAAATGGGTAGAAGCGGCATCGTATGCTCATGTGACCCGAAAGGTGGTAACATCCTTCATCAGAAAGAATATCATATGCAGATACGGTATTCCCGACAAAATCATCACTGATAACGGATCCAATTTGAACAATAAGATGGTGGAAGAGCTGTGCAAAGAGTTCAAAATTCAGCACCATAACTCTTCCCCATATCGACCAAAGATGAATGGGGCAGTTGAGGCAGCCAATAAGAATATCAAGAAGATAGTACAAAAGATGGTTGTCTCATTCAAAGACTGGCATGAGATGCTACCCTTCGCTCTCCATGGTTATAGGACTTCAGTACGTACATCCACAGGAGCTACTCCATTCTCCCTTGTTTATGGAATGGAGGCAGTTCTGCCGGTTGAAGTCGAGATACCGTCTCTGAGAGTAATCATGGAAGCAAAACTTTCCGAGGCAGAATGGGTTCAAAGTCGACACGACCAATTGAACCTTATCGAAGAAAAACGACTGAACGCCATATGCCATGGTCAAGCCTACCAAAGGAAGATCAAAAAGGCTTTTGACAAGAAAGTCCATCCTCGAGTCTACCATGAGGGAGAGCTGGTGATGAAGAAATTGCTACCGGCTCAAAAGGACAAAATCGGAAAGTGGGCCCCAAATTACGAAGGACCATACGTGGTAAAGCGAGCCTTCTCCGGAGGATCATTGATTCTCACAGACATGGACGGAGAAGAACTTCGATACCCAGTCAACGCTGACGTGGTAAAGAAGTATTATGCTTGAAGACGTTGCTTGCATCAGCCCGCTAGGATGAAAACCCAAAAAGGGCATCCTAGGCAAAAGTTAGGGCAAGACAAAAAGCCCGCCAGTACAAGGG
Source organism: Cajanus cajan (assembly GCF_000230855.2). Taxonomy (NCBI): domain Eukaryota; kingdom Viridiplantae; phylum Streptophyta; class Magnoliopsida; order Fabales; family Fabaceae; genus Cajanus; species Cajanus cajan. Next base: position 33,918,427 of record NC_138523.1, on the reverse strand, counting down.
TACTAGGCAAAACAAAGGCAAAATTATCCCCGCTAGGACATGTCCTAGGCAAAAATTAGGGGCAAAAGAATAAGATATAAAAACAAAGCAAGCAACGATCACTTGAACCGAAAACCGAAAGGCGGTTCAAGTGATAATCTTCTAGAAGCAAGCGTCTTGCAGTATCTACACTCCTGGCTCAGGCATCTCACCCGAAACAACTAGGGAAACGGGAAGAGCAGCAATTACAGATATAATTGTTTAAGCCAAAAATGTATAGCCCACCTTGGCCAGCCATTCTTCAGAAATTCCCTTTGTAAATCTTTCTGTATAAACATTTGTGAATATCAATAAAATATCCATTTGTTTCTTTTCTTTCTTGACCTTGTGATTATGCCTTTAAATTGATGTTTCTAAAAATTGTACGAAACTCTTAATAATCGGTCAATAAAAGAAAATTGGAGGGGTTCCTGTAAAATCCATAATCTCCTGCATAAAGGCTCACAAAAATACTCCCTCGCGTCAATGACAGAAAGTCCTCCAAGAAGATAGGGAGAGCCACTCACTTTTCTAAATAAATGAACAAAAATAAAATTGTATTGCATTTGTGCATCACACACACATTAGTTGCACATTCAAAGACCTTATCATGAGGCAACTGCATAAAATAGAAAAATAGAAAATTGCTTGTGTATGACAGCAGCAAGCAAAATACAAAGATTCAGAAAATCAACAGCATCATACAGAATAATTGAGCCTGGAGAGGCTTGCCGAAAGAATACTCTCAGAATAACTGAGCCTGGAGAGGCTTGCCGAAACAATACTCCTCATCCCCCACATTAAAGAATAATTGAGCCTGGAGAGGCTCGCAGAAATAATACTCCCCAGAGAAACCTCAACTCACGCTCTTGGACTCAAAATCCCCAGCAAGAGCTATCAAAGCAAGATCGACGACATTCCCAATGGGAGTACGATCACCCAAGCAGAATATCCAAGTCAAAGAACTTAAACTTCCTCAGTGAAGACAGCTCTCCAGCTCAAGTGTTGAGTGAGGCTAAGCCTGCAGAGGCTTCCTAAATAATACTCTGGGATACATAAGATCCCTCATTCCCCAATCGCCTACTCAAGAGGCACTCCTTCAAAAAGAGGAAAAAAAAAAAAAAAAAAAAAATAACCATTCCCCAAGAGGAATCCGGCACTCAGCCGAACACTGAACTTCAAATCCCCAGTCGCCTACACAAGAGGCACTCCTTCAAAAAGGAAAACCCAAAAAAAGAAATCAATAACAATTCCCCAAGCGGAATTTGGCTTTTCAGCCAATCATCAAACATCAAGATAATTCGCCTACTCAGAGGCACTTCCTTCAAAAAGCAAATATCATAAAAAGATCAATAATCATTCCCCAAGTGGAATCCGGCTCTCAGCCTATCATTGAACATCAAGATGATCTGCCTAACAGAAGAGGCCAATCACAAACCAATGACAAAATCCCCTGGCGGATAACAGCCTACACAGAGGCAACAAAATCCAAAAATTAAAAAGAGTTACCCGAATAAGGATAACCGGGATACTCCACCAACGTCGAAAGGACGTCAGCCAATCATAAGGCACCGCTCACATCAGAAAGAGCATCTTTGTGTCTGCACCCAAAGGAATCAGAAATTCCCCAGTGGGAACCAACTACGCAATGGAAAGTTGGGACACAAGAACCTATGAGTAACTGCACATCCCCTAGACGGATCCCTGCGTTATCCAGCCCTTAGTGGCACAAAATCAAAAAACAACCGTCGAAGCAGCATCGTGGACTGTGGAGACAAAATCATCACGAATCCCTGGAAAGGAGATATTCACGCTACCCCGTCGTCACAAACACGGAGGTATGCAGCTTCCGGCTCGGGCAATGAGCGAAGCTATCTCTGGAAAAGGGGTACTCACCGCTTACCGTTGTCACAAAAGGTACTTAGCTTCCGGCTCAAACAAAGAGTGAAGCTAAGCTTGGAGAGACGGTACTTACAGCTTCCAGCTTGGGCAACAAGCAAAGCAAGGCCTGGAGAGGCAAAACTCACACTGCTCACCGTCGTCACAAAGGTGCTTGGTTTCCGGCTCGAACAAAGAGCGAGACTAGGCCTGGAGAGGCAAAACTCACACTGCTCACCGTCGTCACAAAGGTGCTTGGTTTCCGGCTCGAACAAAGAGCGAGACTAGGCCTAGAGAGGCGAAACTCACACTGCTACCGTCGTCACAAGGATACTTAGCTTCCGGCTCGAACAAAGAGTGAAGCTAAGCCTGGAGAGGCGGTACTCAACCATCAGCGTCATCAGAGGCGCGTTGATGTCCAACTTCCGGCTCGGGCGTCGAGTGAAGTTGACCTTGGAGAAGGTAAACTCAGCTACCGAGGATGTCAGAAGCGCCGAGGTATGCACCCACCTGGAGAGGCTACTCAACATTTTTCCACCGGAAGACGCTACAAGTCAGAAGGTCGGCACAATACCCGGACAATTGGGTCAACTCCTTTACTTGTCAGCCGATACACCAAAAGGCCGTCCGACTAAGTAAAGGGGGGGCAGCTGTAGACCCCTAAAATTGTCCGGGTCGGAAATAAAGCTTGAAGACTCTCGAAGACTGAAGGATAATCAGCCAGAAGGACTCCTCGAAGGCCCTAGGAGGGTTCTCTGTAGGTTTAGAGGTCTTAGAATAGCTCAAAAATAAGGAAGTGGAGGGAAAAAGCCCAATACGGCCGTACTGAACTTAATACGGCCGTATTGAAGCTTCAATACGGCCGCAGCGAAACTCAATACGGCGTATTGAAGTTTCTGAAACTTCAATACGGCCGTACTGAAGTCAATACGACCGTATTGACACTTCAATACGGTCGTACTGAAGTCAATACGACCGTATTGACACTTCAATACAACCGCAGCGAACTCAATACGGGCGTATTGAAATTTCTGAACTTCAATACGACCGTATTGAACTTCAATACGACCGTATTGAAGTTCAAAAATTTCAATACGGCCGTACTGCCCCTGTAGGCCGTATTGCGCCTATTCCCTATAAATATGACGTCAATTGGACGTCATTCCACACTTTTTCACTCAGTTTTGACTCCCTCCTTGAGTATTCTGGGGTTTTTGAGCAGTGTTCTGCCCTAGAAATCTCTCTGGGAGTCGATCCGACGAAGTTCTTGAGCCCCGAGCCATTTTGCTTGAGGATCGAACCTAGTCGAGGGGAAATCTTTTTGATTCCCTTAGTTAAAATTTTGTTCTAGGAGAGCGAGGAGCGGGCTTGTAGAGCGAGGGAACGCCAAAACGCTTCCCAGTTCTTTGCAATATATAAAAGCACGCTTCAAGAGGTTTCCTTTCAATCCTTCCTTTTACTGCTTTCTGTGTGCATATTTAAACTGTCATCATGTAGATAGTCAATTTATAATTGCTTAGAATAAATAGGGGTAATTTAGTAATTTTATACTGTTCTTTTAAAAATAATCTGTCATAGGGAACCCGAAAGGGGCGCCGTGGGGTGCTAACACCTTCCCCACGCGTAACCGACTCCCTTACCCAACTCTGGTTGTAGTGGCCAAAGTTAATTTTTAAATCAATTGCCTTATCCCTTTTTCCAATGTTTTGAGTAAAACATTGGTGGCGACTCCACGAACCCTCCTTTTGCGAAAACCACTAATCCATGGAGGGTCCCGCTTGGGATTAATGTGGATTGGTGAGACGTTTTAATAAATAAATTGGATAGGATCGACAAGGTCTCAGTTTGAGAACAAGTCGTTCTGATAATCCAATACATTTTCAAAACTAAAATAAAAGCGAGCTCGACCGTCTTCGCGAGTGCCGAAAGCCCGTTTCGGGCCGGTGGCGACAGTGAGGAGCATGTGCATCATTACCAATAAAGATATCATGCATTCTAGGTTCACCAATACCTCTTGACATGAGTAAAAGAGACCCATAATTATCGAGATTCTCCGTTGAGGAGAGATCATAAGTCAAGGAGGGTAGTAACACTCTGTTTTAAAAAGGCAGCGCCTTAAAAATGGAGGGTTGTCAAGCTCATGTCAAGAGCGTATTCATGTATAAACTAATTAGATTAAAAAAAATTCATTTTAGAAAGTGGCTGGTCATCTCTCTGTCCTCACACGCGCAAAGAAGATCAAGAAAATGGAAGCGCTGGGGGAGCAAAATAAGAAGCTCACAACCGAGCTCTCACAGCTCAAAGAGCAAATGGCGCAAATGATGGAACTCATGCGTCACCACAACATACAAGGGGCTGAGCACAGTGACCATGAGTCCCATCATGTTGGAGGAAGAGTGGAACAAGAGCTGAAAAGCGGGAAGCTAGCTAAACCTTCCCAATCATTTAAAGCTAAGAAGACCTTTGGGAAGAAGAAGGAGAGAGAAGTCAGTGCCATAACCATCTCTTCGTCTTCTTCCACTTCGAAGTCAGGAAGATCGCAATTCAAACCTGTGAAGAAGTTTGATAAACTTCCGACCACATATAGCGACATCCTGCCGAAGCTAGTGGAAGCACGTCTTCTAGCTTACGTTCCACTAAAGAAGATTGATCCACCTCATCCCAGTTGGTACAAACCACAAGACAAATGTTTATACCATTCGGGGGCATCGGGGCATTCAACGGAGAACTGCAGAGCTCTCAAATATAAGGTCCAAGACCTTATTGATGCCGGGTGGATCACTTTTGATTCGATAGCGCCCGACGTGAGCAAGAATCCTCGGCCAAAGCAGGAGTAGAGAGAATAACAAGCCATGATAGGGCCCCTCCACTTGTTTCTTTTAGGGACTCATGATCAGTACCCGAGATCATGAGGACCTTTTCATGTAAATAAGGGTTTTGTACAGTTTTACATACATATATCAATAAAGAGGCATTTTTCATACATTACTCTCTCTTTTGTTCTTTTCTCTCTTTCCTCATTAACATTAATAATTCTAAACCTAAACAGAACCAATAAAATAATTATGTCTGTAATTGTTCGCTCTGACCGGGATCCGAAAGTTGAGGATAAACGGGTTGAGTTGGACAGTGATGAGGAGACCATCTCTCCGGATCTGCAAAGACTGCTAGATCAAGAAACTCGTCTACTCCAACCGTGTCAAGAGAAATTAGAGACCGTGAATTTGGGGCAAGGCCGAGAGATAGAAGAGGTCAACATTGGGACCCATATCAGTGATGAAATAAAGACTAATGTTTCCACTATGATTATAATAAAATCATTCTTTCTCATTGCTTCTTTTCTTGCTTATAATAAAATTCTAAACCACATTTTTTAACCCTGTTTGAATAAACATGAATGAGGTTAAAATCATCTTAATAATAATAAACCCGCATCATTTTTATGTGGAAGTGTGTGTGACAACTTGGAGCACCTTCCCTTGGCCTCGACAAGTTCCATCATGGATAAAAAAAAGAGAAGAAATCCTGCAAAAATAAGAGCAAAAGACCCGCTAGGAATCCCATGAAAGGGTGACCTAGGCAAAAGTTAGGGTTGCAAAAATGAACAAAAACAAAAGTCCGCTAAAACGCCACAAAAGGGTGTTTTAGGCAAAAATAAGGACAATAAAAAAAAAACAAAAGAAATCCATGATGGTACCACGAACCGAATTCAAAAAGAAAGGTTCAAGAGAAGCTATCCAAGTTGTCAAAATCACAACGTCAATAAACAAAGATTTTCTTAACTTCATAAGTGTTTAATCAAACAAGCCTAAACACATAAGCCTACCTCGGCTAACCATTCTTACAAAAACCATTTTTGAAAAATAAATCCCCTCTAAAACACAAACTTCAAAACAAAAATATCTTTCCCTTCTTTTCTCTCTTTTCCCAAAAGATTTTAGAATAATCTAGTGGAAGCATGGAGAAATAAATCATCACCGAAAATGGATCTAATCAGAATAATAAAATGGTGGAAGAACTGTGCCAAGAATTCAAGATCCAACACCACAACTCTTCCCCATATCGGCCAAAGATGAATGGGGCAGTCGAGGCAACCAATAAGAACATCAAGAAAATAGTGCAAAAGATGGTTGTCTCATTTAAAGACTGGCATGAGATGTTACCCTTTGCTCTTCATAGCTATAGGACTTCAGTACGCACGTCTGCAGGAGCTACTCCATTCTCCCTCATCTATGAGATGGAGGCAGTTCTACCCGTCGAAGTCGAAAAACCTTATATAAGGGTAATCATGGAAGCAAAACTTTCCGAGGCAGAAAGGGTTCAAAGCTGATACGACCGGTTGAACCTTATCCAAGAGAAACGGCTGAACGCCATATGCCATGGTCAAGACTATCAGAGGAAGATCAAAAAGGCTTTTGACAAGAAAGTCCACCCTCGAGTCTACCATAAGGGAGAGTTGGTAATAAAGAAATTACTACCAACTCAAAAGGATAAAATCGGAAAGTGGGCCCTGTAGACCCCTAAAATTGTCCGGGTCGGAAATAAGACTCGAAGACTCTCAAAGATCGAAGGAAAGTCAGCCAGAAGGACTCCTAGAAGACCATAGGTTGGCTATCTGTAGGTTTAGAGGTCTTAGAGTAGCTTAAAATAAGGAAGTGGAGGGAATGAAGCCCAATACGGCCGTACTAAACTTAATACGGCCGTATTGAAGCTTCAACACGGCCGCAGTGAACTCAATACGGCGTATTAAAGTTTCTGAAACTTCAATACGGCCGTACTGAAATCAATACGGCCGTATTGAAGCTTCAATACAGCCGCAGTGAACTCAATACGGGCGCATTGAAATTTCTGAATTTCAATACGGCCGTATTGAATTCAATACGGCCGTATTGAAGTTCAAAAATTTCAATACGACCGTATTGATTCCATAGCCCGTATTGCGCCTATTCCCTATAAATATGGCGTCATTTTGACGTCATTGGACACTTTTGAAGATAGTTTTAACCCTCTCCTTGAGTATTCTGGGGTTTTCGAGCAGTGTTCTGCCCTAGAAATCACTCGGAGAGTTGATCCGACGAAGTTCTTGAGCCCCGAGCCATTTTGCTTGAGGATCGAACCTAGTCGAAGGGAAATCCTCCGGATTTCCATAGTTAAAAGTTTTTTAGGAAGGAGCGAGCGAGCTTGTAGAGCGAGGGAACGCCAAAAAGCTTCCCAGTTTTACGAAATATATAAAAGCACGCTTCAAAGGTTTCTTCTTAAAGTCCTTCCTTTTACTGCTTTCTGTGTGCATATTTAAACTGTCATCATGTAGATAGTTAATTTATAATTGCTTAGAATAAATAGGGGTAATTTAGTAAATTTACACTGTTATTTTAGAAATAATCTGTCATAGGGAACCCGAAAGGGGCGCTGTGGGGTGCTAACACCTTCCCCACGCGTAACCGACTCCCTTACCCAACTCTGGTTGTAATGGCCAAAGTTGATTTATAAAATCAATTGCCTTATCCCTTTTTCCAATGTTTTGAGTAAAACATTGGTGGCGACTCCACGAACCCTTCCTTTTACTACGAAAACCACTAATCCATGGAGGGTCCCGCTTGGGATTAACATGGATTGGTGAGACATTTAATAAATAAATTGGATAAGATCGACAAGGTCTCAGTTTGAGAACAAGTCGTTCTAATAATCCAATACATTTTCAAAACTAAAATAAAAGCGAGCTCGACCGTCTTCGCGACCGCCGAGGCCCGTTTGGGCCGGTGGCGACAGATGGCGACTCCGCTGGGGAAGCCTCGAGAGTCAGTCCCATTTAGTGACAGATTATTTTTAACAAATAATAGTTAAAATTACTTTATTACCCCTCACTTGTATGATAACATGTTTATCTATTTGGCTTTAATAACTGTTGTATTTTTAAATTTACGCAATTGTTTGAAATAAAAACTGCACACAAACCTTTGCACACAACAGTTCCCTCTATACCCGGGGGCATGAGTGATTAACCATAGGGAGTGGATGTTAGTACGGCCGGTTGTCGAATGGGTCTATAGGTGCCCGTAGACCGTTGTCGGAAAACATCACTCAAGGTGATAACCATGAACTTGAGTCCGACGGTGCGTTGGAGCTTTCCATCGACCTACGATGAGAGGAATTGGGTCCCTATAATGGGGGCACCTTGGGGGCCTTGGACTGGTGAGAACAGTTAGAACCTACCTTGAATATGCACCTTTCTGCAGGATACCCCTACCTCGTGATTCGCTCGTGACTGTTCGTGGATGAGTGAATTGTTTGTGTAAATGCTTATGTGCAATTGTTTGTGCATTAATAAATAACCTCGTAATAAGGTCTAAGAATAATCCCCATGCATGAAAATACCATGACATGAGAGGAAAAATCATGTGTGAAAATATAATAAAAATGAGGAGCATGTGCATCATTACCAATAAGACATCATGCATCCTCATAAACCATGCATTTTAGGTTCACCAATACCTCTTGATGAGAGTGAAAGGGACCCATGACTATTGAGATTCTCCGTTGGGGAGAGATCATAGGCTAGGGAGGGTGATAAACCTTCATCTTAAAAAGGCAGTGCCTTAAAGATGGAGTCTTATCAAGCTCACATCGAGAGTGTATTCATACCATGAATAAACTAATTAGATTAAAACATTTTAGAAAGTGGCTGGTCATCTCTCTGTCCTCACACGCGCACAGAAAATCAAGAAGATGGAAGCGCTGGAGGACCAAAACAAGAAGCTTACAGCCGAGCTCTCACAGCTCAAAGAACAAATGGCGCAAATGATGGAACTCATGCGTCACCATAATGTACATGGGTCTCACCACAGTGACCATGAGTCCCATCATCATGAGGAGGAAGAGCACGAGGAAGAACCTCCACACGCTATACCTATAGGGGCTGGAATTGTAATCAAAGAGCCCGAGGTTTCAAAAGAACAATTCCACGCCCTAGAGGATCGGCTAAGGGCTATGGAGGGGCATGATTTTGATGTCAAAGATGCCGCCGATATGTGCTTGGTGAGGGACATTCAATTCCCTCCTAAATTTAAAGTGCCAGATTTCCCGAAATACGTGGGATCGACTTGCCCCAAAAGTCATCTCACCATGTATTGCCGAAAAATGGCTGCATATGCTACCAATGAAAAGCTCTTAATTCATTGCTTTCAAGAGAGCTTGGCTGAAACTGCACTCAATTGGTATATGCAGCTGGATGGAAATCAAGTGTGCACGTGGAGGCAGTTGGCCGACGCCTTTCTCAAGCGCTATAAGTATAACATCGACCTAACACCCGATAGGTCCGATCTTCAAGCCTTGAGCAAGAATAATGATGAATCTTTCAAGGCGTACGCCCAACGATGGAGGGAGTTGGTGGCACAAATAGAGCCCCCGCTGTCGGATAAGGAGACGGTGTCCTTGTTCATAAACTCGTTGACCGGTCCCTATTATGACAAGATGATAGGGAACACGACAACACTCTTCTCGGACATCATCACCATTGGCGAAAGAGTGGAACAAGGGCTGAAAAGTGGGAAGCTAGCTGGGCTTTCCCAATCATTTGAAGCCAAGAAGACCTACGGGAAGAAGAAGGAGGGAGGAGTCAATGCCGTAAATATTTCTTCATCTTCTTCCACTTCGAAGTCAGGAAAGTCGCAATACAACCCTGTGAAGAAGTTTGATAAACTTCCGACCACATATAGCGACCTCCTGCCGAAGCTAGTGGAAGCACGTCTTCTAGCTTACGTTCCACTAAAGAAGATTGATCCACCTCATCCCTATTGGTACAAACCGCAAGACAAATGTCTATACCATTCGGGGGCATCGGGGCATTCAACTGAGAAATGTAGAGCTCTCAAAAATAAGGTCCAAGACCTTATCGATGCTGGGTGGGTCACTTTCGATTCGACAGCACCCGACGTGAGCGAGAATCCTCTACCAAAGCAGGAGTAGAGAATGGCAAGCCACAATAGGGCCCCTCCATATTTTTCTTTTCTTTTAGGGACTCGTGATCAGTACCCGAGATCATGAGAACCTTTTCATGTAAATAAGGGTCTTTGTACAAAATTTAATACATATCAATAAAGAGGTATTTTTCACATATCATTCTCTCTTTTGTTCTTTTCTCTCTTTCCTCATTAACATTAATAATTCTAAACCTAAACAGAACCAATAAAATAATTATGTCTGTAATTGTTCGCTCTGACCGGGATCCAAAAGTTGAGGATGAATGGGTTGAGTTGGACAGTGATGAGGAGACCATCTCTCCGGATCTGCAAAGACTGCTAGATCAAGAAGCTCGTCTACTCCAACCGTGTCAAAAGAAATTGGAGACCGTGAATTTGGGGCAAGGCCGAGAGATAGAAGAGGTCAACATTGGCACCCATATCAGTGATGAAATAAAGACTAATGTTTCCACTATGATTATAATAAAATCATTCTTTCTCATTGCTTCTTTTCTTGCTTATAATAAAATTCTAAACCACATTTTTTAACCCTGTTTGAATAAACATGAATGAGGTTAAAATCATCTTAATAATAATAAACCCACATCATTTTTATGTGGAAGTGTGTGTGTCAACTTGGAGCACCTTTTCTTGGCCTCAATAAGTGCCATCATGGATAAAGAAATCCTAAAGATAATAAGTTCGGCAGGAAACCCAAAAAGGGGACTATGCAAAATAAGAGCAAAAAGACCCGCTAGGAATCCCACAAAAGGGTGACCTAGGCAAAAGTTAGGGTTACAAAATAAGAGCAAAAGACCCGCTAGGAGTCCCACAAAAGGGTGACCTAGGCAAAAGTTAGGGTTACAAAATAAGAGCAAAAGACCCGCTAAAACTCCACAAATGGGTGTTTTAGGCAAAAGTTAGGGCCGTCAAAAAAGAAAAACAAAATAAATCCATGATGGTACCATCAATTGAATTCAACAAGGGGCTTAAGAAAAGCTATCCAAGTTGTCAAAGCACAATCATTAATAACAAAGATGTGCTTAACTTCATAAGTGTTTAATCGAACAAGCCTAAACACTTAAGCCTACCATTGGCCAAGCCATTCTTACAAAATCCATTTTTCAAAATAAAATAATCCCCTCTAAAACACAAACTTCAGAATAAAAATATCTTTCCCTTCTTTTCTCTCTTGTCCCAAAAGATTTTAGAATAATCTAGTGGAAGTATGGAGAAATAAATCATCACTGATAATGGATCTAATCTGAACAACAAAATGGTGGAAGAACTGAGCCAAGAATTCAAGATCCAACACCACAACTCTTCCCCATATCGGCCAAAGATGAATGGGGCAGTCGAGGCAACCAAAAAGAACATCAAGAAAATAGTGCAAAAGATGGTTGTCTCATTTAAAGACTGACACGAGATATTACCCTTTGCTCTTCATGGTTATAGGACTTCAGGAGGCAGTTCTACCCGTCGAAGTCGAAAAACCTTATATAAGGGTAATCATGGAAGCAAAACTTTCCGAGGCAGAAAGGGTTCAAAGCCGATACGACCGGTTGAACCTTATCCAAGAGAAACGGCTGAACGCCATATGCCATGGTCAAGCCTATCAGAGGAAGATCAAAAAGGCTCTTGACAAGAAAGTCCACCCTCGAGTCTACCATGAGGGAGAGTTGGTAATGAAGAAATTACTACCAACTCAAAAGGACAAAATCGGAAAGTGGGCCCCAAATCACGAAGGACCGTATGTGGTAAAGCGAGCTTTCTCAAAAGGAGCATTAATCCTCATAGACATGGATGGAGAAGAACTTCGATACCCAGTCAACGCTGACGTGGTAAAGAAGTACTATGCTTGAAGACGTTGCTTGCATAGGCCCGCTAGGATGAAAACCCGAAAAGGGCGTCCTAGGCAAAAGTTAGGGCAAAATAAAAAGCCCGCCAGTACAAGGGTACTAGGCAAAACAACGGCAAAATTATCCCCGCTAGGATACGTCCTAGGCAAAAGTTAGGGGCAAAAGAATAAGATGTAAAAGCAAAGCAAGCAACGATCGCTTGAATCGAAAACCGAAAGGCGGTTCAAGTGATTATCTTCTAGAAGCAAGCGTCTTGCAGCATCTACACTCCTGGCTCAGGCCGAAGCAATTAGGGGAACGTAAAGAGCAACAATTACAGATATAATTGTTAAGCCCAATGTATATAGCCTATCCTGGCCAGCCATTCTTCAGAAATTTCCTTCTGTATATCTTTCTGTAAAAACATTGTTGAATATCAAATAAAATATCCATTTTGTTTCTTTTCTCTCTTGACCATGTGATTATGCCTCTAAATTGATGTTTCAAAAATTGTACGAAACTCTCTTAATAATCGGTCAAATAAAGAAAATTGGAGGGGTTCCTATAAAATCCATAATCTCCTGCATAAAAGGCTCACAAAAATATTCCCTCTCGTCGATGACAGAAATTCCTCCAAGAAGAGGAGGATAGGGAGAGCCATTCATTTTTCTAAAAAGCATTAATAAAATAATCAAACTTGCATTTGTGCATCACACACACATTAGTTGCACATTCAAAGACCTTATCATGAGGCAACCACATAAAATAGAAAAATAGAAAAATTGCTTGTGTATGACAGCAGCAAACAAAATGCAAAGATTCAGAAAATCAACAGCGTCATACAGAATAACTGAGCCTGGAGAGGCTTGCCGAAAGAATACTCTCAAAATAACTGAGCCTGGAGAGGCTTGCCGAAACAATACTCATACAGAATAATTGAGCCTGGAGAGGCTCGCCGAAATAATACTCTCAGAATAATTGAGCCTGGAGAGGCTCGCCGAAATAATACTCTCTCAGAATAACTGAGACATTTCTGTACAGAAAAAGCCAAAACCAACAAAAAAGGCAAAATCAACAAAAATACAGAAAAAGCCAAAATCAACAAAAAAGGCAAAAACACAGAAAAAGCCAAAAATGACAAAAAGGCAAAAGATTTAGAAAATCAATCGCCTCGTGCAGAATAACTGAGCCTGGAGAGGCTTGCCGAAACAATACTCTTTCAGAATAACTGAGCCTGGAGAGGCTTGCCGAAATAATACTCTCTCAGAATAACTGAGCCTGGAGAGGCTTGCCGAAATAATACTCCCGCAAAATAATTGAGCCTGGAGAGGCTTGCCGAAATAATACTCCTTCAGAATAATTGAGCCTGGAGAGGCTCGCCGAAATAATACTCTTTCATCATAACTAAAGCCTAGAGAGGCTTGCAGAAATAATACTCTCTCAGAATAAATGAGCCTGGAGAGGCTCGCAGAAATAATACTCCCCAGGGAAACCTCAACTCAAGCTCACGGAACGAATCCCCAGCGAGAGCTATCAAAGCAAGATCGACGACATTCCCAATGGAAGCACGATCACCCAAGCAGTATATCTAGTCAAAGGACTTAAAACTTCCTCAGTGGAAGATAGCTCTCTGACTCAAGCGCTGAGTGAGGCTAAGCCTGCAGAGGCTTCCTAAATAATACTCTGGGATACATAAGATCCCCAAATCCCCAGTCGCCTACTCAAGAGGCATCCCTGCAAAAGGAGAAAAATCAATAAATATTCCCCAAGCGGAATCCGGCACTCAGCCGAACACTGAACCCCAATTCCCCAGTCGCCTACATAAGAGGCACTCCTTCAAAAGCAAAAATCATAAAAAGATCAATAAATCATTCCCCAAGTGGAATTCGGCTTTCAGCCTATCATTGAACATCAAGATGATCTGCCTAACAGAAGAGGCCAATCACAACCAATGACAAAATCCCCTAACGGATAACAGCCTACACAGAGGCAACAAAATCCAAAAATCAAAAAGAGTTACCCGAATAAAGATAACCGGGATACTCCACCAACGTCGAAAGGACGTCAGCCAAACATAAGGCATCGCTCAATTCAAGAAGAGCATCTGTGTCTACACCCCAAGGAGTTAGAAATTCCCCATGGGTACCAACTACGCAATGGAAAGTTGGGGCACAAGAACCTATGAATGACTGCACATCCCCTAGACGGATCCCTGCGTTATCCAGCCCTCAGCGGCACAAAATCAGAAAAACCGTCGAAGCAGCATCGTGGACTGTGGAGACAAAAATCATCTCAAATCCCTGGAGAGGGCAAACTCACATTGCCAATGTCGTCAAGAACACGGAGGCAGACCCTGGAGAGGGCAAACTCACCCTGGAGAGGGCAAGACTCACGCACAAGTCTGGAGAGGCGACGACTAATACTCACCCTGGAGAGGGCAAACTCACCCTGGAGAGGGCAAGACTCACGCACAAGTCTGGAGAGGCGACGACTAATACTCACCCTGGAGAGGGCAAACTCACCCTGGAGAGGGCAAGACTCACGCACAAGTCTGGAGAGGCGACGACTAATACTCACCCTGGAGAGGGCAAACTCACCCTGGAGAGGGCAAACTCACCCTGGAGAGGGCAAGACTCACGCACAAGTCTGGAGAGGCGACGACTAATACTCACCCCGGAGAGGGCAAACTCACCCTGGAGAGGGCAAACTCACCCTGGAGAGGGCAAGACTCACGCACAAGTCTGGAGAGGCGACGACTAATACTCACCCCGGAGAGGGCAAACTCACCCTGGAGAGGGCAAACTCACCCTGGAGAGGGCAAGACTCACGCACGAGCCTGGAGAGGCGACGACTAATACTTACCCTGGAGAGGGCAAACTCACCCTGGAGAGGGCAAGACTCACGCTACCAAAGTGACTAGAAGCGCGGAGGTATGCACCCACCTGGAGAGGCTACTCAACAATTTTCCCACCTGAAGACACTACAAGTCGGAAGGATGGCTTATTCCCCGGACAATTGGGTCAACTCCTTTACTTGTCAGCCGGTACACCAAAAGATCGTTTGACTAAGTAAAGGGGGGGCAGCTGTAGACCCCTAAAATTGTCCGGGTCGGAAATAAGACTCGAAGACTCTCAAAGATCGAAGGAAAGTCAGCCAGAAGGACTCCTAGAAGACCATAGGTTGGCTATCTGTAGGTTTAGAGGTCTTAGAGTAGCTTAAAATAAGGAAGTGGAGGGAATGAAGCCCAATACGGCCGTACTAAACTTAATACGGCCGTATTGAAGCTTCAACACGGCCGCAGTGAACTCAATACGGCGTATTAAAGTTTCTGAAACTTCAATACGGCCGTACTGAAATCAATACGGCCGTATTGAAGCTTCAATACAGCCGCAGTGAACTCAATACGGGCGCATTGAAATTTCTGAATTTCAATACGGCCGTATTGAAGTTCAAAAATTTCAATACGGCCGTATTGATTCCATAGCCCGTATTGCGCCTATTCCCTATAAATATGGCGTCATTTTGACGTCATTGGACACTTTTGAAGATAGTTTTAACCCTCTCCTTGAGTATTCTGGGGTTTTCGAGCAGTGTTCTGCCCTAGAAATCACTCGGAGAGTTGATCCGACGAAGTTCTTGAGCCCCGAGCCATTTTGCTTGAGGATCGAACCTAGTCGAAGGGAAATCCTCCGGATTTCCATAGTTAAAAGTTTTTTAGGAAGGAGCGAGCGAGCTTGTAGAGCGAGGGAACGCCAAAAAGCTTCCCAGTTTTACGAAATATATAAAAGCACGCTTCAAAGGTTTCTTCTTAAAGTCCTTCCTTTTACTGCTTTCTGTGTGCATATTTAAACTGTCATCATGTAGATAGTTAATTTATAATTGCTTAGAATAAATAGGGGTAATTTAGTAATTTTACACTGTTATTTTAGAAATAATCTGTCATAGGGAACCCGAAAGGGGCGCTGTGGGGTGCTAACACCTTCCCCACGCGTAACCGACTCCCTTACCCAACTCTGGTTGTAATGGCCAAAGTTGATTTATAAAATCAATTGCCTTATCCCTTTTTCCAATGTTTTGAGTAAAACATTGGTGGCGACTCCACGAACCCTTCCTTTTACTACGAAAACCACTAATCCATGGAGGGTCCCGCTTGGGATTAACATGGATTGGTGAGACATTTAATAAATAAATTGGATAAGATCGACAAGGTCTCAGTTTGAGAACAAGTCGTTCTAATAATCCAATACATTTTCAAAACTAAAATAAAAGCGAGCTCAACCATCCTTCGCGAATGCCGAAAGCCCGTTTCGGGCCGGTGGCGACAGGCCCTAAATCACGAAGGACCGTACGTGGTAAAACGAGCTTTCTCAGGAGGAGCATTGATCCTCACAAACATGGATGGAGAAGAACTTTGATACCTAGTCAACACTGACGTGGTAAAGAAGTACTATGCTTGAAGACGTTGCTTGCATAGGCCCGCTAGGATGAAAACCCAAAAAAGGGCGTCCTAGGCAAAAGTTAGGGCAAAATAAAAAGCCTGCCAGTACAAGGGTACTAGGCAAAACAAAGGCAAAATCATCCCCGCTAGGATACGTCCTAGGCAAAAGTTAGGGGCAAAAGAATAAGATGTAAAAGCAAAGCAAGCAACGATCGCTTGAATCGAAAACCGAAAGGCGGTTCAAGTGATTATCTTCTAGAAGCAAGCGTCTTGCAGCATCTACACTCCTGGCTCAGGCCGAAGCAATTAGGGGAACGTAAAGAGCAACAATTACAGATATAATTGTTAATCCCCAATGTATATAGCCTACCCTGGCCAGCCATTCTTCAGAAATTTCCTTCTGTATATCTTTCTGTAAAAACACTTGTGAATATCAATAAAATATCTATTCATTTCTCTTCTCTCTTGACCATGTGATTATGCCTCTAAATTGGTATTTCATAAAAATTGTACGAAATTCCTTTAATAATTGGTCAATAAAGAAAATTGGAGGGATTCCTATAAAATCCATAATCTCCTGCATAAAAGGCTCACAAAAATATTCCCTCACGTCGACGACAGAAATTCCTTCAAGAAGAGGAGGATAGGGAGAGCCATTCATTTTTCTAAAAAGCATTAATAAAATAATCAAACTTGCATTTGTGCATCACACACACATTAGTTGCACATTCAAAGACCTTATCATGAGGCAATTGCATAAAATAGAAAAAAATAGAAAATTGCTTGTGTATGGCAGCGGTCAACAAAAAAAGCCGCAAATCAACAGAAAAGGCAAAAAAATACAAAAAAGCCAAAAATGACAAAAAGGCAAAAGATTTGGAAAATCAATCGCCTCTTTCAGAATAACTAAGCCTGGAGAGGCTTGCCGAAATAATACTCTTTCAGAATAATTGAGCCTGGAGAGGCTCGCCGAAATAATACTCTTTCAGAATAACTGAGCCTGGAGAGGCTCGCCGAAATAATACTCTTTCAGAATAACTAAGCCTGGAGAGGCTTGCCGAAATAATACTCTTTCAGAATAACTGAGCCTGGAGAGGCTCGCCGAAATAATACTCTTTCAGAATAACTAAGCCTGGAGAGGCTTGCCGAAATAATACTCTTTCAGAATAACTGAGCCTGGAGAGGCTTGCTGAAATAATACTCCCCAGAGATATTTCAACTCAAGCTCATAGAACAAATCCCCAGCGAGAGTTACCAAAGCAAGATCGTCAAAATCCCCAATGGAAGTACGATCTCCCAAGCAGAATATCCAAGTCAAAGGACTTAAACTTCCTCAGTGAAGATAGCTCTCCAACTCAGGCGTTGAGTGAATCTAAGCCTGTAGAGGCTTCCTAAATAATACTCTGGGATACATAAGATCCCCAAATCCCCAGTCGCCTACTCAAGAGGCATTCCTACAAAAAGAAAAAAATCAAAAAATATCAATAAATATTCCCCAAGCGGAATGCGGCATCCAGCCAAGCACCAAACATCAAGGTTATTTGCCTAACAGAAGAGGCCAGTCAAGAAATGAATGACAAAATCCCCAGTGGATAACAGCCTACACAGAGGCAGCAAAAATCAGAAAATCCAAAAGAGATACCCGAATAAGGACAACCGGGATACTCCACCTACGTCAAAAGGACGTCAGCCAAACATAAGGCATCGCTCAAAGAGAGAGCATCTGTGTCTACACCTCAAGGAGTCAAAAATTTCCCATGGGTACCAACAATGCAATGCAAGTTGGGGCACAGGAACCTATGAATGACTGCACATCCCCTAGACGGATCCCTGCGTTATCCAGCCCTCAGCGGCACAAAATCAGAAAAACAAACCGTCGAAGCAGCATTGTGGACTGTGGAGACAAACTATACTCAACTGCCTCATGTTGAGAGGCAGGGCCTGGAGAGGCGATACTCAACTACCTCATGTTGAGAGGCAGGGCCTGGAGAGGCGATACTCAACTACCTCATGTTGAGAGGCAGGGCCTGGAGAGGCAATACTCAACTGCTGAATGTTAAGAGGCAGGGCCTGGAGAGGCGATACTCAACTACCTCATGTTGAGAGGCAGGGCCTGGAGAGGCGATACTCAACTACCTCATGTTGAGAGGCAGGGCCTGGAGAGGCGATACTCAACTACCTCATGTTGAGAGGCAGGGCCTAGAGAGGCGATACTCAACTGCCGAATGTTAAGAGGCAGGAACTGCTGAATGTTAAGAGGCAAGGCCTGGAGAGGCAATACTCAACTGCTGAATGTTAAGAGGCAGGGCCTGGAGAGGCAATACTCAACTGCTGAATGTTAAGAGGCAGGGCCTGGAGAGGCAATACTCAACTGCTGAATGTTAAGAGGCAGGGCCTGGAGAGGCAATACTCAACTGCTGAATGTTAAGAGGCAGGGCCTGGAGAGGCAATACTCAACTGCTGAATGTTAAGAGGCAGGGCCTGGAGAGGCAATACTCAACTGCTGAATGTTAAGAGGCAGGGCCTGGAGAGGCAATACTCAACTGCCGAATGTTAAGAGGCAGGGCCTGGAGAGGCGGTACTCAACTACCAAGGTTGTCAGAAACGCCGAGGTATGCATCAACCTGGAGAGGCTACTCAACAATTTTCCACCAGAAGACATTACAAGTCAGAAGGTTGGCACATTACCCGGACAATTGGGTCAACCCCTTTACTTGTCAATCGGTACACCAAAAGGCCGTTTGACTAAGTAAAGGGGGGCAGCTGTAGACCCCTAAAATTGTCCGGGTCGGAAATAAAACTCGAAGACCCTCAAAGATCGAAGGAAAGTCAGCCAGAAGGACTCCTAGAAGACCAGAGGATGGCTATCTGTAGATTTAGAGGTCTTAGAGTAGCTTAAAATAAGGAAGTGGAGGGAATGAAGCCCAATACGGCCGTACTAAACTTAATACGGCCGTATTGAAGCTTCAATATGGCCGCAGTGAACTCAATACGGCGTATTGAAGTTTCTGAAACTTCAATACGGCCGTACTGAAATCAATACGGCCGTATTGAAGCTTCAATACAGCCGCAGTGAACTCAATACGGGCGCATTGAAATTTCTGAATTTCAATACGGCCGTATTGAACTCAATACGGCCGTATTGAAGTTCAAAAATTTCAATACGGCCGTATTGATTCCATAGCCCGTATTGCGCCTGTTCCCTATAAATATGACGTCAATTGGACGTCATTGGACACTTTTGAAGATAGTTTTAACCCTCTCCTTGAGTATTCTGGGGTTTTTGAGCAGTGTTCTGCCCTAGAAATCACTCGGAGAGTTGATCCGACGAAGTTCTTGAGTCACGAGCCATTTGCTTGAGTCTCGAACCTAGTCGAAGGGAAATCCTCCGGATTTCCATAGTTAAAATTTTCTAGGAGGGAGCGAGCGGGCTTGTAGAGCGAGGGAACGCCAAAAAGCTTCCCAGTTTTACTTGATATATAAAAAGCACGCTTCAAGAGGTTTCTTTTCTAAAAATCCCTTCTTTTACTGCTTTCTGTGTGCATATTAAACTGTCATCATGTAGATAGTTAATTTATAATTGCTTAGAATAAATAGGGGTAATTTAGTAATTTCGCACTATTATTTTTAGAAATAATCTGTCATAGGGAACCCGAAAGGGGCGCTGTGGGGTGCTAACACCTTCCCCACGCGTAACCGACTCCCTTACCCAACTCTGGTTGTAATGGCCGAAGTTGATTTATAAAATCAATTGCCTTATCCCTTTTTCCAATGTTTTGAGTAAAACATTGGTGGCGACTCCACGAACCCTTTTACTACGAAAACCACTAATCCATGGAGGGTCCCGCTTGGGATTAACATGGATTGGTGAAACATTTAATAAATAAATTGGATAAGATCGACAAGGTCTCAGTTTGAGAACAAGTCGTTCTAATAATCCAATACATTTTCAAAACTAAAATAAAAGCGAGCTCGACCGTCTTCGCGACCGCCGAGGCCCGTTTCGGGTCGGTGGCGACACCGCTCACTCCTTTCCCTAAAGATAATTTTTACTATGGAAATCAAAGAGATTTCCCTTTGACTTGTTCGAGTCTCAAGCTAATGGATCATGACTCAAGAACTTCGTCGGATTGGCTCTCGGACAGACTTCTAGGACAGAGAATAGCTCAAAAACCCAAGAATACTCAGCACGAGGGTCCAGAAGTGTGGAAAAAGTGTGTGAGGACGTGCAAATGACCTCCTATTTATAGGATTGAGGCGCAATACGGCCTGGGAGGTCAATACGGCCCGTACTGGGTTTTTGAACTACAGTACGGCCGTATTGAATTTGGTACGGCCCTTACTGAGCCATTTTGAACTACAGTACGGCCGTATTGAATTTGGTACGGCCGTACTGAAGTTCAAAAACTTCAGTACGGCCGTATTGAGTTCACTACGGCCGTATTGCAGTTCAAATGGCTCAGTACGGCCGTACTGAACCTCTGGGAGGGTGTATTGAGCTCCAATCCTCGCACACCCTTATTCTAAGCTACTCTAAGACTTCTAGACCTACAAAGAATCATCCTAGGGTCTTCCAGGAGTCCTTCCGGCTGACTTTCCTTCGGTCTTTGAGAGTCTTTGAGCTTTATTTCCGACTCGGACAATTTTAGGGGTCTACAAGGAATAATAACTTAAATATTTTTCCCCTTTACTTTGTTTTTTATTTATTTTGCTTGCATATCTGTTTTCTTGTTTAAATTCTGCACCTGTTTGAATTAAATTGTACACAATCCTTTGCATACAACAGTTCCCCCTACACCCGGGGGCATGAGGGTATTAAACATAGGGAGTGGTTGACGTACGACCGGCCCAAGTTTGGCCTTAGAGCCTACGAGCCTTGTCGGAAATCACACTCAAGGTGATAACCAATTACACTAGCTCGAAATACTGCGACAGACCTTAAAGTTTGCCAGGTGACCGTGACAGAGATACTGGGTCCCTATAATGGGGGCACCTTGGGAGCCTTGAGAACCAGCGAGATTAGAACCATCCTATACAATGCACTTTTCTTACAGGGACCACAGACCAAGGATTTGAATACGATCGTTCGTGGGTGTATATTGATTGAGCATGTGTGTGTGCATTTGTTTGTATTATTTCTTCTAATAAGAGTGGATTGGAATTTTAAAATAAGCAAACAGATAATAAAAAAAATATAATAAAATAATAATAATAAAAAAACTTTATACCCCTTTGTACATTCTTAGGTCATCATTCCATTAACATCATATAGATAGTTTCCTTTTTTTAAAAAAAATAATGAATAAAAGAAATCTCATCTTTACCATGCATCATTTCTCTTTAGATAATAGAAACATGATAAAGATTAGGCAAAAAAAAATGACATACATTCTAGATTAGCTCATTAATTTCATTCATTTTATTTTATTAGCTAAGGAGGATTAGGTTGCAGTACGTATAGAAAGTTAAGAAAAGTGAATGCTCTAATATGCGACAGTATCTGCGCTTTAAAGAAAAAGCCCAAATTAATTTAAAAAAAAAATATTATGGTTGGCCTATTGCTTTGATATGTTTTAAGTTTTATGAGAATCTAATACAGATTCTCGCTCAATACTGTCAAAATCTATTTGAGCATCCACAAATAAACAAATCAATGAGACTGATATTTATTATTCTTAACTTTCTCTACATGTTTGCATTACATTCATTTAGAACATATCCCTCATTGTAAAAGAATAAATGAGAATAAAAAAGGAAATTGACCTATGTGCGTTAGTCGAAATAATGGAAAACAAGCCATATGCATAAAAAGTTTTCAAGACGCCAACTCTTGCCCCAAGAGGATAAAGCCATGTCGTGCAACCGTGAAATCCAAGCGGAATAGGAGAAACGACTAGGAATGGATGGATCCACACTCCTAACGAGTTGCAAGCTAATAAGAGAATCTGAGGAGGACGAATCCCTCAAACACTAAGGCAAAGTGAATAGAGCTTTCTCGAAAGGTGATTTCAACAAGAGAGAAACATTGCTTGTTAAGAAGTTGCTAGAATGAAAACCCGCAAAGGGCATTCTAGGCAAAAAAAAATAAAAATAAAAATTAAAGTAAAATAAAAAAATAAAAAAAATTGAGAAGCAATGTTTGTTCGAGCTGAAAATTGAGAGACAACTTGAATGTTCCTCTTGAGAAGTAAGACTCCATGAATGTTCCAATATCAGAACGGGTTATTCTAACGTAACTAAAAACATCTAAACATATTGGGTGGAACTGGCCGTTCCAATACTAGAACGGGTCGTTCCAAACAAGGAAAATTTGGAACGCGCCATTCTAGAAAGGGAAAATTTGTGTTAATTTCAACTCTAGAACGGGTCGTTCCATTTTCAGAACAGGTCGTTCCATTTCCAGAACGGGCCGTTCCAGGGTATGAAATTTGCACATAACGATTGGGCCAGAACGGGACGTTCCGAATCCGGAACAGGCCGTTCTAGTCCCTTCTGATTCCTATAAATAGAAGCTTCGGGCACAGTTCTCAAGGAGGCCAGAGAAATTTCGAATAAGACTCCTTTGAGCACGAAAATTGTCTATCTCTCTCCCTTCTATTGAATTTCTTGAGATTTGTGTCGCATCTCTATCTTCTCTCTCCCTCCTATTGTATTTCTTGAGATTTGTGAGACATATTGTAATGTGAAACGTAGCCACAAAGCACCTTCTCCATATTTGAAGATTCAATAAAGCTTGTTCAAGAGGTATTTCAGTCAATCTTCTTCTCTTCTTTTTATTCCTCATCTTTATCTTTTTTTTTGTTATAATAAACGTCATAATGTAGATATTTTAGGGTTAATCGCTTAAATTATATTTTAAGCATGTAAATAAACATTAATAAAGGGGATTCAATATTTAAATTATTAATTCTTATCGTGTTAATTTCATCATAGGGTACCAATTAAGGGCGTTGTAGGGGTGCTTAATACCTTTCCTACACGTAACCGACCCCTGAACCCAATTCTGGTTATCAAGGCCATTATTGGACTTTTGAAAACCTTTTCTTTTTCTAATATTTTGAGTAAAACATTGGTGGCGACTCCATGAACCTATTTTCAAAACCATTAATTAAGGATTAGTCTGGTGTCCGGGCATTCCTTAATTGATGAGATTTTCAAAAGGATGTCTAAACCATTAGTCGCGAGATCGGAAATTTTCGGGTTGCGTCAATGAGAAGACATCAAGTATAAGTACAAAGTGGGTTACCTGACCTTAGTGAAAGGGTTGCTAGATCCCCAAAACTACTACAAAGTGGGTTACCTGACCTTAGTGAAAGGGTTGCTAGATCCCCAAAACTAGTACGAAGTGGGTTACCTGACCTTAGTGAAAGGGTTGCTAGATCCCCAAAACTAGTACAAAGTGGGTTACCTAACCTTAGTGAAAGGGTTGCTAGATCCCTAAAACTAGTACAAGAACAAAGAGGGTTAGCTGACCTTAGAGGAGGCCGGCTGAAGCCTTAAAACAGTCCAGCTTAGAGAGGCTGAGCTACGAAACTACTTCAACGACAAAGAGGGTTACCTGACCTTAGAGTGGGTCGGCTGAAGCCTTAAAATATCAATCCAGCTTGGAGAGGCTGAGCTACGAAACTACTTCAACAAAAAAGAGGGTTACCTGACCTTAGAGGAGGCCAGCTGAAGCCTTAAAATATTAGTCCAGCTTCGAGAGGCTGAGCTACGAAACTACTTCAACAACAAAGAGGGTTACCTGACCTTAGAGCGGGCTGACTGAAGCCTTAAAATATCAGTCCAGCTTGGAGAGGCTGAGCTACGAAACTACTTCGACAAACAAAGAGGGTTATCTAACCTTAGAGTGGGCCGGCTGAAGCCCTAAATATCAATCCAGCCTGGAGAGGCTGAGCTACGAAAATACTCCCTCTTCAACAAGCTACAAATAAAGGAACACATTATCACAAGAGAGGCAATGAAGCTTCTACTCGAAGACTGAAGATCAGGTGTATAGTTTGTCAGCCTTGTTACCCAATAGAGTACGTAACTGCTCTAAAGGGTGAGGATACGAACAAATACACCTATTTAAGGGAAACAACGCAGAAGCGCCAACACCAAAGAGACAAAGAGAAGACCTGAACGAAATGTCTACATCTTTACTTGCCTTTGGAAAAGGAACACATTACTATTCCAAAGGACAAGTAAAGAGGGACAGCTATAGACACCCAATTTTGTCCGGGGGCATACAAACAAGGAAATGGACCTTTGTTATGAAAAGAATTGGAGCTCCCAAGCATGAAAACAACAGGACAAGACATCATAAGGCCTAAAGCCCAAATACATTGGCTTAGTGGCCTAGAACGGGCTATTCCAAAATCGGAACGGGTCGTTCCAAGCCACAAAAAAGGGCCTAAAAACCTAATCTGGAACGGGCCGTTCCAAAACCAGAACGGGTCGTTCCAAACCAGGAAAAAGGCATAAAAATAATAGGCTAGAACGGGCCATTCCTAAGCCAGAACGGGTCGTTCCAAAATTGGAACGGGCCGTTTCCAAGCTCCTAAAATAGGGTTAAAAAATCTTAACCGGAACGGGCCATTCCTAAACTGGAACGGGCCATTCTGAGATATTAAAATGGCCTAAAATCTCTTGTTTGGAACGCCCGTTCCAGTCTACCAAATTGTGTGTTAATCTTATCTCTAGAATGACCCGTTCCAATTTCAAAACGGGCCGTTCCAGTTACGAAATTAACACATAACGGCCAGATCCAGAACGGGCCGTTCCGATTTTGGAACGGGCCGTTCTGGACCCTTTTCTGATGCCTATAAATAGACAGCTTGGACTTAGTTCTCGAGACTCCAAAATTTCGTCCAAAACTCCTTAGAGCTCGAAATTTTTCTCTCTCTCTCTTATTGTATTTCTTGAGTTTTGTGAGGCTTATTGTAGTGTGAAAGGTTGCCACAAAGCACCTAAATCTCTATATTTGAAGATTCAATAGAGCTCGTTCAAGACGTATTTCAGTCAATCTTCTTCTCTCTCTTTTATTTCTTATTTTTGATAAATATCGTTTATAATAAAAACAATCATGTAGACATTTTAGGGTCAATTGTATAATTTAAATTTCAAGCAATGTAAATAGTTATTAATAAAAGTGGATCCAATATTTAATTTATTATTTCTTATCACATTAACTTCATCATAGGGTACCGATTTAGGGCGCTGTAAGGGTGCTTAATACCTTCCCTACACGTAACCGACCCCCGAACCCAATTCTAGTTATCAAGGCCATTATTGGACCTTTTAAAACCATCAATTAAGGATTAGTCTGGTTTCCGGGCATTCCTTAATTGATGAGATCTTTAAAAGGATGTTTAAACCATAGGTCGCAAGATCAGAAATTTTCAGGTTGCAACACTTGTAGGGACTAATAACAAACACAAATACACAACATAACATGTAGTATGACACGAAAATGAAAGCATCAAACTAATACACTCAAACTGATATACTAAAAACTGATACACTCATACTTAAAACACACAAAACTTAACAGAGACTCTAAAACACTACACTACTAACAAAAACACGAAACACACAACAAAACACTTTCAAAAACAAAGAACACACACCCTTTGACAGGAACCGATGGTCCCCGGCAACGACGCCAAATTTGATTGAGGTCGTACCCGGTCAAATAAAAATAGTTAAATGTAATACTAGGAAGCTTTCCTAGGTCATCTCCCAAGGACCATTTGTCTCTGTCAAAGGTTCAAACATGAAGTGGGGGGTGTTTTGGTTCAGATTTATCAAGGTTTCAAACACAATAAAATGCAAGTAAAATAGTAAGTAAAGCAAGTTGATTCCTTGTTCGGATTGTAACCCTCTTATCCCTGGTTCACAACAGATTACTCTATCAACCACTTAATCCTTGTTCCATCCGAGTTAACCCACTATGTGAAGATTAACTCAAGACTTCCCTACACGAATTAAGCAAACGTATACAACATTGAACCTCTTCACAGATTAAACAACTGTGGCATTAAGGATAGCCCATTAAGCATGAACACATTAATACAAAGATAAAATGAAGAATGATCAAGTAAAATAAAGATATACAAAACGTACCCAACCTCAAACAGAGATTACAACCCACAACAAGAAGCCAACCCCAAGGGATTTATCCTTCCATTAAAACAAAAATGCAGAAGTAACAAGGTAGAAGAGAAGGAAACGCAAAGTCTGTATTCATTCAAGCAAAATGCAGTCTTAAATACAATCAAAAAAACCAACATGAACGCAGAAGCAAAACGTAAATAGAGATACAAAAATTGAGAGAAAAAAACGTCCAGAAAGGGGAGGAAGGAACAAAACATGGTCACATCAGTTTTCTTAATGTTCGTGGTTGCTAGGTCAGCCCTAACCTACACACCTAAAACCTAAAAATGCAAATGGGCCCCCTGCACATGTGTCTGGCCCAAAATTGCAAAAATGAGGTTAACAAAAATGTAAACATGTTGATGTGGCACTGACGTGGCAATGTGGTGCTGACATGGCACTGACGTGGCACTTTATCTCTTGAAGTCCAAAATTAATATCCAAGCCCAAAAGTGCTCCACAATTAACCTAAAAATAATTGATAAACAAAAATTAGACCAAGTGAATCAGAATTAATTAAAATTCGAATTACTGGCCCAATGATGCCCAAACAGTAAAGTTGTACAATTAATAAGCGATCCAGCCCAAATCAACAATTAAAATAAGTACAAAAAGATAAATAAATAAGGGAGAATAATGACTCATCAATGCTCATTTCAAATTCATCCTACATAAGCTTGGAAAACTCTTGGCAAAGATTTTCATTAGTAGCACCAAATATTATGTCGTCTACGTAGATTTGAACTATTATGAAATCATATTTTATTTCTTTTCTAAACAGGGTGCTGTCAGTTTTTCCTCTTATAAAATTATTGTTATTAGAAAAAATCTTAATTTTTCATACCACGCACGTGGTGCGTGTTTTAATCCATACAAAGCTTTGTTTAGTTTGAAAACATGAGATGATAATAATTCATTTTCAAAACTAGGAGGTTGACTCACGTAAACCTCTTCCAAGATTGTTC
Source organism: Cajanus cajan (assembly GCF_000230855.2). Lineage (NCBI taxonomy): Eukaryota > Viridiplantae > Streptophyta > Magnoliopsida > Fabales > Fabaceae > Cajanus > Cajanus cajan. Next base: position 33,891,195 of record NC_138523.1, on the reverse strand, counting down.
CATTTAAAAATGCACTTTTAACATCCATCTGATATAATTTCATGCCAGTACATGCGGTAAAAGGAAGTAAAATTCTAATGGCTTCTATTCTGGAAACAGGTGCAAAGGTTTCAGTAAAGTCTATACCTTTCTGCTGAGAGTACCCTTTTGCAACTAACCTTGCTTTGTGACGGAGGACCATCCTTGGAGCTTCATGTGGGACCTATCAATAGGTCCATGACTAGGGGATTGGAAGAGGATAAAAAGCTAACAACCTATAGACATGCTTCTTGTTGCTAAAGGATATTGATCAATCTCCTAAAGCCTTGTTAGCATAGAATTTATCTTTTATGCCTATTTTGCCCTTGACTTTATTCTTCCCATTTTTACCCTTGTATTTTGGGTATCTTAGACATAGGATTTATTTTACTTGTATTTCCCATTTTACCCTAGAAGTGGCCTTCATCACCATGAAGTGATCCAACCCTAGCGTACCCTTCTCAAACCTTTCATCAAACACCTTCTACCCAACCTCCAAAACCTATCCATTCCACCATCATCCACCCTAAAACCTTGCGCCACCTTGAAGAACTTGATCCTTGGAGCAAAAGTGTCCTTCCTTGTTAATCATCTCACATCCATGGAAGCAAGGATGCCATCATGTGGTATCAGAGCCTTGGTTCTTCAAGGGTAACTTTTCCATCATTTGGTATCATGAGCTTTGGTTGTCTTCAATGGTAACTAATTTTTCTTCACTTCTTTGAGTCTTTATCTTTTTTTGAGTCATCATTTGCGTATTCTTGAGTCTCATTGTCATCCATGAAAACCTTATTAAAAATGTCTTCTTATTTTGCTCCATGGTTCATTACTTGTTCATGAGCCTCCTTTTGTGCTTTAGGGTTTTTCTTGAGTTTTAGGTTCTTGTGTGCCATTTTTGTTTTTACTCTTGTTGCTGGAAAAATATTTCAAGAACATGAAGAACATGTATTACATCTCTTTTTGATCTTTTTACCTTTCAAGTTTTGTCAAAATTTGTGTTTCTCTCACCCATCTCAAAAGGACAAATATCTTGATGTATGATGCACCCATTTGATGTATAAGAAAATGAAAATTTGTGATGTATGTGTTTTTCCATGAGGCGGCCAAAATTTTACTGCACCATTTAGAGGTCATTCATGCATGTTGATTAGTCCTTGGCATGCTCCAAATTTGTGTTGAATTCTATGTGTGATTTGCTTCTTACACACACATGATTGGCCACCTTTCCATGCTCATCATTACATGATTATTACTTTGTCTTTTTGTGCACATGTGTGAGTGATAAATTTTGTGTGTGAGTGCTGGAATCTTTCAGAAAAATCTGCACCAAAAAGAAAATAGTACAAGACACACTCCACTCACAAAATGCTTATATACCCACTCATGTGTTGCCACTTGTCTCTCTATTTTTGACTTCTTATATGTGCGACATTTTTAATCACCCACAAGTGTAAAAACCAAGCAAAAATTTTAAGAAAAAAAGAGAAAACAAATCTGGACAGAAAAGTGAAAAAAAACCGTGACCAAAAAGACTAAAAGAAAAGAAAGAAAAACAAAAATGACCTGTTGCTAGACTTGTGGACATTGACCTAATTACCCTTGCACATTGGAGTTGGACTTGGACTAAATTTTTGGACCTTATTGGACCCTTTTGAGACACAAAACCGTGGCTGGACCTTTACCAAAAAGGACTTAAAATTCACAAGTGCAAACCATTTAAGTTTTAACTCCATTCTAGTGCCATTCTAGGACTTTTCCTTTGTGTGCTAGCCTTTTTAATGTGTCTTAATTTTTTCTTGTCTTATTTGGAACTCTTATTTTTGTCTCATTAATCTCTCTTTAAGTTTAGCTTTTTAATTGAGCAATTTCAGTTTTTTATTCCTTTGGCCTCCTTCTTGTTCTTGGTTGGTGTGTTATCTTTGGGTGTAGGTGAAGTACTACCTCCAAGAACCCTTAGCAAAATTTCTTTGGGGGATTGAAAGGAGATTAAATCCGTGGGGTCCCAAGTTCTTTGGAGAAGGATACCATATCTCAAAGAGTGCAAACACCAAAAGAGAGGACTAACCAAGTTTGTTCCTTGTGAAGGGGAGCCAAATTGGACGAGTTGAAGACTCGAAATTTTGCTTTCTTACTTGTTTTCTTTCTTGTTCAATTTTCGGCCATTTGTATTTGGGCCTTGTTTCTTTTATTTTGGGTTGTAAATTTGCCTCTTTAAACCTCATAGTCTTAGGATAATTTGAATAGTACTTGTGGGAGTGTCTTGAATACCACCAAGGTTCCTTCAAGCTCCCACCCTAGGGAATTCGACTAACACATATTTTAGTTGCTTTCCTTGCATGTTTCTTGCTTTAGTAGTATATTGTTTAGGTTTCTTTTACCTTTCATTTTCGTTTAGAAGGCCTTTTTTTGCCTACTAAGGGTCCGTGCACACACACTTCATTCTTGTGCAAAATTGCTTTGTAAGAAAAGTGTCAAAAGGGCTTAGTTATTTCTACTTGAAAAGGCTTGGTTTTTAAGTGATTCTTAGTAGTCCACCTCCCTTTATAGTTCACTTTGTGAAATTAAGCCTTTTTATACCAATCTTACACCCTAAAAACTTTTTGTGAAAATCTTTTCATCACTCACTCTTTGTGAAAACCCTTTTGCCAAACTTTTAGAAACATATTTTTGAAAACATTTTTGATCAAAGATGAGTGATCACTCTAGCGTACATGGTCATAATTCTTCTAGTACTAGGTCTAGTGTTAGGGATGAACTTAGACAATTAAAAGAATACTTGAGAAAAAAAGAGGAAGAAAACATAAAAAGAGAGGAAGAGTTAAGAAAAAGGGAAAAAGAAAATGAGAAAAATAATGAAGAAATAAGAAGGTTGCTTTCTAGGCTAGTTGTAGGGGGTAACCTAGTGGATCTAGACCAAGAGTCCCTTCCCCTAAGTTCTCAAAGGGCAAGGCGGTTAGAATACCCTCAAGTGTTCATGAGGAGGAACGACATCATACCCAACCTCCAAGTGATATTTTTTATAGTAGTCATCACAATGATGATTACTATCAAAGACTCGAAAGGCAACCAAGACATAGGGAGTCTTCCAATAAGGAACCCAACATCACTCTTCCCCCATTTCATTGCAAAGACAATGTTGAAAATTATTTAGATTGGGAAATGAAAGTGGAATAATTGTTATTTTGCCATGGAGTGAGTGAAGAAAGGAAAGTTTCTTTGGCAACCCTTAGCTTCCAAGGGCATGCCATGTATTGGTGGACCTCCTTAAAAAAAGAAAGAAGAATAAACCATGGGCCACCAATTCAATATTGGAATGAGCTCTGTAGTGCCTTGAGAAGGAGGCATATTCCTACAATGACCGTGAACTTATGGACAAGCTACAAAGATTGAAACAACGGTCATCTAGTGTGGAAGAATATAGGCAAACTATGGAGTTGTTAATGATGAGGGTTGGGATTAGGGATGAAGAGAGGACCACAATCTCTAGATTTCAAAGTGGTCTTAATCTTGAGATAAGAAATAAAGTTGAACTCTTGCCTTATAAAGATTTAAATGAACTTGTTCAACTTTGCTCAAGGGTGAAGCATCAACTTAAGAGAAAATATTTTCGAAAAGACTCCACTCCCTCTTATCCCAAGAGTTTTAAGAAGGAGGGCCACTCTTCCCAACCTTACCCCAAAGAAAAAAAATAAAAAGAAAAAGAAAAAGAAAAATCATCTTTCAAAGCACCTTCCAAAGAATCTAACTCAAGTGAAATTAAGTGCTTCAAGTGTCTTGGAAGAGGACATATTGCTTCTCAATGTCCTACAAAGAAAACTATGGTTTTAAAAGCCCAAGACCACTATAGTAGCCTTGATGAATTTACTTCATCTTCCTCTAGTAGTGAAGATGAAGCCATAGATTCCGAGGAAGAAATCTTACCTTGTGAAGGAGACTTATTATTGGTTAGAAGGCTCCTTAGCAATCAATCTAGTGAAATTGACCAATCTCAAAGAGAGAACTTGTTTCAAACTAAATGCAAGGTTCTAGAAAGCACTTGTTCTCTCATTGTAGATAGTGGGTCTACTTCTAATTGTTGTAGTACTAGATTGGTTGATAAGCTAGCCTTGACTACAAAACCTCATCTTAAACCTTACAAAATCCAATGGATCAATGAGGAAAGAGATATTTTAGTTAACCAACAAGCAAGCATACCAATCTCCATTGGCAAATATCAAGAAGAAGTTTTGTGTGACATAGTACCATTGGAGGTTAGTCATGTCTTGCTTGGGAGGCCAAGGCAATTTGACAAGAAAAAAATCCATGATGGCCTCACGAATAAAATAAGTTTCCAACACTTGGGTAAGAAATTTGTGTGGTGTCCTCTATCACCTTTTCAAGTGAATGAGGACCAACTCAAATTGAAAGCCAAGAAAGATGAAGAGGAAAAAAGAAAAAACAAAAAGAAAAAGAAAAGAAAAAGAAAAGAGTTTTTCCTTTGGAAATAAGGAAGGGATACGTTCAAGAAAACCTTAACCCGTGTGCCATCCTCATTCTTTTGGTGCCAAAGAAAGATGGAAATGGAGGATGTGCACCAATTTTAGAAAGCCATCAATAAATATAGGCACCAAATCCTTAAGCTAGATGATTTGATGAATGGCTTGCATGGGGCCATTAAATTTTTCTAAATTTTCTTATATGCATGCTTGGTGATGCCTTTTTGGGCCTCCCCACTACCCCTAGCACTCTCATCCATCTAATGATGTACTTAAGGATTAGGTAGAAAATTTTTAGTAGTTTATTTCCTAATTGTGGTCTCACATCTTTTGAAGGGACCAATGAAATAGATGAGCTTAAAGATTTGAGGTCAAATCCTTCTCAAGAAGGAGGGGATGATGGAGGAGCATCCTTGGAGCTTCATGTGGGACCCATCAATAGGTCCATGGCTAGGGGATTGGAAGAAGATAGAGAGCTAACAACCTATATACATGCTTCTTGTGGTTAAAGGATATTAATCACTAGTGGAAAAAGGAGCTACTACGTCTCCTCATTTACGTCGAAAACTAGCACACCCGACGTTGTAAAAACATGGTGGCAGTTCCGTAAATAAAGAGGAGGAAATTTACGTCGGACACAGACTGGTCCGACGTAAATTAGATAATTTACGTCGGCTGCTTACCTGTCCGATGTAAATTATCTAATTTACGTCGGACCCATCTATGTCCGACGTAAATTTCCCTGCAAAAACCCCAACGTTTCCTTTTCCCTTCCCGTGCCTCCCATTGTTTACGAAAAATATACTTCTTCTCTTATATTCTCTCTAAGTCTCCAACTGCATTTGATTCCACATTGCACGTCTCAGGCTTCTTGGAAGTCAATCTTGTCCCACTTCACTATCACAAAGAGAGAACATCTTTCACACAAGATGTTTAGTTTCCAAAAGAACTTGTTCTCTCATTGTTGATAGTGGATCATGTTCAAATTGTTGTAGTACAAGGTTGATTAACAAGTTAGCCCTTACCACCATTCCTCACCCTCACCCTTATAAACTTCATTGGCTCAATGAAGGTGAGGAATTGGAGGTGAATCAACAAGTGAAGGTCAAGTTTTCTATAGGGGATTATAAAGATAAAGTTTTATGTGATGTGATCCCTATGGAAGCTTGTCATATTTTGCTTGGTAGGCCATGGCAATTTGATAAACAAACTATACATGATGGCCTCACTAACAAAATATCCTTCATTCATAAAAATAAGGAAATTGTTTTTAATCCTTTAACACCACCCTAAGTGTTTGAGGATCAAAAGCAAATGAAAAAGAAAAGAAACAAAAAAAAGAAAGAAGGACAGAGTGTGGATAAAGGGGACTCCACTAAGACATTTGTGACAAAAGAGAGTTATTTTATGACCAAACAAAACTTGAAAAGAACTCTCTTTATTCATAAAAGTCTTGACTCTTATCCTAATACTGCCACTTATCTTAAAGTTGAGAATCAGGAACAAAATGAATTTCAAGCAAAGAATTCTTCTCAACTTTGGGATATAGTGAAGAAGGAGTGGACTATACCTAGTATTACTCCTTATACTACTTCCTTGATGGTGCACAAGGAAGGAAGTATTTCTTTGAATTTCATAAAGCACCCAATTTTTGGGTTACATTGTTTAGTAGATACAACTTGTAATAATCAATATTCTATGTTTGATCTTATGGGAAGTTCTTACTCTTTTCAATTTAATATGATTCCTTCCCCACAAGATAAATATAGCTTATATGATTATGAGTATCTAGTAAACAATCAAATCCAAAATTGTTTAGGGCGCTTTCTAGTAGTTTTTTCTTTATATTTTAGGAAAAGCCTCGGTTACCATTTAGGGTACTTTAGGCAAGATGTAGTTGTGTTTAAAAATCATTCTTTTCATTGTCTTAGTCATAGTGTTCTTACATTTTTAGGTTTTACTTCTATGTTGTGCTTAGAAGAGGAGCCTATTTCCATTTTTAGAGAGTCTAGTATTTTATCTTTCTTTGTTAGGATAAATAGTAGGACTCATCTTAGGATCCATGATCTTTTCTCTTACCATATCACTTCTTATTCCTTGCATGTTTTACATGTAGGTGCTAATGTTTCTTCCATGCATCCTCTAGATTTGAGGACAAATCCTTTTCAAGAGGGAGGGGATGATGGAATCATACTTGGGAATGCAAGAGGTGACACACTCAAAGATCCAAGAGGAGTGGGCTAGACATGGAAGATTGGGCCAGTCTAGGCCCAACGGGCCCTATGGGCTTGGAAGGCCCAAACCAAGTTTCAACATGGGCTTATCTTGTTTTTAACATTCTTATTATATTTTTGTTAGTATAGTATGAATATATTTTGGTCTTGTATTTTGGACCACATAGAGTAGCATTTTAGGTTTTAGGCTTGTTGGGCCTAGTTTTGGACTTCATGGGCCTTTGGGCTTTTGGTACCCAATATTGGGCTCATTTTCATTCTTGTAATTTTTCCTTTCCATTGTATTTGTTTGGCCATTGTAATTAGGCCATTAGATTAGGATTAAAGGAGGATTACTAGTTTAGTTAAATTAGGGCAAACTAGGTTTAATTTAGCATGCATTTAAGTTGCATTTTGAGTCACATGGATCATGCCACCTTGGCTGAACATGTGTGACTCAAATTCAACCCTAAATGCACACTAAATCAAAACCAAATGCACCAAGCACCCATGGAACCGGTCATACACATGTGTGACAAGATTTGAATTCAAATTCAAATTTGAATTCAAATCTTGGCGCCAACATGGTGACCACTCATGTGGCGCCAAGTGTATTCATATTTTCGGATGCATATATGTTCCCTCCTTCACCTATTGTACTCACTTTGAATATTGAATGAAATTTGAGAGCCTTTGGCCGAGTTTCCCCTTTCAAAGTCACCTTGAGAGTTCTCCTTCAAACCTTAGGATTTCACCTTTCTTCCTTCTCTTTGAAGTGAGCACTCCATTGATGCTTGAGCTTGGATACTTCCATCCAAGGCTTAGGCCTATTCCAATCAGTGATTCATCCTTCTCAAGTGCTTGAAGTGCAGTTCCAAGTCTCCTTTGAAGAAGATCCGAGTTAGAGAGAATTTTAGGAGAAGTCCATCTTTCACTTTTCCTAGTGTTCTCCATCAGATAAAGTATGCAGAGGAATGAAGATGTTGTTGATGTACAAAAGAATGGGCCAATACGGGCCGTATTGAATTCAATACGCCCGTATTGGTGTGGACGTTATGGCCAATGCTGCCGTATTCATTTCAGTACGCCCGTATTGAGTTGAAAATTTGTTCATAACCCTAATTTTAGTACGGGCGTACTGAACATGGTACGGGCGCATTGTTTTTTCTGAAGTTCATTTTTTTTTTTTTTTTTTTTTTCAACAAACAGAGAATAAGTGATCTTCCAGTACACCTATCATCTGTATGCATGTATGCAGTATGATGCACCTAATTCTATTTGATTTATTTTTCAAAAGAATTAACCGATGCGTTTGTTTGCTTGGATTTTTGTCATTCCTCTAGACGGGCTGTGCGCTGCCGATTTCTGTAACCGAGGAATGATGCGTGTTATATCGAGATTGGTGTCATCAACCCAGTGATCATTCCCTTCCTTTAGAAGATGTATTAACCTTCCTATTGACCACTATATCTCCATGTTTCCACTAGATCATTCTAAAATCGTTTGGGACAAGAGAAAAGAAGGGAAAGGTACTTTTGTTCAAAAGTTTGTGTTTTAGAGGGGATTATTTATTATTTTGAAAACGGTTTTTGTAAGAATGGCTGGCCGAGGTAGGCTCATGTGTTTAGGCTTGTTTGATTAAACACTTATGAAGTTAAGAAAATCTTGTTATTGACGTTGTGATTCGACAACTTAGATAGTTTCCCTTGAACCTTTCTTTTTGAATTCAGCTCATGGTACCATCATGGATTTCTTTTGCTTTTTGATTGTCCTTATTTTTTGCCTAAAACACCCTTTTGTGGCGTCTCAGTGGACCTTTGTTTTTGTTTATTTTTGCAACCCTAATTTTTGCCTAGGTCACCCTTTCGTGGGATTCCTAGCGGGTTCTTTGCTCTTATTTTTGCGCAGCCCCCTTTTTGGGTTTCCTGCCGAGCTTTTTTTGTTTTTATGATTTTTGTTTTTAAAGGATTTCTTTTTTATCCATGATGGCACTTGTCGAGGCCAAGGAATGGTGCTCCAAGTTGTCATACACACTTCCACATAAAAATGATGCGGGTTTATTGTTATTAAGACAATTTTAACCTCATTCATGCTTATTCAAACAGGGTTAAAATAATGTGGTTTAGAAATTTATTGCAAGCAAGAAAAGAAGCAATAAGAAATAATAAAGAACGATTTTATTATAATTATAGCGGAAACATGTGCCCTATCGAGGCTCGGGGGTCGGGCTGTCCCCGAGGAGTAATCTCTAACAGTCATCAGGTCTATACATCCCTATCGGAAGGAGAAGAGCACTTGATGACGACGACCGGCCTTGACGCTTGTGAACCGGCCTTCCTAAAGATCTGGCTTAAAGAACGTCGAGAAGGATCTTGGTTCCTCTTCGTCCTATGATCTTTATTAGGGTTGTATCCTAACCCTTGTTTCCCCGGATTATCCTTAATAATGGGTAGCTCGGGAATTCCTTGGGAATCCTTGCCAAGTCCTTGTCCAGGCAAGTATCCGTTCTTGGTGAGCATGTAGGCTACCTTCTTCATTTCTCGGGGAAACGTTTTGACATTGGCGATCTCCAATGCTTGGAAGGCGGTCTCTAGAGCTTCCTCTGCTGCATCCACGTAAGGTATGACAGATGGCTTGCTGATGAGTATGTCATCTTCAGCTTGTACGGTCACCAGCTTGTCACCCACTATGAATTTGACTTTCTGGTGGAGCGTAGAGGGAACAACTTTCGCATCATGAATCCAAGGTCGGCCGAGGAGACAGCTGTACGCGGGAGTAATGTCCATCACTTGAAATTCGACATTAAAGATGGTGGGTCCAATTTGGATTGGAAGATTGATTTCTCCCACCACTTCTCTTTTAGAACCGTCGAAAGCTCGGACGATCATGTTGCTCAGGCGCATTTGGATTCCCTTGATTGCCATTTGATCAAACGTTCTTTTTGGCATCACATTCAAGGAAGATCCATTATCCACCAAGACTTTAGCGATGTGATATTCCTTGCACTTTACAGAGATGTGCAAGGGCTTGTTGTGGTTCGGTCCCTCAGCGGGGATTTCTTCATCGGTGAAAGCGAGGTGATCGTTAGCTGTGATGTGACTAACAATCCCCTCAAACTTATCTTGGGAGATAGTGTGCGACACATATGCCTCGTTCAAGACTTTCAACAGAGCTTGCCGATGCGGTTCGGAGCATAGGATCAACGACAACAGAGTAATCTTTGCTGGCGTCTTATGAAGTTGATCCATGATGGAGTACTCGCTCTGTCGGATATATTTTAACAGCTCATCAGTCTCCTCCTCGGATTCTTTATTTTCCTCGGTTTTTTTCTTTTTCTTTTTCTTTTCCTTTATTCTTGGGAGCTTTATCATGAAGATCTTCGGGAGTGTAGATCCTGCCACTCCTAGTCATGCCCCCAAGTCCAGCGATGTTAGAGATATCGCTGTCGACAGAAGAATGGATGTCGTATATCCATGGCACAGCCTTATTCGATTCGTAGGGAAAAGGTCTTGGAGTAGTGATCTTCAACGGTATCGGACCTTCCCCTTTATTCGTCTTGATTACCAACAACGGAGTTGATTTGCGTTCGCTTGGCGCGGTTGTTGGTTTACACTTAATAACAAACGGCGTGCGATCCATTCTGAACATACGCATCGATTAATCCTTTCTTTTTATTAATGTTATTAATGAATTACTAGGAGAGATGTATGCAATGCACTCCCCTAGATCCCTCCATGATCTTTGATAAGAATGCATGATATGAGATGATGGCGTTGAATATGCATGCATTGTGTTTATTCAACTAAGCATTATCATGTTTTCAGGATGTTCCTAAGATGATGCATGATATTGCTTGGTTTGGATAAATAACCCTTTTTATTTTTTGGGTATTTTGTTTTTTTGTATTTTTTTGGGTGAAAAGGGAAACTACCTACCTGAATGTGATGAAGGTAGATGTTAACACCATGTAATGGAAGATTCTTATTCCTATTTATTCTTATTCTAAAAGGGAATGTTGTATGCTTAAAGAATGCAATGTATGCTCAAACAATGTCACATAAACAATACACAAACAATTCACTCATCCACGAACAGTCACGAGCGAATCACGAGGTAGGGGTATCCTGCAGAAAAGTGCATATTCAAGGAGGTTCTAACTGTTCTCACCGGTCCAAGGCCCCCAAGGTGCCCCCATTATAGGGACCCAATCCCTCTCGTCGTAAGTCGATGGAAAGCTCCAACGCACTGTCGGACTTGAGTTCATGGTTTTCACCTTGAGTGATGTTTTCCGACAACGGTCTACGGGCACCTATAGACCCATTCGACAACCGACCGTACTAACATCCACTCCCTATGGCTTTCCACTCATGCCCCCGGGTATAGAGGGAACTGTTGTGTGCAAAGGTTTGTGTGCAGTTTATATTTCAAACAATTGCGAAAATTTAAACATCCAACAGTTATTAAAGCCAACTAGGTAAAACATGTTATCATACAAGCGAGGGGTAACGAAGTAATTTTAAACTATTATTTTAGAAATAATCCATCACTAAATGGGACTGACTCTCGAGGCTTCCCCAGCAGAGTCGCCATCTGTCGCCACCCGCCGAAACGGACCTTGGCATTCGCGACGATGGTCGGACTCTTTTTAAGTTTGAAAAATGGTGGATTGTTAGAACGACTTATTCTCAAACTGAGACCTCATCGAACTAACAATTTTATTAAATGATTCACCAATCCATGTTAATCCCAAGCGGGACCCTCCATGGATTAGTGGTTTTCGCAAAAAGAAGGGGTTCTTGGAGTCGCCACCAATGTTTTACTCAAAACATTGGAAAAATATATAAGGCAATTGATTTTCGCAAATCAACTTCGGCCATTACAACCAGAGTTGGGTAAGGGAGTCGGTTACGTGTGAGGAAGGTGTTAGCACCCCACAACGCCCCTTTCGGGTTCCCTATGACAGATTATTTCATAAATAATAGCGTAAAGTTACTAAATTACCCCCATTTATTAGAAACGATTATAAGTATAATATTTACATGATGAAAGCTTTAAACGTGTAATGCAACAATCAAAAAGCGGTAAAAGAAAGGATTTTGGGAATAAACCTTTGAAGCGTGCTTTTATATATTCAAAACGAAGTTTAGGAGGCTTTTTGGCGCTCCTTCCCACTACACGTCCGCTCACTCCTTTCCCTAAAGATAATTTTTACTATGGAAATCAAAGAGATTTCCCTTCGACTTGTTCGAGTCTCAAGCTAATGGATCATGACTCAAGAACTTCGTCGGATTGGCTCTCGGAGAGACTTCTAGGGCAGAGAATAGCTCAAAAACCCAAGAATACTCAGCACGAGGGTCCAGAAGTGTGGAAAAAGTGTGTGAGGACGTGCAAATGACGTCCTATTTATAGGATTGAGGCGCAATACGGCCTGGGAGGTCAATACGGCCCGTACTGGGTTTTTGAACTACAGTACGGCCGTATTGAATTTGGTACGGCCCTTACTGAGCCATTTTGAACTACAGTACGGCCGTATTGAGTTCACTACGGCCGTATTGCAATTCAAATGGCTCAGTACGGCCGTACTGAACCTCTGGGAGGGTGTATTGAGCTCCAATCCTCGCACACCCTTATTCTAAGCTACTCTAAGACTTCTAGACCTACAAAGAATCATCCTAGGGTCTTCCAGGAGTCCTTCCGGCTGACTTTCCTTCGGTCTTTGAGAGTCTTTGAGCTTTATTTCCGACTCGGACAATTTTAGGGGTCTACAAGGAATAATAACTTAAATATTTTTCCCCTTTACTTTGTTTTTTATTTATTTTGCTTGCATATCTGTTTTCTTGTTTAAATTCTGCACCTGTTTGAATTAAATTGTACACAATCCTTTGCATACAACAGTTCCCCCTACACTCGGGGGCATGAGGGTATTAAACATAGGGAGTGGTTGACGTACGACCGGCCCAAGTTTGGCCTTAGAGCCTACGAGCCTTGTCGGAAATCACACTCAAGGTGATAACCAATTACACTAGCTCGAAATACTGCGACAGACCTTAAAGTTTGCCAGGTGACCGTGACAGAGATACTGGGTCCCTATAATGGGGGCACCTTGGGAGCCTTGAGAACCAGCGAGATTAGAACCATCCTATACAATGCACTTTTCTTACAGGGACCACAGACCAAGGATTTGAATACGATCGTTCGTGGGTGTATATTGATTGAGCATGTGTGTGTGCATTTGTTTGTATTATTTCTTCTAATAAGAGTGGATTGGAATTTTAAAATAAGCAAACAGATAATAAAAAAAATATAATAAAATAATAATAATAAAAAAACTTTATACCCCTTTGTACATTCTTAGGTCATCATTCCATTAACATCATATAGATAGTTTCCTTTTTTTAAAAAAAATAATGAATAAAAGAAATCTCATCTTTACCATGCATCATTTCTCTTTAGATAATAGAAACATGATAAAGATTAGGCAAAAAAAAATGACATACATTCTAGATTAGCTCATTAATTTCATTCATTTTATTTTATTAGCTAAGGAGGATTAGGTTGCAGTACGTATAGAAAGTTAAGAAAAGTGAATGCTCTAATATGCGACAGTATCTGCGCTTTAAAGAAAAAGCCCAAATTAATTTAAAAAAAAAATATTATGGTTGGCCTATTGCTTTGATATGTTTTAAGTTTTATGAGAATCTAATACAGATTCTCGCTCAATACTGTCAAAATCTATTTGAGCATCCACAAATAAACAAATCAATGAGACTGATATTTATTATTCTTAACTTTCTCTACATGTTTGCATTACATTCATTTAGAACATATCCCTCATTGTAAAAGAATAAATGAGAATAAAAAAGGAAATTGACCTATGTGCGTTAGTCGAAATAATGGAAAACAAGCCATATGCATAAAAAGTTTTCAAGACGCCAACTCTTGCCCCAAGAGGATAAAGCCATGTCGTGCAACCGTGAAATCCAAGCGGAATAGGAGAAACGACTAGGAATGGATGGATCCACACTCCTAACGAGTTGCAAGCTAATAAGAGAATCTGAGGAGGACGAATCCCTCAAACACTAAGGCAAAGTGAATAGAGCTTTCTCGAAAGGTGATTTCAACAAGAGAGAAACATTGCTTGTTAAGAAGTTGCTAGAATGAAAACCCGCAAAGGGCATTCTAGGCAAAAAAAAATAAAAATAAAAATTAAAGTAAAATAAAAAAATAAAAAAAATTGAGAAGCAATGTTTGTTCGAGCTGAAAATTGAGAGACAACTTGAATGTTCCTCTTGAGAAGTAAGACTCCATGAATGTTCCAATATCAGAACGGGTTATTCTAACGTAACTAAAAACATCTAAACATATTGGGTGGAACTGGCCGTTCCAATACTAGAACGGGTCGTTCCAAACAAGGAAAATTTGGAACGCGCCATTCTAGAAAGGGAAAATTTGTGTTAATTTCAACTCTAGAACGGGTCGTTCCATTTTCAGAACAGGTCGTTCCATTTCCAGAACGGGCCGTTCCAGGGTATGAAATTTGCACATAACGATTGGGCCAGAACGGGACGTTCCGAATCCGGAACAGGCCGTTCTAGTCCCTTCTGATTCCTATAAATAGAAGCTTCGGGCACAGTTCTCAAGGAGGCCAGAGAAATTTCGAATAAGACTCCTTTGAGCACGAAAATTGTCTATCTCTCTCCCTTCTATTGAATTTCTTGAGATTTGTGTCGCATCTCTATCTTCTCTCTCCCTCCTATTGTATTTCTTGAGATTTGTGAGACATATTGTAATGTGAAACGTAGCCACAAAGCACCTTCTCCATATTTGAAGATTCAATAAAGCTTGTTCAAGAGGTATTTCAGTCAATCTTCTTCTCTTCTTTTTATTCCTCATCTTTATCTTTTTTTTTGTTATAATAAACGTCATAATGTAGATATTTTAGGGTTAATCGCTTAAATTATATTTTAAGCATGTAAATAAACATTAATAAAGGGGATTCAATATTTAAATTATTAATTCTTATCGTGTTAATTTCATCATAGGGTACCAATTAAGGGCGTTGTAGGGGTGCTTAATACCTTTCCTACACGTAACCGACCCCTGAACCCAATTCTGGTTATCAAGGCCATTATTGGACTTTTGAAAACCTTTTCTTTTTCTAATATTTTGAGTAAAACATTGGTGGCGACTCCATGAACCTATTTTCAAAACCATTAATTAAGGATTAGTCTGGTGTCCGGGCATTCCTTAATTGATGAGATTTTCAAAAGGATGTCTAAACCATTAGTCGCGAGATCGGAAATTTTCGGGTTGCGTCAATGAGAAGACATCAAGTATAAGTACAAAGTGGGTTACCTGACCTTAGTGAAAGGGTTGCTAGATCCCCAAAACTACTACAAAGTGGGTTACCTGACCTTAGTGAAAGGGTTGCTAGATCCCCAAAACTAGTACGAAGTGGGTTACCTGACCTTAGTGAAAGGGTTGCTAGATCCCCAAAACTAGTACAAAGTGGGTTACCTAACCTTAGTGAAAGGGTTGCTAGATCCCTAAAACTAGTACAAGAACAAAGAGGGTTAGCTGACCTTAGAGGAGGCCGGCTGAAGCCTTAAAACAGTCCAGCTTAGAGAGGCTGAGCTACGAAACTACTTCAACGACAAAGAGGGTTACCTGACCTTAGAGTGGGTCGGCTGAAGCCTTAAAATATCAATCCAGCTTGGAGAGGCTGAGCTACGAAACTACTTCAACAAAAAAGAGGGTTACCTGACCTTAGAGGAGGCCAGCTGAAGCCTTAAAATATTAGTCCAGCTTCGAGAGGCTGAGCTACGAAACTACTTCAACAACAAAGAGGGTTACCTGACCTTAGAGCGGGCTGACTGAAGCCTTAAAATATCAGTCCAGCTTGGAGAGGCTGAGCTACGAAACTACTTCAACAAACAAAGAGGGTTATCTAACCTTAGAGTGGGCCGGTTGAAGCCCTAAATATCAATCCAGCCTGGAGAGGCTGAGCTACGAAAATACTCCCTCTTCAACAAGCTACAAATAAAGGAACACATTATCACAAGAGAGTGTCGCCACCGGCCCGAAACTGGCTTTCGGCATTCGCGAAGGATGGTTGGACTCGTTTATTTGTTTGAAAAATGTGGATTGCTAGAATGACTTATTCTCAAACTGAGACCTCGTCAAACGAGCAATTTTATTAAAAGGCTCACTAATCCATATTAATCCCAAGCGGGACCCTCCATGGATTAGTGGTTTTCATAAAAGGAGGGTTCGTGGAGTCGCCACCAATGTTTTACTCAAAACATTGGAAAAAGGGATAAGGCAATTGATTTAAAAATCAACTTTGACCACTACAACCAGAGTTGGGTAAGGGAGTCGGTTACGCGTGGGGAAGGTGTTAGCACCCCACAGCGCCCCTTTCGGGTTCCCTATGACAGATTATTTTCTAAAATAACAGCGTAAAATTACTAAATTACCCCTATTTATTCTAAACAATTATGAATTGACTATCTACATGATGACAGTTTAAATATGCACACAGAAAGCAGTAAAAGGAAGGATTGAAGGGAAACCTCTTGAAGCGTGCTTTTTATAAAAAATGAACTGGGAAGCGTTTTGGCGTTCCCTCGCTCTACAAGCCCGCTCCTCGCTCTCCTAGAACAAAATTTTAACTAAGGGAATCAAAGAGATTTCCCCTCGACTAGGTTCGATCCTCAAGCAAAATGGCTCGGGGCTCAAGAACTTCGTCGGATCAACTCTCCGAGTGATTTCTAGGGCAGAACACTGCTCAAAAACCCCAGAATACTCAAGGAGAGGGTTCAAACTATGTTGAAAAGTGTGGAATGACGTCCAATTGACGTCATATTTATAGGGAATAGGCGCAGTACGGCCTACAGGGCCAATACGGCCGTATTGAAATTTTTGAACTTCAATACGGTCGTATTGGAGTTCAATACGGTCGTATTGAAAGTCAGAAATTTCAATACGCCCGTATTGAGTTCGCAGCGGTCGTATTGAAGTGTCAATACGGTCGTACTGACTTCAGTATGGCCGTATTGAAGCTTCAATACGGCCGTATTGAGTTCAGTACGGCCGTATTGGGCTTTTTCCCTCCACTTCTTTATTTTGAGCTATTCTAAGACCTCTGGACCTACAGAGAACCCTCCTAGGGCCTTCGAGGAGTCCTTCTGGCTGATTATCCTTCAGTCTTCGAGAGTCTTCAAGCTTTATTTCCGACCCGGACAATTTTAGGGGTCTACAGCTGCCCCCCCTTTACTTAGTCGGACGGCCTCTTGGTGTATCGGCTGACAAGTAAAGGAGTTGACCCAATTGTCCGGGTATTGTGCCGACCTTCTGACTTGTAGCGTCTTCCGGTGGGAAAATGTTGAGTAGCCTCTCCAGGTGGGTGCATACCTCGGCGCTTCTGACATCCTCGGTAGCTGAGTTTACCTTCTCCAAGGCCAACTTCACTCAACGCCCGAGCCGGAAGTTGGACATCAACGCGCCTCTGATGACGCTGATGGTTGAGTACCGCCTCTCCAGGCTTAGCTTCACTCTTTGTTCGAGCCGGAAACCAAGCACCTTTGCGACGACGGTGAGCAGTGTGAGTTTTGCCTCTCCAGGCCTTGCTTTGCTTGTTGCCCAAGCTGGAAGCTGTGAGTACCGTCTCTCCAGGCTTAACTTCACTCTTTGTTCGAGCCGGAAGCTAAGCACCTTTGTGACGACGGTGAGCAGTGTGAGTTTTGCCTCTCCAGGCCTTGCTTTGCTTGTTGCCCAAGCTGGAAGCTGTAAGTACCGTCTCTCCAGGCTTAACTTTACTCTTTGTTCGAGCCGGAAGCTAAGTACCCTTATGACAACGGTAAGCGGTAAGTACCCCTTTTCCAGAGATAGCTTCGCTCATTGTCCGAGCCGGAAGCTGCATACCTCCGTGTTTGTGACGACGGGGGTAGCGTGAATATCTCCTTTCCAGGGATGTGTGACGATTTTGTCTCCACAGTCCACGGTGCTGCTTCGACGGTTGTTTCTGATTTTGTGCCACTAAGGGCTGGATAACGCAGGGATCCGTCTAGGGGATGTGCAGTTACTCATAGGTTCTTGTGCCCCAACTTTCTATAGCGTTGTTGGTACCCTTGGGGAATTTCTGACTCCTTGGGGTATGGACACAAAGATGCTCTTTCTGATATGAGCGGTGCCTTATGATTGGCTGACGTCCTTTCGACGTTGGTGGAGTATCCCGGTTATCCTTGTTCGGGTAACTCTTTTTGATTTTCTGATTTTTCGCTGCCTCTGTGTAGGCTGTTATCCGCTGGGGATTTTGTCGTTGATTTTGATTAGCCTCTTCTGTTAGGCGTATCAGCTTGACGTTCAATGATTGGCTGAGAGCCAGATTCCACTTGGGGAATGATTATTGATTTTTATTTTCTTCTCCTTCTGCAGGGATGCCTCTTGAGTAGGCGACTGGGGATTTGGGGATCTTATGTATCCCAGAGTATTATTTAGGAAGCCTCTACAGGCTTAGCCTCACTCGACACTCGAGTTGGAGAGCTATCTTCACTGAGGAAGTTTAAGTCCTTTGACTTGGATATTCTGCTTGGGTGATCGTACTTCCATTGAGGATGTCGTCGATCTTGCTTTGATAGCTCTTGTTGGGGATTTTGAGTCCAAGAGCGTGAGTTGAGGTTTCTTTGGGGAGTATTATTTCTGCGAGCCTCTCCAGGCTCAGTTATTCTGAAATGTGGGGGATGAGGAGTATTGTTTCGGCGAGCCTCTCCAGGCTCAGTTATTTTGAGAGTATTCTTTCGGCAAGCCTCTCCAGGCTCAATTACTCTGTATGATGCTGCTGATTTTCTGAATCTTTGTATTCTGCTTGCTGCTGTCATACACAAGCAATTTTCTATTTTTCTATTTTATGTAGTTGCCTCATGATAAGGTCTTTGAATGTGCAACTAATATGTGTGTGATGCACAAATGCAATACAATTTTTATGTTCATTTAGTTAGAAAAGTGAGTGGCTCTCCCTGTCCTCTTCTTCTTGGAGGACTTTCTGTCATTGACGCGAGGGAGTATTTTTGTGAGCCTTTATGTAGGAGATTATGGATTTTACAGGAACCCCTCCAATTTTCTTTTATTGACCGATTATTAAGAGTTTCGTACAATTTTTAGAAACATCAATTTAAAGGCATAATCACAAGGTCAAGAAAGAAAAGAAACAAATGGATATTTTATTGATATTCACAAATGTTTATACAGAAAGATTTACAAAGGGAATTTCTGAAGAATGGCTGGCCAAGGTTGGCTATATATTTTTGGCTTTAAACAATTATATCTGTAATTGCTGCTCTTCCCGTTTCCCTAGTTGTTTCGGGTGAGATGCCTGAGCCAGGAGTGTAGATACTGCAAGACGCTTGCTTCTAGAAGATTATCACTTGAACCGCCTTTTGGTTTTCGGTTCAAGTGATCGTTGCTTGCTTTGTTTTTATATCTTATTCTTTTGCCCCTAATTTTTGCCTAGGACATGTCCTAGCGGGGATAATTTTGCCTTTGTTTTGCCTAGTACCCTTGTACTGGCGGGCTTTTTGTCTTGCCCTAACTTTTGCCTAGGATGCCCTTTTTGGGTTTTCATCCTAGCGGGCTGATGCAAGCAACGTCTTCAAGCATAATACTTCTTTACCACGTCAGCGTTGACTGGGTATCGAAGTTCTTCTCCGTCCATGTCTGTGAGAATCAATGCTCCTCCGGAGAAAGCTCGCTTCACCACATATGGTCCTTCGTAATTTGGGGCCCACTTTCCGATTTTGTCCTTTTGAGCTGGTAGCAATTTCTTCATCACCAGCTCTCCCTCATGGTAGATTCGAGGATGGACTTTTTTGTCGAAAGCCTTTTTGACCTTCCTTTGGTAGGCTTGACCATGGCATACGGCGTTCAGTCGTTTTTCTTCGATAAGGTTCAATTGATTGTATCGACTTTGAACCCATTCTGCCTCGGAAAGTTTTGCTTCCATGATTACTCTCAGAGACGGTATCTCGACTTCAACCGGCAGAACTGCCTCCATTCCATAAACAAGGGAGAATGGAGTAGCTCCTGTGGATGTACGTACTGAAGTCCTATAACCATGGAGAGCGAAGGGTAGCATCTCATGCCAGTCTTTGAATGAGACAACCATCTTTTGTACTATCTTCTTGATATTCTTATTGGCTGCCTCGACTGCCCCATTCATCTTTGGTCGATATGGGGAAGAGTTATGGTGCTGAATTTTGAACTCTTTGCACAGCTCTTCCACCATCTTATTGTTCAAATTGGATCCATTATCAGTGATGATTTTATCGGGAATACCGTATCTGCATATGATATTCTTTCTGATGAAGGATGTTACCACCTTTCGGGTCACATGAGCATACGATGCCGCTTCTACCCATTTGGTGAAATAGTCAATGGCCACAAGGATGAACCTATGTCCATTGGATGCCTTTGGCTCGATGGGTCCAATAACATCCATGCCCCACATTGCAAATGGCCATGGTGAAGCCAGAACATTGAGTGGCGTTGGTGGGACATGAATATTGTCGGCATATGCTTGACACTTGTGGCATTTCCGGACGTATTGGTAACAATCCTTTTCAATGGTCGACCAATAATATCCTGCTCTGAGGATTTTCTTAGCCATTGCAGGCCCGGGAATATGGGTACCAAAAACCCCCTCATGTATTTCTTTGATTATATTTTGAGCTTCGACTTGGTCTATACATCTCAACAAGACCGAGTCATAATTCTTTTTGTAGAGGGTTTCTCCAATCAACAGAAATCCCATGGCCCTTCTTCGGATATGCTTTTTATCATTATCGCTGGCCATATCAGGATATTCCCCTTTTGACAGATATTGTTTGATGTCATGGAACCATGGATGATCGTCGACAGCTTCATCTATCAGTAGGCAGAACGCTTGCTTATCGTGCCGCCGGATATTGATGATGGGCATTTCATGCTCCTTATCCAAGGCGAACATCGATGATAGTGTAGCAAGGGCGTCAGCGAACTGATTCTCCTCCCTTGGAATGTATTCAAAGATGACACTTTGGAAGAATTGTGTCAAATCTTTGATATGCTCAACATATGGTATCAGTTTAGGATTTCGGACTTCCCAGTCTCCTCGTAGCTGATGGATGACTAAAGCCGAATCTCCAAATACTTTGAGTTTGAGGATACCATTATTGATAGCCGCTTGGATTCCTAACGCGCAAGCCTCGTATTCGGCCATATTATTTGTACAGTCGAAATTGAGTCTTGCTGTTAGAGGGATATGCTTTCCTTGTGGGGAGATTAACACTGTCCCGATCCCCTGTCCAAGCATGTTGGAGGCTCCATCAAAATACATGGTCCACGCATCGTCCTTAGGATCTTCATGTTGTATACTCATTACATGTTCATCGGGGAAATCATCCTGAAGGGATTGATAGTCATTGGTCGGCCCGTGTGCTAGGTAATCAGCTAAGGTACTACCCTTGATGGCCTTTTGTGTGACATGTATGATGTCAAATTCTGATAATTGCACTTGCCATCGGGCAATCTTCCCAGTGATTATTGGTTTGTCGAACACGTACTTAATTGGGTCCATTTTGGAAACCAACCAAGTAGTATGCCTTATCATGTACTGCCTGAGCCTTTGTGTTGCCCACGCTAACGCACAGCAAGTCTTTTCTAATGGCGTGTAGCGGGTTTCATAATCAAGGAACTTTTTGCTCAGGTAGTAGATGGCTTGTTCTTTCTTTCCAGTTTCGTCCTGTTGCCCTAGCACGGCTCCCATGGACTCATCAAGCACTGTTAGATAGAGGACTAATGGCCTTCCCTCGACAGGCGGCACCAATACTGGTGGATTGGCCAAGCACTGTTTGATCTTGTCAAAAGCTCGTTGACAATTCTCATCCCAAGTTTCGGAATGATTCTTGCGCAACAGCTTGAATATTGGTTTGCACGTGTCAGTCAACTGTGCGATGAACCTTGCGACGTAGTTCACCCTGCCGAGGAATCCTCTAATTTCTTTCTCAGTTTTAGGAGGAGGCATTTCCATTATTGCCTTTACTTTATCGGGGTCCACCTCTATGCCTTTTTCACTGACGATGAACCCAAGAAGCTTACCCGACCGAACTCCGAAAGTACACTTAGCTGGGTTTAGCTTAAGCTGATACTTACGAAGCCGATTGAATAATTTTCTCAAATATTGGATGTGGTCCATTTCGTCTTTCGACTTTGCGATCATGTCATCCACGTATACTTCAATTTCTTTGTGGATCATATCGTGGAATAGAGTCACCATCGCTCGTTGGTAGGTGGCACCCGCATTTTTAAGTCCAAAGGGCATCACCCTGTAGCAGAAAGTTCCCCAGGGTGTAATGAAAGAAGTTTTCTCGCGGTCTTCTATATTCATCTTGATTTGATTATACCCCGAGTATCCATCCATGAAGGAATAGAGTGTGTTTGTGGCGGTGTGATCCACGAGTGTATCAATATGTGGCAAGGGAAAATCGTCCTTTGGACTGGCACGATTCAAATCCCTATAATCAACACACACTCTAACTTTCCCATTCTTTTTGACGACTGGCACAATGTTAGCCAGCCATTCGGGATACTGGGATACAACCAAAAATCCCGCGTCCAATTGTTTTTCCACCTCCTCCTTAATTTTTAAGGACCATTCGGGCTTGATTCGTCGAAGCTTTTGCTTAATAGGTCGAAACCCCTCTTTTAAGGGCAACTTGTGTTCGACAATGTTGGAGTCCAACCCGGGCATATCATGGTACGACCATGCAAATACGTCCTTGTATTCCCTCAATAATTGAATTAATTGCGTTTTTATTCCATCACTGATACGGGTCCCAATATTGACCTCTTTCAACTCTTGACCCTGCCCCAAATTCACGGTCTCCAATTCTTCTTGATTCGGTTGGAGTAGACGAGCTTCTTGATCTAGCAGTCTTTGCAGGTCCGGAGAGATGGTCTCCTCATCACTGTCCAACTCAACCCATTCACCCTCGGCTTTCGGATCCCGATCAGAGCGAGCAATCACAGACATAATTATTTATTGGTTCTGTTTAGGTTTAGAGTTTATTAATATAAATGAGAGAGAGAGAATAGAACAAAAATGCGAGAATAATTGTGTGAAAAATGCCTTTTTATTGATATATGAGTGTAAAACTGTACAAAACCCTTTATTTACATGAAAAGGTCCTCATGATCTCGGGTACTGATCATGAGTCCCTAAAAGAAAAATGTGGAGGGGCCCTATCATGGCTTGCCCTTCTCTCTACTCTTGCTGCGGTAGAGGATTCTTGCTCACGTCGGGCGCCGTCGAATCGAAAGTGACCCACCCAGCGTCGATAAGGTCTTGGACCTTGTATTTGAGAGCTCGGCAGTTCTCCGTTGAGTGCCCCTGTGCCCCCGAATGGTATAGACATTTGTCTTGTGGATTGTACCAATCGGGGTAGGGTGGATTCACCTTCTTTGGTGGAATGTAAGCTATAAGGCGCGCCTCCACTAGCTTCGGCAGGAGATCGCTGTAAGTGGTCGGAAGTCTATCAAACTTCTTCACAGAGTTGTTTTGCGATTTGCCTGACTTCGAAGCGGAAGAAGACGGAGCAATGGTTACAGCGTTGACTCCTCCTTCTTTCTTCTTCCCAAAGGCCTTCTTAGCTTCATATGATTGGGAAGGCTTAGCCAGCTTCCCACTTTTAAGTCCTTGTTCCACCCTTTCTCCTATGGTGATGATGTCCGAGAAGAGTGTCGTTGTGTTCCCTATCATTTTATCGTAATAGGGACCAGTCAACGAGTTGATGAATAAGGACACCGTCTCCTTATCCGACAGCGGGGGCTCTATCTGTGCCGCCAACTCCCTCCAACGTTGGGCGTACGCCTTGAAGGATTCATCGTTCTTTTTACTCAAGGCTTGAAGATCAGACCTATCGGGTGTTAGGTCGATGTTGTATTTGTAGCGCTTGAGGAAGGCGTCGGCCAACTGCCTCCATGTGTGTACTAGATTTCCATCTAGCTGCATATACCAGTTGAGTGCAGTTTCAGCTAAGCTCTCTTGAAAGCAGTGGATCAAGAGCTTTTCATTTGTGGCATATGCAGCCATCTTGCGACAGTACATGGTGAGATGACTTTTAGGGCAAGTCGATCCCACGTACTTTGGGAAATCTGGCACTTTAAATTTAGGAGGGAATTGAATGTCCCTCACCAAACACATGTCGGCGGCATCCTTAATGTCAAAGTCATGCCCCTCCATAGCCCTTAGCCGATCCTCGAGGGCATGGAATTGTTCCTTTGAGACCTCGGGCTCTTTTATTATAATTCCTGCCCCAAGGGGTACGGCGTTTGGAGGATCTCTTTCATGCTCTTCCTCCTCTCCCTCATGATGGGACCCATGATCACTATGATGAGAATCATGGATGTTGTGATGACGCATGAGTTCCATCATTTGCGCCATCTGCTCTTTAAGCTGTGAAAGCTCGGTTGTGAGCTTCTTGTTTTGCTCCTCCAATGCTTCCATTTTCTTGATTTTCCGTGCGCGCGTAAGGATAGAGAGATGACCAGCCACTTTCTAAAATGAATGTTTAGTTAGTTTATTTTATGGAATGAATACACTCTTTAACACGAGCTTGATAAACCTCCATCTTTAAGGCGCTGCCTTTTTAAGACGGAAGTTTACCACCCTTCTTTATCTATGATTTCTCCCCAACGGAGAATCTCTATAGTCATGGGTCTCTTTCACTCATGTCAAGAGGTATTGGTGATCCTAAAATGTATGTTTTCATGAGGATGCATGATGTCTTATTGGTAATGATGTACATGCTCCTCACTTTTATTATATTTTCACACATGGTCTTTCCTCTCATGTCATGTTTTTTTATGCATGGGGATTATTTTTAGACCTTATCACGAGGTTATTTATTAATGCACAAACAATGTCACATAACGAATGTACAAACAATTCACTCATCCACGAACAGTCACGAGCGAATTACGAGGTAGGGGTCTCCTGCAGAAAAGTGCATATTCAAGGAGGATCTAACTGTTCTCACTTGGTCAAAGGCCCCCAAGGTGCCCCCATTATAGGGACCCAATTCCTCTCGTCGTAGGTCGATGGAAAGCTCCAACGCACCGTCGGACTCAAGTTCATGGTTATCACCTTGAGTGATGCTTTTCGACAACGGTCTCATAGGCTCCTATAAACCCATCAACCGGCCGTACTAACATCCACTCCCTATGGATTACCACTCATGCCCCCGGGTATAGAGGGAACTGTTGTGTGCAAAGGTTTGTGTGCAATTTATTCCAAACAATTTGCGGAATTTTAAACAAACAACAGTTATTTAAAGCCAAATAGATAAACATGTTATCATACAAGCAAGGGGTAATGAAGTAATTTTAACTATTATTTGTTAAAAAATAATCTGTCACTAAATGGGACTGACTCTCAAGGCTTCCCCAGCGGAGTCGCCATCTGTCGCCACCGGCCCGAAACTGGCTTTCGGCATTCGCGAAGGATGGTTGGACTCGTTTATTTGTTTGAAAAATGTGGATTGCTAGAATGACTTATTCTCAAACTGAGACCTCGTCAAACGAGCAATTTTATTAAAAGGCTCACTAATCCATATTAATCCCAAGCGGGACCCTCCATGGATTAGTGGTTTTCATAAAAGGAGGGTTCGTGGAGTCGCCACCAATGTTTTACTCAAAACATTGGAAAAAGGGATAAGGCAATTGATTTAAAAATCAACTTTGACCACTACAACCAGAGTTGGGTAAGGGAGTCGGTTACGCGTGGGGAAGGTGTTAGCACCCCACAGCGCCCCTTTCGGGTTCCCTATGACAGATTATTTTCTAAAATAACAGCGTAAAATTACTAAATTACCCCTATTTATTCTAAACAATTATGAATTGACTATCTACATGATGACAGTTTAAATATGCACACAGAAAGCAGTAAAAGGAAGGATTGAAGGGAAACCTCTTGAAGCGTGCTTTTTATAAAAAATGAACTGGGAAGCGTTTTGGCGTTCCCTCGCTCTACAAGCCCGCTCCTCGCTCTCCTAGAACAAAATTTTAACTAAGGGAATCAAAGAGATTTCCCCTCGACTAGGTTCGATCCTCAAGCAAAATGGCTCGGGGCTCAAGAACTTCGTCGGATCAACTCTCCGAGTGATTTCTAGGGCAGAACACTGCTCAAAAACCCCAGAATACTCAAGGAGAGGGTTCAAACTATGTTGAAAAGTGTGGAATGACGTCCAATTGACGTCATATTTATAGGGAATAGGCGCAGTACGGCCTACAGGGCCAATACGGCCGTATTGAAATTTTTGAACTTCAATACGGTCGTATTGGAGTTCAATACGGTCGTATTGAAAGTCAGAAATTTCAATACGCCCGTATTGAGTTCGCAGCGGTCGTATTGAAGTGTCAATACGGTCGTACTGACTTCAGTATGGCCGTATTGAAGCTTCAATACGGCCGTATTGAGTTCAGTACGGCCGTATTGGGCTTTTTCCCTCCACTTCTTTATTTTGAGCTATTCTAAGACCTCTGGACCTACAGAGAACCCTCCTAGGGCCTTCGAGGAGTCCTTCTGGCTGATTATCCTTCAGTCTTCGAGAGTCTTCAAGCTTTATTTCCGACCCGGACAATTTTAGGGGTCTACAGAGAGGCAATGAAGCTTCTACTCGAAGACTGAAGATCAGGTGTATAGTTTGTCAGCCTTGTTACCCAATAGAGTACGTAACTGCTCTAAAGGGTGAGGATACGAACAAATACACCTATTTAAGGGAAACAACGCAGAAGCGCCAACACCAAAGAGACAAAGAGAAGACCTGAACGAAATGTCTACATCTTTACTTGCCTTTGGAAAAGGAACACATTACTATTCCAAAGGACAAGTAAAGAGGGACAGCTATAGACACCCAATTTTGTCCGGGGGCATACAAACAAGGAAATGGACCTTTGTTATGAAAAGAATTGGAGCTCCCAAGCATGAAAACAACAGGACAAGACATCATAAGGCCTAAAGCCCAAATACATTGGCTTAGTGGCCTAGAACGGGCTATTCCAAAATCGGAACGGGTCGTTCCAAGCCACAAAAAAGGGCCTAAAAACCTAATCTGGAACGGGCCGTTCCAAAACCAGAACGGGTCGTTCCAAACCAGGAAAAAGGCATAAAAATAATAGGCTAGAACGGGCCATTCCTAAGCCAGAACGGGTCGTTCCAAAATTGGAACGGGCCGTTTCCAAGCTCCTAAAATAGGGTTAAAAAATCTTAACCGGAACGGGCCATTCCTAAACTGGAACGGGCCATTCTGAGATATTAAAATGGCCTAAAATCTCTTGTTTGGAACGCCCGTTCCAGTCTACCAAATTGTGTGTTAATCTTATCTCTAGAATGACCCGTTCCAATTTCAAAACGGGCCGTTCCAGTTACGAAATTAACACATAACGGCCAGATCCAGAACGGGCCGTTCCGATTTTGGAACGGGCCGTTCTGGACCCTTTTCTGATGCCTATAAATAGACAGCTTGGACTTAGTTCTCGAGACTCCAAAATTTCGTCCAAAACTCCTTAGAGCTCGAAATTTTTCTCTCTCTCTCTTATTGTATTTCTTGAGTTTTGTGAGGCTTATTGTAGTGTGAAAGGTTGCCACAAAGCACCTAAATCTCTATATTTGAAGATTCAATAGAGCTCGTTCAAGACGTATTTCAGTCAATCTTCTTCTCTCTCTTTTATTTCTTATTTTTGATAAATATCGTTTATAATAAAAACAATCATGTAGACATTTTAGGGTCAATTGTATAATTTAAATTTCAAGCAATGTAAATAGTTATTAATAAAAGTGGATCCAATATTTAATTTATTATTTCTTATCACATTAACTTCATCATAGGGTACCGATTTAGGGCGCTGTAAGGGTGCTTAATACCTTCCCTACACGTAACCGACCCCCGAACCCAATTCTAGTTATCAAGGCCATTATTGGACCTTTTAAAACCATCAATTAAGGATTAGTCTGGTTTCCGGGCATTCCTTAATTGATGAGATCTTTAAAAGGATGTTTAAACCATAGGTCGCAAGATCAGAAATTTTCAGGTTGCAACACTTGTAGGGACTAATAACAAACACAAATACACAACATAACATGTAGTATGACACGAAAATGAAAGCATCAAACTAATACACTCAAACTGATATACTAAAAACTGATACACTCATACTTAAAACACACAAAACTTAACAGAGACTCTAAAACACTACACTACTAACAAAAACACGAAACACACAACAAAACACTTTCAAAAACAAAGAACACACACCCTTTGACAGGAACCGATGGTCCCCGGCAACGACGCCAAATTTGATTGAGGTCGTACCCGGTCAAATAAAAATAGTTAAATGTAATACTAGGAAGCTTTCCTAGGTCATCTCCCAAGGACCATTTGTCTCTGTCAAAGGTTCAAACATGAAGTGGGGGGTGTTTTGGTTCAGATTTATCAAGGTTTCAAACACAATAAAATGCAAGTAAAATAGTAAGTAAAGCAAGTTGATTCCTTGTTCGGATTGTAACCCTCTTATCCCTGGTTCACAACAGATTACTCTATCAACCACTTAATCCTTGTTCCATCCGAGTTAACCCACTATGTGAAGATTAACTCAAGACTTCCCTACACGAATTAAGCAAACGTATACAACATTGAACCTCTTCACAGATTAAACAACTGTGGCATTAAGGATAGCCCATTAAGCATGAACACATTAATACAAAGATAAAATGAAGAATGATCAAGTAAAATAAAGATATACAAAACGTACCCAACCTCAAACAGAGATTACAACCCACAACAAGAAGCCAACCCCAAGGGATTTATCCTTCCATTAAAACAAAAATGCAGAAGTAACAAGGTAGAAGAGAAGGAAACGCAAAGTCTGTATTCATTCAAGCAAAATGCAGTCTTAAATACAATAAAAAAAACCAACATGAACGCAGAAGCAAAACGTAAATAGAGATACAAAAATTGAGAGAAAAAAACGTCCAGAAAGGGGAGGAAGGAACAAAACATGGTCACATCAGTTTTCTTAATGTTCGTGGTTGCTAGGTCAGCCCTAACCTACACACCTAAAACCTAAAAATGCAAATGGGCCCCCTGCACATGTGTCTGGCCCAAAATTGCAAAAATGAGGTTAACAAAAATGTAAACATGTTGATGTGGCACTGACGTGGCAATGTGGTGCTGACATGGCACTGACGTGGCACTTTATCTCTTGAAGTCCAAAATTAATATCCAAGCCCAAAAGTGCTCCACAATTAACCTAAAAATAATTGATAAACAAAAATTAGACCAAGTGAATCAGAATTAATTAAAATTCGAATTACTGGCCCAATGATGCCCAAACAGTAAAGTTGTACAATTAATAAGCGATCCAGCCCAAATCAACAATTAAAATAAGTACAAAAAGATAAATAAATAAGGGAGAATAATGACTCATCAATGCTCATTTCAAATTCATCCTACATAAGCTTGGAAAACTCTTGGCAAAGATTTTCATTAGTAGCACCAAATATTATGTCGTCTACGTAGATTTGAACTATTATGAAATCATATTTTATTTCTTTTCTAAACAGGGTGCTGTCAGTTTTTCCTCTTATAAAATTATTGTTATTAGAAAAAATCTTAATTTTTCATACCACGCACGTGGTGCGTGTTTTAATCCATACAAAGCTTTGTTTAGTTTGAAAACATGAGATGATAATAATTCATTTTCAAAACTAGGAGGTTGACTCACGTAAACCTCTTCCAAGATTGTTCCATTTAAAAATGCACTTTTAACATCCATCTGATATAATTTCATGCCAGTACATGCGGTAAAAGGAAGTAAAATTCTAATGGCTTCTATTCTGGAAACAGGTGCAAAGGTTTCAGTAAAGTCTATACCTTTCTGCTGAGAGTACCCTTTTGCAACTAACCTTGCTTTGTGACGGAGGACCATCCTTGGAGCTTCATGTGGGACCTATCAATAGGTCCATGACTAGGGGATTGGAAGAGGATAAAAAGCTAACAACCTATAGACATGCTTCTTGTTGCTAAAGGATATTGATCAATCTCCTAAAGCCTTGTTAGCATAGAATTTATCTTTTATGCCTATTTTGCCCTTGACTTTATTCTTCCCATTTTTACCCTTGTATTTTGGGTATCTTAGACATAGGATTTATTTTACTTGTATTTCCCATTTTACCCTAGAAGTGGCCTTCATCACCATGAAGTGATCCAACCCTAGCGTACCCTTCTCAAACCTTTCATCAAACACCTTCTACCCAACCTCCAAAACCTATCCATTCCACCATCATCCACCCTAAAACCATGCGCCACCTTGAAGAACTTGATCCTTGGAGCAAAAGTGTCCTTCCTTGTTAATCATCTCACATCCATGGAAGCAAGGATGCCATCATGTGGTATCAGAGCCTTGGTTCTTCAAGGGTAACTTTTCCATCATTTGGTATCATGAGCTTTGGTTGTCTTCAATGGTAACTAATTTTTCTTCACTTCTTTGAGTCTTTATCTTTTTTTGAGTCATCATTTGCGTATTCTTGAGTCTCATTGTCATCCATGAAAACCTTATTAAAAATGTCTTCTTATTTTGCTCCATGGTTCATTACTTGTTCATGAGCCTCCTTTTGTGCTTTAGGGTTTTTCTTGAGTTTTAGGTTCTTGTGTGCCATTTTTGTTTTTACTCTTGTTGCTGGAAAAATATTTCAAGAACATGAAGAACATGTATTACATCTCTTTTTGATCTTTTTACCTTTCAAGTTTTGTCAAAATTTGTGTTTCTCTCACCCATCTCAAAAGGACAAATATCTTGATGTATGATTGTAGACCCCTAAAATTGTCCGGGTCGGAAATAAAGCTTGAAGACTCTCGAAGACTGAAGGATAATCAGCCAGAAGGACCCCTCGAAGGCCCTAGGAGGGTTCTCTGTAGGTCCAGAGGTCTTAGAATAGCTCAAAATAAAGAAGTGGAGGGAAAAAGCCCAATACGGCCGTACTGAACTCAATACGGCCGTATTGAAGCTTCAATACGGCCATACTGAAGTCAGTACGACCGTATTGACACTTCAATACGACCGCGGCGAACTCAATACGGGCGTATTGAAATTTCTGAACTTCAATACGACCGTATTGAATTTCAATACGACCGTATTGAAGTTCAAAAATTTCAATACGGCCGTATTGCCCCTGTAGGCCGTATTGCGCCTATTCCCTATAAATATGACGTCAATTGGACGTCATTCCACACTTTTCAACATAGTTTGAACCCTCTCCTTGAGTATTCTGGGGTTTTTGAGCAGTGTTCTGCCCTAGAAATCACTCGGAGAGTTGATCCGACGAAGTTCTTGAGCCCCGAGCCATTTTGCTTGAGGATCGAACCTAGTCGAGGGGAAATCTCTTTGATTCCCTTAGTTAAAATTTTGTTCTAGGAGAGCAAGGAGCGGGCTTGTAGAGCGTGGGAACGCCAAAACGCTTCCCAGTTCATTTTTTATAAAAAGCACGCTTCAAGAGGTTTCCCTTCAATCCTTCCTTTTACTGCTTTCTGTGTGCATATTTAAACTGTCATCATGTAGATAGTCAATTCATAATTGTTTAGAATAAATAGGGGTAATTTAGTAATTTTACGCTGTTATTTTAGAAAATAATCTGTCATAGGGAACCCGAAAGGGGCGCTGTGGGGTGCTAACACCTTCCCTACGCGTAACCGACTCCCTTACCCAACTCTGGTTGTAGTGGCCAAAGTTGATTTTTAAATCAATTGCCTTATCCCTTTTTCCAATGTTTTGAGTAAAACATTGGTGGCGACTCCACGAACCCTCCTTTTATGAAAACCACTAATCCATGGAGGGTCCCGCTTGGGATTAATATGGATTAGTGAGCCTTTTAATAAAATTGCTCGTTTGACGAGGTCTCAGTTTGAGAATAAGTCATTCTAGCAATCCACTATTTTTAAACAAATAAACGAGTCCAACCATCCTTCGCGAACGCCGAAAGCCCGTTTCGGGCCGGTGGCGACAGATGGCGACTCCACTGGGGAAGCCTTGAGAGTCAGTCCCATTTAGTGACAGATTATTTTTAACAAATAATAGTTAAAATTACTTCATTACCCCTTGCTTGTATTATAATATGTTTTATTATATGGCTTTAAATAACTGTTGTATGCTTAAATTCCGCAATTGTTTGAAATAAAAACTGCACACAAACCTTTGCACACAACAGTTCCCTCTATACCCGGGGGCATGAGTGGTAATCCATAGGGAGTGGATGTTAGTACGGCCGGTTGATGGGTTTATAGGAGCCTATGAGACCGTTGTCGAAAAGCATCACTCAAGGTGATAACCATGAACTTGAGTCCGACGGTGCGTTGGAGCTTTCCATCGACCTACGACGAGAGGAATTGGGTCCCTATAATGGGGGCACCTTGGGGGCCTTTGACCAAGTGAGAACAGTTAGATCCTCCTTGAATATGCACTTTTCTGCAGGAGACCCCTACCTCGTAATTCGCTCGTGACTGTTCGTGGATGAGTGAATTGTTTGTGCATTCGTTATGTGACATTGTTTGTGCATTAATAAATAACCTCGTGATAAGGTCTAAAAATAATCCCCATGCATAAAAAACCATGACATGAGAGGAAAGACCATGTGTGAAAATATAATAAAAGTGAGGAGCATGTACATCATTACCAATAAGACATCATGCATCCTCATGAAAACATACATTTTAGGATCACCAATACCTCTTGACATGAGTGAAAGAGACCCATGACTATAGAGATTCTCCGTTGGGGAGAAATCATAGATAAAGAAGGGTGGTAAACTTCCGTCTTAAAAAGGCAGCGCCTTAAAGATGGAGGTTTATCAAGCTCGTGTTAAAGAGTGTATTCATTCCATAAAATAAACTAACTAAACATTCATTTTAGAAAGTGGCTGGTCATCTCTCTATCCTTACGCGCGCACGAAAAATCAAGAAAATGGAAGCATTGGAGGAGCAAAACAAGAAGCTCACAACCGAGCTTTCACAGCTTAAAGAGCAGATGGCGCAAATGATGGAACTCATGCGTCATCACAACATCCATGATTCTCATCATAGTGATCATGGGTCCCATCATGAGGGAGAGGAGGAAGAGCATGAAAAAGATCCTCCAAACGCCGTACCCCTTGGGGCAGGAATTATAATAAAAGAGCCCGAGGTCTCAAAGGAACAATTCCATGCCCTCGAGGATCGGCTAAGGGCTATGGAGGGGCATGACTTTGACATTAAGGATGCCGCCGACATGTGTTTGGTGAGGGACATTCAATTCCCTCCTAAATTTAAAGTGCCAGATTTCCCAAAGTACGTGGGATCGACTTGCCCTAAAAGTCATCTCACCATGTACTGTCGCAAGATGGCTGCATATGCCACAAATGAAAAGCTCTTGATCCACTGCTTTCAAGAGAGCTTAGCTGAAACTGCACTCAACTGGTATATGCAGCTAGATGGAAATCTAGTACACACATGGAGGCAGTTGGCCGACGCCTTCCTCAAGCGCTACAAATACAACATCGACCTAACACCCGATAGGTCTGATCTTCAAGCCTTGAGTAAAAAGAACGATGAATCCTTCAAGGCGTACGCCCAACGTTGGAGGGAGTTGGCGGCACAGATAGAGCCCCCGCTGTCGGATAAGGAGACGGTGTCCTTATTCATCAACTCGTTGACTGGTCCCTATTACGATAAAATGATAGGGAACACAACGACACTCTTCTCGGACATCATCACCATAGGAGAAAGGGTGGAACAAGGACTTAAAAGTGGGAAGCTGGCTAAGCCTTCCCAATCATATGAAGCTAAGAAGGCCTTTGGGAAGAAGAAAGAAGGAGGAGTCAACGCTGTAACCATTGCTCCGTCTTCTTCCGCTTCGAAGTCAGGCAAATCGCAAAACAACTCTGTGAAGAAGTTTGATAGACTTCCGACCACTTATAGCGATCTCCTGCCGAAGCTAGTAGAGGCGCGTCTTATAGCTTACATTCCACCAAAGAAGGTGAATCCACCCTACCCCGATTGGTACAATCCACAAGACAAATGTCTATACCACTCGGGGGCACAGGGGCACTCAATGGAGAACTGCCGAGCTCTCAAGTACAAGGTCCAAGACCTTATCGACGCTGGGTGGGTCACTTTCGATTCGACGGCGCCCGACGTGAGCAAGAATCCTCTACCGCAGCAGGAGTAGAGAGAAGGGCAAGCCATGATAGGGCCCCTCCACATTTTTCTTTTAGGGACTCATGATCAGTACCCGAGATCATGAGGACCTTTTCATGTAAATAAAGGGTTTTGTACAGTTTTACACTCATATATCAATAAAAAGGCATTTTTCACACATTATTCTCTCATTTTGTTCTATTCTCTCTCTCTCATTAATATTAATAAACTCTAAACCTAAACAGAACCAATAAATAATTATGTCTGTGATTGCTCGCTCTGACCGGGATCCGAAAGCCGAGGGTGAATGGGTTGAGTTGGACAGTGATGAGGAGACCATCTCTCCGGATCTGCAAAGACTGCTAGATCAAGAAGCTCGTCTACTCCAACCGAATCAAGAAGAATTGGAGACCGTAAATTTGGGGCAGGGTCAAGAGTTGAAAGAGGTCAATATTGGGACCCGTATCAGTGATGGAATAAAAACGCAATTAATTCAATTATTGATGGAATACAAGGACGTATTTGCATGGTCGTACCATGATATGCCCGGGTTGGACTCCAACATTGTCGAACACAAGTTGCCCTTAAAAGAGGGGTTTCGACCTATTAAGCAAAAGCTTCGACGAATCAAGCCCGAATGGTCCTTAAAAATTAAGGAGGAGGTGGAAAAACAATTGGACGCGGGATTTTTGGTTGTATCCCAGTATCCCGAATGGCTGGCTAACATTGTGCCAGTCGTCAAAAAGAATGGGAAAGTTAGAGTGTGTGTTGATTATAGGGATTTGAATCGTGCCAGTCCAAAGGACGATTTTCCCTTGCCACATATTGATACACTCGTGGATCACACTGCCACAAACACACTCTATTCCTTTATGGATGGATACTCGGGGTATAATCAAATCAAGATGAATATAGAAGACCGCGAGAAAACTTCTTTCATTACACCCTGGGGGACTTTCTGCTACAGGGTGATGCCTTTTGGACTTAAAAATGCGGGGTGCCACCTACCAACGAGCGATGGTGACACTATTCCACGATATGATCCACAAAGAAATTGAAGTATACGTGGATGACATGATCGCAAAGTCAAAAGACGAAATGGACCACATCCAATATTTGAGAAAGTTATTCAATCGGCTTCGTAAGTATCAGCTTAAGCTAAACCCAGCTAAGTGTACTTTCGGAGTTCGGTCGGGTAAGCTTCTTGGGTTCATCGTCAGTGAAAAAGGCATAGAGGTGGACCCCGATAAAGTAAAGGCAATAATGGAAATGCCTCCTCCTAAAACTGAGAAAGAAATTAGAGGATTCCTCGGCAGGGTGAACTACGTCGCAAGGTTCATCGCACAGTTGACTGACACGTGCAAACCAATATTCAAGTTGTTGCGCAAGAATCATTCCGAAACTTGGGATGAGAATTGTCAACGAGCTTTTGACAAGGTCAAACAGTGCTTGGCCAATCCACCAGTACTGGTGCCACCTGTCGAGGGAAGGCCATTAATCCTCTATCTGACAGTACTTGATGAGTCCATGGGAGCCGTGCTAGGGCAACAGGACGAAACTGGAAAGAAAGAACAAGCCATCTACTACCTGAGCAAAAAGTTCCTTGATTATGAAACCCGCTACACGCCATTAGAAAAGACTTGCTGTGCGTTAGCGTGGGCAGCACAAAGGCTCAGGCAGTACATGATAAGGCATACTACTTGGTTGGTCTCCAAAATGGACCCAATTAAGTACGTGTTCGACAAGCCAATAATCACTGGGAAGATCGCCCGATGGCAAGTACAATTATCAGAATTCGACATCATACATGTCACACAAAAGGCCATCAAAGGCAGTACCCTAGCTGATTACCTAGCACATGGGCCGACCAATGATTATCAATCCCTTCAGGATGATTTCCCCGATGAACATATAATGAGTATACAACATGAAGATCCTAAGGACGATGCGTGGACCATGTATTTTGATGGAGCCTCCAACATGCTTGGACAGGGGATTGGGACAGTGTTAATCTCCCCACAAGGAAAGCATATCCCTCTAACAGCAAGACTCAATTTCGACTGTACAAATAATATGGCCGAATACGAGGCTTGCGCGTTAGGAATCCAAGCAGCTATCAACAATGGTATCCTCAAACTCAAAGTATTTGGAGATTCGGCTTTAGTCATCCATCAGCTACGAGGTGACTGGGAGGTCCGAAATCCTAAACTAATACCATATGTTGAGCATATCAAAGATTTGACACAATTCTTCCAAAGTGTCATCTTTGAATACATTCCAAGGGAGGAGAATCAGTTCGCTGACGCCCTTGCTACACTATCATCGATGTTCGCCTTGGATAAGGAGCATGAAATGCCCATCATCAATATCCGGCGGCACGATAAGCAAGCGTTCTGCCTACTGATAGATGAAGCTGTCGACGATCATCCATGGTTCCATGACATCAAACAATATCTGTCAAAAGGGGAATATCCTGATATGGCCAACAATAATGATAAAAAGCATATCCGAAGAAGGGCCATGGGATTTCTGCTAATAGGAGAAACCCTCTACAAAAAGAATTATGACTCGGTCTTGTTGAGGTGTATAGACCAAGTCGAAGCTCAAAACGTGATCAAAGAAATACATGAGGGGGTTTTTGGTACCCATATTCCCGGGCCTGCAATGGCTAAGAAAATCCTTAGAGCAGGATATTATTGGTCGACCATTGAAAGGGATTGTTACCAATACGTCCGGAAATGCCACAAGTGTCAAGCATATGCCGACAATATTCATGTCCCACCAACGCCACTCAATGTTCTGGCTTCACCATGGCCATTTGCAATGTGGGGCATGGATGTTATTGGACCCATCGAGCCAAAGGCATCCAATGGACATAGGTTCATCCTTGTGGCCATTGACTATTTCACCAAATGGGTAGAAGCGGCATCGTATGCTCATGTGACCCGAAAGGTGGTAACATCCTTCATCAGAAAGAATATCATATGCAGATACGGTATTCCCGATAAAATCATCACTGATAATGGATCCAATTTGAACAATAAGATGGTGGAAGAGCTGTGCAAAGAGTTCAAAATCCAGCACCATAACTCTTCCCCATATCGACCAAAGATGAATGGGGCAGTCGAGGCAGCCAATAAGAATATCAAGAAGATAGTACAAAAGATGGTTGTCTCATTCAAAGACTGGCATGAGATGCTACCCTTCGCTCTCCATGGTTATAGGACTTCAGTACGTACATCCACAGGAGCTACTCCATTCTCCCTTGTTTATGGAATGGAGGCAGTTCTGCCGGTTGAAGTCGAGATACCGTCTCTGAGAGTAATCATGGAAGCAAAACTTTCCGAGGCAGAATGGGTTCAAAGTCGATACAACCAATTGAACCTTATCGAAGAAAAACGACTGAACGCCGTATGCCATGGTCAAGCCTACCAAAGGAAGGTCAAAAAGGCTTTCGACAAAAAAGTCCATCCTCGAATCTACCATGAGGGAGAGCTGGTGATGAAGAAATTGCTACCAGCTCAAAAGGACAAAATCGGAAAGTGGGCCCCAAATTACGAAGGACCATACGTGGTGAAGCGAGCCTTCTCCGGA
This sequence comes from Cajanus cajan, assembly GCF_000230855.2. Lineage (NCBI taxonomy): Eukaryota > Viridiplantae > Streptophyta > Magnoliopsida > Fabales > Fabaceae > Cajanus > Cajanus cajan. The sequence goes on along the minus strand of NC_138523.1, from coordinate 33,853,638 downwards.
GGAGCATTGATTCTCACAGACATGGACGGAGAAGAACTTCGATACCCAGTCAACGCTGACGTGGTAAAGAAGTATTATGCTTGAAGACGTTGCTTGCATCAGCCCGCTAGGATGAAAACCCAAAAAGGGCATCCTAGGCAAAAGTTAGGGCAAGACAAAAAGCCCGCCAGTACAAGGGTACTAGGCAAAACAAAGGCAAAATTATCCCCGCTAGGACATGTCCTAGGCAAAAATTAAGGGCAAAAGAATAAGATATAAAAACAAAGCAAGCAACGATCACTTGAACCGAAAACCGAAAGGCGGTTCAAGTGATAATCTTCTAGAAGCAAGCGTCTTGCAGTATCTACACTCCTGGCTCAGGCATCTCACCCAAAACGATTAGGGGAACGAGAAAAGCGACAATTACAGATATAATTGTTTAAGCCAAAAATGTATAGCCTACCTTGGCTAGCCATTCTTCAGAAATTCCCTTTGTAAATCTTTCTGTGTAAACATTTGTGAATATCAATAAAATATCCATTTGTTTCTTTTCTTTCTTGACCTTGTGATTATGCCTTTAAAATTGATGTTTCTAAAAATTGTACGAAACTCTTAATAATCGGTCAATAAAAGAAAATTGGAGGGGTTCCTGTAAAATCCATAATCTCCTGCATAAAGGCTCACAAAAATACTCCCTCGCGTCAATGACAGAAAGTCCTCCAAGAAGAAGAGGATAGGGAGAGCCACCCACTTTTCTAAATAAATGAACAAAAATAAAAATTGTATTGCATTTGTGCATCACACACATATTAGTTGCACATTCAAAGACCTTATCATGAGGCAACTACATAAAATAGAAAAATAGAAAATTGCTTGTGTATGACAGCAGCAAGCAGAATACAAAGATTCAGAAAATCAGCAGCATCATACAGAATAATTGAGCCTGGAGAGGCTTGCCGAAAGAATACTCTCAAAATAACTGAGCCTGAAGAGGCTCGCCGAAACAATACTCCTCATCCCCCACATTTCAGAATAATTGAGCCTGGAGAGGCTCGCAGAAATAATACTCCCCAGAGAAACCTCAACTCACGCTCTTGGACTCAAAATCCCCAACAAGAGCTATCAAAGCAAGATCGACGACATCCTCAATGGAAGTACGATCACCCAAGCAGAATATCCAAGTCAAAGGACTTAAACTTCCTCAGTGAAGATAGCTCTCCAACTCAAGTGTCGAGTGAGGCTAAGCCTGTAGAGGCTTCCTAAATAATACTCTGGGATACATAAGATCCCCAAATCCCCAGTCGCCTACTCAAGAGGCATCCCTGCAAAAGAAAAAAATAAAAAAATCAATAATCATTCCCCAAGTGGAATCTGGCTCTTAGCCAATCATTGAACGTCAAGCTGATACGCCTAACAGAAGAGGCTAATCAAAATCAACGACAAAATCCCCCAGTGGATAACAGCCTACACAGAGGCAGCAAAATCAAAAAACCAAAAGAGACACCCAAACAAGGATAACCGGGATACTCCACCAACGTCGAAAGGACGTCAGCCAATCATAAGGCACCGCTCACGTCAGAAAGAGCATCTTTGTGTCTGCACCCAAAGGAATCAGAAATTCCCCAGTGGGAACCAACTACGCAATGGAAAGTTGGGACACAAGAACCTATGAGTAACTGCACATCCCCTAGACGGATCCCTGCGTTATCCAGCCCTTAGTGGCACAAAATCAAAAAACAACCGTCGAAGCAGCATCGTAGACTGTGGAGACAAAATCATCACAAATCCCTGAAAAGGAGATATTCACGCTACCCCGTCGTCGCAAACACGGAGGTATGCAGCTTCCGGCTCGGACAATGAGCGAAGCTATCTCTGAAAAAGGGTACTCACCGCCTACCGTTGTCATAAAGGTACTTAGCTTCCGGCTCGAGCAAAGAGTGAAGCTAAGCCTGGAGAGATGGTACTTACAGCTTCCAGCTTGGGCAACAAGCAAAGCAAGGCCTGGAGAGGCAAAACTCATACTGCTCACCGTCGTCACAAAGGTGCTTAGCTTCCGGCTCGAACAAAGAGTGAAGTTAAGCCTGGAGAGACGGTACTCACAGCTTCCAGCTTGGGCAACAAGCAAAGCAAGGCCTGGAGAGGCAAAACTCATACTGCTCACCGTCGTCACAAAGGTGCTTGGTTTCCGGCTCGAACAAAGAGCGAGACTAAGCCTGGAGAGGCGAAACTCACACCGCTCACCGTTGTCATAAAGGTATTTAGCTTCCGGCTCGAACAAAGAGTGAAGCTAAGCCTGGAGAGACGGTACTTACAGCTTCCAGCTTGGGCAGCAAGCAAAGCAAAGCCTGGAGAGGCGAAACTCACACTGCTCACCTTCGTCACAAAGGTGCTTAGTTTCCGGCTCGAACAAAGAGCGAGACTAAGCCTGGAGAGGCGAAACTCACACTGCTACCGTTGTCACAAGGGTACTTAGCTTCCGGCTCGAACAAAGAGTGAAGCTAAGCCTAGAGAGGCGGTATTCACAGCTTCCAGCTTGGGCAGCAAGCAAAGCAAAACCTGGAGAGGCTACTCGACAATTTTCCACCGGAAGACACTACAAGTCAGAAGGTTGGCTTATTACCCGGACAATTGGGTCAACTCCTTTACTTGTCAATCGACGCACCAAAAGGCCGTCCGACTAAGTAAAGGGGGGGCAGCTGTAGACCCCTAAAATTGTCCGGGTCGGAAATAAAGCTTGAAGACTCTCGAAGACTGAAGGATAATCAGCCAGAAGGACCCCTCGAAGGCCCTAGGAGGGTTCTCTGTAGGTCCAGAGGTCTTAGAATAGCTCAAAATAAAGAAGTGGAGGGAAAAAGCCCAATACGGCCGTACTGAACTCAATACGGCCGTATTGAAGCTTCAATACGGCCATACTGAAGTCAGTACGACCGTATTGACACTTCAATACGACCGCGGCGAACTCAATACGGGCGTATTGAAATTTCTGAACTTCAATACGACCGTATTGAATTTCAATACGACCGTATTGAAGTTCAAAAATTTCAATACGGCCGTATTGCCCCTGTAGGCCGTATTGCGCCTATTCCCTATAAATATGACGTCAATTGGACGTCATTCCACACTTTTCAACATAGTTTGAACCCTCTCCTTGAGTATTCTGGGGTTTTTGAGCAGTGTTCTGCCCTAGAAATCACTCGGAGAGTTGATCCGACGAAGTTCTTGAGCCCCGAGCCATTTTGCTTGAGGATCGAACCTAGTCGAGGGGAAATCTCTTTGATTCCCTTAGTTAAAATTTTGTTCTAGGAGAGCAAGGAGCGGGCTTGTAGAGCGTGGGAACGCCAAAACGCTTCCCAGTTCATTTTTTATAAAAAGCACGCTTCAAGAGGTTTCCCTTCAATCCTTCCTTTTACTGCTTTCTGTGTGCATATTTAAACTGTCATCATGTAGATAGTCAATTCATAATTGTTTAGAATAAATAGGGGTAATTTAGTAATTTTACGCTGTTATTTTAGAAAATAATCTGTCATAGGGAACCCGAAAGGGGCGCTGTGGGGTGCTAACACCTTCCCCACGCGTAACCGACTCCCTTACCCAACTCTGGTTGTAGTGGCCAAAGTTGATTTTTAAATCAATTGCCTTATCCCTTTTTCCAATGTTTTGAGTAAAACATTGGTGGCGACTCCACGAACCCTCCTTTTATGAAAACCACTAATCCATGGAGGGTCCCGCTTGGGATTAATATGGATTAGTGAGCCTTTTAATAAAATTGCTCGTTTGACGAGGTCTCAGTTTGAGAATAAGTCATTCTAGCAATCCACTATTTTTAAACAAATAAACGAGTCCAACCATCCTTCGCGAACGCCGAAAGCCCGTTTCGGGCCGGTGGCGACAATGATGCACCCATTTGATGTATAAGAAAATGAAAATTTGTGATGTATGTGTTTTTCCATGAGGCGGCCAAAATTTTACTGCACCATTTAGAGGTCATTCATGCATGTTGATTAGTCCTTGGCATGCTCCAAATTTGTGTTGAATTCTATGTGTGATTTGCTTCTTACACACACATGATTGGCCACCTTTCCATGCTCATCATTACATGATTATTACTTTGTCTTTTTGTGCACATGTGTGAGTGATAAATTTTGTGTGTGAGTGCTGGAATCTTTCAGAAAAATCTGCACCAAAAAGAAAATAGTACAAGACACACTCCACTCACAAAATGCTTATATACCCACTCATGTGTTGCCACTTGTCTCTCTATTTTTGACTTCTTATATGTGCGACATTTTTAATCACCCACAAGTGTAAAAACCAAGCAAAAATTTTAAGAAAAAAAGAGAAAACAAATCTGGACAGAAAAGTGAAAAAAAAACCGTGACCAAAAAGACTAAAAGAAAAGAAAGAAAAACAAAAATGACTTGTTGCTAGACTTGTGGACATTGACCTAATTACCCTTGCACATTGGAGTTGGACTTGGACTAAATTTTTGGACCTTATTGGACCCTTTTGAGACACAAAACCGTGGCTGGACCTTTACCAAAAAGGACTTAAAATTCACAAGTGCAAACCATTTAAGTTTTAACTCCATTCTAGTGCCATTCTAGGACTTTTCCTTTGTGTGCTAGCCTTTTTAATGTGTCTTAATTTTTTCTTGTCTTATTTGGAACTCTTATTTTTGTCTCATTAATCTCTCTTTAAGTTTAGCTTTTTAATTGAGCAATTTCAGTTTTTTATTCCTTTGGCCTCCTTCTTGTTCTTGGTTGGTGTGTTATCTTTGGGTGTAGGTGAAGTACTACCTCCAAGAAACCCTTAGCAAAATTTCTTTGGGGGATTGAAAGGAGATTAAATCCGTGGGGTCCCAAGTTCTTTGGAGAAGGATACCATATCTCAAAGAGTGCAAACACCAAAAGAGAGGACTAACCAAGTTTGTTCCTTGTGAAGGGGAGCCAAATTGGACGAGTTGAAGACTCGAAATTTTGCTTTCTTACTTGTTTTCTTTCTTGTTCAATTTTCGGCCATTTGTATTTGGGCCTTGTTTCTTTTATTTTGGGTTGTAAATTTGCCTCTTTAAACCTCATAGTCTTAGGATAATTTGAATAGTACTTGTGGGAGTGTCTTGAATACCACCAAGGTTCCTTCAAGCTCCCACCCTAGGGAATTCGACTAACACATATTTTAGTTGCTTTCCTTGCATGTTTCTTGCTTTAGTAGTATATTGTTTAGGTTTCTTTTACCTTTCATTTTCGTTTAGAAGGCCTTTTTTTGCCTACTAAGGGTCCGTGCACACACACTTCATTCTTGTGCAAAATTGCTTTGTAAGAAAAGTGTCAAAAGGGCTTAGTTATTTCTACTTGAAAAGGCTTGGTTTTTAAGTGATTCTTAGTAGTCCACCTCCCTTTATAGTTCACTTTGTGAAATTAAGCCTTTTTATACCAATCTTACACCCTAAAAACTTTTTGTGAAAATCTTTTCATCACTCACTCTTTGTGAAAACCCTTTTGCCAAACTTTTAGAAACATATTTTTGAAAACATTTTTGATCAAAGATGAGTGATCACTCTAGCGTACATGGTCATAATTCTTCTAGTACTAGGTCTAGTGTTAGGGATGAACTTAGACAATTAAAAGAATACTTGAGAAAAAAAGAGGAAGAAAACATAAAAAGAGAGGAAGAGTTAAGAAAAAGGGAAAAAGAAAATGAGAAAAATAATGAAGAAATAAGAAGGTTGCTTTCTAGGCTAGTTGTAGGGGGTAACCTAGTGGATCTAGACCAAGAGTCCCTTCCCCTAAGTTCTCAAAGGGCAAGGCGGTTAGAATACCCTCAAGTGTTCATGAGGAGGAACGACATCATACCCAACCTCCAAGTGATAACTTTTATAGTAGTCATCACAATGATGATTACTATCAAAGACTCGAAAGGCAACCAAGACATAGGGAGTCTTCCAATAAGGAACCCAACATCACTCTTCCCCCATTTCATTGCAAAGACAATGTTGAAAATTATTTAGATTGGGAAATGAAAGTGGAATAATTGTTATTTTGCCATGGAGTGAGTGAAGAAAGGAAAGTTTCTTTGGCAACCCTTAGCTTCCAAGGGCATGCCATGTATTGGTGGACCTCCTTAAAAAAAGAAAGAAGAATAAACCATGGGCCACCAATTCAATATTGGAATGAGCTCTGTAGTGCCTTGAGAAGGAGGCATATTCCTACAATGACCGTGAACTTATGGACAAGCTACAAAGATTGAAACAACGGTCATCTAGTGTGGAAGAATATAGGCAAACTATGGAGTTGTTAATGATGAGGGTTGGGATTAGGGATGAAGAGAGGACCACAATCTCTAGATTTCAAAGTGGTCTTAATCTTGAGATAAGAAATAAAGTTGAACTCTTGCCTTATAAAGATTTAAATGAACTTGTTCAACTTTGCTCAAGGGTGAAGCATCAACTTAAGAGAAAATATTTTCGAAAAGACTCCACTCCCTCTTATCCCAAGAGTTTTAAGAAGGAGGGCCACTCTTCCCAACCTTACCCCAAAGAAAAAAAATAAAAAGAAAAAGAAAAAGAAAAATCATCTTTCAAAGCACCTTCCAAAGAATCTAACTCAAGTGAAATTAAGTGCTTCAAGTGTCTTGGAAGAGGACATATTGCTTCTCAATGTCCTACAAAGAAAACTATGGTTTTAAAAGCCCAAGACCACTATAGTAGCCTTGATGAATTTACTTCATCTTCCTCTAGTAGTGAAGATGAAGCCATAGATTCCGAGGAAGAAATCTTACCTTGTGAAGGAGACTTATTATTGGTTAGAAGGCTCCTTAGCAATCAATCTAGTGAAATTGACCAATCTCAAAGAGAGAACTTGTTTCAAACTAAATGCAAGGTTCTAGAAAACACTTGTTCTCTCATTGTAGATAGTGGGTCTACTTCTAATTGTTGTAGTACTAGATTGGTTGATAAGCTAGCCTTGACTACAAAACCTCATCTTAAACCTTACAAAATCCAATGGATCAATGAGGAAAGAGATATTTTAGTTAACCAACAAGCAAGCATACCAATCTCCATTGGCAAATATCAAGAAGAAGTTTTGTGTGACATAGTACCATTGGAGGTTAGTCATGTCTTGCTTGGGAGGCCAAGGCAATTTGACAAGAAAAAAATCCATGATGGCCTCACGAATAAAATAAGTTTCCAACACTTGGGTAAGAAATTTGTGTGGTGTCCTCTATCACCTTTTCAAGTGAATGAGGACCAACTCAAATTGAAAGCCAAGAAAGATGAAGAGGAAAAAAGAAAAAACAAAAAGAAAAAGAAAAGAAAAAGAAAAGAGTTTTTCCTTTGGAAATAAGGAAGGGATACGTTCAAGAAAACCTTAACCCGTGTGCCATCCTCATTCTTTTGGTGCCAAAGAAAGATGGAAATGGAGGATGTGCACCAATTTTAGAAAGCCATCAATAAATATAGGCACCAAATCCTTAAGCTAGATGATTTGATGAATGGCTTGCATGGGGCCATTAAATTTTTCTAAATTTTCTTATATGCATGCTTGGTGATGCCTTTTTGGGCCTCCCCACTACCCCTAGCACTCTCATCCATCTAATGATGTACTTAAGGATTAGGTAGAAAATTTTTAGTAGTTTATTTCCTAATTGTGGTCTCACATCTTTTGAAGGGACCAATGAAATAGATGAGCTTAAAGATTTGAGGTCAAATCCTTCTCAAGAAGGAGGGGATGATGGAGGAGCATCCTTGGAGCTTCATGTGGGACCCATCAATAGGTCCATGGCTAGGGGATTGGAAGAAGATAGAGAGCTAACAACCTATATACATGCTTCTTGTGGTTAAAGGATATTAATCACTAGTGGAAAAAGGAGCTACTACGTCTCCTCATTTACGTCGAAAACTAGCACACCCGACGTTGTAAAAACGTGGTGGTAGTTCCGTAAATAAAGAGGAGGAAATTTACGTCGGACACAGACTGGTCCGACGTAAATTAGATAATTTACGTCGGCTGCTTACCTGTCCGATGTAAATTATCTAATTTACGTCGGACCCATCTATGTCCGACGTAAATTTCCCTGCAAAAACCCCAACGTTTCCTTTTCCCTTCCCGTGCCTCCCATTGTTTACGAAAAATATACTTCTTCTCTTATATTCTCTCTAAGTCTCCAACTGCATTTGATTCCACATTGCACGTCTCAGGCTTCTTGGAAGTCAATCTTGTCCCACTTCACTATCACAAAGAGAGAACATCTTTCACACAAGATGTTTAGTTTCCAAAAGAACTTGTTCTCTCATTGTTGATAGTGGATCATGTTCAAATTGTTGTAGTACAAGGTTGATTAACAAGTTAGCCCTTACCACCATTCCTCACCCTCACCCTTATAAACTTCATTGGCTCAATGAAGGTGAGGAATTGGAGGTGAATCAACAAGTGAAGGTCAAGTTTTCTATAGGGGATTATAAAGATAAAGTTTTATGTGATGTGATCCCTATGGAAGCTTGTCATATTTTGCTTGGTAGGCCATGGCAATTTGATAAACAAACTATACATGATGGCCTCACTAACAAAATATCCTTCATTCATAAAAATAAGGAAATTGTTTTTAATCCTTTAACACCACCCTAAGTGTTTGAGGATCAAAAGCAAATGAAAAAGAAAAGAAACAAAAAAAAAAGAAAGAAGGACAGAGTGTGGATAAAGGGGACTCCACTAAGACATTTGTGACAAAAGAGAGTTATTTTATGACCAAACAAAACTTGAAAAGAACTCTCTTTATTCATAAAAGTCTTGACTCTTATCCTAATACTGCCACTTATCTTAAAGTTGAGAATCAGGAACAAAATGAATTTCAAGCAAAGAATTCTTCTCAACTTTGGGATATAGTGAAGAAGGAGTGGACTATACCTAGTATTACTCCTTATACTACTTCCTTGATGGTGCACAAGGAAGGAAGTATTTCTTTGAATTTCATAAAGCACCCAATTTTTGGGTTACATTGTTTAGTAGATACAACTTGTAATAATCAATATTCTATGTTTGATCTTATGGGAAGTTCTTACTCTTTTCAATTTAATATGATTCCTTCCCCACAAGATAAATATAGCTTATATGATTATGAGTATCTAGTAAACAATCAAATCCAAAATTGTTTAGGGCGCTTTCTAGTAGTTTTTTCTTTATATTTTAGGAAAAGCCTCGGTTACCATTTAGGGTACTTTAGGCAAGATGTAGTTGTGTTTAAAAATCATTCTTTTCATTGTCTTAGTCATAGTGTTCTTACATTTTTAGGTTTTACTTCTATGTTGTGCTTAGAAGAGGAGCCTATTTCCATTTTTAGAGAGTCTAGTATTTTATCTTTCTTTGTTAGGATAAATAGTAGGACTCATCTTAGGATCCATGATCTTTTCTCTTACCATATCACTTCTTATTCCTTGCATGTTTTACATGTAGGTGCTAATGTTTCTTCCATGCATCCTCTAGATTTGAGGACAAATCCTTTTCAAGAGGGAGGGGATGATGGAATCATACTTGGGAATGCAAGAGGTGACACACTCAAAGATCCAAGAGGAGTGGGCTAGACATGGAAGATTGGGCCAGTCTAGGCCCAACGGGCCCTATGGGCTTGGAAGGCCCAAACCAAGTTTCAACATGGGCTTATCTTGTTTTTAACATTCTTATTATATTTTTGTTAGTATAGTATGAATATATTTTGGTCTTGTATTTTGGACCACATAGAGTAGCATTTTAGGTTTTAGGCTTGTTGGGCCTAGTTTTGGACTTCATGGGCCTTTGGGCTTTTGGTACCCAATATTGGGCTCATTTTCATTCTTGTAATTTTTCCTTTCCATTGTATTTGTTTGGCCATTGTAATTAGGCCATTAGATTAGGATTAAAGGAGGATTACTAGTTTAGTTAAATTAGGGCAAACTAGGTTTAATTTAGCATGCATTTAAGTTGCATTTTGAGTCACATGGATCATGCCACCTTGGCTGAACATGTGTGACTCAAATTCAACCCTAAATGCACACTAAATCAAAACCAAATGCACCAAGCACCCATGGAACCGGTCATACACATGTGTGACAAGATTTGAATTCAAATTCAAATTTGAATTCAAATCTTGGCGCCAACATGGTGACCACTCATGTGGCGCCAAGTGTATTCATATTTTCGGATGCATATATGTTCCCTCCTTCACCTATTGTACTCACTTTGAATATTGAATGAAATTTGAGAGCCTTTGGCCGAGTTTCCCCTTTCAAAGTCACCTTGAGAGTTCTCCTTCAAACCTTAGGATTTCACCTTTCTTCCTTCTCTTTGAAGTGAGCACTCCATTGATGCTTGAGCTTGGATACTTCCATCCAAGGCTTAGGCCTATTCCAATCAGTGATTCATCCTTCTCAAGTGCTTGAAGTGCAGTTCCAAGTCTCCTTTGAAGAAGATCCGAGTTAGAGAGAATTTTAGGAGAAGTCCATCTTTCACTTTTCCTAGTGTTCTCCATCAGATAAAGTATGCAGAGGAATGAAGATGTTGTTGATGTACAAAAGAATGGGCCAATACGGGCCGTATTGAATTCAATACGCCCGTATTGGTGTGGACGTTATGGCCAATGCTGCCGTATTCATTTCAGTACGCCCGTATTGAGTTGAAAATTTGTTCATAACCCTAATTTTAGTACGAGCGTACTGAACATGGTACGGGCGCATTGTTTTTTCTGAAGTTCATTTTTTTTTTTTTTTTTCAACAAACAGAGAATAAGTGATCTTCCAGTACACCTATCATCTGTATGCATGTATGCAGTATGATGCACCTAATTCTATTTGATTTATTTTTCAAAAGAATTAACCGATGCGTTTGTTTGCTTGGATTTTTGTCATTCCTCTAGACGGGCTGTGCGCTGCCGATTTCTGTAACCGAGGAATGATGCGTGTTATATCGAGATTGGTGTCATCAACCCAGTGATCATTCCCTTCCTTTAGAAGATGTATTAACCTTCCTATTGACCACTATATCTCCATGTTTCCACTAGATCATTCTAAAATCGTTTGGGACAAGAGAAAAGAAGGGAAAGGTACTTTTGTTCAAAAGTTTGTGTTTTAGAGGGGATTATTTATTATTTTGAAAACGGTTTTTTGTAAGAATGGCTGGCCGAGGTAGGCTCATGTGTTTAGGCTTGTTTGATTAAACACTTATGAAGTTAAGAAAATCTTGTTATTGACGTTGTGATTCGACAACTTAGATAGTTTCCCTTGAACCTTTCTTTTTGAATTCAGCTCATGGTACCATCATGGATTTCTTTTGCTTTTTGATTGTCCTTATTTTTTGCCTAAAACACCCTTTTGTGGCGTCTCAGTGGACCTTTGTTTTTGTTTATTTTTGCAACCCTAATTTTTGCCTAGGTCACCCTTTCGTGGGATTCCTAGCGGGTTCTTTGCTCTTATTTTTGCGCAGCCCCCTTTTTGGGTTTCCTGCCGAGCTTTTTTTGTTTTTATGATTTTTGTTTTTAAAGGATTTCTTTTTTATCCATGATGGCACTTGTCGAGGCCAAGGAATGGTGCTCCAAGTTGTCATACACACTTCCACATAAAAATGATGCGGGTTTATTGTTATTAAGACAATTTTAACCTCATTCATGCTTATTCAAACAGGGTTAAAATAATGTGGTTTAGAAATTTATTGCAAGCAAGAAAAGAAGCAATAAGAAATAATAAAGAACGATTTTATTATAATTATAGCGGAAACATGTGCCCTATCGAGGCTCGGGGGTCGGGCTGTCCCCGAGGAGTAATCTCTAACAGTCATCAGGTCTATACATCCCTATCGGAAGGAGAAGAGCACTTGATGACGACGACCGGCCTTGACGCTTGTGAACCGGCCTTCCTAAAGATCTGGCTTAAAGAACGTCGAGAAGGATCTTGGTTCCTCTTCGTCCTATGATCTTTATTAGGGTTGTATCCTAACCCTTGTTTCCCCGGATTATCCTTAATAATGGGTAGCTCGGGAATTCCTTGGGAATCCTTGCCAAGTCCTTGTCCAGGCAAGTATCCGTTCTTGGTGAGCATGTAGGCTACCTTCTTCATTTCTCGGGGAAACGTTTTGACATTGGCGATCTCCAATGCTTGGAAGGCGGTCTCTAGAGCTTCCTCTGCTGCATCCACGTAAGGTATGACAGATGGCTTGCTGATGAGTATGTCATCTTCAGCTTGTACGGTCACCAGCTTGTCACCCACTATGAATTTGACTTTCTGGTGGAGCGTAGAGGGAACAACTTTCGCATCATGAATCCAAGGTCGGCCGAGGAGACAGCTGTACGCGGGAGTAATGTCCATCACTTGAAATTCGACATTAAAGATGGTGGGTCCAATTTGGATTGGAAGATTGATTTCTCCCACCACTTCTCTTTTAGAACCGTCGAAAGCTCGGACGATCATGTTGCTCAGGCGCATTTGGATTCCCTTGATTGCCATTTGATCAAACGTTCTTTTTGGCATCACATTCAAGGAAGATCCATTATCCACCAAGACTTTAGCGATGTGATATTCCTTGCACTTTACAGAGATGTGCAAGGGCTTGTTGTGGTTCGGTCCCTCAGCGGGGATTTCTTCATCGGTGAAAGCGAGGTGATCGTTAGCTGTGATGTGACTAACAATCCCCTCAAACTTATCTTGGGAGATAGTGTGCGACACATATGCCTCGTTCAAGACTTTCAACAGAGCTTGCCGATGCGGTTCGGAGCATAGGATCAACGACAACAGAGTAATCTTTGCTGGCGTCTTATGAAGTTGATCCATGATGGAGTACTCGCTCTGTCGGATATATTTTAACAGCTCATCAGTCTCCTCCTCGGATTCTTTATTTTCCTCGGTTTTTTTCTTTTTCTTTTTCTTTTCCTTTATTCTTGGGAGCTTTATCATGAAGATCTTCGGGAGTGTAGATCCTGCCACTCCTAGTCATGCCCCCAAGTCCAGCGATGTTAGAGATATCGCTGTCGACAGAAGAATGGATGTCGTATATCCATGGCACAGCCTTATTCGATTCGTAGGGAAAAGGTCTTGGAGTAGTGATCTTCAACGGTATCGGACCTTCCCCTTTATTCGTCTTGATTACCAACAACGGAGTTGATTTGCGTTCGCTTGGCGCGGTTGTTGGTTTACACTTAATAACAAACGGCGTGCGATCCATTCTGAACATACGCATCGATTAATCCTTTCTTTTTATTAATGTTATTAATGAATTACTAGGAGAGATGTATGCAATGCACTCCCCTAGATCCCTCCATGATCTTTGATAAGAATGCATGATATGAGATGATGGCGTTGAATATGCATGCATTGTGTTTATTCAACTAAGCATTATCATGTTTTCAGGATGTTCCTAAGATGATGCATGATATTGCTTGGTTTGGATAAATAACCCTTTTTATTTTTTGGGTATTTTGTTTTTTTGTATTTTTTTTGGGTGAAAAGGGAAACTACCTACCTGAATGTGATGAAGGTAGATGTTAACACCATGTAATGGAAGATTCTTATTCCTATTTATTCTTATTCTAAAAGGGAATGTTGTATGCTTAAAGAATGCAATGTATGCTCAAACAATGTCACATAAACAATACACAAACAATTCACTCATCCACGAACAGTCACGAGCGAATCACGAGGTAGGGGTATCCTGCAGAAAAGTGCATATTCAAGGAGGTTCTAACTGTTCTCACCGGTCCAAGGCCCCCAAGGTGCCCCCATTATAGGGACCCAATCCCTCTCGTCGTAAGTCGATGGAAAGCTCCAACGCACTGTCGGACTTGAGTTCATGGTTTTCACCTTGAGTGATGTTTTCCGACAACGGTCTACGGGCACCTATAGACCCATTCGACAACCGACCGTACTAACATCCACTCCCTATGGCTTTCCACTCATGCCCCCGGGTATAGAGGGAACTGTTGTGTGCAAAGGTTTGTGTGCAGTTTATATTTCAAACAATTGCGAAAATTTAAACATCCAACAGTTATTAAAGCCAACTAGGTAAAACATGTTATCATACAAGCGAGGGGTAACGAAGTAATTTTAAACTATTATTTTAGAAATAATCCATCACTAAATGGGACTGACTCTCGAGGCTTCCCCAGCAGAGTCGCCATCTGTCGCCACCCGCCGAAACGGACCTTGGCATTCGCGACGATGGTCGGACTCTTTTTAAGTTTGAAAAATGGTGGATTGTTAGAACGACTTATTCTCAAACTGAGACCTCATCGAACTAACAATTTTATTAAATGATTCACCAATCCATGTTAATCCCAAGCGGGACCCTCCATGGATTAGTGGTTTTCCAAAAAGAAGGGGTTCTTGGAGTCGCCACCAATGTTTTACTCAAAACATTGGAAAAATATATAAGGCAATTGATTTTCGCAAATCAACTTCGGCCATTACAACCAGAGTTGGGTAAGGGAGTCGGTTACGTGTGAGGAAGGTGTTAGCACCCCACAACGCCCCTTTCGGGTTCCCTATGACAGATTATTTCATAAATAATAGCGTAAAGTTACTAAATTACCCCCATTTATTAGAAACGATTATAAGTATAATATTTACATGATGAAAGCTTTAAACGTGTAATGCAACAATCAAAAAGCGGTAAAAGAAAGGATTTTGGGAATAAACCTTTGAAGCGTGCTTTTATATATTCAAAACGAAGTTTAGGAGGCTTTTTGGCGCTCCTTCCCACTACACGTCCGCTCACTCCTTTCCCTAAAGATAATTTTTACTATGGAAATCAAAGAGATTTCCCTTCGACTTGTTCGAGTCTCAAGCTAATGGATCATGACTCAAGAACTTCGTCGGATTGGCTCTCGGAGAGACTTCTAGGGCAGAGAATAGCTCAAAAACCCAAGAATACTCAGCACGAGGGTCCAGAAGTGTGGAAAAAGTGTGTGAGGACGTGCAAATGACGTCCTATTTATAGGATTGAGGCGCAATACGGCCTGGGAGGTCAATACGGCCCGTACTGGGTTTTTGAACTACAGTACGGCCGTATTGAATTTGGTACGGCCCTTACTGAGCCATTTTGAACTACAGTACGGCCGTATTGAGTTCACTACGGCCGTATTGCAATTCAAATGGCTCAGTACGGCCGTACTGAACCTCTGGGAGGGTGTATTGAGCTCCAATCCTCGCACACCCTTATTCTAAGCTACTCTAAGACTTCTAGACCTACAAAGAATCATCCTAGGGTCTTCCAGGAGTCCTTCCGGCTGACTTTCCTTCGGTCTTTGAGAGTCTTTGAGCTTTATTTCCGACTCGGACAATTTTAGGGGTCTACAAGGAATAATAACTTAAATATTTTTCCCCTTTACTTTGTTTTTTATTTATTTTGCTTGCATATCTGTTTTCTTGTTTAAATTCTGCACCTGTTTGAATTAAATTGTACACAATCCTTTGCATACAACAGTTCCCCCTACACTCGGGGGCATGAGGGTATTAAACATAGGGAGTGGTTGACGTACGACCGGCCCAAGTTTGGCCTTAGAGCCTACGAGCCTTGTCGGAAATCACACTCAAGGTGATAACCAATTACACTAGCTCGAAATACTGCGACAGACCTTAAAGTTTGCCAGGTGACCGTGACAGAGATACTGGGTCCCTATAATGGGGGCACCTTGGGAGCCTTGAGAACCAGCGAGATTAGAACCATCCTATACAATGCACTTTTCTTACAGGGACCACAGACCAAGGATTTGAATACGATCGTTCGTGGGTGTATATTGATTGAGCATGTGTGTGTGCATTTGTTTGTATTATTTCTTCTAATAAGAGTGGATTGGAATTTTAAAATAAGCAAACAGATAATAAAAAAAATATAATAAAATAATAATAATAAAAAAACTTTATACCCCTTTGTACATTCTTAGGTCATCATTCCATTAACATCATATAGATAGTTTCCTTTTTTTAAAAAAAATAATGAATAAAAGAAATCTCATCTTTACCATGCATCATTTCTCTTTAGATAATAGAAACATGATAAAGATTAGGCAAAAAAAAATGACATACATTCTAGATTAGCTCATTAATTTCATTCATTTTATTTTATTAGCTAAGGAGGATTAGGTTGCAGTACGTATAGAAAGTTAAGAAAAGTGAATGCTCTAATATGCGACAGTATCTGCGCTTTAAAGAAAAAGCCCAAATTAATTTTAAAAAAAAATATTATGGTTGGCCTATTGCTTTGATATGTTTTAAGTTTTATGAGAATCTAATACAGATTCTCGCTCAATACTGTCAAAATCTATTTGAGCATCCACAAATAAACAAATCAATGAGACTGATATTTATTATTCTTAACTTTCTCTACATGTTTGCATTACATTCATTTAGAACATATCCCTCATTGTAAAAGAATAAATGAGAATAAAAAAGGAAATTGACCTATGTGCGTTAGTCGAAATAATGGAAAACAAGCCATATGCATAAAAAGTTTTCAAGACGCCAACTCTTGCCCCAAGAGGATAAAGCCATGTCGTGCAACCGTGAAATCCAAGCGGAATAGGAGAAACGACTAGGAATGGATGGATCCACACTCCTAACGAGTTGCAAGCTAATAAGAGAATCTGAGGAGGACGAATCCCTCAAACACTAAGGCAAAGTGAATAGAGCTTTCTCGAAAGGTGATTTCAACAAGAGAGAAACATTGCTTGTTAAGAAGTTGCTAGAATGAAAACCCGCAAAGGGCATTCTAGGCAAAAAAAAAATAAAAATAAAAATTAAAGTAAAATAAAAAAATAAAAAAAATTGAGAAGCAATGTTTGTTCGAGCTGAAAATTGAGAGACAACTTGAATGTTCCTCTTGAGAAGTAAGACTCCATGAATGTTCCAATATCAGAACGGGTTATTCTAACGTAACTAAAAACATCTAAACATATTGGGTGGAACTGGCCGTTCCAATACTAGAACGGGTCGTTCCAAACAAGGAAAATTTGGAACGCGCCATTCTAGAAAGGGAAAATTTGTGTTAATTTCAACTCTAGAACGGGTCGTTCCATTTTCAGAACAGGTCGTTCCATTTCCAGAACGGGCCGTTCCAGGGTATGAAATTTGCACATAACGATTGGGCCAGAACGGGACGTTCCGAATCCGGAACAGGCCGTTCTAGTCCCTTCTGATTCCTATAAATAGAAGCTTCGGGCACAGTTCTCAAGGAGGCCAGAGAAATTTCGAATAAGACTCCTTTGAGCACGAAAATTGTCTATCTCTCTCCCTTCTATTGAATTTCTTGAGATTTGTGTCGCATCTCTATCTTCTCTCTCCCTCCTATTGTATTTCTTGAGATTTGTGAGACATATTGTAATGTGAAACGTAGCCACAAAGCACCTTCTCCATATTTGAAGATTCAATAAAGCTTGTTCAAGAGGTATTTCAGTCAATCTTCTTCTCTTCTTTTTATTCCTCATCTTTATCTTTTTTTTTGTTATAATAAACGTCATAATGTAGATATTTTAGGGTTAATCGCTTAAATTATATTTTAAGCATGTAAATAAACATTAATAAAGGGGATTCAATATTTAAATTATTAATTCTTATCGTGTTAATTTCATCATAGGGTACCAATTAAGGGCGTTGTAGGGGTGCTTAATACCTTTCCTACACGTAACCGACCCCTGAACCCAATTCTGGTTATCAAGGCCATTATTGGACTTTTGAAAACCTTTTCTTTTTCTAATATTTTGAGTAAAACATTGGTGGCGACTCCATGAACCTATTTTCAAAACCATTAATTAAGGATTAGTCTGGTGTCCGGGCATTCCTTAATTGATGAGATTTTCAAAAGGATGTCTAAACCATTAGTCGCGAGATCGGAAATTTTCGGGTTGCGTCAATGAGAAGACATCAAGTATAAGTACAAAGTGGGTTACCTGACCTTAGTGAAAGGGTTGCTAGATCCCCAAAACTACTACAAAGTGGGTTACCTGACCTTAGTGAAAGGGTTGCTAGATCCCCAAAACTAGTACGAAGTGGGTTACCTGACCTTAGTGAAAGGGTTGCTAGATCCCCAAAACTAGTACAAAGTGGGTTACCTAACCTTAGTGAAAGGGTTGCTAGATCCCTAAAACTAGTACAAGAACAAAGAGGGTTAGCTGACCTTAGAGGAGGCCGGCTGAAGCCTTAAAACAGTCCAGCTTAGAGAGGCTGAGCTACGAAACTACTTCAACGACAAAGAGGGTTACCTGACCTTAGAGTGGGTCGGCTGAAGCCTTAAAATATCAATCCAGCTTGGAGAGGCTGAGCTACGAAACTACTTCAACAAAAA
Source organism: Cajanus cajan (assembly GCF_000230855.2). Classification (NCBI taxonomy): domain Eukaryota; kingdom Viridiplantae; phylum Streptophyta; class Magnoliopsida; order Fabales; family Fabaceae; genus Cajanus; species Cajanus cajan. The sequence goes on along the minus strand of NC_138523.1, from coordinate 33,835,366 downwards.
AGAGGGTTACCTGACCTTAGAGGAGGCCAGCTGAAGCCTTAAAATATTAGTCCAGCTTCGAGAGGCTGAGCTACGAAACTACTTCAACAACAAAGAGGGTTACCTGACCTTAGAGCGGGCTGACTGAAGCCTTAAAATATCAGTCCAGCTTGGAGAGGCTGAGCTACGAAACTACTTCAACAAACAAAGAGGGTTATCTAACCTTAGAGTGGGCCGGCTGAAGCCCTAAATATCAATCCAGCCTGGAGAGGCTGAGCTACGAAAATACTCCCTCTTCAACAAGCTACAAATAAAGGAACACATTATCACAAGAGAGGCAATGAAGCTTCTACTCGAAGACTGAAGATCAGGTGTATAGTTTGTCAGCCTTGTTACCCAATAGAGTACGTAACTGCTCTAAAGGGTGAGGATACGAACAAATACACCTATTTAAGGGAAACAACGCAGAAGCGCCAACACCAAAGAGACAAAGAGAAGACCTGAACGAAATGTCTACATCTTTACTTGCCTTTGGAAAAAGAACACATTACTATTCCAAAGGACAAGTAAAGAGGGACAGCTATAGACACCCAATTTTGTCCGGGGGCATACAAACAAGGAAATGGACCTTTGTTATGAAAAGAATTGGAGCTCCCAAGCATGAAAACAACAGGACAAGACATCATAAGGCCTAAAGCCCAAATACATTGGCTTAGTGGCCTAGAACGGGCTATTCCAAAATCGGAACGGGTCGTTCCAAGCCACAAAAAAGGGCCTAAAAACCTAGTCTGGAACGGGCCGTTCCAAAACCAGAACGGGTCGTTCCAAACCAGGAAAAAGGCATAAAAATAATAGGCTAGAACGGGCCATTCCTAAGCCAGAACGGGTCGTTCCAAAATTGGAACGGGCCGTTTCCAAGCTCCTAAAATAGGGTTAAAAAATCTTAACCGGAACGGGCCATTCCTAAACTGGAACGGGCCATTCTGAGATATTAAAATGGCCTAAAATCTCTTGTTTGGAACGCCCGTTCCAGTCTACCAAATTGTGTGTTAATCTTATCTCTAGAATGACCCGTTCCAATTTCAAAACGGGCCGTTCCAGTTACGAAATTAACACATAACGGCCAGATCCAGAACGGGCCGTTCCGATTTTGGAACGGGCCGTTCTGGACCCTTTTCTGATGCCTATAAATAGACAGCTTGGACTTAGTTCTCGAGACTCCAAAATTTCGTCCAAAACTCCTTAGAGCTCGAAATTTTTCTCTCTCTCTCTCTTATTGTATTTCTTGAGTTTTGTGAGGCTTATTGTAGTGTGAAAGGTTGCCACAAAGCACCTAAATCTCTATATTTGAAGATTCAATAGAGCTCGTTCAAGACGTATTTCAGTCAATCTTCTTCTCTCTCTTTTATTTCTTATTTTTGATAAATATCGTTTATAATAAAAACAATCATGTAGACATTTTAGGGTCAATTGTATAATTTAAATTTCAAGCAATGTAAATAGTTATTAATAAAAGTGGATCCAATATTTAATTTATTATTTCTTATCACATTAACTTCATCATAGGGTACCGATTTAGGGCGCTGTAAGGGTGCTTAATACCTTCCCTACACGTAACCGACCCCCGAACCCAATTCTAGTTATCAAGGCCATTATTGGACCTTTTAAAACCATCAATTAAGGATTAGTCTGGTTTCCGGGCATTCCTTAATTGATGAGATCTTTAAAAGGATGTCTAAACCATAGGTCGCAAGATCAGAAATTTTCAGGTTGCAACACTTGTAGGGACTAATAACAAACACAAATACACAACATAACATGTAGTATGACACGAAAATGAAAGCATCAAACTAATACACTCAAACTGATATACTAAAAACTGATACACTCATACTTAAAACACACAAAACTTAACAGAGACTCTAAAACACTACACTACTAACAAAAACACGAAACACACAACAAAACACTTTCAAAAACAAAGAACACACACCCTTTGACAGGAACCGATGGTCCCCGGCAACGACGCCAAATTTGATTGAGGTCGTACCCGGTCAAATAAAAATAGTTAAATGTAATACTAGGAAGCTTTCCTAGGTCATCTCCCAAGGACCATTTGTCTCTGTCAAAGGTTCAAACATGAAGTGGGGGGTGTTTTGGTTCAGATTTATCAAGGTTTCAAACACAATAAAATGCAAGTAAAATAGTAAGTAAAGCAAGTTGATTCCTTGTTCGGATTGTAACCCTCTTATCCCTGGTTCACAACAGATTACTCTATCAACCACTTAATCCTTGTTCCATCCGAGTTAACCCACTATGTGAAGATTAACTCAAGACTTCCCTACACGAATTAAGCAAACGTATACAACATTGAACCTCTTCACAGATTAAACAACTGTGGCATTAAGGATAGCCCATTAAGCATGAACACATTAATACAAAGATAAAATGAAGAATGATCAAGTAAAATAAAGATATACAAAACGTACCCAACCTCAAACAGAGATTACAACCCACAACAAGAAGCCAACCCCAAGGGATTTATCCTTCCATTAAAACAAAAATGCAGAAGTAACAAGGTAGAAGAGAAGGAAACGCAAAGTCTGTATTCATTCAAGCAAAATGCAGTCTTAAATACAATCAAAAAAACCAACATGAACGCAGAAGCAAAACGTAAATAGAGATACAAAAATTGAGAGAAAAAAACGTCCAGAAAGGGGAGGAAGGAACAAAACATGGTCACATCAGTTTTCTTAATGTTCGTGGTTGCTAGGTCAGCCCTAACCTACACACCTAAAACCTAAAAATGCAAATGGGCCCCCTGCACATGTGTCTGGCCCAAAATTGCAAAAATGAGGTTAACAAAAATGTAAACATGTTGATGTGGCACTGACGTGGCAATGTGGTGCTGACATGGCACTGACGTGGCACTTTATCTCTTGAAGTCCAAAATTAATATCCAAGCCCAAAAGTGCTCCACAATTAACCTAAAAATAATTGATAAACAAAAATTAGACCAAGTGAATCAGAATTAATTAAAATTCGAATTACTGGCCCAATGATGCCCAAACAGTAAAGTTGTACAATTAATAAGCGATCCAGCCCAAATCAACAATTAAAATAAGTACAAAAAGATAAATAAATAAGGGAGAATAATGACTCATCAATGCTCATTTCAAATTCATCCTACATAAGCTTGGAAAACTCTTGGCAAAGATTTTCATTAGTAGCACCAAATATTATGTCGTCTACGTAGATTTGAACTATTATGAAATCATATTTTATTTCTTTTCTAAACAGGGTGCTGTCAGTTTTTCCTCTTATAAAATTATTGTTATTAGAAAAAATCTTAATTTTTCATACCACGCACGTGGTGCGTGTTTTAATCCATACAAAGCTTTGTTTAGTTTGAAAACATGAGATGATAATAATTCATTTTCAAAACTAGGAGGTTGACTCACGTAAACCTCTTCCAAGATTGTTCCATTTAAAAATGCACTTTTAACATCCATCTGATATAATTTCATGCCAGTACATGCGGTAAAAGGAAGTAAAATTCTAATGGCTTCTATTCTGGCAACAGGTGCAAAGGTTTCAGTAAAGTCTATACCTTCCTGCTGAGAGTACCCTTTTGCAACTAACCTTGCTTTGTGACGGAGGACCATCCTTGGAGCTTCATGTGGGACCTATCAATAGGTCCATGACTAGGGGATTGGAAGAGGATAAAAAGCTAACAACCTATAGACATGCTTCTTGTTGCTAAAGGATATTGATCAATCTCCTAAAGCCTTGTTAGCATAGAATTTATCTTTTATGCCTATTTTGCCCTTGACTTTATTCTTCCCATTTTTACCCTTGTATTTTGGGTATCTTAGACATAGGATTTATTTTACTTGTATTTCCCATTTTACCCTAGAAGTGGCCTTCATCACCATGAAGTGATCCAACCCTAGCGTACCCTTCTCAAACCTTTCATCAAACACCTTCTACCCAACCTCCAAAACCTATCCATTCCACCATCATCCACCCTAAAACCTTGCGCCACCTTGAAGAACTTGATCCTTGGAGCAAAAGTGTCCTTCCTTGTTAATCATCTCACATCCATGGAAGCAAGGATGCCATCATGTGGTATCAGAGCCTTGGTTCTTCAAGGGTAACTTTTCCATCATTTGGTATCATGAGCTTTGGTTGTCTTCAATGGTAACTAAATTTTCTTCACTTCTTTGAGTCTTTATCTTTTTTTGAGTCATCATTTGCGTATTCTTGAGTCTCATTGTCATCCATGAAAACCTTATTAAAAATGTCTTCTTATTTTGCTCCATGGTTCATTACTTGTTCATGAGCCTCCTTTTGTGCTTTAGGGTTTTTCTTGAGTTTTAGGTTCTTGTGTGCCATTTTTGTTTTTACTCTTGTTGCTGGAAAAATATTTCAAGAACATGAAGAACATGTATTACATCTCTTTTTGATCTTTTTACCTTTCAAGTTTTGTCAAAATTTGTGTTTCTCTCACCCATCTCAAAAGGACAAATATCTTGATGTATGATGCACCCATTTGATGTATAAGAAAATGAAAATTTGTGATGTATGTGTTTTTCCATGAGGCGGCCAAAATTTTACTGCACCATTTAGAGGTCATTCATGCATGTTGATTAGTCCTTGGCATGCTCCAAATTTGTGTTGAATTCTATGTGTGATTTGCTTCTTACACACACATGATTGGCCACCTTTCCATGCTCATCATTACATGATTATTACTTTGTCTTTTTGTGCACATGTGTGAGTGATAAATTTTGTGTGTGAGTGCTGGAATCTTTCAGAAAAATCTGCACCAAAAAGAAAATAGTACAAGACACACTCCACTCACAAAATGCTTATATACCCACTCATGTGTTGCCACTTGTCTCTCTATTTTTGACTTCTTATATGTGCGACATTTTTAATCACCCACAAGTGTAAAAACCAAGCAAAAATTTTAAGAAAAAAAGAGAAAACAAATCTGGACAGAAAAGTGAAAAAAAACCGTGACCAAAAAGACTAAAAGAAAAGAAAGAAAAACAAAAATGACTTGTTGCTAGACTTGTGGACATTGACCTAATTACCCTTGCACATTGGAGTTGGACTTGGACTAAATTTTTGGACCTTATTGGACCCTTTTGAGACACAAAACCGTGGCTGGACCTTTACCAAAAAGGACTTAAAATTCACAAGTGCAAACCATTTAAGTTTTAACTCCATTCTAGTGCCATTCTAGGACTTTTCCTTTGTGTGCTAGCCTTTTTAATGTGTCTTAATTTTTTCTTGTCTTATTTGGAACTCTTATTTTTGTCTCATTAATCTCTCTTTAAGTTTAGCTTTTTAATTGAGCAATTTCAGTTTTTTATTCCTTTGGCCTCCTTCTTGTTCTTGGTTGGTGTGTTATCTTTGGGTGTAGGTGAAGTACTACCTCCAAGAAACCCTTAGCAAAATTTCTTTGGGGGATTGAAAGGAGATTAAATCCGTGGGGTCCCAAGTTCTTTGGAGAAGGATACCATATCTCAAAGAGTGCAAACACCAAAAGAGAGGACTAACCAAGTTTGTTCCTTGTGAAGGGGAGCCAAATTGGACGAGTTGAAGACTCGAAATTTTGCTTTCTTACTTGTTTTCTTTCTTGTTCAATTTTCGGCCATTTGTATTTGGGCCTTGTTTCTTTTATTTTGGGTTGTAAATTTGCCTCTTTAAACCTCATAGTCTTAGGATAATTTGAATAGTACTTGTGGGAGTGTCTTGAATACCACCAAGGTTCCTTCAAGCTCCCACCCTAGGGAATTCGACTAACACATATTTTAGTTGCTTTCCTTGCATGTTTCTTGCTTTAGTAGTATATTGTTTAGGTTTCTTTTACCTTTCATTTTCGTTTAGAAGGCCTTTTTTTGCCTACTAAGGGTCCGTGCACACACACTTCATTCTTGTGCAAAATTGCTTTGTAAGAAAAGTGTCAAAAGGGCTTAGTTATTTCTACTTGAAAAGGCTTGGTTTTTAAGTGATTCTTAGTAGTCCACCTCCCTTTATAGTTCACTTTGTGAAATTAAGCCTTTTTATACCAATCTTACACCCTAAAAACTTTTTGTGAAAATCTTTTCATCACTCACTCTTTGTGAAAACCCTTTTGCCAAACTTTTAGAAACATATTTTTGAAAACATTTTTGATCAAAGATGAGTGATCACTCTAGCGTACATGGTCATAATTCTTCTAGTACTAGGTCTAGTGTTAGGGATGAACTTAGACAATTAAAAGAATACTTGAGAAAAAAAGAGGAAGAAAACATAAAAAGAGAGGAAGAGTTAAGAAAAAGGGAAAAAGAAAATGAGAAAAATAATGAAGAAATAAGAAGGTTGCTTTCTAGGCTAGTTGTAGGGGGTAACCTAGTGGATCTAGACCAAGAGTCCCTTCCCCTAAGTCCTCAAAGGGCAAGGCGGTTAGAATACCCTCAAGTGTTCATGAGGAGGAACGACATCATACCCAACCTCCAAGTGATAACTTTTATAGTAGTCATCACAATGATGATTACTATCAAAGACTCGAAAGGCAACCAAGACATAGGGAGTCTTCCAATAAGGAACCCAACATCACTCTTCCCCCATTTCATTGCAAAGACAATGTTGAAAATTATTTAGATTGGGAAATGAAAGTGGAATAATTGTTATTTTGCCATGGAGTGAGTGAAGAAAGGAAAGTTTCTTTGGCAACCCTTAGCTTCCAAGGGCATGCCATGTATTGGTGGACCTCCTTAAAAAAAGAAAGAAGAATAAACCATGGGCCACCAATTCAATATTGGAATGAGCTCTGTAGTGCCTTGAGAAGGAGGCATATTCCTACAATGACCGTGAACTTATGGACAAGCTACAAAGATTGAAACAACGGTCATCTAGTGTGGAAGAATATAGGCAAACTATGGAGTTGCTAATGATGAGGGTTGGGATTAGGGATGAAGAGAGGACCACAATCTCTAGATTTCAAAGTGGTCTTAATCTTGAGATAAGAAATAAAGTTGAACTCTTGCCTTATAAAGATTTAAATGAACTTGTTCAACTTTGCTCAAGGGTGAAGCATCAACTTAAGAGAAAATATTTTCGAAAAGACTCCACTCCCTCTTATCCCAAGAGTTTTAAGAAGGAGGGCCACTCTTCCCAACCTTACCCCAAAGAAAAAAAATAAAAAGAAAAAGAAAAAGAAAAATCATCTTTCAAAGCACCTTCCAAAGAATCTAACTCAAGTGAAATTAAGTGCTTCAAGTGTCTTGGAAGAGGACATATTGCTTCTCAATGTCCTACAAAGAAAACTATGGTTTTAAAAGCCCAAGACCACTATAGTAGCCTTGATGAATTTACTTCATCTTCCTCTAGTAGTGAAGATGAAGCCATAGATTCCGAGGAAGAAATCTTACCTTGTGAAGGAGACTTATTATTGGTTAGAAGGCTCCTTAGCAATCAATCCAGTGAAATTGACCAATCTCAAAGAGAGAACTTGTTTCAAACTAAATGCAAGGTTCTAGAAAGCACTTGTTCTCTCATTGTAGATAGTGGGTCTACTTCTAATTGTTGTAGTACTAGATTGGTTGATAAGCTAGCCTTGACTACAAAACCTCATCTTAAACCTTACAAAATCCAATGGATCAATGAGGAAAGAGATATTTTAGTTAACCAACAAGCAAGCATACCAATCTCCATTGGCAAATATCAAGAAGAAGTTTTGTGTGACATAGTACCATTGGAGGTTAGTCATGTCTTGCTTGGGAGGCCAAGGCAATTTGACAAGAAAAAAATCCATGATGGCCTCACGAATAAAATAAGTTTCCAACACTTGGGTAAGAAATTTGTGTGGTGTCCTCTATCACCTTTTCAAGTGAATGAGGACCAACTCAAATTGAAAGCCAAGAAAGATGAAGAGGAAAAAAGAAAAAACAAAAAGAAAAAGAAAAGAAAAAGAAAAGAGTTTTTCCTTTGGAAATAAGGAAGGGATACGTTCAAGAAAACCTTAACCCGTGTGCCATCCTCATTCTTTTGGTGCCAAAGAAAGATGGAAATGGAGGATGTGCACCAATTTTAGAAAGCCATCAATAAATATAGGCACCAAATCCTTAAGCTAGATGATTTGATGAATGGCTTGCATGGGGCCATTAAATTTTTCTAAATTTTCTTATATGCATGCTTGGTGATGCCTTTTTGGGCCTCCCCACTACCCCTAGCACTCTCATCCATCTAATGATGTACTTAAGGATTAGGTAGAAAATTTTTAGTAGTTTATTTCCCTAATTGTGGTCTCACATCTTTTGAAGGGACCAATGAAATAGATGAGCTTAAAGATTTGAGGTCAAATCCTTCTCAAGAAGGAGGGGATGATGGAGGAGCATCCTTGGAGCTTCATGTGGGACCCATCAATAGGTCCATGGCTAGGGGATTGGAAGAAGATAGAGAGCTAACAACCTATATACATGCTTCTTGTGGTTAAAGGATATTAATCACTAGTGGAAAAAGGAGCTACTACGTCTCCTCATTTACGTCGAAAACTAGCACACCCGACGTTGTAAAAACGTGGTGGCAGTTCCGTAAATAAAGAGGAGGAAATTTACGTCGGACACAGACTGGTCCGACGTAAATTAGATAATTTACGTCGGCTGCTTACCTGTCCGATGTAAATTATCTAATTTACGTCGGACCCATCTATGTCCGACGTAAATTTCCCTGCAAAAACCCCAACGTTTCCTTTTCCCTTCCCGTGCCTCCCATTGTTTACGAAAAATATACTTCTTCTCTTATATTCTCTCTAAGTCTCCAACTGCATTTGATTCCACATTGCACGTCTCTAAGTCCCTAAGTCTGCACATTACACATTTGAGGTAATTTTGTTCTCTACGCAATTTGTTTTTTTAATTTCTGTTATTTGTTCATCTGGAACGGGCCATTCTACAAGCAGAACGGGTTGTTCTCCTTGTAGAACGGGCCATTCTCCTTGCAGAACGGGCCGTTCTCCTTGCAGAACGGGCTGTTCTCCTTGCAGAACGGGTCGTTCTCCTTGCAAAACGGACTGTTCTCCTTGCAGAACGGGTTGTTCCGCTTGCAGAACGAGCCGTTCTACTTAAATTTTTGGTTTAGTAAATTGTTGATCTGGAACGGCCCGTTCTAGTTTCAGTAAGGGCTGTTCCAGATGCATTAAAGAAGGACATTTTTAGGCATTGACCTTTAGTTTACCATGTTATTAGTAGAAATATTTATGGATTTTATCTGAAATTACTATCGATTTTTTAGGGTTGTAGTTTAGGTTAGAAAAATTATGAATAACTGAGTCAATAGTTAATTTGTGTTAATATATAGATAATGAATCGAAGTTGGATGAATGCAAGTCGCATTAGTCAAGAGTACAAAAATGGAGTTGAAGAGTTCTTGGAATTTGCAAGAGAAAATGGGAAACCCATCAAAGGGGCATATTATTGTCCATGTGTTCGTTGTTTGAATCAGATACGTCAAGAAGTTGGAGAAATGCGTGATCACCTGTTTATATATGGTATTGTGAAGAGTTATACAGTATGGACATGGCACGGAGAAATATTAGACATTCCAACAGTGTCAACAACTGAAAATTTTGAAGGGATGGACAATAATTTAGAAGAGATGATACGTGATGTTGGTGAAGAAAATTTTGAAAGAGCACATGTGTATGATACTTTAAAGTCTGATTTTGAGAAACCATTGTACCCAGGATGCAGTATGTTTACAAGATTATCAGCAACTTTAAGATTGTTTAGTTTAAAAGCAAGAAATGGCTGGACTGATAAAAGCTTCACAGAATTGTTGGAGTTATTGAAGGAGATGCTTCCAGAAGATAACACGTTACCTAATCGCAACTATGAGTCAAAAAAGATACTATGTCCAATGGGTTTGGAGTATAAGAAGATACACGCGTGCCCTAATGATTGCATATTGTATACAAATGATTTTGCTACACTGAAAATGTGTCCCACATGTGGATTGTCGCGGTTCAAAAAGAAAACTAATGGAAGTAGTGGTGAGGAAGAAATAGAGGGTCCCCCTGCTAAGGTCTTATGGTATTTGCCAATAATACCTAGGTTTAAAAGATTGTTTGCCATTAAAGAGGATGCAAAAAACCTCACATGGCATGAAAATGGTAGAAAATGTGACAATTTTCTTCGACATCCAGCCGATTCTCCGCAATGGAAGAGGATTGATGAAACATTTCCAGAATTTGGTGCAGAGTCAAGAAACTTGAGACTTGGTCTAGCTACAGATGACATGAATCCTTATGGGAACTTAAGTAGTAAACACAGTTCATGGCCAGTTTTGTTGGTCATTTATAATTTGCCTCCTTGGCTATGCATGAAGAGAAAATATATTATGTTGTCTATGATGATATCTGGTCCCCGACAACCAGGAAATGACATAGATGTGTATCTTAGTCCATTGATTGATGACTTGAAAATGTTGTGGGACACAGGAGTGGAGGTCTTTGATGCATATCGTGAAGAAAAATTTACCATGCGTGCAATGTTATTTTGCACAATAAATGATTTTCCAGCATATGGTAACTTGAGTGGGTATAGTGTGAAGGGTCATTATGCATGTCCTATATGTGAAGAAAAAACAAGTTATACCCAATTGAAACATGGGCAAAAGACTGCGTACACTAGGCATCGTAAGTTTCTTGTTCGTAGTCATCCATACCGTAGATTGAAGAAAGCATTCAATGGATGTCAGGAGGTTGAAATTGCCTCGACACCGCGCAATGGTGAAGAAGTATATCAACAGGTGAAGAACATTAACATTGTGTTCGAAAAGACGCAATAGAAGTCAACTGAGAGAAATATCTGGAAGAAACGATCAATATTCTTTAATCTTCCTTACTGGTGCAAGCTAGATGTTAGACACTGCATATATGTGATGCATGTGGAGAAAAATGTATGTGATAGTGTAATTGGGACATTGCTAAACATCAAAGGAAAGACTAAAGATGGAGTGAAAGCACGACAAGATTTGGTGGACATAGGTATACGTTCTGTGTTACATCCTCAGTCTATTGGAAGATGCACTTACTTGCCTCCAGCTTGTCATACTCTATCAAAGAAAGAAGAAAAAAGCTTTTGTGAGTGCTTAAGCAGTGTGAAAGTTCCACAAGGGTACTCCTCAAATGTTAAGAGTCTGGTGTCTATGCAAGATTTGAAGTTGATTGGTTTAAAGTCTCGCGATTGTCATGTGTTAATGCAACAACTTTTGCCTGTGGCTAATCGTAACATTTTACCATCTTCTGTTAGAGTTGTTATTACTCGATTGTGTTTATTCTTCAATGCCATTTGTAACAAAGTAATTGACCCTGTAAAGTTAGATGAGTTAGAAAATGAAGCAATCACAATCTTGTGTCAATTGGAAATGTATTTTCCACCTTCATTTTTTTATATCATGGTGCATTTGATAGTTCATTTGGTTAGGGAGATTCGATTGTGTGGCCTGGTTTATCTTAGATGGATGTACCCTGTTGAGAGATATATGAAGATCTTAAAAGGATATGTCAAGAATCAATACCGCCCAGAAGCCTCTATTGTGGAGAGGTACATTGCAGAAGAAGCCATTGAGTTTTGTTCAGGGTACATGTCGAAATCAAAACCAATAGGAATTCCCAAGACTTGACATGATGGGAAACAATTTGGTAAGGGTACTCGAAGTTTAAAGATTAGAACTGTGAGTCGAACAGAAGTTGACCAAGCACATTTGTACATATTGAACAACACTGATGAAGTAATTCCTTACATATCTGAACACATAGATGAAATCAAGATAGCACACCCCAGGATGAATGAGAAATGGGTATTGAATGAACATAACAAGAGTTTCTTAGCTTGGTTTAAAAAAAAGGTTTATGGTGAGGTTAATGCTTCTGATACACTTTTGAGACTCGCGCGTGGGCCTAACAACGATGTCATTACATTTGGTGGGTATGACATTAATAAATATTGTTTCTATACAAAAACAGAAGATGACAAAAGTAGAGTACAAAATAGTGGGGTTACAATTCAAGCTAAGGCTGTGCACTTTGCTAGTTCAAAAGATAAAAATCCCATTACAGCATCCATGAGTTATTTCGGAGTCATACAAGACATATGGGAAATTGATTATGTTACGTTTAGAGTGCCTGTGTTCAAGTGTAAATGGGTTGATGGCAATACGGGTGTGCGGATAGATGATTTAGGATTTACTTTGGTTGATTTGAATAAGGTCGGCTATAAGGATGAACCTTTTATTATGGCATATCAAGCAAGACAAGTTTTTTATATCAAGGATCCATGTAATGAGAAATGGTCAGTGGTCCTCGAAGGAAAAACCATGCATGGAACTCACGAAGATGAGTCTCTAGATATGCATGAGACACCGTCTTTCTCAAGCAGATCATTTGGTCCTATTGCGGACAATGAAGTGGATGAAATACATGTTATTCTAAGTGATCATGATGAAGGAATATGGGAAAACATTCCAACCTAATAGGTTTCTGTTTGTGTATTATTTGTTTTTTTATTAGTTATTTTGTTACTATATTGTCATTATCTTTTTTACTTTATTTGTTTATTCAGTTAATTCATTGTTTTAATAATGAGAGTTTAATTTTTTCAGGATTATGGAGGATTCTGGGTCTGGTAGTGGAAGGAGGGAAGGTAGATCTGTCACCCGATTGTCTGGGTTGACAGTTGGACGCATTGCCAAGGAGAGGATACCGGTTGAGGTGGATCCTCATTCTGGCAAAGCATTAGGCCCAAATACTGCCAAGTTTAAGAGCTATTTGGGAGTCCTAGCTCGACGACATGTTTCTATTATCATTCCATCATGGGATGACGTTTAGGAGGTTGACAAGAACCTCATGTGGCAGGATATTCAGGTATATACTTTCACATCCCTTCAATATTATATAACTTAAATACATTATTTATTATTTGTTGTTATTTTCATAGCAAAAATTTGACATTCCCAACACTAAGGTCATGAGGAGGAAGATGTTATCTGCCCTTGCCACCAGGTGGAGAGACTTCAAGACTTTCTTGACACGGGAGTATGTATTTGGAGAGCGACAAAATGAGACTCCCTGTCTAAAGTACCAGATCACTGATGAGGAGTGGATGCAATTTTGTGCCACTCAATTGGACCTTTCGTGGCAGGTTAGTTATTAATAACTCTTACATTGACACAAATACTTAAGGTGTATTTTAATCAATCTCATTTTCTTTTTTGTATTATTGCAGGCTAAAAGAATAGTTGCCCAAGAACGACAGGCCAAGAATGATGCACCCCATCTATTGTCAAGAGGGGGATATGAAAGAAAAAAAAAGGAAATGAAGAAGGCTAGGGCAGAGGAAGCAGGGGTTGAGTCTGCTGACCGTGTGGAGTCACCTCCCCGCCATGAGATGTGGATAGCAGCCCGGACAAAATCAGATGGGCAAATGACTTCTGAGTCTGCAAGGGTCGTTGCTAATAAAATAGTAAGTAAAAATATACAAACTAAGACTCTTCATTTCAACTCATTTAATTCATAAGTGTAGTTTAGGGTATACTTATTGTTAATATGTTGCAGGAGGGTTTAGTTGAGCAGAGCACCCAGGGCTCATTTGTTTCCCATGGTCGGGATGATATCCTCACAACGGCCATAGGAAGGCCAGAGCACGGAGGCCGTGTGCATGGTGTTGGTGGTTCTTGGAGCCACCGAGATTTCTTTGGTGCCGGATCATCGAGGAGCACTGTTGACTCTTGCAGTCAAGAGGTTATGCAAAGAATGGAGCAGAGATTGGAGATGCAGTTTGAAGAGAAATTGAAGAATATTCAAAAAGAGTTCGAACAGAAGTTTGAACTTTTAGCTCGTTCTCAGCAACAGACTGCAGTTGCTCATGATGGTGTTCGAGTCAGCACTAAAGGGAGTTGTGCTGCTCCAGATCCCTCACCAGATCAGACTCACACTGATGTACCAAACCAGTGTGAGTTATATGTTAAGGATGACCCCCCACGGTTAGTGGCTATTGGCCGAGTATTTGAGGGTGGCTCAACCATCCATGGTGTCCCTCTACAGCCAGACTGGACACGGGTTGTGGTTGACCAAGTTCAAGATGCTGCTGCTCTAGTGCCTTTGCCCAATACAGAGGTTCAACTAGTGGGGCAGGCAACCGGCACATTCTTAGCTTGGCCAAAACGTTTGGTCATACCGCTTTCAGCACGGGCAAAGGTAATTATATTATTGCTCTTTTATATTCTTATAATTCTATTATTGTTTAACTAATTGTGATTATTTCTTTAGGATTTTATCAATCGTGGTAAGGAGGTCATGAGAGAACCTCATGTTGATGATGCTAATATCGCAGAAGCTGAGGATGATCCCATATCTAAGCTTCTAATCATATTACCATGATTAAAGAAGAAGCCAATTCAATTGCAGTGGGACATTAGAGTTTTTGGAGTTGATAGCGCTGATGTTCCACTATACATATCTATGCATGATGCATTAGAGATTGTTGGGGGAAACTCCATGTTAAATATTTCTATCATACAGCTATGGGCCATGTAAGTCATATTTTCTTTTATGAGTCTAAATTTACAATAATTACATTTAACTTATAATAATTATTTGTGTTAGGTACATGGACAAATTGAGTGTGGAGCAAGCACAAGCAGAAGTATATGGATTTATTGACCTCAATCCATCCAAAAATCAGGAAACACTCAGGTCCAGATCCAGCAATATATGCAAACATGGATGAGTGACTCAAGAAGAGATATATACATGGCTCCATACATTGACGGGTTAGTTTTTTAATTGGTTTTTTAATCATGGTAATTTTATAACTAATTTGTTTGTCATACAATGTAGGTCCCATTGGCAGTTAATGGTAATCATTCCTAAGGAATACACCGTGGTGTGGTTTTGTTCACTACATCAAAAACCAAGCCACGAAATTAAATGCCAATTATAAGGGTAACTAAATTTTTTCATTATGTTTTAAAACTGTAATTATATATATTTGCTAACATTTTTTTTTATTTCAATTAATTAGAATCGTGTCTGGAGCTAATATTTTAAGTGGAAGAGCTAGATCATCAACGTCATTGCATTTCATATACCCTAAGGTTAGCAAATTAATTCATATAGTCAATAATATTTAAGTTTATTGACTTTGGAAATAATAGTTATTTGTTTCTCATTTTAGTGTAATAAGCAACAAGACTCGTTTGAAAGTGGCTATTACATCATGTATTGGATGAGAGCCATAGTTTCTGCGGGTATTATTGATTCTTGGGCGCAGGTAATTCATATCAAAATTTATTTAAGTATATTTACCTTTAGGATAATTAACATTGCATATTAATGACACTTAAATTAATGTTTCAGGTCTTTCAAGATCCATCTCCATTGCCCGAAGATGAGATGCTCAAGATAAGAGAACAATGGGCAACTTTTTTTCTTCAAAGTATATAATAGTTAGATTTCTAAGTTTAGTTAGTTAGCTATTATGTTTATAGTTTGATAGTTAGTTAGTTTAGTTAGTTAGATAGCATTGACAAACATATATTTTATAGCTTTTTTAGGATAATAGTATTTACATTGTCATAATTTATGCTTTTTAAGATTTATATATTATTTTCTTTTTGTCATTCAATTTTGAAATATAATTTGAATTTCTATTCTGGACTGCCTAGTTTAGATTTGGTATTCTGGACTATGTATATGCAGGTGTTGGGTATATCAAAAATTTATAAATGTTTTAAAAAAACCCCCATAATTTACGTCGGACATAGCTTTGTTCGACGTAAATTTACGTCAGGCCTTGCAATGGCCGACGTAAATTTACGTCAGACAAAGCCATGTCCGATGTAAAATTATGGCATGTTTTTTGTCCCTTTTTACGTGGGGCTGGGATAATATCCAACGTAAATTTACGTCGTGTTTCAGAGGCGACGTAAATTTACGTCTCCCGTATTAACGTCGGAGCATTTTTCGACGTAAAAGGCTCAAAATACGCGACGTAAAAGACCCTTTGTGTACTAGTGAATCAATCTCCTAAAGCCTTGTTAGCATAGAATTTATCTTTTGATGGAGGAGGCCCATGGGCTAAGGGCCCAACTACTAGGGCTATGGCAAGGAGGATTCATGAAGAGTGGGCCCAAGCCCAAGAGAAGCCCATTACTCTGTTTTGTTGGGCTTTGACTCAAGCCTAAGTAGTATAGGGTAGTATAGGATTTGGGCCTTAGAGCCTTGTACTTTCTTTGGGCCTTGTATTTCCAGCCATGTAGTGTAGGATATACATTTAGAGGTCATGTGAATTTAGGGTTATTTAGGTTACATGTGAAGTTACATTAGCATGTAATTAGAAGCACATTTGGTGTGCATTTCGGCCATGTGCAACACATGCACATGGTGTGATCCGAAATGCAACTCAAATGGCTTCTTAATTACATACCAAATGAGCTAGCACATGGGTGATCCGGGTTTTGGCACCAAAATTTGAATTTTGAATTCAAATTTTGGGCGCCTAAGGTTAAGTGAACCTTACCTTGGTTCCACTTAACCTTAGACTAACCCAAGGTCACCTTAACCTAATTTTATCCTATAAATCACTATGGCTGAGACTTGTATGATACTTTTGGATTAATTGAATGAGTTTTCGCTACTTGAAATCTCCTCCTCCGAAAGTCTCTCATCACCTTGCTCTACCCTACTTGAGCTCCTCTCTTTGTAGAGCTAGGTTGATCATCTTCTTCCGGATTTAGCTTGTTCAAGCTTAGGTCTCATTGGTTCTTCTTGGAGCATTCGTCCTTGTCATTTCTTCCAAGGATCCAAGAAGAATTTGAAGGTGTTCATGAGGATTCACTAAGTCGAACCTCATCAAGTGGTATCAAGAGCTTCGGTCTTCAAGAGATAAGTTCATTTCTTGTCTTTTGAATTTTGATCCGTGGTTCATCTTGTTCTTGTGTTCATCATCTTGTTCTTGTATTCATTTTGAGTTTTGTCACTTTTGAGTTTACTCTTTCCTAGATCTAATTTTGCCTTAAAATTTGATGGATCTAGTTTCTTGTTGCTTGAATGATTCATCTATGCGCCTATGAATGTATGCTTTCATGAATCATGCTCCAATTCTTTTGCCTATTAGGAATTTCTGCCTATGATCTTTTGTTTTATTTGAGTCTTAATTGAAATTTTATTCGGTCAACTATATGTTTGAGTCATTTTATTTTGAATCCATGTCTAGTAGTCATGTGTAGTTCATTTCTTGTTCATCATTCTTAGCTTTGCTTGTTTGAACCGTTTTGCTTTCTTTCATTAGTAATTTGAACAATTTTTTTCTGGATTTGGCCGAGATCCATAGTCTTAGGTATATGCTCATAATTTTTGTTTACATTTGAGTTCATAAACTACTACTAGTTCATTAGTAGTTTTCTTAGAAATTTTAGGTTTCCATGTTAGAAAATGTCTTAAAAAAAAATTTCATCATCCGTGAGTGTTTAATCTTGTGTGTGACTTGTTTGCTGAAAATTTGTGTTAGCTCAATTTGAAATTTGAATTTAGGAGCCAAAAACCGTGCCATGTGCTAAGACATAGGATTTATTTTACTTGTATTTCCCATTTTTACCCTTGTATTTTGGGTATCTTAGACAGGATTTATTTTACTTGTATTTCCCATTTTACCCTAGAAGTGGCCTTCATCACCATGAAGTGAGCCAACCCTAGAGTACCCTTCTCAAGCCTTTCATCAAACACCTTCTACCCAACCTCCAAACCTATCCATTCCATCATCATTGATGAGTCAATATTTTCCCCTATTTTCTTACCTTTCTGTACTTATTTTAATCTTTGATTTGTGCCTAATTGCTTATATTCTGCATTGTTTTCTATTTGGGCTGTAATTGGACCGGTAATTCATATTTTAGCTAATTTGAATTTTCTGCATCTAATCATTCCAAATTTCATTTTCAGGGCAGTTTAATAATTATTTGGGCTTGGAATTAATTTCTGGACTTCAAGTGGAGCTGCCACGTCATCTTCCATGTCATCTTCCATGTCACTGCTGCACCATTTTCCACCTCAGCATTCATTTTTAGTTTTTAGGCTATTTTATTGTTATTGGGTCAGACATGTAATTGTTTTGGGGCCCAATCTCATTTTAGGTCATTTTAGGTTTAGGCTAGGGCTGACTTGCCAGCCACTAGAGGAGGGGGGCTGAAGTGACTACGTGAACAGTAGCCTCCTTCATCATTCCAGACGTTTTTGGCTTCTCTCTTTGTTCTTCTGTTTTACGTTTTCTCTCATGTAGCTACAGTTTGGACGTTTTGGGTTTTCCTTGTTGCTTTCTTTTACGTTTTGTTCTCTTTGAGCTGCCATTGTATTTTCGTTTTACTCTTCTCCTCTGTGGTTGTGGAACTTGAACATTTATATTTGAAGAATACACATTTTCGTTTTCCTTCATTTTCGATTTTGTTCATTTTCGTTTTCCTTCTCTGCCTTGCTGCATTTTCGTTTCTGTTTGCTGTTCTATTTTAATGGAAGGATAAAAACCCTTGGGGTTAGTTCCTTGAGTAGATTGCAATATCTATTTGAGGTTTTATTTGTATTTGAATCTGTGTCCTACTTGGTTCTTCTTCATTGAACCTCTGAAACATTTTCGTTTTTGATAGTTGTTCATGCTTAATGAATCAGGTTGCTCACAAGTTGCTTAATCTTGTGGGGAGGTTTAATGTTGTATACGTTTGCTTAATTCGTGTAGGGAAATCTTGAGTTAATTTTCGCTTAGTTGGTTAACTCGGATGGAACAAGGATTAAGTTATGAACAGAGAAATGTTCTGAGAACCAGGGATAAAAGAGTTGCAATTTGAGCAGGGAACCAATCCATTTTACTTGCTGTTTTATTTCGTTTTATTGTGTCACCAACTGAAAATCCGAAACCAAAACCCCCCACTTGTGTGTTTAAGCCTTTAGCAGTAAAAGACGGTCCTTCGAAGACGACCTAGGAGTCACTTCCTAGCACTACATTTAATTGTATTTATTTGACCGGATACGGCTTCGATCAATCATCCACCCTAAAATCTTGCGCCACCTTGAAGAACTTGATCCTTGGAGCAAAAGTGTCCTTCCTTGTTCATCATCTCACATCCATGCAAGCAAGGATTCCATCACTTTGTTCCTTACCACATTCCCTGATTTGTCCAATTTGTTTTTGTATACCCATTTTGTTCCTATGATCGTCCTGTCCTCGGGCATTGGAACAAGTTTCTGGATGTCATTCTTCTGGAATTGACTTAACTCTTCTTGCATGGCCTGAACCCAGCTTTCGTCTGACAAAGCTTCGTTTGTGGTTCTTGGCTCAACTTGGAATAGCAGTGCAATTTGTGCTTGTGTTCTGAACAAACTTCTAGTTCTTACTGCATCTTTTACTTCTCCAATGATTTGTTCTTGTGGGTGATAGGCTTTCATCTACCAGTTGCGATTGACTAGTTTTCTTTCTTCTCTTTTGTCTTGTTGAGTCTTTGTTTCTTCATACTCAAACTTTTTTGTCTGGTCATTGTTCACCTGCATGTTCTCGAAAAAGTTGCCCAACTCTGATATTTCTTTATCAGACTTATTTTCATCAAATTTAACATGAATGGATTCCTCAACAATTTTAGTTTTGTTGTTGAATACCTTATAGGCTCTTGACCTTTCAGAATATCCAAGTAGGATACCTTCGTCGGTTTTTGAGTCAAATTTTCCTAAATTGTCTTTGGTATTCAAAATAAAGCATTTGCATCCAATTGGATGAAAATATGATATGTTGGGTGCTCGTCCCTTCCACAATTCATAGGGAGTCTTTTTCAATAAAGGCCTAATATATATTCTATTTTGAAAATAGCAGGAAGTATTAACTACTTTTGCCCAGAAATGTTTAGGGGAGGAAAAATCATTTAATAGTGTTCTTTCCATTTCTTGTAAAGAACGACTCTTTCTTTCTACAACCCCATTTTACTGTGGAGTTCTAGGTGTTGAAAAATTATGTTTTATTCTATTTTCTTCACAAAATTCTTGAAATTGTTCATTTTCAAATTCTCCCCCATGATGACTTCTAATAGAAGCAATTGATATTCCTTTTACATTTTGAACTCTTTTACAGAATACATGGAATACCTTAAAAGACTCATCCTTGTGAGTTATGAACAACACCCATGTCCATCTAGTGTAGTCATCCATAATGACCAATCCATATCTTTTACCACTTACAGATGTTGTCCTAGTGAGGCCGAATAAGTCTATGTGGAGCAGTTCAAGAGGTCTAGAGGTGGAAACATGATTTTTACTTTGAAATAAACTTTTAATTTGTTTCCCCTTTTGACATGCTTCACATACACTATTCGTCTGATGCATAAGACTTGGTAGACCTATTACGAGGTTATGCTTTTTCAGCTTTGAGATTAATCTCTAGCTTGCATGACCAAGTTTCTTGTGCCAGATCCACTGATTTTCATATAAATCTAGACAATCAACATTTTGATTTTCTAGTTCGTTAAGCATTATTTTATACAAGTTGTTGCATCTGTTAGCTGTAAATAATACGGATGAATCAGGTTGACCAACAATACATTTATCTTTGTTGAAGGATACCTCATAACCACTATCACACAATTGACTTATGCTTAGTAGATTATGCGTTAATCCTTTAACATACAGAACATTATCTATGGAAATAGAGGAGTTGATACCTATTTTACCTATCCCCATGATATGTCCTTTCTGTCCTCCTCCAAATGTGACTTGCCCTCATTTCTTGTACTTGAGGTCTAGGAACATAGACCTTTCACCTGTTATGTGTCGCGAGCAACCACTGTTTAGGTACCATGACTGGACATTTTTAGTTCTTGTTGAACAGATCTGCAACAGGCACTATTTCAGTCTTTGGTACCCAAATGGACTTGGGTCCATGAGTGTTAGTACGTTTTGGAATCCCTCTTCTTGTGCATGTGACTGCACTTGGACGTAAAATGCCTGTTCTTTCCATACGAAGAAGATGCGTATGTTCCTGTTTTAATTTCTGAATCAGATTCAACATATCCTAGTCCTGATCTATCTTTCCCACTTCTGGAGTGTTTTAAAAGATGCTCAAGATTTTTAGTTCCTAGTGTGAATTTTGATAGGTCTGATTTTAATAGATCAATCTCTTTGTTCATCTTGATTACTTCTTCTATAGTTGAAAAACCTTTTTCTGTCTTTTCTAAGAGTTTTGCATTTTCATTTTTCAGTAAATGGTTTTCTTCAAGTAGTTCAAAAATTCTTTTCTTTTGATCTTTATATGCAGTAGAGATTTTCGTTGAATCTGATAGAAGTTGATTGTATGCATGCTCAAGAATTTTAAAGTCAGATTCTGATAATGAGTCTGTGTCTGCCATGAGACAGATATTTACTTCATCGTTGTAGACACCCAATTTCGTCTGGGGGCATACAAACAACAAGATAGGATATCAGAGGGCCCAAAAGCCCAAATCAACTATTTTTAGTGGCCTAGAACGGGCCGTTCCCAAGTCTGGAACGGGCCGTTTCGAATCCAGAACGGGTCGTTCCGAATCCAGAATGGGCCGTTCCGACCCACATCTGATGCCTATAAATAGAAATCTCGGGCACACTTCTCAGGGCCCAAAAAATTTCGTCCATGACTCTTTAGAGCTCAAAATTTCTCTCTCTCTCTCCCCTATTGTATTTCTTGAGTATTGTGAGGCAATTGTAGTGTGAAAGGTTGCCACAAAGCACCTAGATTTTCCATATCTGAAGATCTAACAAAGCTTGACACGAGGTATTTCATTTTATCTTCTTTTCTCTCTTTTATTTCTTATTTTTAATATACATCTTGTCAGACTTCTTCCAATCTAGAAAGTTGTCATTCCTCAACTCAAATAGGAGATTATTTGAAATTTTGAAAAGGAGGCACGCAAAAAAGGAAATTGAAGCAAAAAAAAAACAAAAAGAATTTGCTTCAAAAGAACATATTTTGGGAAGCTAAAGAAAACTTTGATGATGAACGAGAAATCATGAACTTAGGGAGTTTGAAAATTTGATAATAAGCACCCTTACACCTCCAATTCATTATCAAATCACTCCAAACCGCATCTTTCTTCTCTGACTCATCAACCTCGTCAATAAAGATGAAAATTTTGGCAATCACCAAAATAGTGGGGAACCCAAAGATCCTATTAACGGTTACTTCTTATGGGAATAGCAAAAAGAGAATCTGAGAAAAAAAGAAGACTAATTACAAATCAAAGAACGAGCAAGCATATCTATAGGGACATCATTCAAGCATAAGCTTCTGTAGCCTGCAACAACATCATCAAAGTGCACCGAAAGATCTTGTTCAAAGAATGTTCTCTAAACAAACAAATCAATGAGAATGATATTTGTTGAATTTCTCAATCATCTTTGCATCCTATTTTGCACCTCATATAGATAACATGTCTTCCTGGTAAATAATAAATAAGAACAAAAAGGGAAACCTAACATGTGCATGTTAATCGAATAATGAGATCATTGGTAATCAAGTGCAAATTGGATACATCAAATTGGAAGCACTTGAGAAACCAATAATTACGCAAGAAGACTGGGGGCATAACACACCCAAATTGACGATTAAAAATGATTGTGTCGTAGAGTTTGTTGAAACTAGTAAACAATTATCTTATATATTTACAAAACCTCTACCAAGAGAAAGATTTAATCAATTGAGAATTGAACTAGGAATTATCAATGAGTCTTGTTTGAATTGATTGTGAATGTGTACTTGAGTTTGATTGCTTGATTGAAAGTTGGTTGATGTATGTGTAAAACATTGACATATGATGCATAAAAGAAAAAGTTTAAGAGTTGAAATAAGTTAGGAATGGGTTAAAAGGTTAGAAATAAGAGAAGCAAAACTTCTCTAGAATAATCGATTATTGTAAAATTTAATCGATTATTATAAGTGAGCCTAGGAGAGCAATCGATTATTTGGAAGAAAATCGATTATATGGGAGAAGAGGAATTCTAGAAGTCTCTGGAATAATCAATTATTTGGGCAAAATTGATTATCTGGGTAGCAAGAATACAAAGAGTCTATGGAATAATCGATTATTTGGAAAATAATCGATTATTTGGAAAATAATCGATTATCTGGGCAAGTGATAGGAAATGACCCTCTGGAATAATCGATTATTCCAAAAATAATCGATTATTTAGTGTAGAAAGGGTTTTTCAAAAGATTTTACTAATACAAATAATCGATTATTTGTATAGATAATCGATTATTTGTGCGACCTTTGGTTTTCTAGACGATTTTTGAACGGTTTTATTTGTGCCAACCTCCAACTTCCCACTACTCTTTATAAGTGGAACCTCTCCTCTACCTTAATCTGGTGCTAGGGCTTTTAAAACACCTAAACCTTCTTATTTTTCAAATACCCACATTCTCTCAACTCTCAAACCCTAACACACTTTCTTCTTCATATTCTTCATCTACAACAAAGAACCCACCTTTAACTTCAAAATGGCTTCATCTTCCAAGAGGCCAAAGAAGCTTGAAGTCAGGGGGAGCAAAAGACCTCTGCCCACAAGAGCTGAGCAACTCATCTCTAAGTGATTTGTTGATGAGAGGACCCAAGATTACTATTTTGAATGGTATGCGGGTAGGAGAATCATCCCTCCGAAGACCTTGAAGCTAGAATGGTTCAAGAATGAGAGTTTTAGCTTTCCTCCTCTCTTGGAGCACCAGGAACTTTGGAAGTTCTTGGAGTTAGAAGGACTGTATTACCCTAAGCTCATAAGGTTGTTCTTATGTTTTGCCTCAAGCAATGAAGGGATAATGCAATCTGTGGTGAAGGGCAAGCTTATAAAGCTTGATGGTCCAACATTGAAGGAAGCAGCTAGGTTGAGTGGAGACGGGAGTACTAAGCCCCAACCCTTCAACTTTGGAGATTTTGAGGAGCTGACTATGTTTAGAGATTGTCAAAGAAACCTGGAGACCACTAATTACATAAATTTTTTGGCCGGAGGTATGAAGAAAAATTCAAGATTAATTTATTTTATCATAGCTTGGATGATTAAGCCATGCTCAAATGTCAAGGGACGACATTTTGCTGATGCATGTTATTAAGAAAAAGATTAAGATAGATTGGATGTCTGTGGTGAATGATTGTATGTAGAAGGCAAGGAGGAAGGAGGATGGTCCAATACCATATGCTTTGTTATTATCTAGGATTTTTGAGAAAACTGGTGTGGATCTGAAAGGGGAGAAAAAGATAATTCTCCATGCGTCAAATAAAATTGAAAAATCTTTTTGGCATCATATGGGGATGCTGAAACAAGAAGACAAATGGGTATTCAAAGGGGATGTTCCTCTGACTCCTAAACCTGCAACAGATGAAGGTGTTACATCTCATGATGAAGAACAGCCACCACAAGTGGAAATTGAACCTGAACGGGAATAAGAACCGGAGCCTAAAGCATTTTCTCTATTTGAGAAAATTATGATTAACAAGCTTGAAGTGGTAATAAACATGTCTAGGAACCACGAGTCGTATTATTCGGGCATTCTTGATCGGTTTGATAACCTTGATCATGAGATTAACTGAATTAAGGCTCAGCTTGGGATGCAAGAGGACTTGGAGTGATTCTAGGAGCTTTAGTGATCTGTTCTGTTTTTAAAAAAATTTAGATTAAATTTCTATTTTTTAATTTCAATTGGGTTGTAATCGGTTTAATTCTTGAAAAATATCTTGGTTTATCTTGTGTTGAACAATTTAAATTCTAATGCAATATAAATGTCTTTGTGATTATATTGTGGTTTGGATGATTTGGTTGCAATATTCTGGTGTGTATGTTGATATGTGAAAATAGTAATGCATATTTGTGATGTTTGTTGTTATGTTTGTTGTGATGCTTAGTTGATGTATCATGTGATTGAGATATTGTGATTGAAAGACATCTTGATGAATATGAAAAATTCCCTGATACAAATTCTGATGTTATTTTGGATTAATTGGAACAATGCCTATAGTTTTTTTTGTGCAATTAATTTTGACCAAATGATTCTTGTGCATAATTCAATAAATTTGAAATATGGACATGTGAATATATCTGGTTGTTTTTTATGATGTCCAAAGGGGGAGAAAGGTTTTTGAGTTTGTTTTGCAGTACTTAAAATGTCAAAATACTGGTTTGCAAAACAAAATGGCTTGTATGGTTTGTCATTATCAAAAAGCGGGAGATTGTTGAGATTCATGGAGTGGTGAATCAACTCAAACTTGGAGAATGAAGGTTTTGATGATAACAAAATGTGGATTATGAGAATCAAAGCTGACCAAGGACATCAACAAGTCAAAAACAAAGTCAAGACGAAAATATGGCTATTATGATGTGTAATAGGGATAGCTCATAAGTTGTATTGTTTTGTTTAGCTTATTTTGCATGTGTGTGCTTTGTGCATGAGTAAATCTTTATCTAATCTGACTAAGAGTGAGTATGATGATGAGTTAGATACTTGAAAAGTTATTTTGAGATATAAAATCGAGTTTTTGAAAACTGAGTCAAAATAATCGATTATCATTAAATATAATCGATTATTCCAGCAACAGGTGAAAATGATGCCTTGTTGTAGTAATCGATTATTTGTGAGATAATCGATTATCCCAAGAACCACTCTCTGGAATAATCGATTATCCTGCAAAATAATCGATTAATCTGTTCTTGGTTGATTTCCAGAAATCATGAAGAACAAAATAATCAATTATCCTTTAAAATAATCGATTATCTGGTTCTGAAAAATGTTATAAATAGTTTTCACACTTTGAAACTTCAGAACAGAGAATGAGTTAACAATCAAAAAGAGAAAAATGTTATTGTGAAGTCTTTGTGACCTTCTTGGAGTGTTTTCTTTGTGAAACCAAGAAGTAAAACATTTTTGAAATGCTTTGAAAAAGATCATCATCATCATCACATTCTTGGAAGAGAAAGATTGAGATTTGCTTCTGAATTCACAGTCTGATTTGTTCAGCTTCCAGGTGAATTCGTTCCTTTAATTCTTTGTGAATAATTGTAAATCTTGAGTAGGTGTCTCAAGTGGTAAGGAATTCTTGTAGTGGGATTCAACAAGAGGTGCTTTCTTGGGGTCAAGAAAGTGGTTATCTTGAATGTAGGAGTATATGCATGTGTGGTATGCTTGTAAAACTTCTTCATTGAGATAGTGGAACAAATCTTGATCAGGTTATGATTGAGGACTGGATGTAGGTCACATGTGGAGTGGTTGAATCAGGATAAAAGACTTGTGCAATCTTCTCTTACCCTTATCTTGGGTATGTAGGAGTATATGCATGTCTGGTATGCATAACATTGCTTTAAACTGAATCAAAGAGTTGCATATTGATTGTTCCTAACTTTGAACTTTATCAAAGATTAATCAAGAAAGCATATATGACTCATTTTCATTAGCAAGTCTTTTAAGGAAATTCTTTGAAAATTCATATTAGAAAAGTTTGAATTGAAATAAATATCCTAAGAACTCTAAAAAATTTTAAAGTGTCATAGAATCCAATTCACCCCCCTCTTGGATTGAGCCATTCTTTTCTAACAGGAAGCTCCTGACATCTCCTACACTTTGAGGTGTGGGTCATTCTTGGATGGCCTTGATTTTCTCGGGGTCCACGTTAACCCCAGTTTTGCTTACTATAAAACCTAAAAACACTACACTATCTACATAAAAAGTACATTTTTATAAATTTCCAAAAAAATGGTTTTCCCCTAAGAATTGAAAAGACTTGCCTTAAGTGATGTGATCACTTAGGCTACTACTATATATTAAAATATTATCAAAATAAACTACTACAAATATTCCTATACAATCCCTTAGAACATGATTCACGAGACGCATAAAAGTACTAGGAGCATTAGTAAGCCCAAATGGCATGACCAACCATTCATATAATCCAAACTTGGTCTTGAAAGCGGTTTTCCATTCATCTCCTTCTTTGATTCTAATTTGATTGTATTCATTTTTAAGATCAACCTTAGAAAATATAATGGCTCCATGAAGCTCATCTAGCATGTCATCAAGCCTAGGGATTGATGCCTATATTTCACAGTGATGTTATTGATGGCTCTGCTATCACAACACATTCTCCATTTTCCATCTTTTTTTGGAACCAACAGCACTAGAAGTGCACAAGGGCATAGACTCTTGCAAACCCAACCCTTCTTTAATAATTCTTGAACTTGAGACTCTATTTCTTTAGTTTCTTGAGGGTTAGTCCTATAAGCAGCCTATTAGGTAGGCTACCTCCAGGGACTAAATCAATTTGATGTTCTATCCCTCTAACAAGAGGAAGGCCCATGGGTCCTTCAAGAGGAAATAGATCATCAAATTCTTTCAAAAGAATTTTAACCTCTTTTGGTAGAGTCTCACTTCCAACAATTGTGACAGTGCATGTGAGAGTCCCTCTATAGAGAAGAATAAAAGAGGGTTGTTCTATCAAGTGGTTTTACTTAGAAATTTTTGGGGAACTCTCTTGATGAACAACTTCTAGGGAAGGGACTTCATTCTCCCTAGTCAACTCTTTATTCTTAGGTTTTAAGGATTTTTTTCTCTCTTTTCTTCCTTTTTTGTTGTTTTTTCTCTACATCTCTTTTGAGTTTCATTTGTGTTTGATCCTCTACCGCTTGTTGAGGTGAAAGAGGGTGAAGTACAAATTTCTCTTCCCTATGAGTGAAGGTAATCTAATTAGTAAGACCATTATGCATGGTATTCTTATCAAATTGTCATGGTCTTCCTAACAAGATATGACAAGATTTCATTGGTACTACATCACATAAAACTTGATCGTCATAATTCTCAATGAAAAACTTGACCTTCACTTATTGGTCAACTACTATGTCTCCATCTTCATTATGTAACACCCTATTTCTATAAAACATAATATAGGTATTCTATTTATAATTTTGATACTTTATTTTTATTAATAAGAGTTGTTTGATATTTATTTTATTATTATTTACTATATTTGTGATAGTTAAATATTTTGAATTTAGTAACTATTGGTAATTATTTTATATGAACATATATTGTGAGGTTTTATAATTAAAGGTTATATTATTTAATTATTTATAATAAGGGAAGGGAACTTATTTTTGATAACCATGGTTCAAATTTTTACTAAAGAGTTAAAGGGATGTTAAGTTTTAAAAAGAAAAAAAAAGAGAGAAAGTTGATCATGTCGTAACCTGAAAAATTTCGATCTTACAACCAATGGTTTGGACTTCCGTTTGAAAAATCTCATTAATTAAGGAATGCCCGAATACCAGAAAAATACTTGATTAATGGTTTTGAAAATAGGTTCGTGTAGTCGCCACCAATATTTTACTCAAAACATTTGAAAAAGAAAAGGTTTTTAAAAATCCAATAATGGTCTTGACAACCAAAATTGAGTTCGGGGTCGGTTACGTGTAGGAAAGGTATTAAGCACCCCTACAACGCCCTTAATTAGTACCCTATGATGAAGTTAGCATTGTAAGAAATAATAATTTAAATATTGAATCCCCTTTTATTGATGACTCTTTACATGCTTAATTTTAAATTACCCAATTAATCCTAAGATGTCTACATGATTGCTTTTATTATAATAATATCTATTATGGATGAGAAATAAAAGGAAGAGAAAAAGATTGATTGAAATACCATAACAAGCATTATTAGATCTTCAAATATGGAGACTTTAGGTGCTTTGTAGCAATCATTCACACTAAAAAATTCTTCACAAATCTCAAGAAATACAAAAAGAGAGAGAGGAGGAGAGATTTCGAACTATATGGACTTCTAGATGAATTTTTCTGGCCCTAGTAGTAGTGTCTAAGTTCGCTATTTATAGACATCAAAAATGGCATGAACGGGCCGTTTTGGATCTGGAACGATCTGTTCTGGTCCAATCCGTTAAGAGTAAAATTTGAATCCAGAATGACCTGTTCCAAAAATAGAACGGCCTGTTCCAGATTTGAATTTCACTCGTAACAAACTGTGTTGGAACAGCCCGTTCCAAACAAGGGTTTCTAGGCCTTTTTAGTAGTTTGGAACGGCTCGTTTCGATTTGGGAACGGCTCGTTCCGGGCTACTAAACCACCCTTATTGGGCTTTTGGCCTTCTGATGTCATATCATGTTGTTTATATGTTTTGGGAGCTTTTTTGTAACGACCCACCCTAGGCCGTCACATCTAGAACCAACCAAAGATAAATAATATATATAAAAGAAAATAGAATAAGAGCCAGCTACGCTAGAGTGTAAATATACAATAACATATAAAATTGTTTCTAAAATATATAACATCATTTTATAGTAGAGTCATCCAAAGTAAGGTTATACAGTAATCCAAAAAGGTAATATAATTAAAACGTCATGAAGACATCAAAACAAGACACCCTAGGTGCTGGTCAAGCTCTAAACCTAGCCACTTCTCAAAGCAGCTATCCAAAAGACTCCTTGCTATCCCAAGGCCTCACACCTGATCTGCTCCCCCACATAGTGAGATCATCACAGTCCACATCATGGAAATATAAAGGTTAGCACATATAAAACCAATCATAGTACATCATAATAAAATATCATTAAACAGATATTTATCGACAGTATTTATCCAAACCAACAAGTCATTTCCAAGCTAAATATAGACCAATCCAAAATATAATGTAAACACATCCATGCCAATGCATACATATTTCACGATAATAAAGAATCCATAACCAATGTATACAATCCATACCATATGTATACATATTCCACATCCAAAACAAAGTCACACCACTGTATAATCCATGATGTAACCAACACATCCAAACCAAATGTTGGCCTCAACACCATCCAAACCAAGTGTTGATACGGTGAAACATGTCAGCAACCCATGTCCCACGCCTAACCTCTCATGGAAAATAGACAGTTGGATTACGTCGTCACGTAACCCTAGTGGGGCCACCTCATCCATCGGTATGACTCGGCCTAGACCCATACCGGTAGCAAATAGAATACTTAGAGGAGTACTTCAGAATCCACCTAACATATGAAGTGGTTTATTATATAATCTTTGGAAAAGTTCCATATTGGAATCCTCACCATGGGATTCCCAAATCCCATTTTTTCCAAAGATTATATCCTGATCTCACCAAGAGATCTCCCAATCCATACCATAACCTTACTCCTCTAAGTCCTATTTACTTTTCCAAACCACATACACATAGCATATTCCATAATATATATAAACATAACCATAACCATGCCAAATTGTCAATATAATAATAATTTAAATAATTAAATATCCAAAACAACCATCAATTGATCCAAATTATACTATGTGAAATGAAAATCTCCACATAAAATAGCATATTAAAATTATACTATTCCTATCATGCTCATATGTACTAGATTAATTTTATAAGCACTACCCTTACTTGGAAAAGTAGAATCTGAAACTAGGGTAGAACCTCCTCCTCTCCCTCCTATTTTTCTTTCCCTTGGCAGAACCTCCTTCTCTGGATTTCTCTTTCTCTCCTCTTTTCTTTCCCCTCCTCTTTTTCCCCTCTTCTTTCTTTCTTTCTCTCTCTCCTCTTTCTCTCTCTAGGACCTCCTCCCAAAATCCACCTTTTCCAACACCCCCAACCCCCTATTTATAGAGTTCTGCCTGCCTAACCCGGAACGGCCCGTTCCAAAAAGTGGAGCGCCCGTTCTGGGCCCGAAAAAGCTACGTAAGTTTTAGAACTGGAACGGCCCATTTTGAAACCAGAATGGCCCGTTCTAAAATTAGAACGGCCCGTTCTCCCAGTTGGAACGGCCCGTTCTGGACCCGTTCCCAACTGAAAATTTAGTGTCTTTTTATTGCTTGGAACGACCCGTTCCAATTTTGGAACAGCCCGTTCCAAGTTACCCATTTACCCCTCTAACTTTAATAAAATTGCGAAAATGCCATTAATAAAAATTACAAAAATACCCCTTTTAGAAAAATGAATATTACAATTCTCCCCAACAACAAAAATTTTCGTCCTCGAAAATTCACTTACTTAAAAAGAGATATGGATATTGATCTTTCATCTTGTCTTCCAATTCCCAAGTGGCTTCATTAGTAAACTCATCCCAAATAACCTTCACCAAATTGATAGATTTACCTCGCAATTGTTTAACTTTCTTATCTGCCACTGAAACTGGCTGTTTCTCAAAAGTTAGATTCTCTTTAATTTGCACTGCCTCTGATTCCAAGACATGACTCGGATCGTGAATATACTTCCTCAATTGTGAAACATGAAACACATCATGTAGATTAGACAGAAATGGAGGTAATGCAATCTGATATGCCACTGGTCCAATCCTCTTGAGAATTTGATACGGCCCAATAAACTTAGGATTCAAC
The DNA here is from genome assembly GCF_000230855.2 of Cajanus cajan. Taxonomy (NCBI): domain Eukaryota; kingdom Viridiplantae; phylum Streptophyta; class Magnoliopsida; order Fabales; family Fabaceae; genus Cajanus; species Cajanus cajan. The sequence continues at coordinate 33,803,946 of NC_138523.1, read as the reverse complement.
TTCTTAGCTTTGATAGCTCTTCCCACACTTGTGGTAGGAGTTACCTTCAAAAATACATGTTCTCCCTCTGAAAACTCCAAAGGTTTTCTCCTCTTGTCTGCATAAACTTTTGCCTACTCTGAGCAGCTTTCATTCTTTCCTGAATTTGTTTCACCTTTTTAGTAGTCTATAAGGTGATCTCTGGCCCCACCATCACTGATTCTCCCTCTTTATACCAACACAAAGGTGTTCGACATTTTCTCCCATACAGAGCCGCAAAAGGTGTCATTCCTATACTTGCATGAAAACTGTTATTATAAGTGAACTCAACCAAAGGTAAGATTTCTTCCCAACTCCCTAGATGATACAAAATACAAGCCCTCAACAAGTCCTCCAAAGATTGGATAGTCCTCTCAGACTGCCCATCAGTCTGTGGGTGGTAAGCAGAACTAAGTCTCAACTTAGTTCCTAACGCCTAATGCAAACTCTGCCAAAATCGAGAAGTAAAACGAGGATCCCTATCAGAGATGATATTGGAGGGCACACCATGTAATCTAACAATCTCCTTAATATACAACTGAGTTAACTTTTCCAAGGACCACTTTATATTCACTGGAAGAAAATGAGCACACTTAGTTAATCTATCCACGATCACCCAAATAGAATCACAATTCTTAGCAGACCTTGGTAATCCAACAACAAAATCCATGGTTATACTATCCCATTTCCATTCTGGCACTTCCATCATTTGTAACAAACCTCCTGGTTTTTGGTGTTCTACTTTAGCTTTCTGACGTACAATGCAAGATGCAACATATTCGGCTATCTCCCTCTTCATACCATTCCACCAAAACATTTTTTTCAAATCTTGATACATTTTTGTCATACCCGGATGTACACTCAACTTGCTCTTATGACCTTCCTCAAGTATCAACTTCTTCAACTCCTCATCTTGTGGAATACAAACTCTACCCTTGTACCTCAAAACTCCATCCATATCTTGTTCAAATCCTTCAGCTTTCTCAGAACCCAACAAATCTCTAACCTTATTCAATCCCGTATCCTGAACTTGTTTTTGTTTCACCATTTCCAAGAAATCATTAGTTATGGTAGTCATACCACAACTAATAAAATCTGGGGCAATCACAACATTAAGATTCATATCCCTGAATTTCTCTACCAGCTCCATTTCTCTAACCATCATGTAAGACATATGAAGAGATTTTCTACATAAAGCATCTGCCACCACATTCGCTTTACCTGGATGGTACATTAACTGAAAGTCATAATCTTTCAAAAACTCAATCCACCTCCTTTGCATCATATTTAACTCTTTCAGATCAAACAAATATTTTAGACTCTTATGATCACTGAACACATCAAATTTTGCTCCATAGAGATAATGCCTCCAAATCTTTAAAGCAAAAACCATCGCAGCCAACTCTAGATCATGTGTAGGATAATTCCGTTCATGAGTCTTTAACTGCCTAGATGCATAGGCCACAATCTGTCTATCTTGCATAAGAACACATCCTAAACCTTGATGAGATGCATCACAATAAACTTCAAAAGATTTATTAGGATCTGGCAGAATCAACACTGGAGACGACGTCAGCTTTTCTTTTAATTTTTGAAAACTCCTTTCACACTCCTCCGTCCATATAAAAGGATGATCCTTCCTGGTCAGTTGTGTCAAAGGCATAACTATTTTAGAAAATCCTTCTATGAATCTTCTATAATAGCCAGCCAATCCCACAAAACCTCTAACTTCAGTAACTGATTTCAGACGCTCCCACCTCAAAATCGCTTCCACCTTAGTAGGATCAACTGCAATTCCTTGTGCAGAAATCACATGACCCAAGAACTTAACTTCAGATAGCCAAAACTCACATTTTGACAACTTTGCAAATAAATGTTTCTCCTTCAATACCTGCAAAACTATCCTCAGATGTTCTCTATGTTCTTCCATAGATCTAGAATAAACCAAAATATCATCAATGAACACCACAACAAACTTATCCAGAAAGGGTCTGAAAATCTTGTTCATATAATCCATGAAAATAGCTGGAGCATTCGTCACTCCAAAAGGCATAACAACATACTCATAATGGCCATACCGAGTCCTGAAAGCAGTCTTTGGTATATCCTCCTCTTTTACCCGAATCTGGTGATATCCAGACCTCAAATCAATCTTGGAGAAAACAGAAGCTCCCCTTAACTGATCCATCAAATCATCTATCCTTGGCAATGGATACTTATTCTTGATTGTCAATTTATTTAACTGTCTGTAATCCACATATAACCTCACGCCACCATCCTTCTTCTTTACCAATAACACTGGTGCTCCCCACAGAGATACACTAGGTCTGATCATTTGTTTCTCCAAAAGCTCTTCAACCTGCTTCTTCAATTCAGACAACTCTGCTGGTGCCATTCTATAAGGAGAAATGGATACTGGTCCTGCCCCTGGTATAAGATCAATACTAAACTCCAACTCTCGTTTTGGTGGTAACCCCGGAACATCATCCAGAAAAACCTCTGGAAAATCTCTGACAACATTGATACTATTCAACAACTTTTGATTCTCTACACTGATAAAAGATAGGATCATAAACCCAAGAGCTCCACCCTTCAACAACTCATCCACCTGTCCACTAGAAATAAATCTCTCCTATTCAACAGTAGGAAAGATTAATCTCTTTTCTGAACAATCTATCAAAATCCTGTTGGCAGAAAGCCAATCCATCCCTAAAATCATATCTAAATCAGAACAGAACCTGAAGCTGGAGTAGAAACAACTAGATCCACACACAAGGAACTCACAACTAAATTTAACCTTGTCACGTATTCATAAGAAATAAAAGAATGTGAAGCACCAGAATCAAATAGAATAGAAATATCATTACCATCAGCTTTGCCCTTTCCCTTTACCAACTCAGATGACGTTTCAGCTTCAGCACCTGTTAAAGCAAAAACACGACCTGCTGCAGTAGGTCGATCCACTTTCTGGTTCTCTCTAGCTGGAGTATTTCTGACATTGCAATCTTTAGCCATGTGACCCACCTTGCCACATTTAAAACACGTATAGTTCTTTGTAGGACAGTCCTTCATCATATGTGGGCCTCCACAGATGTAACATCTAATACTCTGAACAGCTCTTGTGGTAGTAGTCCCCATCGATTTCTTATTAGCATTTCCAATTTGAAACTCAGATGGTCTCTTTTGAGGATGTTTCCCCCTCCCAAATCCAGATGATCCCTCTGGACCCTTTGCCACTCTATTTCCTCCTTCAAATCTCTCAACTGTTTTTGCCTTTTCAACTAGAACTGGAAACTCCATAATCCCCATAGGAACAATAGTCTTTTTCAGCTCATACCTTAAACTTTCACTGAACTTCCTGCATCTCCAGGCTTCAGTGATAGCTTGAGAATAGTACCTAGCCAAGTGTTCAAACTTAACCATATACTCTTGTACTGACATATTTCCTTACTGCAGTCTCAAAAATTCAGCTTCCTTAGCATATCTGGCGCTATCTGGAAAATATTTCTCTAGGAATACCTTTTTGAAATTTTCCCAATTTATCGCCTCCCCTCTAGCTTCCATCATAGCTTGAGCACCTTTCCACCAGAAACTAGCCTCACCCACCAACATATAAACAGCATAAACTAGCTTCCTCCCCTCGGGGCATTGCATCACCATGAAGATTTTCTCCATCTCTTCAATCCATTAATCAAAAATTTCAGGTCCATCAACACCTGTAAATTGAGGAGGCTTCCCTTTTCTGAACTCTGACAAGCCCCTATACTCATCAGGTACCTCAACCCTAGCTGCTTCAGCTGTAGCCCTGTTAGTCTCCATCTGAGCCAATAAAGTATTCTATTGTCCAATAGCAGCAGCAATTAGCTCCATAGCCTGAGCAATCTGCCACTCATCTACACCTGAAGAAGGATTAGAATGGTTTCCCCTACCAACCATCCTAATAAAGATAAAAGATCAAGGAACCCATGAGTTTACACCAAAACACATAAGAAACTCCTTTCCAAAAATCCATTTTCACACAACAGAAACATAACAAAACCATTTCCCACAAACCCTAAAGAGACTCCACCAGCTCAGATACCAAAATTGTAACGACCCACCCTAAGCCGTCACATCTAGAACCAACCAAAGATAAATAATATATACAAAAGAAAATAGAATAAGAGCCAGCTATGCTAGAGTGTAAATATACAATAACATATAAAATTGTTTCTAAAATATATAACATAATTTTATAGTAGAGCCATCCTCAGTAAGGTTATACAGTAATCCAAAAAGGTAATATAATTACAACGTCATGAAGACATAAAACAAGACACCCTAGGTGCTGGCCAAGCTCTAAACCTAGCCACTTCTCAAAGCAGCTATCCAAAAGACTCCTTGCTATCCCAAGGCCTCACACTTGATCTGCTCCCCCACATAGTGAGACCATCACAGTCCACATCATGGAAATATAAGGGTTAGCACATATAAAACCAATCATAGTACATCATAATAAAATATCATTAAACAGATATTTATCCGCAGTATTTATCCAGACCAATAAGTCATTTCCAAGCTAAATATAGACCAATCCAAAATATAATGTAAACACATCCATGCCAATGCATACATATTTCATGATAATAATGAATCCATAACCAATGTATACAATCCATACCATATGTATACATATTCCACATCCAAAACAAAGTCACATCACTGTATAATCCATGATGTAACCAACACATCCAAACCAGATGTTGGCCTCAACATCATCCAAACCAAGTGTTGATACGGTGAAACATGTCAGCAACCCATGTCCCACGCCTAACCTCTCATGGAAAATATACAGTTGGATTACGTCGTCACGTAACCCTAGTGGGGCCACCTCATCCATCGGTATGACTCGGCCTAGACCCATACCGGTAGCAAATAGAATACTTAGAGGAGTACTTCAGAATCCACCTAACATATGAAGTGGTTTATTATATAATCTTTGGAAAAGTTCCATATTGGAATCCTCACCATGGGATTCCCAAATTCCATTTTTCACAAGGATTATATCCTGATCTCACCAAGAGATCTCCCAATCCATACCATAACCTTACTCCTTTAAGTCCTATTTACTTTTCCAAACCACATACACATAGCATATTCCATAATATATATAAACATAACCATAACCATGCCAAATTGTCAATATAATAATAATATAAATAATTAAATATCCAAAACAACCATCAATTGATCCAAATTATACTATGTGAAATGAAAATCTGCACATAAAATAGCATATTAAAATTATACTATTCCTATCATGCTCATATGTACTAGATTAATTTTATAAGCACTACCCTTACCTGGAAAAGCAGAATCTGAAACTAGGGCAGAACCTCCTCCTCTCCCTCCTATTTTTCTTTCCCCTGGCAGAACCTCCTTCTCTGGATTTCTCTTTCTCTCCTCTTTTCTTTCCCCTCCTCTCTTTCCCCTCCTCTCTCTTTCTTTCTCTCTCTCCTCTTTCTCTCTCTAGGACCTCCTCCCAAAATCCACCTTTTCCAACACCCCCAACCCCCTATTTATAGAGTTCTGCCTGCCTAACCCGGAACGGCCCATTCCAAAAAGTGGAACGGCCCGTGCTCCCAGTTGGAACGGCCCGTTCTGGACCCGTTCCCAACTGAAAATTTAGTGTCTTTTTATTGCTTGGAACGGCCCGTTCCAAGTTACTCATTTACCCCTCTAACTTTAATAAAATTGCGAAAATGCCATTAATAAAAATTACAAAAATACCCCTTTTAAAAAAATGAATATTACATCCTTTCCTTGATAATAGATGTTCATTTCCTTGTTTGTATTCCCCAGACGAAATTAGGTGTCTACAATCAGTTTTACATTTTACATTTTTCTCACGTACGCGTTTACGCTTCGGAGCTCGGAGAATCGGAAAGAGGAGGATTGGCCCTCAATCTTGTGTTTGTTGTATGTTCATTTATGAGGAGTTTTCGCCAATTGTGTCTGTTTCACTTGTTGTTTTTCTTGTGTGTAATTAATTGTATGAATTGCTTGAATGGATGATTAATTTCAGTTTTAGAATTATAATGGTAAGATTTGAGATCTCTATGGGTTCCTATGAGAAACCCTAAGGGAATATGATGGAAGAGCATGGGCTAAAGGCCCAACCACTAGAGCTATGGCCAGGAGATTACTTGAAGACTTGACTGCTTCAGAGCTTAGTGGGCCCAATGGGCTTGGTGGGCCTAGGGTGCTTATCAAATGGTCCTTACTTGAATAAACACCATGTTTTATTACATTACTTAGCATAGGAAGTTACTTTGATTTTTGGTCTTGTATTTTAACCATAGACTAGGGTTTATGTTCTTGGGCTTGTAAATGGGCTTCTTAGGCTTTAGGCTTTTGATACCCAATATTAGGCTCATTTTTCTTCTTGTATTTTTTTCTATTCATTGTATTCATTAGGCCAATGTATTTCGGTCATTAGAGTAGGTTTTTAGGAAGTATACATTAATAGGTGAATTAGGGTTCATTCATGTGTCATTTAGAAGTAATTTGAATTGAATTTGAGTCACATGGATGGCATGGAGTGGTTCCGGCCATGTGAGCTTCAAATTCACTTCAAATAACTCTTAAATGACATATAAATGATGGTAGCATCCGGATTAGTCATGTGAGTGGCCAAAGTTTGAATTTCAAATTCAAATTTGAAATTCAAACTTGGCGCCAACTATGACCATTTGAATTGCCGCCAAGTAGTCTAGCTTTCCCACCTATAAATGTGCATTTCTTACCTTGTAAAAACACTTTTGATGAATAAGATTTCTGAATTGAATTTTCAGCCATCTTCAAGAGTCACCGAAGTTCTAAGAGAGAGCAAGAGAGAGTGCCTTCAAATCCCTTAGGAAACCCTAGTTCCTCCTCTTTGAAGTGAGCAATCTCTTGAGTGCTTGAGCTTGGATACTTCCTTCAAGGCTTAGGCCTTCCTTTCTACGAGTTCTCCTCCTTCTTTGGTTCCTCAATTCGTGTTCAATCTCTCTTGAAGAAGATCCGTGCATAAGGAAAGCTAAGGAGAAGTTATCTTCCACTCCTCCTATCCTCTTCCATCAATTTTGGTATCAAGAGCAAGGTCTTCAAGGAGATAAGTTGTCTCAACTTTTGTGTCCGTTTCTTCTTGTGTTCTTGTGTGTTTTTGTGTCTTTATTGAGTTTAATTTTCGGATCTATATTGTTTTGATGTTCTTGTGTTCATAGATCCATTATTGATTGTTTTTTATTTTCTTCCACAATCAATGTTTAGGACTTATTTGCTTGTGCTTATTTTTGCTTTTATTTGAGTCTCTCCATTCCTTGTATGTGTCCGTGATTGGACTCCATGCATTGCATTAGATTTTGATTTTTAATCCATGTTTTGTCTTAGGATGTTTGTTTAGTCCTTATATGTTCAAAAATTCCTTGAATAACATGCTGACCTAATTTTCTTTTAGTACATTGTTCATTTGTTGCTCTCGGTTTTGCTTCTCTTTGTGCTTACCTATATGTGCTTTTCCTTTTACCTTATTGAGTTCATAATTTGCTATTAGTTCTAGCAAATTTCTTTAGAGTTAGGTTTCTTTTATGTACTTAAGTTTTCAAATCACTTTCCATTGAAAAATCTTAAGAAAATTTGTGTTACTTAAATTTTCAAGTGCTTAACCTACTTCTAGTGCACTATTTCTTGTGGATTCAAATTAAAAAAAAAAAAAAAAGAGTATTAAGGCTGGAAAACAGAGTGAAATACAGAGCCTAAAGTGTTTCAAAAGATCAAAGAAAAGTGTACAAAAGAATCCAAAACAAAACCTAAAAACTAGTGCACTAGTTTCCTTGTTTTCACTTGAATTTTGACCTAATTTTGTAGTCACGGTTTCTATAGCTTGGAATCATAAAAAAAATTTGAAACAAAAGGCAAATACCTTCTCTGGAATCTCAATTTGAACATAGAAAAATAAAGAATTAAAAAAAATAGAGAAAGCTTTTTAAAGTGAAAAAACCGAGAGGTGTTCATTGATAAAAATTCACTTGATTCCTTGTTATTGTTTTGACTACTATTTGTTCTATACTTATCCAATTGCTTTCAAATTTTTTTTGTTTTGTTCATCTACTCTAGTACCTATCTAGGAACCTTCCTAACTGTGTTCTAGCTTTATTTGGAGTCTTAATTTTCAGTTTTACTTGTTGAACCTCTTTGAGTCTTGTCTTACACATATTGCTCCTTACTTTGGTATAAGCTTTTCAAATTGTGCTTTTGTTGCTTGTCTTGTTTTCTTGCCTTAAATTCCCTGTGCTGGAAGTGGCCTAAAATCCTTGCTCAAGGATCAAGCATTTCTCAACAAAGAGTAGGAAAAGTTTGGACACTAAGACTACAAAATTTTGACCTAATTTAGTGACCTAGCTTTTCCTAAACTTCCTTCACTTGAGTGACCATTCCTTTCACCTTGTGAGGCAACCACCATTAATCTCTTTTGTTGTGTTTCTTTTACAGGTCCAGGAGCATCATATTTGAAGGATTAGTGGCGGATTAAACACTTGAATAAGTTTTAGAAAATTTGAACATCAAATCCGTCACTAATTGGTCACCAAAGCCGCCATTTATTGCTTTCTAGGATAGTTTAAATTTTGCAATCTCTCTTGTATTTTTAAACCAATTTGTAAAGCTTGGAGGGAGTATTAAGAAGCTGGTCAGGTATATCTAACTCCTTGATAGCCTTCTCACGTGTAGTACTAGTGGAAGTGGCTTGGAAATTTCATATGTTTCAAGCTTCCACTTAGGGTTATCCGACTAGCTACTTGTTCTTGCTTCCTTTAAGTTTCTTGTCCATAATTGTGTTTAATTAGTTGCTTTAATTCGTCTAGACTTGTGTAGATTTATTTGCTCACGCTTAGTTTAGTTTCAAAACAAAAAAATTGTGAAAAGCATACAAAAATTTTTGTGAAAAGTTTTGGGGAATTGAAAGTACCACAAAGGAGTTTAGTGATTTCCACTTGAAAAGGCTTGGTTATTAAGTGGCTCTTTGTAGCTCACCTCCCTTGATAGTGCAACTTGTACACTTAGACTTCCAAGTGCTATTTTCATTCCTAGAAAATATCAAAAACATTTTATATCTTTTGCATAGCATATAAAATTCTTATTGCTTAATCATGAGTCATCATTCTCAAAGTAGTAGTGACTTTGAATCTCCTAAAAGTTTTAAAAGAATTGTTAAGGAGGTTGAAGCATTAAAACTTTGGAAGCATGAAGAGGTACTTCAAAAACAAAAGGAAAAGATTGAAAGAGAAGTACAACTTCTTGCTTTAGAGGAAGAGATACAAAAGATTAAGCAACAAGAAGAAAAACTTTTAAGAAAAATTCATAAAAGAAAAAGTCAAAAAAATTCTTCAAAGAGTTCCACTAAGAGTTCCACTAAGAGTTCCAATGACTCTCAAAGCCAAGAGTATGATGGTAGCTTGAATATGGATGCTTTCTACCAACCTAGACCTAGGAGAGTCATTAAGGAACCAAAAGTGAGGGAATCAAGGGCTGATCTCCCTTACTTTCATGGAAAAGAAAATGTGGACGCCTACTTGGATTGGGAGATGAAAGTGGAGCAAATCTTCACTTGTCATCAAGTAGGTGAGGAAGAAGAGTTCCTTTAGCCACCCTAGCTTTCCAAGGACAAGCCATGTATTGGTGGACATCCTTGGAAAGAGAGAGAAGACTTCATAATGATCCTCCCATCACTTATTGGAATGAATTGAGGAGTGCTATGAGAAGAAGGCACATTCCTTCTTATTATAGTAGGGAGCTTATGGATAAGCTCCAAAGACTCCAACAAAAGAACATGAGTGTGGAGGAATATAGACAAAAAATGGAGTTGTATCTCATGAGGGCTGGGATAAGGGAGGAAGAAAGATTGACCATTGCTAGATTTTTGAGTGGTCTAAATTTTGATATTAGAGATAGAGTTGAGTTACTCCCTTATAGGGACCTTGATGATTTGGTCCAACTTTGTATAAGGGTGGAACAACAAAATTTGAGGAAAAGCTCTTTTAAAGGCAAAACTCAATCTAGCTCTTATATCAAGAAAGACTACAAGAGGGAGGGTCAATATGATTCTTCTAAGAAATTTGGCAAAGGTCAAGAAAAAGAAAATGAAAATGAAAAAGAGAAAAATAAAAATGTTGTCATTTCTAGTAGTAAGACTAGTGACATCAAATGCTTTAAATGCCTTGGGAGAGGCCACATAGCTTGTCAATGCCCAACTAAAAAAGTAATGATTTTGAGAGGGCAAGACGTTTATAGTAGTGTTGATGAATCTAGTTCCACTACTTCAAGTGATAATGAATCAAGTGAGGAAGTCAATCCAATTGAAAGTGCATATCCTTGTGATGGTCAACTTTTAATGATTAGAAGGCTTCTAGGAAGCCAACCTCATGAGTCTCACCTTTCACAAAGAGAGAATATTTTTCACACTAGGTGTAAAATTTTTGATAATGCTTGTTCTCTCATTGTGGATAGTGGGTCTTTTTGCAATTGTTGTAGCACAAGGTTGGTGGAGAAGCTTAATATTATTCCTATTCCCCATCCGAAACCATATCAACTTCATTGGATTAATGAAGATGGGGATATCAATGTGGATAAACAAGTGAAAGACAAGTTCTCTATTGGTAACTATGAAGATCAAGTGGTTTGTGACATAGTTCCAATGGAAGCTTGCGATATTTTGTTGGGAAGGCCATGGCAATTTGACAAGAAAACCATGCATAATGGCCTTACCAATGAAATTACTTTCACTCATAAAGAGAAGAAATTTGTACTTCATCCTTTGTCTCCTTCACAAGTGATAGAGGATCAAGTACAAATGAAAATGAAAAGAGAAGAAGAAAAAAAAATTGATTAAAAAAAAAAAGGAAGAGAAAAAGCATAAAGCTTCAAAGAAGAAGGAAGAGAAATATCTTTCAATAAAAGGAATTCAACAAGAAACTTTAAAACAAACCCTAATTGTTGAAAAGCCTTATTTCCTTCTTCTTTGTAGAGATGTGCTTAAGTGTTATAATTTAAGTCTTGAACTTAGTTCTTTACCTCCTAAAATTTCTCAATTATTAAAAGAATTTGATGATATATTCCCTAGTGAAGGTCCAAAAGGCCTTCCTCCTTTTAGGGGTATAGAACATCAAATTGATTTTGTACCTGGGGCTAGTCTACCCAATAGACCAGCCTATAAGACAAATCCTCAAGAAACTAAGGAGATAGAGAACCAAGTCCAAGAGCTTTTGGATAAGGGGTGGGTGCAAAAGAGTTTGAGTCCCTGTACTGTGCCTGTATTGTTAGTGCCCAAGAAAGATGGAAAATGGAGAATGTGTAGTGATTGTAGGGCCATTCACAATATCACAATCAAGTACAGGCACCCAATCCCTAGACTTGATGATATGCTTGATGAATTACATGGTGCTATTATATTTTCTAAAATTGATCTTAAAAGTGGTTATCACCAAATAAGAATCAAAGAGGGTGATGAGTGGAAAACTGCTTTTAAGACCAAATTTGGATTGTATGAGTGGCTTGTTATGCCTTTTGGTTTAACTAATGCACCAAGTACATTCATGAGGCTTATGAATCATGTCTTGAGAGAGTGTATAGGTAAATTTGTCATTTTTATTTTGATGATATCTTAATATATAGTAGGTCTCAAGATGATCACATAGGACATCTTAGAGAAGTTTTGATGATCCTTAGGCAAAACCACTTGTTTGCAAATTTGGAAAAATGTACTTTTTGTGTGGATCATGTGGTTTTCCTAGGGTTCATAGTAAGGAAAGAAGGGGTTCGTGTGGACCCCGAGAAAATCAAAGTCATTCAAGAGTGGCCAAAGCCTAAAAATGTTAGTGAAGTTAGGAGTTTTCATGGATTAGCAAGTTTTTATAGAAGATTTGTGCCTAACTTCTCTAGCATTGCTTCACCACTGAATGAGCTTGTCAAAAAAGATGTGTTACTTGAATGGACTTCAAAGCATGACCAAGCATTTCAACTTCTTAAGGATCAACTTACTAATGCACCCATTTTAGCTCTACCAAATTTTGAAAAGACTTTTGAGGTAGAATGTGATGCATCAAGAGTTGGCATAGGAGCTGTGTTATTGCAAGGAGGACACCCCATTGCATATTTTAGTGAAAAAATAAAAGGTGCCTCCCTCAATTACCCTACCTATGATAAGGAGTTGTATTCCTTGGTTAGGGCTTTACAAACTTGGGAACACTATCTAGTGTCCAAAGAGTTTGTCATCCATAGTGACCATGAGTCACTTAAATATTTAAGAGGACAAGGTAAGTTAAATAAGAGGCATGCCAAATGGTTAGAGTTCCTTGAACAATTTCCATATATTATTAAATTCAAGAAAGGAAAATCAAATGTTGTAGCTGATGCTTTATCTAGAAGACATACTTTGCTTGTGTCTCTAGGTACTCAAATTCTTGGATTTGATAATATTAGGGAGTTGTATGAGGAAGATCTTGAGTTTGGTAATAATTATAAAAAATGCCAACAAAAAGCTTTTGATGGTTTCTATATGGTTGAGGGGTATTTGTACAAAGAAGGAAGGTTATGTATACCCCAAGGATCCATTAGGAAACTATTAAATAAAGAGAGTCATGAAGGTGGGCTTATGGGGCACTTTGGTGTTGATAAAACCCTTAGTTTGCTAAAAGAAAAATTTTATTGGCCCCATATGCGAAAGGATGTCCAAAGGCATTGTTTTAGATGTTTGGCTTGTTTACAAGCTAAGTCTAAAGTAATGCCTCATGGTACATACACACCTTTGCCAGTTGCTTCTTCCCCTTGGGTAGATATTAGCATGGATTTTGTGCTAGGTTTACCTAGAACCCAAAGGGGAATGGATTTTATCTTTGTGGTAGTGGACCGTTTCAGTAAAATGGCTCATTTCATTCCATGCCACAAAGTAGATGACGCAAGCAACATTGCAAAACTTTTCTTTAGAGATGTGGTTAAAATCCATGGACTTCCTAGGACTATAGTTTCAGATAGAGATACTAAGTTCCTAAGCCACTTTTGGCGTGTCTTATGGTCTAGACTAGGAACCAAACTCATTTTTTCAACTACTTGTCATCCTCAAACAGATGGCCAAAATGAGGTAGTGAATAGATCTCTGTCTACTATGCTTAGGGCAGACCTAAAGGGCAATCACAAATCTTGGGATGAGTTTTTGCCTCACATTGAATTTGCCTACAATAGGTTAGTTCACAAAACTACCAATATTTCTCCTTTTGAGGCTGTGTATGGGTTTAATCCTTTAACTCCTTTAGACTTGATACCTCTTCCTAATGTTGAACACTTCATTAATAAGGAAGGGGCTTCAAGGGCTGATTTTGTTAAGAAACTTCATGAAAGGATTAAAACTCATATTCAAAATCAAAATGAGAAGTATGCCAAACAAGGAAGTAAAGGCAAGAAACCTATGATCTTCGAGGAAGGTGATTGGGTTTGGCTTCACTTAAGAAAAGAACGTTTTCCAAATCAAAGGAAGTCCAAACTCAGTCCTAGAGGAGATGGTCCCTTTCAGGTCTTACAGTGTATCAATGATAACGCTGATAGACTTGATTTACCCTCTGATTATGGAGTCAGCACTACTTTTAATGTTAGTGATCTTAAACCTTTTGTAGGTGCTAGTGATGATGAGGAGGAGTCTTCAGATTTGAGGACGAATCTTTCTCAAGAGGGAGGGAATGATGGAAGAGCATGGGCTAAAGGCCCAACCACTAGAGCTATGGCCAGGAGATTACTTAAGACTTGACTGCTTCAGAGCTTAGTGGGCCCAATGGGCTTGGTGGGCCTAGGGTGCTTCTCACATGGACCTTACTTGAATAAACACCATGTTTTATTACATTACTTAGCATAGGAAGTTACTTTGATTTTTGGTCTTGTATTTTGACCATAGACTAGGGTTTATGTTCTTGGGCTTGTAAATGGGCTTCTTAGGCTTTAGGCTTTTGATACCCAATATTAGGCTCATTCTTCTTCTTGTATTTTTTTCTATTCATTGTATTCATTAGGCCAATGTATTTCGGTCATTAGAGTAGGTTTTTAGGAAGTATACATTAATACGTGAATTAGGGTTCATTCATGTGTCATTTAGAAGTAATTTGAATTGAATTTGAGTCACATGGATGGCATGGAGTGGTTCCGGCCATGTGAGCTTCAAATTCACTTCAAATAACTCTTAAATGACATATAAATGATGGTAGCATCCGGATTAGTCATGTGAGTGGCCAAAGTTTGAATTTCAAATTCAAATTTGAAATTCAAACTTGGCGCCAACTATGACCATTTGAATTGCCGCCAAGTAGTCTAGCTTTCCCACCTATAAATGTGCATTTCTTACCTTGTAAAAACACTTTTGATGAATAAGATTTCTGAATTGAATTTTCAGCCATCTTCAAGAGTCACCGAAGTTCTAAGAGAGAGCAAGAGAGAGTGCCTTCAAATCCCTTAGGAAACCCTAGTTCCTCCTCTTTGAAGTGAGCAATCTCTTGAGTTCTTGAGCTTGGATACTTCCTTCAAGGCTTAGGCCTTCCTTTCTACGAGTTCTCCTCTTTCTTTGGTTCCTCAATCCGTGTTCAATCTCTCTTGAAGAAGATCCGTGCATCAACAACAACATTAGTTTTTCCCTTCTTGTATTTGATCACATATGGGAATTGTTCCAAAAACTCTACCCATTTTGCATGTGTTCTATTGAGTTTGCCTTGACCCCTCAAATACTTTAGTGACTCGTGGTCATTATGAATGACAAACTCCTTGAGAACAAGGTAATGTTCCCAAGTTTGAAGGGCCCTAACCAAAGTATAGAGCTTTTTGTCATAGGTAGGGTATTTAAGTGAAGCACCTTTCAATTTTTCACTAAAATAAGAAACTGGATGCCTACCTTGTAACAGAACCGCCCCTATGCGAACCCTAGAGGCATCACATTCTAGCTTAAAAGTCTTAGAAAAATCAGGTAAGGCTAGAAGTCGTGCATGGGTAAGCTTATCCTTTAAAGCTAGGAAGGTTCTCTCTTGTTTCTCTACCCATTGGAATTCAACATTTTTCTTTACCAACTCATTTAATTAGGAGGCAAGTGTAGAGAAGTTAGGAACAAATCTTCTATAGAAGCTTGCCAATCCATGGAAGCTCCTAACATCTCCAACACTTTGAGGTGTGGGCCATTCTTGAATGGCCTTGATTTTCTCGGGGTCCACATGAACCCCATTTTTGCTAATTATAAAACCTAAGAACACTACACTATCTACCTACACAAAAGGTGCATTTTTCTAAATTTCCAAAAAAGGTGATTTTTCCTAAGGATACTAAAAACTTGCCTTAAGTGTCCTATGTGATCACTTAGGCAAGTACTATATATTAAAATGTCATCAAAATAAACTACTACAAATTTACCTATACAACCCTTAGGACATGATTCATGAGACGCATAAAAGTACTAGGAGCATTGGTAAGCCCAAAGGGCATAACCAACCATTCATACAGTCCAAACTTGGTCTTAAAAGAAGTTTTCCATTCATCACCTTCTTTAATTCTAATTTGATTATAACCACTTTTAAGATCAACCTTAGAGAATATGATGGCTCCATGAAGCTCATCTAGCATGTCATCAAGCCATGGGATAGGATGTTTATACTTCACAGTGATGTTGTTGATGGCTCTACTATCACAACACATTCTTCACTTGCCATCTTTCTTAGGAACCAACAACACTAAAACAGCACAAGAGCTTAGACTCTTACAAACATATCCCTTCTCCAACAATTCTTGGAGTTGAGACTCTATTTCTTTGGTCTCTTGGGGGTTAGTCCTATAAGTTGGCCTATTGGGTAGGCTAGCTCTAGGGACTAAGTCAATTTGATGTTATATCCTTATGACATGAGGAAGGCCCATAGGTCCTTCGGGAGGAAATAGATCATCAGATTCCTTTAAAAGATTTTTCACCCCTTTTGGTAGAGTCTCACTCCTAATAATTGTAGCAGTGCAAGTGAGAGTCCCTCTACAAAGAAGAATAAAAGAGGGTTGTTCTATCAAGAGGTTTTGTTTGGAAATGGTTTTCTCTTGATGAACAACTTCTAGGGAGGGGACTCCTTTCTCCCTAGTTAACTCTTTACTCTTACTTTTCACAGACTTTTTTTTTCTCTCTTTTCTTTCTTTTTTTGTTGTTTTCTCTCACTTTCTCTTTTGAGTTTCATTTGTGCTTGATCCTCTGCCATTTGTTGGGGTGAAGGAGGATGAAGCACAAATTTCTTCTCCTTGTGAGTAAAGGTAATCTCATTAGTTAGACCATTATGCATGGTTTTCTTATCAAATTGCCATGGTCTTCCTAACAAGATGTGACAAGCTTCCATTGGTACTACATAACATAAAACCTTATCTTCATAATTCCCAATGGATAGCTTGACCTTTACTTGTTGGTCAACTACTATATCTCCATCTTCATTAAGCCAATGTAGTTGATAAGGTTTAAGATGGGGCATAGTAGTTAGACACAACTTTTCAACCAGCCTAGTGCTACAACAGTTGCACCATGATCCATTATCTATAATGAGAGAACATGTTTTGTTAGAAATATTGCATCTAGTATGAAATATGTTCTCCCTTTGAGATAGTGATGGCAAAACTAGGAGAAGTGGTAGGTGTTCTTCTCCTTGGATTCGCCTAGGCTTGGACCTCTTCTTTGGAGATTGATGACCGAATGGATGAACACTTGAATGGAGGATATCTTCAGATTGGAATAGCCTAAACTAAGGATGGAAGCATCCAAGCTTAAGCAACAAGAGATTGCTCACTTCAAAAGGTAGGAAACTAGGTAAGTTTCTAGGGTTTTGAAGGCACTCTCTCTCAAGGTGACTCTTAAAGAATTTAGCTGAATAATGGTTCAGAAAATTCAATATATCAAAAGTGTTTTCAAAGAGTGAAGGAACAAGCACTTATAGGTCCTAGAAGCAAGCTAGGTGGCGCCAAATTCACTAGCCAATTTTGGAGCCAAAAATTCAAATTTCAAATGGAAATTTGAATTCAAATTCAAGGCTCCATGTGCTTAGTCCGTGAATATGGGGCTACCATGCATCTAAATGTCATTTAGGGGACATTTGAAGTGTATTTGGAGCTGCACATGTTCAGCCATGCTTGGCAAGAAACATGTGATCCAAATGCATCTCAAATGACTACTAAATGAAACTTAGATTTTAGCTTCTTGGTCTATTTTAGTATTCCTTCAATATTCCTATGCTAATGGCCTAAATACAATGGCCAAACATATACAAACATTAGGAAATAATAAAAGAAACAAAATGAGCCCAATATTGGGTACCAAAAGCCCAAAGGCCCATGAAGCCTAAAACTAGGCCCAATAAGCCTATGGCCCAAAAATGCTACTCTATGTGGTCCAAAATACAAGACCAAAATATGTGAAACCTATACTAATATAATATGTACAAAATATAAGAAAATGGATTTATCAATAAATGGCCCATGTGAAGCTCAAATTGGGCCTTCCAGGCCCTTCGGGCTTCATGTCTAGCCCACTCCTCTTGGATCTTTTAGGTTGTCACCTCTTGCCTTCCTTAGCATGATTCCATCATCCCCTCCCTCTTGAAAAGGATTTGTCCTCAAATCTCGAGGATGTATGGAATAAAAATTATCACCTACATACACAACATGCCAAGTATAAGAGGTAAAATTTTCATGATAAGAAAAGGAATTATGGATCCTAAGAGGAGTCCTTCTATCTAGCCTAAGAAAGAAAAATAAACTATCAAAATTAGACTCCCTAAAAATAGAAATAGGATCCTCTTCTAAGTATAACCTAGAATGAAATCCTAAAAATGTAATGACACTATGGTTAAGACAATGAAAAGAGTGATTCTTAAAAACTACAACATCTTGCCTAAAGTATCCTAAATGGTAACCTAGGCTTTTACTAGAATATAAAGAAAAATTTACTAGAAAACATCCTAAACAATTTTGGATTTGATTGTTTATTGGATACTTATAATCATATAAACTAGATTTGTCTTGTAGAGAAGGAATCATATTAAGTTCAAAAGAGTAAGATCTTCCCATAAGAGCAAACATAGAATATAGATTATTAAAAGTTGTATCCACCAAACAATGTAAACCAAAAATTGGGTGCTTTATTAAGACCACAAAAATACTTTCTTCCTTGTACACCTCCAAGGAAGTAGTATAAGGAGTAAAACTAGGAATATTCCACTCCTTCTTCACTATATCTTGAAGTTGAGATTTTTTAAATATTTTTTTCTAGAATCTCTACTTCATGACTAGTGGTAGCATAAGGGTAAGAGTTAAGGTCTTTATGTAAGAAGAGAGTATTTGGCAAATGGTTTTCAGTGATAGAAAAACTCTCTTCACTCATAAGTCCTTTAGAGGAGATATTTTCCTCGTTACTCTTCCCTAAGATACATGCCTTTTTTATTTCTTTTTTTCTTGTTTTTCTCAATTTTATTTTTGCTAAAAGTTTTTCTTCCTTTTGTCTAATAATGTGAATTTCTTCCTCTAAGATTGCAAGTCGTGCTTTTCTTTCAAGTTTTTCTTTTTCTCTCATTAACACTTCTTGCTTTGTCCAAAGTGTTAGTGATTTAAGCTCTTGAGTAGGATTTGAAAAACTTTTTGGGGAGCTTAGGTCACTACCACTTGAGGAATGTTTTCTCATAATTAAACAAAAAGATTTTTCAAAAATAAGTTTTAAAAAATTCCTAAAGAAAAGTTGGCTAAAGATTACTAGCTAAACGTGGTTCAGAACAACACTAAGCCTTTGGAACTTAGAAATTGTTTCCCTCAAACGTCCACAAGCAAGCATATAGCAAACTTGAAAATTAAACACATTGAATTTAAAAGCTTAAAAACAAGAGAAAATGTTAAGCAAATAAGTTTCAAGAATTTTTAAAAATGCAATGCAAAAAGAAAATATTTTTGGTCTTTTCTAGGAATAGGACTAGCACTTGGAAGTCTAAGTGTACAAGTTGCACTATCAAGGGAGGTGAGCTACTAAGAGCCACTTAATAACCAAGCCTTTTCAAGTGGAAATCACTAAACTTCCTTATGGTAATCTCAATTCCACAAAACTTTTCACAAATGTTTAATGATTTATGATTTTCACAAGTGTTTTTGAATGCTTACTAAAAGTGAACAATAAACTCTACACAATGCTATTCGAATTAAGGCAGCAAAGTAAACAATTTAAAGAAGAAACAACTCAAAGGAAGCAAGATTAAGAAACTAGTCGTTTTGCCCTAAGTGGAAGCTTGAAACATATGAAATTTCCAAGCCACTTCCACTAGTACTACACGTGAGTGAGCTACCAAGGGTTAGATATACCTGACCAGCTTCTTAATACTCCCTCCAAGCTTTACAAAATTGATTTAAAATACAAGAGAAATTGCAAAAATTTAAACTACACTAGAAAACAATTTGTGGCGGCTTTAGTGACCAATTAGTGACGGATTTGTTGTCCAATTTTTCTAACACTTGTTTAAGTGTTCCAATCTGCCACTAATCTTTGTTTTTGCTTGCTCATGGACCCTGCACAAATAACACAACAATGTGATGAATGTAGGCTGCTCACAAGGTTAAGGAAAGGATCACTCTTGTGAAGGTAGTTTAGGAAAGTTTTGGTCACTAAATTAGGTCAAATTTCAAAGTAGTTTGTAACCAATTCTTTCCTACTTTTTGTTGAGTCAATGTTTGATCCTTAAGCAAGGATTTGAGGCCACTTCTAGCACAGAATTTTTAATCAAAGAAAACAAGACAAGCAACAAAAGCACAATTTATAAAGCTTATACCAAAGATATTCAAAAATTAAAAGAAGCTAGCACACAAAAGATAACCTATCAAAGGCACTAGAGTGGATTACAAAAACAAATCTAAGATTAGAATCAGACACAAAATATGTGGCTGGACTGAAAAAATTATAGACAAGAACACACCAAAACCGAGAGCTAGGAATACAAGATTTTTCACTCCTTTTGGCTTTTTCTTTTGCTATTTTCTTTCTTTTCTTTTTGCAAAATATTTTTCACTTCTTTTTCTTTGATTAATCAGGAGTTTAAATGCCTTTTTAACACTTATAGGTCTCGACCTTAGGCTAGAAAAACTGCAGCAAAAATTTTCACACAAAACAAGAGGTGTTCACTTGCATTTTGTAACTAGTGCTTCACAACTTTATAGTGTTTTAGGTAAAATTTTTAAGCACTCATTCTTTTGTTTTATTTCTCATGCATTTAGAACACAAACACCTCTGTTTTGCCTCTGTTTTAAGTGTATAAGATTTGTTAAAAGTTTAAGCCACACAATAACACTCAAGGAAACCTAATAGGAATTAGTGTTTAGTAATTTTTTTGACAAAACTTTTAACAAGACATAAAGGAAACCTAACTCTAAGAAATTTGCTAGAACTAATAGCAAATCATGAACTCAAATATGTAAAACAAAAGAACATATAGGTAAGGTTCAGATTCAATAAGAAAATATGCAAAAAAATTTGGTCACAAACAAAAAACTAGGTTAAACAAGCTATTCAAGGAATTTGCAACATATAAGAACTAAACACAACTTACTAAGACAAAACAAGGATTCAAAAACAAAAATCTAATGCAATGGATGAAGTCCAATCACGGACACATGCTAGGAAATGAGAGACTCAAACAAAAACAAAAAGAAGCACAAGAAAATAGGTCCTAAACATATTGATTGTGAAAGAAAATCAAAATACAATCAATCAATGGATCTATGGATATAAATTTTTTCAAAAAAACAAATAGATCCGAAAAGAAACTCAAACAAGACACACAAGAACACAAAGACAACAATACAAACGGACCAAAAAAATTAAGGAAACTTATCTCCAAGAAGAACCTTGCTCTTGATACCAAAATTGATGGCAAAACTAGGAGAAGTGGTAGGTGTTCTTCTCCTTGGATTCGCCTAGGCTTGGACCTCTTCTTTGGAGATTGATGACCGAATGGATGAACACTTAAATGGAGGATATCTTCGGATTGGAATAGCCTAAACTAAGGATGGAAGCATCCAAGGCTTAGGCCTCCTTTCATCCGAGAATCCTCTCCAATCAAGTGTTCTTAAGCTTCGGATTCAATCTCCTTTGAAGAAGATTCGTGCCTAGGTGAAGCTAAGGAGAAGAACTCCATTCACTTCTCCTTCCTTCTCCATCAATTTTGGTATCAGTCAAATTCAAGGCTCCATGTGCTTAGTCCGTGAATATGGGGCTGCCATGCATCTAAATGTCATTTAGGGGACATTTGAAGTGTATTTGGAGTTGCACATGTTCAGTTATGCTTGGCAAGAAACATGTGATCCAAATGCATCTCAAATGACTACTAAATGAAACCTAGATTTTAGCTTCTTGGTTTATTTTAGTATTCCTTCAATATTCCTATGCTAATGGCCTAAATACAATGGCCAAACATATACAAACATTAGGAAATAATAAAAGAAACAAAATGATCCCAATATTGGGTACTAAAGGCCCATGAAGCCCAAAACTAGGCCCAATAAGCCTATGCACCAAAAATGCTACTCTATGTGGTCCAAAATACAAGACCAAAATATGTGAAACCTATACTAATATAATATGTACAAAATATAAGAAAATGTATTTATCAAGAAATGGCCCATGTGAAGCTCAAATTAGGCCTTCCAGGCCCTTCGGGCTTCATGTCTAGCCCACTCCTCTTGGATCTTTTAGGTTGTCACCTCTTGCCTTCCTTAGCATGATTCCATCAGATAGGGTACCACTAGGTTGATTGTTGAGGAGTCTCTTAATCATTAAGAGCTCACCTTCATAAGGATAAGTCAACTCCACATTATCCTCTTGTTCACTTGTTTCCTCCCCACTATCACTAGAGGAGGTAGTAGTCTCTTCTTGACTACTATAAGTGTCATGCCTCCTTAAGATCATGAATTTCTTGGTGGGGCATTGGGAGCCAATGTGGCCTCTCCCTAAACACTTAAAACATTTAATATCACTAGTCCTAGTACTAGGGTGTGGAGTGATCTTTCCCTTGCCTTTATATTTTTCCCTAGCTAGATCCTTGGAGGGTTCCAAAACTTTCTTTTTTTTCAAATGATTTTCCCTCTCTCTTGTAGTCTTTCTTTAGAGATGAAGAGTGGGAGCTTTCTCTTTTAAAAGATGATTTTCTTAATCTTTGTTGTTCTACACTTACACAAAGTTAGACCAACTCATTGA
This sequence comes from Cajanus cajan, assembly GCF_000230855.2. Taxonomy (NCBI): domain Eukaryota; kingdom Viridiplantae; phylum Streptophyta; class Magnoliopsida; order Fabales; family Fabaceae; genus Cajanus; species Cajanus cajan. Next base: position 33,781,646 of record NC_138523.1, on the reverse strand, counting down.
GGTCTCTATAAGGTAGTAGCTTCACGTGGTCTCTTATCTCTAAATTAAGACCACTCAAGAATCTAGCTACTATGGTGGCTTCTTCTTCCCTAATACATGCCCTCATCATATAAAGCTCCATTTGTTGCCTATACTATTAAACAGTCATGTCCCTTTGTTGGAGCCTTTGGAGCTTATTCATAAGCTCCATTCCATAATAAGAAGGTATGTGTCTCCCCCTCAATGCACTCCTAAGGTCATTCCAATATTGGATAGGAGGGTCATAGTGGAGGCACCTTTCTCTTTCTAGGGTCGTCCACCAATACATTGTATTCCCTTGAAAGCTAAGGGTAGCAAGGGGTACTTTCCTTTCTTCACTCACCTTGTGGCAAGCAAAGAGTTGCTCTACCTTCATCTCCCAATCAAGGTAGCTTTCCACGTCATTCTTTCCAAAGAATTGTGGGAGATCCACTTTGGATTCCTTAGGCTTAACAATACTTCGAGGGGTTGGTTGATAATGGTCGCCTACATTGAGGCTTTCATTAGGAGAAGAGTACTGTGAGTGTTAAATCCTACTCCTTTTTTTTCTCATTTCTTCTTTCAATTTTTCTTCTTCTTGTTTAAGAAGTCTCATTTCTTCCCCAAGGATAGTAAGTTGAGCCTCTCTTTCAATCTTTTCCTTCCCTTTTTGAATGGCTTCTTGCTTCCTCCATAGTTTAAGTTATTTTAGCTCTTTTGCAAGATAAGAGATGCTTTTAGGTGAGCTATCACTTTCACTATAGTTGTATTGATGAGACATTTTAAACAAAAAGTATTTTCACACAAAAATAGTTTTTATGAAAATAAAGATTTTAAGTGCTTAGACTTGGCACTTAGAGGTCTAAGAATACAAATTAAACTTTGGAAGGAGATGAGTTATAAGGAGCCACTTAATAACCAAGTCTCTTCAAGTAAAAATTTCTAAACCCCCTTGTACCTTGCCTTGCACAAAATAATTTTCACAAAGATCTAATTAGAGATGGAATTAGAGACGGATTTGGTGAGGAAAATTTGTGACAGAAAAAATTCCATCTCTAATTTTGGTCTCTAATTTCCTTCACATAAAATTTTCTTCAAAACTTTTTAATTCCTTCAATTCCTATCCAGCCACCAAGTCTTTGCAGCAACCTCACAAGTGTTTCTCTCTTCTTTTAGAACCAATCTTGATAGTGATTTCCCCTATGTGTTTATCTACCACAAAAGCCTTCCACCAAGGAGAAAACAATCTTCTAGGCCTCCACAAACATCCTAAGATGCTACCCTTGTATCTTGGCCTTCCAATCCTTCAAAAAAGCACTCAACACACCATGTAGTTGCTGGATTAATTTGGTAAAAACTAAAATAGCACAATTAAAAAAAGCTACACCAAGTGGTGAAATAGATGAGACAAGACTAGAATGAATGCCAAATAAAGATAAGCCAAAATTAAGGCACAAAAGAAAGCAAGCACTCAAATGAAATTCCTACCAATGGTTCTAGAGTAGATTACTAAACCAAAACCTAAGATTATAAAATGAAACAAGATACAATTAACAATTGTTTAATGGCTGGACAGTTTTGCAAACAAGTAGAAAACAACAAATCCGAGAGCTAGTTTCTTCAATTTTTCTCTCCTTTTAGGCTTTTTCTTTTGTTCTTTCTTTTGTCTTTCTTTTGTAAATTATTTTCACTTCTTTTTATTTTATACAATCAGTAGCTTAATGTCTTTTATCACATATATGAGCCTCGGATTCAAGCCAAAACATTTTACATGAATATTTCTCAAACAATTAGGTTCACAAGTGTTTGTGTTTCACAAGTGCTTACAAAATTTTGCACAAATATTTAGTAAAATTCAAGCACACTTTTCCTTTGTTTTTCTTAAAATTTTAAAACACTTTGAACCTCTGTTTTCCTCTATTTTGAAAGGTTAAAAATATGTATAAGATTCAGCCAAAACAATTGCACAAGAAACCTAAGAGACAAGTAGTGTTTAGGCAATTTTCTTGACAAACTTTTTTAATGAGACATAATAGAAACCTAACTCTAAGAATTTGTTAGAACTAATAGCAAAGATGAACTCAAAAATGTAAATCAAAAGCACATTTAGGTCAGTCACACAAGAATATTAAACAATGAAACCGATTCACATATATTGACTCAAATAGGTACAACAAGCTATTCTAGGAATTTTAGGACATGTTAGAAAGACTACACATGACTTCTAGAAAAAAACTTCATGATTAAAAACCAAAAACACATGCTAAACAATATATCCATTCACGGATTTAAGGAATAAGGCAAGACTCAACAAAATCAAAAGGCACAAACCGGATTTGGTTCAAGAACAAGGAAACAAGCAAACTAATGAACCAAACACTTAATATGACATGTGGATCAATCAATAATGTATACAAAAATTAGATCCATATAGAAAACAACACAAGACATGTAAGGAAGATATACATGACCGAAAAAATTAAAGAGAAAAGGAACACATAACCTCAATAGCAACCATGGCTCTAGATACCAAAAATGATGGAAATCACTTTGAGGAGTGCTTGATGTTATCCTCTAGGCACCATCTTCAAGTGTCCAATCTTCACTTAAGGTTGAAACATGAACTTAGAAGCAAGGTTCCAAGCTTCAAAATCTTGGAGAAGCAACCATGGAGGTTCGGTTTCTCCTTGAAGAAGAAGAAGAATTAAAGCACCAAGGCACAAAGGAAGGATTCCTTTGTGAAGGAGCTTAATGAGAAGGTGTTCTTCTCGATTTTATGACTTCTGAGAGTGAGAGAGAAATGTCTTAAAATCAATCTCATAAATGTTAAAAAGTGAGTACAAAGGTAAGAGGAGAGTTTATATAGAGTAGGGAAACTTGTGGAGCAAGCTAGGCTAACCATGGTTCAAGAGAACCATGGTTGGCTTAACTTGATCGTCCACCATGGTTTGGGAGGCTTGTGGAGCAAGATTCTAACTTAGTAGCTTGGGAAGCAAGCTAAGTTAGAAGCTTGTAGCACAAGCTTCCCAAAGGTGCCAAGGCTCACAAGTGAATTCGGCCAAAGACAAGCTAGGCGGCCAAGGTGGTTAAAATTAGAATTGGTTTAGTTAGGTTCACCAAATGATGGTGAGGCCTAGCTAAATCAATTCCTTGGAAAATATGGAGAAAAACAAGGCCAATATGTAAAATTTGGCCTAGGCCCAACTCTAGCCCAATTACTAGTTACACCACACCTTGCTAATTGTCACCCCACTTCTACTACTGAAAATGTAAAAAATGAATGACCCTTAATACAAGGTCAAATGGTGATGGAGTAGGCAAGTGAAGTGAAGATCTATGCTTCCTTTTTTCCTTCTCCAATTGTTCATGGATCTTGCTTCTTGAGATGACTCCAGAATGAAGATGAATTAGAAAGTGAATTAAGAATGTTTCCTAGACTAGGATGGAAGCATCCAAGCAAGAGAAACAAATAGGAAAGCTCACAGCCAAGCTAGGAGAGTAGATTTTCCTAATGCTAAGGCTTAGAGCTTGGTGACTTTGGGAGAGAACTTTGGCTGAAGTAAATTCAGAAAATTATCATATATCTTCAAAGTGATTACATAAGGGTGAAGGTGTCAATATATAGGCCGAATAAGCTAGCTAGTGGCGCCTAAATTCAAATGACCATCTTTGGCGCCAATATTTGAATTTCAAATGGCATTTGAAATTCAAATTTTGGTATTCCCTGTGCTCATCCGAAATTTATGGCAACTAGCATCATCTAAGTTGCATTTGAGACTCATTTGATGTGTATTTAGGGTACCCATAGCTTAAAACATGTGACCTAAATTCATGCCAAATGATACCTTAATAAAACTTAGATTTAGCCTAAATGACTTAATATTGAAAACCTTCTAAATTCCTAATCTAATGGCCTAAATACAATGGCCAATCAAATACAATATAAAGGAAAAATTACAAGGATTAAAATGAGCCCAATGTTGGGTACCAAAAGCCCAAAGGCCCATGAAGTCCAATTAGCCTATGGCCCAAAAATGCTACTCTATGTGGCCCAAAATACAAGACCAAAATATATGGAACCTATACTAACATTACAAAACATAAGAAAATGGTTATAATAAGATAGGCCCATGTAAAGCCCAACTTGGGCCTTCCAAGCCCATCAGGCCCATTGGGCCTTGACTGGCCCAAACCTTCATGTCTAGCCCATTCCTCTTGACTCCTTTAATGTATCACTCCTTGCCTTCTTATGCATGATTCCATCATCCCCTCCTTCTTGAAAAAGATTTGTCCTCAAATCACGAGGATCCATATTATAAGAATCATCACCTACATGCACAAAATACCATGTATAAGAGGTGATATGTTCAATTGAAGTAAATGGAGGGTGTACCCTAAGAGGAATCCTTCTATCTAGCCTCGTAAAGAAATTTAAACTAATGAAGTTAAACTCCCTAAAAATATGACTAGGACCTTTTCCTAAGCATAATCTAGAATGAAATCCTAAAAATGTGATAACACTAAAACTAATACAGTGGAGAGAGTTATTCTTAAAAACTAAAACATCTTGCTTAAAGTACCCTAAGTGGTAACCCAAGCATTTCCTAGAATATAAAGAAAAAACCACTAGAAAACTTCCTAAACAATTTTGGATTTGATTGTTTGTTAGATACTCATAATCATATAAACTATATTTGTCTTGTAGGGAAGGAATCAAACTAAGTTCAAAGGAATAAGAACTTCCCATAGGATCAAACATAGAATATAGAACATTACAATTTGTATGCACCAAACAATATAAACCAAAAATTGGGTGCTTTATTAAAACCACTAAAGAAGGAAGAATCTTAAAAACAAAAATATTTTCTTCCTTATGCACCTTTAAGGAAGTAGTATAAGAAGTAAAACTAGAAATAGTCCACTCCTTCTTCACTATATCTTGAAGTTGAAAATTCTTTGTTTGAAAATTGTGTTGTTCCTCATTCTCAGCTTCAAGATTAGTGGCAGCATTAGGATGAGAGTTAAGACTTTTATGAATAAAGAGAGTACGTTTCAATGCTTGTTTGGTGATAAAATAACTCTCCTTGGTCACAAATTCTTTAGAGGAGAACCTTTCCTCCTCACTCTTCCCTAATAATTTATTTTCTTTTCTTTCTTTCTTTCTTTTTCTTTTCATTTGTTTTTGATCCTCAAACACTCGGGGTGGTGTTAAAGGATTAAAAACAATTTCTTTATCTTTATGAGTGAAGGATATTTTGTTAGTAAGACCATCATGTATAGTGTGTTTGTCAAATTGTCATGGCCTACCTAGCAAAATATGACAAGCTTCCATAGGGATCACATCACATAAAACTTTATCTTTATAATCCCCTATAGAAAACTTGACCTTCACTTGTTGATTTACCTCCAATTCCTCACCTTCATTGAGCCAATGAAGTTTATAAGGTTGAGGGTGAGGAATTGTGGTAAGAGCTAACTTGTTAACCAACCTTGTACTACAACAATTAGAACATGAGCCACTCTCAACAATGAGAGAACAAGATCTCTTAGAAAATAAACATCTTGTATGAAAGATGTTCTCTCTTTGTGATAATGAAGTGAGACAAGGTTGGCTTCCAAGAAGCCTTTTTACCATAAGAAGATCACCATCAATAGGAAAAAGCTTTTCTAATTCATGGTCACTAGTTTCCTCTTCACTCTCACTAGAAGAGGAAGATGATGAGGATTCTTCACTATAAATGTCTTTACCCCTTAAGATCATGGTCTTTTTGGTGGGGCATTGAGAGGCAATGTGGCCTCTTCCTAGACACTTAAAACATTTGATCTCACTCGTCTTTGAACTAGTGTGTGAGGTGACCTTTTTCTTTTCCACATCTTTGTCAATTTCTTGAGTTTTAAAGGGGTTTTCTGATGGATTCCTCCTTCCATGAATGACGTAGGGATTGAAGGGAGAAAGCCTTGGCCCTTGATCTAGGTTCAACAAGGTAGACAAAAGAAAGGTGTATGGTGAAGAAAAGGAAGTTGGCGTGAAAATGATGGTGTTTGGGCGGAAGCACTTAGGGTGGTGGTGTTTGGGTGCTCAAAGTTGGCTCACTCCAAGGTAGGTGGAGGCCACTCTAGGTTTCCTACTCTCCAAGGGTGGAGATAGGAGGGGGATAGCCAAAACTTACCCTAGGGACTAAGGATGAGACGTTGAGGCATAAGAATGCTCACTCAAAATCTATATAATCCAAAGTATTTACAAGTGGTGGGGTGTTGGGTATTTATAGGAGGGGAGGCATCTAGGGTTGCATTTGGAGCAATCCATGGCCGAAATTCACAAGGCAAATGCACTCCAAATGCAATGCCAAATGAACCCTAGATGCTACTTGGTGGCCAAGGATGGAATCTAAGGGGTTAGATTGGCTACAACTAGGTGCATGATAAGTCCATGCAACCTTTGCCCTCCACTTGGGCCTAAGCCTTTCTAACACCAAAAATATGTCCAAGACTCACCAAAAATGCGTCACCTCCTCACTAAAACACCCTAGCCCAAAATTAAAACCCTAATCATCTAAAGCACCCCATAATACAAGGGTAAAATGGGAAATACAAAGAAAATAAATCCTATGACTAAAATACCCCAAAATACAAGGGTAAAATTGGAAAATAAAATAATCCTATACTAATCAAATTGGCCATAGCCATGAACCATGTGATGGGTCTCACATGAAGTGAAGTACCAAGGATGGTCCTCCATCATACCCTCCTTCTTGAGAAGGATTTGACCTCAAATCTTTAAGTTCTTCCATTCCATTGATCCTTCAAAAAAATGTGAAACCACAATTAGGGAAGTAAAAAAAATACTAAAACTTTAGCGATGCAATCCTTAAGTACACAATTTGTTGGATGAAAGTGCTAGGGAAAGGAGAGAGCCAAAGAGGCATCACCATTTAAATTATTGGCCCCATGCAATTCATTCAACAAATCATCTATCTTAGGGATTGGGTGCCTTTTATGCAATGATGGCTTTTAAAAAGGTGCTCATCCTCCATTGCCATCTTTCTTTGGCACCAAAAGAAGGAGGATGGCACAAGGGTTAAGGTTCTTTTGAACCTAGCCCTTTGTCTTCAAAGGAAAAAAAAAAAAAAAATTCTTTTCTTTTCTTTTTGTTTTTGTTTTTGCTTTTCTCTTCATCATCTTTCTTAGCCTTTAGTTTGAGTTGGTCCTCATTCACTTGAGAGGGTGATAGAGGACACCACACAAACTTCTTACCTAAGTGTTGGAAACTTATTTTATTGGTGAGGCCATCATGGATTATGTGCTTGTCAAATTGCCATGGCCTCCCAAGCAAGACATGACTATCCTCTAATGGCACTATGTCACACAAAACTTCTTCTTGATATTTGCCAATAGAGATTGGTATGCTTGCTTGTTGGTTGACTACAACACCTCTTTCCTCATTGATCCATTGCATTTTGTAAGGTTTAGGATGAGGTTTTGTAGTTAAGGATAGCTTATCAACCAATCTAGTACTACAACAATTAGAAGTAGACCCACTATCGACAATGAGAGAACAAGTACTTTCTAAGACCTTGCATTTTGTTTGAAACAAGTTCTCTCATTGTGATTGGTCAATTTCACTAGATTGATTGTTAAGGAGCCTTCTAACCAACAATAGGTCTCCTTCACAAGGTAAGATTTCTTCCTCGGATGCTAAAACTTCTTCTTCATCACTTGAAGATGAGGAAGTAGCTTCATCAAGGTTACTATAGTGATCTTGGCCCTTTAAAAGCATGGTTTTTTTGGTGGGACATTGTGAAGCAATGTGCCCACGGCCAAGACACTTGAAACACTTGATGTCACTTGTTTTAGTGTCTTTGGAAGATGCCTTAAAAGATGGTTTTTCTTTTTCTTTTTCTTTTTCTTTTTCTTCCTTGGGATAAGGTAGGGAAGAGTGGCCCTCCTTCTTAAAACTCTTGGAGTAAGAGGGAGTGGAGTCTTTTCGAAAAGGTTTTCTTGTAAGTTGATGCTCCACTCTTGAACAAAGTTGAACAAGTTCATTCAAATCCCTATAAGGTAGAAGTTCAACTTTGTCTCTTATCTCAAGATTAAGACCACTTTGAAATCTAGAGATTGTGGTCCTCTCTTCCTCCCTAATCCCAGCCCTCATCATTAACAACTCCATAGATTGCCTATATTCTTCCACACTAGAGGACCCTTGTTTCAATCTTTGTAGCTTGTCCATAAGCTCTCGGTCATAGTATGGAGGAATATGTCTCCTTCTTAAGGCATTACGGAGCTCATTCCAATATTGGATTGGGGGCTCATGATTTATTCTCCTTTCTTTTTCTAAGGAGGTCCACCAATACATAGCATACCCTTGGAAGCTAAGGGTTGCTAAAGAAACCTTCCTATCTTCACTCACTCCATGGCAAGAGAAAAGTTGCTCCACTTTCATTTCCCAATCTAGATAATTTTCAACATTATCTTTGCCATGAAAATGGGGGAAGAGTGATGTTAGGTTCCTTATTGGAAGACTCCCTATGTCTATGATGCCTTGGGGGTCTTTGATAGTAATCATCATTGTGATGACTACTAAAGAAGATATCACTTGGAGGTTGGGTATGATGCCCTTCCTCCTCATGAACACTTGTATGCATATGCCCCTTTCCTCTTGAGGGTTGAGGAGAAGTGACTCTTGGTCTTGAACCACTAGCCTCTCCTCCCACAACTAGCCTAGCAAGCAATCTTTTTATTTCTTCATTATTTTTTTCAAACTCTTTTTCTTTTCTTCTCAACTCTTCCTCTCTTTTTATATTGTCCTCTTCTTTTTTTCTTAGGTACTCTTTCAATTCCCTAAGTTCATCCCTAACACTAGACCTAGTACTACGAGAATTACGACCATGGACACTAGAATGATCACTCATCTTTGATCAAGAAAAGGTTTTCACAAATTGTTTTCAAAAAGGTTTTGAAAAGGTTTTCACAAAGAGTGAGTGATAAAAGAGTTTTCACAAAAAGATTTTCAAGGTGCAAGATAGGTAGGAAAAAGGCCTAAGTGTACAAAATGAACTTTCAAGGGGAGGTGGACTACAATGAATCACTTAATAACCAAGCCCTATCAAGTAAAAATCACTAAGCCTTTTGCTACTTTTCTCACAAAAACAAGTTGGCACAACAATAAAGTGTGTGTGTGCACGTTACCCCTACTAGGCCAAAAACAAGCCTTCTAAACGGATTTGGAGACAAAGATAAAAGCCTAAGCAATTATACTACCAAAAACTATAAAACATGCAAAAGGAAAGCACTTAAAACATGTTCTAGTCGAGGTCCTAGGTGAAGGTTTTCAAATCACCTTCAACTACACGAACTAAAAACCAAGTTGAAGAGGTTTAGGAATGGCCAAATTACAAACCAAATGAAAGAAACCAAGGCCCCAAAACAAAGGAGGCCGAAAGCAAGAAAAATCAAGCAAAAATAAAGAAAAACAAAAATTAGGTCTTCAAACTCCTCCACTTGGGTTCCTTCACAAGAAACAAACGTGTTAGTCCTCTCCAAGTGTTTGATCACTCCTTTTGGTGTGGTGTAAATCCCTCCAAAGGCTAGGCTTGGATTCGGTTCACCCCTCCACTCAAATCCACCAAAGGTGTGAAAATTGACTAGAGTGGTTTTTCACCTACAATCAAAATGAAACCAACCCAAAGCAAGAGTCCAAGAAATAAAACTGAAAAGCACAATTAGGAAAGGCTAAACTCAGAGAGAATTTATGGAGACAAAACAAAAGAGGCCAAGAAAGACAAGCAAAAAAATTAAGACTCAATCAAAGAAAGGAAGCACACAAAGAGTAATCCTAGAAAGGCACTAGAATTAGGTTAGTGTTTAGTCCACTTGATTAAGTCCTTTATATGTTTCGGTCCAGCCAAAATTAAGGTCCCAAAATAAGGTCAAAAAGGTCACAAGTCCAACTCCAAAGCAAAGGTAATGGTCCAAGTCCACAAGTCTAGCAACAAGTCCTTTTTGGTCCAAACTTTTTTTTGATACCCCTTTTTTTTTTGTTCTATTTTTTCACGTCAACTTTTGTTTAATAGTCCTTGGGTCCAATTTTTTTTTCAATGTCTAGTCCAATGTTGCTTAGGTTTTGCACTTGTGGGTGGTAAATTTAGGTCAAATTTTAGAAGAGAATGAGTAGGACAAGTGGCGTGAATTTAGAGGTCCTTAGGGAATATTTTTGAGTGGAATTGGTTTTGTTCTTTTTAGCACAAGTTGTTATGCACCAAATTTCAGCACACCTCTTAGATTCTTTTAGGGTTTCTTTTGGCATAGAAAGACAACCAAATCAAGTGAGAATGCAAGGGAGAGTGGGAGGTTATGCATGTGCAAGGAAATGTTTACACATGGAAATCACAAAATCACTTAGAACATGCTAGGACTAAATAGCATGCATGAATGACTCCTAGATGGTTCATATATGTCACGCCCACTATGTAATGCAAGATGGCATATTTTTTTGATGTGTTTCATGCAAAGTGTTTGGCACATACATAGAATTTATGTGGACAAAATATAGGAAACATACAAAGACAAAACTTTTAGGTGGATTCAAAAATGAAAAGCATATTCATGGTATTTTCATGTGAGACTCAACCTAAAATTTAGAAAAACATGGCAACACCTAATAATGGAATCCTAAAATGTTAAAGGAAGGTTCACAAGGACAAGAACATGAACCAAAAGCTATTCGGCCACACAAAGAAGAACAAAAGAAGGAATGACCGAAAGCAAAAAAAAGACTCAAGGAGACAAGCAAAGACTAGATGTTACCCTTGAAGAACCTTGGCTCTTGATACCACTTGATGGATTCCTCCTTCCATGAATGACGTAGGGATTGAAGGGAGAAAGCCTTGGCCCTTGATCTAGGTTCAACAAGGTAGACAAAAGGAAGGTGTATGGTGAAGAAAAGGAAGTTGGCGTGAAAATGATGGTGTTTGGGCGGAAGCACTTAGGGTGGTGGTGTTTGGGTGCTCAAAGTTGGCTCACTCCAAGGTAGGTGGAGGCCACTCTAGGTTTCCTACTCTCCAAGGGTGGAGATAGGAGGGGGATAGCCGAAACTTACCCTAGGGACTAAGGATGAGACGTTGAGGCATAAGAATGCTCACTCAAAATCTATATAATCCAAAGTATTTACAAGTGGTGGGGTGTTGGGTATTTATAGGAGGGGAGGCATCTAGGGTTGCATTTGGAGCAATGCATGGCCGAAATTCACAAGGCAAATGCACTCCAAATGCAATGCCAAATGAACCCTAGATGCTACTTGGTGGCCAAGGATGGAATCTAAGGGGTTAGATTGGCTACAACTAGGTGCATGATAAGTCCATGCAACATTTGCCCTCCACTTGGGCCTAAGCCTTTCAAACACCAAAAATATGTCCAAGACTCACCAAAAATGCGTCACCTCCTCACTAAAACACCCTAGCCCAAAATTAAAACCCTAATCATCTAAAGCACCCCATAATACAAGGGTAAAATGGGAAATACAAAGAAAATAAATCCTATGACTAAAATACCCTAAAATACAAGGGTAAAATTGGAAAATAAAATAATCCTATACTAATCAAATTGGCCATAGCCATGAACCATGTGATGGGTCTCACATGAAGTGAAGTACCAAGGATGGTCCTCCATCATCTTTAGCATAATTTTTAAATGAACTTCCCTCCCTCTTGTGCTCTTCCTTGATATAAGATTTAGAGTTGGTATTTTTAAAGGATTTTCTAATAAATTGTTGTTCAACCCTTATAAAAAGTTGGACCAAATCATCAAAGTCCCTATAAGGGAGTAATTCAACTCTATCTCTTATATCAAAGTTGAGACCACTCAAGAATCTTGCAATTGTTAATCTTTCCTCCTCCCTTATTCCAGCCCTCATCAAATACAACTCTATTTTTTGTCTATACTCCTCCACACTCAAATTCTTTTGTTGGAGTCTTTGGAGCTTATCCATAAGCCCCCTACTATAATAAAAAGGTATATGCCTTCTTCTCATAGCACTCCTCAAATCATTCCAATATTCTATAGGAGGATTATTATGGAGTCTCCTTTCTCTAACCAAGGTTGTCCACCAATACATAGCTTGTCCTTGGAAAGCTAAGGTGGCCATGGAAACTTTTCTTTCTTCACCTACTTGATGACAAGTGAAGATTTGTTCCACTTTCATTTCCCAATCCAAGTAGGCAGCTACATCTTCTTTTCCATGGAAAGTAGGGAGATCAACTCGTGATTCCCTAACCTTTGGTTCCTTAACGATTATCCTAGTAGTAGGTTGGTAATATTCATCCACATTCAAACTACCTACATCCACTTGGCTTGTGGAGCCATGGGAACTCTTATGACTTTTCTTTTTATTGAGTTTTTCCAAAAGTTTTGCTTCTTGTTGCTTAATTTTGCGTATTTCCTCCTCAAGAGCAACAAGTTGTACTTCCCTTTCAATCTTTTCTTTTTCTTTAAGAAGTACCTCTTGTTTTCTCCAAAGTTTTAGTGCTTCAACCTCCTTAACAATTTCAGAAAATCTTTTAGGAGATTCCATATCACTATCACTTTGAGAAAGATTACTCATGATTAAGCAAAAAGAATTTTATATGCTATGCAAAAAGAAAATATTTTTGGTCTTTTCTAGGAATAAGACTAACACTTGGAAGTCTAAGTGTACAAATTGCACTATCAAGGGAGGTGAGCTACTAAGAGCCACTTAATAACCAAGACTTTTCAAGTAGAAATCACTAAACTTCCTTGTGGTAATCTCAATTCCACAAACTTTTCACAAATGTTTAATGATTGATGATTTTCACAAGTGTTTTTGATTACAACTAAACGTGAGAAATTTAAATTCTACACATGCTAGTCGAATTAACAAAGCAAAGTATTCAAATCAAGGAAAACAAAAATCAAAAGAGACAATGTTAAGCAACTAGTCGAATTTTCCCTAAGTGGAAGCCTGAAACATATGGAATTTCCAAGCCACTTCCACTAGTACTACACGTGAGTGACTATAAGGGATTAGATATACCTGACCAACTTCTTAATACTCCCTCCAAGCTATTACAAATTGATTGAACTTAAAGAAAAATGCAAGAAATTTAAGCTAATCTAAAACAAAATTTGTGACGGTTTTAGTAACCACTTTAGTGACGGATTTGGCAACCAATTTTCCAGCAATAGTTTTATTGCTTCAATCCACCATTTTCCTTGATCCTTTGATTCCTTTAGAACCTGCACAATAAACACAACAGTTTGGTGAAAGTAGGCTGCTCACAATGATGATAGGGAAGGATCACTCTTGTGAAGGAAAATTTAGGAGTTTTGGTCACTAGTTTAGGTCAAATTTTAAGTCCTTTGGCCTTAGGTCTAGTAATACTCCTCTCCTATTCTTGTTGAGTCAATGTTTGGTTCTCTTGCAAAGATTTGAGGCCACTTCCAGCATGGATCAGTTTTGAAAGAAAACTTGAACAAGCAACAAAAGCACAATTAGAACAAGCTTATACCAAAAATCAAAGAATATGGTGTATTTAGACAAGACTCAAAGATATCCAAAAAATTCAAATATGAGAATTAAGACTCTCAAGAAAGGCTAGCACTCAAAAAGAATGTCTTAGAAAGGAACTAGAATGGATTAAGAAAACCAAAAGAAATTTAGAAGACAACATAAAAAGAACTAGTAGTTGTTTGATTTCAAACAATGCTTTTTGATTTGTGGTTTAATCTTTTACACTTCTCGGCTTTTACACACACACACACACACACACACACACACACATATATATATATATATATATATATATATATATATATTATTTTTTATTTTTTTTAAACTTGATTCTTCCAATTTTGAATCACCAATCCAAAGAAGAAAATTTCCTTTTACAACCACAATGAATGCATCAAAGAAGGTTCACACAACCGGATTAAGAATCTCCAGCAACTTCAAGCAAAATTCAAAAGTCTAGTGCACTAATTCATGCTTTGGTTTTGATTTCTTTTTGTTTTGCTTTGTTTTTCTTTTCTAGTTCAATTTGAGATCAATTATCTCTGTTCTTCCTCTGTTTCCAGCCACCAAATTTTTTTATAATTTCAATTTTCACAAAGCAATGTACTAGAACGATGAATTAGCTTTATAGAACACAAAAAAAAAATTTCAATGACACTTATGGAAGCAATTTTTAATTTGAAAACTCAACAAGACATCATAGAAAACTAACGCTAAAGAATACACCAATGATCTAATGATGAATATGAACTCAAATTTGCAAAAAGAAAAGCACATAAGCAAGGCATATATGGTAAAAACAAGTCTGGGTCAAACTTTAAAATGACTCTGATGGAATCATGCCTAGGAAGGAAAGAGGTGACATATTGAAGGAGCCAAGAGGAGTTGGCTAGACATGAAGGTTTGGGCCAGTCAGGGCCCAATGGGCCTGATGGGCCTGGGAAGGCCCAAGTTGAACTTTTCATGGGCCATATTTTGTTATAGCTATTTTCATATGTTTTGTATACATCATGTTAGTATAGGTATCATATATTTTGGTCTTGTATTTTGGACCACATAGAGTAGCATTTTAGGTTTTAGGCTTGTTGGGCCTAGTTTTGGGCTTCATGGGCCTTTGGGCTTTTGGTACCCAATATTGGGCTCATTTTCATTCTTGTAATTTTTCCTTTCCATTGTAATTGTTTGACCAATGTAATTAGGTCATTAGAATAGGAAAATACAAGGAATACTAAAGTATGCTAATTAGGTTAAACTAGGTTTAATTTGGAAGCCATTTAAGTTACATTTGAGTCACATGTTTTGCACCATTGGTGGCTGAACATGTGACACTCAAATTAACCCTAAATGACTCTCAAATCAGACCTAAATGCACCTTGGTACCTAAATTTTCGGACTTACACATGTGCACCAAAGTTTGAATTCAAATTTCAAATTTGAATTCAAACTTTAGGCGCCAATTTGTGTAGCTTTGGTTTAGGTGCCTATGTGCTTCATTTCCGTGCATACTTAAGTCCTCCCTTCACATTTTTGTATTCACTTTTGAGAATAATGAAATTTGAGAGCTTATTCAGCCAAATTTCGTTCAAGAGTCACCATGAGAGAAAGCTTCACCTTAGGAACCCTACTAGGTTTTCCTCCTCTTTGAAGTGAGCTTTCCCTTGCACCTTAAGCTTGGATGCTTCCATCCAAGGCTTAAGCCTCTTCCATCCGTGATATTTCCTCCTTCTTTGGTTCATCATTTCGTGGTCAATCTCCTTTGAAGAAGATCCGAGTTTAAGGAGTAGCTAAGGAGAAGTCAACTATCACTCCTCCTCACCTTTTTCCATCATTTTTGGTATCAAGAGCAAGGTCTTCAAGGAGATAAGTTGTTTCACTTTTTGAGTCCGTTTCTTCTTATGTTCTAGTGTGTTCTAGTGTGTTCTTTGTGTTCTAATTGTCTTGATTGAGTTTCTTTTCGGATCTATACGTTTTGAATCACATTTTGTTCCATAGATCCATTGGTTGATTGTTTTTGAATTTTCTTCCACAATCAACATGTTTAGGACCTATTAGCTTGTGCTTTTTTTGAATTTCTTTGAGTCTCTCCATTCTAGTATGTGTCCGTGATTGGACTTCATGCATTGCATTAGATTTTGGTTTTGAATCCATGTTTTGTCTTAGATTTTGTGTTTAGTCCTTATGTGTTTAAGAATTCCTTGAATAGCATGTTGACCTAATTTGTTTTGAGTGCATTATTCATCATTGTTGCTTTCGGTTTGCTTTCTATTGTGCCTACCTATATGTGCTTTTCCTTTTGCCTTATTGAGTTCATAATTTGCTATTAGTTCTAGCAAATTTCTTTAGAGTTAGGTTTCCATTGTGTACTTAAGTTTTCAATTCACTTTCCTTTGAAAATTCTTAAGAAAATTTGTGTTACCTAAAATCTCAAGTGCTTAATCTTACTTCTAGTGCACTAATTTTGTGGATTCAATTTTTAAAAAAAAAATTAGAGGCTGAAAATAGAGATAAAACAGAGCCTAAAACAAAAGAAAAGTTCTAAAGTTCAAAATAAAAGTGTGCAAAAAGAATTCAATACAAAAACCTAAAACTAGTGCACTAGTTTCCTTGTTTTCACTTGAATTTTGACCTAACTTGTAGTCTCGGTTTCTATAGCTTGGAATCATAGAAAATTTTGAAACAAAAAGGCAATTACCTTCTCTGGAATCTTAATTTGGATCTAGAAAAAGAAAGAATAAAAAAAATTATATAATACAAATTAAAAGGAAAAAGCCGAGAGGTGTACAAGCTGAAAAATCTACTTGATTCATTGATATTGTTTTGACTACTATTTGTTCTATACTTATCCAATTGTTCTCAAATTTTTTTTGTTTTGTTCATCTACTCTAGTACCTATCTAGGAACCTTCCTAACTGTGTGCTAGCTTTATTTGGAGTCTTAATTTTCAGTTTTACTTGTTGAACCTCTTTGAGTCTTGTCATATATACATATTACTCTTCATTTTTTGTATAAGCTTTTCAAACTGTGCTTTTATTGCTTGTCTTGTTTTCTTTCATTAAATTCCCTATGCTAGAAGTGGCCTCAAATCCTTGCTTAAGGATCAAGCATTGCTCAACAAAGAGTAGGAAAAGTTTGGACACTAAGACTACAAAATTTTGACCTAATTTAGTGACCTAGCTTTTCCGAAACTTCCTTCACTTGAGTGACCATTCCTTTCACCTTGTGAGGAGCCTCCATTAACCACTTTTGTTGTGTTCATTGTGCAGGTCTAGGATCATCTTATTTCAAGGATTAGTGGCGGATTAAAACACTTGAACAAGTGTTAGAAAAGTTGATCAACCAATCCGTCACTAATTGGGTCACAAAAGCCGTCATTAATTGTTTTCTAGGCTAGTTTAAATTTTGCAATCTCTTTTGTATTTTTAAACCAATTTGTAAAGCTTGGAGGGAGTATTAAGAAGCTGGTCAGGTATATCTAAACCTTGGTAGCTCACTCACGTGTAGTACTAGTGAACGTGGCTTGGAAATTTCATATGTTTCAAGCTTCCACTTAGGGCAAACCGACTAGTTGCTTAATCTTGCTTCCTTTAAGTGTTTGATCTTTAATTTGTTTACTTTTGCTGCCTTGTTTCGACTAGCTTTGTGTAGCATTTAATTGTTCACGTTTTAGATAGCTTCAAAAACAATTGTGAAAAGCATACAACATAAAAATCTTTGTGAAACTTTTTGTGGAATTGAAAATACCACAAGGGAGTTTAGTGATTTCCACTTGAAAAGGCTTGGTTATTAAGTGGCTCTTAGTAGCTCACCTCCCTTGATAGTGCAATTTGTACACTTAGACTTCCAAGTGCTATTTTTTTGTTCCTAGAAAATTACAAAAATATTTTCTTTTTGCATAGCATATAAAAACAAAATTCTTTTGTTTAATCATGAGAAAATATTCCTCAAGTGGTAGTGATTTAAGCTCTTCAAAAAGTTTTTCACATCCTACTCAAAGGCTTAAATCACTAACACCTTGGACAAAGCAAGAAGTGTTAAAAAGAGAAAAATAAAAACTTGAAAGAAAAGCACGACTTGCAATTTTAGAGGAAGAAATTCACATTCTTAAACAAAAGAAAGAAAAATTTTTAGCAAAAGAAAAATTGAGAAAAACAAGAGAAAAAGAAAGAAAAAAGGCATTGCTCTTAGGGAAGAGTAAGGAGGAAAATAATTCCTCTAAAGGACTTGTGAGTGAAGAGAGTTGTTCTACCACTAAAAATCATTTACAAAATACTCTCTTCATAAATAAAGACCTTAACTCTTACCCTAATCTTATCACTAGTCATGAAGTAGAGATTCAAGAACAAACTATTCTAAAGAAAAATGAATCTCAACTTCAAGATGCAGTGAAGAAGGAGTGGACTACATTTAGTTCCACTTCTTGTGCTACTTCCTTGGAGGTGCCCAAGGAAGAAAGCCTTCCCCTCTTTAGGACTCCTTTTACCTTAGTTGTTCTAATAAAGCACCCAATTTTCGGTTTACATTGTTTAGTAGATACAACTTGTAATAATCTATATTCTATGTTTGATCTTATGGGAAGTTCTTACTCTTTTGAACTTAATACGTTTCCTTCCCTACAAGACAAATATAGCTTATATGATTGTGAGTATCTAGTAAACAATCAAATCCAAAATTGTTTAGGGCGTTTTCTACTGGTATTTTCTTTATATTCTAGGAAAAGCCTAGGTTACCATTTAGGGTACTTTAGGCAAGATGTTGTAATTTTTAAGAAGCATTCTTTTCATTGTCTTAGTCATAGTGTCATTACATTTTTAGGATTTCATTCTAGGTTGTACTTAGAAGAGGATCCAATTTCTACTTTTAGGGAGTCTAATTTTGATAGTTTATTTTTTCTTAGGCTAGATATAAGGACTCCTCTTAGGATCCATAATCCATTTTCTCATCATAAACATGTCACCTCTTATACATGGTTTGTTGTGTATGTAGGTGATGATTCTTATTCCATGCATCCTCGTGATTTGAGGACAAATCCTTTTCAAGAGGGAGGGGATGATGGAATCATGCCTAGGAAGGCAAGAGGTGACATATTGAGGAGACAAGAGGAGTTGGCTAGACATGAAGGTTTGGGCCAGTCAGGGCCCAATGGGCCTGATGGGCCTGGGAAGGCCCAAGTTGAACTTTTCATGGGCCATATTTTGTTATAGCTATTTTCATTTTTTTTTATACATCATGTTAGTATAGGTATCATATATTTTGGTCTTGTATTTTTGATGGAGATGGTAAGGAGGAGTGATGAATGTTCTTCTCCTTAGCTCTCCTTATGCACGGATCTTCTTCAATGGAGATAAACCGAATGTAGAACACCTCTAGAAGATGTAGAACCTGCGGATTAGGATTCCTAATCCATAGAAGGAAGCATCCAAGCTCAAGCCTCAAGGGATTGCACACTTCAAAGAGAAGGAAAATAGGTTTTCCTAGGGTATTTTGAAGGCACTCTCTAAGACTTTCTCTCTTGGAATTTCGGTGACTTTGAGGGAGAAACTTGGCTCAATGGCTCTCAAATTTCTGAATACTCAAAGTGAATACAAAATGGTGAAGGAAACACTTAAGTAAGCATGGTTTTGCACACTTTGGGCGCCTAAATCAAAAGGTGACATGTGGCGCCCAAAATTTGAATTCAAATTTGAAATTTGAATTCAAATTTTGGCTCCCATGTGCTACTCCGAAAATTCAGGTACCTAAGGTGCATCTAAGTGTAATTTGGAGTGTCATTTAGGGTTAATTTGAGGTCACATATTCAGCCACCAAAGGTGCAAAACATGTGACTCAAATGTAACTTAAATGGCTTCCAAATTAAACCTAATTTAACCTAATTAGCCTACTTTAGTATTCCTTGTATTTTCCTAATCTAATGACCTAAATACATTGGTCAAGCAAATACAATGGAAAGGAAAAATTACAAGAATGAAAATGAGCCCAATATTGGGTACCAAAAGCCCAAAGGCCCATGAAGCCCAAAACTAGGCCCAACAAGCCTAAAACCTAAAATGCTACTCTATGTGGTCCAAAATACAAGACCAAAATATATGATACCTATACTAACATAATGTATACAAAACATATGAAAATAGCTATAACAAACTATGGCCCATGAAAAGTTCAACTTGGGCCTTCCCAGGCCCATAAGGCCCATTAGGCCCTGACTGGCCCAAACCTTCATGTCTAGCCAACTCCTCTTGGTTCTTTGAGTATGTCACCTCTTGCACTCCAAAGCATGATTCCATCATCCCCTCCCTCTTGAAAAGGATTTGTCCTCAAATCTCGAGGATGAATGGAAGAAGAAAAATTAACACCTACATATAAAACATGCAAGGAATAAGAAGTAACATTGTAAGAGAAAAGATCATAGATCCTAAGAGGAGTCCTAGTATCTAACCTAACAAAGAAAGATAAAATATTAGACTCTCTAGAAATAGGTTCCTCTTCTAAGCATAACCTAGAAGTAAAACCTAAAAATGTAAGAACACTATGACTAAGACAATGAAAAGACTGATTTTTAAACACTATAATATCTTGCCTAAAGTACCCTAAATGGTATCCTAGGCTTTTCCTAAAATATAAAGAAAATACTACTAAAAAACGTCCTAAACAATTTTGGATTTGATTGTTTATTAGATACTCATAGTCATATAATCTATTTTTGTCTTGTAGGGAAGGAAACATATTAAGTTCAAAAAAATAAGAACTTCCCATAAGATCAAACATAGAATATAGATTATTACAAGTTAGATCTACTAAACAATGTAAACCGAAAATTGGGTGCTTTAGAAAATCCAATGAAATACTTCCTTCCTTGTGCACCTTCAAGGAAGTAGTATAAGGAGTAACACTAGGAATAGTCCACTCCTTCTTCACTATATCTCTAAGTTGAGAATTCTTGGTTTGAAATTTATTTTGTTTTTCATTCTCAACTCTAAGATAAGTGGCAGCATTAGGACAAGAGTCAAAACTTTTATGAATAAAGAGAGTTCTTTTCAAGTCTTGTTTGGTCATAAAATAACTCTCTTTTGTCACAAATGTCTTAGTGGAGTCCCCTTTATCCACACTCTGTCCTTCTTTCTTTTCTTTGTTTCTTTTCTTTTTCATTTGCTTTTGATCCTCAAACACTTGGGGTGGTGTTAAAGGATTAAAAACAATTTCCTTATTTTTATGAATGAAGGATATTTTGTTAGTGAGGCCATCATGTATAGTTTGTTTATCAAATTGCCATGGCCTACCAAGCAAAATATGACAAGCTTCCATAGGGATCACATCACAGAAAACTTTATCTTTATAATCCCCTATAGAAAACTTGACCTTCACTTGTTGATTCACCTCCAATTCCTCACCTTCATTGAGCCAATGAAGTTTGTAAGGGTGAGGGTGAGGAATGGTGGTAAGGGCTAACTTGTTAATCAACCTTGTACTACAACAATTTGAACATGATCCACTATCAACAATGAGAGAACAAGTTCTTTTAGAAACTAAACATCTTGTGTGAAAGATGTTCTCTCTTTGTGATAGTGAAGTGGGACAAGGTTGACTTCCAAGAAGCCTTTTGACCATAAGAAGATCTCCATCAACAGGATATAGCTTTTCAATTTGAGGATCTTCCTTACTAGTCTCACTATCACTTGAAGTGGTAGAACTAGATTCATCAAGACTACTATAAATGTCTTGTCCTCTCAAAATCATGACCTTTTTAGTTGGACATTGAGAAGCTATATGGCCTCTCCCAAGACATTTAAAGCATTTGATGTCACTAGTTTTACTACTAGAAGTGACAACATTTTTATCATTTTCTTTTTCTTTTTCTTGACCCTTACTAGAGCTTTTAGAAGAGTCATATTGACCCTCCCTCTTGTAGTCATTCTTGATATAAGAGTTAGCTTGAGTTTTTCCTTTTAAAGAATTTTTCCTTAAATTTTGTTGTTCCACCCTTATACAAAGTTGGACCAAATCATCAAGGTCCCTATAAGGGAGTAACTCAACTCTATCTCTTATATCAAAATTTAGACCACTTAAAAACCTAGCAATGGTCAATCTTTCCTCTTCCCTTATGCCAGCCCTCATGAGATACAACTCCATATTTTGTCTATACTCCTCAACACTCATATTCTATTGTTGGAGTCTTTGGAGCTTATCCATAAGCTCCCTACTATAATAAGAAGGTATGTGCCTTCTTCTCATAGCACTCCTCAACTCATTCCAATAAGTGATTGGAGGGTCATTGTGAAGTCTTCTCTCTCTCTCTAAGGAGGTCCACCAATACATAGCTTGTCCTTGGAAAGCTAAGGTGGCCAAGGGAACTTTTCTTTCTTCACCTACTTGGTGACAAGTGAAGATTTGCTCCACTTTCATTTCCCAATCCAAGTAGGCATCCACATCTTCTTTTCCATAAAAGTAAGGGAGATCAACCCTTGATTCCCTCACTTTATGTTCTTTGATGACTCTCCTAGGTGTAGGTTGGTAGTATGCATCCATGTTCAAACTACCATCATTGTTTTGACTTTGAGAATCATTGGAGCTCTTGGTTGAGCTCCTTGAAGAACCTTTTTTATTTAATCTTTTCAAAAGTTTTTCTTCTCGTTGCTTAATTTGTTGAATCTCTTGTTCTAAAGCCATGATTTGTACTTCCTTTTCAAGCTTTTCTTTTTGTTTTTGAAGTATTTCATCATGCTTCCAAAGTTTTAGTGCCTCAACCTCCTTGACAATTCTTTTAAAACTTTTAGGAGATTCAAAGTCACTACTATTTTGGGAATGTAGACTCATGATTAAGCAATAAGATTTTATATGCTATGCAAAAAGTTATAAAATGTTTTTGGTATTTTATAGGAAAAAAAATAGCACTTGGAAGTCTAAGTGTACAAATTGCACTATCAAGGGAGGTGAGCTACAAAGAGCCACTTAATAACCAAGCCTTTTCAAGTGGAAATCACTAAACTCCTTTGTGGTATCTTTGATTCCCAAAAACTTTTCACAAAAATTTTGAATGCTTTTTCACAATTTGTTTGTTTTTGAGACTAAACTAAGCGTGAGCAAATAAAACTACACAAGTCTAGTCGTTACAAGGCAGCAAAATAAAGCAATTAAAAGACAAAGAACTTTAAAAGAAGCAAGATAAGTAACTAGTCGGGTTCCCTAAGTGGAAGCTTGAAACATATGAAATTTCCAAGCCACTTCCACTAGCACTACACGTGAGGATGCTAATAAGGATTTAGATATACCTGACCAGCTTCTTAATACTCCCTCCAAGCTTTACAAATTGGTTTAAAATACAAAGATTTGGCAAAAATGTAAACTAGCCTAGAAAAACAAAAATTGGCGGTTTTGTGACCAACTAGTGACGGTTTTTGTAACCAATTTTTTTTAAACACTTGTTTAAATGTCTTAGTCCGCCACTAGCCCTTCAAAAT